>NC_090444.1:1486908846-1488158846 GCF_031143425.1 Pleurodeles waltl
TAAAAACAGAATGTCATCTGCATATAGAGCTAACCTGTCTGAGCATGCCGAGCTCCAATTGAAACCCTACACCTGGGCATCCATCCTAACCCAGACAGCCCAGAGCTCACCCACCAATGGAAACAAACAATGGGGAGAGAGGGCACCCCTGGCTTATCCCCTATTGATTCAGAAACATGTTCGATATGGAGCCCGCTACTTCAAACGTCGCCGTCAGGACAGTATATAACAGTTGGAAGTGAGAAAGGAACCTGGGCCTGAAATTTAGGCCCTCATTACAACATTGGCGGTAAGTGCTGCTTACCGCCATGCTGACTGCCGCCAGCATACCATGACCGCGGCGGTATACCGCTATGGGTATTATGACCCACACATAGAAATCCGCCACTATACAGACACCCACACAAGGAGTGCCAGCCAAAGGTCAGTGATAAAATGGCGGTACCAAAACCCACACCGTTACGCCAACAGAAATACGGCCACAGCATCATGACCCAAGAATCACCGCGGCGGTCATTCAACCGCGGTAAGCCATTGGCGGTACAGCACACTGCGCTCAAAATACACACACACTAACAAAACTAAACCACATTGGACAATTCAAACTACACACACCTGACACACATACACACGCCACACCCACAGACCCACAACACTATAGAACACACACCCACAATACCCATAATGCTTTACGACCCAAAGATTTTGGCAAGTGAGAGAGAGACACGCCATGAGCACCGACTGAATCTGAGCCACAAAACACCATTACCCATACACCATCCACGCACCTCACAGCACACACACCAACACATCACCCCACACACCCTCACACACACCACTCACACTACACCCATGGCACCACAACGGCACCCCAGATTCTCTGAGGAGGAGCTAAGGGTAATGGTGGAGGAAATCATCCTGGTAGAGCCACAGCTATTTGGATCACAAGTGCAGCAGACATCTATTGCAAGGAAGATGGAGCTGTGGACAGGGTCAATGCCGTGGGACAGCACCCAAAAACAAGGGATGACATCAGGAAGAGGTGGAATGACCTACGGGGAAGGTGCGTTCTGTGGTATCAAGACACCAGATAGCAGTACAGAGGACTGGCGGTGGACTCCCACCTCCTCCCCCACAACTAACAACATGGGAGGAGCAAGTCTTGGCGATCATGCATCCTGAGGGCTTCGCAGGAGTAGCAGGAGGAATGGACGCTGGTAAGTCAAATCTTTAATACTTTATCCCCCACCCTACTTGCATGCCATCACAAACAACAACCCCTGCCCTCACCCCCATCACCTCACATATACCCCACCATCACAACCCACCCATCCCAATACCAAGCCCTGCACGCAACACCAATGCATGGACCCCCATCACAGACCTGCATGGACATCCATCACCACAGCATGCACACTAGTGACAGTCACTTAGCCAAACCAAGCACAACTCACACAAGCCAAAGCTGCCTTGCTAATAACAACCATAGAGGGAAACATATCCATGCACAAGATGGCACACGCAGATACAATAACACTGCATTTACATCCCCACAGGATCCCCACTCAATATCACTGGAGAGGAGGTGCCAGCCACATCCAGTCCCTCCCCCCCCGAAGAGGCCCACTGT
Organism: Pleurodeles waltl; assembly: GCF_031143425.1. Classification (NCBI taxonomy): domain Eukaryota; kingdom Metazoa; phylum Chordata; class Amphibia; order Caudata; family Salamandridae; genus Pleurodeles; species Pleurodeles waltl. The sequence continues at coordinate 1,486,910,477 of NC_090444.1, forward strand.
GATGACAGCAGCTCTGCACGCCTGGATCACGATGACCAACATGGCCCATCAGGGACCTCTGGACAGTCGGTGACCCAGCCACAGTCCCAACCCACCACAGAGCCTCCCCCTCAGGAAACACCGGTAAAGCACCCACCCAGCGGGCCCATCCCTCTGTCCCCAGGACACGTCAATCAACAGTGTGTCCACCACTACAGAGACCCCAGGCAACCCCACAAACACAGGACGACCAGGGACCTGGGGTCAGTGGGCACACGGTTCAGGGGACAGAGGCACAGGACAACAGAGAAGCTGAGAGGACTGCTGTGCGACAGGGGGAGGACAGGCCCAGGGAACCGACTCTCTACGAGGCACTCACCAACATCCTGGGAGCATACCACCATTCCCCGGAGACCATGGGCAAGATACTGGCCAAACTGCAGGAAACCCAGCGGCTGGAGGAGGGATGGTACCTGGGCATCAGGGAGGACCTGAGGGACATCCACACCACCCTGGTCACCATTGTAGGTGTGCTGGCAGACATGGCCAACACAATGAAGGAGGCAGTGGCACACCAACGGGCCCCTGACACTAGCCAAACTGAAGAACAGCCCTCCACCTCCGCCAGCGCTAGTGGACAGGAGGCCCCGCCACAGGACCAACAGGCCACCAGCACCCCACCCGCTGCAGAAAGAGAACCACCCCGCAAATGGTCCCCGCGATCCAGGCAGAAGCCAGAGAACATTGCCAAGACCCCCGCCAGGAAATAAGACTCTCCTGATTGTCACCCTTCTGTCCCACTCTGTCACCCTATCCACCTTGAACTGCCATTGCTCCTCTTCCTATGCCCCCTTGGACAATGCACCTGTGATACAAATAGACTGGACTTTACCCTGGACTTTCCTCCATCAGCAATCCAGCCCATTGCAATACCCCCTCCACTTATTATCACAGAAATAAACACCCTTGGAACAAAATCAAATATGGAGTCTGTCAATTCTTTGACAAATGTATTAGTTTCACAAACTGTAAACATTGCAAATCAAATGTACTGTAATATTTACATAGGTATGACCTGTAGTGGGCAGCATTAAACACACCAGGAGCCAGAGTGGGGCACACAGATCTGAAAATAGAGATGCCAAAGGGTACAGTAAGTGGCCATAGAAATAGGGAAATCAGGCTGCCATGTTCAATGTCAAACACAAAACTGCAATGGAAGGTGAAATTACAGTGTCCTACCTGTGTGTCACTGGAATTACTGTTGAATTAGTGTACTTCTGTTGTCCACATCTTCTTCCTCTGCTTCCTCTTCATCACTGTCCACAGGCTCCACCGCTGCCACACGACCATCCCCAGGCTCACCCTCCTGCATAAAAGGCACCTGGCGTATCAAGGCCAGGTTGTACAACATGCAACGATGATCTGGCACACCTTCTTGGGTGAGTAGTAGAGGGATCCACCTGTCAGATGGAGGCACCGGAATCTGGCCTTCAGGAGGCTAAAGGTTCTCTCAGTGATTCTCCTTGTTCGCCCATGTGCCTCATTGTAACGTTCCTCTGCACTTTGCCTGGCATTCCTCTCTGGGGTCAGTAGCAATGAGAAGTTGGGTTAACCAGAGTCACCTGCAAATATTCAAGGGATACCTGTTAGCCACACACTCACCCTTAGGGCCAAACTCACACCCATATACCTACATCAACTGGGTGGGGACCAAGGGCTCACCTATTAGCCACACCCGGTGCCTCTGGAGATGAGACATCACATATGGGATGCTGCTATTCCTCAAGATAAAGGCATCATGCACACAGCCAGGATACTTGGCATTGACATGGGAGATGTACTGGTCCGCAAACACACCATCTGCACACTCAGAGAGTGAAAGCTTTTCCTATTTCTGAACACTTGTTCATTTCTCCAGGGGAAGGGGGGGGAAAAATGCGATATGTGTACCATCAATGGCACCAATGATGTTGGGGATATGTCCCAGTGCATAGAAGTCAGCCTTCACTGTGGCCAAATCCTCCACCTGGGGGAATACGATGTAGCTGCACATGTGTTTCAGCAGGGCAGACAACACTCTGGTCAGCACGTTTGAGAACATAGGCTGTGACATCGCTGATGCCATGGCAACTGTTGCTTGGAAGGAACCACTTGCCAGGAAATGGAGCACTGACAGGACCTGCACTAGAGGGGGGATACCTGTGGGGTGGCGGATAGCTGAAATCAGGTCTGGCTCCAATTGGGCACACAGTTCTTGGATTGTGGCCCTATCAAGGCTGTAGGTCAGGATAATGTGCCTGTCCTCCATTGTCGCCAGGTCCACCAGGGGTCTGTACATGGGGGGATGTCTCCATCTCCTATTCATCTGCAGCGGTTGAACTCTCGGATGAAAAACAGTGAGCAGAAGGTCATATTCACACATATGTCATAATTAATATTTAATTCTTCCTTTACAGAAACAGTATGTGAACTCGTAAGTTAGTTGATGTGCCAATGTCTGCTGTGACGCAGTTAGGTGCCATGGCCTGTGCCCACCTGAAATGGCAGCTGCCTGATCTGTGAGGAGAGACAAGTGGAAGTGAGGTAATTCTGCAGGCGTTGTGTGCTGTTGCGGTCGGTGGTCGATGGCCGCTGTGCAACATCACATTGGTTATCATTGGGCTCTATGGGTTCCAGGAGCCAATGGCGATATACGCCGGCTGTGACCGCCATTTTCTACCTGTGCACTCTCTTGCTACCTGACCTTCAACAGGAGAAGACCTACACTGCAAGTGTTGCTGTGACCTGTGTCTGGAAGCAACAATGGCTCGAGTGACTGGGGAAAGGGCCTCTGCCTTCACTTTCGAGGAGTTGGAGAGACTAGTGGATGGGGTCCTACCCCTGTACACTTTACTCTATGGTCCTCCAGACAGACAGGTGAGTACACTGTGAGCATGATGCGTGGGCCATGAATGTATGGATTGCTGTGTGTGTAAGCCCTGTGTAGGGGGGATCTGAGGGGTCCTGGGCAGAGTGCTGCATATATCTTGGGCAATGTATGTGAGTAAGTGGATGGGGGGGATATGGTGTGCCATGAGTATAACAGTCCGAACGGTATAACTAATACCTTTTCTGCAGTTTTTTTCCTGCAGGTCAGCGCCCATCAGAAAATGGGTATTTGGTGTGCCATCGCCAAGGAGGTGACGACCCTGTGGGTCTTTGACAGGCGGAGCACCCACTGCCGCAAATGGTGGGAGGACCTGCGCCGCTGGGCAAGGAAGACGGCGGAGGCACAGCTGGGGCTGGCCTCCCAATGAGGAAGGGGTGCCCATCGTACCCTGACACCCCTGATGTTCAGCATCCTGGCAGTGGCCTATCCGGAGTTGGATGGGCGCTTGAAGGCATCACAGCAGCCACAAGGGAGTGAGTATAGATTCAGAATCATGACTTTGCGTGCGTTCAAGTATTACCTGGGTGGATGATGTGGGCTGTGGGTGCCCCTAGGCCAGGGCGAACATGGCAGGGTATGTTCAATGATGGTCAAGATCAGATGCACTCCGACCCCAATAGTGTTAGTGGGCATCTATTACTGGGCAGGGTCCTGTGGGTTTCAGGTGTGCAGCTAATGACGTTAGGCATTTTACCCCATGGGCTGGTGACTAGCAGTGTAACTGGTAGTGCATGGCCTAGTGCATAGGGCTGTTCCCTGTGTGTTGTGTACGCCAACGGTAGTGTTGTTGCTGGCATAGACCAAGTGTATTCTCTGTCTCTCCCCCTCTTTTGTTTTGTCACAGTGTCCTTGTGTGCATTAGCATCATCTGGCAGAGGTGCAGAGGTGCAGAGGCACTGGCAACAGAGGGAGCTGCATCCCACATCGGCCTAGAGGCCGAATCCACCGACGGTGAGGGCACCAGTGGGATGGAGGGCAAGGGTAGCATCACAACGGAGACAGGAGGGGACACTACCGACAGCGACTCCTCCTCTGATGGAAGCTCCATGGCGGTGGCGGACACCTCTGTGCCCACCCCAACAACAGGTACAGCTGCCACCCCTGTACCAGCACCACCCTCCTAGCAGCCCCTCAGCGTGGTTCCTGTGCCTGCTCACCCAGGAGGGTGGGCATCTCCTTTGCCCCAGGCACCTCAGGCCCTGCCCCAGTCAGCCCTCCTGCCCTCAGTGAGGAGGCTATTGACCTCCTGAGATCCCTCTCTGTTGGGCGGTCAACCATACTGAATGCCATCCAGGGAGTAGCAGGGCATTTGCAACAATCAAATGCATACCTGGAGGGCATTCACTGTGGCGTGGTGGCCCAACAGAGAGCACTCCAGGCTCTTGCCAACGCACTGATGGCAGCCATTGTCCCTGTCTCCAGCCTCCCCCCTCCAGCTTCCTCTACCCAGTCCCAATCCGCTCAATCCCAGCCTATCCCAAGCACACCTTCAGACCAGCAGTCACCCAAATCAAAACACAGAAGTGGTTCAGGCAAACAAAAAGCACCACACTTCATCTCACAGGCACCCACACAAGCACCATCCACATGCAGATACACCAATATCCACTGCCTCCACTGTGTCCCCCTCCTCATCCTCGTCCACCTCCCTCCCAGTAGCGTCTCCACTCACACCTGCATGCACTACATCCTCATCCACTACCTCCATCACCATGACGCCTATTACTACATGCCCCTCACTGGCAGTCACCAGCCCCACATCCAGGCACACATCCCCTGTGTCCTCTTCCACTGTGTCTGTGACCCCTCCTCCCAAAATACACAAATGGAAGCACACACACATCCAACAGCCATCCACATCACAACAGCATCCCCATGCACCTGCACCCAAACACAGCAGACTGACACTTCCTACAACCACTTCCTCTTCCTCCACTCCCAAACCTTCACCCTCCCTCTTCCCACCCCAGTGTCCTTAAGAAGTTTTTGCTCACCAAAATTGACCTATTCCCTACCCCTCCCCCCGTCCTTCACCTCTGGCCAGGGTGGCCAGAACCCAGCCCAGCACCTCAGCCACCCAGTCCACGGCCACTGTGGTTTCTGCAGCTACTGCAGGTGTGAGAGGCTCCAAGAAGGCACCTGTCAGCCCAGCCAGTGTGCCAACAAAACCTGCCAAGGCCAAGAAGGGTCCGCCAACCAGCAAGGGAAAGAAGGGGACACCAGCTAGCAAGGGGAAGGAGGCACAACCAGCCAGCAAGACAAAGGCACCAGCAGGCAGAAGCAAGGAGGCACCACCATCTGCCAAGGGCAGGAAGGGGCACAGAACACCAGCCATGGTACTTCAGCCGTCCGAGGCTACCTGTGAAGGCCTGGAGGCTACCACCACCACTGGCAGCACTGCCACCTGCACCGCGCCCAGCACCGTCACATGCACCGCCGCCAGCACCACCACATGCACCGCCACCAGCAGCACCACTGCCGGCAGCAGCAGCCCCAGTGGGCAGCCGTCCGAGGCTGCAGGTGAAGGCCTGGAGGCTACCACCACCACTGCCAGCACCGTCACCTGCACCGCGGGCAGCAATGCCACATGCCCCGCCGCCAGAAGCACCACTGCCAGCAGCAGCAACCCCAGTGGGCAGGCGTCCGAGGCTGCAGGTGAAGGCCTGGAGGCTACAACCACCACTGCCAGCACCGCCACCTGCAGCACAACTGGCATCCACTGAGCAGCCGTCACCGCCGGAGAACGGTGACTACATGGGCTGCAGTGTGTCCTGGCCCCTGCAACACCTGTAGGTGTGACACCCAGGTGAGAGACTGTGACCTTGCCCCATCCAGGATGAAGCACACTGGGCACAATGCCCCCTCCAGAACCAGTAGAAGAAGACATCCACTCAGCCCCTCGTTGCCAGGATGAAACACACTGGGCACAAGGCCCCCTCCAGAACCAGTGGAGGTGGCAGTCCCTGGAGAACAGGGGTTGCTGTATGGGCAACCCTCACATACATAATATACAGTGACTCAGGGAGGCGGCAGTTGATGAGCCCTAGAAGGGATGGTCCCATGAACCCCCTCCTATTTTTCCACAATGCCCCTGGGACCTGGTCCAGCCAGGGGCAATATTAAAAGCAAGTGCAGGAGACCATACTTTGTTTTTTTTTTCTAAATAAATCACAGCAAAATTTGTGAATCTGCCACAATCTTTGCTGTGTTTTACAAAAAAATAACTTTTAAGCCTGGGGTTAGAGTAACAGTACCATGCACCCTTTTCTGTTTTTTTTTTTTTTTTTTTAGACAATTCTTGGTTGAAGTGTCGGTGGCCAATCAGATCTCTGGCACGAGATCGGGGGTATTCGTGAAGCCTTCGCGCCTCCGGAAATAAAAATTTGGCTTTCTTTTAATATTTTGAAAACTACTGAACCGATTAACACCAAATAACAAAAAGCAATCATTCTGGACCAAGAGCTATCTTTCTGCCAAATTTGGTGTAATTCAGTCCAGCAGTTGGGGCAGTAGTTTGTCTACAATCCCTATTGGAATTAAAATGGGTACCCTCCCCCCCTTTTTCTCGGCCCTCGCTTGACAGATCACTCCGAATCTTACCATGCACAACAAGATTGTTAGGCACACTTTTTTTAGACAATTTCACAAAGATTTGTCAAATGGCGCCAAAGATATAGGCAAGTCAATAAACTCTTTTTCAATGGAAACTAGGTCCTAACTATAACTACCTACATATATGCCTTTCATCAAATATCTTTATCTATTGTTGTGCTCCTCTTAGACATAAGTTTTTCTCTTCCCACCATTGCATATGACCATGGGCTGCAATATAAGGAATTGCAATCAATGTGCCAATCATAAAACAGTTTGCAAACAATGAGTGACAGCTCAGCTTTGTGCATAATTTTCAGACAGCCTGTACACAGGGAGGGTGGAGGTGTCACAGAGGTGCATCTGAATATTGAATGGTCTTCCTGGGCTGAGACAAGGAGAGGCAGGGCACACCTGGAATTGTAAAGGTTGTGCCCTGGCCTCACACAAAGGGCTCGTTTACTCCCCACTGATGGCTAGAACTCGTGCTGGAGGAGAGAAGGAACACTCCTGGAACGAGTTAGTACTGGTTGGAACTTCTTCTCCCCCTTTTATAAAGACTGCACAAAATGAGTATAAGTACAGGGGGTCTTCTCCCACATTTGGAGACACTAATGGACTACTGAACTGGCCACGGGATGAAGCTGGAAGGACTTGCCAGGAACCACCTTTGGACTGCTGCTGTTGTGCTAGTCTGTGACCTGATAGTTGCCTAAGAGGAACTGCCACTGCCTGTAAACCTTTGTTCTGGCCTCTTTGGTTGGGCCCTGCCCTGTGCCCCATCTGATGTCTCCAGGGGCTGGCTGGTGTGCTCCCTGTACCCCGGCATTTTCTTCTGTCCTCAGGTGCTGGAAGAGTTTTTTGCCTTCAGGTGTTCCAGAGCGAGAGGAGCACTTTGTTTTGTGAGTGAGTGCCTGGAGGTCACTCTGTTTTCCTTGCTCAGCACATGAGGAGCATTTCGCTGTTGGGTCAAGTGCAGCAGGAGCGCCTCATTGTGGGTGCCTGATGCTGGTCTTTGAGCACTCCACTTGGCTGCCTTTGAGGCACAGGAAAGTGCCCCGTGTCTTTCTGGCAGCAGCTCCCAACTTTCCCCGACGTGGAGAGATCGTGAGGGCCCGGGAACCAGCATGGACGAGCTCACTTTGATTGGTGCCCCTGGGGTGCAGGAGCACTTCGAGGAGTGCCCCCATGGCACAGGAGCACATGGAGTAGTGGAGTAGTACCCCTGGGGCACAGGCAGGTACCTGCTTTGGGAGAGTTCCCTGCCAGGGACCCTCTTTTTGGTGGCACATGTAGCAGGCCAGGGTGACGAACCTCAACAGAGGTCCCCGGCCCTGCCAACATTAACCCTGCATATGCAGTAATCGGAACGCAGGCGCTCCGAGATTGGGACACAGACGTCTCCATTTTGCCCACAATGTTCCTCTTTGTAACTTCTGATGTAGGTGACAGGCCGTCCTTGCCATTAACCAGTAACCTATATGTTTACCTGACTACGGCTTATGTTTGCAGAGTACTAGTAACCTGTGTGATATTCTGACAACTATTTTATTTTTATATAACTTGGTGTTGTGTTTCCTTTGCAGTGTATTTATGGTCTCATGTGTGTGTGTGTATTGTGCAAACACTTTACACATTGCCTCTGGGATAAGCCTGATTGCTCATGCCAAGCTACCAAGTTGGTGAGCAGGGGTTATCTTGGGTGTGTAACTCCCTAGCCATGACTAGAGTGGTGGGTTCTGCCTGACTTATGTGCATACCCTAGCCAACTAGCAACCACTTGGTCCAAGCAGGGATCCTCACTCTAGTCAGGGCAATGGAGATACACATTTAGATAACCCTTGCTCACCCCCTTGGTAGCTTGGCACAAGCAGTCAGGCTTATCTCAGAAGCAATGTGTAAAGTATATGTACCAACACACACATTAATGCAGTGAAAACACTACAAAATGGACACCACACCAGTTTAGAAAAATAGGCAACATGTAGCTTACTCAAACAAGACCAAAATGACAAAAATCCAACATACACAAGTCAAGATATGAATTTTCAAAAGAATAAGAGTCTTATTCCATAGAAAACAATGGAAACGTTGATTTTTCATAAAGTACCTGGTTTGCATAAAAATAAAGCTGCATGGGCGAGCGTGAGTCAGAAAAGTCAGAGATATGTCGATTCGTTACTCGCAAGTGAGGCCGTCTGTCGTTTTTTTCTCCGGTCGGGTCGGCGATGAGTAGTTTTTCTCCCTCGCAAGAGAGTGATGGCCCTGAGATTTCAAAATAGGAGGCAAGCTCAGTTCAAGCTCTTGGAGATTTTTCTCAAGCAGGAACACACAACAAAGTCCAGTCTTTGTCCCCTTTCACAGGCAGAAGCAGCAACTGCAGGATAGCCCAACAAAGCACAGTCAGAGGAAGGGGCAGCATTTTTTCTCTGCTCTTCAGCTCTTCTCCTTGGCAGAGGTTTGTCTTGGTACCAGAAGTGATCTAAAAATATGGGGTTTTCGGTCCACTACTTATACGCCTTTCTGCCTTTGAATTAGGCAAACTTCAAAGGAAAGCCTCTGTTGTTTACAAGATCCTGCCTTGCCCAGGCCTAACCCCAGGCACACACCAGGGGTTTGGAGACTGCATTGTGTGAGGGCAGGCACAGTCCATGCAGGTGTAAGTGACCACTCCTCCCTCCACTCTAGCTCAGATGGCTCATCAGGTTGCAGGCTACACCCCAGCTCCCTTTGTGTCACTGTCTAAAGGAGATTCACAAACAGCCCAACTGTCAGCCTGACCCAGACAGGGAATCCACAAACAGGCAGAGTCACAGAATGGTTTACGCAAGAAAATGCAGAATTTCTAAAAGAAGCATTTCCAAACTAATAATCTAAAAAACAACTTCACTAACAGATGTATTTTTAAATTGTGAGTTCAGAGACCCCCAAACTCCATATGTCTATCTGCTCTCAAAGGGAAACTCCACTTTAAGAATATTTAAAGGCAGCCCCTATGTTAACCTATGAGAGAGATAGGCCTTACAACAGTGAACATCCAATTTGGTAGTATTTCACTGTTAGGACATGTAAAACACATCATTACATGCCCCACCTTTAACATACACTGCACCCTGCCTATGGGGCTACCTAGGGCCTACTTTAGGGGTGCCGTACATGTAAAAAAAAAGGGAAGGTTTAGTCTTGGCATGTGTGTACATTTTCCAGGTCGAATTGGCAGTGCAAGACTGCACAGACAGACACTGCAGGGGCAGGTCTGAGACAGGTTTATAGGGCTATCCATGTGGGTGGCACAATCAGTGCTGCAGACCTACTAGTAGCATTTGATTTACAGGCCCTGGGCACCTCTAGTGCACTTTACCAGTGACGTATTAGTAAATCAAACATGCCAAACATGAAAAAGCCAATTACACATACAATTTCACATGGGGAGCACTTGCACTTTAACACTGGTCAGCAATGGTAAAGTGCCCACAGTAACAAAAACAGCAAAACCAGAGTCCAGCACACAGTCAACAACCTGGGAAGCAGAGGCAAAAAGTTATGGGAGACCACGCCAAGGATGCCAGGACTAACAGAGTACCTCTGGACTCCGGGCAAATCAGCTATGCCAGGAATCGTCCCGGCTTCCCCTCCTCTTCGTGAACCTGGTTCACTTAGGCTTTGTAGTCATGGCAGCGGAGGTGTTCCAATGCCACTTTATACTACTCCCTCGTTTCCAACAATCATGGAAGTGCTCCAGTACTCCTGCCTTGTTCATTATCTCATTCATGTCAATTGTTCTCTAACTGGTGAGGGTCAAGTTCCAGGTCTCACTGGATTCCCACTGTCTGCCCCAGGCAATGACCCCATACCACTGCTATGAAAGCTTCCATTCACTAATTTACTTAACTCAATGCTGTCCCCGGGTGAAGGTATAAAACTCTGAAATCTTGGTTGTCAACCCGTCTCCAAAGACCAAGTCATCCAATGATGCAGGGTGTAAATGCCAGGTTGGTATGGGTAGGCATGTGTCAGTCATTTGCACAATCAGTATAAGTGGACTGTTGTCCGAGAGTGTGCAGCCCAGATATTCTGTACATGTTATGGAGCAGCTGAGAGACTTGGTGCAGACAAATTGGTCAATCCTGGTCTGGACATGGTAGAGGTGAGAATAAAAAGAGTAGCCCCTCTCCGTTGGGTGCTGAGTGTGCCAAGGGTCCTCCATGCCCCAGTGGGAAACCCAAGCTGCTAATCCAGCTGCCAGTCTATGGGCCACAGCTCCCAAGAGTGGAGGAATGGATTGGTCCAGGTCTGGATCAAGAACACAGTTTAAGTCCCCACTTATAAGGTATGTACTCTCAGAATACCTGGCCAGTCACGCCAACAGTGTATGGAAGAAAGAAGTCTGATCCTGACTGGGTGCATACACACCATCCAGTACCACCAATCTGCCACTAAGGCACCCCTCTACCAAAACATAGTGGTCCTCCTTGTCCACGTCAACCAAGGAAGGCAGAATAAGCAGTAGCATGCAGCTATCCTTGCCAACCCGTGAGGAGGCAGTCCGCCTCCGCCAGGGTGAGATGTGACTTCTGCAGCAGAGCAATGTGTAGCTGCGTAATTTCAAGTAGGTTAGGATTTTGTGTCATTTGGACAATAAGCCCAATCTGCATACATTCCAAATCATCAGTTTATACATTTTTGGTGTGTCAGTCAATCTATAACACTTCTACAAGATATAGGTCATCCCCCCTCCCAGCTATCCCACCTCACCAGGGGTCCATGCAGTAAGCAACAACATCCCCAAGACAGCAAAGGGCAACAATGACTAATAAACATCCTAACTTCCCCTCCCCAAAGCAGTCCAGCAATGTCTGGCCACTCAAACCATACAGATCAATAATATAGCATTAAGGGGCATATTTATACTCCGTTTGCGCCGATTGTGCGTCAAAAGATTTGACGCACAATCAGCGCAAACGTTGCCCCATATTTAAACTCTGATGCCCGAGCCCGCGGACGACAAAATTCCGCCGTGTGCGTCATTTCTTGGATGCGGCAACCCGCCCTGCGTTGATGATATGCAGGGTAGGCGTTCCCGTCCAAAAAACGACGCAAACGGCCGTGCGTCGTATTTATGCTTCCGGGCAAAAATGACTCTCGGCCGGGAGGCGGAGCAAAAAAATTACGCACAGCCCGATGTGCGTCAAAATTTAACGCCTGGGTCAGGGCAGGCATTAAAATGGGGCAAACACACCTGTATTTAATCAGAACACACAGAACAAACAGCAGAGCAGCAGAGCAGCAACAGGGAGACATGGAGGTGATTTTTATCCAGCGTGCACGTAGACGCAGAGCCCAGCAGCCATAACAGCAGCTACAACAACACCAGCAGGGTCCCCAAAGGCAGCGCAGAAGGCAGGAGAGGATATTCCACCCAAGAACAACCCTGCATGGCCTCAGGGAACACAACATCATCCAGAGGTACCGGTTGAACTGGCAGGCCATTCAGCAGCTGCTGCGCAACATTGAACCGCAGTTGGCCCCCACTTTAGTGACACCCCGCACCATCCCAACAGAAACAAAGCTGCTAGCCGTACTTCACCTGCTGGCAAGTGGCTCATTTCAAACAACTGGTGCCCTGGTTGGCGGAATATCACAACCATTATTCTCCGCATTTCTGCCAAAAGTACTGGATGCCATCATTCGCCTGACACCCCTCCACATCTGCTTCCCTAACACACTGCAGAAGCAGCAGGAAACAAAACAGGGGTTCTACCTCATCAGTGGCTTCCCACACGTCCTTGGTGCAATCGACTGCACACACGTACGCCTTGTGCCACCTGCTGCAACAGAACACCTCTACCGCAACAGGAAGCACACACATTCAATCAACGTGCAGGCCATAGTCGATCACCAGGGATTGATCACCAACATCGTGGCTAAATATCCTGGGAGTGTACATGACTCATTCATCTTCCATCACAGCACCATCAACCAACACTTCCAGGATGGACGGTATGGCAATGGATTACTTGTTGGTAAGTACAGAAACCTACTTATATACACACTGCACAGCAACCCTCTAGGACACACAACACATACACCACAACAGCAACATCTAGACAGGAACACACTGAGGTCCTGACATCACTAGCCATGTTTCTTAACTCACCATTGAACCTGTCACACATTGGAATTTACTGTACAGCCTAATGTGAAGACATTAATGAGTGTGGTTGCCTAAATGTCACCTTGCAAATTGTAAGTGTCACAATGACCTTTACATTAATACATTGCATAATTTTCAAGGGATGGGATGTACAGGGTACTTTGATATGAACGTGTTAACAACACTTCCAAATTTAAATGTGCATGGAACTATCATCTCACCCTCAGTGAAGACACACGGACACCTGTATCACAAGTCACAATGCTAGGGAGGGCACACTGTACTGCAAATCCCAAAACATACTGCTGACAAACGGTTAGCAAACAAACACTTGCTCAGCCAAGGAAACAACACAATGCAGATGGTATAGCCTACAAGTATAGGATGTCACATTAGTACACAAAAGAGTCACAGACAACACAAGACAACTACTGCCATTAAAGGACTTTTCAATTGTGCCAGCTACATCTACATGATCCCATTCTGTGTTTTTCTTTCAGCTGATCAGGGGTATGGCATCCAGACATGGCTAATGACACCATGTGGGAACCCGAGTACTGCTGCAGAGCGGGCATACAACGACGCCCATAAGAGGACACGCAGCATTGTCGAGCGGACCTTTGGGATCCTCAAGTCAAGGTTCCGCTGCCTTGACATCACTGGCGGTAGCCTACTATATTCCCCCGAGATGGTCTGTAGGATCATACTCACATGTGCAATATTGCACAACATTTGTGTAAAAAGGAACATTCCCCTCCTCGAACCAGACCCATACATGCCTGAAGATGAAGATGCTGGCCTGCAACAGGAGGGGGAACAACCAAACACGGCTGCTGGAGTGCGTAGGCGCCAACACATTGTAAATAATTTATTTTCATAATTATCACCATCACCACTTAATGCACTATTGTAAATAAACACTAATAACAAACACCACATCATGGTTTGGCCTATTCATTTCTGCCCACCTTTAGCTTGAAATATCTGAAGAAGAATGTCGTCTCATTGAGCAATAATGATATAACAATCAGGACACAAAAAAATACACCACAAATGTAATGGCCACCATACAATGGTCAAATACACACACAATGTAAATGACAGACATCCTGTACAGTTCACCTTTGAAGGGCAATAGCTGAGGACCACACATATGACTCACATACATGTAGTAAACATGGATCATCGCAGCAGATGGCCCACAACTAAAACACCATCACTCAACTAGTGGAAAACAGGCCTCATACATCAGGCAGTTCACATGCTAATGCTTCAGGAACAGGAATGTAGTACTAGACTCTTGCCAACAGTAATTCCAACTACTTACTATCATTGCAATGACTATCTGTCACTAGAGGTACACATAAGCAGAACATACACAGCACAAGTGCTACACCTATGACAAGCATCCAGCACATCACATCCCATCTACATGTCAGCCCTTTTCTAAAAACATTACACACACTGGCAGCTGCTCACACCCCACCTGTCTGAAGAGGTCCCTGGAATGCCGATTTGTGTACACTGAGATTCCCTCATCTACACACACACACTCACAAGAGCCATCCAGTGTGCCACACCCTTTCCTATGCCTACCATTGTCATAGTACCATCTCACTGCATGGAACTCAGCTCATATAATACACTGGCTTTGAGTTTATAAGGCCTGGTATCACCTGTAGATTGATTCTTCTGTGAAAGGTACTGTAGGCTATTTATCAGCAAATCCCATCTGACAGGACTAGTGAGACACTGATGGAGGCCACACCAGTGATCCCCTCCATGCACACCACCCAAATGTACATGCCCGTCCCTGCTGATGCCTCCTACTGCATACATGTTTGAATTTGAGCTTATCAGGGTTCATGTGTCACCTTCCAAACAACACAGGACATACACAATGTGACATCTCAACTGTCTACTGCTCCCTCTGACCAGTCCTAGTCAGAACACTTGATCATGTAATTACTGAAAGAACTTGCTCCTGATTGACCCAGCATCCTGTCAGCCTGACTGGCACCTGTCCGTGGGTCACTCTACAGATACCTGAGGTCCACCTATGGACCACACGTGCTGTCCAAAACTTCTTGTACCTCAGACAATAAATTATCATTAGCCTCATCAATGTATACTCAAATACATAGTATTGCATCATCTGACTGTTATTTGCATCTGATTTGTGACAGTGTTTTGAATAGCCAAATCTTGGCCCTTCCGTTGTCTGGCCCTCATTAATGCCTAAACTACAAAGTGTGACAGTGGACCAGGACCATAGTGTATGATGGTGTAAATGGCCTCCATCAAAACCAGCAACCTCAGATAATGTCCATGAAAAGTCAACACATATGAGGACCCTGACTGTTCAAACGCTGAGTAACATTGTTCAAATGATAAAGATGAGTTGTGTGTGTTGAATACCAGCCATTTACTTCTGCACAGAGGCTATGATGTTTCCTGATACATTACCATCCACAGAGGCCAACTGGAGTACAAATGTTGCAATGACACATGCCGGATCCATACACCTGAGACATTCTCTCACTCAGCACATCAAGGTTGCCCAGTTGAAAGTCTCATTACACGTTTTCAGTGACAGGGTGGGACCATCCATGCGTAGGTGACCATGTCCTCAATGGCTTCTCACAAATTTTGCTACAAACAATACCCAATAGAAACAAGATTAGCTGCCACTAACTCATGAGGAGACCTGGAAGTTACAGTGACAACATACACCCTGACAGTTGATACTGGATCAATATTGGACCACACACATGTACATGTACCATCCAATCAACAAAATATTTGCAAGCAGCCGATCACAGTAGTGTCCCAGTTGTAACCTAGCAGGAAGAATGAAACATGCCACTAAACCAGGTAATGCATAAAGGGCCACATACATCAACAACCTATTTGCTATCATGACATGAGGAACGTTGAGATTTTGCAAAAAATATCAATGCAAAATGGTATGTCAGATTTCTCCAAAGAATCAATAGGGCAAACGTAAAAGAGGCAAATGGGATTACAGAATGGCAAACAGTGAATCATACCCTATTTGCTTCCATGAGCCTGCTGCTGAAGGTTTAGCATTACTGAATTTGGGAAACCCTTGGATAAATTTGCAAGTCTGGAAGAGCAAACCCTAGGGTGCTGGGGGCCTAAGTCCACCTCTACTGCCCCCCAAATATACATTATTTATGCACATGTGAAGCACACACATGCATAAGGCGCATGTGTGCCCTACATGTCAAAAGTAAAACACATTTAAGATACATTAACTCGTAATTAGGACATGGTTACCCCCTTAAAAAGTGTGGGCGACAATTGCACTACCTATTTGGCCTTTACATAATTTTGATTACCGTGATAAATGTGGACACATTTTTGCTAAGGAATACATCCTGGTATCCCATTCATATTTTGAAAATAGCCATCAGCAATTACCCACATATGTGTACAATTATGAGTAATATCCATTCTGACCAATCATTACTATTGCACTGTGAATACCGTCTATACATCCTATAAGGGACATTTGCCATAGCTAACCCCAAATGTGTATCACTTAGCACCGTTTGGTCATGACAAAATTCATTTCTCAATTTGACAAATGAAAGACATATTTGTCATAATGCATCATATTTCCACACATACAGCTTGTGCGTCATAATTTTTGACGCACAGGAGTGCAGATAATGCAGAGTAAAAAAATTATTTCAAAAATAGATATCATAATATCCTGCATAACATGGCCTCCATTTTTTTCCATAATGCGTCATATTTCCACGCATACAGCTTGTGCGTTATAATGTTTGACGCACAGGAGTGCAGATAATGCAGAGTCAAAAATATTTTTCATATTTAGATATCATATTTTCCAGCGGCTTAATTTTCAACTCTAGAACTGTAAAATAAGCCTCAAACAAATATAATAGACCAATGAAGAAAATTTTTTTGACTCTGCATTATGTGCACTCCTATGCGTCAAAAAATATGACGCACAAGCTGTATGCGTGAAAAAATGACGCATAGCGGGGAAAAACCGGCGGCCATTTTATGCAGGATGTGATGTAATAGGATATCCTGTTTACAGAATCTGTACAGTGGGTGTACTTTCACTTTCACTTTGCAGTCTCAGATTATTCTAGACTGTGTGGCTGTGTGGAAAGTGTTGTCCTGTGTATTAGTGCTTTTGTGTCCAGTGTACCATCTCAATTGTGCTTTTGTCATCATTGTCTTGTTGTTGAATACTGTCTGAGTCTGTGTTGTATTATTTTGTCAAGTCCAGTGTTTTATTTATTGTCTGTGGGAGTCTGTTGTGGGTACTGTAATATAGGGGTTAGTTGGGCTCTTCTTCTTAAGTTTTCTTTGTATTTCACCACTCTACCTTTCCCCATTTCCCCCTTTTCCTTTTTCTACAACTTTTTCCCCTTTGTCAGTGCTGACATGTCTGGTAGACCACGGCTTTCCATGATGGGTGAGGAGGAATTAGGGGGATTTATATGGCTTGTTTGCCATTTCCTCCCACTCATGCTGGAGGCTGGGGGTAGGGTGATACAGGGGTATCACACGGAGGCCCGTAAAGTCCGGTGGGGGAAGGTGCGCCATCACTTGGTCCGTGTATATGGTAGCCTAAGGAATGACCATCAACTGAAGCACCGCTGGGCTGATCTGATATCCAGGGAGCAAGATCTGCTGGACCACCTGGGAATCAGGATTGGTGGCCATGTTGGTGAGTACAGATCAATTACATGTGCACAATTTAAAGCTGTGTGGCGACATGTGATGATTGTTACCCAATCTGCCAGATAAGTAGCTGACTGTGTGTAATGCCAGGAAAACCTACTGGGTAATTGATGCACGATGTGAAGGAAGACAAATGCTAGCAGTCAGGTAGCTCATGTTTTCTACACATACAGGTTGCCTGTACCAGTATGTAATGTAGTGCTGCCTTTGTGTCAGACAAGCAACACATTAATGACGCAATTAGGACTCTACAGGTCACAATAGCCAGTGAAAAATGGATGTTGAAACATCATACCTACATATGTAGACGCCATAGCTAGACTGACATTTGTAAACCCTACATGATGCTATAAATGAGTGCTGCCTTCACGTCAATTGAAGTTAGCAATGTTGTCCACACATATGTCACATGTGTGTCTGGTTGGTGTGTATGGAAAATGACCACATAGGCTGTTTGAGTTTGAGAGGTCATGCAGTCCTCAAGTAGCCAGCTTTTGGATGTCTCTCTTGGATGCACATGATGAGATGAATGCACCCCTATATTGTTGGTGCATACTAATGGAGGTGCATCTTTGCCACCACATGACTTTCCAGGCCACTGCATGTGTGTAGTAGGGTGTGTAACTGTAGCAGGAGACTCATCCAATGTAAATGTTGCTCATGAATAATTCCATGCAGTATGAGCATGTGTGAAAGGGTTTCATTACTCATGTCATATTCTCACATTGTCTTTGTAATTGCAATTGTTTGTCAGTGCACGGATTCTGAGTATATTCTTCCTTCCATGCTTTACAGGTGGACCTGCACCGTACACAGTGGTAGAGGTGGCTCATTTTGAGGACCCCGACACCTACAGTGAGTGTTGCATGTGTGCTATTTTTAATGTTTGCTGGTGATGCATGATGGACTACTGTGTGTTCAACAGAATTCAAGGTTTGATGCGCTGCCCATTCATTAGTATTGTTCCATTAGTGGGATTTCAGTTATCACTTCATTTTGAGTTGACCTATGCTTATCCATTTTTCTGATTTTGGGTCTGTAGGCCATTCCAGTAGGGCCCGCTATGGGGAATGGGGTGAGTCATGTGGAATACACTGGTTAATGTAAGAGTTGCTTTGGGACTTGTCTCGGACTGAGTGTGCATTTCAGACTGACATTCTCCCAGATAGCTTCTGCAAATGGCTTGTCTGAAATCTGCTGCTTCCCTAGTTAACTTTGGACTGAGTACACTGTAGGTTGGATCTTCCGGGGGCATGTACTTCCACAAGTTGTACTTGGAGTGTGTGGGACTAGAGTGCAATGGCCTAGGTGTACATTCTACTCATGATCATGGGTGTTCTTGCTCCTCTGTGTCTGTAGAAAAATATGCCTCACTGGTAGTATGTGATGTTGGCCTAAGTCAGTACATTTTGACATGTGTGGACCTTGGATAGGACAAGGTTTAGCTGACTCCGATTTGTTGCTAGCCCTTCACTGGTGTTGTGTGTGTGGAGGCAAAAACTTGTTGAGCTTTCTATACACTCCTGGGTGTGCATTGATTATGGGATTGTTGGATGTTCTTCCCACCCCCACCCTCAAAGACTGCCATGTGTTTGGGAATAGGGTACCTAGGACTGTAGCAACCAGTATGTTACACATACTTGTGACCATTTGAAATTTTGTTTTGAACCTAGTGTACACACTCGGTTATGGCACATGAGTTCTATACTAGCAAATCCAATTACAAATCGCAGATATTGAGGGTTGTGATTGTTATCACATACACTGACATATGTAGTCAAGGCAATAGGCGGAGGAGGTGCAGCCATAATGTCAGCTGCATTACTAATTATTTTGATGCGAAGTTTAGGCTGATGTCACCCATCATGTATAGACATGTATATGCTAGGTGTGAGATGCCCTTTGTATGCAGGCTTCCCATGTACTTCCTCTGAGACTTTCAATGATCTATGTGGTGATATGAGCTGTTACAACTACAGTAAAAGTAATTTCCAATTGACCCATTGTGCTATTCCACCCAATGCATTTCCTATGGTAAATAGTTGCCCTTTCTCTTCACAGCTGCAAACATGAGTGCCGCACAGAGGCATGATTTTGAAAGGCGGGCCATGAGATACCGGCACATCCTGCAGGTGCAGTCGGGGTTCCGACGGATGGCCCCAAAATACCAGGCGGATCGGGCCTCCGGAGCATGGTGGGCCTCACCACAGGGTGGCCCAACGTTGCCCACTACAGCCACCACCACCACAACCACCAGTTCTCCCCAAGTGGCCCCAGCAACGGCGGGGACAGTTGTCCCTGCCTCTGCAGCACGACCTGGACCCAGCAATATCAGAGCTGCAGGACAGTCCAGTGGGCTACAAACAACTCCCACACAGAGCACCTCTGCCAGCACACAGACAGCAGCAGCACCTCCAATTGACCCTGCGGCATTCCAGGCTTTAGACCGCAGAATGGTCAAGTTCATTCGGAAGGTGGACAAGCTGAGCCAGGATGTGGCGTACATAAAGAAGCGGGTCAGGTCCATCAGGTGGACCCTACGGAGGGCCAACCTCTAGGACTTATATGGTCTATTTTAATGTATCCCTCCCCTCTCTCCTCTTTCCTTTTTATCATGATAGGTGGGTTTTGGGGATTAGTGTTCGGTTAGTATAGGTTGTTAGCTTAGTTAGTGTTAGGGAGGAGGGTGGGTGGTCCTTATTCTTTCTATTTTTCATTTTTGAGTGTGTGGGTGGGTGGGTGGGGGTCAATGTTGGGATTCCTGTCTCTTTAGAAAATAAAAAATAAAAAAATAAAAAAATAAAAAAATATATAAAAAAAATACAAAAAAATATATGATTGTTTAGGATAGTATAGTATGTGTGTAGGTTAGTATGTGTTGTCCTGCATGTGTCCTGTCTCATAATGGTGGGTGTGGGGTTGATGTTTAGATCGATTCGTTATATGTGTAGAGTAAGTTTAGCTTAGGTTAGTTAGGGACAGTTGTGGGTTAGGAGTAGTCAGATTAGATTAGTGTAGGTATGACTTTTCCCTTAGTTGCCTCTGGTGTGAATACTTATGAATAAATATATAGTTAACCCTTTGCATTATGTGTTAACTGCTACTTGATCATGGCCTTGCCATCAGTGTAGGTGATTGTTGTTCTATGATATTTGTGTCCTATGCTACACACCGAAGAAAAAAGAGGTTTAAAATGGCAGCTACCCCTGGGCTAACTTGGTAAGTATCCACCATTTGATAGAGCCACCATTTGGAGTTTACATGGATCACAAAGGATTTGTGTTGATGAGTATGTTTTCTACATCACAAAGTGTGCTTCCAGACTTGGTATTGTGGGTAATTTATTAGGTCAGACTGCAGTGTGATGTTCAGGGACATCTTTGTAGATGAGGTGTTGTTAACACTCTTGTCTTCATTTCTGACATAGATCATGTGTGCAAAAATTCAGCATGACTTCCCTTCTTGGAAGTATACTCAGAAAGGGTGATTGATGCTGTGTTTAGTTGTGTTTGCTTAGATTAGACTGCATAATTTAATGTTTTAGTATTGCATGCTGCCCACATTTATCAGCCACCATTAGTTGACTTTGATTGCTATTGATGGAGCATTATTCTGTCCAACACAGCATGATGTGTGGTTTGTCCCTTCATCAGTTATTCTCCACACGATGGTCAGGCTATGATGCAATCCTGGCCACTGCACAGATGTATCAGACTACATGATGGCAGGACAGTTGTATTGACAAGCTACATGGTTGTCACACAGGCACTTTTGAGTTATCTACTGCACAGTTGATGTGTCAAATTACACAGAGACATATTAGGTGTGCAAGTGCTATTTATTGATAGGTGCTGTAGTGCAAAATGTACATTGTCCATGTTTGCTGAGTCCGTTCTAGTGCATTCTTACATGGTGATCCTACAGAAGGGGTGTGGATGATGCTCCTGACATGCTGGGGTGATGTTACAGACAGTGCAGAGGGACAAGATTTGCCGATTAGTAGGAGAGAGACATTCACTGGCAATGCTGACAAGTCATACAGTGGTTAGCAGAACAGTCATTGAGTATAGTTGTAGTGAGACTGGCATTTGACAAAACGTAGGACCTTGGTCAAAGTAGGCCATGGTGCAGGGACTAGTGCTTCCGGGTACTCTTCCATGTGAATGTGATCTGTTCCATGTCTTCTTCTTCTGATGTGTGTGTTGCCTGCTTTGTCCTTGTTGTTGTTGGTTGTGAAGGGGCAACACACACCTCAGTGTTAGAAGACGTGGAGTCAGACATCCCGGTGGCTGCTCCCTGTGAAGGTCTTAAGGGCAGTACTGCAGCAAGGAGGGCCTGCTGGTTTTTGAGAATAGCAGCTACATCACAATGGTAGGCAGCCAGGTCGGCCCTGAGGGAGTCATGATTGCATTCGTGCATGCAGTGGAAAGTTTGGGGTGCGAGGTGTTGTGGCAACTCCCTTACTGCAGTGGTGAATTCCTTTATAGTTTCTTGTAGTCCTTGCAGTATGGATGTTAGGGCTTGCATAGCTGCTGCCTGATCTGCAGATGACATCATGCACGAGTGCACCCCCTCAAGGCTGGCTGCCATATTTTGCATCCCCACCCGCACCTCCTTGGCCAGCTCCCGCTGTACTCCAACTACAGTTCTTTCAAAGCTGGTGCCAGTGTCGTCAGAGTCCTCAGCTGTGTAGGAGCTGGCAGGTCTTGCAATTGGGGTGGTGGGTGATTCTTCTGTGATGGCTGCTTGTTCTGTGCTCCTCCTTGTGACTGAAGGTGGGGTCTGGAGGGTTTCAAGGACCTTTTGGATGGTCTCATGGGGAATGTTTATGGGCTCGTCATCCATGTCATCAGGGAACTCTGGGACAGGCATATCGGCAGGAGATCCACGTTCCTCTGCAATGAAACAGGGTACAATTAGTGTGTCTGTGTTGTGACAATTTTTACGTAACATGCCAGCCTTTTGATGAATTTACTTTGTGATCTTGTTTGGTATTGGTATCTGCTGTCCTTCATATGGGCATTGTTATAGGCCTATGGCCCACCTGTGTGTCACATGTATGATATAGAGTTATCAGACTTGTCTGCCTAATTGCCTCTAGGTGTTGCTTTGTACCAAATAGGGAATAGACATCTTTTTGTCCTACTCGACCCTCCGTGTATATCTATTCTTATGGTGAGACCTTTCACTGGCTGTGGGTGTTCTGATTGCCCTGGCAGCACACTTGCCTCTCAGGACCTGCCCCAATGCCTGATTGTTCACATTGACTTAATTGTAATTGACATGTGGCATATCCTATGCATGGCAATGTTATGATGTGATATGGATGTAGACATTGTTAATGTGTCCTGCTGATGTTGGGTAATGTGTGTTTAATTGGATTGCCCTGTTTATCGTATCAATGTCCTATTTGGTCCTCTGACTGTGCAGGTGTATTTCAGTGACCAGTTGCATGTGTCCCCTCCTCAATGCTGTTGTCTGAGCAGTATGACATTTATGATGTTGCCTTGTTAGCCAGGCACGTGAAGGACCCTGACATATGCAGCATGTGTGTGTCCTTAGTGCTGTGTCGCTCCTATTGCTGTTTACTTTGGCCGATGTATGTGACAACTATGGGCATTGACTTATGAGTGTACTGGGGCCTTTGTCTTGTTTCAGGAGATTGTTGCAGATGTCATCCTCACCCCCTAATTTAGGTATGTATGTTCCATGGGGAGGTTACTGCCATTGGCTACTATAGCTGCACAGAGATCAGAGGTGTTAGTGTCAACTGTTGTTGCAGTTACATTGCAGTTGTTGTTTTGGCTAGTGGATTGCTCATAGGGCCCTAGTTAATGTAGGAGATATTTTGGCTGACGAGTGCCAGGATGTAATTTTGACGTAGTGGCCTTCCCTCCTGTCGAGGCTTTCCCTTAGCTCCATTGTTGTCATGACAGGATGCCCCCATGGGACTGTTGTTGGTGTTGTGTTATGTTATGCCCCAGCTTCTGTATGTGCAGGGCATGCCCCCTGCCGTGCCCCTTTACCCATGCCACTCCGTGTATATGCTGACTTACATGCAATGTGTAGTAGGTATTTCCCCCCCTGCTTACAGTCAACATTATTGCATTATAATTCCCCATGCGACTTACCCTGCATGTGCGTTGTCTCGTGGTAGTCTGCACTGTCCTGTCCTTGAATCCCTGTGACAATCTCCTCAGGGATGACGGCTGCGACCATCTCCTCCATGTGGTCCAGGGCCTCCTGGTGTGCTGGACTCCCCCCTCCAGTCTGCAGTGCTGCCTTCCTGTTCCTGGCCATTTTTTCCTTTGTCCTACGTTTGCAGTCATGCCAGCATTTCTTACACTCGGTGACTGTCCTGCGTACTTCAGCCACACTGTTGATCTTGTCAACTATTTGTTGCCATATGGCCTCTCTCCTACTGATTGGCAACTTAGAGGTGATGAACAGTTGGTGCTGGTGTTCCGTCACCTCTTTAACCAGGATTTCCTGCTCCTCTGCACTGAAGCGACACTTTCTTTTTTTTCTATATATGTCCTGGTTCTTGTATGGATCATCCTGGCTGGTTCCTGGTCTGCTGTCATCTTCCTGGGGTCTGTAGTGGCATCTGGGATCCATTTTGGCTCTCCTCTGCTGAAAGGGTAGTGTTCGTGGGTATTTTTGACGCTATTGCGTTAAAAAAAACAGCGCGTTCCGGGTTGCGCTGTCGTAAATCGACCCACAGTCATTTACGTCGCGTTAACGTCGTTTTCCTTTACGACTTGACGCCGCGATGTGCGTAAAAAAAAATTACTCCCACCTGTTGATTGCGCCGCCGTGCATCAAAGTATAAATTTGACGCCCGCACGGCGCATCGAAATGGCATTAGCCGGCGGTAAAAAAATTTACGCAAAACTGCGGCGGCGCAGCTTTGCGTCAAAAAGTATAAATATGGCCCTAAGTGTCACCACTGCTCCAGTGTCTCTAGATAGATGATAGTACGGGTAGGCAATTACAGTTCCTCAGGGCTACATCAAGGGGCCACATAGGCCAGAGCAGCCAGAGGCCACTTCCAGGTACAAGCAAGTCGCACAACAGTGGGAGCACCGGTCATACAATATCTTCTGCTGTCTGGGGCATTACATGCGGGAGCCCTCTGTCTCGCTGGAGCAGAGTCTGCATCAGAGAGTTCATCTTCTGGAAGGTGATCTGAGCTGCTGCCAATCTCTTTGTCAGAGGTTTCTACCTCTGTGAGCGACGCTGCAGCCTGCAGCGCCACCACTTTCTCGTGGTCAGTCTACATGTGTGTGAATTTTATCATACGATCCATTCATCTCCTTTTTCTACACTGGGAGGTTGTTCATCTGTCTTGTTTGGGCAGTCTGTCCATTCCTGACCTGTAGCTGTCCAGCCAGGTCCATGCTTCATCTGGATCCCGGTAAAAGTGCGAACGACAGTCAACCATTATCTTCAGTTAGCAGGGAATATAAGGGAGTACTGTATCCCCTCTTCACTTAATGTCCATTTCACTGTCAAGAAGGAGGCTCTCCTAGATTGCACCACTGCTGTAAAGTCTGGAAACAGGTTAACTCGTCCATTCCTCACCCTCAATGGGCCTACCTCCCTTGTCCACTACAACAGCAGTTTACGGTCTTTGTAATGTAACAGTTTAGCCACCACCGGCTTGGGCAGGTGCCCAGGGGATGGGGCCAGGCTGGCACTCGGTGTGCCCTTTCCAGGGCAAAAAAGGTTTAAGCTGTATGGGGGCCACCACTGCACATAACCAGGGCACCAGAGAGGCCACCATGGCCTTAACAACCTGGTGCGAAGGCTGTAAGTCAGCAAGGGAGGTCTCTTCGTCTTTCACCCTACTAGCCAGTTTTTGATGATCGGCGCACAGCAGGAACAATTCTATGGAGACCTTCCCTGTTTCTCGCTGGAAGGCAGTTTTGTAGTCTTTAATAGCCCCCAGTATTTTGTTTAGAATGTCTTGCATGGCATGTGGAGAAGATTCCGCCGGCATCCCCTCATCAGGCGTATCTTGTCCGGGTTCATGGGGTGACAAATGAGATCCCTGCGAGTTAGAACGTAGCTTACCCATGCATCATTCCTTTATTGGCATGGAACTATGTTTGCTACAGTTGCGAGGAGTATTGGCTAAGGTTTTCAACATGTGCTAGAGCTTACAGGACACTAAGGGGACAGGAAAAGTCAGTGGAAGACCTTTTTCTGGGTGTCAGTCATCTATGCTGCCCCTTCATTCTCCATTGGTTTCTTTGGGGGAAACCCACCACTGGGAGGTCTGTCCCCTGGGTTATTTTGGGTAATGGTGCAGCCCGGCCACTAAGGCAAGTTTTGAGCTCCTTAGAGCTATGTTGGGCTACGAGGATAATTAATTCTCCATTTTACTATGGTAGCTACCATTTATAAGTGGTTACATGGTGGCTGGCATTTAGTCAGAGAAGCTTTTTTCCAGCCCCCATCCCTAAGTTCAAGAAATTAGGGTTTGATCAGGTTGATTTGGTCTATTGAGACTAGCTTTCCTGGAGCAGGTATGCATGAGTGATGCAAAATATATACATTGTTGCTTTGAAGCAGGTGCAAGGGCAATTGCTGAGAAGTTGGCCAAGGTTACCCAAGTTTATTGTTGTTGGTAGTGGCAGTCCAGATTGTAAGCAAATGGGTAGGCAAGCGCACACCTGGATGAGGCAGGAAGTTCAAGGTTCCTTAGGAAGTTAACTTTGTTAGAGGTTAACAGTTGCATTAAAACTGTATGGGAGATGGAAGGCCTTAAGTGAGGATGTTTAGCCCAGGAGGAAGTAGTGTGTGGGGATGCATTTTAAGGGAGGGATAGTTTAACATAGGTAAATCAGTTGTATAGTGTGGTTTAGTTTTGTAAGGTGAAAGGCCCAGGGTTTATTATATGTGATGTGCACCTGTTTCAATCAAGCACCCTTTTTCACACAAACACAGTGTCAGTGATCTAGGCTACACCCCCATTTCCCAATACTGACTTCCATTCGTTCATGCTCTGCAATTCATCAGTTCAACAGTTCGACCGCACCCTCTCCTTGACCACTGCTGGGGCACCTGCATCAGTGTCTGCGTCTCCCTTCACATGCTAGGTAACACCTCAAACTACCCACACATGGACAAACTACTCATTACCTCAATTCAGTTATGGTGGCCAATCAGGTTGCATTACATGCTTTGGGGCTGGTCCCTGCTGGTGTATGTCCCTTAAGCTGTAAGTATGTTCCGGCTGCACTTTTCTAAATCTGTGTTCCCAAGTTCCGCCATCCGGAATGAAGCAGTATTGCTTCTTTCCGCTCGCATGCATAAGATTTTTTTGGGGTGTTCACTTGTGAGCGCCACAATATTCTCAGACTGCTAGCGATTTCATGCCCACTCGCACGACTTCAGACCTCGTCACTATAAAGTCACTCACAAGCTCAACTTGAGTGGATTCTCTATTCGAGAAGCAGCCAGATCTACTCAAAAAGACGTTTGCGAGTGGATTTTCTTCTCGAACAGATCGTTCAAGTTGTTTTTAGTGTGAGATGCCTTTTTTTTAACTTTTTTTTTCAACTGGAAGGAAGTGCCCTCGAGACTCCATCTTTCTGTCCCTGTTCAGCAGGCCCCTCCCAGTGCTTTGTACATCTCCTGGTCACTTTTCACTTAGACTTTGAGGTGGAAGGATCACTCCCTTTGTCTGCTGGATATATGCCTTTGGATTTAATGACTTTGGGCCTGATTTAGAACTTGGCTGATGGGTTACTCTGTCACAATGGCGGCGGATATCCTGCCTGCTGAAATCTAAATCCCATTATATTCAGAATGGAGTAACCTAGTTCTAAATCAAACCCTTTGTTTTTAAGATATCACACAAGTAAGTTCAAACCTATTGTATAGGGGTGTTGTTTGTTTGATGGAGCAGCACCAGTATTTCTTTGTACTTTTATTTGATTTTTAAATTTCATTGTGGTGAGTGGCCTGGAGTTTCAGTAGGGGCCTAATTATTTTTCTGCATTTAATTTTTCACCTTTTGCAAAGAAAAATGTTGCTCAGTTCCGTACCTTCTTGTCCATGTTTGTTAAATTAGCAATTTTCACTTATTTTACTATGTGGCCTAGTATTCCAATGTGCCATCCAGCCAGTAGGCCCAGTACTAGTCATCAGTGCATGAAAGAAATGTTTCTGTGGTATGTTTTTTAAAACATCATTTAGGGCAGGGATGGCATTGGATTAACCCCTTCGTTGCCAGGCCTTTTCCTCCTCGGGTGCCAAGCCTTTTTTTGGCTATTTGGGGCAGTTGGTGCTTAGGCCCTCGTAACTTTTTGTCCACATAAGCTACCCACATCAAATTTTTGTCCTTTTTTCCAACATTCTAGGGAATTTGGAGGTACCTAGGGTATGTAGGTTTCCCTTGAGGAGACCAAGAAATTAGCCAAAATACAGCAAAAATTTAGTTTTTTTCCAAAAAATGGGCAAAAAAGGGCTGCAAAAGAAGGCTTGTGTTTTTTTCCGTGAAAATGGCATCAACAAAAGGCTTTCAATGCTAAAATCACCATCTTCCCAGCTTTCAGGAACAGGCAGACTTGAATCAGAAAAATCTAAATTTCCAACACAATTTTGGCATTCTACTGGGAAATACCACATTTTTACTATTTTTTGTATGCTTTCAGTCTCCTTCCAGTTAGTGGCAGAAATGGGTGTGAAACCAATGCTGGATCCTGGAAAGGTAAACATTTCTGTAAAGTAGACAAACTTCTGAATTCACCAAGGGGTCATTTGTGTAGATCCTACAAGGTTTTCCTACAAAAAATATCAGCTGAAATAACAAAATATTGAAATTGAGGTGAAAAAAACAGCCATTTTTCCCCACGTTTTACTCTGTAACATCTTCCTGTGGTGCCAGATTTTTGAAAGAAATATACTGTTTCATCTGCAGGACTCTTCTGGTTGCGGGGATATATAGGGCTTGTAGGTTCATCAAGAACCCAGGGAAACACAGAGCCAATAAATGAACTGCACCTTGCAATGGGTTTTCATTCTATACCGGGCATACAGCAATTCATTTGGTGAAATATAAAAAGTTAAAAATAGGTATCAAGGAAACCTTTGTATTTCTCAAATGGGCACAAGATAAGGTGTTAAGAAGCAATGGTTATTTTCACATCTCTGAATTCCAGGGTCCCCATACTAGCATGTGAATTACAGGGCATTTCTCTAATAGACGTCTTTTTTACACACTGTCTTACATTTCAACTGAAAAAATTTAGAGAAAGACAAGGGGCAATAACACTTGTTCTGCTATTCTGTGTTCCCCCAAGTCTCCCGATAAAAATAATATCTCACTTGTGTGCGTAGGCCTAATGCCCGCGACAGGAATTGCAACATGGACACATCACATTTTTACATTGAAATCTGACTTGTTTTTTGGAAAGTGCCTAGCTGTGGATTTTGATCTCTAGCTCAGCCGGCACCTAGGGAAACCTTCCAAACCTGTGCATTTTTAAAAACTAGACACCTAGGGGAATCCAAGATGGGGTGACTGTACAAACCTCAAATTCTGGCCAAAAAAAACCTTTTCCTCTCATTCCGGTGACAGAAAGTTCGTGAATCAGAGAGGAGCCACAAATTTCGTGCCACCCAGCATTCCCCCAAGTCTCCTGATAAAAATAGTACCTCATTTGTGTGGGTAGGACTTGTACCCGCAACAGGAAATGTCCCAAAACACAACGTGGACACATCACATTTTCCCAAAGAAAACAGAGCTGTTTTTTGCCCAGCTGTGGAGGTTGGGCTGTAGCTCAGCCGGCACCAAGGGAAACCTACCAAACATGTGCATTTTTAAAAACTAGACACCTAGGGGAATCCAAGATGGGGTGACTTGTGGGGCTTGCACC
Organism: Pleurodeles waltl; assembly: GCF_031143425.1. Classification (NCBI taxonomy): domain Eukaryota; kingdom Metazoa; phylum Chordata; class Amphibia; order Caudata; family Salamandridae; genus Pleurodeles; species Pleurodeles waltl. Next base: position 1,486,939,767 of record NC_090444.1, read on the forward strand.
AGGTTCTGTTTCCAGAATTCTGTGCAAACACTTTTTCATCACATTTCGGTGACAGAAAGTTCTGTAATCTGAGAGGAGCCACAAATTTCAACACAGCGTTCGCCCATGTCTCCCGATAAAAATGGTACCTCACTTGTGTTGGTAGGCCTAGTGACCATGACAGGAAATGCCCCAAAACACAATGTGGACACATCACATTTTCCCAAAGAAAACAGAACTGTTTTTTATAAAGTGCCTAGCTGTGGATTTTGGCTTCTAGCTCAGCCGGCACCTAGGGAAACCTACCAAACCTGTGCATTTTTTAAAACTAGACACCTAGGGGAATCCAAGATGGGGTGACTCATGGGGCTCTCACCAGGTTCTGTTACCTAGAATCATGTGGAAACCTAAAAATTTGGCAAAATAAAACACTTTTTTCTCACATTACGGTGACAGAAAGTTCTGGAATCTGAGAGGAGCCACAAATTTCCTTCTACCCAGTGTTCCCCCAAGTCACCCGATACAAATGATACCTCACTTGTGTGGGTGGCCCAGGTGCCTGCAACAGAAAAAGGCCTAAAAACTGTAGAGATTGAGGGGATAGCACAGCGAGTTGATAAGCACATATTTTTCTTTTATACATCTTTAGGGTGACTCTGCTTTGGGGACCCACACAAGTGCGGTATCATTTTACTTGGGAGACTGAGAGGAATGCTGGGTGGCAGGAAATATGTGCCGGAGCGGAGATCCTATAAAGAAAAAGTGAGGAAAATATGCTTTTTTAAGAAAATGTTGATGTTTGCACAGGAGTATGGGTAAGAAAATGTTGGGGGATCCACACAAGCCACACCACCCTGGACTCCTTGTGGTGTCTAGTTTAAAAATATGTCTGAGTTTGGTAGGTTTCCCTAATTGAAGGCCGCACCCGGACCAACAAACATAGGTCCCCCCCCCCAACACAGGTAGTTTTGTCATAGATCATTTTGATGTGTCCACGTACTTCTGGGATGTTACAAACACTAAAATTGTGAAAAGAAATGCACTTAGATTATGTTAAAAAGCCCCCTCACCCACCAACCAAGTTGGTGGCATGCTTCATCATCACGGGTCACGGGTGTGCTGTGACGCCTGATTACAGCGGAGCAGGTTTTGTCATTTTTACCACACATACTGGTTGGATTTGGCACAACGGTGAGTGATGGCTCAGTAGATCAAATTTTATTAACAAGAGACTTCACTAAAGTGAAATGCACTGTTAATAACTGAAAGGCCAAAAAACCGAACCAATGACTCACAGCTCGTGAGCTGTAAAGCCCCGTCAAGGCACCAACCGGTTTACAGTCCATTCATACACCTTTCATACATGACATGCACAAGACAATTCACGCCGCCAGCACATTACAACACTCGCATGAACAGACAGTGCCATTCAAGGGCCCATTACTTTCATACGCCCACATGCCGGATACAGCAATCATACCAGCTGTTGGACGTGTGTGGACTGGCGTTTGCCTGGCACCGCCAGGCAAGCACCACTCCATGTACACCGCCAGCCAAGCGCCACCCCACACACACTGCCAGCAAAGCGCCACCCCACGCACACCGCCGGCCAAGCCCCTCTCCACGCACACCACCAGCCAAGTGACACTCCCAGCCAAGCGCCACTCCACGCACACCATCACTTTTTTTTGTTTTTAAACAACAAAGAAACCACTAATTATAAATAAGTACAAAACTACAAACGCAAAAGCTCTAACTGAATACATGACAGTAATGCCAACCGTAAAACTGAACATATGAAAATATAAAACAGTAGTTTACGCTCACAGTATATCCCAATAAGTCTTCTGTGTGTGGTAGCTCCTGAAACAGCCACCCACACGCCCAGGCTTTGAAGGACAATCAGGGCAGTACATCCTAGTCTCCTTCCTAATACCTCTTCGAGCACAGACTCTACATCTTTTAGCAGGAAAGTCTTTTTTGTCCGTGGGAGGAATGTGCTCAGCAAAGTGACGATCTTTCAATCTAGCCACATCCTCCACCACGGCTTCTCTAAAAACTCTTGCCTGTTCCAGCACAAAAAGGCTCGCTATGACAGACTCCTGAAATTTAACAAATTTCATCCTTGACTCTGGAGAACTATTCTTGAACACAACAAGTGCATTAAAAGTTGCCAAGTGGAACAGGAGAACCGCTAATTTCTTATACCCAATGTAAGACTTACGAGCAGCAGTGTAAGGTTCCAACCTCTTATCTACTCTATCAACACCACCCATTTGCTTATTGTAGTCTAAAATGCACACAGGTTTGCGCACTTCAGCAACTTGACCCCAAACAGCCACAGGTGAAGTACTCTCATCATGGATGTTAGCTGGCATGTACACATCCCTCCTGCCTACAAATTTCAGAGCTAGCAGCTCATCATTCAGCAAGGCACTGCACTGTCCCTTCTCAAGTTTTTTACAGACAAGCTCTCTTGGATAGCCTTTCCGATTACAGCGGATTGTGCCACAAGCAACAGTGTTCACTCTGAACAATTCCTTGAATAACTGAACTCCAGTGTAGAAGTTATCGACATACAAATGGTGACCTTTGTTAAACAGTCGTCTACCAAGTTCCCACACAATTTTCTCACTAACTCCAAAAGTGGACAACCGGGGGGGTCAATACTGGAATCCCTACCAGTGTAGACCCGGAAATTATAAACATCTACTGTACTACTTTCAGACAGCTTATACAACTTAATTCCATACCGTGCCATCTTGCTAGGAATATACTGCCTAAAAACCAAACAACCCTTGAACAGGACCTAAGACTCATTTACAAATATTTCTTTGCCTGGAACATAGATCTCTGAAAACCGATCTACAAAATGAGCAAGGACAGGTCTAATCTTAAAAAGATGGTCACAATCAGGGTGATCTTGTGGCAAGGCTAAAGCATTATCAACAAAATGCAACATCAGAAGAAGATGCTCATACCGGTTACTACTCATGGTTGCAGGAAATATAGCAGTTGCCATCAAGGGACTAGTAGACCAATATCAAGATAGTGATGGCTTCCATATCAGCCCCATCAAAAAAGTTAAACCCAATAACTTTTTCAACTCTTCCGGGTTTGTGGGAATCCACCGGCTAGCTCTAGAGTGTGGCCTAAGTCTGGCAGCGTTGTCCCTCAATTACTGCTTTGCATACAAATTAGTCTGCTCAACAATCTCTTCGAAAAATACATCGTCCATAAACAACTGAAAGAAATTTACAGGCAAAATGTTTTCTGTATTCACTCTACACCCTGGAAGACCAGTAAAGGCAGGCAACTGTGGCTGCTCCATGTTTGAGGCAACCCAGAGTTCAGGTTTTCCATTGGACCACCACTTACAAAATGCCATTTATGCATGGCAACAATAGTAATTTGGAGTAAATTGTTTTTACTTACCTAAAACATGCCACTACGCAAACCACAGGTCAACCACTGCCAAAACTGCAACGAGCCACAGCACAGGAAGCAAAAGCTTTGAACTATAACAAAAAGGAGAAATAAACTGTTATAATCACAAATGCAAATACTTCTCCAGTTGACTAACACCCCACCACCAAACATTTAGACATTTTCCCTGTTGTCTAGTGGTGTCTGGCCCACTCTGGGGCAGATGGGCCTAAATAAATTAGGCTGATCTGCCCCCAAGGGGGGCAGAAATGGCCAACAATACTGTGCTGAATCCCTTGCCCAAGGGGCCGCTCGCCACAAAAAAAAAAAAAAAATCCCTGGCGCCTTAATGGCTTCTGCCCCCTTTGGGGCAGATGGGCCTAAAAATAATAGGCCAGGCAGAAGTGGCATAAAATATATTGCCCCCTTTGGGGGGGCGACCCTGCCACCTTGTAGGAAGATAGGCCTAAAAAAAAATAGGCAGATCTAACCCCAAGGGGGGCAGAATTGCCCAACAGTGCTTTGCCCCCTTTGGGGGGCAACCTTTGCCTAACTGGGTGCCCCATCACAAAAATAACAAAGGAAAGAAAAAAAAATCCCTGGCGTCTTAGTGGCTTCTGCCACCCTGGGGGCAGATGGGCTAAAAAAAATAGGCCAATTTGCCCCCAAGGGGGGCAGAAATGGCATGGAATATATTGCCCCCTTTGGGGGTGACTGTTTCCCAAGGGGCAACCCCCAACACAAAGCACACACACACACACAAGTTCCCTGACACTAAGGGGGCATTGGCTCTTGTTTGTATTTCATGTTTTTACCTGCCAAAAATGTATATGCAGGGTAATATTTGACGCCATGGGGGGAGTGTGTAAAGTTTTTATAGCTCAGTTAATTTTCAAGTTTTCCATTGCTAAATTAATGGTTCTGTTTTCTTCAGTGTTACCATGCTTGCTTTGTCTGGCCAGTGTGTGTGTGAGTGTGTTTACCACCAACCACCATTTGTCTTTTTTCTCCATGCCATGTGGCAAGGGCCATTTTGGGAAGGCTGTGTCCATAGGCCTGAATGTGTTCTTCGTTCTCCATGTCCCCTTGCTCCTTGTTTGACCATGTGACTGGTGGCCATTTTGTACAATCAGTCACTGTGATTTTGCCATATACATTTTCATGTGTTCTTTGTTCTCCATGCCTCTCTGTTCACTATTGTTGTTTGACCACGTGGTTGGAGGCCATTTTGTGTACTCAGCCAGTGTGCTTGTGCCATACGTTTGCATGTGTTCTTTGCTCCCCATTTCTTCTTGCTCTGTGTTGTTGTGTGTAGGGCCATGTTTTTGCTATAGGCTTGATGTGTTCTTTGTTCTCCCTGCCTCTTAGCTCACTGTTGTTGTTTGACCATGTGGCTGGTGGCCATTTTGTGTATTCAGCCAGTGTGCTTTTTGCCATAGGCTTGCATGGATATGATATCAGTTAATAATATGCTTAAGCATCATTTAGTATATGCATATTATAAATATGATTATGATGAACAGTACTTTATATTACATGCCTTTTTATGCAAAAACAAAAAATTAACAAGGGTTTTAGACAGGGTTATTCTCAATTAGGGTCCTCAGTTGTTGCAGCTGGGCCTTGAGGAATGCCAGCCTATGGCCCAAGTGTACCAGCTCATACAGCACTTAGCGATTGAGTAGCCAGTCTGAAGGGGGTAGCAATCGTGGTATGGGGATGGGCAGCCTGAAGCTGCCGGCGGCGCCGACGCTGGCGTGGCCTGGAGGCTGGAGGCGCTGGTGGTTGGCTGGCTGAACTCTGGCACAGGGAAGGGGCATGTGCCTCACCCTCCTTGTCCACCAGCTGTTGATACTGTGCCCTTGTGGCTCCCAACCTCTGCTGCCAGAGCCGGCCAATAATGAAAAAAATATATTAAAAAAATACAAATTGTGAAGAATGCTCTGTGCAAACACTTGTTTAAAATTATATAGTGGCACAATGGCAGTACATTGCTGGTCCCCTAGGGCCACTGGAATTTTTGATTTGATTAGGAGAATAACAAGGACATCATTTTCCCAACACATACCTCACAAAAAACACTGACTGGCTGAAAGGAGGCAGTATAACCCAGGGTTAAAAAAACACAGTGTGTTTTTTTTACAAAGGATTTCCTGAGAAAACGCGTACCACACACACACTTTGTGTGGAAAAAAAGAAAAATAACTCTGATTTATGAGTAAGGCATCAACCACTATGGAGTACAAGTTTTTATTCCTGAGTTAAGTGACTGTAGGCATGCTAGCTAGAGCATCGGGTACCGATTTGCTACTCTATACAGTCTGCAGCTGAGGTAGCTGCAATGAACAATTAATTATCTTTAATTACAATGAGCCTGCTCTTCTCTGAATGCCTTTCAATTCTACCCTGACTCCAAAGAAGCACATGAATAATATATGTCACAACTGTCATGTATTAAATGCAGATAATAGATATCCTGTCTACCGTAAGCAGATGGTTGGAACAACAATGCACTGCAGTACAAGGAAAGGGATGTATATATTTTATTGGACACATTCGTCACAGAGTACCCCATCTGCAGAACACGAAATCACAGACATTTAATCCCACTTTACTTCCTGGCCTTGCCCTCAAACACAAATTATCTAAATCAAATACACTCGCTTGGCAGTATGGAAAGGAAACTTGACTTAGTCTGCTGCAGAGTAAGGTACAGGGAAAAGGCAGGGTAGGTATGGTAGAGGTTTTGCTATAGTATAGGTGGGGGGCACTGATCATGTGGCTAAGCTCAGGCTTAGTCAGTCACTGTAGTTGAAACTGAAAGTTTATGGATGTCAAAAGGGAAAAATGTGAACAGGCGTACATTATGGAATTATATTATGAACCACTTATCCCGCAACACGTGGCACATGCCAAAATGTTTTTTTTTCTCAATATTTTTGGTAGGCTGGGACACAACATAGGTTCAAATAAGGGAATGTGGTAATGGAGGTGCTGAGTGGGCACTGGGAGGGAAGGGAAAGACGCATTGTTTTCGTTTCAGTTTGCAATCCATTGAAATCTATGCGAATGCTGCATTAACAAAAGTAGATGCACATTGCACACCCAACACTGCAGTGCCGAATTGAACCATGATGGATTTAGGTGCGGTCATGGCCAATGGGTGGTGAAAAACCATGGGTAGGGACGTCATGAATGATGATTGGTGGAACCTGCCTCGCTTAAATACAGAGGATATACTAGTAATTGTTAAACAAGCAATGTGACTTACCATCTCCCGTCCCTGCCACCACAGAGACTGCCCCTTAAACTGCTGGTGCTGCATCATCTGGCACACTGGTGCTGGCCCCAGCACTGGTGGTTTGTGCAGCTAGAAAAAACATTACACATTTTAGATGCCAGATACACCTCTCCTTTTTATATGATTTTTTAACAAAATACAACTGCAATAAATGACCACAGTTCAGTTCACAGTACCTTCTCTCCCATTTAAAATACCACTTGGGGCATTTTGATAGTTGACAATGTCAGAAAAACCATTAGTCAAGCCAACCGTAATGGAGCGGCAGAGATATGAAAATGACTGTGAGTCATTTGAAGCACAATGAAGGGGTGGAATAAAGTGGTCAATGAAGGACATATGGTTTTGGTTGGCAAATGTAATGCAACCATCCTCATACTACTTTCCTGCCATGCTGCACTGTCATCGAAACTGCTGGCATACTTAATAATGCATACAACACTCAGAGGCAATGTCTAAAGTATTTGTATACACACACACATTAACACAGGGAAAACACCACAAAAATACTCCTGACTAGTTTAGAAAAATAGGCAAAATGTATCTGACTGAAACAAGACTAAAACAATAAATATCCAACATACAGAAGTAAAGATACCAATTTTCAAAGATTAAGGGCCTCATTACCTCATAACGATCTCCATGGTTCGACTGCCGGACCACCCTATTACGATGCTTCCACTGGGCTGTCTGGCGGAAACAGTACTGCACCATTGGCTTTGGCTCTCTGGGCGAGCTAAGGCCAATGTTGCCGCACACAGCACACTCGGAATGTGCAATGTCCGTCATGGCAAACAATGCACATTCCAATTGTGCTGACAGGGAGACCCCTGCACTGCCCATGACATGGTAGTGGACAGTACAGAGGCCCCCTGCGGCCCCAGGTGTGCCTTTCTGCCAGCCTTGAAAAGGCTGGTGGGGGGCGTGGCTTCGGGCGTCAAGATGACGATCGCACTCTTAGAGTGCTCCGGACCCCTCTGCCATCTTGCACTCAAATTCGCCCCCGACAATCCCTGGTTGAGGGGTGAGTCGCTGGGGTGGTATTGGCCGAGTGAGCGCTGCGAGGAAGCGGTAGTAGTGCCGTGTGAGGCTGGGGTCTGTGTTACGGCTCAGGTGGTGACAGCTGGAGACTGGGGCAGCCCCCGAGCGCTGTGCCGTGCCCTGGCGGGGCCCAGCCATCGGAGACACGGCTGCCTCGAACAGTGGTGATGAGGCGTGGAGGCGTCCCGTGGACCGGAGACCGATCCGGAGGCGCGTCGGGTGGCGTGGAGCCCGAGCGGCACTGAGGCAAGTAGAGATCCTGGCTGGGCCGGGCCGGACCCCGTGAGAGGAGTGGGGCCACCTTCGGTTGTGGAGTGGAGCGGGGAGGTGGCGGTCCCCTGAGACGGAGCCCAAAAGCTGGGGCGTCCGAACGCAGAAGACCCACGAGGCAGGTGGGTGAGAGCAGAGGAGCAGGGACCTGGGGCCTGGTCAGCGGCTGCGTGACGGCGGCCGGCTGGTCTCTGCGAGGCTGGGTGGTGGGCCCCGGGAGCAGAGGCACCTCAAGGGGGACAAGCACATGCGACTGAGGAGTGAGAGGAAGCTGTGGCCAGTCCTGGGCCGCCCTGGTGGATGGGATGAGGCCGAGGCCTGGGCCCTGAGCAGAGGTGCTGAGATGACGGCGGCCTGCCCGACTGCCCGCGGGGCCCTGAGGTACTATTGGGGGCCCGAGTGCGTGGCTGGTGGGTGGAGGACCCGGCTCGCAAAGTAACGAGTCTCGCAGCTGCCCCGGCGGGGGGCCTGGAGCACCGGGACTGCAAGCAGGAGAGCCGCCGAGAGGACTGCTGTGGCCTGGTGGGCCCGGCTTCAGGGGGCGCCCCTTCAAGTGGAACGCAAGGCGTGAGAGGTGCGATAAGGGGTGCCAGAGGTGAAGGAGACCTCTCCCCACTTTCCCCCCTACCTTCCCGGAATCCGTTGCTTTTTTGATAGTGGGTGGCAGTGGCTGAGGTGGCCCTGAGAGGAGATCATAACGTTGAGGTGTTGGGGTGCCAGCCTGGCTCAGCGAGACAATATGGGAAAGGACAGAGCTGGCAGACAGCCCCCGAAACCCAGCAGCGCATTGACCAGTTCACCACGCAAGCACCCCCCCCAGGGTGTGGGAGACCTGGCATCTGGGGGTCTGCACCGGACAGAGTGAGTGCGATCCTTCAGGCCATCCAGTCCTCGCAGCTTGCAGTGGAAACTAAGATTGGTGAGGTACGTGAGGACGTTGGTTTGTTGCGGCAAGACCTCCAGACTGCAGTGGGTCGAATCACGGAGGTAGAAGGCCGTGTTTCCCAAATGGAAGATGAGCTTGCTGAACTCAAGACTAAAGTGGCCCAGCTGCTGACCCGCACAGGCGAGTTGCACCGGTGTGCAGAAGACGCAGACAACCACTCCAGACGTAACAATCTGCGCTTCGTCGGCTTCCCGGAGGGGGCGGAGGCGAACCAGGCGCTTGAGTTCTTGGAGAGCTGGATTCGACCCTGGATGCCAGAGCAGCGTCTCTCCCCCTGGTTTGTAATAGAACGGGCGCATAGGGCTCTTGCGCCCCGACCCCCACCTGGTGGACCTAGGAGACCAATGATCGCCCGCTTCCTGAACTTTAAGGACCATGATATCATCCTTAGAGAGGCAAGACTCTGTCTAGACCTCCGATGGGAAAACCATAATATTCTAGTATTCCCAGACTTCACCCGTCAGGTTCAGGCCCGGCGCCGCTCGTACGAAAGTGTTAAGCAAAAACTCAGGGCGATGCAGCTCACATATATGCTCCTCTTCCCCACTCACCTGAAAGTCCTTATGGATGGGAAGTCCTTTTTCTTTGAGTCCCCTGAGGCGGCTTGGGACTGGTTGACTGCAGGGGGCTCCTCAGATCATGGCCCTGCTGCCCCGACAGGCACACGAGGGGGACGCAGAGTCACCAGATCCCGCCGCAGGAGGTGAAGTGGTCCAGAGAGCCCCACGGACAGGGATTCAGGGCCGGGACCCGGTCGCCTGACAGGAGAAAATCCGCTGGACGCCCCCGGAGTCCAGGGTTCTGCACAAGCGGAGGAAGAAGATCGTCTCAGCCAGACTCCTGCGCTCAACTGATGGGCAAAAACGTGGCCTCCGACCGGCGAACTCGCTTGAGGGCGCATCCTGCCTGGCAGTAGCTGGTGCGGATGGGTGGGGGCTAGATTGCAGATAATCCGGCTGAATGGAGAGGTCCACCACTCCACACCAATGACAGGCCATAAGGTCCCCAGGTTCTGGTTGGGTCTTTGGGCGACAGATGCTTCAAGGGTAGAAGTATGGGGTTGGGGGCGGGGAGTTAATTAGGATACATTGTTGTGATGTTTCAGTATGGTTCAACCGTTGTTACCGTACCCTTTTCTTTGGGTGGTCACTCCTGGGCCCACTGGCGGGCATGCAACACATAACTTCACTGGTGCACCCCACGCGCAGCCCTCGTTGATGCAGGTCCTTTCATGGAATGTGAAGGGGCTCTTGGACAAGATCAAGAGATCTGTGGTTTTTAATACTCTTCGCAGGTATGCCCCATCCGTGGTTCTGCCCCAGGAGACCCCTCTGCTTGGCACTAAATGGCCCATGCTCACAAGGGGGGGATACCACAAAGTCTACCATGCAGGGTTTTCCAGGGGCTTCAAGGGGGTGGCGGTTCTTCTGCACTGTTCCCTGCCCATACTGATAACTGCTGCCCAGTCAGATCCGCAAGGGCGCTATGTTGTGGTGTGTGACACGCTCCGAGGGCAACCGATTAATATTATAAGCGCCTAAGCCCCTCCTAGCTCATTTGATTGCATTTTGCACACTCTTTGCGTTGTGTTATCAAGGCTCCCGCTGGGGCTGACTGTACTGGGCAGAGACTTCAACTCTGTTCTAAACCCCACGTTGGCTATCTCTGGTCCTGTGTCTGTGAGTCGCTCTCATCGGACGTCGGGGCTGAGTAGTTGGGCCAAGAGCCTTGGCCTGTGTGAGGTATGGTGAATGTGGCACCCCAGAGACCGGCAGTACACTCATATTTTGGCGGCACACCATACACATGCTAGGATTGATCTCATTTTCCTGCTGACACTAGATGTTGACAGTGTCACTGGGGCAGAGATAGTGCCACACGGAGTTTCAGACCATGCACCATTACAAATCCGTTTGGAAGGTACAGACCCCACCCTGCGCCCACTGTGGCGTCTCAACGCCTGGCTTTTCCAAGTTAGAGATTATACCCAAGCGGTGAAAGACAACCTCACTCAGTACTTCAAGCACAATTTGGGGTCGGTGCAATCACCAGGCATGGTCTGGGTGGCTTGCAAGGCCACCCTCAGGGGGTAAGCTAGACACCTCCTATGCATAAAAGAGCGGGCACGTAACCTTAAGGTGTCAGACCTTGAGGCCATGGCTCTACGACTTGAGTGTCAGCTCGCTGTCTCTGCGCCACCCTAAGAGACAACTTACCTTAATCAGGGAAGAGATTAGGCACTCCGTTCTTGAGACAGCAAAGCATATCTGGCGGGCCTCAGCAGCCCGGGTGTACAGTTGGGGGGATAAAAATGGGAAGCTCCTACACTGGCTGGCGACCTGGCCGCTGGCAGATAGAGTTATCCCTGAGATAGTTGACGAATTGGGAGCTCTTTCTAAAACACCTAGTGAAATTGCGCAGAGTTTCGCCACCTACTACGTTCGACTTTACGCAGAACGGCCCCGGCCGTAGTCAGAAAGGGAGGCCCCCCTAATGGGAGATGTTGTCCTCCCTTGGCTTTCACCAATAGAAAGGTCCAATCTGGATGAGGCCATTAGCCTCCAGGAGGTGGGGGATGTGATTGCGAAGCTATCACCGGGTAAGACACTGGGACCGGACGGCTTCCCGGCAGAACTTTATAGTAAATGTGGTGATATCCTAGGCCCCCACTTGCTCGCTATGTATGAGGAGGCTGAGGAGACAGGCGGCTTTCCCTCGGGCATCGATCAAGCCACCATAGTGGTGATTCCCAAGACTCTCCCCCCATCACAGTATTGCTCTGCCTACCACCCCATCTGCCTTCTCAATACTGAGATCAAGGTATTGGCCACGATCCTTGCAACCAGATTGAAAGGGGTGCTGCACTTGCTGATTCACCCGGAACAATGCGGATTCATGCCCACCCGAAGCACAAGGCACTGCATTAGGCGCCTACATGTAGCATTGGCTCATCGTGGCATCCTGACCTCTCCATTAGCACTCCTCCTACTGGACTTCAAGAAAGCCTTCGATACTGTGGACTGGACTTACCTGGACCAGGTATTACTGAGCAATGGGCTCGGGCCCAGGTTTTGCGGCCTAGTGAAACTTCTCTATTCCAATCCGACTGCGCAAGTGCAGGTGAACGGAGTGACCTCAGACCCGTACCCCATATGTCGGGGCACCCGCCAGGGGTGTCCCCTGTCCCCGCTTCTCTTCGCGCTGACGATAGAGCCCTTGGCGAAGATACTTAGAGAAGATCCCCTGATAGATGGATGGTCTTGGCCTGCAGAAAGACCGCGTGGCACTCTACGCGGACGACGTGCTTCTTTTTCTGGCCAACCCCGCACGCAGCTGTCCCCGGACACTGCAGATCCTGGGTCTGTTCTCAGAGGTCTCCGGTTTGACTCTCAATCCTACCAAGTCCCTGCTGGTGCCTCTGCACTCTTCCAGAGATTGTGTAGACTGGCAGCAGTACATCCCCACAGGCTCAACAGTTTCAAATATCTGGGTGTCCAGGTGGCCTGGTTGCCAAAGCTGGCCTGGATGCCTAACGTCTCCCCACTCACTCGACGAGTCAAGGAGGATCTTCAGCGCTGGCAGACCCTGCCCCTTAACCTGCTAGGCAGAATAGCACTCTATAAAATGATGATCCTCCCGAGATTCCTTTATCTGCTGCAGAATTTCCCATACCGAATACCTCGTAAATGGTTCCGAGACATGAAAGCAGTAACACGTCAGTTTTTGTGGTGTGGTACCCGACCCAGGATAGCCCTTGGTATTTGCCAGAGGGATGTTTATGAGGGCGGACTGGGGATGTCTAACATCTATTATTATTATCTTGCAATGCACCTGCTGGTGATAAATGACTGTTTGGAAGGGGGCTGGTCAGACCCGGCATACCAACTGGAACTCCAGACGATGGGTTACCCCGGAGTGCTTGAGGCACTCTATGGCCGCCCCGTCCCCCGCACAATCCTGGATGTGTCAAGGGTGGTCCGAATGGGCTAGCGTGAGGCCCAGAGGGGGTCAGGTAGTGGGGCCATCTCACCCAGCAGACTCAATTGTGGCACGGGGTGGTTGGCAGAAGTTTCGGCCCTGGAGGGATTTCAAAGATGGGACCTTATAGGAATCTTCTTACTTGGTGATGTTTGGGAGGGGTCGCACATGCGCTCCTTTGAAGAGCTTCAACTACACTTTTCTCTTAATAAGACTCAGTTCCATAGGTACCTGCAACTCCGACATACGTTGCACGTATACGTCCAGGCGGGGGAGATCCTTCCTGAGCTCAGTCCCAGGGAGGCGAAGGTGCTGATGGGGGGGTCTGGGTCAGGGGGGTCGCGGATTTACCGCTCCCTGGTTATTAACATCGCTCAGCCACTGGACAAGCTCTCTCGGAGGTGGGAGGAGTGGCTGGGCCCCATGGAGGGAGGCATTGATGGCCCCTAGGGCGCTGGCCATGGCCACCCGCTTTTAGGTGCTACAGACATACTATTTACACATAGCCTACCTCACACCCCTTAGACTACATAGGGCGGGTCTCAGACCCCACGCTAATTGTTCCCAATGTTCTGGCCCTGATGCCGATTTCTATCATATGGTGTGGTCCTGTCCGATCATCGTCTCTTACTGGAGAACGGTGGTGACGGAGATTTCCGGGGGTCTTACAGGAGGAGGTGGTCACAGCCCCATTGCCGCTCTTATTGGGGGTTATGGAGGGAATAGGGTCTAAAAGAGCTGATTGAATCTTCTTAGGAATGGCATGTCTGGTGGCCAAAAGAGACATTGTGGCAGATTGGAAAGCGAAGGCGGCACCGACATTGGCCAAGTGGCGCCGTGGGGTGGACTGGTGTGTCCAGCGAGAGAAACTTGTATATGAAGCGACAGGATGCCCGAACAAGTACAGGAGAGTGTGGGGGAAGAGGGAAGCCACCTGGAGTGCCAGGTCTGCGCCTGGGCCGTGAACGACCTGTTGCAGGGTGACAAGTTAAGGCGGATGCTACTTGTCATTCAAAATATGTCTGTGCTAACTATCTTTGATTTATGGTGCTGCATGGTAGCTTGCTCGGGGTACAGGATGTGACCTGTTTTGTATTGTGTATTCACCGTTTTTGTAAAAAAACAATAAAGTACTTTATAAAAAAAAAAAAAGAAAAGGCTGGTGGAAAGGAAAGTTGTGATCAGCACCTGGGTGCCAAACTCGGCACCATCGTGATTGACCACGACATGCACCACCGCCAACCCATCTGGATCGCTGACACTGGCAGTGCCAGTGATGTGCTGGTGGTCCGACCATGAGCATCGTAATGTGGATGTAGGCCCACCAAGGTTGCCGCAGTCCAACTGCCACTGTGGGTCTGGTGGTTCATGGACTGACGTATTTGTAATGAGGCCTTAAATCTCAATATAGCGCTTAGAAACACAACTCCAACTGGGGCTATCACTGCATCTTGACGGAGTCGCTTCCAACAATCCAACGCCACTTGCGAGGGAGAGTGGGCAGGTCTCAGAGTCTCATGGACCCCGATTACAGTACCTTGGAAAAGGATGAGGAAACAAAGACATAGCACAGAGTCGTGGAGGTGAAGCATCACTGGAGCCAGTGTGGTGTTTGTTCTTTACTGCTACTGGGAAGGTGCGGCATCAGTTCCTTACTGCTAGGCAGGGGAGGTGATGCGACAGTTCTTATGGTTGCAGGGGAGATGATGTGGCATCAGTTGCGAGGTGTTGGTTCCTTATGACAAGTCGGGGTCAATGAATCCAGCAGGGCAAAATGCAAGGTGTCAACTTTGCAATGTTGTGATCACACCATGGGGCCACAAGTTCTGCAGTGTAGTCAGGTATCATGGATGTCGATGAAATGGCACTCGGGACTCACGCTGTGGTGGGACTTTGGAAGCACTGAGGCGGCGTCAGGTCTGTGTTGCAAATCACGGATGTTGCACTCAGTGGGCATCAAAGCGCTGGTGCAGGCGGCAGTGCGTAGCCAGAGAGCTGTTCTGGTTCCAAAGTTGTTCTGGAGTTGATGTGCTTAATTTCCTCTTGGTTGTACCAAAGCTTACTTCCAAGGGCCCAAGAACTGGATTTGACACCACTTGGCAAGTTGGCAGGTGAAGTCTTTGATCGTCCTGAGACTTCTTAACAGGAGGCAAGCTCAGTTCAAGCCCTTGGAGAACCTTGGGAAGCAGGATGTAGAAAGCCAAGTTTAGTCCTTTCATTCCCAGGATAGAAGCAGCAAGCAGCAGGCCAGCACAACAAAGCAACAGGAAGATTGGCAGACCCTCCTACATGATCCAGCTCTTCTTCCTGGCAGAATGTCCTCAGTCGAGAAGTGTTCTAACTTTGTGATACAAGAGGTCCAGTACTTATACCCATTTCTTTCTTTGAAGTAGGCAAACTTCAAAGAAAAGTCTTTGTAGTACACAAGTCCCTGCCTTTCCCTGCCCTGGCCCTAGACACACTTCAAGGGATTGTGGAGACTGTTTTGTGTGAGGGCAGGTACAGCTCTATTCAGATGCAAGTGTCAGCTTTTCTCACCACTCTAGCTCAGGAAGACTCATCAAGAAATGCAGGGCACACCTCAGTTCCTTTTGTGTGACTGTCTATAGTGAATTCAGAAACAGCCCAACTGTCATCCTGACGCAAATGTGTATTCTACAGGCAAACAGAGACACAGAATGGTTTACCAAGGGAATGTTCACTTTCTTAAAGTGCCATTTTAAAACCTACAATTCAAAAAACAACTTCACCAATAGCTGTGTTTCTAAATTGTGGGTTTAGAGACCCCAAACTCTAATGCTCTCTATCTGCTCCCAATGTGAAATTACACTTAATAGATATTTCAAGGCAATCCCCATGTTACCCTATGGGAGAGATAGTCCTTGCATATTGAAAACCAAATTTAGCAGTATTTCACTATCAGGACATGTAAAACAAACCAGTATATCTCCTACCTTTTCAATACACTGCACCCTGCCCATGAGGCTTCCTTGATCCCTTTTTAGGGGTGACTTACATCTATTAAAAGGGAAGGTTTGGGCCTGGTAAGTGGGTGCACTTGCCAGGTCAAAATGGCAGTTTAAAACTGCCCATACAGATACTCCAGTAGCAGGTCTGAGACATGTTTACAGGGCTAATTGTAGGTGGCACAATCAGTGCTGCAGGCCCACTAATAGCATTTGATTTAAACGCCCTGGGCACACATGGTGCGCTATACTAGGGGCTTACTAGTAAACCAAATATGCCAATCATGGAATAACCAATCACCAATACTGTTTAGATGTAGAACATATGCACTTTAACAATGGTCTACAGTGGTAAAGTGCCCAGAGTCCTAAAGCCAACACAACTGGTCAGGACAAAATAGGAAGAAGAAGGCAAAAAGTTTGGGGATAACCCTGGAAAACTGGCCAGGTCCAACACCTGGCCACATTCTCATCATTTGAACATGAGCAAGAACTAGAAAGCCTTCTCAGCAAACAAGCGAAGAAGAACATGCTTGGGTCTGCAAACTCTGCAATCTTCACAGTAGAGTACCTAATCTATTGTTTTAGTCTTACAGTACCAGTTCATAAGGTATGTGTATGGTAGGGAAGAGGGGGAGCTCTATAACCAAGCAGAAGAAATCTACAGATTAGTACGGACAGGAGGAAGTCAGCTACAGAAACAAGAAATATAGAAAAAAGGATTATTCAGGGAGGGATATTATCAACCATTAAATAGAACAAAGAGAATATTGGAAAAAAGGCATAGTATAAGAGAAACAAGGAAAAATTATTCTAATTGGGAGAGGTAAAAGTTAGAGGAATACATATAAATAAGAACTTACTGGGGCCCACAGAGCCGCCAGCCGTAGCACTGGTGATAATGGTGGTACTTCCACCCGCTGCGGCACTGGTGGTGGCAGCCTCGGCCTGACCCTCCAATGCCCTTTTCTTGCCCCTGATTGCTGATGTAAGAAATAAAGAATATAACAAAAATAGATTAGTGTTACAGTTAATCTCCTAGAATATGTTTTGACAGGGAAAGGCAGCAAAATATTGAGATTGTACTTTTCAAAATCAGATTCCCTTTATTATCAAGTTGACCTATTCCTAACTTCTGAAACCTTATTTAAGCCCTATTCCAAATGCCCTACACTACATTCGGAACTACTAAAGCATTGCAACGAATGGTCTTTGCTTCACAACCCCCTTTGATGGGCCAACTCAGTCAGTTTCCCTTTTCATGCATAGCTGCATACTACACATTACTTGGAGATTGTTTTGGACTACATTAAAAGAAAGATATGGAGAATGTTAACTCACAAATATTACTGCTACTACCACAGTACCACTATCTTACTGGCAGGACAGAGGAGTCTGCATGACTTCTTAAATAATCAGCCCAAGCGAGCACCTACAGCGACAAGCAGAACAAGGTAGCATGGAGCATCTGGCTTGCTCAGATTGGATCACATAATATTCGTAACGTCACATGAACTTAACTTACCTCTGAGTGTGAGCAGCATGCTATTTGAAAGAAAAATTAGCATTGTAGGACACACCCAAATTACTAATTAGTACTCACCAAAATGACTAACTAGTACTCACCAAGTCCTGCAACTTGGACAACCAGCTCCCGGTCAAGACTTTTGGCCCAGCGGTGTGTCCATTGCTGCTTGGTGTGCCGAACCCAAGTACACCTGTGCACACACCGGCATACCCTTACCCGCAGCAGCCGACACTCCTGTAGACTGTCTCCACCCCAGGCCTGCTGCCTGCAGCATGCGTTGAGTGAAGTTTGAGCTGCACATAAAACAACAGTGCAGCCACCTCCTCCTCCTCACTGAAAATGGCGCTAGGCTGCAACCCATGACGGTGCCGGCGACAGTAAGGTGTGCGGTTAGTTGCCCCCCCTGAACTGAAGCTGCCTCACCCACGCTCGACCAGGGCACTAGGTAGGAAGAAACAAAAAAAAAACAGGAACAAGAAGGAATAGTAAGAAAAAATGAGGAATTTAAGGTAAAACAAAAAAGGGACAAAACTAAAAAAAAGAGACAAAAACCTAAATCACACAAACTCAAAAACACACACTAATGTACTAAGGGCCGTATTTATACTCTGGTTGCGCCGAATTTGCGTCGTTTTTTTCGACGCAAATTCGACGCTAAACTAACGCAAACTAACGCCATATTTATACTATGGCGTTAGACGCTTCGGGCGCCAAAGTGCCCGGAGTGGGCGTCATTTTTTAGCGTGAACCCCTTCCTTGCGTTAATGATATGCAAGGGAGGCGTTCCCGTCTTAAAAAATGACTCCCAGGCCTTTACGTGGTATTTATACTCCCGGGCAAAAATGACGCCCGGGAGTGGGCGTGGCCAAAAACGGCGCATTTGCGCCGCTTTTTAACGCCTGGGTCAGGCATGGCGTTAAGGGACAAGTGGGCTCAAAATGAGCCCAGAGTGCCCTCCCCTGCCCCCAGGGACCCCCCCTGCCACCCTTGCCCACCCCAGGAGGACACCCAAGGACGGAGGGACCCACCCCAGGGACATTCAGGTAAGTTCAGGTAAGTATATATATATTTTTTTTTAATAATTTTTATTGGCATAGGGGGGCCTGATTTGTGCCCCCCTACATGCCACTATGCCCAATGACCATGCCCAGGGGACATAAGTCCCCTGGGCATGGCCATTGGGCAAGGGGGCATGACTCCTATCTTTACAATGATAGGAGTCATGTTGATGGGGGATGGGCGTCGTTAAAAAATGGCGCAAGTCGGGTTACGACGATTTTTTCGACGTAACCTGACTTGCCCCATTTTAAGACGCCCATACGCCATTTTCCCCCTACGCCGGCGCTGTCTGGTGTACGTGGTTTTTTTCCACGCAAACCAGGCAGCGCCGGTCTGCTTGCGCCGGCTAACGCCATTCCATAAATACGGCGCCCGCATGGCGCTTCAGAATGGCGTTAGACGGCGCTAAATTTTTTGACGCTAAACTGCGTTAGCGCAGTTTAGCGTCAAAAAGTATAAATATGGGCCTAAATGTAAAACAGGGGAGGATAAGTGGAATAAGGTAACGATTACAGAGATACAAACTAGATTAAAAAGAGGGCCCAGGACCATGCACAGAGTAGGAAACACAAGATGGCTGCGTGCACTCTGCCCAGGCCTAAAGAGGTGCACATATCCTCATGTGGAAATGTGAAACAAAGGTGCATTTGCAGCTATTCACCTTTTTTTCCATAGCAAATCTCTTTCTCCACTGCACATTTAATTATGGGGGTGGTTTCAATCTCCCCATTACCACCACGAAAAGGCATTTTCTACCACATTTGACAGGAGTGAACTTATGAGCATTTGAATGATGGAACGACGCGTTCCTGTTGTAATGCATGCCATTACTACGTGGCTGTTACAACGGGAACGCCATTACCAAGCATAACCTTTACCACACATGTTTTTAAAACGATTATGCTTTTACCAGGCATGCTTTTACAACGAATTTCATTATGAAAGCATGAATGGTAAAGTCATATGCGTGGTAAAGGTTTCACCAGTAAATATAAGTATTTTACAGGTAAGTATAAAAAAAAAATATATATATATATATATGTTAAAATATATATATATATATATATATGTATATATATATATATATATATATATATATATATATATATATATATATATATATATATATATATAAACAACATCTTGTTTTTTTCCTGTAGAATACTTACATTTACGTGGTGAAGGCATAAGCTTTCTAAAAAAAATGTACAGGTAGGTACAAATACTTTTTTTTATACACAGACATACACAAACACACACACATATATATGATATATTTATATATATATGCATTTGTTAATATATTTGCATACACATAAATACATAAGGATGTGCGTGTGTATGTAAATATATAGAAAATACACACACATATATAATAATTATCCTTAAAACTCGACAATCCCTCAAACCATGCCCACCCTAATCTCTAAAAAACACCCATACCATCCAAAAACACATACCCACCCTAAACGCTAAAAAATATAAATTGGCTGATTAATCGATAGCGGTTGAATAATTAGCTAAGAATGGTGAAGAGGGTAACAACAAATACAGAGCTGATTAAAAATAGCACTCATTAGTCCTTAGCCATTAAAGTTGAGCTTTTCTTCATTCATAGAGGAAATGGTAATTAGCCCTCCACCAGAAGGTAATAATCTGGAAGCAGCCGAGGTCCGAAAAATGAGACAGGTCAAAGTAGAAAGAGGACACAACAGTACAAAACATATATTCTTAACTAAGCACTTAAATGAGCAGTGATTTTCACTTTGACTGTGTGTAGTTTCTTTTGAACCTCGATCATATACTGCATAATTCGTGTGCACTTATGTGAACACAGTTATAAAATACTGTAAAGTTCGTATGCACCTTGCATTGATTTGGCTGCCACCAAGGGTGTCTTTAAATGCAGATAATAACGAAGTATTTAAAGTTGGAGATTAGACATTTTAAGTTTTGAGATGGACACTGAGTTTGCTTGCTGTCTTGCCATCTTATTGATGCCGGTTCTGCTATGCTAGATCTAAAATACAAGAAAAAAAGGACAGACTTATTCATTGATATGTATGTTTCCTTTCAAGGTCCTAGGGCCAGATGTACGTAGATTCTGAATTGCGACCCCCAAGTTGCGAGTCAGAGAGACTCTCAATTTGTGAGTCACAATTCAGAATGTAGGATGGTGTCCCTGACACCATCTGTGACTCGCAAGGGGGTCGCAAAGGCCCACCTCATTAATATTAATGAGGTGGGTCCCAATTTGCGACCCCCTTGAGACTTGCAGCACTCACAGGGATGGTGTCCTGCTGGAGACAGCAGACCACCATGTCTGTGACTGCTTTTAAATAAAGCAGTTTTTTTTTTGTAATGCAGCCCGTTTTCCTCAAAGGAAAACGAGATGTATTACAAAACTAAAAAATGAAACGTTTCCGTTTCATTTTTTCAGAGCAGGCAGTGATCCATGGGGACCCCTTCCCTTTTGCGAATGGGTTAGCACCATCTGAAATGGGTGCTAACTGCGATTGCTTTGCGACCGTGTTCGCGGTCACAAAGCAATCTGGCATTGCACTGCGACTCGCAATTAGAAAGGGGACTCCCCTTCCTAATTGCGACTCGCAAACCCGTTTTGCGATTCGGTAACCAGGTTACTGAATCGCAAAAGGGGTTTTGTGCACTGCCAAGTGCAGTTTGCACATCACAAACAGCGAAATTCGCTGTTTGCGACGTGCAAACTGTGTGTTACATCTGGCCCTTAAATCGGTGTTTCTCATTGTTTGTAAAGTCTAATATATGTACCCATGAACAGGAACATTTTCTACGCAAAAGAATGGCTCTTACACTTTGAAGGGGAGAGTTCTGCAAGAGAAGGATTTTGTAGGCATCTGCGGTGATCTGAAGTCCCAAATGCATGCTGTGGCCAAAGCTAATGTTCTGCAGTCCCCACTTCAAAAGTGGAAACGCCAGATTCATTTGTTGGTTGCTAGCAAAATGCGCTGGAGACAGTTAAGAACTGGGCAGCAAGCCCATCACCAGAAGACACTGCAACCATGGTCGAACAACTCACCAGCACTGTGCATTTATGAGTTAATGTCCAGAGAATGTAGAACAACTGGTGGACCTTCTTTTATGAGGTGAAATTACTCATAGAATTTCCAATTGTATAAGGATAAATGCTTCTATTTGCCATGTGCTCTGGGCAGGTGGTTAATGGGAGCAGCAGCTGTAGCACGTTGGAGGCAGGGTGGGACAGGCAACACTCAGGTGGCTGCTCCTTATTTTGCAGCAGGGAGTATTTAAGGGCACGTCTTCCCCATACCTCCACCTCTTAGCCAAGGCTTTATTTTATCAGTCCAGCACAGACTTGTAACCATCATTGCTTTTAGGGGGACGTATCATGGGAAGTGAGAGCTAAGGAGGCCATGGGTGGGGCAGGCAGGGTGTGGCAGGGCCAGTGTCGGGGAGCATTATCAGTTATCCACTGGTGCTTCAAATGCTGGATGGGGGCCAGGTTCTGTAGTCCCTGCCCTCCTATCTGTACCAGCTGGTTTCGCAGGTGTGAATTAGCACAGGGTATAACTGGAACAGTATTTCTGAAGTCAAACCTACCAAATCTGGAAACACTTGCCCTCTTGGAATCAAGTGGAACAGTAGCTCCTGTGGAGATACCGCTTATCATGACTTGAAATTAGGTCACTTGTGTTGCTGGAAAATAAATACCTGTCATGTCTACTGGTCAAAGACCAGCTCTCAACGTCGGTGGTGATAAGTGGTCTAAACGTGGAATACCCCACTGTTGTCTTTGTGTTGTAGGGGAGAGGAAGGAAACCTCACTAAATCCAGATTAGCATCAGCATGTTTGGACTTCATGCAAAAGATTTATTTAACACAAATTTGGAAAGCATCTATCTATGGCTCTAACAAAAAGCAGCAGTTAGCCTAGAAACAAAAGACAAATCAACAATAAAGACTTTTGCAAATTCAGTATACCTCTCCTTATGGACAAACTGGATTGGTCTTCGTCAGGCAGACATCAATTCGATCAGCATCAGCACCAGGGTATGAAGGGGAGGGGTAACGGTTCAGAATTGGGAACTTTAAGCTCTCCAAACCATTATGAGGAAATATCTAGGACAGACAGCATTGAGTGCACAGACTCTAAACATTGAGTGCACAGGTAAGCACCAGCATCACACATGAAGCATAAGAAAAGTGGAATATTGAGTAGAATCAAACTCTGGTGAGAGAGAGTTAATGACGGCGAATTCCAGAATGACTGGCGAATGTCGAATGACCCAGAACTCTGAATGAAGTACGGATAAGTTAAAGTTGTCCCATGTTGTCATTGGTTAAAGAATTGTGCAATAGCCATTAGTCCAATAAAACTTATTTTTCAAATCTAAGATATAACTAAACAGTCTTTCACAGGTTGATGATTGGCTCCTTTTCTTTTATGCACATCATCCGACTCGTCAAGAATCAATTTTTACATTCTTCCATCCTGCCCTCAGTAGTTCCATTGTTAGTTCCTAGGAACATTGCTTTCTCATTCCCTTCGAGTTAACATTTGGAACAATTTGAGAACATCCAGGTTTACACATATTTCTTCACGAGAAAAACATTTTGTTACTGCAGTGACTTGGTCAACCTTCAGTTAGCACAATACATCTTTATTATTTCAGCTAGCATGAGATAATTTTTATTCTGACTTTGCATTTTGTCAATATGAGGCAGTGCATTCTTAAGGCCTAGACCTCGCTAACTTGAGGCTTACAGTTAATATAAGCAAATACATAGCATTTAATCATTAGTATGACACATTACTGCATTTTAACATTCATATAAGCTCTGAATAAACGCTCTTAATAAAACATTTTTATAGTAGATGATGGCCATTCAAGTAGGCACATTTCAAGTTGCATATTATTTTCTGTGTTAATTCATTTCCTATGCAAATTCAAAATACAGAATACCTGAAATAATTATTCGCTCCGGGCAGATAAAATCTAAGAGATCCTCTGCCTTAGGAACAGATTTTTGGAGGAGGAAGGCACTTGTTAAGGGGCCAGCATGGATGAATGGTCTCTACTTCTAAAAACATTTCCCTGGGCCAGCTTTTTAACTTTAAAATAATCTCCTCGCCGAATAGACTGGGGTTCAGACCAAAATTTCTCTAGCTTCAGCTTGATCCACGCACTTTTGAACAACCCCAATTATCTAACCTTTCCCACCCAGTTGGCAACAATAACTTCCTGCAGGCTCTTCCTGAAATGGCTTAATTTATGTGTACTCCAAATGAGAACCAAAAACAATAGAGGGTTCAGTGCTATCTGCACTTAAATATCATTGATCCCCTGATCAAGGTGAAGAAGTAACAATGGTGTGCCTTTTCCTAAGCCCAGAAAGCATCTAAGGAAATTGTTTTCTGTCTGCTCAGAGCACTCATGTTCCAGTGGCCCCATAATTCCGCCCCATAAGGCGCAGCCCCCCCTTACTTGTGCTTTATAGATTTCAAGTGCTGGTCGGATGGGCATACAGGCTGCTCTTTTCGCAAATTTACGTATGGCTGCAGCCGAATGTTTCACATTCAAAGTACTCTTGGCATTCTGTGGGTCCCATGAGCCAGTATCATCTAACCTGATACCCAGATATTCAGACTGGCAGACCCTTTCTAGTATTTCAGACCTCAACTTAATAACCCCTCTTGCTCTGCCCCTCTTGGTATAAATCACATATTTGGTCTTGGACATATTCATTTTGACACCAAAGTTGTCACAGAATTGACGTATTCATTTTGACACCAAAGTTGTCACAGAATTGATTGGAGGCCCCTTCTAGTTTTGGACAGCAGAAAGATGTCGTCCATGAAAAGGAGCGCTGGTATCTTTTCCCCCGCCAAAGTTGGAGAATCATTGGCACAATTAAAAAAATAGGTGATGTAATTGTTGATAAATAGGAGGACTGGGGTTGGGGCAATGATACACCCCTGATGCGTGCCTTGATTTATGGGGAAGGCCTTGGTTAATTCTCCCTTTGCTTTGCATCTTACCTGTACATAGTTCCCCACATGGAGCAGCTGGACCAATAGCTGGAGATCGAGGGGGATGAATGCCAACTAAAGGTTACCCTTGGACAGATCTGCCATCTTCCACTATACCATTAGAAAGCACAAGGCCTGTTCGACTGCTCTGATCTTAAACCTAAAACCAGCTTGCAGGCCTGAAAGAATGTGGTTTTCCTCGCACCAATTTAACAATTGCCCTAGCACCTATTTGCAAATGTTTTTTTGCAAGTTGTCAATCAGGCTGATAGGACAATAGTTGGAGGACAAACCATGATCCTCTTTTGTAAAGATGGGCACTTTCCATGATTGAGGGATCACCTGCTCTTTTGCAATAGCATTGGAAACCACATTTATATAGGTGACCCACACCTTAAGATCGAACTTGAACACATCAGCAGAACTTTTGTCGCGACCCTGAGCTTTTTTCTGGGCTGAAGTGCTGCCACTGCTCGCTCTGTTTCCTCCAGAGAAAAAACTATGGGGGAATAGATTGTGGATTGGTGTCATTGTAGCCCCTACAGGCAGGGCTAGGCATGTGGCCGGGAATAGTAGAGTACAGGCACCCGAAGTGGGTGACCCAGTTACAGTTAGAATGGATGTTTCAGCAGGGCTGCCTGTCTTCCCATTACTGACCAGTGCCCAAAATGTCCTCTCATCATTAGCTATAATGACGTACAGTAGATTGGACCAGATGCAGTCTTCCCAGGCACCTTTAGATGCTCTTAAAGTGGCCCAATAGAAGCCCTGTGTTCCCTTATAACCTGCCTAGTCCCCTCTTTGATGGATTGGAGCAAGTTAGCCTTGGCCTTTTTGCATTGATCATTGAACCGGCCTTAGACTGCACTATGTTTGGGCACACCCTTGATACCGTGGTAAGAAAATTCCTCAGCTTGGCGAATACCACTTTATGCTCTCTCAATGTCACTTTACTGCCCCCCCCAAACTGGCGTCGATATTACCACTGTGTATGGCCAGAATTGCATATAAGGCTCTTACTCCCTTGGGTGAGGAGCCCACTGTTTCCCATTTCACTTTCTTCCTGTTGTTAGTGTCCATAAGGTGCATGTGCACAGGCTCATAGTCTACCGAGTAAGGAAGGGTCATGGATTCTTTGAATCTTAATACCAGGGGGTTATGGTCACTCTCTTCTTGCTCAACCACCATCATGTCATCTAGCTTGCTCCAACACCTTACATCCAAGAAAAGATTTGTTGATTGTACTCAAGTATAGACCTTGTCTGAAAGTTGGTGCAAGCTGTTTATTGCAAGGGGATCATCTATTGCAAGCCCAGGTTCTGTGTGATAGGGTGAGATTCACCACCTTGAGCGTGACTCTAGAAAGGTGTCTTCAGATGGGGCAGGCAAAGTCTGGGGTTCCCCAGAAAGAGTTTTCATCTAAAGACAATTCGCATGTCAGGTTATTTGGCTTGAGCGTAAGATTGAAATCCCCTGCTATGAGTACATGGTGGGTATTGGAGTGGTCACCTAGCATGCTCTTCAATAGCTGCAGCTTTTTTATTCCTGCTTATAGCTGCTACTCTAATTGTAGATGTTAATTATCATAAGGGCCTGGGAGTTGGGGCAGGAAAGGATGATCCCAAGAATACGTGGGGAATCCATGCAAAGGGGCGTAACAGCATAGGCTATGGTGAGTGGACCAATATTAGTAATCCACCAGAAGGGCACCTGGCACTAGATTTAATAGCTGGGATACCATAGCTTTTATAACCGCACCTATTCACTTGATCTAGTGCCCACGTTTCATGGAATAAACATATGTCTTGGCTGTCAACAAAAGAACCCCAGTCAGGATCCTCTAATTTGCCTTTAATTCACAACTAAGTAGCAGGGTCTGAGGAAAAGGCGAAGGAGAATGCTGCAGGAAGGTGTCAAGTGTGGGCAGTTCCTCTGTTCTAAAACGAGGTGGCACGTAGCCTGTGCCTAAGTTATATCCTGGAGCCTCTTTCAGAGGTTCAAGCTCTGAGAGAAGGAGTACAGGGGAATTGCCCTCTATACTAGGACTTGTGTCTGTACTTTTAGGACCGTTCAGCTCATGGTTACTGCGGTCTGGCTGGTCAGCATGGCGTCAATCAATCTCTGCTAATGGGGATGAGGAGTCTGTTGTATCAGGAGTTCCACTCTGAACCCGGCATCCCCCTCGGGCCAGCTTTGGTGATTAGCTACCTGCTGTGGGGCAAGCCCAGAGCTACCCTTTAAATTCCAATATAAAAACCCCAACTGCAGACTGGAGGTGCTGTGCACTATCATTTTAATATACAAATGGGGAATTGAATCCCAATTAGGAAGTGGGGAATTTTCATTCTCCAGCAGAAAGCCTATGCTGTCGCTGGTCATGCATGAGTAATTCACACAGTGCTTTTTTGTTTTGCATCCTTAGACCTTTAGGTTTGTTTCTTTTGCATCATTAGACCTTTAGTTTTGTTTCCTTAGCATCCTTAGACCTTTAGTTTTGTTTCTTTTGCATCCTTAGACATTTAGTTCTGGTATAAGGTTTGCAAACCTGGGTAACAAACCCTAGAATGCAAAGAAATAAAGAAACTTAATATGCTCCTCACTCCTCACCTGGGTCACTCTCTAAACTAATAATGCTTCTGGTCAAAGGCCGGGGAGCAGTAGCCACTGTATAATCAAACTCCCATTCCACCTTTCATTTGGCCTTACTTGAGGCATGAGGGTTTTTGGGAAGTTACTCAGCAAGGTTGGAGGACATCTTGGACTTTTGGGGCAGTCAAAGATTTTGTTCAGTGAGTTTGAACTGCATGTTGGCAGGTAAAGCTCAGCCACGCCTGTCAGTAGCTTACTGTTAGTGTATGAGTCAGAAGAGGTGGGAAATGCTGGCAGCATTGGCTTCCACAGCCTTTTCTTTCAGGGCTAATGGGACCGTTTGTTGCTGTTAGTTGAGAAGGCTCTCTTTTACCGGGATGAGGTCAATGAAGATGATGTAGTAGAACCCTCATTCAGTGCTGCAAAAAGAAAGTGACATGGTGTCATCACTGTTTGCTTGTAATCACTTATTACATAGTAGTAGTAATTAAATGTTCTTAATATGGACATGTTTTGAGATCAGGATGTGCCTGTAATAAAATTGGGGAAAATAGACTCCCACTTATGATCTGAGAGTCTTGCATGCATGTCATTGTGCACATGGAGGTGCTGGCAGTGCTTTATGATGGGATTTTATCGGCTCGCAGAAGACCCCATGGTGCTTTTCTGAATGCTAGAAATTAATCAGACTTTTTGAAGTCTATAGCAAGGGAATTCCAATGCAGAGGGCTACAAGTAAGAAGGTTTTGGTCCAAAATGTTGCACATGGAGGTTGCCAAGAGGACAGAACATAAAGTGCAGGATGTACAACAGAGATTATTACTTCTGGACAGGTAAAGAAGCAGTCAATTCTAAATTTTCTTGAGCACCAGGGTTATTAACTTGAGCAATACAATGTCTTGTGCAGACAGGCAGACCACCTTCTGGTGACAGTTGAAGGTAAAACTTGATCTGGTGGTGAAGGTGGGGAGCAGGCTAAGAAGCGGATGACTTTGTCTACATGGAAGACTATGGTCTGTGGTGAACCCAAGGGAGGTTGTTGTAATAGTCCAGATGGGTAAGGACCTAGTTAGGACATGTTTCGGTTAATTGGAAGAAAAGGTACTGCAGGGTTATTTGTGGGTCTAATAGTTGGAAGCAGGCCGCAGTCACAGTTAGCTTGAGTGAGGAGTATGGGTTTAATTTTGGAGTCAACTTGCAGAGTCGCTTTTCGTGCAGAATGCAGGTGGAGCCAGGGAATTTAGAGTGTAGAGAGGGAGCAATGTGGGGTATCAAATGAGAGAAAGAAGGCAATTTTGTTTTTTGTATGATCATTGAAGGAACAATGGTCCAGTTTTTTTAAATAATTGGAACTGGACCTTCTTTTTTCTCATCATTATCTCCTTCCTTTCCACAAACTGTAATCCTGTACTGTTAGGTTGTTATTCTATTGTTATGATTCAGTGCTGTTAGTTCATTTGGGACAACCCACATTTGAACAACAGTGGACATCATTTGTGAATCTTTTTAGAGGAAGCACTAAAATGTCCATGTCTTATTGCTTCTCCTGTTGTCCATTTCAAAATAAAATGTTCAGGAAAGTGCCCCTTTTTGACTTGGTCACCCCCACTTTCTACCTGGTATTTGATGCAATTTTGACAGAAATGCATTGAGTTCCTGGTAACCATGTGCCAGATGTACGAACCATTTTACCAGTCGCAAATGGACCATTGGGCCATTTGCGATCGGTAAAATGCATTTTGCCATGAACAAAAGGCAAAATGAGATTTGGTAACTTGTTACCGAATCAGATTTTACTTTTGCGATTCGGTATTAGGAAGGGGCTTGTGTCAAGGGCGTCCCTTCCTAATACCAAATCACACTGGCATGTAGGAATGTTTCAGTCGCAAAACATTTGAGGTTACCACCAACTTTAAGTTGGTGGTAACTATCACAAACGGGAAGGGGTCCCCAAGGAACCCCTTGCCTTTGTGAATGGGGGTGCAGAACTTTTTTCAAAGAAGGCACTGGTCCAATGGACCTCTGGCTGCTCTGAAAAAATGGAAACAAAACTTTTCTTTTTTTTTTTTTAAAAGCATCCGTTTTCAATTAAGGAAAACGGGCTGCATTAGAAAAAAACTGCTTTCTTTAAAAAGCAGTCGCAGGCATGGTGGTCTGCTGTCCCAGCAGTCCACCATCCCTGTTAGTTCAGCCATTCCCATGGGGTTGCAAATTGCGACTTACCTCAGGAATATTGATGAGGTAGGTCATTTGCGACCCCATTGGGAATCGCAAACAGCGTGCTTTACACACATTTTGTTATGGAACTTGCAATTTGAGAGTCCCAAGAGGATCACAAAACAAAATGTCATACATCTGGCCTCAGGTCCCCATTGCTAGATCTCTTTCCCTAAAACTGTGCAGTTATTCCCCAATAAGCAATACCTTTAGCACCACCTTAAGACCCTAGTAAATGGTACCCCTAGCATTTAGGGCATGTGTACTAAGGAGGGTCCCTAGGGGCTGCAGCATGTATTGTGCCACCCTAAGGTTGTCCTCACCACTCTCGTGCAGACTGCCATTGCAGGCTGATGACATGGTGTAGACAAATGTGAAAACACGACATGGCACACAGCAGACACTGCATGCAATTTATGTAAGTTACCCCTTCAGCAGACCTTACAGCCCTAAAGCAGGGTGCATTATACTACATGTGTGGATATCTATCCATGAGCAGATGCCCCTGTGATGTCCAAGTTAGTTCTCAGACATTACAAGTGAACAGGGAAGCCATTTTAAGGTATGTACTGGGCATTGGTCATTACGAGTGTCCCAGCTACATAATGGCTTCACTGAAACCAATGGTGTTTGGTATCAAACTCCTCATATTATTAAACCCACATAGATTCCAGTGATGGATTTATTAATACATGCACCTAGAGGTACCCCCTGAAACCTACTAGCCCTCTAGTGTGCTGGCTGGCTGGTGCTGTCCAGCCTTCCACCACAGACAGGTTTCTAATCCCCTGCAGGTGACAGCCCACACTCTCAGAGGCCAGAACCAATGCCTGGTTCAGAGAAAGGTGTTCACTCCTCCTCCAGCAGGATGTCTAGTGATTTAGAATACCAAGGCCAGGGACTTCAAAGATATGCAACCCCTTCAAGATGCCACCCCCTGCCCAGAGGCCCATTTGGCACCAGGACAGGTAGGAAATTAGTTATGTTAGGAGGCATGGGGTACACCCAGGTCAGATACATCCCTAAGGTGCGCTGCCTGATGTGCCCCACTCTAGGAAAATTCTGCCACCTTGGTGATGGCATAATTAGGAACTCTGGGAGAGTGTTATGCTCACTCCCCACATAAGGTGGTCATACAGGGGGTGTTTCAACTCCAAAGGTAAGTAGCCTATTGGCTACTACCCTCTACTCACCTTAACTCCCCTAAATCTAGTATTTAGGGGAGCCCTTGGCACCCAGAAAGCAGATTCTTCTGACCCTTTAAGAAGAAGGACACCGAAGAGCCATGAGAACAGAGGAGCAGCGACTGACTTGGTGCCAACCCTGCTGGCTTGCCTACTGCCCCTGACAATTGCGCAAAATATTACTTGTTCTGCAGCTGACTAGCCTCCAAAACCCTGGGAGGGCTTCCAGCACTTCCAAAAACAGCCAGTATCTCCCATGGAGTAGCAGAGCTGCTCCCCAGCACTCTGCAGGCACCCCCAAAAAGACAAACTAAGAGAGCATCTGCCAGTGCGACCCTGCCGAACAAAACAACATTTCACTGAGCCCTACAGACAGAGTATGAGTGAACTGACTGTGCCTCTGAAGAGCAGAGACCCTTACGAGTTGAGCCCCCTTTGGGTTTGACCAGAATGGACCCCCAGTTCTCACCTGTAGCCTCTTTCTGCAGGAAAGCAAGAACTGTGAGGGCCCCGGATTGCCACAAACCTGATACCAGAAAGCATCACTGCACCTGAGCCCCACAATCCAAGTAGAAGTGGGCCAGCAGTGCCAACAGAGTCCTGATGCCCTTGAGAGCCGAGCCCCACTTGGAGTTTGGCAGGACTGGACCCTCTGTCCCCGCCTGCAGTCTCTGTTTTCAGAGAACACAGAAACCTCAAGAGCCTCTCACAGTGTGACCCAGCCTGACAAAACACCACTGCACACAAGCCTCCCAGCCTGAATTGCCATGGACCAACAATGTCCTGTCCCTGTGTGCCCAGGATCCTCAGAGTTCCCCCCGTGGGTTCCACCAGACTACCCTCCCAGTCTTTTCTTGCAACCTCTCTCCACCAGGACCATTTTCCCATTGAAATCATCGGGGCACCCAATGATGAAAAGCACCTCTGCACCCGGATGCCCCAGTGCTGCTGAGGTGACTTATTGGTGGTGCCTTGGACCTTAGCCCATACTCACCTTAAATCCCAGAAAACAGTCCTGTGAGCCTTTACTAAGTGACCCTATGAAGTATGTTTATTAACCATAGGATAACATAACCATGTTAAAGTCAATGCAAGTGTATTTTCTCTATACTTAAAAAGAGATAACTTGAAAAATACTTACCCAATTATGAAGTTCTTGGTGTCAAAAGAAATATACAAATACATGTTATTTTGTTTTAAAATTGGTGTGGATCTCCTTTTTGAGTGTGTGTGTATCATTTTGTGACGTTGTGTATGCAGCAAATGTCTAACACTCCTCTCTGATAAGCCTAAGGCTACTCAAACACACTACCCCAGATGGAACACCATGGAATAGCTAGAGCAAGCCCCTGGTCACTTATAAGGGCTACCTTGACTCCTTACACAGCATACCTAGTTTTGGTATACTATATAAAGGGCCAACTTCCTACTAAATGGATAGCAGAAACGTATTATTATTATTAAATCTAACTTAATACTATAAGACTTAACTCTCTAATATTTAACATATTACACATGTAAGCCTAACTCTTTACAATATATTGTTGTGTTTCACTGTTTACATATGCTTCTATTGTTTACCCTCTGAGCCGATTGCATGGGAAATGTAAATGGTGTTAAGATGCATGTCCTGCTTTGTAGTTTCAAAAAATGCCAGTTTTAACCAGATAATTTACCAAATAATTTCCCATTGTGATTCTTTTTTTTATTGATTTCATCCAGTGAAATGAGGCACTTGATGTATGGCCCAACCCACATCTCCAAATGAGCATACAAATGATTATAAATAATCAAGGATAAGCAGTTACACGCCATCAGGATTCACATATTCAAAATTACAGGAGTCATATCATTCCTTCTTGACCCCAGGACAACGAACCCCTAACACCCACTTCCCTCACGCTCCTCCATGTTGATGTGTCATGTGGGGCAAATTAATTCTCCTGTAATTACTCATGTCAGTCCACATTTTGTAATATATCTGGGGGAAACCCAGTGCCTGCTACACTGGCCTCTCCAAGTTCATGCATCTACCCAAGGCCCTCTTTCAATTCTCAGGTTTTGGGGGTTCTGGATCTTTCCAGTGGTGGGCTATGTCTCTTTTTGCAATTAGGTGGTTGAGCCATAATAATATTAATAGGTATATCAGTTGGAGTCTAGATCAATATGAATATGAAATATGACAAGTTTAGGATCAAGGAATATTGACCAATCCAGTTCCACCCTTAGAGTGTCAAAGACCCCTTTCCAAAAAGGTATATGTTTGTGACTTCGCTAGATCATGTGTAATAAGTCCACGTCATACTCGCCACATCTGAGACATATCAAGGAGGAAATAATTCCTGTTTTCCACAACCTATGCAAGGTGAAATATACTCCCTGTACGTATTTTCGATGGACTAGATGCTATTGAGAGGCGGTAGTTGACTCTGTGGGGAATGCCAGTGCTTCCTGCCAATCCTCATTGAAAATAGAACCCAAGTCCTTCTCCCATGCTTGGTGAAGCATACCAAAAGAGGTGGGCATATTACTAACCAGAGATCGATATATCTGTGTAATTGTATGATCATTCAACTCTCTTGTCAGCAATTTTGCCTTAAGCAGATTGATCTCTCTTTGAATCTTTATTTACTTACATATTCACAGTGCAATCATTCACCTGCTTGCTCTTTATGGTATACAGATCAATGGATGCCCTCTGAATATGCCCAGAGAATAATAAACTAATTAGGACAAGTGCATACCCCATTACAATATGAACTTCTATCTTTGATGCCAATCTCTGCTGCATGTGGTGTAACTCATACCATGTCTTGAATTAGGAGAAGATAAACAGGAAATAGAAGGCAAGTACATTCTCCTGTAATAGAAACGATCACTATCTTGTTAGTTAGTTAACTTTAATTTCACATGGTGGCAATATCAGGATGGCACATTCACAGAGTTAAGCATTTCTGTGCAGTTTGGTGAGGTTTTTGAATGCTTACTACTACTTGCAATGTAATCAAGACTATTGTGATATTCAATGCCTATTCTAAGAATTGTGAGAAGCAAGATGCGCCACCTTTCTCAGGATTTATGTGGAGAGTCAAGAATATCTTGTTATTGCATTTTAATCCGTAGTTAGTAGGTTGCTAGTGCAGAAGCTAGCATAAACAAGCATTGACAAAGCCAGTAGTTTTGGACTTTACACTTTTTAAAGACACTTGCATGCTTCACTATTAAAATGTGAGGTGTATGGACAGCAGCACATCATGTGTCCCTTTCACACAGAATATGCATAGCATCGGAATCAGCAGTGTGCAAGCTTTCATCACACATAGAACAAGTATACCATGGGTAGCAGTGGTGCAAGCTTCTTGTCACACACACACACACACATGTGCAAACACATAAACACACTCAACAGTTACAACATGTAGATGAATGACAACACAGCTTATCAGCATTAAAAGACTAAGGGTGCACTGACTGTAGTTGACAACAACTAATGAATATGAAGAATCCTTGAAACCCAGCTGAGCAGAAGGGAGCACTGTCTGAGTCAGTGGGATTCACCTATGCTCTGTTTGGTATTTCACCTCAACTACTTGAAGCAGAATGTAAGCACTCCCCCTTCCCTCTGAGTTGAGTGAGTTCCAGCTGTTGCAAATTGTGCATTTCCTTAGTAAGTACAACATTCTGTGCATAACAGATGTGTTCTTGTAATATGATACCTAGATTCCCCCTACACAAACTCCAGTTTATTATGATCATTTTTATGCCCCAATACAATGCAAGCAATACTATTCAGTATGCACCTGTCCTTTGGAGACTGTAAATTTCCATGCATGGTACTAGTTAGGTCTGGGTGTAGAACTCCGTTCCACTGGCGGAGTTTGCAGAATTTGGGCACTTCATGCTACATGGAGTAACGCAGAGTTCCTAAATTCTACACTCTGGCATGGAGCAGAGTTTGTTTGTGCTTGCGAGATTGGGTTTTGGTGCTCTCTTGAGAGCGTGATGATACTCCCGGCTCGCTAGCAAGCACATGCAAGACTTCATGTTGCTTCCAGGTGTGCCAGCAGCC
Source organism: Pleurodeles waltl (assembly GCF_031143425.1). Taxonomy (NCBI): domain Eukaryota; kingdom Metazoa; phylum Chordata; class Amphibia; order Caudata; family Salamandridae; genus Pleurodeles; species Pleurodeles waltl. Next base: position 1,486,974,351 of record NC_090444.1, read on the forward strand.
AAAACAGGGCTGCTTGCGAGTCTGAACGCACTTCCGAGGTAGATTTTCTACTCCACAGCCACTAAATCTAGCCAAAAAGAGATTTTGACTATATTTTCCTTTCCAGTGGACCCTGCAATTTGTTTTTCCGATTGGGAAGCCTTTTTTTTTTTCACAAATAGGAAAGAAGTGTGACACAGACTCCAACTTCCTGTCCATGTCCAGCACGCTCCTCCCATGCTTTGTCTATCTTCTGGTCACTTTTCACTTGGATTTAAGGTAGATGGACTTTGTTTTTGCTGAATCACAAACGTAAGTTCAAAAATTATTTTAAGGGTGTTGTGTTTGTTTGTAGGGCATGCACCAGTATTTCTTTTTACTTTAATTTGATATTTGATTTGAACAATTTATCATGTTGGGTGAGAAAAAGTTTAATTATGGGCCTAGTTACTTATTTTGAATTTCATTGATTTTTCACCTTTTGTAAAAGAAAATTGTTGCACAGTTCAGTACCTTTTCTATATGTTTGTTACGTTTGCATATTGCATATTTTAGTAAGTGGCCTAGATTTCCAAAGCGCTATTTAGTCAGTTGGCCGGGTACTTGTAGTCATCAGTGCATCAAATAAAAGTTTCAGTTATATATGTTTTTAAAACTTTAGGGCAGGGATGGCATTTGACTACATTTAAAATATTGGCTTTTGTTTGCATTTTTTTTTTGCTTATATTGTGGGATAACAATAAATGATGGCATAGGAGGATGTTGTTTGGCCATGTGGCTGGCAGCCATTTGGTTCATGCAGTCAGTGCCCCTTTTCCATAGGCTTACATGTGTTCTTTGTTTCTCATGCCTCCTTGCTCCTTGTTGTTGTTTTATCATGTGGTTGGCACCTATTTTGTGCATGCAGCCAGAGTCTCTCCCTTTGCCATAGGCGTGCATGTGTTCTTTGTTTGCCATGCCTCATTGTTGTTGTTGTTTGACCATGTGGCTTGCAGACATTTTGTGCATACAGCCAGTGCCCCTTTGCAATAGGCTTGCATGTGTTTTTTGTTTGCCATGCCTCCTTGCTCCTTATTGTTGTTGTTTGATCATGTGGTCGTGCATGCAGCCAGTGTCCTTCCCTTTGCCATAGGCTTGCATGTGTTCTTTGTTTGCCATGCCCTCTTGCTTCTTTTTGTTGTTTGACCATGTGGCTGGCTGACAGCCATTTTGTCCATCCAGCCAGTGTTGCTTGCCGTAGGCTTGCATGTGTTCTTTGTTCTCCATGCCTCCTTCTTGCGCCTTGTTCATGTTGTTTGATCATGTGGCTGGCAGCCATTTTGTGCATGCAGCCAGTGCCCCCGCCCTTTGCTATAGGCTTGCATGTGCTCTTTGTTTGCCATGCCTCCTTGCTCTTTGTTGTTGTTGTTTGACCATGTGGCTGGCTGAAAACCATTTGTCCATCCAGCCAGTGTTGCTCGCCATATGCTTGCATGTGTTCTTTGTTCTCCATGCCTCCTCCTAGTTCCTTGTTGTTGTTTGATAATGTGGCTGCCAACCATTTTGTGCATGCAGCCAGTGTCCCCTTCATTTGCCATGGGCTTGCGTGTGCTCTTTGTTTGCCATGCCTCCTTGCTCCTTGTTGTTGTTGTTTGACCATGTGACTGGCTGGCAGCCATTTTGTCCATCCAGCCAGTGCCCCTTGCCATAGGCTTGCCTGTGGTCTTTGTTTGCCATGCCTCCTTGCTCCGTGTTGTTGTTGTTTGACAATGCGGCTGGCTGGCAGCCATTTTGTCCATCCTGCCAGTGTCTCTTGTCATAGGCTTGCATGTGTTCTTTGTTCTTCATGCCTCCTCCTAGCTTCTTGTTGTTGTCGTTTGATCATGTAGATGGCAGCCATTTTGTGCATATGGCCAGTGGCCCTCCCTTTGCCATAGGCTTTCATGTGTACTTTGTTTGCCATGCCTCCTTGTTCCTTGCTGTTGTTTGACCATATGGCTGGCTGGCAACCATTTGTCCATCCAGCCAGTGTCTCTTGCCATAGGATTGCTTGTGTTCTTTGTTCTCCATGCCTCCTCCTTGCTTCTTGTTGTTTGTATTTGATCATGTGGTTGACAGCCATTTTGTGCATGCAGCCAGTGTCCCTCCCTTTGCCCTAGTCTTACTCCTTGTTGTTGTTGTTTAACCATGTGGCTGGCTGGCAGTCATTTTGCCCATCCAGCCATTGTCTGTTGCCATAGGCTTGCGTGTGTTCTTTGTTCTCCATGCCTCCTCCTTGCTCCTTGTTGTTTGATCATGTGACTGGGTGGCAGCCATTTTGTGAGTGCAGCCTGTGTGTCTTTGACATAAGCTTACATACAAACATTGTAATCATAGATTATTTGTTTTTAAACTTTTAAAAAATGTTTTTATTTTAATTTTTACATTTTAATTTTAATTTTTTATTTTTTATGCCATTTTATTTAATTTTTTAATTCATTTTTTATTGTAATTTTTATTTTTAGTTGTATTTTTTATATTTTTTTATTTTTTGTTTTTATTTTTAATTTTTTTTTTTTATTTCTTCTTTATTTTATTTTTTATATTTCACTTTTTAAATCTTTTTTTATCATTTTTTATTTTAATTTTAATTTAATTCTTCATTTTGCCGTGCTCCATCCATCCGATCCATTCCATTCATCCATCCAACCATCCACCAAGGATGCACAGCTGCACTACAGCATTCAGTTTCTTAGGCATAATTCCATTTCCTCCAGGACACCTTGTCTGCGCAGCACAGTAGACAAATCAACAGCATAATTCATTTTGTTAATGATTGTTCCATTTCACCTGGACCACCTTATCGCTATAGTTTATTTAAAGGATTATTACATTTACCCTCTCTCGGACTACCCCTGGTGTCTCCTTTAAAACAGATGGAGATAAAGCAAACAGCTAGATCTGCCTGTTGTGCTGTCTGATTTGAAATGTATTTTTTTTATGGTAAGGTAGTGTGGTTTACCTTTACAATGTTTGATTAAATAAGTATGTTACATAAGTAACCAATTGCACTAAGATTGCATTTCTCTGTACTATTTTCAACCTGCAACAATGCCATGTTTCACTAACTACATGCTTTTCTTCCTTGGTTGTTTTTAGGTGCACAAGAGAAGAGACCCCACATCACCCGCAGTACTGCCAAAAAGATGACCTTACAGATACTTCAGTCCAGAGGCACCAAACTCTTTCGCTTGTGAATCTTAGTGTCACTGCCATCTTAGAGCTTAAGATGATCCCAAAGAAAGTTGCTCCCAAGAAAGTGGCCAGTGAGAAGAAGCAGCTTTCCACCAGTGGCATGCCAACCACAACTTTTTTTGGGAGAGGTGTGTCTACCACACCGTCCTCCGGGGAGGAACCTGGGAGCAGCACTCCTGAATCAACAGCACCACCCCAACCGAAGCCCAAGCCCATGTCTGTCAGTGAGGCAGCCACTGCAATCATGGTGACGCCGACGAGCAGTGATGTTGAATTGGTTTTGTCCCTTTGCAAAGTAGTACCCAATTGGTTCAGAAAACAGAGCAAAGTGGACAGCAGCCACAGCCAGATCGTCCCAAAGTTGGAGCAGAACAGAGGTCGAGCTTCCCGTTGAGCAAGAACCTCTTCTTTTAGAATCAATAGCTCCCATTATTCCAGCAAGAAGAATGAAAGGGTACTGCTTCACCATCTTCTCCAAGCACCACTTTTGATGACGATGATAGGGACATGGAGTGGACCGTGGCAGAATCTGGGAGAAGCCAGGAGAGGCATGGGAAAAGAAAAAGTTCCAGAAAGCCTTAGAATCATAGAAGGGTTGATGATGAAGAGGATGATGGCCAAGAGCCATTCATTGTTGAAGCTGGTACAGAGGAGTCTGACATAACTATCCAACCTTTTCTGAGGGATGTGGCACAGGCAGCACCACCACCTCCCATATTTGTAAGGCCCCAGCAGAGACCTGCACCAACCCGTACCTAGGTAGAAATATGCACTGCAGAGAGGCAATCGACACACCCACCTATATCCAGTTCTTTTTCAGGCATTGGCATTGGTCCAATAAGAAAGTACTTCTCGCCAGTTTCAGGCTTTTTTAAGATTAGCAAACAGGAGGAGAACATTGCCATATGCTCCATTTGCCACGCAATTGTTTGTCGAGGTAAGCCTGGTTCACATTATGGTAATGGAGGCCAAATTACCCATATGAAAAAACATCACGCAGTCTGGTGGGAGGAGCACCTTAAACAACAGCTCACGTAGTAGCGGTAGTGAAGATGAGGAGAGGCAGGAAACATCAGCTACAACTGGTCAAATCACTGTGGAAGGTGAAGAAGAAGAGGTGGGTGACATCTTAACGCAAAGCAGCCCTGTTCCCAGCAGTGCACCTTAATCACCCATCTCAACAACCTCACAATGGCACAGGAAGACTCAGAGTCAGATGGAGACACCACAGCATATGTTGATTACACCACTAAGACACTCATTGAGTCTACCACCACTTACATCTCAAAAGTTACCTGTGTCAGTGGCCCCACAAAAGAAGAAAATCCGGGTTACAATTACAAGCATGTTTAGGTAGGTGGGGCCCTACAACAGCAACCACCCAATGACACATTTGTATAATGGGAAACTGCCAAAAATGTTAGTGCTGGACATTCCCCCTTTTTCTTTTGTGGGAGGATTGTGATTCTTAGAATTTGTGTCAGCCTTCTGCCCGAAACGGAAGGTTCCAAGCCGGACTTTCCATGCCACAGTTGCTGTTCCAGCGCTGCATCATGATGGGCTTCAATTGGTTGGACAAGCTTTGTAGCAAAGTGTTGTCCACACCATCCACCTGACGACAGACATGTGGACCAGTTGTCAGGTGACTGAATACATGTGTGACACTGCACACTGAATCTCTTTTGTGGGGGTAAAGCAAAAGCTACCTACATGTCTTGGCCCTGAATTTTCTTTATATAAAAGTGTTCAGTGGCATGCAACAATAGCCATGTTCGCCATTGAGAAATCACAAACAGCTGCAAACATCTTGGAGGAATTTAATAGCAGGTTGTCTCAATGGCTGTGACCCAGAGGTCTTCAAGATGTATTTGTTGCCACGGACAATGGCAGTAACATTGTCAAGGCTATGGCACACAGTGGCTATTTCATGGTCCTGTGTTTGGCGCACTGTGTCAACCTGGTTGTGCAAGACTTTCTTAAAAAAGAAGAAATAGACAGCAACATACTGACCACCGGCAGAAGCATCTGCACTCATTACAGCCATACTTTTAAAGCCTGGAGTGATAACAGAGTATCAGTTAAAGCCCTGATACAGGAGGTGCCAACATGTTGAAACTCAACCTATTATATGTTGCAGCATCTGTTTGAGCAGTACAAACAGATCAATGACCATGGATACGGACAACTGGGGACTAGTCAAATGCCTCACACAAATGCTGCTCTCTTTTGAGGTTTTGATGTGGCAAGTTAGCAAAGAGGACAGTACAATTGGCCAAGCTATCCTGTTATTGCATCTGCTACAGTAGCAGCTAAAGAAGGTGTCTGAAAGGTTCGCATTCGGGGGTGCGAATGAAAACCCAGATTGCACATGCCTTGGTTAATAGCCTAAGCTATCGCTTGACTTGTAAAGCAAGGCTGCAAAATTACATCATCTTGTCCAAATAGTACATCTGTGCCAGCATACTTGATCCACACTTTAAAAATGTCTTTCTGCTATCATTCCTATTTCTGTAGGGGATGTTTCACAATACAATAGGTGGAGAACTGGAAGAAGAATAGCTAGAGCTTAGAGTCACTTTCTAAAGTTCCGGGGTACCGCCCTCAACTTCCAGAAAGAGCAGTTTTGTCTCACATCTGCCAACCTGACGAACAATAAAAACAGCGACAACAACAACAGAAGAATTGGACCAAACCTCAGCATTAGCTTGGTTTCGAGTGAGGTGAAGAAAAAAGCGGTCAAGCAGGTGGCAGTTCCAATGACCATTCAGAGGATGTTCTGGGAATATCTGGATGACCCAAAGGAGGTGTATGTGGATCAAAACCCATTGGTGTATTGGTATGGTTAGATGCAATAGGCTGGCAATAAAGTTTCTGGCTTGTCCTGTAGCCAGTGTGTCTGCTTAGTGTGTGTTCAGTGCTGCTAGTGCAGTTGTTATAGAAAAAAGGACCAGCCTCTCGCTCCAAAGCATGGAAAGATTGGCCATGATCAAAATTAAGTACCATTTAATATCACCTGATCATATTCCTGAAACACCACAGGAAGAGGAAGAGGATGAATGGTCAGAATCAAGCGTGTTAGTTGATCAATTTCTGGGAAAACCACCAGAGTTTGAAGACAAACTCTACTACCCAGATTGAGCATGCCAGTGCCACCATAGAACTTTTTAGTTATTTCTCATTTAGTTTATTTTTCTCTTTGTTTCTTTGCAACAAAAAAAAAAGAAAAATATGCTTGTGCAACATTATGTTTTTGTCGGATTTATGCTGCCCCACCATTGATTTTTTTTACTCACAAATAAGCCCGGATTGGAGTTTGACCCATGTGCAGCGAAGAAGGCCCCACATACCCTTCCGGACATTGGAGATGATGCCTGCTTCCCTCACATGCCATTGTCTATACTATTTTTACATCACCTAGCATGGCTGCCCTAGTAGATCATTGATCAAAAGACTGCCAGTGCCAATGCCTAATTCCAAAGTGTGGATACCATCAAGGAGGAAGTATTTTGTTTAACCACCATACTTGGATTGGAAGAGGTAACTAGGGCCCATATTTATACTTTTTTTAGCGCTGCATTCGCGTCGTTTTTTGATGCAAAATCGGTGCAAACTTACAAAATACAATTGTATTTTGGAAGCTTGCGCTGCTTTTGCGTAAAAAAATGACGTAAATGTGGCGCTAAAAAAGTATAAATATGGGCCTTAGGGCCAGATGTAGGTAGGAAAAAAATAGCGAGTCGGAAATTGCGAGTCTTTGCGACTCGCAATTTCCGACTCACAAACAGGTATCCAGCAAGAAGACGCAACTTCATTTTGTGACTCGCAAATGAAGTCACACCGCAGATTGCGAGTCCGCTGTTTGCGAGGTCGCTTTTTGCGACCTCGCTAAAAACGAACACGCAAATTGCGAGTGGATGTCGCAAATTGTGACTGTGCCGCAAATTGCATGCAGGTGCAGCAGAACACTCTGGAAAACACTTCCTGGCTCTTGATGATGACATCACAGCCAGGAAGTTTACTAATACACCTGGAAGGAGGGAGGACCACACCCATTTCAAACTGCTGTACAGCCAACAGGAGGAACAGCAGCAACAATGGAGGAATCAGCCAGAAAGAGGAAGATAACATTTTCTGAAAAAGAACTGGAGGTGCTGATGGATGAATGCTGCCAGCACCATGATCAACTCTTTGGAAGAGCAGCCCTCAGTGTGCCTGAGCTGGAGAAAAGGAGGATTTGGATGGAAATCCAGGAGAAGGTGAATTCAATGGGGGTGAGCCACAGGAGCATTGATGAACTTAAAAAAAGATGGTGTGACCTGCGCTCCCGGACCAAGGCGAGGGTGGCAGAGAACGCCTCCGGGACATGAGGGGCACTGGAGGAGGCCCATCTACCATACCACCACCCACAGCCTTGGAGGAAAGAGTGCAAGAGACCCTGGAGCCAGAGGCAGTGTCTGGAATAGGAGAGCTGGACACGTCAGCGGCAGGACCATCAAGCAGTGAGTACCATGAAACATGCATGTACACCCGTATCTGCCATACCCCCACCCACCTAGTCCACAGCAGCATGCGCAACCAAAATAGCGCCATTTCAGAGTAGCAACCACCAGAATGGTGCATTATGGGCAATGTAGTCCAGTAGGCAGCTGATAGGCAACAGTTTATTAGGAAGCATATAACAGATGGTAGATACTGACAGTGTGTTCCCTATGTCCCACAGGTCTCCCACAAGACACCACCACCAGCCACACCGTCCAGGGGTTAGAGGTCAGCCACCAGGCAGCACAGGACCCAGGAGCAGCCACCACAGGGACCTGCACCACCCGACCACAGTCCCCTCCAGATGCACCAGTGGCCATAGTGGAGATAGACCCAGCACCCGGTCCCAGCCACAGTGCCAGCCAACAGGACACAGATGCACCACCGCGTCGCAGGCGAAGTGTCCTTGTCCCTGTAGTGTCACAGGGAGATGTAGAGGACGCCTCCATGTCCGTCGCCGAAGCTGCACTCATCGAAGGTCAGCGCCTGCAGACAAGGCAAATGAGACTGATTTCAGGGGCCATGCAGCGAATGGAGAGGAATCAGACAACAGGTCTGGCACAGGTCCACACAGAGCTACAACACCTGAACAGTAATGTAGGTGACCTTGCGCTCTCCATCAGACAACTAGTGGCTGAACTTTTCACGGAGAGAGAGGGTGCAAGGCGCAGTGACCGGCAACTAATCCACAGACTAGACCGCATGGCTGCCTCCATCGTCCGCCTGACTGTAAATACCACAGGGCTGTCACGCCGCACAGTCAGCCTACAGGTCGACATGGGCCACTTTGCCAGCGATGTGGCTCGCGGCCTGGGACGCATAAGCCACGCTGTGGACATGATGGAGGCACGACAGGTGGCTAGGGGCGCGGCGGACACGCCGCAAGACAGTGAGGAGGGTTCTACTATAAGTAGTGCATCTGCCACAGACACCGGGGTCTTGCGTAGTGGAAGTGCACGGCAGGGATCTGCAGACGCTCCAGGCACCAGCCATGCTGGGCGTCCCAGGCGTAGGATGTGAGCTACGCACTGACAAACAATGGAGGCACATGAGGTTAATGTGTCCTCATAGCAGGTGGACTTTTACAGCCCCTGATCAATAGTTCATTTCAATAGTTTTTTGGTTCACTTAATTAAAGTTCTTGTTTGTTCCACTTCACACCTGGGCTCTTTGTGTGTGACATTCGTGTGTGTGGTGACAGTTACCACGTACCTTCCAAAGTATTGGTTTGCAATGTGGTCCCGTCTCTGTCTGCCTTGATTTGCAATGCTTCTATCCCCAGGCTGGCGATGTGGTAGCTCTTGCTCGTCATCCTCAGAATCTGGGTCTTCAGGGGTGATATGTAGCCCACGTCTGGTGGCAATGTTGTGCAGTATAGCGCATGCGCCAACGATCTTCAATGCTGTTATTGGGGCATACTGGAGGGCACCTCCACTTCTGTGGAGGCATCTGAATCTTGCCTTCAACAGTCCAAAGGTCCTCTCTATAATATTTCGGGTCCTCCAATGTGCATTGTTGTATCGCCTCTCTGTCTCATTGCTGGGTGTTAAGTACGGGGTAAGTATCCATGGTCGTAGTGCATATGCACTGTCACCTGTTTGGCAAAAATGAACAATGTTAGCTGGGCATGGATGGTTTCCACATTGACCTGTGTGTATGTCTGCAAGGTGTATTCAGCTATACCTAGGAGATATCCGTCTCCAAACTCCCCACGTTCTAGACGTTGGTGTATCCCACTGTGCCTGAAAATGTAGGAGTCATGTGTACTCCCTAGAAATTTGGCTACCATGTCAGTTATAACATAATGGCGTCACATACCACCTGGATGTTCAGTGAGTGGGTACACTACCGGTTGCGGAACAGATATTCCAGATTTGCAGGAGGGCATATTTGTATATGTGTCCCGTCTACACACCCTATTACATGAGGGAAGTTGGCAATCCTGTAGAATTCCAACTTGGTGCTGTTGATTTTTGCCTCATTCCTGGGTAGGTATATGTATCTGGACATGTGTGTGAGTATGGCATCTAGGAATGTTCTGAAGAACCGTGAGAGTGCACCTTGAGATACCCCACCTGCCACTGCAATGACCCCCTGATAGCTACCCGAGGCCAAGAGGTGCAGTGAGCATAGCACTTGCACATGTGTGGGGATGGCGCTGCCGCGCAGAGTCTGGCATTGAAGCTGCGGATTGAGTAGATCTATTAATTCTAATATTGCTGCACTGCGGAGTCTGTATTTATCATAGATCTCCTCCTCAGTTTGTTGGAAAAGTGTCTGTCTGGTTCTGTATATCTTCTCCTGTCTCTGGCTCCTTCTCCACATCTGCTGAGCGGCGTGGGCTCTCCTCCTCCTTGCTATCACATATATCTCTGCCATCTTGAGTAAACCAGGTGCCTTCTGGGTCTCCTTTTATACTTTGGTTCTGGTTACCACCTGCTCTGAGTTAGTGGTAAATTGGAAGTGCAAAAAAGGCTTATTGCGACTAGTCGCAATTTGTGAGTGGCTATTTCATATGGTTTGCGACTCGCAAATTGCGTCTTCCTATTTGCGGGTCACAAAATGGGGTCCCAATTTTTGCGAGTCGGTAATGGCTCGCGTCGCAATTTGCGATTCGGAAATGGGGTTTTTGCATCCCATCTCCGATTTTGCGGGGTCGCAAATTGCGATTCGGGCCAGTTGCGACTCGCAAAATTATGCTACATCTGGCCCTTAGTAACTATTGCATCAATGAGTGGTGATATATTGATAGATTGTGATTGTGACTTTGTGAGTGATGGCTGATGTATGTAGTGGCTGACAGTGAGGGAGGGAGTTCACACATGATGGGCTATCATTTTTTCCTGAAAGTCATTGGCCTCTCAAAAGTAGTGAAATTTACCTGCAGGGTCTACTCCTTTTTCTGGCTCCCCAAAACAAACCAGCCACTTTAGTTACCAAACACATATCTACACAAAAATAATCCAGTTCTGCTTCTCTAATTGTTCTTCAATAGCAGTGCACTTCACAGGTCTATCTTGCTCAGTTTGGGACTGGGATGGGGTTACTCTGAATCTGGAGGAGGAAGATGGAAGTACTCGGGTGGGACTACCTCCACATCTAAAAAGGAGAACGTTTTTGACTTCAAAGAGAACCCATGATGATGGCAAAGAATCTGAGGCCTAGTATTCACTCAGCTCGTGAACTGGAGAGAGGTGCATTGATTTGGAAACAGTGCTGAGTATGTGTTTGATGCATTGCTACCTTAAACATAAAACTCCTCTTATGTTCTTGCTCTGCCTCTGAGTCTCCTTGGTACACTCCTAACTCCTTATGAAGCTTACCTTGTTTTCTTTTGTCCTTTTCCTTTACTCTATAATACAACTACTGTTTTTTCAATACACCGGCCTTCTCCTAGTCCTCTCCTGCATGAACAAAACTTGGAAAGCTCAAGACTCCAGCTTACCTACCAGATAGGTTCAGACAAGCACCAGAGTGATGGACATTCCAGGAAGAATACAGATGCATCACCCAATCTGGCAATACAGTATCATTTTCCTTTTAACACTCATAATTTTTAGGACTGTGCGGGTTGCAGTCAATCTTCCATATCTTAAAACTAGAAGACATAACACTTAGGATGTACTATCTGGGGTCTCTCTGGGGCAGAAGGACTGTTTCCAATGTATTTACCTGAACTGAGTCATACTTACTTATCCCTTCATTTCCTTCCACAACAGATTGATGATGGTGTGCTGCTCAGCGCCCCAACGAACAGGGTTGTGGTTTCTTTTATGTAGTGTTTGTCTTTGTTGCACCTTTACCCAAATCCCTTTTCCCATCCATTCATTAAGTCCCTAACCCTCTTCCCCCGGGCTGTGTGATTTATTGAGGTGTGACCTAATTTTACACCATAGGTTATTCACCCACGTGCTGGGGCGGACGTGGTGAAAGCAACACCAACTCGCTGCATGAACTTCTACCTTCTGTTACTTGAGCAATATTCCACATCAGCCCCATTAACATCTTCATTCATGCCTTCTGTGTGTGTTCCGTAAATGCTTAACCTGGTCTAAACACTCTTGAGTCTGAACCCATTTCTCTTGACTCTATGATTTCATTTCCTAAGTTTAGTTTCATTCTATAGCTCCCCACCACTGCTCAGAAGAAATTGATATTGCTAGATTTTATTATCATAGCAGGTCTTCGTTGCTGTGTGTCAAATCGGTCACTTACTAGTCCCACTTTACTCACGGGTCTCACCTACCATCACAGATTCTTTTCAACAAATGTATTTGATGGGCAGTAAGGAAACAAAAGAAACTTGGCTTACTCTACTTCAGAATAAGGCAGATGTATTAGGCAGGTAGTTAGAGCTTTTGCTATAGAAAAATAGAGGGGCATCACTGATCTCCCTACTGAAAAAGAGCTCCCTTCTTTATTCATCTAATCAATTATTCAATTGACCTTTCATTCTTCCCCTATATACACCCATAGCCACCATGATTTAAGCTTTACTCTCTCTCATCCGGTCTTTCACCCAAATTTGCAATCCTTTATCCATCCTTTCAGCACCCACACTATCCACCCTTTCTTTTAATCATCCTTTCACCCATCCATCCATTTACCCAATACCAATACTCACTAATGCATCCTTTTTCATCCACCCACCCTTCCTTTTCGTTCACACTTTTCACCCATCCTTTCTTTTAACCTCCGATTCTTTCAAGTTTCCATCAAGCCATCATTTTTAGCGTACATTATGTGTGCTTTTGTTGAGTTGCACATAGAAGAAGCCATAAATAACCAAACCACCACTGTAGCTGTAATGCGGGGAATTCATGAACATTGTCACAACACTGCCCTTGTAGCTAGTGAGTAAGAGTAATCGTCAATAAGTATGCAATGTGACTAACCAGCACCCATCCCTGCCATCACGTCTCCCCCCGCTCCATCATTCTCATGCAGCGGTCTAACGTGAGCTGGTTCCACTGGTTGGTGTGGCTATAAAAAAACTATTTACAGTTTTTAGATGCTAGGTATACCTCCCATTATTATTTTTTTAAATAAAAAAAATGCAACCACAATCATTACAGTTCGGTTAACACTGAAGTATATTCTGTCAAAAACATCAGTCTAGGCATTTTTTGGAATGTTAGAAAAGCAAGGTAGTCAAGCCAAGCAAAAGCTTTGCTTAACAGAGGGGCAGAACTATAGCCTATGATTGATGATGACTCAGAATCATGAAGAGCAATGAAGGGGTGTGTTAGAAATGGGGTCTTTGGTTGGCAGTCAGGTTACTCCCTGTCCAAGCAAAGACCCTCACTCTAGTCAGGGTAAAGGAGAATCACACTCAGTTAACCCTCGCTCACCACCTAGGTAGCTTGGCATGAGCAGGCAGGCTTAACTTCAGAAGCAATATGTAAAGTATTTGTACCAACACACACTGTAGTACAGTGAAAACACTACAAAATGGACACCACACCAGTTTAGAAAAATAGGTAATATTTATCTAAAACAAACAAGACCAAAACGACAAAGATCAAACATACACAAGTCAAGATATGAATTTTCAAACAAATAAGAGTCTTAATCCTTAGAAAACAGTGAGAATGCTGTTGTCAATCAATCAGGGAATTTGTAAAACGCACTACTCACCCGTGGGGGTCTCAAGGTGCTGGGAGGGGGGCTGCTATTGCTCGAACACAAAGTACCTGGTAGTACACAAAGTACATGGTTAGTGTCAAAAATAAAACAGCACAGGCGAGCATGCATCGGAAAAGTCAGCAATATGTTGATTCCTTACTCACAAGTGAGGCTGTGCATCATTTCCTTCTCTGGTTGCGGTCAGCGATGCGTCGTTTTTCTCCCTCGCAAGAGAGCGATGTGTCAATTTCCAGACGGGGCACCTCGGATCCGTGCAGAGTCAGGTTGACTTCGATGCCCAGGGACGATGCATCGAAAATCTGGTCAGACGGTGTTAGAAAGCTGCGCTGCGTGGGGTTTGCGTCATTATCTGCCTCCTTAAGCGGGTGCTGCATGTTGTTTCTCCAGCTGCGAGCATCGATCTCCCAACTGTGATGCTGGGGGGGGCATCGATTTCATCATTTATCAGCCGTGTTGTGGAAGGTGCATCAGAAATGTCTTTGCATGGTGTTCTATGTGTGGATTTTCAGTTCTTGTCTGCCAACTTCAACTCTTAAGGGGTCCAGGGACTGGATAGGGCACCACTTGGCAGGACAGGAGTCTCTGCAGAGAGTTCAGATGCTGACAGGGGAAGTCTTTGATGGCCCTGTGACTTCAACAACAGGAGGCAGCTCAGTTCAAGCCCTTGGAGATTCTTCTCAAGCAGGAATGCACAACAAAGTCCAGTATTTGTCCCCTTTCACAGGCAGAAGCAGCAACTACAGGATAGCACAATAAAGTAAGGTCACAGGCAGGGGCAGCACTTCTCCTCAGCTCTTCAGCTTTTTTCGTTGGTAGAGGTTCCTCTTGAATCCAGAAGTGATCTAATTTTCAGGGGTTTGGGGTCCACTACTAATACCCCTTTCTGCCTTTGCAGTAGGCAAACTTCAAAGGAAAGCCTCTCTTGTTCGTAAGATCCTGCCTTGCCCAGGCCAGAACTCAGACACACACCAGGGGGTTGGAGACTGCATTGTGTGAGGGGAGGCATAGCCCATTCAGGTGTAAGTGACCACTCCTCCCTTTCTCTCCAGCACAGATGGCTCATAAGGATATGCAGGCTACACCCAACTCCCTTTGTGTCACTATCTAGAGTAGAGGTACAAACAGCCCAACTGTCAAACTGACCCAGACAGGGAATTCACAAACAGGCAGAATCACAGAATGGTTTAAGCAAGAAAATGCCTACTTTCTAAAAGTGGCATTTTGAAACACAATCTAAGAACAATCTTTAATAAAAGATGTATTGTTAAATTGTGAGTTCAGAGACCATAAACTCCAGATTTCTACGTGCTCCCAAAGGGAATCTGCACTTTAATATTATTTGAAGGCAGCCTCCATCTTAAGCTATGAGAGACACAGGTCTTGCAAAGTGAAATCCGAATTTGGCAATATTTCACTGTCAGGACATATAAAACACATTAGTACATGTCCTACCTTGAACATACACTTCACACTGCCCATGGGGATACCTAGGGCCTACCTTAGGGGTGCCTTACACTTAAGAAAATGTAAGGTTTAGGCCTGGCAAGTGGGTACACTTGCCAAGTCGAATTGGCAGGCTAAAACTGCACACACGGACACTGCAGTGGCAGGTCTGAGCCATGTTTACAGGGCTACTTAGGTGGGTGGCACAACCAGTACTGCAGGTCCAATAGTAGCATTTGATTTACAGGCCCTGGGCACCTCTAGTGCATTGTACTAGGGACTTACTAGTAAATAAAATATGCCAATCATGGAAAAACCAATCAACAATGCAATTTATACAGAGAGCATATGCACTTTAGCACTGGATAGCAATGGTAAAGTTCCCAGAGTCCTAAAGCCAACAAAAACATGTCAGAAAAAATAGGAGGAAGGAGGCAAGAAGATTGGGGATGAACCTTCAAAAAGGGCCAGGTCCAACAGGGAGGAATACAAAATGGCAATGAAAGACAAAAAAAAAGATAATGCAGGGATAACAGGAATTAAATAAAACTTGGATGGGGGAACGGAAAAATGGGAGACAGTATAAAAAGTAAACAAGGCAAAAAAAAAAGTAGTATAAAAGTGAGGAGAGGTAAAAGTTAGGGAAATAATAATATTAAATAATAGGACTTATTGGGATGAGCAGAGCCAATAGCATCAGCGCTGGTGGTCGGCGCATCACCAGCTCCTGCCAGACCTGCTGGTGCAGTGCCCCTCTACTTGGCCTTGGGTGCTGATGTAAGATTAGAAAGAAGATTAAAAAATACATTAGTGGTTTGGTTAATCTCCACAAAATTATGTAACAGGAAAGTGCAATAACATTTCCCTTAAATCAGGTTGCCTATAGTACTATACTAGTATGATCAACTATTGTTTAGTTGGCTATACTCCTAAAATCCCTATTCCAAATTTCCTTAACAAAAAGTAAATTTGGAGCAATTGCTTTGCATTTGCAATGAATGATCTTTCATTCTATTCTCATTTCTCAAGCTCCTTGATGGACTAACACATTCTCCCTTTTTACAACGGATGCATACCCGCATCACTGTGAAATTGCTTGACACTGTACGACTCACAGAGAATGCTAACTCACTGATATCCCTCATTCACTATGGAAACAGGAGGACAGCAGAGAGTGCATTGCAATGGCTTCTTAAATAATCAGCCAAAGCGAATGCCTATCTACGAGTACGACGTTGTATTGGCGAGCATCTGCCTAGCTCTAACGAAATCACATAATAAGTAATATTCTTAACGTAAACTGTAACTTACCTCTGAGTGAAAGCTCCATGCTTTTCGGAAAAAAAAGGTAGGACTGTAGAATACAAACACAATAAAAATATAATACTCACCAAGCCCCGGAATCTCGACGCAAAGCAGATCAAGCAGGTGCTGCTCCTGGTCGATGACACCCACCCAGCAGTGTATCAGCTGCTGGGTGGTGCTTTGTAACTGGATGGCGGCCTGACCAACCGGTGCACCCTAGCCCACCACTGCCGACTCTCCCACAGGGGGTAACCGCTTCTAGACCTGCTGCCTGCTGCTAGCATGGAGGGTAGGTGGAGCTGCACATGAAAAATACAGTGCTGCCACCTCCTCCTCGTTGAATATCAGCCGAGGCTGCAGCGCTCGATGGTGGCACTGCCCACAAGGCAGGCAGCCACTGTTGCCCAGCTCTGCCATGGTGCTGGGTGGGATACTGGCATAGGGTGAAGAAGAGAAGAAAAGAAACAGGGGGGAAAAAAGAAGGAAGCAATAAGGGAAAAATAAATAAAAATACATTAAAACAACGCAAAAATAATGAGGCACAAAAAGATCCACTAATACAATAAATAAAAAAATAGGGGTAGATCAAATGTAGGATTGAGGATTACAAAGATTTGAGTTTGATTGAAGTTGAAGGCCCAACACCATAAACAGAGTGAAAAACAAGATGGCAGTGCCCATGCGGACTGCGTGGTGCCGTTTGTGCGAAATTTTGAATGCGAGTACGCACTTCGCGTTGTGTTTGACATCAAATGCAATGAGAAATGGGTGCAACAGAGAACTCCGTCAGCTTGTGGAACTCTATGTAGCGGGACAGAGGTTTTTTGTCACTTCGTGGAGTTCCACGTAGTGAGACTCCGTGCACTCAGCCCAGGCCTAGTACTAGTTTTTTTCAGTTTGTCACCGGCTTCCAGTACTGTCCTTTTACATGGGCTGCTGTGAACCAGATACTGTGAAACACACCATCCTTTTGGCAGACAACAAACTGTGGAGTAATGGCAGTTTATATATTCTGTTGTAAACCATGGTTCAGACAACTCATAGGGATCTTGGTAATCTGTGAGTGCAAACTAGAAGCTTTTAGATGTACTTTCTATAGGGATAAATGGCTCGACACTATGTGGACCATTGTACCATATGGCCCCTTTTTTAATTTCCTGGCAGACCATATTCTCTCCCCAGTTGATTCTATATCATGGAGTCTGAAGGAAATACTGTACGCTTAAGGCTGTGCTGGATTGAGGCTGCACACACATTGTACTTTCAGCCCTCTTTGGTATATGGGGAGGCAGATGGTTGGTAGCATCTGACTCTCCTGTTAAACTCTGTACAGTCCTTCATACCTGTGGTCTCTCACTCCTTCCCCTCAGTGTGTATTGTATGGCTGTAATATGTTTGCTATGTATTGAGACTGTGTGCTGTGAAAATGGTATTGTTCTGCAAGGACACACTTCATTTAACATGCAAGAGAGAGATTCCCTGCAATAGAATTAACACCATTGCAAATTTCCTGTCTTAGAGTGGCATTTGAGTTCTGCAATTCAGAGATTCTATAGTGTGTTTACCAATGTCTAATTTCTGAGCTACAATGCACATTTAACCCAGAGATATTTCCCTCAATAGATCAGAACCAGTTTTTTTGAGATCATAACATACACAGGGCAGTTGAATCCACCTATAAGGTTCGATCTCTGACGGACCAAAATATATTTGTTTGACAATCAATTGCCAACTAATCATCTAGTAGAGGAAAGCATAGGAATATATACACAAAGATATATTTTAATCTGGTGGATGGAATGGTAGAGATTTGGGAGGTGGCACAGTATGTGATTCAGTCCTACTTTCTGCTAGTGCTCCTGTTCAGGATAATAGCGTCCCCTGTTCAAGATAATTGTGTATTTCTAGAGCCAGCATCATGTACCCACTTTGACTTCAAGATGGATCTGTGAAGCTAGAGCTGAGAGACTAAAACAAGAATTCTGAATCCATTCAAGGACTAGTGGAGAAAGATTGCTTCTCTTCTTGGCCTGACTGATGTGTATCCAGATGGCATACGAAGAAGAGGAACTTCCCTGTCTCTGAAAAAATGTCAAGCTCAGGGTGTCTTAGCAGTGGCGGTTGGTGAACTTTGAAAGTGGTGGGGCGTAAACAACATCAATCCAGCAAATTGAGCGATTCCATTCACTGTAGCAATTACTCCTATAATTACAAATTGTGGGGAAGAGAAAATACCAGGCATTGTATTACTAATCTCCTTAGGCTGTATTCTGATTAGCCAATGAACTGAGAGATGGTGGCGATGTCAGTGTATTACTATGTTTCTTTTTGAGCAAGGTAATGTGCAAGTTGTTGGCTTTTCTCCTTGGGAATGTACAACATATGTAAGACACTCTGAATTTATTTCTACTTAGACTGCATCCGTGTTAGGCTCTGAATGTATATGTGTATGGGACTCAATCTATGTTGTGCAGAATATTCTACACAATTTGCATTACAGTCATTCTGCAGCACTATGCCTATCTCTGCCTCAGTCTCACTCTATCATACAGGATATTCTACACATGCAGCACCATCTCTGCCTGAGTTTCCATCTGTATCACAAACAATAGTCTACACATGTACCACTTACATTTGCCTCAGTTGCTCTGTCATGTAATACAGGTATGTAGTCCAAAATAAATGTAAGCAAAGCAGGGACCAAAAACTAAATTGGCCATATTTACAATCCTGTAGCGCCACTGGAGTGTCACTTTTTGTGAAGCTCTGGTGGCGCTGTGCACTGCACCATATTTAGAAGGCGGCGCAAAGCCACTTTTTGTGGCTTAATGCCGCCTTGTAAATATGGGCCCCTCTGACGTAGTTTTCTGCGGCAGAGGGCCATGCATTTGGTGTTGCTGTGGGTGTTCCACCGCAACACCCTTTGCTTTTGACTCTCCCACAGATTTACAAGAATTTGTAAAGCTGCGGCAGCGCCACAAACTAACACCACCCCAGCTGTGGCGTTAGCATGTTGCAACAAGGAGAGATACTTTTAATTTCTCCTCATTTTTGCTTTTTCTATGTGGGCTGCATTCTGCAGCACATAAAGAAAGAGCAAAATGCCATAAATAATTGTTTGGGGCATATTTACAAGCACCTAGCACCACAGAGCCTCACTATTTGTGGTACTCCGGTGGCGCTGTGCACTGCGCCGTATTTACAAGGTGGCGTTATGTCACATTTTGTGGCTTAATACCACCTTATAAATATGGCCCCTTCTCACGCAGCGCTTTGCATGGAAGCGGCGTGCAATGGGTGTTGCTGTGGGCAATCCACAGCAACACCCATTGCATTTTGACACTGCCCCAGATTTATGAGATTTTATAAACCCGAGGCAGTGCCAAAATCTAACACCACCCCTCATTTCTATGTGTGCTGCAATCTGCAACAGTGGCAAAATCTAACACCAACCCTCATTTTTTGCTCTTTCTATGTGTGCTGCATTCTGCAGCACACATAGAAAGAGCAAATCGCTATTGAAGATTCCTGCACAAAACCAATCTCCCCCGCAACACAGCCATCCTTGCACCATGGTGCAAGGGTGGCTGCGTTAGCGCTCAGCAGCCAATTTAGCACTGGCACAGGGGGAAACACAGGGATGTGCTGTATTCTACTAAATATGGCACATCCCTGTGTTTTCGAAGTGATGCAGCACAGTGCTGCCAAATTTTTGTGCACAGCCCACGCTGCGCACCTTCTGTAAATATGCCCCTTTATGTGCAGGAAGGTGTTCTGTCCTGCACATAAACAATTATTCAACAATTATTCAATAATGACAATGTGCTACTTCTATGTTGGCTGCATTCTGCAGCACACATAGAAGTGCCAAATCACCTTGGCACATTGTTTATGTGCAGGAAGGGACACCTTCCTGCACATAAACAAATTAACACAAACACCCTTGCTCTATGGTGCAAGGATGCCTGTGTTGACCCTGGCAGCTAAATTTAGCGTCAGCGCTAGTGGAAACACATGGGTGGGCTGTTTTTGTGTAAATACGGCTCATCCCTGCTTTTCAGAAGTGGCACTGCCAATTTTGTTGCAGAGACACACTGCGCCACATCTGTGTAAATATGCCCCCTTTTCTATGTTTATGCACTACAATCAACAGAGATGGAAATGACATGAATTAACGAATGACAACCATTTATGAAGTTGTGCCAATTCACGATTTTGAAGGCGTCTTAAGACTTTTGCAGGGATTCCTTTCTAGATGCAAATTTAAGCAAGGAACTCCTGCGAAGACCTACTCCAGGGAAATTCCCCGACTGTTCAGCCACAATGTAGAACTACACGCATCTCTCGCACATTTCCTCGTCCCCTTTCTCATCTTCCTGGAGGCCCACACAATTAGAAAAGGTATGAAAAGGGGCTGAACAGAACGACAAGGCGCACAAATAAAACAGTTGAGAAAAAAAAAAAAAAACATTGAGTATGCTTTGTCTTAAAAAGCAAATTAAAGTTGATTAATTTTATACTCAACGGGGCATATTTAGGAGCTCTTAGCGCAATTCCAACGCCACATTAGCTTTATTTTTTTTATGCTAATGTGGCTTTAGAAGGCCAAAAACACTGTGCCATATTTATAAAGTGGTGCATTGCATTGCACCACTTTGTAACCCTTTGCGCTACATTATGCTTGCGCCAGGCATAATGTATGCAAGGGGGGCATTCCCCTGTTAACCGGGCCGAAAAAATTGGCCATTTTTTTACACTTTTTAAAGCCTGCTCAGAGTAGGCGTTAAAAGGGGGCATCCCATTATCTATAATGGGCCCCTATGTACTTTTCAGAAGTAGCACCAAAATGTTGGTACTACTCCTGCAGAGTACATCAATATTGTCAAAAAAAAAAAGAACACTATTACTCCCTACCCTGCGGCTTGGTGCGCCTGGAAGGTAGACAGAAAGGTTTTTTGATCTGTCACCCAACGCTTGCTGCACGCAATAGCTAATGTTACAATCTGCTTGAATCTGATATTTTTGTATATTGCTTTTTTGCACGCTGAATGTATGTATTATCTAGATGCTCTAAATGTTTCAAACTGTTTTAAATGTTTTTAGGATTTTATCACCTTGAATTATAAATAAGAGAAATCTAGAGTTTTTCACTGTTTTACTCCCCTTACCTCAATCTGGCTGGTGTATAAGGGCTAGTAGTTGGGCGGAAGGGTACCTCTCTGAATAGCCGCCATCTTCCTTTAGGAACCAGTGCACCTAGCGACCTCCATCTTTGGGGGTTAGCGATGCAATCTTGCTTACTCCTGGGCTATTTTAAGCCCTGATGCACGCGACGCACAGCGGAGGTAGACAGAAAGGTTTTTGATCTGTCACCTAACGCTTGCTGCACGCGATAGCTAATGTTACAATCTGCTTGAATCTGATCTCTTTGTATATTGCTTTTTTGCACACTGAATGTATGTATTATCTAGATGCTCTAAATGTTTCAAACTGTTTTAAATGTTTTTAGGATTTTATCACCTTGAATCATAAATAAGAGGAATCTAGAATTTTTCACTGTTTTACTCCCCTTACCTCAATCTGACCGGTGTATCAGAGCTAGTAGTTGGGCGGAAGGGTACCTCTCTGAATAGCCGCCATCTTCCCTTGGGAACCAGTGCACATAGTGACCTCCCTCTTTGGGGGTTAGCGATGCAATCTTCCTTACTCCTGGGCTATTTTAAGCCCTGATGCACGCGACGCACAGCGGAGGTAGACAGAAAGGTTTGACGCTTGCTGCACGCGATAGCTAATGTTACAATCTGCTTGAATCTGATCTCTTTGTATATTGTTTTTTTGCACACTCAATGTATGTATTATCTAGATGCTCTAAATGCGACGTGCAGCGGGCGCGCCTAAGGCAAGCCCGTCTGCACCCGTCTGTGCCAGAACGAGCCCTAAGCCCAGAACCTCTGACCAAAACACAGCTGAGAAAGTAATAATTAAATATACCAAGGAGGTCCTATATGCTGTGAATGCTAAGACCCAGAGCTCTTGTGCTAAGGCTATGGATACAAGAAGTAAGGAATATAGATGCCCGGTATGCTACTGGGCTCCCCAATATTCTGTTGATCCGCAAACGATTCAGGAATGTTACAAACAATCTATTTTCCTAGTTAACTGCCGCTCCTTAGGTGCTCATAAAACTGATATTTACCTTCTTTTGGAACAAACTAAACCAATGGCTCTGTTTCTTACTGAAAAATGGCTGGATGAAAGTTCTGCACCAGACATTGTGATGGCATTACCCACAGGTTATAAAATTAGTAGGATAGACAGGCCTACCAGGGGTGGTGGAATCGCAGTTGTTTATAGGAGCACATGCGCGGTCACAACGATTCCTTCACAGATCGATGGATGTGAAAGCATTTTTTTTTCAATTAGTGCGAACCCTCATCATACTTTGTCTGGTGTCTTGATCTATCGGCCTCCGGGCCCTATTGGAGATTTTCTGTCCTCTTTGGCAGAGAATATCTCACAACTAGCCTGTACTAAATCCAATCTGACACTGCTAAGGGATTTTAACATACATTCAGAGGACATTGATAATGTATCAACAAGGCTGCTGTTAGCAGATATGAAGGCATGTGATTTAACAGTTAATTCAAGGACCCGCTCACAATAAAGGTCACACAATCGACCTTGTTTTTTCTAACACCCCAGGACTAAAATATTTAACCTCTCGCCCTTTGACATGGTCTGATCACTACTTGATAGAATTAGAAATTACAATTCCTAAGCACAAGGGTATGATTGTTAATGCTCCATTACGCAAAAGAAGGTGACATAAATTAAAAACGCCTGACTTTATTAACTCACTGCAAAAAAAGAGACCAGAAAATAAAAATAAAAATAATTTTACAGCTCTGACACATTCTTTTAATAAATGGATTAGTGTTAGTCTGGATGAACTCATACCCCTTTCTGATTCAAGACATAGGCCACGGAGGAGGACATCCCCGTGGTTCACTTTAAGCCTACTTGAGAAAAAAAGAGAATGTAGAAGACAAGAGAGGAAATGGAGACAAACGCAAGATGATGCACTGAATGAGGAATATAGGAATTCGATCCGATCTTATCATGCTGAAATTAAAAATGCACAGGCTAAATATTACTCCTCAAGAATAGAAGCAGCAGCTAACTCTCCAAAAGAGATCTTTAAGGCTCTTAAGGAACTTATTCATCCTCCTGACGACCTAGAACATATGGACACTCCGCAGTTGCATGTCGATAATCTGGCGTCTTTTTTTCATGAAAAAATCCAGGATATTTATGTGTCCTTTCCTCACACCCCTAAAGGAGATCATACCTCTATTAGGCAGGAATTAAGGGAAGGGATAACCCTATCAAACCTTACTCCCATTCATACGGACACAGTAACAAAATTCCTGGGATCTATTAAATCAGGCTCCCCCCTGGCCTCAGCTACACCCCAGATACTTTTTATGGGAGCGCCAGTGTTAGGTCCTGTAATCGCTAGCCTTATTAATGTCTCACTTTCCTCTGGGACAGTGCCAGACCTATGGAAACAGGCCATTGTCAAGCCACTTTAAAAAAATCTATTTTGGATTCAAAGGTGATGAATAACTATCGACCGATTTCATTGCTACCTATATTGGCTAAAATAGCAGAAAAACATGTACAGGCCCAACTCTCCGTCCTTCTGGAAGAGAGAAAGATCTTACACCCCACTCAGATGGGTTTTAGGCCATCACACGGGACGGAGACCGCACTGATTGCCATTACAGAGCAAGCAAAAAAGAGGCTGGATAAAGGGATTGAAACAGCCATCATTCTCCTAGACCTCAGTGCGGCTTTTGATACAGTAGATGTGAATATCCTAAAAAACAGGATGCAGGGAATTGGAATCTCTGGAACCATTTTAGAATGGATCTTCTCCTTTATTCACGGAAGATCTTTTCAGGTGTTAGACAGATCATGTATATCCAAACGTATTATGAGCAGTTGCGGGGTGCCTCGGGGTTCCTCTCTAAGCCTGTTGCTGTTTAATATCTATATGTTGCCATTAGCAGAGATTGTCCAGTCATTTGGCCTGAAATTGGTGTCATATGCAGATGATACTCAACTTATTGTCTCCTTCTCCAAAAAGCAACTGGATCTTGGGACAGCATTGGGACCCTGTCTACAAGCAGTTGCTGCCTGGATGACGGAAAGTAAATTAAAGCTTAATGACTGGAAACTGAGGTGATGTTTTTTGGACAAACAAAAAATCCCTTGAGAAACCCAGCTAAAATAAAAGGAGTTGGTGTACTCCCGCCCCCTAAAGACCATATTAAAAATCTGGGAGTTTGGTTGGACCCTCAACTTTCAATGTCGCTACACGCTCATAGAATAGCCGGAACCTCTTTTGCGCTTCTTAGGACCCTGAGGAAGATCCTGGCGATTCTGCCTTTTGTCGCCAAAAGATTGATTATTCAGGCCCTGATAGGATCACGCATTGACTATGTCAACGCGTTGTTTATAGGATCACCTAGATATGTCATAGATAGACTACAGAGGGTGCAAAATGCAGCTGCACGTCTGCTCTTAATTGTTCCAAAACAACAATCTGTACGTAATGGAATTGCCTCTTTACATTGGCTTCCAGTAGCCCAAATGATCCAATTCAAGGCATTATGCCATATCCATAGAGCATTATATAACCAAGGTCCTGAGATGCTCAGAACATTAGCCTGTTTTTATGCACCAAGCAGACTACTCAGATCCTCCTCAGCCATGTTAGTTACAGTTCCAAAAGTGAAAAAGGCAAGATGAGGAGGAAGGTCAGTGACCTATCAAGGAGCCAAACTCTGGAATAGTTTACCTCCCAACATCAGATCAAGTTCTCAAGAAATGTATTTTAGGAAAGCCCTAAAAACATGGTTATTTAGAGCTTGAATTCATGTGTGGTTGTGTACTATTGTGATTCTGCATTGCAGTGTAAGCGCTGTGAGGCCCTTGGGCAATTTAAGCGCTATATAAGCAATTATAACATAACATAACAATTATAACATACCATTTTAAAGGTGGGGGCACTAAGGGGTGCAATGAAAGTGGCGCTGCACTAGTTGCAGTGCCACTTTTCTTAAATTTGCCCCTAAGAGATTTCCTTGCACCAGAGCAGGCGTTAAAAAGAGGCTTACAATGGGCCTCTGGGTGCTTTGCAGGATAATCCTGCAGAGCGCTGGACTAGCGTCAAAAATGTTGATGCTAGTCCCCTAGCTACCGCCATGGTTCATCATATTTTACCATGCGCACACATGGTGGCGTTAGGGGGGCGCTAAGAGGCTCAAGAAAAGTGGCACTGCACACGCTTTTCTTAAATATGCCCCTTTATGTTCTTTCCTTCGAGTATTTGTTGAACGAAAGAAAACCATGTGTTAAAAATAAAAACGTATTAAACATTTCTTTGCTTTCAATGAAGATTTTTTTTCATGTAAATGCTTTCAGGTTGCTAGCTGTATTTTCCTCTGGGACTGATTTAGCATTATTCCAAGGTATTACCTCGCACAAAGTACTGGTGCTGCAGCGCCCTCAAGTGGTATCTAATGACAAATCTTGAGGCACGCCAACCAACATTAGTAGAGAGGCTTTAATCTGACCAGCAGGGCAGTATTAGGCAATTGTAGGTCTCTAAAAGTTCAACCTTATGAGGAGTCCGTGTTCAGACCGGGCCTTTTTTGCTTCAAAGTGATTTTCGAACTGCGCTGTAAAATAGATTCACGACCAGATCATACACTAGTAGACTGCCGTAGTAGACACATGATTGAACAAAAGTTACATTTTAGGTGTTGTTGCTACAATTTATCGTATAACATTTGGTTACATTTTCTTTTTTATGGTACATTTTCTATCTGATAAATTCCTGCACCGATGGTGTAACCAGCCAGTATTATGGGCAATTAAACTTGACTAGGGAATTGAGGAATAGAAAGCAACTGAGATAACACCCCCTGCACTGGATAATGATGGGGAAGTATGCCCTGGCATGTAGCTTGGCTTAAAAAACTGTAAATGCAAACGGAACATGAGACATTTGTTAACACGTTATACTTTGAGGAACTGCCATTCAGTTGCTTCTCTATAGAGCTATTTAAATGTCATTAGCCATCGGTTATTGAAAGCAATGCGTCGCGAGCCGCTGCGCATGCGTGGGTTGTACTCGCATGCCTTATCGCTGGTTTAGTTTGACTTGAAATGCATATAACTGGATAAATATAGTTCTGTTTCACAGTATACGTCTCTCTAATGAAAAGGTCCGGAAATAAAACTGGGTTCTCTCTATTTCTGTGCTCCAGGGGTTCAGACCAAGCCCCCGCCACGCACGGAGAGCTGCGAGGGCTCGCGTGGATGAAGCGAAGCCTGTTGTGGAAGTGCGCCAAAGTGACCAGGAATGCCAGACTTCTCTCAGGAAAAGGAAAATAAAGAAAAGCAGCAGAGTGCAGCCAGAGTTCTACCATTCAGTCCAGGTCACGCCCACTCGTAGGCCTGTAAGTATATTATGTTATACATATATATGTATGTAGGGCACTGTCATTCTTTGGTGTCCTCATAGAATCATGACACAATACCGATTGCAGAGAATACAGTGATACAGTGATAATAACTCCACAGGGTTAACGGACCCAGTGTCATCGTAAGGATTTGGGGGTTCCGGGCATGAAATATTTTGGGGTCCCTGTTCAGAGCAACGTTCTGTTTTATTGCCCATTTTCTATGTATTTAAACCCATGATGCCGAACAATACTTACCTACAAATTAAAGGATGAGATAGAGAAATAGATTTAAGTCAGAGACACATACATTTCACTTTCACTGGGACCCCTTGGAAGTGGGGTCCTGGGCAATGGCCCACTTTGCCCAAGCCACAAAACGCATGCAAATGGACCGTTGAGGTCGGTCATCTGCTGGCTTACGGCTGCTTCACTGTAGGTGTTCGTATCCCTCTTTTTTGCATGTTTGAAGGCAAAAGACTGATAATTGCAGCCCCACTCCGAATAATTAAACATACAATGCCAACCTCTTACAGCACTCCGACATTGTGACGGCCCATGTTCAGGACGTGCAGGGCTGCGTGAGCTACATATCTCCCCTGACACTCAAATGTCTTACAGGCAGCCCGTGTCATGACACGTCACTATTTTTGGAACGGCCCGTAGGGTGACCACCTGTCCTTAATTTACAAGGACTGTCCGTAAATTAGCCCTCTTGTACATTGTCCCTGAGGCTTATTTAAACGGACGGCATGTGTCTATAATTTTAGCCTCTCTGCTAAAAAAGTACAAAGGTTAACTCCGGCCCTGAGCCTCCTGTGAGGCCAAGGCAAGGGGAAGGCTGTTAAATAGCCTTCTTGCAAGGATGCGGGCTGCCTAAATAAATTTAAATATGTGCAACTGCTATTCTGCAAGTGTCAAGGCTGCATGGGGAACTTGAATCTTCCTAGTGACAAACATTTATTTTTTTGAGAGTTATTGTAAGGGTGTTCCAAGCCCAGCAATGGCCTGGCTTGTTTTAAATTAAACCCAATTCTTTTGTGCATTTTGTGGCAGTTTTACTGTTTGTAATGCAAGTTGAAAATAATGCCCCTGCACATTTACTGTGCTTTCTGTCACAGGCAGTTTGCCCATCAATCAATTATTTACAAGGATAGCCCGTAATTTTGGACTCCTGTCAGATGTCTATAATGGCTGCTTCAAAGAACGCAGTTTGTCCAAGGACTGTGTTACATCGAGTATTGTTACTTAGATTGCCTTGTATGTGGTCAGCCAATCCTATTGCTCTTAACCCCTACCATCTGAATGCTTTAATTGGCCTTGTTGCTTGGGGTTACTTCATGGCGTGCCAAGCACAACTTTACCCAGTGTTAAACATTAATTTATTGACTTATGAAATGCTTGTAACTAAGAGATGGCAGGGTGAATTCAAGGTTAGACGTAGTCAGTTTTTGTTGTCTACAATAAATATTATTTCTAGCGCAAAGTTGCAAGTTTGAAGCAGTCTTTGCCACGTAGTGGATAAACGATCAAAGTCAATTAGCCAATTCAAGGAAAATCACGAGTATAATATAAAGTGGGCCCACTCTGTATAAGTGAGTGCATATTAGAGAAGTTTTGCAACAAAATGCTGTTTAGAAATATAGGAGCTCATTTACGAGGCCCGTGGCGCGGGGTGGGGCAGCAAGTTCCTTGCTACGCTGCCCTGCACAGCCCTGCGCCGCCATGCGCCACTGGGAAAGTGCAGAACAAATTTTCTTACACCATTTTTACTGCTTGTATATTAGGAAATGGGGCCTATAGATTTTGCTACAGACCATATTACAGGCAGATTTTTGCCCGATGGTGGCAGTTTGTCCCTAAATCCAGCGAGAGAGGATAAAATAGATGAAACACATTATGGGACCAATTATAATTCAGCCATCGCTACAAATCATTTAAATAAGTAGTGAACATAATGTGCATAAGGTATCATACTTAAGTAATGCTTCAAAAACAATAGAGAAATCTGATTTAGCCTTACTTTTTGTACTGTGATATTTTCGGCTTAAATCATACTCCTGTCTTTCACAGTGGGAAAACATAGAAAACACTACTCACACCATCTTATTTTATTACCATAGCAAAATAATGTGGAATACAATTGTGTCATGTGTGCCTTGATGCAAATATCATTTAATCTAGTTCAAATAGTAGCAGCATATCGTACAGCATATTACAGTGTTATATAGTGTAGTGGCATGGTGTCTCATATAGTAGAGTGAAGTTTTGTAGAGGTGAGCAGCGAGATGTATAATGGAAGGGCAGGATGAACAGTATAGTAAGGTGTTGTGAACTGTCATAGAGTTGAGTAGAATGCTTTAGAGTGGAGTAGAGTGAAGTAGAGTGTCATAGAGTGGAGTATTATCAAGTGGAGTGTTGTAGAGTACAGTGGAGGAGAGTGTCATAGCGTGGGGTGCTGTGTCATATAGTGGAGGGGTGTATCGTAGAGAGAAGTTGAGTGGCATGTCATTGAGTGTTATACAATGTAGTGTCACGTAGGCTCTCATTATCCTAATGAGACTACTGGATTTTGAGCGGCAAGATCGTTCACAGTGTGGGGGACTAAGTCTGACCCACGGTGGATGACACTTGTCACTCTAAATCTGGGTTTTGCTCCGGCTAACTAGTAGTGCCTCATCTCTCCCGAATGGTAGAGACAATTGGGCAGCCGAGCACATGACATCTTAGTACTTCTCAGGGAAGTCGTGGTCACTCAGGTCACAACCGGTTCTCTCAAACACAGTACGGTCTCGTATATAAATGACAAAGGCAGTTTAAGTTTTAAAGATTGGTTTAGTAAAATGACTGCATTTTAGATAACAAAGCGTGAGCTGCAATAACCAGAACTATACAACACAGTAAAATGAAAATAGTAACGATGAGAGTGAAGCACAAGAATAAGGCTATCATAGTGCCGCTAGATTATTTTCTCTCTAAGTTATATTTCGAGCACAGCATGTGAAGCTCTAAGCCTGCCTTTCAGGATCCCCCGGGAGGACATCAACCCTCATACCTGAGCAAAGGCCTGTAATCTGCATCAGCATCTGCAACAGGGCATTCAGCATCTAGTTGTCGGTCCCTGGCTGGAATCTCCCTCTTGATGTATACTAGGATTAGGAAGTGTTTTTATAACTAACACGTAGATGTTCTAAGAAAATGTCCCTACGTAAGGATGTGTATTTTCTACGAATACTAGAGACTAAACTTCTACCACGTTTACTGGCAATGTACCAGACTGTAGCCTTGACTGAAGCACAGGGCGATCAAGAATGCATTATTTGAGAACACAGTGTTGAACTAAGCTAAACAGTGTGATAGAAGAAATTAAAACAAGACCATAAAACAGGTTATTGTAAAATAACAGTGCGAAGCTGAATAAAATATATCTAGGGCAAAGTGCACAGCGGCCTAGTATGTTAAACTAACGTGCATGAAGCTATATTAAAAATGGCTACACTACACCCTCCCCTTGTCTGTAGAAAGTGGTTTAAGCCTAAGCTAAAATGCCCTAAGCTAAAATATATTTAAAACCCTTCTTAATTTTAACAAGTCAAGAGGACGCACAAGCATACTATTTGGCAATTTTAAAAATGAGCATGTGGCCAAATGCCGAATTCAAAGGAAAATGTCAATTTAGGACAGTTACAAATCAAGCATCAGTCATGGAAAGCAGGAGATTCTTCACCTCAGCAGATGACAAAACACGTAAATCCGCGCCAAAAACTACCAAGGAGCAGGTGTGTTCCATAGCCCCAGTGTCAACCAAGGCGGCATCCCATGCAGTGCCTATGAACGAGTGAATGGTAACTTCCTCCAGGAAGGGTAGCTCGTAATCAGCTTCTCTGAGCAAACGCAGCCGCAGCGCGCATTTCTGGTGATGAACCCTCAAAGAGAACATTAACAGATCAGCATCAATCACTGAGGGGCGTTGCTGTGAGAGACAAACTTCCAGTGCATGTTCAAAAGAGCACCAACGGCACCGAAACACGGGCTGCACACAATCCAAAACTGGTCTGAATGACAAAGACCAGTCACACCCCAAGTGTTCCAGGAGTGTTGCTCCAAAGTGCTTCATCATGCGTTCACCACACAGCTGCGCTGATGGGAGCGCCTCCATTTGTCCTTTTTGCGGTGGGACAGCCATTGTGGAAAAACAACAGCAACAGCAAAATGCCGGCTAATAAAGCCAAAGTTAATGGAAATCCCCCAAAAATGCTTCAGAAAATTGAATGAATAGCCAAAGGTATTAAACCGAATATAGAGGAAAAGGTGTGAACAAAACCAATACCAACAGCTTTAAAAAAATGTGCTAATCCAGCTGTGCTGGACGCATTAAATATACGTCCCATGAGTTCACCAAAGTGTCTCGGAAAGTTTGTATTTAACAGGGACTGTATTTCTGCCGATGACCTTGCCACTTGAAGTGCGTAGGTCTTGCGTGCAGATGTAAGGGCCACATGCTTCTGAAACAATAAAGCCTTAAGTCTACTTAACTTGTCAAAATTCACCTTGGAAGTAGCAATGTGAGGCCAAATATCTGCTACCTCCCTAAATTTAGTGGGGGGAAACAACACGTTCCCACAGCATGTAACGACCTTAGAGACTGAAACAACGTAAACTATTCCGGCCTGCATGCCACAACTCTTCACTGTTGAGGATGGCGTAGCTGCCGTTTGAAAGCACCTGGAATGTGCGTTTAATCAAGGGGACTGGAACTCCCTTCAGATAGCAAGCCAAGTTCGCAACAGAGGCATTACACGTCCCATGCAAGGACAGCTGCTTACAAATCATCGAATGGCTGACTGAAGTGTCGCATTCACTACCGCTAAGAAAGACCTTTTTCATGCCATTGAGGCATTTGTACGAGAAGGGAAGCTCCCACACCTCATGAATGTAACTATCTCCCAATTTTTCATATCTGCCTACCGGAGCATGTTTCAAACAAGAAGTGAATTGTAATGTAGAAATAGGCAGATTAATAACCCCGTGTATTAACCACTCCGCTGAAGGAATCTCGACCACAGTAAAAGGCAATCTATCTATCTTTTCAATGTTAAGCATGACATAAGTCGCCTCCTTTTTAGCCATTAGTTGTTGTTGTTGCGTCAAATTAAAGGACAAAAATATTTCCCTGGCCCTGATGTGCTGCCACGGAACGCGACCCGCCTTCAGTGTCTGGAGTGTCCAACCTAACTGCATAATGGACCTGGTCTGACTCTGTCCATGATATAAAGAAGATATATCAGATAGTATAATGTCTATAGCAGAAGAAACAATGTTGTTAATTGTATATATCCGGTTGGACAAGGTGTGAAGCCCATTATCCACAACAGCTAATGCCTTTTTCAGATTTTCCTGATTTATCTGCATTAACCGGGCTGCATCCTCTTGTTGGGAAAGTTTACATATTTCATTGTATACCTCATACAAGAAACACTTCCTACGTGGTATCTTTGGTCCTGACAAAAAATCTAGTAAGTCAGTGTTGTTAGACAGGATACTGAGATGTGTCTTAACCACATCTAGTGAGGATGATTTTAGCCACTGTTGGCACAATTTTCCTACACTATATGTTGTAATTATTTCAGCATGTTCTGGTGATATATAGCGAGGGTTTGACCTACTCGTTCGGAAACCTCCCGAGGAGGTGACAAAACGTTGATGACACCCATTGGTATTTATTGGCCACAATACCCACCCGCCTGGACGTGTCAGTGAAGCATTAAACGTACCATTCTGGACCCACTCATTAAGCCCACTAAATGTTGCATTTGTGTACTTTTGCCAGTTATTGAATTTTGCAGGGGAAGGTATACTGGGCATGTTTAATTCTCTAATTGTTGATAAGCCCAAACAACTTGTCTGTTGTACTGTTTCATTTAAAAAGATTATTTGAACGGGGATGAGACATGCTCTAAACAATGTTTCTCTACCCTTGGTCTGCCAATTTTTTGTTCCCCAAACACTTTTCAAATCAACATTCTTTGACCAATATTCATAACCTTCAATTGATAACCGGGAAACAAAGGAGTCCGAATATATACATTTCGTGTTGGTCAATAACATATGTTTATCCCTAGTCAGAGTTACCTTAAAATAATATGACTCAGCATTTTTTTGATGATGCCCAGAAAAATACGCAAACTTCTCAAAATAAGTTTTTGAACTCCCTTGCGGGGGAGTCGGGCAATGTTCCCATTGTGTATAATCAAATATAGTTTTTGGACTGCTCGCTTTATGTATGAAGTGGTGCCCATAATAATTATAGCAAAACATGTCACCATAATTTTTCTTTAAACTGGTAAACATCCTCATTTTCATAGACAGTATATTATTGCAATTCTGTCATCATTGAATCAACTGTTTTCACATCCCAATCATCAGATACAATGCCTGGTATAACTATATCGTTCATTGATAACTTTAACACATACGGTATTTGAATGATTTCAGTGGGACCATATATATCAAACATTACTTTGTCCCACACTATTCCATCAGGAATTGGAACTGCAGAAATGTTCACAAAAGACAAGTCTCTTCGAACCTTATGTGAAGAAAAGTGTTGTTTCAAAACCTCCTCCACCTGTTCAACCACTGATCTCTCGGGAAGAAAATTACCATGTATTAACAAGAAAAAGGTAACGACAAAACCAATCCAAAGCAGGAAGGCTAGGACAGTCAGGGCAAGCCATACATAGTTCCATGGAAAAATGAAGTATGTTTCTTTAAGCCAATGTATCAGCTTACGTGTACCTGACAGGTCAGCAGTCGAAGAGGAAAACGAGTCCAATAGACCGTCGTTGTAGTCGGCAAAGTAACCAGAGGCAGTTCATGCAAAAGGCGTTGCCGTAGTCAATGGAGGAATTGGAGTTTCCTGTGGTGGTACACAGTAGACAGCACCATCGTCTGGCTTGTAGTCATAGTGACTTGATCAAATATTTCTAAGTTGCTTGTTGTTAGTGGAACGAATGCAAGATCGTCACCATCCACCCTCCCCAAGCTCGGAGAGGCATCAGTGTTGGTATAAACAACTTGAAGCGGAACTTCTTCTCCAGTAGTGAGAGGGATTCGGGAACTACTGGACATTCCTCTTGGTCGGCTGTGTAGAATCGGCCACATGTTGTAGCTTGACATTGTCAATGTAAACAAAGCGATTTTCTTTGGCACCTGGCAACGGTGGTAGAATAACAGTTCTGGTAACGTGTATCCCCAACACAGGGACTGGCGCTCGATAAGAAGGGCCAAATTCTTTTTTCACTGCAAGCTTTTCATGCATAAGATCCCCAACTCTGGGAATCCAGCTGGTAGGTGTTACTGGCACATCCTTAATTCCTGTGGAGGCAGCACTTTTAGAAGAGTTATCTTCACGGAACTGCTGTAATTCCTGTAAAACAGTGACACGATCATTTATGTCAAAAGGTGTTTCTGCTGCCTCCACACCAGGACCATCAAGATCTGGAACAAACATTTGTGTTCCGAACAGGCACTCATATGAAGTATGACCCCCCAGGGACCTTCTAGGCAAGTTATTTAGTGCTCTCTGATCTCCATACAAGTGGGTTAGCCAACTACGACCCGTACCAAAGACTCTGGCCATTAAGGATTGCTTTAAATCACGGTTTAATCGCTCCACGACAGAATTTCCCTCAGGATGAAATAGAGACGAGTACTGGAGCTGGACCCCCAGTGAAGCTATGGTGTCCCTGAATGCCCTTGAGGCAAAAGCAGGGCCCTGGTCCGAATGGAATGCCACAAGTGCATATGTACCCACAAAGACTCGCAAATCTTTAATAACAGTCCGAGCGTCAGCCGAGTGTTGTGGCCACACCCACACAAATCTGGAGCAGGAATCAACAGCGACTAATATATATTTGTATACACTATCAGGTGTTAATGGACCACAATGATCCAAGTACACACATTGTAATGGTCTATTTGATATTAAGAGGGGTGTCTGTGGCGGGCGCTTAGCCGTTGAAACTTTAATTTGTTGACAGATGTCACAACAAAGGACATACTGGTTAGTCTCTTTAAAGAGACCAGGCCACCAATAACCGGCCTCCAATAGTGAAATTGTAGCTGCCACGCCAGCATGTGCAGATGCCACCCCTTCATGCGCTGCTTTAATCAATTGTGGTCTTACATCTTTATTGGGGATGTCACGTACGTCTACGCCTGGAATTTTAACTTCAGCGTTCAGCATACTTCCCATCAAGTATTGATATTTATTTGGAAATCCTTTAGGATAAGGTGTAGCATCAACCGTAGCTTTTATGACAGCCATAATGTCTGTGTCTGGTTTGGAACTCGAACGAGTCACTGTAGCTACAGTGGCGACTGCCACTTTGACTTTGCGGCTTCATCAGCCAAAGTATTTCTAGCAACGTGTATTCTAACGTGCTGGTGTCCAAGTGTATGCACAACATGGACTTTGGGTAACGTCTCTTTTAGGTCTGCTACCTTCCCCCACAGGAGTCTGTGTTTTATGGTGTTGCCTTTTGAATCTCTGAACCCATTCAGGTGCCAGTAATGTAGGTATTCATTAAAAGACTGGACGCAATAATATGAATCACAAACAATCAGTGTGAACTGTGTCGGATCCGTATGTTCTAGGGCGATTAATAGAGCTTTAAGCTCAGCCGATTGTGCTGTACAATCCCCTAAGTTCTGTGTATTGGTATGTTGGGGACAGAATTTCTCCCCCTCCATATAGCCGCTCACAACGGCGCATGCAGCAGAATATTGATGTTTAGTTCCAATCGCTGGTTGCGCAGAGCCTTCGGTGTACATGACTGCATGATATTGATCAATAGGCAAGGTGTCAGCAGGGACTGGATATTCTACTTCATATTGTAGAAATTCTTGAGTTTGTAACTTTGGGTCAAAAATGAAGTCTACATCAGTGGCTGTTAAAGACGTAGCCCATTGTATCCATCGTGGATGAAGTGCTTTTGCGTTCGGAACGCTAGCTTTTGTAACAGCCTCCAGGGCTGGAATCGGAGAAACGACAATATTGCGTTTTCCTTGGGCAAGAGGTCTTTCTTTAATAACAGCCATCTGCACAGCAGTGAGAATTTTCTCTGTGGGTGCAAAGCGTTATTCAGCAGCTGAATACAAATGTGATTTGTATGCTATTGGGACTTTCTCACCTTCATTAAATGTGACATAAGTAAAACCAATGGCCCCAGCTATTACCCTGATGACCAAATGTGTCTTATTGTCCCGTGTGTGTAAATGTTTTGCTGCTAGCATATCTGCCTGTAGCTCGTGAAGAGTATGTGTATGTCCAATTGTCCAGAATTTACTTGAAAAATCAGGACTTATTAACTCATATAAAGGTTTTATGCGTGTAGCATAATTAGGAATGTATGTTCTGCCAAAATTTAGAAAGCCCAACAATGATTGTAGTTTTTTAATCGTATTTGGTGGTTGCAGTTGTGCAAATTTTTCAAAAAATTGTGGCGCTAGGCTCTTCCCTTCATTCAACAGCTCACATCCCAGGAACAGGAAGCTGAGGAAGGCAATTTTTGACTTTTTGAAATTAAATTTGTAGCCAAGTTTGGCAAACCCTACAACAATGCGGGCTACCCGTCTTAAATGTTGTAGTAACTCGTCGTCCATGAGACATATATCGTCCACATATGACAAAGCTTCAGGGTCTATTGCATGTAAAATAGCAGTCACACGAGCTGCAAACAGTCCTGAGCTGTTCTTGTACCCCTGAGGCAAACAACAGAATTTTTTCTGGGAGCCTAGTGCGCTAAAGCTTATTAAGTCTCTGCTATCAGGCGCTATATTCTGGCAGAAGAACCCAATCGAGATATCCAAAGTCGTTTTATATTTTTTCCGCACAATGTTGCTCATTGGTGCAGTGCTATGTGAATTTTGTATAGCATATGTACGTGTATGTCAGTTTAAATGTCTGTAGTCTAAGACTATTCTGTATGAATTGTCCGGCTTAGCTACAGGGAATAAGGGGTTATTCATCGGTGAGACACAGGGTTCAATCACACCCTGGTATTCTAATTGCATAAGTATCTCTCTCACCGGTGCCCTTGCTTCATATTTTATTGGATACTGCGGTTGTGGCTGAGGTTCACCTTTAATGGGAATGACATGGTATGGAGAATACCTATCCCACCCTACGTGATTTCTATATAATGCAGGTGCTTGTGCTAGAGCCCATTCTATAGAATAGGACTCAGCGAGTTCCTCTGGAACAAGGGGTGAGAAGGAAGGTTTAATAACCTCTACTCCATATGGGCAGGTGCAGACAAAATCAGGCGGCCAATCTTGTTCGGCCAACAAAATGTCATATATTTTTACTACACAGTCCTAAAAGATTGCGTGTTCAATGTCTCCTTCCAACTGTAGAGTTACTCTATACACCTTATCGGGTTCAGAGACACGCATGTCTGCTGTTTCTACTTGTATAAAGTCATCAGTTGCTTTCACCTCCAGTAGCTCTAGAAGATTCCGGCGAACTATTGTGACCTCTGCCGTGCTGTCTAGCAGTGCTAGAGCCCAGTTCTTGTTCTTCAAGAGAACCCTCTTCCTGAGTGGCATGTCTGACTGAGACAGCTTCCACTTTTTTCTTTTTGAATTGTTGTTTGTGTTGTACTGATTTCTCTTCCTTCTTAACAGAAACCTCCGAAGAGCGTTGTGATTCCTGTCTCCGTTTCACATACTCTGTTCTCCGCTCTGATCGCCCACCTCTCTCATTTCTCTTTTCCGATGAGTCCTGAAAGGAACGAGATTGGTGTGTATCAGTACATTGATATCTATCAGGCGTTTTTATATTCTCTCTATTCCTGAGATTATATCTTTTCTGTGGGGTCTCCAGTCGTGGAGATTCCCCCCTTTCTTTTTTAGGTGTTTGTTGTTTTTTCTCCCAGCGTTTCTTATTACCCTCAGGTTGTTGTTTAATATTGTCTTTATTAATTTTACCCTGAAATTGGGGTTTTTGTGGTCTAGCCCCAAGGCTATCTCGACCGATACTGGAATGTGTTTCCGCTATTATTTTAGGCAGCTCTCGCTCCTGATCTTGTTGCGGAACGTCACGGAGCTGCATGCACACTAGTGCAACTGCTTCCCCTTAAAGGTTACTTAGGATAATTGAAGAAACTGTGGCAAAGTTGCCCATCAGTTGCATTCCCAAATCTAGGGCTGGGGCAGCCCCGTATTCATCTTGAATTTATTTAAGCACTTCTGGTAGGTTGGCTAACGTCGGTGTACCGTGTGCCGTTGTATAGAGCGCGGCAAATACTGTGCCCCATGTATTACAGTGTTCAACTGTAGGAACCATCCCAAAGGGGAAGCACATTGTTAATATTCTATGTTTCTCCTGAGGTCCCGTATGGGGAAATACTGCCTCCATCGTATTCATTTTTTGTGCTAGCCAAAACGGAGCCTCCTCTCGTTTGGCCGGGACCTTACCCATGATAGAATGTACAGTCACTGGATTTATACCTGGTGTTACTGCATGTGGTTGTGCTGGAGCAGCACCCGCTGGGTTTGTATTTAAGGTTTGCATCACAAATTGTACTAATCGTCTGTATATTGCTGTTAACTCAGTGTATAAGCGTCGAACCTCAGCTACTGCCAAATTCGCAACCGCAGGATGTGGTGTATATGTGGCCAATAAAGGCCAGGTAGGACCGTCATTACTTAGTGGACCTAACCTTACTGGTAATATTGTATGGGGTAGGGTGCCATCAAGCCAATTATTATGTTCTTGATAAGATAGAGGTATCTCTAAGTATGCATACGCCCTGTATTGCCTAGGTGCATTCGCTACTGTATATGTATGAAATGTATTTGTGTTCCCATCAACTGCTGGCAATGTGACCCAAGAGTAAAAACGCTCTGTTCTATAAGCTGCGTGGGCGTCCACCACAAACGTGACTGGACCACCTTGGGCCGTAAGGCCATGTGCTAGCAAATGTGTTGGGAGCGGTTGTCTCATGTTAAGAGCTATTTGTGCAACCTGGGGATTCGCCATTATAAAAGCACTAAGAGTTCAGAGAAGGCACACCAAGTTTTTTTTTTTTTCCTTTTAAGGTTCAAGCTTGAACAACCACCAGCTGAAAAATAGGATGGCCTATACGGTGGTGGTGGAAATCCTCAGTACCACGGACATCTCCATATACTGAGGGGTCATTATATAAAAATGAGACTGAGATATTAGAAAATTAGAGCCTGACCAAACGTTGGCAGCGCCATGTCGCGTAGGCTCTCATGATCCTAATGAGACTACTGGATTTTGAGCGGCAAGATCGTTCACAGTGTGGGGGACTAAGTCTGACCCACGGTGGATGACACTTGTCACGCTAAATCCGGGTTTTGGTCCAGCTAACTAGCAGTGCCTCATCTCTCCCGAATGGTAGAGACAATTGGGCAGCCGAGCGCATGACATCTTAGTACTTCTCAGGGAAGTCGTGGTCACTCAGGTCACAACCGGTTCTCTGATACACAGTACGGTCTCATATATAAATGACAAAGGTAGTTTACGTTTTAAAGATTGGTTTAATAAAACGACTGCATTTTAGATAGCAAAGCGTGAGCTGCAATAATCAGAACTATACAACACAGTAAAATGAAAATAGTAACGATGAGAATGAAGCACAAGAATAAGGCTATCATAGTGCCGCTAGATTATTTTCTCTCTAAGTTATATTTCGAGCACAGCATGTGAAGCTCTAAGCCTGCCTTTCAGGATCCCCCGGGAGGACATCAACCCTCATACCTGAGCAAAGGTCTGTAATCTGCATTAGCATCTGCAACGGGGCATTCAGCATCTAGTTGTCGGTCCCTGGCTGGAATCTCCCTCTTGACGTATACTAGGACTAGAAAGTGTTTTTATAACTAACACGCAGATGTTCTAAGAAGATGTCCCTACGTAAGGATGTGTATTTTCTACGAATTCTGGAGACTAAACTTCTACCACGTTTACTGGCAATGTACCAGACTGTAGCCTTGACTGAAGCACAGGACGATCAAGAATGCATTATTTGAGAACACAGTGCTGAACTAAGCTAAACAGTGTGATAGAAGAAATTAAAACAAGACCGTAAACTGGTTATTGTAAAATAACAGTGTGAAGCTGAATAAAATATATCTAGGGCAAAGTACACAGCGGCCTAGTATGTTAAACTAACGTGCATGAAGCTATATTAAAAATGGCTACACTACAGTAGTACCGTGGTGTAGAATAGATAAGCATAGAGTGGAGTGTACTGTCATAGCGTAGGTAGTAAGCTGTTATCAATTGGAGTGGCGTCTTGTACAGTTGAGAGGAGTGCTGTGTCAAATAGAAAAGTGTTGTATAATGGAACAGAGGGATGTACATTGGAGTGTATGGGCATAGAGTACAGTATAGAATTGAATGTGATGTGTAGAGGGATAGAATGGAGTAGAATGTCATTAAGTGTGGTAGACCTTTATAGAGAGGAGGAGAGTGTCATACAAAGGAGTGGCGCAGAGCGGAGTAGCGTAAACTATAGAGGCATAGAGTGGATTACCGTAAAGTGTAGTTGCATACATTGGAATAGTGTACAGTGGAATACTATACAGTTGAGTGTAGAATAGTGGAGTAGCATAGAGTCAACTATCATAAAGTGGAGTAATGTAGAGCGTAGTGGCATAGAGTGGAGTAGGGTAAGTAAACAATGTGTCACTCTCCTAGGCATTTAAGAGAGGCAACTCAATCTAACCAGAGTGGAGTAGGGTACAGTTAATTAGCTTAGAGTGGGGTGGCGTATGTTGAAGTGGCATATCATAGACTCGAGGAAACTGTTATAAACTGGAGTGGAGTCTCATACAGTGGTGTAGTGCTGTTACATATAGGGGGTCATTTTGACCCTGGCGGTGCTTCCAGGCGTATTATGACTGCGGCGGAACCGACGCGGTCTCACCGCCGGGGCCGGCGATATTCCGCCACTTTTGCCCTGGCGGTTGAATCCCAGGGGATTACGAGTCCCCGACCGCCAGCCTTTTTCTGGCGGTTTACACCGCCAGGAAAAGGCTGGCGGAACGGGGAGTCGTGGGGCCCCTGGGGGCCCCTGGGGGCCCCATGCAGCTTTTCACTGTCTGCTGTGCAGACAGTGAAAAGTGCGACGGGTGCAACTGCACCCGTCGCACGGCCGCAACACCGCCGGCTCCATTTGGAGCCGGCTCCTATGTTGCGGCTGTGATCCCCGCTGGGCCGGCAGGTGGAAACCAGGTTTACGCCCGCCGGCCCAGCGGGGATCTCCAAATGGCCGCAGCGGGAGTGCGGCCGCATTGGCGGCAGCACGGCGGTCAACCCGCCAAAATCATAATGACCCCTATAGTGTTGGAAACTGCCTTACAGTGGAGTAGAATGTTGTGCAATGGAGTGTACGGGCATAGATTTGAGTGCAAATTTAGACAGTGGAGTGTACGAGGATAGAGTGGAGTAAAGTCAAGGAGAGTGGCATATAGTGTAGTAGAGTTTTGTAGAGTTGAGTTATATAGAGTAGAGGAGAGTACAATACAGTTGTGTAGAGTAGAGTAGTGCACAGTGGAGTGGCATAAATTGGAATAGCATAGAGTTAAGTAGCATTGCCTGGAGTGGGGTACAGCGGAGTGGCGTCCAATGGAATAGCCTAGAATGGAGTAGGATAGAGAGGAGTGGCATACAGTGGAGTGGCATATAGTGGAGTAGCATATAGTGGAATGGTGTGGAGTGGAATAGCATATACTGGAGTAGTGTATAGCAAGTGGCATACATTGAAGTGGCGTACACTGAAGAGTGGATTTACATAAAGGTGGTCATTATAACATTGGCAGTAAATGCCGTTTACCACCGTGGTAATGGCCGCTAACATACCATCACAGAGGAAAACAACTGTTCACCATATTATGACACACACAGACTAAACCAAAAGAATAATGCCACAAACACAGTCTATTGGTAAGTGGTAAAGTGTCGGTACTACCACCCATAACGTCATGCCAACAAAACAACACCCTCCACATTATGACCCACAAATCACCACAGCGGACATTCAACGGCAGTAAACCACTGGCGCGGTCAGAATGGCCACCCAAATACAAAACAACACAACATTGGCCAATATTAAAAGCACACACCTGACACTGATACACACACCACACCCACCCACCAACAGCACTATAAAACACACACCCACATTGCCCACAACCCTTTATTGACATGAAAAATAGCCAAGAGATAGCCACCCAAATCACAGCAACAACTACACACACCACTACCACTAACACCCAGCCACCCGTCAAGCACCCCACACCCCACCACAAAACTCAACACCCACTGCACAACACACACCACACAACACCCAGGTCCCCACAAAGGGACCCTGTTTCACAGATGAGGAGTTGTGTGTCATGGTGGAGGAAATAGTCAGGATAGAGCCACAGCTGTTTTGAGCACAGCTACAGCAAATCTCCATTGCAAGGAAGATGGAGCTATGGTGGAGAATCATGGACAGGATGAAGGCCGTGGGGCAGCTACCAAGAACAAGAGACGACATCAGGAAGAGGTAGAACCACCTACGGGGGAAGGTACGTTCCATGGCAGCAAGGCACCAGCTCGCTATCCAGAAGACTGGCGGTGGACCCCCACCTCCTCCCCCACAGCTGACAGCATCGGAGGAGTAAGTCTTGGCAATACTGCATCCTAAGGGACTTACAGGAGGTGCTGGAGGACTGGGCATGAGTAGTCAGTATTTACTATCACCCCCCATACTTGCATGCCATCTCACCTCCTCACCCTGACTGACTCCATCACTCCACTCCATCCCACACAGTACACCTACAAATTTAACTAACCCCAATGCCAAGCCCTGCATGCCATACCAATGCATGTACAGCCCTCTGAGCCCTGCCTTTATACCCACCACCAATGCATGCACGGCATGGAGAACTAACAACCCCACAATACATCACCATACACAAACAAAGGTGGCAGGGCAACAGCAACGATATAGGGGAAGCTAGGGATGTAGAATATGTCACAGACATGAAAAATAATACATCACTTACATCCCCACAGGTGCCACAGCCAAACCCAGTGGGGAGGAGGTGCCACGACTATCCAGTCCCCCAACAGAGGATGCCCCCAGTGATTACAGTAACTCTGGACTTCTGGATTTGGATGAACAACCTGGCACATCAGGGACCACTGGTCAGTCGGCCACCCCAGCCCACTCCCAGTCCACCACAGAGCCTCCTCTCTGAGTATCCAACACCACAGCACCCACCCAACATCCCCATACCTCTGTCCCCAGGACACGTCTATCAGCACTGTGCCCACCTGTACTGGGACACCAGTCCACACCTCACAGCCAAGACAATCAGGGTTCTAGGGTCAGTGGCAGTGGGCACAGCGTTGAGGGGACAGAAGCACAGGGGGACAGGGACACTCAGAGGACAGCTGTGCGCCAGGGGGAGGACAGGCCCAGGGAACCGGCTGTCCAAGAGGCACTCACTAATGCCCTGTGGGCTTACCAACAATC
This sequence comes from Pleurodeles waltl, assembly GCF_031143425.1. Lineage (NCBI taxonomy): Eukaryota > Metazoa > Chordata > Amphibia > Caudata > Salamandridae > Pleurodeles > Pleurodeles waltl. Next base: position 1,487,017,567 of record NC_090444.1, read on the forward strand.
CCAGGACAAGATGGACCAGATTCTTAACAACATGCAAGAGAACCAGCAGCTGCAGGAGGTACACCATCAGGAGGTCAAGAAAGATTTGCAGGCCCTCAACACCACCATGGTCTCCATAGCAGGGGTGCTGGCTGATACGGCCAACATCATAAGGGAATATACAGCACACCAGCGGGCCCCCTCCACTAGCCAGTCAACTGAACAGCCCACCACATCTGCTGCAGCTGGTGGACAGGAGGCCCAGCCACAGGACCCACAGGCCACCAGCACCTCAACCCCTGCAGAAGGTGAACCACCCCACAAATGCTCCCTGTGACCCAGACAGATGCCAGAGACACTTGCCAAGACCAAGACCACCGCCAGGAAATGAGTCCCTCCTGAATGTCCCCTTTGTGTTCCACTGTCTCACCTTGTCCACTTTGAACTGTCATTGCTCCCCTTCCTATGGCCCCTTGGACACTGGACCTGTCCTACAAACAGACTGGACCAATACCCTGGACTTACCATCACCCCATTGCACTATTCCTTCTATAAATTTCACTACAATAAACACCCTTGGACACAACTTGAGGGATAGTGCTTTATGTGATGAAAATGTACAGTTATGTTAACAGTTACATCTTGTGCAGTTGACCTGAACTTTGTGATAGCATACAAATAATGACCTGTAGCTGTTTGTAGTCATCACATCATTACACAGTTGTAATAACACCAACATCTGCAAATTGAGAAGGCATAGGTGACAGTCAGTTGAGATGCTAAGGAAGTGACTACCATCCTGCTACAGCCACACTGAAGAATGGTCAGTTCCACTGTCATAACTGTGTGTCATTGGACGTAATGCCGCATTACTGATGTTCTGTTGTCCACATCCTCATCCTCTGCCTCCTCATCCTCACTGTCCTCAGTGTCCACTGCTGCCACAGGGGCGTGTCCAATCTCCTCCTCCCGCAGATAAGGCACGTCATCTGAGGGCCAGGTTGTGCAACATGCAGCATACTACAACTATCTGGCAGATCTTCTCAGGGGAGTAGCGCAGTGATCCACCTATCAGATGGAGGCATCTGAACCTGACCTTCAAGAGGCCGAAGGTATGTTCTATTATCCATCTGGTTCGCCCATGTGCATCATTATACCGATTCTCAGCCCCTGCCCTGCCCTGGCATTCCTCACAGGGGTCAGGAACCATGACAGGTTTGGGTAGCCAGAGTCACCTGCAAGAATTGAGGGACAAACATTAGCCTTACACAATGGTATGGGGGATGACTTCTGAAGGCACACACTGACATATATTGGGTGGGGACTCAGGCTCAGGCTCACCTATTAGCCACACCCTGTGTCTCTATAATTGTGCCATCACATTTGGGATGCTGCTATTCCTCAGAATGAAGGCGTTGTGCACTGACCCAGAATCCTTAGCAATGGTGTGAGAGATGTACTGGTATGCCAGGCACACCATTTGCACATTGAGTGAGTGGAAACTCTTCAGATTCCTGAACACCTGTTCATTGTGCCGGGTTGGGGGGGACAAATGCAATATGTGTTCTGTCAATCGCTCCATTAATATTAAGAATATGACCCATTGCATAGAATCCAGCCTTAAGAGCAGCCAAATCTTCCACTTGGGGGAAAGCTAGAGGGGGGATCCCAGTGGGTTGACGGATAGCTGACATCAGATCAGGCTCCAATTGAGTACACAGCTCTGTGATTGTGGCCTTGTCAAGCCTATAGGTCAGTATTATGTGCCTGTCCTCCAGTGTAGCCAAATGGGGTCCTGCCTTCACTTCAGAGGAGTTAGAGCACCTGGTGGATGGGGTCCTACCCCTGTATGAACAGCTGTATAGGCCTCCAGACCAACAAGTGGATGATGCATGTGACAAGGTTGCATTGAGATGTGTGTGCTGGCAGTGTGCCATTTGGGTGTGGGGTATGTCTGGTGGTGGTGTACATGCAGGGCTCCGGGTGATGTGTGTGCCAATGGAGATGGAAATGTAATTTGTGGGCCATATGTGTGATGGTATTGTATGGTTAATGGTGTCCTCCTGTCTGTATTACCTCTGCAGGTCAGCACCCATCAGAAGAAGGGATTGTGGCATGCCATCTCCAAGGAGGTGCGGACCCTGGGGGTCTAAGGCAGGTGGAGCACCCACTGCAGGAAAAGGTGGGAGGACCTGAGACGCTGGGCCTGGAAGACTGCAGAGGCCCACCTGGGGATGGCCTCTCAACGAGGGCAGGGTGCCTGTCGGAACCTGAACCCCCCTGATGGCCTGCATACTGGCGGTGGCCTACCCAGAGCTGGATGGGTGCTTGAGGGCAGCACAGCAGCCACAAGGGAGTAAGTCCAATGAGCGTGATAACCATTTTTGTTGCCTGGCATGGTATCCTGGTGGTGGGTTTCAGTTAGTGGGTGCCTTAATGCCAGCTGAGACATTGTTGCGTGGTCCAGCTCAAGGTAAATGGGTGTGTAGCAAAATCTTGTAACCTAGCTGTTGGAAATGGCCTTTCTGCAGGTTCACCCCCAAACTTTTTGACTTCCTCCTCCTCTTTTTCTGACCTCATTTGTGCTGTCTTTAGGACTCTGCACACTTTACCACTGCTAACCAGTGCTAAAGTGCATATTCTCTCTTCTTAAAACATGGTGACATTGGCTCATACCCAGTTGGCTTATTTAATTTACTTGTAAGTCCCTAGCAAAGTGCACTACATGTGCCCACAGCCTGTAAATTAAATGCTACTAGTGGGCTGCAGCACTGGTTGTGCCACCCACATAAGTAGGCCCCTAACCAGGTCTCAGGCCTGCCATGGCAGGGCCTGTGTGTGAAGGTTCACTGCCACTTCGACTTGGCATTTAAAAGTACTTGCCAAGCCTTACACTCCGTTTTCTACATATAAGTCACCCCTAAGGTAGGCCCTAGGTAGCCCATAGGGCAGGGTGCAATGTAGGTAAAAGGCAGGACATGAACATGTGTGTTCTATATGTCCTGGTAGTATAAAAATCCTAAATTTGTTTTTACACTGCTGTGGGGCCTGCTCCTTTCATAGGATAGCATTTGGACTACCCTCATATGCTGTTTGAGTGTTAGATCCTGATCTGAAAGGAGTAGCCATGCCATATTTAGTATGGCCAGCATGGTGATACAAAATCCTGCTATATGGTGAAGCTGGATTTTATATTACTATTTTAGAAATGCTACTTAAATCCTTCTGTGCCTTCCAATCCACATCTGGCTAGGCTTAGTTCACAGCTCCCTTGTGCATTCACTCAGACAACCCCAAACAAAGAATGCTCAGTCACACTTTCATACATCTGCATAATGAATGGGTCTTCCTGGGCTGGGAGGGTGGAGGGCCTGACACTTACATGTCAAAGGACAGTAGCCTGCCCTCACTCAAAGGACTGCCACACCCCCTACTGGGACCCTTGCACACAGGATGGAACTGAAAGGGGACCTTGTGCACTTCTAAGCCACTCTTTGAAGTCTCCCCCTCTTCAAAGGCACATTTGGGTATTTAAGCAGGGTCTCTGACCCTACCAATTCAGACCCTTCTGGTGTAGACACTCTACTTCATCAAGACACTTTCTGGAGAAGAAACCCTGAACCAGAACCTGCAACCTGCCAAGAAGAACTCCCTGGCTGCCCAAAGGGCTCACCTGGTCTGCTTTTCTGAGAAGGACTGATGCCTTGCTGTTGCCCTGCTGTCTTCCTGCTCTCTGGCTGTGCTGAGAAGTGCTCTCCAAGGGCCTGGATAGAGCTTGCCTCCTGTTCCTTGAAGTCTCAGGACCAAAAGACTTCATCTCTGCAAAGAACTCCTTTTGCAGCGAAAATCGACGCACAGCCTTCATCGCGGTAAAAAATTCACTGCACGCAAAACCGGAACGACGCAGCCTGACTTCGCAAGGAGAAGATCGACGCAGCGCCAATGTTGCTACCGAAAATTTTACGCACAGCCCATAGGATCGACGCAAAGCCAAGCCAGAACGATGCAGCCCGACTTCCTGAGAGGAATCGACGCAGCACCTGCTGTGCGGTAGAAATTGCCATGCATCACCCACCGGATCGACGCAGCCCCTGTGACTTCGTCCCGCAGGCGCCAAAAACCCCGCAACCCCAAGAGGATCCAAGTCTGCGCGCTGGAAATCGTCACAAAGTCTTCCCTGCGTGGAAAATAAACAACGCATCGTGTGTGTGTGGCAAGAGAAATCGACGCACATCTCCCCGTTTTCCACGCATCTCCTCCTTTACGGTCCCTGGTGGAGAATTTGAACGCAAACCAGGTACTTTGTGCTTGCAAGAGACACTTGTTACTCTTTCAAAAGACTAAAGACACTTTGTATCATTTGTACAGTGATATTTCAACGTATACTTATTGCATCTTGATTGTTTTGACCTGTATTTTATCCGATAAATATTATATATTTTTCTAAACACTGTGTGGTGTATTTCTTTGGTGTTCTACTGTGTTATTGCATGATTTATTGCACAAATACTTTACATGTTTCCTTTTAACTTAAGCCTGACTGCTCAGTGCCAAGCTACCAGAGGGTGGGCACAGGATAATTTGGATTGTGTGTGACTTACCCTGACTAGAGTGAGGGTCCTTGCTTGGACAGGGGGTAACCTGACTGCCAACCAAAGACCCCATTTCTAACACTAGCTAGGTAGCAATCCATGTCAGAAAGGGCTTAGTGGGTCCCAGGAGGGGTGCAGTTGGTGGTGGTTGGCTTTTATCTTGTTGTGGTACCTAGCCAATGGAATGCCACTGCCATGCATAGAGCTTAATCCTGATTCCTGTGTGTGATAGTAATGTGTATGCCATCTGTGGTGCTTGTGCTGTAATTGACCCTGTGCTCCCTTTCTGTCCCCCACCATTTTCTTCTGTCATCCTGTCCATGTGTGCATTAGCATCATCTGGCAGAGGAGCAGGGGCACCAGCGACTGAGGGAGCTGCATCCCACAGGACCCAGGAGGCAGAGTCCACCGACGCCGAGGGGACCAGTGGGACAAACCGCGAGGGGAGCACCATAGTGGAGACAGGAAGTGACAATACTGACTCTGATTCCTCCTCCAATGGGAGCTCCCTGGTGGTGGCGGACACCTCTGGAACCACCCCAGCTACAGGTACAGCCGCCACCCATACCAACACCGCCCTCCCAGTAGCCCCCGACCGAGTTTCCTGTGCCCGCTCACCCAGGAGGGTGGGCACCTCCTTCGCGCCAGGCACCTCAGGCTCTGCCCCAGTGAGCCCTGTTGCTCTCAGTGAGGAGGCTATTGACCTCCTGAGATCCATTTTTGTAGGGCAGTCAACCATAGTGAATGCCATCCAGGGGCTGGCATCCCAGATGCAGCAATGCAATGCCTACCTGGAGGGCATCCACAGTGGGTTGGCAGCCCTACAGAGATCGTTTCAGGCTCTGGCCCCCTCTCTGATGGCAGCCAGTGTCCCTGTTCCTACTGTCCTCCCTCCAACTACCACTTCTCATTCCTAGTCTCCTCAACCCCAACCCATCCCATGCACACATACAGACAAGCATGCACTCAAAACATCACACAAGAGTAGCACAGTCAAACACAGGCAGCAAACTTCAGGACACAAGCACGTACACAAACAACAGACAGTTGCACACACAACCAGATACACTGCCTCCACTGTCTCTCCCTCCTCCTCTTCCCTCACAGTCACATCCACACTGACACCTGCATGCACGGCATCAATAGCCACCAGCACCATCACTACATCAAGCAGCACACATCTCACTTACAGACACCTCCACAACATCCATCCACACATCCCCTTTGTCCTCTCCCACCCTGTCTGCCCCCTCCTAAGAGACACAAACACACGCACTCAGACTACCAACAGCCATCCACCTCACACACGCACACTACCCATGCACTTGCATCCAAGTTCAGCAGACGTACAACCACTCCCTCCACCTCCACCCTCCTTCCCACTGAGGTGCCTGCCCATTTCCAACATGATGCCCCTGCACAGTGGATTCCGGATTGTGTCAGGAGTCAAGTTGGGCCTTGAAGTTTGCTGTGGCCATGTGGCCCTTTTGTACTTTGGACTGGCCATTGGCCCATTCTGGAAATTGACGCCTTCATTTTGTTTCGAATAGACAATATGGTGGCTGTTGGCATCAAATTACAGTGTTCGTTAATTCTCAATGTGGTCCTTGCTTTAATTTAACGTGGGTCCTGTGACATTGGTTTTACTCTGCAGCTGGTTCTGTGTATGGTGTGTGTGTGAATGGTGTGTGTTGTGCGTGTGTGCGTCACTCTCCTTTTCCTCCGTCCCTCCCTTCTGTGCTAGGTGGCTGTACTCACCGTCGTCGTCTTCATTGGTGTTGGTGTAGCAGGAGGTCCATGGCATAGGAGAGCATCGGGAAGACTTGAAGTTCCGGTTCCATGGCGGCAGCGGTTTCCTCTGTGTCCCTGAAGGTGAGTCTTTCATCTCCTGTGCAGTGTTTCCGCAAGGCTTTTTATGGTGTTGGTACTGTCCAGGAAATCGTGGTGTTTGCTATGTCATAATATGGTGGACAGTACCTTGGCTTCCACCTGGCTGTTGATGGCTACCGCCGTGGTCAGTGTTGTTAACGCCCTAGCAGTTGGTGTGGGGCGTTGGCTGTCTACGGGAGGTATCACCGCCATGGTCATAATTTGGTGGTAGAGTTGTACAATGGAGTGGTGTGGAGTGTAATCACTTATAGTGGGGTAACATACAGTGGAGTGGCGTATAATGGAGTGGACAAGGCTGGAGTGGCGTACAGTGACGTGCGAGTAGAGTGTAATAGCATATAGTGGAGAGCCGTACATTGGAGTTGGGTCCAATCGAATAGCGTAGATTAAAATGGTGTATAGTGGAGTCTATGCAGTGGAATAAAGTAGAGTGGGGTGGCGTACATTAGAATGGCGTAGAGTGGAATAGCATATAGTGGAGTAGCATTCAGTGAAGTGGCATACAGGGCAGTGATGTAGACTGGCATGGCATACAGTGACTTTGCGTACAGTGTAATAGTGTAGAGTGAAGTGGCATAGAGTGGAATAGCGTACAGTGGAGTGGCTACAGTGGTGTGGCATATGGATGCATGTGAAATTTAGCAGCAATGTAGATTATGGTGTGCATGTGCAGAGTAACACAAAATAGCAAATTGTGCTGCCTTGCATTTCTTCATATTTAACCTCATTGCAGGGCCATGCATGGTGGCCTTGAGTTCCTTTGTAAGTCTGACTTAAGTATTGCATTACCCATGCAATACTATAAGTGATGCAAGGGTATCACAATCCAAGAATATAGCTAGGCCTTAGTTATAATTTGGGCCATGGCATGCCATGAAAACTTTGCAGTATACCGTAGTACATGGCGATGACAAGCCAGTATAGAATGTGGTAATGGCTGTTTTTTTGAGAATGAAAATGCAGCCATATTGTTTTTACTACACTTTGGCTGTGTTCAGTGTTAGGGCCTTAGATATAGGTAAGTAGTAGGTCCCTACATATTACCACTTTATTGAAGTGGTAATACGTAAGGAAATTATTTTTAAATAAGTTTACAAACGTACCATGGTAATTTCACAAAATTAGTGAAATTCCGCAAAAGTACTGTGACGACAGATGCTACTAAGTGTAAACTTCTCATAATTTAAAAAATACTTACCCTATCTAACTGCAGTACCCAAAACATCATCTATGCACCATAATGTATAATCCTACCAAACTTCATGTAAATTCATTCACCCTATGTCAGATACAATATTCTATGGGAAATGCATTGGTGATTAAGACGTATCCTATTCATTATGTATTTGTTTATAGGCTTTCTTTAGCATGTGACTATAAATGGGTCTTTCGGTTGTTCATGTAGTAAATCTGAAACTTTACATAGGCAGCCCAGTTTATATTTTGGGTTTAATTGCTACTTTTAGTAGCATTGTGCTATAAGATATCAATAAGTTCAAAAACGTTATAATTTAACATTTACTTACTCTACTTACTTGCAGTACCCCCCAAAAGATCATCTGTGCCCCCTACAATGTATTACTACCAAATTTAATTAAAATCCAGTTCACGTTTTTTACGCTATGTGAAAAAACTAATTTCTATAAAAAATGCATTGGGTTCGATGGCCATTTTGGGACCCCGCTTTTTTCTTTGCTCACCCATGGCCAAATGCTGCAAAATTTTCAGTTCTCCCAAAATAAAATGGGGGCAGCAGGTCTGCACAGTTTCACGTGCATTCATCAAATGGGTGAAAACTTATAAAGTGACAAAAAATCGAAAAAATCCCTATCTCTGATTACCCTAGCTATAACTACAGAGACATAACCGCCACTATTGTACATACACACACACACACATATATATATATATATATGTATATATATATATATATACATTGCTATAAATGAAGTTTATATATATGAAGTACCTTCTTGAAGAGTGAATGCAAAGCATGATGCATCATGTCCTGAGGAAGCATTACAGCTCACTAGTTTGCTCAAGTTTGTTAGTGTACTAAATTTGCTGGTAGTGCTGGGTGGGAGGACACAGTTGCTTAGAGAATCTGTATTGTCTCTCCAGGATTTCATGAATCACTACCATCTTGAAATAGTCACTAGGGGCCTCATTAAAAGTGCAATGGATGGTTTTCAGCGTCTGCTGAACCTCCGACAGTGAGGTTGTCCACAAACAGGCTACCTCGCTGCTTGACCTACTAAGAATTTCCTGCTAGGCTGATGGATGGAAACCCTGATTTCCATCCGCCAGCCTAGTGGGAAACTGGCTACAGCATTGCTCCAGTTCGAAATTGAACCCTTGCAATGTTCAATGTCTGCAAAGTATAGCTGCATAGCAAAACCATTTTCAATGACACATACTTGTACTTGCTATGTTAAATTAGATAGCATACACTAAAAGCAATTAAAGGGCTTTTTAAAATAATGTACCAGAGGGGAGGAACTTGGGGTGAGAAGGAGTGTATCCACTATTGAAGCTTAATGATAAAGATTGCTAGTTTTTTATGATGAGGAACAGTTGGAGCTGGACATTTTTGGAGTAAAACCAGTTTGAATTTGTAAAACTGGCTGTTTGAAAGTAAATTTAGGGTAAGGTTATTACTTTTAGGCATGAGTGTAGGTGGTGTAGAAAGAAAAGTTACCTGCCATTTAGTCTGGATATTCTACATCTCCGTGGAAGTAGGCTATAATTCTCATTTAGAGCAGGGCAACTTTCAACTTGTCAATCTTTGGGAGAACCAGATGTCAGCTGAAGAAGTTACCAGGGTCCCAAACGTTGCCGAAAAAAAGTTGGAATTGATAAAAATGGTTGTTTAAAAGTGTGGAAGTAACTAACATAAAACAAGTGGGAGTTTTTGTTGTAGGAAGAAAAGCTTATAGCTATTCATGCAGGAGAGTCCACACAACAGTGCATATAAGACTGTACTTCTGATTGGAAGGAAAAAGGTTTGAGTTTTTCAAGAAGTCTGAGTATCAAATGTCAGCTGAAGATATCTTCAACCTTGCCTGAAGAAAAATAGTAGCATTAGTCATGAGAACAGGTAGCTACGAACTCACTAAACAAAGGCTACTTTGAAAATTATTTGTTCCTTTGTATTTGTTTTTGGTGAAGTAAAGAATGTAAATAATCCATAGGAAAAGTGAGAATACCACACATCCTCCCCAGCACTTTATAAAATACCTGAAGAATGTGGTAACCAAACTCCTAGTAAGGGGTAAGGTGCAATTGATTTTTGCATCCCTGGGGCATGTGTGTCCCTCTAAAAGTCCTAAAACTAGGACAATGTGTGTTGACAGAAGGTAAGCCCTCACCCACATAGTATGGCATGATTCATCATGTGGCTCTGCATGTAGCACTGGAAAAATATGAAGAGACTTTACTCCATCATTGTCCTTAAAGTGAATCTAGTCCCTAGGTAATCAGTCCATCCCAATGTGCAGTGTGGAGGAGAATTGCATGTGGGCTATTGACTGACACCAAGATAGTTTCAATAGCCCCCCCCCAACCATATGAGTGGGACATTGATGGGACACCATGATAGTGTATCTTGTACATGCGTGTGTCTGCATTTGGCTAGAGGACCAGTGCCTCAACACGCTGTTGCTCATTGGAAGTTTTATGGTACATAGCGTTTTTACTTGGTGATGTTTAACTTACTTCTTTACTTGATTTGTTGATGATTTGTGGCAAAATGTTAGCCAGATCTCAGGAAACATGCATACTGCTGGGTCTCTGGATATGGTGAAAAATGGATATTACTTACAAAATGTAAGGCAAGACTGTGGGTGGATCCTGTATGGTAAAACAGAAAACCAAAATAGTTTATTGAAGTAATTACCCATGGATCCCTGTACAAAACACCTTTACAATGAATCCAATATTGACAGCACCATTAGATGACCTGTCAGATCACTGATTGGACAAGATGACTTTGCCACAACCCTGTGTTACTAACATAATGGTCAATTCACTGTATGATGATATCTTTACAGTAACTTATTTCACAAACACTCCTGAAAGTTGGGTGCATTGATACTAGTTATTCTGAGTTCTAGAATGATTTACTATGCTCTGTTAAAGTTGACACTCACAAGAAACATATACTGCATATATTGTAAGTTTGTAGGGCCAAACCTTGAATTAGCTATTAAAGTGACTGAGGTAATCAATATTAAGTTAAGCAAATCCTTAGAGAAAGTGTTAAGGTGTTAATAATGCTTGCTCAGCTGTACATTTAGATAATGTTCTAGAAGCTATTAGATTGCATCCTGAAATATTAGGTAATATGTGATTTTCAGGTAAAGAAAAACTTAGCCAGGTGTTCACTTAACTTAACTCAGGTAGTATATAAATTACAATTTGTAGATCTCAATTTAGGTAAATCAGAAATTAAAATGGATAGATAGTAACTGTATCTCAGACAGCAACATATTCATTAACCACTGTACAGAAGAGAGTGGATTTAGTGACCTTTAGGTAATAGTTAATAATATAAAGAATAGGTCAAAATAAAATAAAAAGTGACACCTAAAGTGAATGGAAGGAGACATGAAATAGATGCAGACATCATGTAGGAGAAACTGTCACAACCATAGCTAAAAGACTCCTTAAAGCCTATGATTCATTGTACTTACCAAATAACCACAATCTCTTAGAATCCTGACCTGGGTAAAATGGGGAGGGCGGTATAGAATAGGAGAAACACTGGAGTGCCAGTTATACAGAGCTTCTTTCATCACCACCTGGAGACTATTAGCTGAATGCAGAGATTCCAGGAAAAAAGGAGCCGAATCAGGAAGAGTGGTAGGAGGGAGAGGTAAGTATCAATGGCATAGCGACTCCTGCCTAGTAAAGCTACATAGAGAAGCACAAGAAAACGACCAAGGTGCAAACAAGAGGGAAGTGGGTTCAAACTGGAACGAGAAGCTAGTACGTCCCCCAGTATACATGAATAACCATAAACTTATTGAGAATATAGCCCTTAAATGTTGCTCTGCTTATGTTGACTTAGAATGGAAATCTGGTTGCCATATTGCTTTGAGCTGACCCCTATTTCCTATACTGGAAGCCACTGCCATCTTGGAATAGGTTGAACCCCGACACTTGCGTTCATGATGCCACACCTTCATCTCACTAATAGCCTCAAGTGCCATGTTGCTTTTTAGTTTTCAATCTCCCATGAATCCGCAAACACTCGAGACCTACTTACGAGTAAGTCCTAAAAGAAACTCACCTAAAATAACAAATCTACCTGATGTCCCTTTATAGACTGCACAGCAGAAATGTTTTGGTGTCCGCTTCTGCTTCAGATACTTCCTATACCCTTTAGTTACCTTTCTTTTATTTATTATATCAGAAGATATGTCTTTACGAACCTGATAGCTCAGAGTGTATTGCCTGATGTATTGCTTTCAATCTTAGATATTGTATTATTGCTCTAGGTCTTTTCATGGTAGAAGGGTTATATTGAAGATGATAAAATCAGTATAGATTTTTTTTTACTTCCCATACAAAAGCAAGATTTATATTCAAGTGAAGCAGTGTGGCACTTTGATGTTATCTTGGCGCATGCCTGTCAGCTTATATTAACAGAGACAGTAATTGTTAGAAATGGTAACGATATGCCCGTTTTAAAGCATACAGGAGATACAAGATTTCAGAGAGATTCCATATTGTCTAGTTGTGTATCCACAAGGGTTTCTTCCCATCAACTGGTGTTTTTTTCAGTTTTCACCCTAAATTCTAGGGTAATATGTGTGTGTGTGTGTGTGTGTGTGTGTGTGTGTGTATGTGAGAGAACAATTTTTCTACCTAGACTTAATGAGGGTACAGAGTTACTGACAAGTTTAAGTACATTAACAAATATATTTTTGGATATGTCATGGAATGTTGAAAGCCTGCATTGACATACAGATGTTCTGATGTAAAGACGTTTTTAGAATATATTATTAATCTCCATGGCGTATACTTCCATTCTCAATATTAGCTTTTATTTTTATTTTTTTAGAACAAACGTAGTAAAAAGGGCTAATGGTCACCCTAATGGGACCATTGAGAATTATTAATGCTATATAATGTAGATATAAACAAAGTTCCTAAATTGATTGCATCTATGATTCACTTCTGATCCAGTATTGCCATTGAGGGGTTCTGGTGACATTTACAAACCACTTGGCGGTTTATGTCACTAGATCTATTCAATGGCAAAATTGCACTATGTTGCACATTATCCATTATGAACTTTTTATATTATATGTGTATTTTCTTTAAAAACTGTGTGGCAGATTTGTTCATAGACTCTGCTTAGGTTTAATTTACATTTAAAATTTGTGTGCATCATTTCATAAGCTTTTTGGCAGTTGTATATTTCAGCTTTCTGCCTTTTTCATTCGTAATAAAACCAGACAACCAATTTGGACATAGTGACTGTTTAAGTAATATATACTAGTGCTTGGTTAGTGCACTACAAATATAGATGTATTATCTGATAAGCGGCTAAATATTTGTTAGCATCCTGCTTTTAGAATTATATTTCCTTCCTCTTATGACTCCAGTGAAGCACTTGTTTGACAGCCACTTATTTATATGAAGAATCTGTATGTTTCTCTACGCATCTAACCTATTCAATTGTTAGTACAAATAAATACCTTCCTTGTCTTCCACAAACATCCCATGAATTCCAGACATTTTTAACTCTCTCTCCCAATTCTATCTACACAATACTGTTTGTCAGTGCTCCTAAATGTGGAACCCAGATGGCTCACCCGGGCCCTATTTACCAAATCCATCTCTCAACCTGAAGCCCTGACATTGGGAGTAGGGTCACCAACAAATCCTCTGTCTTTGAATGCCTTAAAGAGGTACGGGTTAAAGCTCTAGATTCAAGTGCTACTTCAAAGACTAATTGTACAAAGTCAATTCAGGACAAGAATCAGGACAGATCAAGATATAGCTGCTGGCTTACAGCCCTTTGCGCTGTTAAATTGACACTCCCTGCTGTCATACATTCATCTCCACCACAGTACCAGTCCCAACATTCAGTGATGACAATACAGCTTTGTCTGGTGCTGGACCATTTTGCATTAGAGGGACATGCATACATGTGCTTTTACGAAGAACAAAATATTAACCCCCTTCTGTAAATACACCCACAGTAAGTAAACACCCCAACATTGTCTTAAACTCTGTGTATACCATATAAACCCAGAGAAACACTCTGTTCATTTCACTCATTTCATGCTACACAGATATCCCACACAATCTTGTAGACTGTAAACCTAATGAAAGTTATGTAAAAACAGCCAAAAATGTTACCAGAAGTGGGAAAGTTTAGAGAATTAGGGACACTTAGCCAAACTGTGAATTTTAAATAAATTCAGTATAGAAACCTAAGAATGCAGTTTTTATTTCACAACTAGCGGCAACTACTTGTTACTCTGGACATACGTTTCGCTTGGTAGTAAAAATATCAGTTGGGTGAATTATAAGTGAACCTGTATCCTCAAGATTCAATGTGTCCGAGGCTGATGCCTGTGGTTGGTCAGTTAGTCTTTTCATACTGAAATTATACCAGCTCAATAGAAAGGTCACATATTACAGTTCAACCTGAAAAAAAAATTCTCCTTGCCTTCCTAAATTATATAAGCTTGTAGCTTTAGGAAAATGGTGAATGTATATTTTTTGTAAAATGGTTTGTAATCTGCAAGATTTCATGGGTGGAGGGTGTAAAACCTTTTCTCACCTGAATTCAAGTTTATTCTGAAATTATAAATACCTTAAAACATACTATTTCATCATCCGACGACACCCAACTGACCCTCTCCCTCACCAAGGACCCCCTCTCTGCCAAACCCACCCTTCACAAAGGAATGAAGGCTATCGCCGAATGGATGAGGAACCGCAAACTGAAGTTGAACTCAGATAAGACAGAGGTCCTCATCCTCGGTACCAACCCCTTGGGATTACTCCTGGTGGCCGACCGCTTTAGGAGCAGCCCCAACACCCACCAACCAAACACGCAACCTGGGCGTCAACCTTGACTCAACGCTCTCCACGAACAAGCAAGTCAGTGCCGTCTCCTCATCCTGCCTTAACACCCTCCTCATGCTCTGCAAGATCTACAGATGGATCCCCACAGATACAAGAAGAACAGTCACCCAATCCTTCGTCAGCAGCAAACTTCACTTCGGAAACTCCTCAAACGACTCCAACGCATACAAAACGCCTCCGCACGCCTTATCCTCGATGCCCACTGCCACAGCCACATCACTCCCCTTCTGAGAAACCTACACTGGCTCCCCGTCAACAAAAAGGATAACCTTCAAGCTCCTCACCCACGCACACAAGGCGCTCCACAACACCGGCCCAGCCTACCTCAACAGACAACTCAACTTCTACACCCCATCTCGCCAACTCCACTCAGCCGACCTCGCCACTACCAAAGGCAGATCCTTCTCCCACCTCGCCGCCAAGACCTGGAACAACCTTCCACTGCCTCTACGACAGACCGAAGACGTGCTGACTTTCAGGAAGCGGCTCAAGACCTGGCTATTCGAGCAGTAGCAGCACCCCCCCCCCAGCGCCTTGAGACCCTCGCGGGTGGTAGTGCGCTTTACAAATACACTAATTGATCATCAAAATACTTTATTCAGCTCAAAAGAATCATAAAAGACGCAGTCATTTACAAACATCATAATCAAAAAACGTAATAAATAAAAATAAATAACAGTGTCAAATATCAAAACAGATTAAAACAGTTAATAGCAATTACGAGTTGGATAGCAGTATTTATGAAATTTAACGCCGCCTCTATTGTCTTCTCTCTACCCAAATTCTGTAAATAAGAAAAGGCAGGGTAACTGCGTCTGGTACCCGAGAGAAGAAGAGCCGGACATAAAAACTCTCTTCTGGGGACTCTGTATAGTTTACAAAAGAGAATAAAATGAAAGGTACTTTGATGCGATCTACCATCACAACCACATGGGGGCAGATTCTTGAACCAGGTACCTTGAGCAGGAAATACCAATGGGAAATGTATAGATTTCAGGCAGAATCTAGTAAGTAAAAACCTGTGCCGTTCGGAGGTGATCAAGCTAAGATATAACTTGGGAAGTAATGGCTTTAAAAACAGACGCACCTGAGCCCCAGACATATTACCAGTTAAATCCGGGTTATGATTAAAGTGCAAGTACAGATCCTTAGTTCTCTGTATAACCTGCCCTTCCTCCCCCTGGCAAGGAGGTAGGATCCTGGAAATATTCCTTTGCCCCAAGACGTGAGAACATGGAATTTACATATCTAATCCAAGGGATATCCATAGAACGCGCCAGTGACAAACAGTCCCTGATCGCAGATCTGCACAAATGGGCTTCAGGATTTAGCCATACTCTTAGCCAGAGCAGTAACTATTTCATTTAAATGATTTAGTAATAATTCAATTAATTCATCATGAGCATTAATGTAAAATTAATTAGAAAGTATATTTAAAAAACTTATTTGAGCCTGCTTTAGCACAGGACATCAGTGTAACACATGAAACATATCTTTCGATCCCATCTGGCGAGAGTACATGTAGTAACACCCCTCCATTTCCCAATCAAAGTATTAAGGAGTAAACTTCCCATAAGAAGAATCATAATTAAGGGCCATAAGTACAAACACTTTTTCCCATAGACACAGAATGGGTAAAAAGCTTTGCTACATCTGGCCCTAAGTGCCTTACTGTATGGGAGATTTGAATGAAAGATATGGTTGGACCTGTCCAAATGAAATAATATAACTTTGGGCCATTGGTACAAAATTTTGAGATTCCGATATCCTAATTGCAAGTCTTACCACATTGCAGTTAGGAAACCGCAGTTCCTAATATACAAAAATGTCCAGGTTTAAAATAGCAATTCCTAGTGACTTGCAAATCGACCTATGGCATGAATGTTAATGAGGTAGGTTGCAGTTTGCGATCCATTAGAAATTGCAGCGATCACAGGGATGGTGGCCTACTGGGGTCTGCAGACCACCATGTCTGTGATTGCTTTTTATTAAAGCAAATTTTTTTTTTAATGCAGCCTGTTTTTCTTAAAGGAAAATGGGATGCATTTGAAAAAAATGAAATGTTTAAGTTTCATTTTTTAACATTAGGCAGTGGTCTGTGGGACCATTGCCTGCTCTTAAAAAAATACTTGTTTCAACATTCACCTTGGAGATCCCTTCCCATTTGCGAATGGTTACCACCTGCATTGAGGTGTCGTTAAAATATGAATGTATATTGACCATAATTCAGTTGCAAAATATCCGTACATACCACCACAGTTCTGTATTTGGAAGGGATGCCCTAAACATGCCCCTTCCAAAAACTGAACTGTTAAACCAAATTGTGATTTGGAAACAAGTTACTCAATCTCAATTTGAAATCTGTACACACAAAATAGCTTTTTTGAGGTCGCAGAGGGGTAGATTCTGCAAATCAGCTTGTTTCCTACTGCAAAAAATATTTATTCATATGCCCCTTGAATTCTTAGATAATTTCACCTCAGTACAGTATTCTGCTTCCAAGGTGAAACCTAATCAAACAGTTTGGCTTTTAAGGAATAGTCCTAGATACCCTGGGGTCCATGATCTAAGGTAATCTAAGTCTCAGTTGAAGGACTCCAGGGCAACTTTTAAGTTTATCGAAAAGGGTAGTTAATCTGTTGTCCTGTCTTAGTTCTCCTTGAGGAATGCCCTTAACGAGGGTACTGGCGCATGTAGGAGCTTATTTCCACATCTGACTATATTTGCCAAGGCTTGAACATATGTACTAGTTAGACCAAGCTTGAGTCTTACTATTTGTACTGGGATAGCAGGGTTTAACCAGCAGAGCCTCCTCAAATTCCTTCAATCATACTTATTTAAAAATAGTCCATTAATTAAAAAGTGGCAAATGTTAAAAAACATAACTTAAAGTGGGCAGGATTTTTATTTTATAAATTTGCATAAGGTGGTGAAAATATTGTCTCCAGATTGAATTACAAAAAGATTGTAGAGAACTAGGGTGCACAAGAACGTTCCACCCTAAATTAGTTTGATGGAGCCTGCTATTTAGATAGCTTGAGAAAGTTCTACCTAAGTAAACGTCATTATTTACCTTTTGAGTTTTTCATGTCTCATATACCAATTAGTCGTCTCCCCCCATGTTTTCCCTCTGAAACCCAAGATTTTTGTCTTTGTTGTGTTTATCTTTAAGAAAGGATTTTCCACATAATTAAACAGAACATTCACATTTTTTTTAGGCCAATTGGGGTCAGATCAAATAGCATTTTATCATCTGTGTACATTAAGCTATACATACAAGCTTTGGAGGAAAGTTATTTACCAATACAAATTAGTGTGAAAAATCCAATAGATACAGTGAATAAAGGCTCCAAAATGCAACCCTAGTTTTGACAATTATTAGTTACAGTGGAAGAAGAAAGACCTTTAGTGCCCCCTAGCAGAACATTTCACCATGTCATGGAGTGTAGAGAAAACAGTTAGCACATAAAATTCTCCGGTATACCCAGAGCCAACATTTTTAGCCAGCGAGTGGGTCTATCCGTGGGGTCAATAGCAGTAAAAAAAAAATCAGTAAATGCTGTGTAACTGATTTGCCTATTTTCAACGCATATTTGTCTAAAGCAGCCTACAGTACTGTGGTGTTCTCTGTGAGAGAGCGGTTTGATCTGAAGCCGATTGATCTAGGGGAATGATGCTGGCTTTATGTGTGCAAGTCTTCAGGTGCTCCAGGATACTCCTAGTGAAGATCTTTCCTGTGGCATTGAGTAGGGCTATTGGATGATAATTTTCTGGAGTTTGTTTGCATCCTTTTTTCAGAAGGAGGTACTATAATATCCCCTTTCCAAGATTTCAGGATAGTACCCGAATTGTAGCAATGGGATTTATAATTTCAGCCCACAATTCAGGATTCTGTGTTAGCACTAAGATTGCAATTTCATCTGGGCCCATCATTGCTGATGCTCAAGCTCTTTTTATATAATCAACTATCTGGTCACTACTATGAGGAGAAATTTGGCTCCATAATAAAATTTTAGATTCATATTCCTGATTCCATAATCCTGACTCACTTTATATAAATTAGAAATTAAATGTAATCCTCCCAAAAACGTGTCTGGCATCATATTTATCCTAGTTTTGTTTTTCAACCCACAACGGAGAGCAACAATATGCCAAAAGAGATCCTGGGTTTCTTTCCACTACTCCGTCATGAAGAGAATACCATCTCATGTCCTGCTGTCTTTGTTTAAGTTGGAGATGGTTTCTGTTTTTTCCTGAGTGACCTCATTGTTTTCTTATACATGGGACAAAGGGATAAATACCGTATTTATCGGCGTATAACACGCACTTTTTCTCCATGAAAATAGGGGGCAAATGATGTGTGCGTGTTATACGCCGATATAATGTTACGTTTTTTTTTTCCTGAAATTTCCTCTTAAAATGAGGTGCGTGTTACACGCCGGTGCGTGTTATACGCCGATAAATATGGTAAATTTTTTCAGTAAGTATTATTTAATTCAATCTTATTTGTTTTTTATTTATTTAGTGACTCTACGATTCTTTTTCACACTTTTTTTCCCTCCTCGTTTTTTTTTTCCTGCTTGTTTTCGCTTCAATTTGGCTCGTTGTTTCATCCTGGACACCAGATTGTGACAGTACCCGGGTTTCAGTTTTCTCTTTTCTTTCAAATAAAAGATATCCAGAAATTGGATCCTTAATTGTGGGGACAGCTTGTATTTCTTGAGCTTTTCCTGTCACATTGATTGGATCTTGGGAGAAGAAATTACAAAGTACATATTTTCTGTTTTTTGTTTTTCCTTCCTTTCTCCTAGTGTTGTTTTTCCTACTTGAATACACTTATTTTTCTACTTTTTCTTACTCCTCACCAATGAAGTTGCACCTAGGGCCCACTTAGGATAGTTACTTTTGGAAAGGACATGCTTCTGTCTGGTTCATCATCCTTTTATGTAAGTGAGAGAAGAATTGCAGATAATGTCTCCAGAATATGGTAGGAATTTGTTGTTGTTTTTTCCCCAAGTCTTATTATCTAATCCAGGATGACCTGGAAAGAAGTGAAGAGTTTCATATACAAGAACGTAGTCTCCTAACTGTTGGTTGGTAGAGTTTGATACAAGCTAAGGGGTAATTGAAAGATCTTCCATTAGAATGGGACTATTGTTAAAGAGAGAGAGTGTTTCTCTTGGAGAAGGGCTGCCTTCTACAACTTGGGGCGAATCCTTTTTTTTTTTTTAGCCCTTGATATTTTCTTCTGATAGGCCGGATCTACATAAGGGAGAGTAAAATACAGATCTTTCCTCACACTTAACCTGTTCAGTCTTGGGCATGTTCGACTCATGCAAAGATTCAGTAGTAAGGGGAGCAGACATACACTCCTTTTCAGAGATTTCTGGACTTTGCAACAAAAGGGTACTGTTTGTTACCATAGGTGGGGAGGCATTTGGTGCAGTTCACTTGCACTGTCACACTGTGACTAACACTCTAGTTTCTGGTTGAAAATCTTTGCCTTTGACCCTATACACCGCTCCGGTGACATTTGGCGACACACTCCCTGTCAGGGAGAACCATAAATTTCACTACATTATCCTGTGCTTAACCCTGTGGTATCTTGGCTCAAAAGCAGTTAGGCTTAACCTATGACAATATGTAAAGTATTTATGCAGCACACAAACAATGATTAAGTGAAAACACAACATGAGAAAAATGCTACCTCAATTTAGAAAAAGATTAAATACAAGAAAAAACTGAAACCAAAATTGAAAAAATTGAAAAAATCCAATTAGTAGAAATGAAGATATAAATCTTTATAGTTAAAGGTCAAATCTAGCACCTAAAGGATAAAAATGCCAACCACGGATATCTAGTTGTACAAGGCCCGGTCAGTCGAAAATATGGCAGACCGTGATGAAGCGTGAGTCGGATACAAAAAGTGGATTTGGCCTGGTCGCCGCTTACTTTCGGACTTAGAAGACATTTCTGTAAAAATGTTCTGCAAAGGTCAAGTTCAGCGGGGCAAGGTTGCAGATGGTGTCCGAGGAAGAGGAATTGTCATCGGGGAGCCGCTGGATGAAGTCATGGTGAAGATTACTACATTCTGACTTATTCCTGTTTTTTTCCAGTGGGACAAAGTTCAAAGCTATAGCCCAATGAGAGTTCCGCAAGGCTCTTTGGTGAAGGACCGCTGAACTGGATTTGCTGCTGCAGAGAAAATTGTACTGAGAGCCACTGCAAAGTCAGGCTGACTGGCGGTGCACCTTGGGCAAATAGATGAGCAGTTTGGTCCTGGTCTCCTCTCTGTTTTCAGAGCAGTTTTTAGCCAAAACATTTCTAACTGACAAGTTTTAGATTTTGGCTATCTGGGCACCTTTATCACCATCACCAAGAGTCCAGCACTGGAAGGGCGCGGCTTGGGCAGTTAGGACTCACTCAGTTTGGGTCAGGTGCAAGTTCAAGATGGTAGGAGCCTTTTATAATCCTTAGGCTCTGATCAGGAAGCCAGACAACTAGTACTTGGAGTCACTTTGGTAGTCCAGGGTACAGCAGTAGAACACAGCTCAAGCTGCAGGGTTCTGAGGGTTCAAGGCAGGCTTGAGGTAGCAAAGCAGTCCTTCCAGGTGCAGCAAAGCAGTCCTCTGAAGTACACAGCACGCCCCAGCAGCTGGCAGTCCTCTGAGAGTCCTTTCGTAGGTCCAGAAAGTAAACTGAAGAGTGGGTCTGAGAGTCCTATTTTTATACCTGGTGCCTTCTTTGATGTGGGAGAAATTTCTAGAAAATTCCCTTTGAAGTGCTTGACGTTTCCTGCTTCCCCTACCTTGGCTGTCTGCATGAACAACAACGCAGTGACAAGTTCCTTGTGTGAAGGCAGAGCACAGCCTATTCAGTTGCAAATGGACTGTGCCCATCTCGACCCCCTCACCTTGCCAGTTGATGGCCCACCCAGAAACACCTAATCCCTATATTGTGTGTCTGGATGGAAGGAATAAACAAAGTTCAACTGCCAGCTACACCCAATCATGTGACCCAAGACTAGGCCACAGACAGCAATAGCTAGGGCAAGAAAATTGCAACTTTCTAAAAGTGGCATTTTCAAAATTGTAACTTAAAATGTGACTTTACAAGTAGAAAGGATGTTTAATTACAATTTTCCAGATTCCAAATGTTGGAAATGACCCTTTGTGCAGAGTCATCCCCAAACTTGTTGCCTTCTTCCTCCTCTTTTGTTTGATCTGTTTTTGCTGGGCTTAGGACTCTGTGCACATTACCACTGCTGACCAGTGCTAGAGTGCGAATGCTCTCTGTTTAAATTTGTTTGGTTTATCCATGATTGGCATATTTGGTCCTTAGTAAAGTGCACTATGTGTGCACAGGGCCTGTAACTTAAATGCTACTAGTGGGACTACAGCATTAATTGTGACACCCACATGAGTAGCCCTGTAAACCTGTCTCAGACCTACCATTGCAGTGACTGTGTGTGCAGTATTGTACTGCCAGTTCGACCTGGCAAGTGCCCCCTCTTGCCAGACATAAACTGTCCCTTTTACTACATATGTCACCCCTAATGTAGAACCAGAGGCAGGGTGCAGAGTCTTTAGAAAGCAGGACATATACTGGTGTGTTTTACATGTCCTGATAGAGAAATACTACCAAATTCGGTTTTCACTATCGCAAGGTCTATCTCTCCCATTGATTAACATGTGGATTGCCTTTAAATACCTTTGAAGTGTAGTGTTCCATTGGGAGCAGATAGAGATCTGGAGTTTGGGGTCTCCAAACTCACAATTTAAAAATACACCTTTTGGTAAAGTTGGTTTTCAGATTGTCTGTTTGAAAATGCCACTTTTAGAAAGTGGGCATTTTCTTGCTTAACCATTCTGTGCCTCTGCTTGGATGCTAAATCCACGTCTGGGTCAGACTGACTGTTGGGCAGTTTGTGAATTCACTCTAGACAGTGACTCAAAGGGAGCTGAGGTGTGCCCTGCATATCCTGATGGGTCTTCCTGGGCTAGTGGGGGCAGGAGAGGTTGACACCTGCACTTAAAAGGGCTGTGCCTGACCTCACACAGTTTCCAACCCCCTAGAGTGTGGCTGGGGCAGGGTAAGGAAGAGACAGGGTCTTGTGCACTACAAAGACTTTCCTTTGCCTACTTCAAAAGCAGAATTGAGTATAAGTGTGGGACTGCTGAACCCACAACTTTAGAACACTTCTGAATCAAGAGGAACCTCTGCCAAGGAGAAGAGCTGGACAGCAGTGCCACTTTGCTGTGTGTGCTTTGCTGGGTTGGCCTGCAGTTGTTGCTTCTGCCTTAGAGAGGACAAAGACTGGACTTTGCTGTGTATCCTACTTGTGATGTTTCTCCAAGGGCTTGGACAGAGCTTGCCTCTTGTTGAGAAGTCTCACGGACATCAAAGACTTCATCTGCCAGCATCTGGACTCTCTTGCTGAGAATCCTGACTTGCCAAGTGCCGCCACATCCAGTCCTTGGACCCTTGGAAGGAGGAGCCTGTAAAACCTGAGAGAAAATCGACGCACCAGAGCTGAACAGCAGAAAAATCGACGCAGCACCTGCACCGCAGCTGAAAAATCAACACAGTACTGGTGAAATCGATGCATCGCCAGCTCAGCGCGGATTCATCGTTGCTGTGTGTGCAGATTTTCCACCCATTATCCCTGGGTGTCAAATCTTCAACATCCCCTCCCGGCGAGGAAAGAATTGATGCATCACTCACACGGTAGAGAAAGAAGTGACACACGGCCTCACTTGGGAGTAAGGAATCAATGCATTGCTTGCTTTTCTGGTGCACCCTCGTCCCTGCAGCATATGTTTTGACTCATATCTGGTACTTTGTGCTAGAACAACGCATCCCATTGATTCTTATGGATAAAGACTCTTTTTACTTTAAAATTTGATATCTCTACATGTGTATGTTGGCTTTTTGTTGTTTTGGTCTTGTTTGTTTTATTGGCTATTTATCTAAACTGGTGTGGAGTCCTTTTGTGGTGTTTTCACTGTGTTACTGTGTGTGTTTGTACAAATGTTTTACACATTACCTTTTGAGATAAGCCTGACTGCTTGGGCCAAGCTACCAAGGGGGAGAGCAGGGGTTATGTGTGCTGTGTATCTACCTTACCCTGACTAAAGTGAGGGTCCCTAATTGGACAGTGTATAAACTTACTGCCAACTAGAGACTCCATTTCTAACTTTGGTGATCAGCAGTGAGGAGAGGACTTGTATTTGTACTTGACATACTGTGATTGGTGTACCTTACTGTTTTATTGCAGCCCATCACACAACCACATACAGTTTTTCTCTTGGATGTTTGCTTTCTTTTTGTGTCCTTTTGGGGATTTCCCTACCCTTTGAAACATTCCACCTTTGTTGAACCATATCTACAAACATGTCTCAGTCTGGGAAGCCATCAGCAGTTGATACAAACGTGGTGTTTGAGCTGGAGAAGTTGGAGGATTACACAATAGCCCAACTCAAGCAGTTTTGCATTAAGTTCAAGTGTCCAATCAAAAGTTCCATGAAGAAGGGTGTAAACTGACTCACAACAAGAGACCACATTTTTAACATCAAACATGAAATGTTTACCTGTTCGCATTTAGAAGTTAGCACTTATTAAATGTAATAAAGCAACCCAGCGTTATCCTATGGGAGAGGTAGACCTCAGAGTAATGAAAAATGAATTTAGGAGGTTTTCACTACCAGGAAAACTCTAAAGTACATGTCCAACCTTTTAATTACAATTCACCTTGGCCTATGGTTTACATAGGACCAATCATAGGGGTGACATATGCAGGAAAATTGAAGTTTAAGGCTTGACAAAGGGGTTATATTTCCAAATTGAAATTGCAGTTTAAAACTGCATTCAGGCTGCAGTGGCAGACCTGGAACATGTTTAAAGGGGCTACTTAAGTTGGTGGCCCAATAGTTGTTGCAAGTCCACTAGTAGCATTTAATTTACAGCCCCTGGGTATATGGTATACCTCTTTACTAGGGACTTAGTAAATTAAATATGTCAATCAGGTGTAAGGTAACATGTTTTGAGGAGTGAGCATAAGCACTTTAGCATTGGTTAGCATGGAAAAGTGCGCAGAGTCCTAAAACCAACAAAAACAAATTCAGCAAAATAGGAAGGTGAAATATTTTTTTTTGGGGGGAAGGCCACCCTAAGACTGACAGGTCTAGCATCTTAGGATTGCACTATACAAACCACATATATTCCATCATACAGTGCAGTCTTGATCGGCCAAGGGCACAACTAAGTGTTACCCATAAAATGTTAAATAAGTCATATGATAATACATCCAAAATACCCACGTACATCCATTGAATCCCACACACAATCTCAAATCATTAGATCAAGAGTCAGATGCTCAGCCACAGTCCTAAAGCCTAGGCACAACCAGTGCATGATGATATAGCCTCAGATGCTGTGTAGCCACATGTCCCAATGCAGCGTCCAAAGTGCAAAAAATAGCCTATAATGCTACAGTAAAAACACATGCTGATTGTAGCCTTATCATGGTTAAGTATAGCCACAAATCCTAAGAACAGCCAGCCACTGATATGTAGATATAGCCTCAACTACCCTAAGTAGCCTGTCTGTGTGCAAGTCCATCCAAAACTGCCCAGTGCATTTTAACCACATACAATATATTTTTAAATGTCCAGTACAGTTTTTCATTGTCTGTGAATGTTAGTGAACTGTCCCTGTACATATATTTCAAATATCCAGTGCAGTCTCCCTTTGGGCAGTCATAAATTGAAATGCCAGTGCAGTGACTTCCTTGCTCCCTTTGGGCAGTCATAAATTTAAACGCCGGTTCAGCGACTCCCTTGCTCCCTTTGGGCAGTCATAAATTGAAATGCCAGTGCAGCGACTCCCTTGCTCACTTGAGCGAGGGATTTCTGGGAAATTTAGTACCAGTGTCCCTTTTTGAAGTACCTTATGCTAGTACCATTAGTCATAATGTAGTAGGATTCATATATAACATGATCTGACTAGGGAAACTACATCAAGGTGTCGCATGGGCTCTCATTGTCTGAATGAGGCTGCTGGGTTCGGACTGCAGCATCACCTGAATTATGGGGAACTGAGTCCAATTCCAAACCATGTGACAACTGTGGGCCTAATCCGTTGCCGGCCAGCTAACAGCGCTTCATCTTTGCCCATGAGCCAGGATGATTTGTGGCAACCGGGTGCAAGACAAGAGTACTTCTCAGGGAAATTGTGGTGTATCAGATCTCATCCTTTTCTCTCAGTTACATTAGTCTCACACATGTAAAGACAAGCAAAGGCAGAAAATCGTTCATTAAGATTTATTGAATCAACTGCATCTTAGATAGAATGGCTTAAAATGCAATAGTTAGAATGATGAAACATGCTAGAAGCAAAAGTGTGACAAGGAAAATGAAATATAAGAAAAGTCCCACCATACTGTCACTATGCATAATATATGTGATTCCTAACTAAGCTATGTTAGAGCACAGCATGATAAGCCATAATCTTCCCTTCAGGATTCCCCCCTGCGGAGAAATCATCCCCTATACCTGAGCAAGGAAGCCTGTTGTCTATAGTGACACCATCCCCATGTAGAGCAGGGAACCGGTAGTCTTAGAATAGTCAGTCATCTGTCAAATCATTCATCAGTCATCTGTCAAAATAGGAATTCTTAAAATCAGCATCTTCTAATTGAGATCAGGTACTAGCTGGATTACATTTTTTGTGGATGTGGTTAGTTTGGTGACTTTGAATTAATTCCATAAATATTCGATATGCACTGTTAGTTAAGTTTTCACGGGGTGCTTGCACATATAATTATTGAGGATTGCATATAACACTGAGATGTGCCACAAGGATTCCGCGCAAAACTGTTTAAGCCCACTGAATTGTGAGGGTTTGGTGTCAATTGCTGTCATATTGAGGATGATTATAATACTTAAAATCACGGTTTTCACAAGAAAATTCATATTAATCACTTTGAATGGTGTGGGGTAGATTACTAATATATGTATCATGAATTGTTACATATTGGTTGTTATCTGTTGTAGAGAGACCTGAGGAAGTCAAAGGGGTATTCCCCAGACGAAACACGTGTTGACTGGACGATGTGAAAGGATTGTGACGGGAATATTTTTGTACATAAGAATTGATAAGAAGAATAAAGAACACTGTGTTGTAAACTACGGATGAACATTTCATTTATGGAAAATTATAATTCATGCAACTTTTTGTCATATGAGTGCCGCTCAATTTGAATATTGTTGGACAACATTGTTTGTTATCTGGGTTGTAGGGGGAATTCCCAGTGAATAGGCACCGTACAGGACAATAATTAGGCTACTATGTTTTGAGAGGGAGCGCCATTTACCCAAATTAAATTACCCCTGGGAAGTTTGGTTTGTCTATACAAATGTGGTCTATTCTGCACTAATAAAAGTGAAGCAGAATAAAATGTAACTCGGCTAAAGGGCACAATCAATTGGCCTAGTTGCTAAAATAACGTGCCCGGAGGCCTCACTAAAATGGCTATACAACACCCTCCCCTTGCCAGTTCAGAAGTGGTTAAGAAGCCTAATAATAAAAATATAAAAACAATTAAAGTGCTGTTCTCTCAAATATATATACATACATTTCAATAATTAAAAGCAAAAACACATTTGAAGGGGCAATTTAAAATGTCAGCAGTGTCACCAATAAAACCAAATTTAAAAGTCAAGGTCATTTTTAAAATCACCAATCACAGCCGGGACAATTGAAGAAAGGAAATGTTCCACTTCGGCAGGTAGTAATGAGACCAAATCATTGCCAAGGAAAACCAAAGAGCACTCATGTTCCAAAGCCTTAGCTCCAGCGGAGGCAGCAGCATTCCATGTTGTGCCCAATGTTGAGTCAAGAGCCGTATGAGCCACGAAGGGCAGCTCATAGGCGGCTTCTCGTAGCAAACCCATCTTCAAAGCGCATGTCTGGTAATGAGCCATCAGCGAGAACATGAACAGATAAGCGTCCAGTAAAAGTAAGCGTCACATAGAAAGACAAACTTTCAGTGCACATTCAAAAAGGCACCAGAGGCATCGAAACCCTGGCTGCACACAATCCAAAACCGGTCTAAATGACAGAGACCAGTTGCACTCCAGGTCTTCTAGGAGTAGTGCTCCGAAACACTGCATCATGCATACACGAAACTGTTGCGCTGATGGAAGCGCTTTCAGACCTCCTTGTTGTGAAGGGACAGCCATCGCAAATGAAAAATATTGACAGCAAGATTCCACCTAATATAGCCAAAGTAATCAGAAATCTCCCAAAAATACTCGAAAATATCTAGTGTATGGCTGACGGTATTAAGCCAAATATAGAGGAAAAGTTATAAACGAAACCAGAACCAACAGCCTTAAAGAAATGTGCAATCCCAGTAGTATTGGGTGTATTAAATATTCATCCTGCGAGTTCACCAAAGTGTCTCGGAAAGTTTGTATTTAAAAGGGACTGTATTTCTGCAGATTACCTCACCACTGAAGCGCAGAGATCTTGCATGCAGATTTCAGCACCACATGTTTTTTAAACAATAAAGCCTTTAGTCTGCTTAACTTGTCAAAATTCACATTTGAAGTAGCAATATGATACCAAATATCTGCTACTTTCGTCTGTTGTATAGGAGGAAAAAGAACGTTTCCGCAACTGGTGACAGTTTGGGAGACCATAAGCTATCTGGCTCACATTCCAGAACAGCTCTCACTGTTAAGAAGCACATAGGGGGTTATTACAACTTTGGAGGAGGTGTTAATCCGTCCCAAAAGTGACGGTAAAGTGACGGATATACCACCAGCCGTATTACGAGTCCATTACATCCTATGGAACTCGTAATACGGCTGGTGGTATATCCGTCACATTTGGGACGGATTAACACCTCCTCCAAAGTTGTAATAACCCCCATAGTTTCCATTAGAGAGCACCTGGAATGCAATCTAATCAAGAGGACTGGAACTCCCTTCTGATAGCAAGCTAAATTTGCTGCCGAAGCGTTAACACGCCCCGTGCAAGGACAGCTTCTCAAAACCATTGAATGGCTCACAAAAGTCTCACATTCACTGCAGCTAAAAAGACCTCTTTCATGCTACTGCAACATTTGTGCGAAAACTGAAGCTCCCACACCTCATGGATGTAACTATCTCCTAGCCTTTCATATCTTCCTACTGGAATGTGTTTCAAGCAGGACGTGAATTGCAGTTTTGGAATAAGCATTTTAATAACCCGGTGTATTAACCATTCAGCAGATGGTATTTCAGCCACAGTAAAAGGCAACTTTTCTAACTTCTCACTGTGTAGCATAATAAAAGTTGTTTCCTTCTTATCCATTGTTTATTGCTCTTGCGGCAAATTAAATGCAGAAAATATGTCCCTCTCACTAACACGTTGCCAAGGAACGCAACCTGATTTCAGTGTTTGTAGCATCCATCCCAGCTGCAAAATGGACATTAGCTGGCTCTGTCCATGTTGTAAGAATGACATGTCGCTTTGCACAGTGCCTATTGCAGAAGGAACTATGGGGGTCATTATGACCTCGGCGGTCGGAGCTAATGTGGCGGTAGTACCCCCAACAGGCTGGCGGTACTTATCACCACATTATGTCATTGGCGGGTTGGCTGAAGCCAATCCGCCAATGTACCACTCTGACCGCCATGGCTGTAGCATCCGCCGGGTTGGAGATAACAATCTCCAGCCCGGCGGCCGCCATTGTGCCACTGGCGGTATCATGACCCTGCCTACCACCATGGTTTCCATGGTGTTCCAAACACCACAAAAACCATGGCGGTAGGCCATATCAGTGACAGGGAATTCCTTCCCTTTCACTGATAGAAGGCCCCCTCCCCCCAACACTCCCCAGACACCCCCATCCCCCTACATCCACACTACCCCATACACACACACACGCATACACACATACATACACACATGCATACACACATCCATTCATTGATTCACGCACACATCCTCACACACATCCAAACTTACACGCAGACACGCATTCACATTTGCATTCATACACGCACTCACCCACATTCATACACACACTCACACATATTCATACACGCACTCAAACAACACTAAATACACACTCACATTCATGCACACACTCACACATAAATGCACACACCCCCACACACACACAACACCCCCCGCCTCTCTCCCCTGTCGTAAACCTGACTTTCCTGGATCCAGGGGGTCTTCCGGCAGGGGACGGGGTGCTGCTACCACCAGCAGCGCCCGCCAACAGAACACCACCAAGCCATAATATTTGTCATAATACAGCTGGCGGCGGTCTATTGGTGTGGCGCTGCTGGTGGTAGCAGCGCCACCTTACCACCATCCGCCAGTATGGCCACATCCGGATTTCCACCCTTCTTGTGGCGGAAATCCACCTGTGGTCATAATTTGGCAAATGGATGGTAGCCGCGGTGATGGTCTATTGGCGGCGGCCGCCGCAGAGGTATGCGTTTTTTACCACCATTGTCATAATGGGGGCCTATGTTGTTTAAAGTGTATATGCAGTTGGACAAGGTGTTAATCCCATTTTCTACAATGGCTAATGCTTTCTGTTAATTTTCCTGATCTATTTGCCTTAATCGGGCAGCGGCTTCTTGTTGAGAAATTTTCCAAATTTCATTGTAGACTGCATACAAGAAGCACTTTTTTCGTTGTCTTCTGGGGCAAAACAGGAAATCCTGCATATCTCTGTCGTTAGACAGGAGACTGAGGTGTTCTTTAACAGCATCTAGTGAAGAGCGGTGTAACCATTGCTGGCATAATTTTCCTACACTGTTACTACTATACCTGAATGTTCTGATGACACGTAGCAAGGGTCTGGCGTATTTGTTCTAAAAACCCCTGCAAAGTTTACAAAATGTGCATGACAACCATTTATGTCTACTGGCCACAATAACCACCCACCAGGACGTGAAAGTGATGTGTTAAATGTTCCATTTTGGACCTACTCATTGAGATGATCTTCAGTTGCATTTATGTATTTTTGTCATTTATAACATTTAGCGGGAAAAGGGATACTGGGCGCATTCAAATCCTTAATTTTTGCAGAGCCTAAACAAATTGTCTGTTGTACAGTTTCATAAAAAAATATAATTTGAACAGGTATCAGACATGCTCTAAATAAATCTTCCTTTCCCCTTAGTCGCCAATTTTTAGTTGCCCCATACCCTTTTCAAGTCAATCGACTTCAGTCACTATTCATAGCCTTCTATAGCCAACTAGAAAACAAAGGAATCAGAATAAATAATTTTGGTATCAGTTAATAAGATATATTCTATTTCTATCACTGGCAATTTAAAGTAATACAACTCAGAATTTTTAACATTGTACCCAGAAAAATGTGCAAACCTTTCAGAATATGTTTTCAAACTCCCCATTGCAGAGTTGAACAATGTTCACATTACATTGTGTGTAATTGAAAATAGACTTTGGGGTGCTTGCTCTGTGAATGTAATGATGTCCATAATAATTATAACAGAACATATCTCCATAATTTTGTTTTGATTGATAAACATCTTCACTTTCAAATAAAGTAAAATATTCCAATTCAGATAGCATAGAATCAACTGATTTTACATCCAAATCATCAGAAACAACTCCAGGTGTTATTACATCAATCATGGAAAGTTTAAATACATATGGAATTTGAATAACTTCTATCGGACCATATATATTAAAGGGTACTTTATCCCAAACAATCCTATCAGGAATTGGTAAAGCTAAAATGTTCACTAGGGACAAATCTCTGCGGACCTTATGGGAGGAAAAATATGGTTTTAGGACCTTATCCACCTGTTCAACTGTAGAGCATTCGGGAAGGTAATTACCATTTATTAGCAGGAAAAAACAATGATAAACCCAATCCAAAGAAGGAAGGCAAGTACAGTTAATAAATGCCACAGATAGTTCCACGGAAGAATGAATGAATTAATTTTGACCAAATTTATCAGCTTACGTGCTCTTGACTGTCTTGATGCAGAAGAGGCAGATGAGTCTGTAAAGGTGTCACTGACGTCAGCAAAGTATCCAGAAGCAGTTTGCACAAAAACTGGAGCCATATTTAGGAGAGGAGAACTGGCAGAAATCTTCCTTGATGGTTCATAGTAGACTATTCCATCTGTTTGTGTAGCATTTGAGTAGAATCTCTCAATATTGTTGACATTGCTTGTTGCAGAAGAAGTTAATGGTAGTAATGAAAGATCATTTTCCACCTGCCCCAAGCTCGGAGTGGTGTCAGCGTTGCTTCTCAAAACCTATAGTGGAATATCCTGGCCTGTAGTGAGAGGGATTTGGGTACTACCTAGGAGTCCTCGAGGTCTGCTGTGCAGGATTGGCCATATGGTGTAGCTTGACATTGTCAATGGAGACAAGCGATTTTCTTTAGAACCAGCCAGCAGTGGTAGATTAACAGTCCAGGTACTGGGTATTTCTAGGACTGGAACCGGTGCTTGATAAGGAGGACCAAACGTTTTTCACAGCAATCTTTTTACACACTAGATTCCCAACATTTGGAATCCAGCCCGTTGGTGTTATTACTGCATTGCCTGTCCCCAAGGAGGCGGCACTGCCAGATGTGTTGTCGTCATGGAACGGTTGTAAGTCCTGCAAGACAGTGACATGTTCATTTATGTAAAAAGCTGTATCTGCCAACTCCGTGCCAGGGCCATCAAGATCTGGAACATACATTTGTGTTTTGAACAGGTATTCATATGGGTACGCCCTCCCAGGGACCTTCTGGGCAGATTATTAAGTGCTCTCTGGACTCCATATAAGCCAACTACGACCTTTGCCTAATACTCTAGCTGTTAAGGATTGCTTTAAATCCTGGCTTCTTTACTCCATGCCACTATTTCCCTCGGGATGATATGGAGACAAATAATACAGTGGGACCCCTAACGAAGCCATGGTATCCCTGAATGTCCTTGAGGTGAAAGGAGGGCCCTGGTCCAAGAGGAAAGCCGCAACTGCATATGTGTCAAGATAGAATTTCAAATCTTCAATAACAGGTTAAGCATCAGCAGAGCATTGTAGCCATACCCATAGAAATCTGGAGCACGGCTCAACAGCGACTAGGATGTATTTGTATGCATCATCAGGTGCACACATTGTAGAGATTTATTGGAAATTAGGAGGGGTGTTTGCGGTGGGTGTTTAATGGTGGACCCTTTTATTTTCTGACAGATGTCACAGCAAAATACATACCGCTTGGTCTGTTTGTACAGACCTGGCCACCAGAAGGGTGTTTGTAACAATTAATTAGTAGCCACCACACCAGAAAGGGCATTAAGCAACTCCTCATGCGCTGCTTTAAGCAACTCTGGTCTTTGATTTTTGTTTGGGATCACATGATCATCCACCCATGATATTGTTACTAGGGCAGTATTGAGGCTAGATATGTGGTAGGAATATCTCACAGAATATGCCTTTGGCATGGGCTTGCCTTTAGCCAAAACTTTCACAGCAGCCAGTGTTTCATCATTCAACTTCGTCTGTGAATGAGGGATTGCAGCGACAGAAGCCGTGGCTACTGCTGACTTGGCCACTTTGTCAGCCAAGGTATTGCCAGTAACGTGTATTCCAACATGTTTATGTCCCAATATGTGAACTACATGGACATTGGGTAACGTTTCAGTCTGATCGGATACTTTCCCCCACAGTATTCTGTGTTTGAGGGTATTGCCTTTTGAATCTCTGAACCCATTCTGGCGCCAGTAATGCAGATATTTATTGAAAGGCTGGACACAGTAATATGAATCACAGACGATGAATGTTAGCTGTCCTGGATCTGTGTATTCCAGTGCCATCAACAGAGCCTTGAGCTCTGCTAATTCTGCAGTGCAGTCCCTTAAGGTCTGCATGTGTAGGAAAGTATCATCTTCCTTGGCATATTACCCCCATTTTTACCTATATGTCAGTATGTTTTTGCCTGTCTCACTGGGATCCTGCTGGTCAGGACCCCAGTGCTCATAGTTTATGGCCTAATGTGTGTGTCGGAACAGTGCTTGACTGTGTCACTGAGGCTCTGCTAATCAGAACCTCAGCGCTTATGCTCTCTCTGCTTTTAAATTTGTCACTGTAGGCTAGTGACTTCATTTAGCAATTTCAATTGGCACACTGGACCCCCCTTATAAGTCCCTAGTATATGGTACCTAGATACCCAGGGCATTGGGGTTCCAGGAGATCCATATGGGCTGCAGCATTTCTTTTGACACCCATAGGAGCTCAGACAAACCCTTGCACAGGCCAGCCATTGCAGCCTGCGTGAAATAATGCACACATTATTTCACAGCCATTTTCACTGCACTTAACTAACTTATAAGTCACCTATATGTCTAACCTTCACTTGCTGAAGGTTAGGTGCAAAGTTACTAAGTGTGAGGGCACCCTTGCACTAGCAAAGGTACCCCCACATAGTTCAGGGCCATTTCCCAGGAATTTGTGAGTGCGGGGACACCATTACATGTGTGCACTACATATAGGTCAACACCTATATGTAGCTTCACAATGGTAACTCTGAAAATGCCATGTAACATGTCTAAGATCATGGAATTGTCCCCCCCATTCCAAATCTGGTTTTGGAGAACCAATTCCATACATCCTGGGGGCTCCACCATGGACCCCCAGTACTGCCAAACCAGCTCTCTGAGGCTTGCACTGCAGCTACAGCTGCTGCCACCTCATAGACAGGGTTCTGCCCTCCTGGGGTCTGAGCAGCTCAGTCCCATGAAGGCAGAACAAAGCATTTCCTCTGAAAGCAGGGTGTTACACCCTCTCCCTTTGGAAATAGGTGTTACAAGCTGGGGAGGGGTAGCCTCCCCCAGCCTCTGGAAATGCTTTGAAGGGCACAGATGGTGCGCACCTTGCATAACCCAGTCTAAACCGGTTCAGGGACCCCTTGTCCCCTGCTCTGGTGCGAAACTGAACAAAGGAAAGGGGAGTGACCACTCCCCTGTCCATCACCACCCCAGGGGTGGTGCCCAGAGCTCCTCCAGTGTGTCCCAGACTTCAGCCATCTTACGTTGCAAGGTGTGGGGGCACTCTGGAGGGCTCTAAGTGGCCACTGCCAGCAGGTGACTTCAGAGACCCGTCCTGATAGGCCCTTATCTGATAAGGTAGACAATCCCCCTCTCTGGGCTATTTAGGGTCTTTCCTGTGGGTTCTCTTCAGATTCTGCTTGCAAGTTTCCTTCAAGAATCCTCTACAACTACTGCTTCATCCTCTGACCTCGGATCAACCGCAGCCTGCTCCAGGAACCGCTGTAACAGCAACAAAAGTATCCACAAGGGATACTTTTCCTCTGCAACTTCAGCTCCAGCCAGAAACTGCAACAGTTTCCACGGTGTGCAAGCTTTGAGGACTCCCTGTCTTCATCCTGCACCAGAAGAACCGAAGAAATCTCCCGTGGGATGACAGAGTCACTCCCCTGCTCATGCAGGCACCTTTTAAGACGACGACTTGTACCCTTGGACTCCTCTTCCAGCGATGAGCGTGCTCCTAAGGACACAGAGATTGGACCCCATCGACATAGACAGTCCTGAAGTCCTCCAGACACAATTTGGAGTGTCCTTGCCTTCCCTGAGAGCGATGGTACCTCTGTGTGCTGCATCTTCTTCACCTCCTGAGGCCTCTTTGCACTATTTGCAAAATTCCTTCATGAACAGCCTGGCCCAGGTCCCCAGCACTCCATCCTGCGACGCTCAACTCGCTGAGTTGTTCTCCAGAGGCGTGGGACCTTCCTTTGTTGTGCTGCACCAACTGCGTTTTGCACCTCCTTTGTCCCCATGTCCTGGGACTACCTTGGGTACTGTCTGGCATCCTGAGGGCTCTGTAAAGTGCTGAGAGCCCCCTCTTCCTCCTCACACAGAGTTCAGGCCCCCGGGTCCCTCCTGGGTCCCGCCAGTGCCATTTTGATGCAAAACGCACTTTTGTCGTAATCAAGGCTTGTTGGTGACTTCCAACACAAAATCACATCTGCATCCACCTTCAGATCATGGGACATCTTTTGCATCATGCAGGAAACCGCTGGCATCTTCCTAAGGTGCATTCCTGCAGTCTTCGTCCAACCAGGGACTCTTCTTTTGCACCCTCTTCTGGGTTGGCAGGGGCTCCTGTCCTTCCTGGAACTTCTTTTGACTTCTGGACTTGGTCCCCTTCTTTTGCAGGTCTTCAGGTCCAGGAATTCAGCAGTTGTTGTTTGCAGACTTGGTGGTTACTGCAATAATCCGTATCACAAGGTGTAGTGTGTCCTAGGGAGTACTTTATTCCTGATTTTCTGGTCTCTGGGGTGGGGTAATTTACTTACCTTTACTGTATTCTGACTCTCCCAGCGATTCTGCACACACTACACTTGTCTAGGGGGGAATTCGTAATTCGCATTTCACTTTCTTAGTATATGGTTTGTGTTGCACCTAGACCTATTTTCTCCCATTGCATTCTATAGAATTTCCTATTTTTTGCACCGTCCTATGACTAATCACTTGTCTAATTTTGGTGTCTAGTGTATATATTGTGTATAATACTTACTTCCAGAAGTAGTATTTCCTCTAAGATATTTTTGGTACTCTGTCACCCAAATAAATACCTTTATTTTTGGTAACACTGAGTATTGTCTTTACTTGTGTATAAGTACTGTGTAACTATAAGTGGTATTGCATGAGCTTTGCATGTCTCCTAGTTCAGCCTAAGCTGCTCTGCTATCGCTACCTCTATCAGCCTAAGCTGCTAGAACACTACTACATTTCACTAATAAGGGATAACTGGACCTAGTATAAAGTGTAAGTACCCAAGGTACCCACTACAAACCAGGCCAGCCTTCTACAGCGTGTAGGTGTGTTGTGGATGTAATTCCTCATCCTTCATGTAGCCACTCATGACAGCACAGGTGGCGGAGTATGGATTTCGAGTGCCTACTGCGGGCTGGGCCATCAGTGTATATTATTATTTGATATTGTTCAATAGGCAATGTGTTTGCCGGAACTGGATATTTCAGTTCATATTGTTAGAATTCTTGAGTTTGTAATTTCAGGTCAAAAACATAGTCAACATCAGTGGCCATCAGAGACGTTGCCCATTGAATCTAACGTGGATGTAGTGCCTTAGCATTAGGAACGCTGGCTTAGGTGACAGCCTCAAGGGCTGGGATAAGAAATACGACCATGATGAATTTTCCCTGGGCCAGAGGTCCCGCTTCAATGACAGCTATCTGAACAGCAATCAGAATTTTCTCTGTGGGATTAAAGCATTGTTCAGCTGTGGAATACAAATGCGATTTATATGCAATAGAGACAGTATCACCCTCCTTGAATGTTAATTAGGTGAGACCTATGGTGCCAGCAATTACTCTGATGACTAAGTAAATTTTGTTGGCTCTTGTGTGTAAGTGTTTAGCTGCAAGCATGTCTTGTTGCAATGCTCTGAGAATGCATGTGTGTTCAACTGTCCAATATTTGCTTGAAAAGTCAGAATGTATTAACACATATAATGGGTTAATGTATTGTGCATAATCTGGAATGTATGTTCTGCCAAAGTTTAAAAAGCCCAACAATGACTAAAGCATTTTGATAGTGTTTGGTTCTAAAAGCTGGGGCCCTAGGCTCTTGCCTTCATCTGATCGTTCGTATTCCAAAAACAGGACACTAAGGAAGTTTTTTTTAAAATTAAATGTGTAACCTAATTTGCCTATAACATAACAATGCGGCCCACTCATCTTACATGTTGAACAAGATCATCATCTACGTAGGAAAATGCCTCAGGGTCGATGTCATGTAAAATTGAAATAACATGAGCTGAAAACAATCCTGGACTGTTTTCATACCCTTGTGGGGGTCGTCAGAAGCTTTCCTGTTAACCCAAGGTGCTAAAACTTGTTAAGTTCCTACTTTCAGGTACTATATTTTAGAAGAGAAAAACAGTTGACATATCCATGGTTGTTTTATATTTTTTGTGCACTATATTTTTATTAAGTGCTGTACTGTGTGCATTTTGAATGTCAAATTTGTGCGTATGACTATTTAAATGTCTGTAGTCTAAGATTATTCTATATGAGTGGTCCAGTTTGGCTACAGGGAACAAGGGATTATTCATTGGTGAGACACAGGGTTCAATTACGCCCTGGTACTCTAGCTATGTGAGAATTTCCTTCACAGGTACTCTAGCTTCATGCTTTATTGAGTATTGGGGGTTGAGATTGGGGTTGAGATCTAATTGGTATTATATGATAGGGGGAATCTTTATTCCACCCTACATGGTTGCAACATAATATGGGTGCCTGCACCTTTGTCCAATCAATGGCGTAAGCCTCCCTGAGCTCTCGGGGAACAAAGGGTGAGAAAGAAGGTTCAATTACCTCTTCCCCATAGGCAAGACTACAGACAAATTCTGGTGGCCATTCCTTTTCGGCCAATAAGATAGCATAAATGGTAACAACGCATCCCAAAAGATAGCGCCTATTGTGCTCTGAATGTCTCCTTCTAATTGTATTTTTAGTTTATACACCCTATCTTGTGTGGAGACGTGCATTTCCGTTGTCTCTATTTGTAGGAAGTCATCATTTGCTTTCACCTCCAGATGCTCTTGAAGATTCTGGTGAACTATTGTGACCTCTGCCACGCTGTCTAGCAGTGCCCGTGCCCACTTCCTGTTCTTCAGTGAAGCTCTCATCCTGAGTGGTATTTTGTGTAGAAATTACTGCCACTTTTTTATTTGTGAATTGAGGTTTTTGTTGGGGAGTTTCTCTTCATTTTTAAATGAAACTTCTGACGAGCGTTGTGAGTTCTTTCTCCGTTTCATGTACTCAGTTTGCTGCTCTGACCGGTCACCTCTCTCACTGCATTTATCCGGTAAGTCCTGAAAGGAACGAGTTTGGCTTGTTTCAGTATGTTGATATCTGTCAGGCTTTTTTATATTATCTCTATTTCTAAGATGATAGCGATTTGGAGGGGTCTCCGAATGCAGAGATTTCCCCCTTTCTTTTTTAGCTGTTTGTTTCTATTTATCCCAGCATTTTTTAGAACCTTCCGGTGCGTGCTTGGTAGAATCCTTATTGGATTTACCCTGTAACTGTGGTTTAATAGGTCTGGCTCCCAGACTATCTTGACCAAAAATAAACTAGGTCTCTTGATAATTTTTTACAGCTCGCACTCTTGATCTTGTACAGAAACGTCCCACAGCTGCATTCGCACTGTTAGTGCAACTGCTTCCCCTTTAAGGTTACTTAATATTATTGAAGATACAGTGGCAAAATTGCCCATTAATTGCAGGGCCGGGGCCGCCCTGTATTCATCTTGAATTTGTTTTAACTCTTCCGGTAGATTGGCAAGTGTCAGTGTACTGTGTGTGGTAGTATAGAACGTGCAAATTTTGTGCCCCAAGTATTGCAGTTATCTACTGTATGAACCATCCCAAATGGCAAGCACATAGTGAGTATTCTATGTTTATTCTGAGGTCCTGTGTGAGGAAAAACAGCCTCCAGTGCATTCATTTTCTGAGCTAACCAACACAAAATCTTCTCATGTTTGGTGGGTACTTTTCCCATGATCTAATGTACAGTCTCAGGATTAATGCCTGGTGTGACTGCTTGTGGTTGTGCTGGGCCATCTCGTACTGGGTTATTATGTAATGTTTGCATTATGATTTGTACTAACAGTCTGTTTATTGCTGTAAGCTCAGCGTACAAGCGGCAATCCTCAGCTGCTGCCAAGGTGACTGCATCAGGATGCGTGTATATGTGGCCAGTAAAGGCCATGTAGGACCATCATTGCTCGGAGAACCTAACCTAACGTGTAGTATAGTGTGTGGTAGGGCACCATCATGCCAGTTATTATAGTCTTGAATATACATATGATCTATATTGTGTAGGTGTGTTAGCAGATGTGCACTGATTAAATGTATTAGCATACCCATCAACTGCTGGAAAGGTGACCCAAGAATAGAATATTTCTATTCTGTAGGCTGGAAGGGCCTCAACTACAAATGTTACAGGACTGTGAGGCCATTTGCTAGCAAATGGGCAGTGAGGGGAGGTCGCATGTTTACCTCAATTACAACCTGGTGTGCGTTCGCCATGGTGGATATATCTGTTCAGAGATAAGGACACCAAGTGGGGATAGATCCTTTTAAGGTGCAAGCTTGAACATCCTACAGCATCGGATAGGTACTCCCTATCCAGCTGAGGAGGAAATCCCCAATACCACGGATGTCTCCGTATATAGTATTGAGGTGCTTTTAGCACATAGTTAAAGAGAGATACTCAGGAGGATCCGAAAATCAGTGCCTGACCAAACGTTGGTGGCACCATGTCATGTGGGCTCTCATTGCCCTAATGAGGCTGCTGGGTTTGGGGGCAGCATCATCTGAAGTGTGGAGAACTGAGTTGAATCCCACATAATGTGACAAATGTTGGCCTAATCCATTTCTAGCCTGCTAACAGTGCCTCATCTCTGCCCAGGAGCAGGAATGATTTGTGACAACCGGGCGCATGACAAGAAGACTTCCCAGGGAAATTGTGGTGTATCAGATCTCATCCTGTTCTCTCAGTTACATTAGTCTCACACATGCAAAGACATGCAGAGGCAGAAAATGTTTCAATAAGATTTATTGAACAAGCTGCATCTTAGATAAAATGGCGTGGAATGTAATACTTAGAATGATGAAACATGCTAGAAGCAAAATGGTGACAAGGAAAGTGAAGAACAAGAAAAGTCCCACCACACTGTCACCCTGCATAATATATGTGATTCCTACCTAAGCTATGTAAGAGCACAGCATGATAAGCCCTAATCCGCCCTTCAGGTTTCCCCCCTGGGAAGACATCATCCCCCATACCTAAGCAAGGAAGCCTGTTGTCTATAGAGACACTATCCCCATGTAGACCAGAGAACCGGTAGTCTCAGCAAGCAGCTGTAACAAAGTCAATCAGCTTGCAGTTGTGGTCATCTGGCTGGAATCTCCCTCTAATGTGCCTGGGACAGAGAAGTGTTTTTATAATAAAACAGCTGATGTTCTGTGAAAATGTCCCCACATAAGGATGTGTGTGTTTCTGTGAACATTGGAGAGGCAGTGTACCACTTGTGCCGGCAACCCTATCTTGCTGAATCCTTGAGGAAAGCACAAAGTGAAAAGAATGTCTTTCTAAGAAATGTAATGCTTTCCTAGCTGAAAGAACAATTAGATAAAGAAAATAAAAGCACAAATGTGGTCTATTCTGAAATAATAAAAATGAAGCAGAATAAAATGTAACTGGGCTAAAGGGCACAAGTGGTAGGCCTAGTTGCTAAAATAACGTGGCCAGAGGCATCATTACTATGGCTATACAACAAAGGAAATATAGCGACAAGTGATACTTTAGGGAACTCACTAGTATATCCTCACTCATGACATGACCCACAACTCAGAGGGCCCAATGCACAAAGACTCATTTGCTAATCGAAATTTTCAGTTTGGACAGCAACTGGTTTGTGAATGGTTATTCATATTACAATGCGAACTATCTATTACTAGGTTGCATTGCAAATTGTATTAATTTGCAAGCGGTTGCAAGTTGACATAATTATTCTTAATTAGGCTGTTCTCACTTTGTAACCCCCAAGGGGCCTGCGAGGGACAGCAGCCCATCATTTTTGCATCTGCTTTTCCAAGAAACATAGAAAAAATCAGTCCGTGCCTATTAAAGGCACAGTTGTTGTTTAAAAAAAAAGTTTCAGATTTGTAAAAACACTGGATGCCCAACATATTTGGGCATCTCATGAGTGATGTAATATCTGGGGTAATTAGCAGTGCATGGCAAGGATGCGAGTAATAGTTATTTGAAATAACTTTAACTATAACTGCTGAATTTCTATGGTTTTGTATGTTTAAAATGTGAGCTAACTCTAAAGTCTCTGTAACTCTTGTTTTTTTAGTGAATTCCTATTTTTTTAAATTCTGTTTTCTGAATACAATGGCCCTCATTTCAACCTTGCGTTCTTTTTTAAAGACCGCCGAGTTACCGCCGTGCTGAAGACCGCCAGTGCAGGCGGTTTTCCGTGTAGGGTATTATGACTGCTGGCAGCCCTCCATCCTTTTTCAGCCGGAGAGCCGCCAGCAGTCATATTGGCGGTCGGCGGGGAAGTGGAGACTGATCCAGCTCTACCGCCATGTCATCAGAACACCACCCACTGAATCACGTCCCATGATTCGGTGTGGCGGTGTTCTGGTGATTGTGAGCTGGCGGCGGAGCAACCCCCATGGATCCCGTTCCCTCCCGGACGATCACCAGACCAGGTAAGGTGATCGTCCGTTAGGGGAGGGCGGTGGGGGAGTTTTGTGTGTTGTGTGCGTGCATGGGGGTGTGAGTGTGTAGAGGGGTGTGTGAGTGCGTGTATGCATGCGGGGGGTGTTGGGAAATGTGTGCGTGTCTGTCTGTATGTCGGTAAGTATGTGTTCGTGTATGTCTGTATGTATGTGTGCGTGCATGACTGTTTATGTCTGTTGGAATGTTTGTTAGTATGTGTGCAGGTATGTGTGGTGGTAGTGTCTGTGTACGTGTGGGGGGTGTCGATGTTGGGGGAGTAGGGGTGGTCCTGCCACCTTTCAGGGGTGGTAGGGGGGTCGTGGGTGTTGGGGACAGGGGGTGGGGTAGACCCCTCTCAGTGCCAGGGAACGAATTCCCTGGCACTGATAGTGCCTACCACCATGGATTTCGTGGCGGTACAAAACCCCACGAAGTCCATGGCGGTATGCAGGGTCGTGATACTGCCGGCGGTGTTGTGACAGCCGCTGGTCTGGAGACCTGGCGGTCAGAGTGGAGAAATTACAGTTTAGAATGGCGGTCACCGCCATGCTTGTAATGCTATTTGTTGTTTTCGCCGACCTGTATTACCGCCATTTCTCCGCCGACTGCCAGGGTTGTAATGAGGGCCAATGTCTCTGTAACCTTTGTTTTTTTCAATGTGTATATATATATATATATTTATATATATATATATATATAATCTACCTTCACCCCGAACCGCTGGAAGAAATGACACCAAATTTTGCAAAAAATTAGCTTTTGGTCCGCAGATCATGCTTTTTTTATTTGCTGTAAAAATGTTCAGTAGTTTTCGAGACATTAAAGGGAAAATACATTTGTATATCTCTTATCAAGGGAGA
Organism: Pleurodeles waltl; assembly: GCF_031143425.1. NCBI lineage: Eukaryota > Metazoa > Chordata > Amphibia > Caudata > Salamandridae > Pleurodeles > Pleurodeles waltl. The sequence continues at coordinate 1,487,060,310 of NC_090444.1, forward strand.
TCTCCTGCTGAGATCTGATTGGCTGCCAGCACTTCAAACAATAGGTATTGACAGCCATTTTGGGACAAGTCCCAAAACAAAAGTAAAAAAAAAGGTTTCAGGGTATGTGTACCCTAGCCCTCTAGACTTAGTCAAGGGATCTCCCTGGGATCCCCCATGGCTAAAAAGCATTTTTTTAAAAGCCTCGGAGAAATCTACAGATGGATCCGCAGATTTTTCTGAGAAGTTTTAAAAAATGTGGTCTCCTGCACTTTTTTTATATCACACACAGGGCCCCCTCCTGGGACCCCAGGGACTGCCACCTTCCCGGGGAATAATAAATAAAAGATGGAGGGGGGTCCCTGTGGCCCCCCCAGGTCCCGGGGTCTGCCACCTCCCGGGGGCATAATGGATAAAAGATGCAGGGGGCCATGTGGAACCCCTGGTGACTGCCACTTCCCTGGCCCCGGGCACCAACACCTCTTCAGGGCGTAATCAATGAAAGATGTGGGTGGGGCTGCGCAGACGACCCACCGGGCCTTGAGGACAGCCACCTCCTGGGGGCTACAAATTGTTGAAACATGGAGGGGGCTGCATAGTCCCCCTCCTGGGCTACATATAGTCCCGGAGACCACAACCTCACCGGGGCCAGCCTGTGAAGGTTAAAGGAGGGGGACTGCGCACCCTACCTCCTGGAGCCTTTTTATGGTCCTGCTACCTCCCAAAGTGCACACCCTCACCATGCACTGCCAATTACCCTACATTTTATATCGCTCATGACATCCTTGATAACATTATTGATAATATGAATGTTACATTTGCAGTAAAAATATTGAGGATAAAACTGTGCATGGTTGGGACGCTTGTTCTAGTTACCTTAACGCACAAGTTATAGTTACTTGAACTAGCCATAACTATAACTGATTCACTGCCAACACTTCAACAAGGAAGTGATGGCAGCCATCTTGGGACTCGGCTTCATCTGACTCCCGCAAAAAAACATTTAAAAAAGAAAAGGGTCCAGGGTAAGGTCATCCTGAACCCCTAGCTTTGGTCTACGGGTCCCCCAAGGCCCCCGACAGGGCTAAAAAGCTTTTTTTTTTTTAACTCAGAAACATCTGTGGCTGGATAAAAGGATTTTTCTGAGATTTTTGACAAAAACAAGGGTGATCTCCAACAAATTTATTTTATTTTGCCCCCAGGTGGGCCAGGTCCTGGGGTCATTGGGGGCTGTACAGAGGAAGGGGGCACACAGGCCCCCCTCCTTGGGCTTGTATTAGCCCCAGTGACTTCCACCTCCCTAGGGTGATCACAGACAAATATGCCGGGCCAGGTGGTCCCCCTGCGCCCCTGGGACCACCAGCACACTGGGAGCAAAACAATAATTTTATAAGGGGGTCCCATATGGCCTCCCCCAGAGGCCACCACCTTCACAAGGCAAAATAATAAATTACCCCGGGGCAGCGCATCCCTTCCTGCAGCCCCGGGTAGGGTCACTTTCCTGGGCCAATTGAACTCACATTAAGGGGGACCATGTGGGACCGCCACTTACATGAGGCTCAAAAAGATAAGGATGGAGATCCATTGTGAACCCCCTCGAAGAGCCAATAATGGCCCTGGGGCCCACCACCCCCGGGTGCCGGCTCCGTCTTATGTTCCGGGGTGCCCACCTCCGGGACATAGCTGTTTGCTGTGACTTGGCGAGAGCTTTGACAACTCCCACCAAGTCAGAGCAGACACTCTGCTTCCAGCAGGCGAGAGCTGTCAAAGTGCTCTCACCCGCTGGAAACAGAGTAAAAGATTGTTTTAACAGATAGGGAGCTACATGTTTAGCAACTCCCTGTCTGTGACAGCAATGCTGGTGCCCACAGACGGTGGGGAGCTGGCTGGGTCCTCAGGGGCCTTTAGGCTACCTCGTGGTCCTATTTCACACAGGGTGCCCTGTGAGACACCCAGGACAGATGGCTGGGCCCCTGGGGATGGGGTCCAGGGGGCTGAGATTGACGCAGGAACAGTGGCCACTCGGTCTCACTTCCCCCAAACACAAAGTTTTTAAGGCCGGGCCCCGGGAATGGGGTTCCTGGGGCCCAAATTAGCCAGGGGAGGGGGGCCGCATGGCTCCCCTCCTCTATTTATTGAAGGCTGGGCGCTGAGGGATGAGGTCCACAGGGCCAAGAGTGGACCAGGAGGGGGCTGCGAGGCCCCCTGCCCCACACTAGACATTTACCCAAGGAGGTAGCACTTACTAACTAACCAATAGAAAGTGCTCAAGATGGATAGACATTTTGTGCCAACTGTGACATCTTGTTGGATAAATGAGCAGGTGAGCTTCCTTTCTGGCCATGATGCTCATTGTACAGAAATCAAACTTCAACAGGAAACACTTACAAATATAATTGTAGCAGGTGCCCCAGTTGAAGCTCCACTTCTGAAAAGGACAAATGATCCTGTTAGAAATGGGGTCTCTAGTTGGCATTCAGTTTACAACCTGTCCAAGCAGGGGACCCTCACTCTAGTCAGGGTAAAGGAGACACACACCTAAGATAACCCCTGCTCAGCCCCTTGGTAGCTTGACACAAGCAATCAGGCATATCTCAGGAACAATGTGCAAAGTATTTGTATACACACACACACACACACCCGCACAATAACAGTGAAAACACCACAAAAGTACTCCACACCAGTTTAAAAAACATAGACAGTATTTTTCTAAGTAAAACAAGACCAAAACGACAAAAATCCAACATACAGAAGAAAATATATATTTTTTTTAAGGAAAAAGAGTCTTAATCTAATGGATGTGTTGTTTTAGCACAAAGTACCTAGTGTGTGTCGAAAATAAAGCTGCAGGAAAGGTGATACATCAGAAGATCGAGCAATGCATTGATTCCTTACTTGCAAGTGAGGCCGTGCGTTGATTCTTTCCCCGCTGGGTATGTGTTGCGTCGATTCTTTCCCTCACAGGAGAATTATGTGTTGATTTCTGGACACTCAGCCTCAGGTCCTTGCTGTGATGTTGAAGATTTGACGCCAAGGGTCGATTTGTGAAAAATTCTGGTGTGCTCTGCGTAGGATCCGCATTGAAAAGAGGCGCTGTGTCAATTCTCAAGCTGTGAGGCTGGCGATGCTTCACATTTTCAGCCGTGTGACAGGCACTGCATCGATATTTCTGATGCGCGCACACTGGTGCATGGATTTTCCCCTGCAGGTTACCATATTCCACTTCTAAGGGCCCAGGGGCTGGATTTTGCACTACTCAGTAAGTCAGGACTCAGCAGAAGAGCCCAGGTACTGGCATATGAAGTCTTTGATATCCCTGAGGCTTCCTAACAGGAGGCAAGCTCAGTTCAAGCCCTTGGAGAACTTTGGAAAGCAGGATGTAGAAAGTCCAGTCCTTTCACTCCGAGTGTAGAAGTAGCAGCAGCAGGCCAGCACAGCAAAGCAACAGGCAGAGTGGCAGGTCCTCCTCAAGCATCCAGCTCTTCTCCCTCGCAGAATGTCTTCAGTCCAGAAGTGCTCGGAAGTTGTGGTGTCAGCAGTCCAATACTTATACTCATTTCTGCCTTTGAAGTAGGGAAACTTCAAAGGACAGCCTAGTCCTTGTAGTGCACAAACCTGCCTCCTCTTGTCCCGGCCCCACACACACTCCATTGGGTTGGAGACTGCTTTGTGTAAGGACAGGCATAGCCCTATTCAGGTGCAAGTGTCAGCTCCTCCCTCCACTCTAGCGTAGGAAGACCCATCAGGATATGCAGGGCACACCTGAGCTCCCTTTGTGTGAATGTCTAGAGTGAATTCACAAACAGCCCAACTGTCAGTCTGACTCAGACATGTATTCAGCAGCCAGGCAGAGGCACAGAATGGTTAAGAAAGAAAATGCCCACTTTCTAAAAGTGGCATTTTAAAACTTATTGTGAGTTCAGAGAACCCAAAATTCAGATCTCTGTCTGTTCCCAATGGGAAACTGCACTTGAAAGATATTTACAAGCAGTCCCCATGTAACCCTGTGGGGGAGATAGGCCTTGGAATAGTGAAAAACGAATTTATCAGGACATGTAAAATACATTAGTACATGTCCTACCTTTTAAATACGCTGCACACTACCCAGGGGGCTGCCTTGGGCCTAACTTTGGGGTAAAAAGGAAGGTTTCGGCCTGGCAAGTTGGAGTACTTGCCAGGTCGAACTGGCACCTTAAAAATGCACACACAAACACTGCAGTGGCAGGTCTGAAACATGTTTATACGGCTACTCATGTGGGTGGCACAATCAGTCCTGCAGGCCCACTAGTAATATTCTATTTACGTGCCCTGGGCACCTCTAGTGCATTTTACTAGGGACTTACTAATTAATCAAATATGCCAGTCATGGAGAAACACAATCACTAACCCAACGTAGGCAGAGAGCACTTGCACTTTAGCACTGGTCAACATGTTTCGGCAGTGACGTCTTCCTCAACCTGCCACCATTGCCATCTTACCTCCAATATATGCAGTCAATTCAATTCGATCTTTATTCGGATTTTTCTCCATAAAAGATATACAACACTCTTTAAAAGGGATGATAATGTACAATAAAATATTTTAAAACATTACTGATAAATAAATAGATAAGGACCTTCGCTGCAAAAAATAGGCATCACTCATACCAGAGGTTTTCTAAATGCGTCATTGTTTTCCTTTGTTCTATAGCATATAAAATGAATTTTATCACTGAATCACATTTCTCTTTGGTGTCCAATTTACATAAATAGTTAAAAGCTTCTCTACAATAAAATAGTTTATTAATAACAAATAAAGGTTATATCCCCTTCGCTGCCAGGCCTTTTCCCCCTCCTGTGCCGAGCCTTTTTTTTGGCTATTTGGGGCAGTTCTCGCTTAGGCCCCCATAACTTTTTGTTCACATAAGCTACCCACGCCAAATTTGCATCCTTTTTTTCCAACATCTTAGGGATTCTAGAGGTACCCAGACTTTGTGGGTTCCCCTGAAGGAGACCAAGAAATTAGCCAAAATACAGTGAACATTTTTCTTTTTTTTTTAAATGGGAAAAAAGGGCTGCAGAAGGCAGGTTGTGGTTTTTTCCCTGAAAATGGCATCAACAAAGGGTTTGCGGTGGCAAGAACACCATCTTCCCAGCTTTCAAGAACAGGCAGACTTGAATTGGAAAACCCCATTTTTCAATAAAATTTTGACATTTTACTGGGACATACCCCATTTTTACATTTTTTTTTGCTTTCCGCCTCCTTCCAGTTAGTGACCAAAATGGGTGGGAAACCAATACTGGATCCGAGAAAGCTAAACATTTCTGAAAAGTAGACACAATTCTGAATGCAGCAAGGGGTCATTTGTGTAGATCCTACAAGTGTTTCCTACAGAAAATAACAGCTGAAATTAAAAAATATTGAAATTGAGGTAAAAAAACAGCCATTTTTCTCCACGTTTTACTCTGTAACTTTTTCCTGCGATGTCAGATTTTTTAAAGCAATATACCGTTACCTCAGCTGGACTCTTCAGGTTGCGGGGATATATAGGGCTTGTAGGTTCATCAAGAACTCTAGGTACCCAGAGCCAATAAATGAGCTGCACCTTGCAATGGGTTTTTAGTCTATACCGGGTATACCGCAATTAATTTGCTGAAATATAAAAAATGAAAAATAGGTATCAAGAAAACCTTTGTATTTCCAAAATGGCCACAAGATAAGGTGTTGAGAAGCAGTGGTTATTTGCACATCTCTGTATTCCAGGGTGCCCATATTAGCATGTGAAGTACAGGGCATTTCTCAAATAGACGTCTTTTTTACACAATGCCTTACATTTGGAAGGAAAAAATGTAGAGAAAGACAAGGGGCAACGACACTTGTTTTGCTATTCTGTGTTCCCCCAAGTCTCCCGATAAAAATGGTACCTCACTTGTGTGGGTAGGCCTAGCGCCCACGAAAGGAAATGGCCCAAAACACAACGTGGACACATCAAATTTTTTCACAGAAAACAGAGGTGTTTTTTACAAAGTGCCTACCTGTGGATTTTGGCCTCTAGCTCAGCCGGCACCTGGGGAAACCTAGCAAACCAGCACATTTTTGAAAACTAGACACCTAGGGGAATCCAAGATGGGGTGACTTGCGGGGCTCTGACCAGGTTCTGTTACCCAGAATCCTTTGCAAACCTCAAAGGTTTGCCAGAAAAACACCTTTTCCTCTCATTTCAGTGACAGAGATTTCTGGAATCTGAGAGGAGCCACAAATTTCCTTCCACCTAGCGTTCCCCCAAGTCTCCCAATAAAAATGGTACCTCACTTGTGTGGGTAGGCCTAGCGCCCACGAAAGGAAATGGCCCAAAACACAACGTGGACACATCACATTTTTTCACAGAAAACAGAGGTGTTTTTTACAAAGTGCCTACCTGTAGATTTTGGCCTCTAGCTCATCCGGCACCTGGGGAAACCTAGCAAACCAGCGCATTTTTGAAAACTAGACACCTAGGAGAATCCAAAATCGGGTGACTTGTGGGGCTCTGACCAGGTTCTGTTACCCAGAATCTTTGCAAACCTCAAAATTTGACCAAAAAAACACTTTTTCCTCTCATTTCGGTGACAGAAAGTTCTGGAATCTGAGCGGAGCCACAAATGTCCTTCCACCCAGTGTTCCCCCATGTCTCCCGATAAAAATGGTACCTCACTTGTGTGGGTAGGCCTAGCGCCCACAAAAGGAAATGGCCCAAAACACTATCGGGACACATCAAAATTATCAAATACAAAACTACCTATTTTTGCAGGGGGGCACCTGCGTTTTTGGTCCTGGGCTCAGCAGCCTTCTAGGGAAACCTACCAAACCCAGACATTTCTGAAAACTAGACACCCGAGGGAGTCCAGTGAGGTGTGACTTGCGTGGATCCCCCAATGTTTTCTTGCCCTGAATCCTCAGCAAACCTCAAATTTAGCTAAAAAATCACATTTTTCCCACATTTCTGTGTGGGATCACCGCACTGGGACACATTTCATACCACCCAATGTTCCCCTCAGTCTCCTGGTAAAAATGATACCTCATTTGTGTAGGTGGGCTAAGTTCTTGTGAAAGGGAAGAGCCAAAAACATCTCGATATTGAGGGGGAACAAAGGGGGTCCAAAAGGACAGTTTGCAAAAAAAACATTTTTAGGCTGACAAGTGCAGCAGAATTTTTATTGGTATAGATGAGACAATGCTGGGTGGTAGGAATTTTGTGGATTCCTGCAGATTCTGGAAGGTTCCATCACAAAAACATGGGAAAAATGTGTGATTTCCAGCAAAGTTGGAGGTTTGCAGGGGATTGTGGGTACAAAAATGGTGCGGGGTGCATGTGAAAAACACCACCCTGGAATCACCCAGATGTTTAGTTTTCAGATGTGTCTAGGTCTTGTAGATTTTTCTACATGGCAGCGTCTCAAAGTCCATAAAGTGCAGCCCTCACCATTCCAAGTGGGATGATTTTGAGAGTAAGCCAAGTTCCCATGGTCCAAATGTAAAACTAAAACCCAAAAAAATCAAATGTCTTCTTGCTTGCTGTGGGATAAGATGTTTTAGAGTGCGGGGGAGAGCTGAAAGACTGTTACCCCCTTCAGTTGAGGTGGGGGCGTAACCAGGCCCAGATGGGTTGGTAGCCACCACCCCAATAGTTTTTTTTTTTTTTTAAATTCCCTGGCATCTAGTAGACTTTCTGGCCCCCGGGGGTGTGGATCAGGGGTAATTGCCCCATCTGCCCACTGGTGGGCAGAACAACTTTGGCCCCATTTATTTGGGTTGGGGGTATGGCCATACCCCCACCCTCTTATTTTTGAAAAAAAAAACTTCCCTGGCCTCTGGTGGGCTTTCTGCCCCCTCCCTTAGGGGCAGATGGGCCTTCCAAAAATGGCCAACAGTAATGTGCATCCATGGGGAGCGACCCTTACCCAAGGGGCTGCCCCCCTAAAGAAAACACACGCATACATACACACCAATCCCTGGTGCCCAAGTGGTTTCTGCCCCCATGGGGGCAGATTGGCCTAACAAAAGTCGGCCGATCTGCCCCCAAGGGGGGCAGAAATGGTCTAAATACAATTTCCCCCCCAGTGGAGCAACCCTTGCCTAATGTGTCGCTCCCCATCTCTAAAAAAATCAACAACAAAAAAAAAAACACACATTTTTTTTTAGCCCTGGCACCTAGAGGTTTCTGCCCCCCTGGGCGGCAGAAATGGCCTCAAATAAATTTGCACCCCAACCCCCCTACCCCCAAGGAGCGACCCTTGCCTACGGGGTCGCTCCCCTGGCGTGACATTGGTGCAAAAAAAAAATCCACGGTGCCTAGTTGTTTCTGCCCCCCTAAGGGGCAGATTGACCTAAAATCAGCCGATCTGCCACCAAAGGGGGCAGAAAGGGCCTAAATACAATTTGCCCCTCCAGGGAAGCGACGTTGCCTAAGGGGTCGCTCAGCATTTGTAAAACAACAACAACAAAAAAAAACTGGTGCCTAGTGGTTTCTGCCTCCCTTGGGGGCAGATCGGCCTAATTAACAGGCCAATCTGCCCCCAAGGGGAGCAGAAATGGCCTAAATATAATTTGCCGCCTAGGGGAGCGACCCTTGCCTAGGGGGTTGCTCCCCACCTCTAAAAAAAATAAATAAAAAAAAAAAAAAATCTATCCCTGGTGCCTAGAGGTTTCTGCCCCCCCTAGGAGCAGATCGGCCTAATAATAGGCAGATCTGCCCCCAGGGGGGGGGGGCAGAAAAGGCTTTAAAAAAAATGCCTTCCCTGGGAGCGACCCTTGCCCAAGGGGTCGCTCCCACATGTCAATTTCCCCCCCAAAAAATCCCTGGTGTCTAGTGGGCGTTTTAGCAGCCGGATTGCTTGCAATCCGGCTGCTAAAACGCTCAGAGAGACTTCAAAGGGAAGGAAATTCATTTACATTTCATTACATTAATGTTCAACAAAATTGGATGCATGACGGAAGATTATCACTTCGGGGTAATACAAAACCTGTACCGTTATAATGTCGTGCATAATTATCTCCATAATTACACTTTTATCAATGCACTTTAGGAGCTTCTTAACGTTCTTAACGTGGGCAGAGTTTCCCTACCACACCAATCTCTGTCTCAAATTTGATGCTTCTCCTGAATGTACTTGTCCATATTGCGCCCAAGTGGGCTTTCTGCCCTTAATTATTGCATATCTAGGTAAAATACCATACCACCAAAGTCTGGAAGTTCGCTCCTGTGCATCTTTTTACCCACTCTTGCATTGTGCTGTTATTGATATAATAAGCTCTTTTACCGATGCTGAATCACCATGTTCATGGTGCTCGCCAGTAGGTAGTTATAGTTAGGACCTAATTTTCATTGGAAGAGTGTTTTTGTTTTGCCAATAACTTTGGCGCTGCTTTACTAATCGTCACAAAATTTTCAAACTGATACAACAGTCAATTCAGCTGTTGTCTTAAAAGTTTTGGGGTGATCCATCAAGTGGGGGCTGAAAAAAGGGGGGTCCCAACACCTTTTCCCCATGCATTTTCCATAGGGTTTTAGTCACGCCTACATCCCGAACCGCTGAACGGAATTATACCACGTTTGACAGAAAGCTAGATCCAGGTGTGCATATTGTGCTTTTCACAATTTGGTGAAATCCATTCAGTAGTTTCTGAGATATTCAAAGAGAAAAAAAATAGATATCTAGGGACGCAGATCCTCCTCAGATCCAACAGTACCCGTGCTGATATCTGATTGGCTGCCGACACTTCAACAAGGAAATGTTGTCAGCCATTTGAGATTCGACTTCAACCGAGTTACACAAAAAACATAAAAAAAGAAAAGGGGCCAGAGTAGAGGTACCCTGAGACCCTAGCCTTGTTCCAGTGGTCTCCCAGGGACCCCCCCAAAGCTTACCACGGTGAAAATCGCAGTGGATTTGTGAATTTTGCTGTGATCTCCAGTGCTTGCTTTTAATTGTGCCCTTGGGTGAGCCAGGTCCCCGGGGCATTGGGGGCAAAATAGGAGGGGGTGCATGGGGCCCCCGTCTAGGGCTTATAGAAGCCCTGGAGACTTCCACCTTCCTAGGGCTCTGTGCTTAATAAATGGTGGGGGCTGTGTGTCCCCTTTCCCCCAGGACCCAGGGAGCACCGCCTACCTGGGGCAACATATACATTTATTAGGGGGTCCTGTGGAACCTCATGGCCTGAGGACTGCCACCTCCCAGGGTTGTGATTTAGAAATATGCGGGACCCGCATAGTCCCCATGCCCTGGGGACAACATAGAAAAATAACTTTGGGCACTGGGGACCACCACCTTCCCGGGGCTACAAACAGATATAAGAAAGGGGTCCATTGAAGACCCCCAGCCCTAGGGACCATCACATTCCCAGGGCAAAATTTAAAAGATGGAGGCGGCTGTGTCTCCATCCTCATGGAGCTATGCATGGCCCTGTGGACTGTCATCCCCCAGGGTCAGCTCCTGCCACCTCCTGACGTGCCCACCCTCAGAAGGTAGCTGTTTATTTTTGCTTGGCAGGAGCTGACAGCTCCCGCCATGCAAAAGCGAACATAACTCTGCTTTCAGCCAGTGAGAGCTATCAAACAGTTCCCACTTGCAGAAATTGTTTTCTTCTCCTTACCTGCACACTAACACCGGTGCAGGGAAAGACATGAAAGCTTTGCTCCCACAAGAAGTAAACTGCTATTTAAAGCAGCTCCCTGCTTCCAGGAGCAATGGCGGCTTCTGCAGGAGATGAGAGCCGGATGGGACCACAGGGCCTTCGGGCTCCCTCCACAGTTACCATGTCTTTGAAGTAAGTGTGTTATCTCTGTGGTTCCACCCTGTGAACTTACTTGGTGAAGACACTCGAGGAAGAATCACATTGGCAAAGTTACAGACACACGAGGTCACTGAAGAAGTTTCCTCAACATCCTTTACGCAGCTGTAGCGCAGAAGATGCACTATACTTTTACCCCCAAGAGGTAGCACTTATGAATTATCCAGTACAAAATATTTCAGCTGGGTACCCATTTTCCACAAAGTGGTGTCTCTTATTAGATAAATAGGCATGGCACGATTCATTCTGACAGGATGCTCATTTCACAGGAATTAAACCTCAATGGGAAGCACTTTCAGATATAAACAAATCAGGGGCCCAAGTTCAACTTCCACTTCTGTAAAGTACTAATCATCCTAACTTCTCCCTCATGGTCAAGGCAAAGCAAATGTTTTTTTCTTTGCACTTTCACCTTGAAAAGTGATCTGTAAACTTTCATGAAGATATTTGCATCCTTACTTTTTTTAGTGCAATATATCAAGTAGTGACTGTGATGAGTGGGTTCTTTCTTGTCAACTGCTGCTGTAAGCCAGCACCGCCATGCACCGCTGAAGGCCATGAATAGTGCGGGGTTGGGTGGTTATATGGGTTGGCCACAGCACCTGGCGACTAGCCAGGCCCTGCTACAACCCCTGCTGTGCATGGCCAAAGGCCATCTGTGGCATGGCTTTGGGTGGATATAGGGGGTTGTCTGCAGAGCCTGCCCGCAGGCCAGTCCCTGCGGCCAATCTCCGCTGTGCACAGCCGACAGCCGTGCACCGCAGTATTTGTATTAATGTATAGTAATTAAAATTAGTACACGTTAAAAAAACATAGATATTCACTGAAAAAAAGAAAGGTTACAGGAACGTAGTTGTTCTGAAATAGAATTAGCAAGCATTTGCAATGCAATAGGTCTCTTATTTGTGAGAGTTAGAGCAATTGGAGTTGTAAATGACAATGGGGGTCATTATGACCTTGGCGGGCGGCATCAGCCGCCTGCCAAGATCTGACCGCCGTGTGGCTGCCAATGCGGGCGCACCCCTCCCACGGCCATTTGGAGATCCCTGCTGGGCCGGCGGGCGGAAACCTGGTTTCCGCCCGCCGGCCCAGCGGGGATCACGGCCGCAACATAGGAGCTGGCTCCAAATGGAGCCGGCGGTGTTGCGGCCGTGCGACGGGTGCAGTTGTACCCGTTGCGCTTTTCACTGTCTGCATAGCAGACAGTGAAAAGCTGCATGGGGCCCTGTCAGGGGGCCCCACGACTCCCCGTTCCGCCAGCCTTTTCCTGGCGGTGCAAACTGCCAGAAAAAGGCTGGCGGTCGGGGACTCGTAATCCCCTGGGCAGCGCTGCAAGCAGCGCTGCCCAGGCGGATTATCATGGCCGGGGCAAAAGTGGCGGAATACCGCCGGCCCCGGAGGTGCGACCACAGCGCTTCCACCGTGGTCGTAATACGCTTCCGTCATTTTAGCCCTGGCGGTCTCGTACCGTCAGGGTCAAAATGACCCCCAATGTCTTTTATCAATGTGTTTTGGTTTGGAGTTTAGTGAATGTATGTGGTGTGGAGTGGCATTATGTGGGCTGTATATAAATTGTTAGTTGTGGAATTGTGTGAAGTGGAATTCTGTGGTGTGGAGTGCATTTGTGTAGTGTAATGATGTGGCATGGTGAATAGATAGGGGGGAAAGCTGCACAGAATAGATAGAAATGACGATAGAGAGGGATAGGTAGTTTGTGAAGGAATTGGTGAATGAACTCAAGATAGAGTATCAGAAATAGCATGAAAAAGAGAGGAAGAGGGGAAGAGCAGGCCACCGACGCATAAAGAGGGAGAACCTGTGTATGCAGAAGACTCCCTAAGAAGAGGAAGAGTGCTTGGGTTTGAGGGACGGAAACCTTGAAAAGGCACAGGAAAGAAATTGTGCCTGAAGTAAACCACATGAAAGAGGTGGGAAGAGTGTATGAGAGAGCAAGAGAGAGGGGTGAGAGAGAGAGTAAGAGAAAGAAAGATAGGGGGACGACTGGTAGGGGCACGCAGGTAGGGGTGGGAAGTGAGTGGTGGACCAGTGTACAGTGTGAGGAGGTACAGAAAGGTAGCATGTGTGAGCAGGCAGTATAGAGAGGGAACAAGGAGTGTGAGGGAGGGATGAGAGGGGCCAGTGGGACTGTAGGATGAAAATGGGCAGTGGCAGGGTGAAGAAGAGATGAGAGGGGCAGTGAGTTTGTGGGTAGCATTGACAGGGTTGGTGGAGGTGCAATGGAAAGATGTGTAGGTTTGCAATAGTTGTGGAATTGTATGGTGTGAAGTTGTGTAGTGGGAATGTGTGCATGGTGGGCTGTGGAAATATGTGGTTATTAATTAAATGGTATTAGGTGTACTGGAATTATGTAGCGTGAGAATGTGTGTTATGGAGTTAATTATGTGGAATAGTATTGTGTGTTGTGGAGTGGCATGTTGTTGACTGGCCTTAGGTACAGGGGTACTATTTCTAACACAAAATCAAAGACAGAGCTGGTGCTCAAATGAGCAGTGTTGTTGGAGCCAGACAAAGAAGTGAAAAACAACCAGACACAGGGAAAGGCATAGATAGACCGGAAGAGAAGCAGGAAGTCTAGAAGGCTAACCTTGGAGCACAACTGATATTCATCATGAGGCAGAAAGAAAGGGAGAGAGAAAAACATAGAGACAAGGGAGGGAGACAGGCAGTGAGACTGGAAGAAGGGCTGAGTGACTGGAAAACAAGAAGTCAATCTGAGTAATGGAACGACAGACAGAGTAGAAGATCAAAGATATGCATAACTAGAGGACTTCACAGACAAAAGGAGATTGGCAAGTGGAGTAACAGGGAGAAGGGCAGGTAGAGATGGGTTGATGGGCAAAGAATGCCACAACAAAAAAGACAGAAAAGCAGAGGGGCAGAAGAAAAGCATGGAAAGGTGCAGGCAGGCAGGTGAAAAGGTAGATGAGAAGACCGAATCAGGTGGTGATTGAGAGACATGGAGTGGGGCAGATGAAGTAGAAGAACATTAGATAGTGGGACAAGAAGCACAATTGACAAAGGCCAGCAGCACAGACATCTAACAGGTAAAGACTTGAATTTAAGTGAGGCAGACAGAAAGAAGGATCAGAGGAGATAGGAAAAGAATTAGACAGATAGGAAGGGAGGCTGGGAAAAAACAGGGACACACAAGGAACATGGCTTACATTAAAAAAGGGACAGATACTGAGGGGGCATGCAGGCACAGGAAGAGTGAGGGGGAGAGACAGGAAAACACGAAGATGGCCAGACATGGATTATAGCTGATGTTCAACCAGGGGGAAGCAGTGAAGGAGACAGGAAGTGGTGCCGAGTGACCGGAAGGAGGAGCAGGCTGTCCAAGACCAGGAAAGGGAGATCCAGTAGGAGACATAGCTGGGGGAAAGGTGTAGAGACAAGAAGATGGACAAATAGAGAAGAGGGGCAGGCAGAGATGGGACCACAGAAAGGTGCAGCAGGAAGGCACAGGCAGAGTGGTAGACAGCAATAGAACTACGAAGGGGCAGTGAGCAGAGACACAGCAAAATGCAGGAAACAGGTTGAGGTGGATGGAGTGCCAATGCTTATTTTAGAGAGGGGGCCCTCACCCTCAGCTTGAGGCAGAAAGAGGTTCATGTATGTCAGCCTCAAAGAATAAAAATGACAAAATGAGGTCCTGATTTACAAACCCCAAGTATATCTCTCGACATCAAGATTATTTTAGGTCAAATGATGAAGCCAGGCCTATAAGACAATATCTTAATTTCTAATGAGCCTTACAGTACATCAACCCATTTTTTGTCTGTAATTATCCCTACCTACTTTTGCAGGGAAACTTGAAGATTAAAGCCATAACCTAGAGAAGAAGAACAAAGCAATCAATCAGTGTTGGTTATTGCCAAGATCTTAATCACTGAAATGCAAGTGCTAACCTTCCATCAAAATACACACAAAAAAGAAAAAACAAATGCATGCGAGATAGGTCACCTAAATTGAGGAGTGCATTTACTTCATACATATTTAGACTAACTGCTGCACGGTCTCAATCAGATCCTCTCCCAGCCGTGCCCTAACACCCAGCCCTGCCAGGGGCCCACAGCTCCTTTCAAGATTTCCATACTCACATTGGTGACCAAAATATACCCCAAGAGATTCGTGTTGCTCCTGCGGACCCCGGGAGGCAGCACTGGAAGCTCCAGCCCCCTCAAGCGCCACTAAAGCCTGGGTTACCACTCGCCTCAGTCTGCAGAAGACATAACAATGACATCATAGAGGCGTTCCCTCTACCGAGGACCATGGAGGTGGCCAGCGAGATGGGGAACAGCTGGTATGGAAGAGTGCACAGCAGCCCCTTCGAAGGTGTGCCCCCTAAAATTTTCAGAAGGAGAAGTGCATGAACGACAGACAAAATCTTTGTAAAACTTTCTAGATAAGAAGAAACTTGACTGGATGGCCTTAGCAACGCGGTAAAAGCATTAAAAAATCAGCCCCTCAAACCTAATCATTCTTTCTGATTTTTTTTAAAGGATTCAATAGAATGATTAGCGTCATGTTTTTTTACTGATACATTATTGTTAATTGAAATATCACACGCTACCATTGATGATGATTACTACATGTAGGTCCATACACACACAAAAGGAACTCAACAATATAAAGAAGCAGTCTTGTGCCCTGCATAGCCAGAAGTCCATCTTGAAGCATACCTGTTTACTTTTTGCTATTTGCTATTGTTTATAGCAGTGCGCTCTAGCTGTGATCTGTGAGGTGCGTACCAGCACAAATCACTGTATTTTACTGGTTTTGTAAGTTCAAATTTCATCATTCACAAACAATAGAAAATATCCTTTATCGCGTCTGCAAAGATTTGAATTCTATCATGGGCAGACTGGTGAAAGATAAGCACTTTTTTCTCCTTAAACCAATGGTCAGCAACCCTTAACAAGAGTAAAACAGGTAACATGGCTGAAGGAGTGGGGATGGGACAGGAGTACCAGGCACAAGGGAGAGTTGGAGGGACATGCAGCAGGATGGGAGGAGGTGGGAGGGATTAATGCTGCATTAAAATGCAAGCATCTAGGGGCGTCGAGCTGAACTGGTAGCTTGGCACTGAGCAGTCAGGTTCAACTTAGAAGGCAATGTGTAAAGTATTTGTGCAATAATCATGTAATAACGCAGTGGAACACTACAATAAGACACCACACAAGTTTAGAAAAATATAAGATATTTATCTGATAAAATTCAGGTCAAAACGATCAAGATTTGATAGGTATATGTCGAAATATCACTGTTAAAATGAAAAATTGAGTCTTTAGTTCTTAAAAAGCAACAAGTGTCTCTTGCAAGAACAAAGTACCTGGTTTGCATCTAAATTATCCTCATGATACCGCAGAGGAGGAGATGCATGGAAAACAGGGAGGTGTGCGTTGGTTTCTCCGGGTGCACACAGACAATGCGTTGATGCTTTTCCACGCAGCAAGGGCTTTGCATCGATTTCCGGCGTGCAGGCTTAGATCCTCTTCGGGTTGCCGGATATTTGGATGCCCCGGGGACAATGTGGAGAAATCCTGGGCATGCAGGATGAGTCACCGGAGCTGCGTCGATCTGATGGGTGATGTGGGGTAAATTCTGTTGCACTGCAGGCACTGCGTCGATTCATCACGCAGGAAGTTGGGCTGCAACGTTCAGGTTCAGCGATGCATCAATCCGATTGGCCGTGCATCGAAGTTCCGTTCGCAACGCTGGTGCTGCATCGATCTCCACTCAGGGAGCCGGGCTGCCCCATTCCGGGTCGGCGATGCAGTGATTTTCTCACTACAGGGCAGGCTGTGCATCGATTCCAGCAGGCTGTGCGTTGATCTTTGCGCACAAGGAGTTCTTTGCAGAGATTAAGGGCCTGATTACAACTTTGGATGACGGTGTTAATCCGTCCCAAATGTGACGGATATACCACCTACCGTATTACGAGTTCCATAGGATATAATGGACTCGTAATACGGTACATGGTATATCCGTCACATTTGGGACGGATTAACACCGTCCTCCAAAGTTGTAATCAGGCCCTAAGTCTTTTTGGCCCTGATACTTCAGGAAACCGGACGCAAGCGCAATCCAAGCCCATGGAGAGCACTTCTCAGAAAAGCCAGAGGGCAGCAAGGCAGCAGGGCAACAGCAAGGCAGTAGTCCTTGACAGCAAAGCAGTCAGGTGAGTCCTTTGGGCAGATAGGCAGCTTCTCTTAGCAGGTTGCAGGTTCTGGTGCAGAGTTTTCTTTCCCAGGAAGTGTCTTGTCAAGACGTGTCTGAGTTGGTAGGGTCAGGGACCCGGGTTAAATACCCAAATGTGTCTTTGAAGTGGGGGAGACTTCACAGAGTGTCTTAGGAGTGCACAAAGTCCCCTTTCAGTTCCATCCTGTCTGCCAGTGTCCTAGTAGGAGGTTTGGCAGTCGATTGTGTGAGGACAGGCCACTGTCCTTTGCCACATAAGTATCAGGCCCTCCACCCTCCCAGCCCAGGAAGAGCCATTCAGTATGCAAAAATGTGCAGGTGTGAGTGAGAATCCTGTGTTTGGGGTTGTCTGAGGGAAATGCACAAGGGGGATGTCAACTAACCTAGCCAGATGTGGATTGTAAGCCACAGAAGGATTTAAGTGCAGAGAAATGCTCACATTCTAAAAGTGTAATTTCTAAAATAGTAAGACTAAATCCAACTTCACCAGTCAGCAGGGTTTTGTATTACCATTCTGACCATACCAAATATGACCTTGATACTTCTTTCAGATCAGAATCTACCACTCAAACAGTATATGAGGGTAGCCCTAATGCTAGCCCATGAAAGGAGCAGGCCTCACAGCAGTGTAAAACAAATGTAGGGGTTTTACACTACCAGGACACATAGAACACACATGTTCATGTCCTACCTTTTACTTACATAGTACCCTGCCCTATTGGTTACCTAGTCCCTACCTTAGGGGTGGCTTATATGTAGAAAAAGGGGAGTTTAAAACTTCACAAGTACTTTTAAATGCCACCTTGAATTGGCAGTGAAACTACACACACAGGCCTTGCAATGGCAGGCCTGAGACATGGTTAAGGGGGCTATTTATGTGGGTGGCACAATCAGTGCTGCAGGCCCACTAATAACATTTAATCTACAGGCCCTGGCCACATGTAGTGCACTTTACTATGGACTTACAAGTAAATGAAATAAGCCAATTGGTTATGAGCCAATGTCAGCATGTTTTAAGGAAGGGAGTATATGCACTTTTGCACTGGTTAGCAGTGGTAAAGTGCACAGAGTTCTAAAACCAGCAAAAACAGTGTCAAATAGTGGAGGGAGGCAGACAAAAAGTTGAGGGTGACCACCCTATGGCTGTCAGGTCTAACATGTGTCCCCCCAGCTGAAAGTGGGGAGAGCTACCCAACACCCTGGGAGCTCTTATCGCTAAGGCAGAAGTATCTGGATAGACCATCAGCGTTGGCGTGGTCAATCCCCGGGTGATGCTCCACCGTAAAGTCCATCCCCTGAAAGGAAATGGATGACCTCAAGAGTTTTGGATTTTTACCCCTCATTTGCATGGGACATCTGAGGGGCCTGTGGTCTGTCTGAACCCGGAAGTGAGTCCCAAATAGGTATGGTCTCAACTTCTTCAGTGTCCAGACCACAGCAAATGCTTCTCTCTCAAAACCACTCCACCTCTGTTCCCACGGTAATAGTCTACTGCTGATAAAGACTACTGGTTGGTCTAGGCCCTCCTCATTCATCTGTGCTAGGACCACCCTAAGCCATGATCTGAAGTATCTGTCTGCATGATTAATTCTCTGTAGTAGTCAGGTGCCTTGAGCATGGGGGCCATGCACATGGCTTCCTTCAGGGAGTCAAAGGCTTTCTGAGAAGCCTCTGTCCAATTCACCAACCTAGGTTGTTTCTTGGATATCAGTTCGGTTAAGGGGGCTACTATGGTGTCATATCCCTTAGTGAATCTGGGGTGATATCCAGTGAGTCCTAAGAAAGCCCTCACCTCTGTCTGGGTTCTAGGTGGTTGTCAAGCCTTGATGGTTTCAATCTTGGCCTGGAGGGGCTGCACCTTGCCACCACCTACTAGGTGTCCCAAGTACACCACGGAACTCTGCCCAATCTGGCACTTACTGGCCTTGATGGTTAGGCCTGCCTATTGCAGGGCCTGAAGCACCTCCTTGAGGTGGAGCAGGTGTTCCTCCCAGCTGAAACTATAGACGGCAATGTCATCTAGGTAGGGTACACAGAAGGCACCCTTGCCAGCTAGGACCCAGTTAACCAACCCCAGGAAGGTAGCAGGGGCGTTTTTCTATCCAAAGGGCATTACTCTAAACTGGTAATGATCCTCAGAAGTAGAAAAAGTAGATCTCTCTTGAGCCCCTTCAGTCAAGTCGATCTGCCAGTACCCTGATGTGAGATCAAAGGTATTGAGGAACTTGGCAGCACCTAGCCTGTCTACGAGCTCTACAGAGTTGAGACCCTGGTAGTCCACGCAGAACCAAAGTTCTGTCTTGGCACCGGGAGCAGCAGCCTTGGGTACCAACACCACTGGGCTGGACCAGAGACTGCTGGACTTCTCTATCAACCCAAGAGACAGCATCTTGGCCACTTCATCCTTGATGTTGGACCTAACCTTATCTGACACCCTGTACATTTTATTCTTTAGAGGGGGACTGTCTCCAGTGTCAAGATCATGGATACACAAGTGTGTGAGCCCAGGAGTGAGGTAAAACATGGAAGAGAACTGCTCCAACAACGCGTAACAGTCTCCTCTCTGATATAGAGTCAGGTAGTCAGAGAGATTAACACCCTCCACTGACCCATCACCTCCCTTGACAGAGAGGAAGTCAGGGAGAGGCTCACTTTCCTCTTCCATGCCCTCATCTGTCACCAGAAGCATACTGACTTCAGAACTCTCAAAATGAGGCTTCAGTCAGTTGTGGTGTAGTACCCTTAGGGGGTTCCTAGGGGTCTTGAGGTCCACTAGGTAAGTGGCCTCCCCCTTTCGGTCCTTGATTTTGAATGGGCCAGTCCAGGGGTCCTGGAGAGCTCTAGGCTCTGCTGGCTCCATTACCCAGACTTAGGTGGTCATTACAACCCTGGCGGTCAGTGTTAAAGCGGCGGTAAGACCGCCAACAGGCTGGTGGTAAACAAATTGGAATTACGACTGTGGCGGAAACTGCCAACAAAGACAGCCACTTTAACACTCCGACCGCCACGGCGGTACAAACAAACAGCATGGCGGTCACCGCCAACAGATAGGCGGAGGACAATGTACCGCCCACAGTATCACAACCTACCAATCCACCACCTTTTCCGGGGCGGATTCACTGCAAACAAAAACACGCCGGAAACAGGACTTCGAAGGGAAAACGCTCACCTCTACACACCCCACGAGGAATCAGGACGCCATGGAACCCGAGCTCCAGATCCTGCCAGCCCTTATCTTCTTGCTCCTCTACCAGGAGCATGAACGCCGGCGGTGAAGACCACGGTGAGTACTGCACCTACGACACAGGGGAGGGGAAAAAACAGGGACACACACACGCAACACCCCCACCCCCACCCTCACCCACTACAACACACACACACTAATACAGCATGATACATTACAGTTACACCCCCCAAACCTCCCAGAAGAATGCAAAGACAAAAGGAAATTAGTGTAACCATTGTAATATATTAAAATCCAGTACGCAAAAAATATATATACAGCATAAACAAATATATACACCAAGAATAGTAGTCCAGGTAGTGCTCCATTGAAGTCTGTGGAACACTGGGCCCACACGTCATGGGCGAGGCCCACACTCAATCCCCGAACATGACGGAGAGAACACTGCAGGGGCATCAGATAGCAATAAAATTGGCACCTCAGGGGGAAGAGAAAGGGGGGGCACCTCAGCCAGTTGAGTGCACTACACCAAATCCACGAGGGGGCCACATGCCCACTGTTCAATCCTGGGGAGTGCAAAGCCACAGTCTCTCAAGGCTTTACAGTGGGTGGGTTGCCCACTGTTCCATCCTGGGGAGTGCAAAGCCACAGTCTCACAAGTCTCTACAGTGGGTGGGTTGTCCACTGTTCCATCCAGTGTCCTTGGCAGTGTTGCTTGTGGCGGCAGTGTCCTGTTCAGCGGTGCTTGTGGCGGCAGTGTCCTTGGCAGCGGTGCTTGTGGTGACAGTGTCCTGTTCAGTGGTGCTTGTGGCAGCGGAGTCCTTGGCAGTGACTCAGCTGCTGGCGGTCCTGTCTGGCCCAGCGGGGCTGGTGCTGGTGGTCCTTTAGGGCCCAGCGGGGCTGGTGCTGGGGGTCCTGTCCTGGGCAGCTGGGCTGGTGCTGGCGGTCCTGTCCTGGGCAGCTGGGCTGGTGCTGGCGGACCTAGCCTGGGCAGCTGGGCTGGTGCTGGCAGTCCTGTCCTGGGCAGCTGGGCTGGTGCTGGTGGACCTGTCCTGGGCAGCTGGGGTGGTGCTGGCCGTGGCCTCCTAGGCAGCGGGGATGATGAAGGGGATGATGGTGGTGGCCTCCTGGGCAGCGGGGATGATGGCGGTGGCCTCCTGGGCAGCAGGGCTGGTGCTGGCGGTGGCCTCATGGGCAGCGGGGATGATGGCGGTGGCCTCCTGGGCAGTGGGGATGATGGCTGTCTTCTCCGCCATGCTGCTCTTCCCAGAATTGCTGAGTTTCTTGTGCCCCTTCCGCACCTTGGAAGGTGTCGCAGCTGACTCCACACTCCCACCTGTACCCCTGGGAGCGGCTTTGGTGGCTGGAGTCTTCCCCCTCTCCCGCCGGGCTCTGGCCAACTTTTGATGCTTGACAGGTGGGGGACTGTCCGTGCTGTGGCTCCGTGCCACACTGGGTGCCCTGCTGCCCGGTGTACTTCAGATTCCGGTGACTACAGGCACCACTGGTCCCGGAGATGTTGTGGCTGAGGTACTAGGTTGCGACCTGGAAAGTCGGGCCCTAGGAGACTGACGGGGTGTGGGAGGTGAGGGAAAGAGGTCAAGGGTGGACAGGAAAAGTTTCTTGGGAACACTGGGACGGGTAGCTGGAGGGGGTTTGGGAGTGGAGGAAGAGGTTGTGGTTGTAGGAGGTGTTCGTTTAGTGACTTTGGGTGAAGGTGCATGCGCTCTAGGCTGTCGTGAGGTGGATGGCTGTTGGGTGGGTGTGTGGCTGCGTTTGTGTATCTTGGGAGGTGGCTTCACAGACACACTGGGAAAGGACACAGGGGACGTGTGAATGGTAGTGGGGGTGGTGACTGCACGTGAGCGGGGTGTGGTGGTGGGTGTGCTGGTGATGGAAGTAGTGGCTGTAGATGTAGTGCATGCAGGTGTGAGTGTAGACGAGAGTGGGAGGGAGGAGGGAGACAAGGAGGGGGACACAGTGGAGGCAGTGGATGTTGGTGTGTCTGCATGTGTGTGATGCTTGCGTGAGTGCCTGTGGGATGTGTGGTGCTTATGTTTGCCAGAGCTTCCCTTGTGTGTTGACGTGTGTGCATGCTGGTGTGCTTGGGATAGGCTGATGTAGAGGGGATTGGGTCTGGGTGGAGGAAGTTGGAGGGTGGAGGCTAGAGACAGGGACAATAGCTACCATCAGTGCTGAGGCCAGAGTCTGAAAAGCTCGCTGAAGGGCTGCCTGACCAGAATGAATGCCCTCCAGGAATGCAGTTGCTTGTTGCAACTGCCTTTCTACACCCTGGATGGCATTCAAAATGGTAGACTGCCCAACAGTGAGGGACCTGAGGAGGTCAATGGCCTCCTCACTGAGGGCAGCAGGGGTGACTGGGGCCTGGGGCGAAGGTGATACCCACCCTCCTGGGTGAGCGGGCACGGGGCAAAGGCTGAGGGGCTGCTGGGAGGGCGGTGCTGGGTGGTGCTCCCATCAGAGGACGAGTCCGTATCACTGGTGTCAGCTCCTGTCCCCGCCGTGGAGCTCCCCTCGCCCTCCGTCCCACTGGTGAAATCCGAGTCCGTAGTCTCCCCTCCAGGGCCATGTGGGATGCAGCTCCCTCCTGCTCCGGTGCCACTGCTCCTCCGCCAGATGATGCTTATGCACACAAGAACAGGGAGACCACAAAAAGGGGGGGAACGACAGAAGAAAGACATTTTGAGTGCATGCATTACCGCTACCGTTGGCGGACACGACAGACACAGAAGCCCTCTGCACTACGCTGCGCACTTGGGGTCCACTGTTCAATCCCTGGGACATGGCCTACAAGGCTATGGCCGACATCTGCACACATGCATGTCACAGGAGCCTGACTAGGTGTAGTTGGCACTGTACCCAGGTGGGGTGGGGTGCCACAGGGTCTGCCAGAACAAGGGGACCTAACTAGCACACTCGCCCTGGCCTAGGGAAACCCACAGCCCACCTCCCCCACCCAGACACCTCCACTGCGCGCAAAATCAGCAGAATGAGAGTGTACTCACCCCCTTGTGGCTGCTGTGATGCCCTCAAGCGCCCATCCAACTCCGGGTATGCCACCGCCAGGATCCTGAACATCAGGGGGGTCATGGAGCGACGGGCACCCCTCCCACGTTGGGAGGCCATCCCCAGCTGGGCCTCCGCCGTCTTCTTGCTCCAGTGGCGAATGTCCTCCCATCTTTTACGGCAGTGGGTGCTCCGTCTGTGGTAGACCCCCCAGGTTCTGGACTTCCTTGGCGATGGCACGCCTAATATCCTTCTTCTGGTGGGCGCTGACCTACAGGAATAGTACAGGGGAAAAGGAGAAGATATAACCGTCCGCACCGTCACAGTCATTGGCCCCTTCCCTACCCTTGCCATGTGGCACATGCACTCACCGTCGTTTAATGCACGCCTCAATCTCCCCCCCCCACATCTTTCATCCTCCCATCTCCACACAGGCATAGCCCATACACCATGCTCCCAGTTACCTGTTTGTCTGGAGGACCGTAGAGTAGCGTGTACTGGGGGAGGACCACATCCACAAGTTTCTCCACCTCCTCTGATGTGAAGGCAGGGGCCCTTTCCCCAGACGCACGAGCCATTGTCTCTTCCAGACCGAGGTCACAGCAGCACTTGCAGTGTAGGTCCTCTCCTGTCGAAGATCAGGTATCGAGTGATTGAACAGATAGAAAATGGCGGTCACGTCCGCGGCGGGGCGTACCGTCACCGCCGGTGTACATCGTCTTTGGCTCCTGGGACCCATAGGGTCCAATGTTAACCAATGCAGAATTGCGCCGCAGTCTTCCACCACCTACTGCGATGGTGTACAACGCCAGCGCAGTTACCTCACATCCCACTGTCCCACTTTACAGGTCAGACAGCCGCCATTTCAGGGGCCCCCATGGCTTAATTTTTCACTGCGTCACACATACCTAGGCCTTTCCTCAACACTCATGCAGGCCAAATTTCGGAATATGATTCGTGTTCTGTGTAAGCTGTGGGCACGTACCTCTGAGTTGGTTCACTCTGTGCTCACTGTTGTCCTTCATAGGCACCATCCACTGGAACATGTGAGGAGATGGCTGCATCCTCCGTTGTACAGACCGCTGGTGGACCTGTTGACAATGGAGGAAAGACATGTGATCATCACCTACAGGCTTGATCGTGCCACAATCATAGAACTGTGTGCCCAGTTGGAGCCAGACCTGATGTCAGCTATCCACCATCCCACAGGAATCCCCCCTCAGTGCAGGTGCTGTCAGTACTCCATTTCCTTGCAAGTGGATCATTTCAAGCAATAGTGGCCATAGCATCAGGGATGTCCCAGCCTATGTGTTGTCTGCCCTGCTGAAACACATGCAGAGCTACATCGTTTTCCCTCAGGTGGAGGATTTGCCTACAGTGAAAGGTGACTTCTATGCCCTGGGACATATCCCCAACATCATAGGTGCCATTGATGGGACACATGTGGCTTTGGTACCCCCCGCAGGAGTGAACAGGTGTACAGAAACCGGAAGAGTTATCATTCCATGAATGTGCAGATGGTGTGTTTGGCAGACCAGTACATCTCCCATGTGAATGCCAAATTCCCTGGCTCAGTGCATGACGCTTACATCCTGCGAAATAGCTTCCCTTATATGATGGGTCAACTCCAGAGGCACCATGTGTGGCTATTAGGTGAGCACCTGGAAGCAAGTCAGTGGGAATGGTTATCTGGGTCTGGGGATTTCCCTACAGGTTAGTGTGTGTCTAACAGTTGCCCTCGCAATTTGCAGGTGACTCTGGTTACCCCAACCTGTCATGGCTACTGACCCCAGTGAGGAATCCCAGGACAAGGGCAGAGGAACGCTACAATGAGGCCAGGTGGATCCCCATTCTACTCACCAAAAAAGGTGTGCCAGATCATCGTGGCCTGCTGTATGCTTCACAACTTAGCTTTGCGACAACAGGTGCCTTTTCTGCAGGAGGATGGTCCAGATGGCGGTGTTGTGGCAGCTGTGGAGCGTGTGGACAGTGAAGATGAGGAAGCAGAAGAATTGGACATCGACAACAGGAACTCGGTTATCCTGCAATATGTCCAGTGAGACACATGTAAGAATACAAACCTGCCTACTACATGTACTTAAACACTACTACCTCCCTACTGTCGTTTTCACCCAGTGTATGGTCACTGAGTTTTCACTTTCCCTTACGATTTCACAGATGTGGGTCCCACTGTGTGACATCTGCTTTGTTTCCTCATGGACTAGAGCTGTGTGACATAGGTATGTTGACATTACATTTGAAAGAGCATTTTGTCACTGTAATTGCTAATACACTATTTCGAAATCACAGACAGACTCCAGATTGTTTTGTGCTTTAAGGGTGTTTATTTATGTGCTCAAGATTGGAGGGGGTTGTAAAATGATGAGGGGTGATGGTGGAGGAATGTCCATGGCAGAGTCCAGTCTTTTAGTCTCACAGGTGCATTGCCCAAATGGACATAGGAAGTGGAGCTGGACAGGGTGACAAAGTGGGACAGAAGGATGACATTCAGGGTGGTCTCATTTCTTGGCGGAGGTCTTGGCATCGTTCTCTGTTTTGCCCTGGATCTGAGGGACCGTTTGCGGGGTGGTTCTCCCTCTGCAGGGGGTGGGGTGCTGGTGTGGTGGTCCTGTGGCGGTGCCTCCTGTCCACTAGCGCCGGCGGAGGTGGTGAGCAGTTCATCGTCCAGGCTAGTGTCAGGGGCCCCTTGTTGTGCCACAGTGTCCCTCCTGGTGTTGAGGACTTCCTTCAGCACCCCTACGATGGTGCCCAGGGTGGAATTGATAGTTCTGAGTTCCTCCCTGAAGCCCAAATACTGTTCCTCCTGCAGTTGCTGGGTCTCCTGAAACTTGTCCAGTACCGTTGTCATTGTCTCCTGGGAATGGTGGTAGGCTCCCATGATGTTGGGGAGGGCGTTGTGGAGAGTGGGTTCCTTTGGCCTGTCCTCCCCCTGTCGCACACCAGCCCTCCCAGTTCCTCTGTGATCCTGGGCCTCCGCCCCCTGGACCGTGTGCGCACTGCCACTGCCCCCAGGTCCCTGTTGTTGTCGGGGTGATGGTTTAGCCTGGGTTCCCTGTAGTGGTGGACACACTGCTGATTGACGTGTCCTGGGGAAAGAGGTATGGGCCCGCTGGGTGGGTGCTGTGCTGGTGTTTCCAGAGGGGGGAAGCTCTGTGGTGGCCTGTGACTGTGTGAGGGGAGCCGACAGTCCAGAGGTCCCTGATGGGCCGGGCTGGTCATCTAGATCCAGTTGGACAGAGCTGCTGTCATCACTGTGGGCCTCTTCTGTTGGTGGTGTGGACATGTGTGGACCCTCCTGTCCGGTGACGTTGGGTAGGGGTCCTGCAGGGGTATAAAAGGATGTTTATTACATCTGTGTGTGCCATGGCGTGCAATGGGTGCGTGACCGTGTACCCCAGTGCTTGCATTCCTGTGTGGGTCCTTGTGTGATGGTGGTTTAGGGGGGTGTATGGGTATGTGCAGTGGCCACGCTTTTGTGATGGGTATCCATGCTTTGTTGTCAAGGTACCATGGCTTCTTTTTAGATTCAGGTGGCAACTGGTTACCACCCCCACCCAGGGAATTGTTTTGGGCTCCTTCTGAGAACCCCTTATTTTTAAGCTTTTCTCCACCCTGTTTCTTCTGGTGGGAACCCTGACCACCTTTGTGGATGTCCCTCCCCAGGTACCTTTTTGGACACTCTAGTGCTAACCCTGAGGCCTGCCTCCTCAGCAAGCTTTCCAGGATCAGTCAACTTACAGTCAACTAGGTGCTGGCGCAACTCTGTAAAGCAAACACTGAACATATGCTCTTTCAGAATCAAATTAAATAACCCCAAATAATCATCTACTTTACTGCCCACACCCATCCACTCAGTGCCTTACTGGAGAAATCAAAGAAGTCTACCCAGTTCTGGGTGGAGAGTGTGGTGCTGTCCCTGAATCTCTGAAGGTATTTCTCAGGGATCAGCCCAAACTTGGCAAGTAAAGCGGTTTTCATGGGTGCATATGTGTTTTTC
This sequence comes from Pleurodeles waltl, assembly GCF_031143425.1. NCBI lineage: Eukaryota > Metazoa > Chordata > Amphibia > Caudata > Salamandridae > Pleurodeles > Pleurodeles waltl. The sequence continues at coordinate 1,487,087,549 of NC_090444.1, forward strand.
TCTTGGATCCAATGCAAGGAGTGTGTCCCTCCCCACAACTGGTACTTACTCCCACAAGGTTGACCCCAATTGCTCCTCAGGAACCCCGCGAGCCCTTAGTGCAACTTGATTAAGCAGCCAACCACCTATCAATGTCATCCCCACCACATAACTTGGCACTACACTTTTAGGTATACAAACCTTCCCTTCTCCTGCAGGTCCTGTACGTATGCTGCCTCCATCACTGCTGGACTCAGACTGCCTAGCCTTGATATCCAGCTCCTTGAGACTCAGTTCCTTAGCCAGAAGAATCTACTTCTCAGCCAAAGCCCTTTCAGCCTCAGCTTGTTTGTCTTCTCTCTCAGCTTTCCTCTCTTCTGCCTCCATGTTTAACTTTGTCATCTGCAATTGGAATTCTCTCTCCTCCCTTCTTTCCTCTGGCGTCAGGCCATGGCTAGAGACACTGCTCCCTGGTTTACCAGGGGACACAATTCCAGGGGTAACATCCCCCACTGCTGGTGACAAATCCTCTGATGGGCCGTCCCCTGTCTCCTCCACCTCAACATTCTCCTGTGACTGGGCTTCTGCCCAGGCCCTCAGGGGCGTATTTATACTCCGTTTGCGCCGAATTTGCGTCGTTTTTTTCGATGCAAATTCGACGCAAAACTAACTCCATATTTATACTTTGGCGTTAGACGCGTCTAGCGCCAAAGTTCATGGAGTTAGCGTCATTTTTTTGCGTGAACACCTTCCTTGCGTTAATGAGATGCAAGGTAGGCGTTCCCGTCTTAAAAAATGACTCCCAGGCATGTGCGTGGTATTTATACTCCCGGGCAAAAATCACGCCCGGGAGTGGGCGGGGCAAAAAACCCTGCATTTGTGCCTCTTTTTAACACCTGGGTCAGGGCAGGCGTTAAGGGACCTGTGGGCTCAGAATGAGCCCAGAGGTGCCCTCCCCTGCCCCCAGGGACACCCCCTGCCACCCTTGCCCACCCCAGGAGGACACCCAAGGATGGAGGGACCCATCCCAGGGAAGAAAAGGTAAGTTGTGGTAAGTATTTTTTTAATTTTTTTTTGTGGCATAGGGGGGCCTGATTTGTGCCCCCCTACATGCCACTATGCCCAATGACCATGCCCAGGGGACATAAGTCACCTGGGCATGGCCATTGGGCAAGGGGGCATGACTCCTGTCTTTGCTAAGACAGGAGTCATGTTAATGGCGTCTGGGCGCCCCCAAAAAATGGCGCAAATCGGGTTAAGACGATTTTTTTGCCTCAGCCTGACTTGCCCCATTTTGGGACGCCCAAACGGCATTTTTCCCTACGCCGGCGCTGCCTGGTGTACGTCGTTTTTTTTTCACGCACACCTGGCAGCGCCGGTCGGCTTAGCCGGCGCTAATTTTTTTGGCGCAAAACTGCGTTAGCGCAGTTTTGCGTCAAAAAGTATAAATATGGGCCTCAGCGTCTTTTGGTATTCCTCCTTTCTGGAGGCACCCCGGGTAGGTACTCCCATCCCATTGCAGAACCTCTTCAGCTGGTTAACAGTGTAGGTCTCCAGCTTGGCTAAGTCAAACTCTCCAGCTCCTGCTGGAGACCCAGCCAGAGACATGTTGAATGGGAATTAAGTTAAAATGTCAAGCAGAAAAATGAAATTGCAGAAAAAGATAAAAAATCAAGTTGACCTTCAACTGTGGATAGGTAGTGTACACGTAGCTATTGTATATGTCACTGCACAAATACAAGTCCTATCCTCATCGCTGATCACCAATTTTAGAAATTGGGTCTTTGGTTGGCAGTCACGTTACCCCTTGTCCAAGCAAGGACCCTCACCCTAGTCAGGGTAAGTCACACAGAATCCAAATTAGCCTGTGCCCACTCTCTGGTAGCTTGGCACTGAGCAGTCAGGCTTAACTTAGAAGGCAATGTGTAAGGTATTTGTGCATTAAATCATGCAACAACACAGTGGAACACTACAAAAAGACACCATGCAGGTTTAGAAAAATATAGGAATTTATCTGATAAAAAGCAGGTCAAAACGATCAAGATTTGATAAGTATGTGTCAAAATATCACTGTTAAAATGATAAATCGAGTCTTTATTTCTTAAAAAGCAACAAAAATCTCTTGCAAGCACAAATTACTTGGTTTGCATCTCAATTATCCGCAGGCGACCGCAGGGGAGGAGATGCGTGGAAAGCAGGGAGTGGCCCGTCGGTTTCTCCAGGAGCACACAGACGATGCATTGATGCTTTTCCATGCAGCAAGGGCTTTGTGTCGATTTCCAGCACACAGGCTTGGATCCTCTTTGGGATTCGGGGTATTTGGACGCCCCGAGGATGATGCAGAGAAATCCTGGGTGTGGAGGACCAAGTTCTGGTCACAATGCTGGTGCTGCGTCGATCTCCACTAGGGGAGCCAGGCTGCGTCGTTCCAGTTCGGCAATGCAGTGATTTTCTCACCACAGGGCAGGCTGTGCATCGATTCCGGCAGACTGTGCATCGATTTTCAAGGCACAAGGAGTTCTTTGCAGAAATGAAGTCTTTTTGTCCCTGACACTTCAGGAAACAGGAGGCAAGCTCAATCCAAGCCCTTGATGAGCAATTCTCAGCAGAGCCAGAGGGCAGCAAGGAAGCAGGGCAACAACAAGGCAGCAGTCTTTGACATCAAGGCAATCAGGGGAGTCCAGTGGGCAGCCAGGCAGCTTCTCTTAGCAGGTTGCAGGTCCTGTGCAGAGTTTTCTTTCCCAGGAAGTGTCTTTTCAAGAAGTGTCTGAGTTGGGTCAAGGACCCAGTTTAAATACCCAAATGTGCCTTTGAAGTCGGGCAGACTTCACAGAGTGTCTTAGAGGTGCACAAGGTCCCCTTTCAGTTCCATCCTGTCTGCCAGGGTCCCAGTAAGGGGTTTGGCAATCCATTGTGTGAGTGCAGGCCACTGTCCTTTGCCATGTAAGTGTCAGACCCTCCAACCTCCAAGCCCAGGAAGACCCATTCAGTATGCAGATATGTGCAGGTGTGAGTGAGCATCCTGTGTTTGGGGTTGTCTGAGTGAAATGCACAAGGGGGCTGTCCATCAAGTGGGGGCCACGATAAAGGTGGGATGAAATTTAGAGCTTTTCCAATGTTAATTCCCGTAGGAAAAATTGAACAGCAATGGCGCTAAAATCACTGGACAGAATTACACCACATTTGGCAGAAAGGTAGCTCTTGGTCCAGAAAAAGCCCTTTGTGTCATTTGGTGTAAATCCGGGCAGTAGTTTTTGAGAAATTTAAGAAAATCCAAATTTGTATGTATAGGGCCTAGAAGGATTTGCGATCCCCACTGATCTCGGGCAGAGATCTGATTGGCTGATAACACTTCGATAGCAGAAGTGTTGTCAACCATCTTGGGAGCAGAGTTCCAGAGCAAAATATTAAAAACATAGAAAAGGGTCCACGGTACGAACACCCTGACCCCTTAGCTCTGGTGGTGGGGTCCCAAAGTGACACTCCCAGGGCCAAAAAGCATTTTTAAAACTTTTACGGTTGGATCTGCGGCGCATCCGCCGATCCGCTGTAAAATTTTAAAAAAAATTAAGTTCTTCCTTATTATAAAGCCCCAGGGTGGGACAAGTCCCGGGGGCATTTTTTAAAGAAATGTGGGTGGGGGCTCCTGTCCCCTCCCACTGCCCTGGGGACAACCTCCTCCCCAGGCATTTAAAAAATGTCATGTGGGGGGGGTCTGTGACCCCCTGCGTCCCAGACCCCACCCCCCGGCTACATTGAATTTTGAGTGGGGGTCCACACGGCACCCCCGCACCTTGGGGCCACCACCCCCTGGGGCAAATGTTTTTAAAAAAGGGGATCTCTATGGGACCCCCAAGCACCATGGAAAACCACCACGGGTTCTATATAGATATATGAAGGGGAGCCTGTGGCCCCCCATTTCCTGGGGACCTCCATCCCACGGGGCAAACAGAAAACAATTGAAAGGGGGTCTGTTTTGGACCCCTAAGCACCCGGGACCACAAACCCCGGCCCAATCTCCACATTGGAAGGGGACCGCGCGGCCCCCCTCTTGGAGCCACTGATGGCCTGGGGGACCGCCATCCCCCAGGACCAGCTCCTGCTATGTCCAGTGGTGCCCACCCTCGGGACATAGCTGTTTGCTGTAGCTTGGCTACAACTCTGCAGCCAAGCCACAGCAAACACTTCGAGTTTTGACAGTGGGACCTGTAAAGCGGGGCCCACTGCCAAAATCCGAAGCTTTCATCTCTGTCCCGTGTCAAAGCACCTCCCTGCTTGCTGAAGCAGTGGACCTTCATCAGGAACTTTAAGGCATCTCCCACAGTGCTGGGTAGCCTTTTAGGGCTTTTTTGTAAAATAAAAAAAAAGAAATTAGGGACCACAGAGGAACCCTTGAGGGCTCCCTGCGGGTCCCGGATAGCCGGTAAAGGACTTGTTTTTAAATAATAAAATTATTACAAAATACATATACTTTACAGATAACCCTTCAAGGGCAGGAAAAACAGGGCTCCAAAAATATAGCTCAGCTTGACAGAAGAGGGCTTTCACACTGAGCACTGAAGGTGCGAGTTCAGCTGGACTCATTTCCCTCCTTTTTTTTTTTTATTACAAATGTTAAAATAAAAAATTAAAGGTGATTTTATTTCTTAAAAATAAAAAATACATTTTCATTTTTTAATTAAACAAAATAATGTTATTTTAAGTATATCATACATCAAAGCCTACACAAGTCTCTGTCTCCCTCTCACTCTCCTTCTCTCTCTCTCTCTATCAATCTCTTTCTGCCACTCATACACCCACTGAGACACTTATGCACCCACTCACACACCCACTTAGACACTCACGCACCTACCTACAGACCCACTGAGACCCTCTTGCACCCACTCACAGCCCCACTGAGACACTCACGCACCCACTCAGACACTCACACACACTCACAGACCCACTCAGACACTCATGCACCCATTCACAGACCCACTCACACCCTCATGCACCCACTCATAGACCCACACACCCACTAAAACACTGATGTACGCACTCTCACACCCAGACAGACAGTCTGGCAGCCACTCTCACCCCCAGATACACCCTTTCCCACCCAGAGAGGCCGCTGCCAAATGCCGTGTACAGCATGGGGTTCAGTGGATAGGAGGAGTTGGCTGCAGGGTCTGGCTGCAGGCCAGGTCTTGCGGGCAAAACTCCCCTGCGCACTGGTGAAGGCCGTGCACGGTGCAAGTTTGGGTGCTTATAGGGGGTTGGCCTCAGACCATGGCCAGAGGCCAGGCCCTTTGGCCAACCACCACCACACATGGCCACAGGCCGTGCGCCGCAGTAGTTGGATTAACGCATAGAAATGAAAATTACTTTACGCTAAAAAAAACATAGAAATTCACTGAAAAAAAACAAAGGTTACAGGGACGTTATAGTTAGAAAATAGAATTTTAAAAAAACATAATAAGTCACTGAAAAAAACAAAGGTTAGAGGGGCGTTTTAGTTAGGGTCACATTTCAAGCGTACAAAACCACAGAAATTCAGCAGTTATAGTTACCTTATCTAACTATAACGTGTGCCTCCCTAATGCACTGCTTATGACCTCACAGATTACATAACTCATGGCATGATTAGTGACATCACTGATGACTTCTCAAACGATATCACTGGTGACATCATCCATGCACTGACACACCCACTCATTCACACATAGAAACTCTTGTATGTCCACACAAACAGAACTGCTCACATATTTCTTCACACGTAGCTGAAATTAGTTTTTTGAGACATTCATTCACTTAATAGATCACTGACAGAACCACTTAGTCACCAATATAGTACAAACTCACATATTAAGAGAGTCATACAGATAGTTACACATCCACTCATACACCTATACAGCCATTAACACACCCACTGATACACCCATAAAAAAGGTTCAGAAAAAACAATTATTACATAACTCGTCTATCAACACATTTGTTTAATCAACTGCACAACCACTAACAGATCCACACACTCACTCATTCAGTCACTAAGATCCTGACTCAGTCTTCAATACAATCACTTACACCCATAATCACTCAGTTATAAAGCCATTCACACACCCACTTACTGACATGCACAGGCACTGATACTCTCAGTCAGTCACCAATGTAGCCACTCACACACCCACTCATTCACCAACATAAATACTAACATATCCACTTATTCGCCCATATACAAAACTGACGCACCCACTTACACACCTATTCACTCTCACATACCGTTAGTGACAGGTACTCAGTTATAATTAAAGCCATTCATAGACTACACCGTAACTGATTCACCACCTCACTCATAAATAGAATGACACCTATTGCTTTAAACACAAAACCACTCTCACAATCAGTCACTCACCGAGTCACTGACACACCCATTCATCTGTGAGGTCATAAGCAGTGCTGAATTTCTATGGTTTTGTACGCTTGAAATGTGACCCTAACTATAATGTTCCTCTATCCTTTGTTTTTTTTTCAGTGAAAATAAATAAATATATATATATATATATATATAACTAAAGGTTAGAGTGATGATTTAGTTAGACTGAGAGACTGAGATTTCACATGCACAAAATCATAAACCATTGAAATTCAGCAGTTAAGGTTAACTGAGCTAACTATAACGTAGGCTCAGCAATGCACTGCTTATGACCTCACATATTTCATCACTCATGACATGGTCAGTGACATCACTGATGACATCACTCATGACCTGTTTCCACTATACTTTCCTTTTAAGCATGTGCCTCCCAGATGTTTAGTAATCATGAAGCCAGACTGATAAAACTAGAACTTTGTTTTACCTCCACCGATTCTCTGTTTGGGGTGGGTTATTTTCAAGCCTGTTTAGCTGTGCCACAAGGACTTATCCAACTCAAATCGGCTTCCTCCTGTCTCCTCTGACTACCTTGTAATACTTTAGCAAGATTAAGGTGAGGTGTCTTTTCCATACCCCGAGAGCTAAATTGTACTCATATTCCCTTCACCATCAGAGCAATCATTGAACATATGCTACTTTAGGAAACCTTTAAGACCTGGCTTTTTATCTCTACCCATACCCCTTAATCACTATTTTCTGTTCTCAGCTTTATTCCTGTATTGTTTGATGACAACCAGAGAGCAAAAATGTGATCTGTCAAAATAGCTGAATTAATGTGAACCATTGGTATTTACTCTGGGAACACTCCATGCTATTGTGTTCAATATGTTTTTGTCATTACACATTCAAATCTGCCTTGCCCTGACTTTGTGTGCGTAGATGTACCGGTTTATAAATAGTTGGTGCGGACATAAGGATTGAGGTGCATAATAGAGATGAAAATAAAGTTTCCTGGCACAGCACAGAATCTCTATGAATTTCTAATGAATTTGTTAGTGAGAAGGGCAAGAGGTGTGCTTGTTCTGCCCCGGGGTCGCAGTAGGCCATGAATAAGGTTCATTTGGAAGTTTGGTGGGATAATCTTTACTAGTGATCAATGTGTCCCTTTCTCCAGAGAAACACACAATCCACTTGCCCAATATTGTGAAGGCCAAAAGCCCAATATTGTGAAGGCCAAATGATTCAGGGAAGACTGTGGTTCAAGGGAAGTGAAGAGTAGCAGGTCTGGCACCTTGCAGGAGATATCACACAAGAAGCAGCGATCTCAGAAGGTGAAACTGTTTAATGGTCCATGGTAGACACTTGAACTTTTGTGTGATGTTAATTTCAATTCCTGAAATTAACATCACACAGACAATAGAGGGTTACTCAACTCATGAGAAAAGGGTCACAGGTTTACATATAAAACATGAGAATGTCACCAGTAAGCATGCTGAAAATCTAGAAATGCAAAATATAAACAAACTGGAAGCCTGATAGCCTTGTACCATTAAAAATAAGAGTGTAATTTCTTTACTGCTTTACAAAAAAATGTGAGCCAATGTAAGGCGACAGAAGTACTTTTCAGGGTGGGATTGGATCCCATAGTTAACCAGGGTGGTTTCTCAAATCATCTCATCCACCACCGATTCCTTCTTTGTGCAAATGCATGCTCTGCAAATTTCCAAGGAAATGTTCTTCAGTAAACTCATGAAATTGAATTATACACTGAAATGTATTTAGAAAACAACTAGTGGTCACAAAACTCGTAGAAATTGCGAGGAATAGCAAAAAAAAACCACTAAGTATTACTACACTTCTGCTGATAAAAACAGCACCTCATATGTGTGGCCTTGCCAATCGTAACCAACAGTAAAAAAGGGAACTGTGCTCACGTGGAGTCAATGTAGAGTCAATGTGCTCTTAACATAGTCAGCACTTTGGCCCAGATTTAAGAGGGCCTTGCGCCACATCAGCATTGTTTTCTTTATGCTAACATGGCCCAACAAGGCCAAAATCGCTGTGCCATAATTACAAAGGGGCGCAATGCATGCATTACCCTACTTTGTAACCCCTTGCGCCAATTATGCCTTTTCCAGGTATAATGTATGCAAGGGGGTCATCCCCCTGTTAGCGGGAAAGCAAAAATGGCGCAGTGGAATCTAAGAGATTCCACTGTGTCATTTTTTCCAGCTACTTTTGATGCCTGTGCAGAGCAGGCCTTAAAAGGGGGCACACCATTGCTTTCAATGGGCCCCTAAGTACTGTGCAGGATTAGCGCCAACATTTTGGCGTTAATCCTACAAGGTAAATCAGTAGCATAAAAAATGTGGTCTCTATTACCCCTACCCTGCACCATGGTGTGCTGTATATTAAATACGGCACACACATGGTGGCGGTAGCGGGGCACTAAGGGGCGCAACGAAAGTGGCGGTGCATTGGATGCAGTGCCTTGTCCTAATCATGCCACATACATTAGTTCCACCAACATTTGTGGGGTACTATTTTTCTTGGGAGAAGAGTCGGAATGATGCATTCTAGGAAGTTTGGCATTTGCCAGAGGTTCTAGAGTTTTCTAAAAGGTGTGCAGAAATGTTTTTTTTTTTACGCATACTCTGACATTTGCTGGGCATTCTAAGTAATGACATGTGCTGGAAATCATGCACAATGGTTTCTCCTGGTCTTTTTTTTTAGCAGTACCCAGATGGCAGGTTTCTTGGCTCCCACTCTGACCCCCTGGGCAAAAATACTGTAGTCACCCGCCATAGATGTTCCCTCCATCAGAAACAGACACCTGAATTCAAGTGAGCAATTCCTTCCTCTTGCCCATTGAAAGCCTACATGTGTCTGATACACCCCTCACAAAGACCCAGGGACAAATAAATGTACATCAGGCATTGGCAGGGATGTGTTCCTGTATGAGGAAAACTAGGGTAAATTGCCAAGTTTTAGTTAACAATGACTGAAAATCGGACAGATTCAACAAGCTCTCCCTTCCAGCCAATCAGAGCTTGCACTAGTAGATACCTTGGGTTGTACAGATTTGGAAACTACATAGGCCCATATTTATACTTTTTGACGCCAAACTGCGCTAACGTAGTTTTGCGTCAAAAAAATTAGCGCCGGCTAACGCCATTCTGAAGCGCCATGCGGGCGCCGTATTTATTGAATGACGTTAGCCGGCGTGAGCCGCCGGCGCCGTCTGGTGTGCGTTAAAAAAACGACGTACACCAGGCAGCGCCGGCGTAGGGGGATATGGGGCTTGGGCGTCAAGAAATGGGGCAAGTCAGGTTGAGGCAATTTTTTCGCCTCAACCCGATTTGCGCCATTTTTTTTCACTCCCAACCCCCATAGAAATGACTCCTGTCTTAGCAAAGACAGGAGTCATGCCCCCTTGCCCAATGGCCATGCCCAGGGGACTTATGTCCCCTGCGCATGGTCATTGGGCATAGTGGCATGTAGGGGGGCACAAATCAGGCCCCCCTATGCCACAAAAAAAAAAAAAAAAACCACTTACCTGAACTTACCTTAATGTCCCTGGGATGGGTCCCTCCAGCCTTGGGTGTCCTCCTGGGGTGGGCATGGGTGACAGGGGGTGTCCCTGGGGGCATGGGGGAGCACCTCTGGGCTCCTTCAGAGCCCACAGGTCCCTTAACGCCTGCCCTGACCAGGCGTTAAAAAATGATGCAAAATCGGCTGGATGTCATTTTTTTTTACCCGCCCACTCCCGGGCGTGAATTTTGCCCGGGAGTATAAATCCGACGCACATGCCTCGGAGTCGATTTTTTAGACGGGAACGCCTACCTTGCATATAATTAACGCAAAGTAGGTGTCCACGCTAAAAAATGACGCTAACTCCATGGACTTTGGCGCTAGACGCGTCTAACGCCAAAGTATAAATATGGAGTTAGTTTTGCGTCGAAATTGCGTCAAAAAAAACAACGCAATTCCGGCGCAAACGGAGTATAAATATGCCCCATAGTTTTTATATTTTCCATATAGACCTGGGGTTGATATGCCATCAAATAAACAGAGCATCATAAACAGTGATTCTCCCAAAATTCAGTGAACGGCGCTAATATTGAATAATTGACCACAGCCCCTAGGAAACACCACGTATATTTGATATTAAAAGACTGGGATTTATGTTAGTCCTTTTGAGAAATATAACAAAATACTGCTCAAATATGTTTAAATAAATTAAACAAATCTCACATTTGACATTATATACCCAGAGTGCAAATATATATGCAGAGGTTACACCAATACACAGCCCATAATGAGGTGAAGAATACATGTAATCTCTTGAAGTGCATAGAAAGAACACATAGGTAAATTTGTTTGAGCATCTTACCACTGGTTTGTTTGGAATACAACTCTGGCTTTGCAACCGGCAGTTAAATAGTTAAATGCTTTTCTGTACACTGTTTGTACACTCCAAATCCAACTCTACACCGTTTTACAATTACTGAGCAGCATACCATATACTGTTTCGTTCTTGAATTACTATCCAGAACAGCCTCTACAGTTTTGTGCCGTCGTTCTATTATATAACATCTTGCAGCAGCTGTTGCAAGTTTAGAGTTTCAGAGCCACGTTTGTCTGCCAGTGCCGTCCACAAATGTTTTGAGAGTTAAAAGTGCATATTTTCACCGTGCGTAATTGTTTGTTTCTTTCCAACAATCTTCTCAGCTGCTTCCTGTATGTATATTTTATAATCGTTTATTTTTCTTACATAGTGTGATTTGTTACAAGAATTCCAGATTTCATATGTTAACTAATGGTTTCTATTATATCATTTTTCCAGCGTTCACATTTTGCAAAACTGCATTCTTCACTCAATCTTTGCCATAACATATGTTGTAAGACTGTATTTTTAAATAATCTATGTATTATTTGAAGCAGATAGAATGACTACATGCACATTTTTATTTTGCAGTTCTTTTTTATATTTTTTTTAAACATTTTTTTAGTTAGTGGAACAGAAAACAACACTTACGCACTGCGATCAAACTTGGGTGTTACAATAACTATTTACAAATCCCGTGATTTATTGCCAACTAGTACAAGTCTCATCAGTCAAGGCACAGTACATTGTAAAGGATACTGTTAAAGTAATTATAATGGAACTCCAAGGAGGCGCATCTATAAAGCAAGCAACAAACTGTATTGCATCTGGCGAGATCTACAACACCTTTATACATCAAAATCAGATCTTCCTGACTGAGGTCAGTCTACCTACTCAGGGGCCAGAAATAGTTCACATAGTGACACCCATGCTTTCAGGTCATTCTGAAACTTTTTGCCTGATCTACTAATCATCATATTATTTTACAGTTCGTATGACAGGCAAACAATTTTAGTGTTTAAACGCTTGCTACACAGGCACATTATTATCAGCTCAAATTAAACCCAGTACTGCTCTGTGGTTCTGATGTGGTGGTGTTCTATTACTTCCATGGAAAGAGCTCTAGAAGGCAATTGGAAAACCAGAAGAATCTGCTTACATTCCATTAAATAAATGCTATACTCTTCCTTCCTCCCAAGACCTAATATGTGGCAGCTGCAGCACTGCTGGTGCACTAAATGCAAGCCCATCTGCACCAGTCCGTGCCTGGACTGCACATAGTGGCAAGAACTTTGGTTCTCCCCACCCACTATACCTTGCTGCGCTCCTCCATGCTGTTAACCCAGGCTCATCGCACTGCTGCCATACCCCATCACACAAATTCTTATTGTAGGAGGCTGGCCTGGCTTATAGTGGGTACCTGATGGTACTTACACCTTGTGCCAGGTCCAGTTATCCCTTATTTGTAGATTAGTAGTGTTCTAGCAGCTTAGACTGATAGTGGTAGCTATAGCAGAGCAACATGGGCTGAATTAGGAGACATGCAAAGCTCCTACTATACCACTTATATCATATAGCACTATATCATAAGAATCACAATACTCAGAGTTACTAAAAATAAAGGTACTTTATTTTAGTGACAATGTGCCAAAAATATCTCAGAGGATATACTCCCTTAGGAGGTAAGTAAAATATACAAAATATACACACAAACCAAAATCAGGTAAGTAAACAGTTAGAAAAGTAGTGCAAACACTGTAGAATACATTAGGATGCAATAGGCCTAGGGGCAACACAAACCATATACTAAAAAAGTGAAATGCAAACCACTTAGGGACCCCTGGTCTAGTGTAGTGTGTAGAGGGTCGCTGGGAGTGTAAGAAAACACTAAGGGTGTCCAAGATACCCCACCCCAAGACCCTGAAAAGTAGGAGTAAAGTTACCCTACTTCCCCAGAAACACACTAAAGTCGTGATAGGAGATTCTGCAAAGACCACAACTGACTGCAAAGCACTGAAGACGGATTCCTGGACCTGAGGACCTGTAAAGGAAGGGGACCAAGTCCAAGAGTCACAAAAGTGCCCGTAGGGGCAGGAGCCCACTAAATCCCAGATGAAGGTGCAAAATGGCTGCCGCTGGGTGGAAGAAGCTGAAGATTCTGCAACAACGGAAGATGCCAGGAACTTCTCCTTTGCACAAAAGATGTCCCATGGCATGCTGGAGGATGCAGAGTTGTTTCTACGCAGAAAGTCCGCAAACAAGGCTTGCTAGATGCAAAGGTCGCAGTTGAAGAAAATGGGTGCTGCCCGGGCCCAGGAAGGACCAGGAGGTCGCCACTTGGAAGAGGGGACGGAGGGGGCACGCAGCAACACAGAGAGCCCACACAAAAGCAGGCAGCGCCCACAGAAGTACTTGAACACGGGTTCAAGAAAACTGAGCACAGCGGTCGTCTCAACACTACAAAAGAGGGTCCCACGAAGCCGGTGGTCAACTCATCGAGTTGAGCAATGCAGGACGGAGTGCTGGGGACTTGGGCTGTGCTGTGCACGAAGGATTCCTTGCAAAAGTGCACAGAAGCCCTAGCAGCTGCAGTTCACGCAGTACACAGGATTACTGTCTGGCGTGGGGAGGCAAGGACTTACCTCAACCAAATTTGGACAGATGGACCACTGGACTGTCGGGGTCATTTGGATCCAGCTCCTGTGTTCCAGGGACCACACTCGTCATGATGAGAGGGGACCCAGAGGACCGGTGAAGCAGAAGTTTGGTGCCTGCGTTAGCAGGGGGAAGATTCTGTCGACCCACAGGAGATTTCTTCTTGGCTTCCAGTGCAGGGTGAAGGCAGACAGCCTCCAGAGCATGCACCACCAGGAAACAGTCAAGAAAGACGGCAGGATTAGGCGCTACAATGTCGCTGGTAGTCTTTTTGCTACTTTGTTGCAGTTTTGCAGGTGTCCTGGAGCAGTCAACGGTCGATCCTTGGCAGAAGTCGAAGAGGGAGATGCAGAGGAACTCTGGTGAGCTCTTGCATTCGTTCTCTGACGAGAAGCCCACAGGAGAGACCCTAAATAGCCCTCAGAGGAGGATTGGCCACCTAGTCAGGTAAGCACCTATCAGAAGGGGTCTCTGACGTCACCTGTTGGCACTGGCCACTCAGAGGCCTCCATTGTGCCCTCACACCTCTGGATCCAAGATGGTAGAGGTCTGGGACACACTGGAGGAGCTCTAGGCACCACCCCTGGGGTGGTGATGGACAGGGGGAGTGGTCACTCACATTTCCTTTGTCCAGTTTCGTGCCAGAGCAGGGCTGGGGGATCCCTGAACCGGTGTAGACTGGTTTATGCAAGGAGGACACCACTAGTGCCCTTCAAAGCATTTCCAGAGGCCAGGAGAGGCTACTCCTCGCAGGCTCTTAACACCTATTTCCAAAGGAAGAGGGTGTAACACCCTCTCTCACAGGAAATCCTTTGTTCTGCCTTCCTGGGACTGGGACTGGGCTGCCCAGACCCCAGAAGGGCAGAAGCCTGTCTGTGGGTTGGCAGCAGCAGTAGCTGCAGTGAAAACCCCAGAGAGCTCGTTTGGCAGTACCCGGGTCCATGCTTTAGCCCCGGGGACGCATGGGATTGGCACCCCAATACCAGATTTGGCATGGGGGGACAATTCCATGATCTTAAACATGTTACATGGCCATATTCGGAGTTACCATTGTGAAGCTACATATAGGTATTGACCTATATGTAGTGCACGCGTGTAATGGTGTCCCCGCACTCACAAAGTCTGGGGAAATTGCCCTGAACTATGTGAGAGTACCTTGGCTCGTGCCAGGGTGCCCTCACACTTAGTAACTTTGCACCTAACCTTCACCAAGTGAGGGTTAGACATATAGGTCACTTATACGTTACTTAACTGCAGTGTAAAATGGCTGTGAAATAACGTGGACGTTATTTCACTCAGGCTGAAGTGGCAGTCCTGTGTAAGAATTGTCTGAGCTCCCTATGGGTGGCAAAAGAAATGTTGCAGCCCATAGGGATCTCCTGGAACCCCAATACCCTGGGTACCTAGGTACCATATACTAGGAAATTATAAGGGTGTTCCAGTGTTGCCAATTAGAAATGGTGAAAATGGACTCTAGCCTGCAGTGACAATTTTACAGGCAGAGAGAGCATAAGCACTGAGGTTCTGATTAGCAGAGCCTCAGTGACACAGTTAAGCACTACACATGAAACACACATTCAGACCACAACTATGAGCATGGCGGTCCTGGCTAGCAGGATCCCAGTGAGACAGGCAAAAACAAACTGACACACAAGTAAAAATGGTGGTAACATGCCAGACAAGATGGTACTTTCCTACACATGCACCGTAAACCCACTATTCACGCACCAACAGAACTCAGTACCCCACTCACTCACACTCACACAACCCACCCATCCGCTCACTAAGACCAAACACCACACAAACAACATGCCACACTCGCATGCATGCTCCTCAACACCCACCTGTTCACCAAACATGTTGCCGAGATATGGGACTTAATGCATGACAATGCTCCGGACCTGCTCTTTCTGATGGAAACCTTACCTCAGCACCAGACAGTGCTACAACCATCCCTACCAGCTACTGTATCATTAGGCAAGATCGTCAGCTCAAGCCCGGATGTCGCCATCATATTAAAAGGTACCATCAGCTGCACCACCTACAGGAAAATTCCCACCAGCTACATGGAACACCTCACATTCAAGATATGCATCTCAGCCAACTTCTCCCTGGGTGGTACACCTTGCATACAGACCACCGGGACCCTGCACAAATTTCACCAAAGGAATCATGGACTTCGTTGCACCTGTGTTCTATAAGGCCAGCACCTTCATCCTCCTTGGACACCTTGACTTTTACTTAGAAGACTGCACCTACTCAAACTCTATGGCCCTTCTAGAAAACATCAAAAACCTTGGCCTAACCCAGCATGTTACTGAACCCATCCACACTACTGAACACCTATTGGCCCTGATTTTCTCCTCAGTCAGCATCATCACAGTAGACAAGCCAGCAACTATGACATGAACAGATCATGCCCTTGTCAGTTTTAGCATACCCATCCCATACCATCACAGACCTACCACCAATAGAACTACCTGCTTCAGCTGGAAAAGCATATCAGAAAAGGAATGGGCTTCCACCCTCTCTGAGCACTGGCCCAAGCACACCAGCAACTTGCTGAAAGCCATCAAAAACCTCAATAGTTGGATCACAAAATGCACCAACGAACTGACTCCCTTCAAGCACAAATCAATAACAAGAGCCCGACCACAGGTCAGCTGGAACACAGATGAACTCAGGCAGGTGGAATGCCACTGCAAGTAACAGGAGCACAAATGGAGAGCAAGTCAAGACACTGCAGATAAAAACATCTTCAAATCAGTCCTAAAACGCTACCACCAACAGATACGGAACACTATGTGCACAGTTCTTGCAGATCACATCAATGCCAGCACTAAAAGCAGCAAAGAAATCTTCGCCATAAAGGATTTCACTGCACCTCCTGCCCCTTCCAGAAACATCACCTCTGACAAGACCTTGGCAACAAACTCTCGATTTCTTCTGTAACAAGGTCACTGCCGTATAAAGCAACTTTGATCCTCAACCGGACCTCATCATTGTTGCAACACAACTTCTGATCACGACCAATGAACGAGCCCTGACCTCATGACCTGCCATCACTACCATCAAAATTGCAACTTCTATGAAGACCATCCACTTGGGGGCTCCATCTGACCCTTGCATTCACCACACCTTCTCCAAAGGACTCCTACCAAGCAGCGAAGCACTAACAACCATCCTCAATGGCTCCATTGACAAAGCTGCATTCCCAGAACATGCCACTTTCATGTCCCTACTCTTAAAAACATCTGATGACTTAGCCACGCTTTTCAACTACAGATCCATCTCCCTCCTACCATACCCAGTAAAGGTCTTAGAGAAACTAATCAACAATACCTCCCCGACCACCTCAGCAGCCACCAGCTCATCAGTGAAATGCAGTCCAGTTTCAGGCCCAACCACAATACAGAAAGAACACTCATTGCAGCCGCATGCAACATCCTTATGATCCTTGACAGAGTAGACACAGCAGCCCTCATTCTCTAAGACCTCTCTGCAGTATTTGACATGGTCTCACACCCCCTCTTTTTCAGGCACCTGCATGAGATTAGCATCCAAGGGCCTGCTTTCAGCTGGATCTGCTTCTTCTAAATGGATTGAACACAGCCTGTCAGGCAGGCATCCTACTCTTTGGAAACCCCCAAACTCATCTGCAAAGTGCCTGAAGGCTTATCACTCAGCCTCACCCTCTCCAAAGCATATATGACCCCTATGGCCAACATCATCTATGCACACAACATTAACATCCTCCCCTATGCAGACAACACACAACTCATACTCTACCTCTTGTACGAGACCCCCAACACAAGAAACAGATTCACCGCCTGCATGACCGAAGTTGCTAACTTGATGGAAGCCATCTGGCTCAAGCTCAACACCAACAAACTTGAAGTAATGATATTCAGCAAGAACACCTCACCGCGGGACTCCAACTGGTGGTTGGCCACACCCAAAACCCATGCCAGGACCTTCAAAATAATCATCATAGCGAACTGGACATGATTTCACAAGTCAATTGCTTCCACACATTGAAGATGCTGAGAAAGATCTTCAAATGGCTCCCAAGCAACACTTGCAAATCTGTCACTCATGCCCTAGTCACCAGCAAGTTGGACTATGGAACATCCTCTATGCCTGGATCACCAAGCAAAGCCCTAGAACAATGCAAACCCTCCAAAACTCAGCAGCCAGGCTCATCTCCAAGCTCCAACACAGAACCCACATCACACCCCACCTCAGGGAACTACTCTGGCTCCAGATAGACAAACATGCTCAATTCAAACTCCTCGCACACACATTCAACGCACTACACAACTCAGGCCCCACCTACCTGAACAGTTGCACCTCCTTCCACCAACCACCCAGACACCTCCACTCCACAGGAGTCCTACTCACACACATCCCATACATATACAGATTCATATAAGGAGGGCGGATGTTCTCTTACATCATTCCAAAAGCATGGCATGACCTTCCACTTCACATCAGAGCCTCCTCATCTCTGCCAAAAGAAGCTGAAGACCACGCTTTTCAATGAACCAACCTACCATAGGCAAGGCTAGGCATAATCACCTGCTTAGTGCCAGGATACCCGTGTATAAATACACATAACATAACATCACATAACATAAAATAACTCATGCATAAACCAAGTCAATTAAATTTGATTTAAGAAAAATACTTAGAACTGTGTTACTCTAATGGAGAGAGGAAGGAGCTGTGTGTTTGTGTCATATCAAGTTTATAGACCCTGATTAATCTTCTGACCCTTTGCTGAGGCACACACATACAGCTAATTTCTCTCCTAATGTGTCTCACAGCAATGAGGAATTGTGAGAGTAGGAACTGTCTACTGCAACAGAAGAAATTAACAAGAAGTTGGGATTGGAAGGAGAGGCACTAGGGAAATGAAATTGGGGAGACAACTTTAAAAATCAGTTGTATGCCTGAGAGGGGAACATTTTATGATTCTTTTTATGATGGATATAGATACACACACACACAACACATGCATGCCATCATAAGGGTGTCATGAGAACACATTTACGTGACATATAGATAAGTCAATAGGTCAGACAAATAGTAAAGGAAAAAGATTTGCAACACAGACTGCTACTCCTCATAGGCACCATGAGAACACAAAAACAGAAGCTTGGACAGGAGGAAAGAGGGATAAATAAAGCTTCTAATACCTCCTCTGTACACCCTTTATGGTGGGCTTTATTGCAGAAAATCATTGTAATCTCAGCAAGTTAAAAGCAGTCTGCAGAGATGTCTCTCGATTTTTGTAAAGATGTAGAAAAGCCTCTTAAAGGCTTACCTAGATTTCCTAAAAAAAACTATTGATGGTATTTGTAGGTCCAGGGCCAAGAGAGCAACTGTGTCCCCCCTTACACATTTTTCGTTTTGACCTGATGTTTTCCTGCATTTTGTTTTGTTCTTAGGTCAAGGGCTTGAGGCAGATTAAACCCCTTCATGAGTAGTATTATTTGTGTGTTTGGGGTGTTTGCCAACATTATCAGCATAATGTTTTAGCAAAGTTGATTGGGACCATTGTTATGTGTGCTCAAGTCAAAATCTTTGCACATTAATCGTTTCAGTAGAGTTACCTGTAGCTATACACAAAATTTTAGTTTGAAAGAATTACAGATGCAAGACGGAAGAAGAATGTTCCTGCAGAGAACAACGCCACCCCCTTCTTCCGCCTCTGCTTTTTCTTTTGTATCTAGCACTCTCTGAAGTGAATACACATAGTTTTCCACTGCAAAAAAATTGTATATTTCTGGTGATCAGCAAATAAGCAGTGAAACTATATTGTATTCCCATGCCCCTCTCTGACCTGGGAAGCCGCTATCCAGCCTGATTGGCTGCGATCTTTGAATCTGGAGATTGCTTGAACTCTGGTTGGAATTAAGTCATCGCCCAACTACCTTTAACATTTGCATTTAAGCTGGAGCTTCACTGCAGCTTATTGCACAGCTCTGGTTATGCATGGGCCCTGATACTGCTGGTGTATCCCGAAGGTGAAGCCGAACGCTGCCCATGTCCGCCTGGCTACAAATAAAGCTGGATTATTCCCAGGGGTCTGGCTCATCATCCCTTAAGTAGTGACATATAACACTTTGAACGACCAAAACCATGAACTTTAAACCTGGAAGGGGGCGGAACTGGCAGGGCTCATGATGGCTGTGAATTCTCTGTTCTCCCTGTGAAACTAAGGGCCATATTTATACTTTTTGACGCACAACTGTGCCAACGCAGTTGTGCGTCAAAAATTTTAACGCCGGCTAATGCCATTCCAAAGCACCATGCGGGCGCCTTATTTATGGAATGACGTTTGCCGGCGCAGCTGACTGGTGTGCGTCAAAAAAAATGACCCACACCAGGCAGCGCCGGCGTAGGGGAAAATGGAGCTTGGGTGTCAAAAAATGGGGCAAGTCAGGTCTGAGGCAAAATATTGGCCTCAACCCGATTTGCGCCATTTTTTTGGACTCCCAACCCCCATTGAAATGACTCCTGTCTTAGCACAGACAGGAATCATGCCCCCTTGCCCAATGTCCATGCCCAGGGGACTTATGTCCCCTGGGCATGGTCATTGGGCATAGTGGCATGTAGGGGGGCCCAAATCAGGCCCCCCTATGCCACAAAAAAAAAACGTACCTGAACTTACCCTAAGTTCCCTGGGATGGGTCCCTCCATCCTTGGGCGTCCACCTGGGGTGGGCAAGGGTGGCAGGGGGGTGTCCCTGGGGGCATGGGAGGGCACCTCTGGGCTCCTTCCGAGCCCAGAGGTCCCTTAACGCCTGCCCTGACCAGGCGTTAAAAAATTACGCAAAAGCGGCTGGACGTCATTTTTTTTTACACGCCCACTCCCGTGCGTCATTTTTGCACGGGAGTTTAAATAAGGCGCAAATGCCTTGGAGTCATTTTTTAGACGGGAACGCCTACCTTGCATATCATTAACGCAAGGTAGGTGTCCACGCTAAAAAATGACGCAAACTCCAAGATCTTTGGCGCTAGACAGGTCTAACGCCAAAGTATAAATATGGAGTTAGCTTTGCGTAAAAAAAACGACTCAATTCCGGCGCAAACAGAGTATAAATATGCCCCTAAACTTTTTAAACCAAACTTTTTAACCTCCTTATATTGACAAGGGTCCACTGTTCCGGGTTAACGGCATCGCAAATGTTTATGAATATTTAGAATTGTACAACATTTGCCTTGCGATGACTTTAAAATGCTAAGCAGCACTGTAAAATTAATGCGATTTTTAGCTTTGAATGGCAGTGTGAGTCCAGATGCAAGTGTGGAAAAACTTTTTTCCCTTCACATGTTGCCTTGAATATCACTTGAATCGAATGCGTTTCTAAATAATTTGGATTTGAGAGGTTTTTTAAAATAGTCTCTGGGTGTTTCAACACTAAACACTGCCAGTTCCCCTGGTAACTTTCACTTCTACATTATCCTGCTGAAAAATCCTAATATCTTGCAATTTTCTGCAGTTGTATGTGTCATTGGCACTTATGTGAATCACTGTAGTAGGCGTAGGTATACTAAAATTCCCCCATGCCACGTGTTCTGTAAACATGATATATGCCTTTACAGCCTCAACACAGATCCCTCTTCTGTAGATCTGTGCTGACTGTCAATGCACTAGAAAGTCACTGTTAGGTGTAAGTAGTGTTAATTTGAGCTGGCGGTTGCCGGTGGGGGGTCACCAGCACTTATTTTTGGGGACCAGAACTTATTTTTCCCAATCAGAGAGCATGAAAGAGAAACACAGAAATCGGATGGAAAAGCTGTCCCAAAGGTAGACTGCAGGAACCTGTCTGGGAGAGATAAAGGGGCAGGGAGTATGTGGTAGTGGATTAAAGAGGAATGAGGTGAATTTTACGATTACCCGCTCTGGCATTCGGCATCCTGACATATAATTGCTCCTGTCCAGTGCTTATATGCAGACGTTCGGCACAGGCTCTTTCTTTTACAAAATAAGCAAAGTGGGTTTAAGGAAGTAATAACTAAACCCTTGTAAGCTAGCAGGATTAGTATAGAACTGGCCGCGCTGCTGCCGAGGCATCACTTATGAAAACTGTCATGCAGAATAAATGAGTCTGACAATTCCCACACTTTCAAGCCAGCTAAAAGTCTGTACAGAAATTCTGAACACTTTGCTACAGATCCAATGCCTAAGTAGTATACTATTATAATTTCCTTATTACATTCAAGGCATCCTCAACCATCACAGGGAACACGCACCGTGGTCACGAAAGGGGAAGAAGGTTATTCTAGTCACACCCTCTGAACGTTTCTCACTGAATGGAATTGTCCACTTGTGGGTGCTTTCAAAAGTGGCTTAAAAAAAATACATTATCAAATCTGCACATCACCTGGTGTTTATTTACTTTCTCTTGCAATTTTGATGTATACAATTTTTCTTTCTCCCTTTTCCTCCCATTGATTGAGTATTTAAAGGGCTATTTTTTAGCCTTTGAATAAGTCAGATTGTTGTATAAATGCTTCAGACACAATCAACATATTGTTACTGTTATAGAAGCCCAGGTTCTGAGGAGTACAGAGTGTACCCCTGTGCATTTATAACCACCATCGCCACCCACAACAGCCCTGTGGTGCCCCGGGATAATGGACAGGTCTGTAGTCGGGTTCCCGTCCGGTACAATTTAAAGATACTGCATCAATCCTACCACAATGATACACGCCTACTTACAAAGGGTAAACTATAAACAGAGAAATGCCTAAATAGATGTAGACAAAGGGGCATATGGTATGGGAATGTCAATACTGCAACACTTCTGGTCGGACTTGAGGAGACCAAACCATACCAAGGTATAAGCTACTGTTCTGAAATACTGCCATCATAGTAGCCAAAAGAGGTGTGGTTTGATTCTGGGGAAGTGAGGAGATACCCACGGTGTCGCAGTGGGCTAGGGAAACCAATGAACGTGAATCGTTAATGATGAAGAGCATGTTGTCAGCATATACCAAGACCTTAGAATCACCTTAGAATGACCTGTCCTGACAGTACCTGAATGGAGTCCAGCTGTCTGATCACAACCATCAGCATCGCAACCATCAGCAAATCCAATAGCATCGGGAAGAGTAAGGGAGAACAGAGAGCCCTAATGCATACCGCTTGCAAGGAATCCAACAGAAAGCCCCTGCAATCAATCTAAGCCTCTGTTCCTTGTACCGCCATCGCTCCTTCACCTAAAAGTCTGGGCTGCTGCCAGCTCTCTCCAGAGCTTGAAACAGGAATCCTGTTGTATTGGGGCAAAGCCCTTCTCAGTGTTACTTGACAATGTTACTGTGTCATCTGGGTCATTCCTCACTCGCCGGATGTTGGACAAATGCTTCAAATGACTTCTGGATGTTCAACCCGGCACAACATCCACCTACATGTTCAAAATTAAGCTCAAGATAACGGTTAGCCAAGATCTTCACTGAGATTTTTTTTTATCATTGTGGATCGAGGAGATAGGCATGTATCTAATTCAAAGTAAAAGGTCCTGACTCAGTTTGTGCAACAGAATGACAATTAAATTCTGAGTGATGTTTACCCATCTTCTCCGCCTCCTTGAAAACTTCGTATTTAAGGGAGCATCAGGGATGTGTTAGCTCCCTCTTACCTGGGGCCAGGCAAAGGTGATGCCATTGAAGGTGCCATTGCCTTTTTTTGGTATGTTTTCCTATGTGGTGTCTTTCTGATTTGAGACTGTACTGCACAAGGTTAAGGTTGTTGCTGCTTGCACTGTCTTTTCAATGCTTCAAGCATAGACATTTATAGATTAATAATTAATCAGTCCATGCTAGATGTTCTTCCTTTTGTTAAGGTCACCTTATTAGTTTTTTAATTGCCCAAGGTAAGATGGCGGCTTATAATATCCTGATTATTTCCAAAGCTTTACTTCATGTTTTGGGCTATTAAAAGGAGACCAGACTAGTTCCAACTTGTGGCGCAGTTATGCTTGTTTGTCGGTTGCTTGTTTGTTGGGCTCACTGGTTTTCTTTCGTATTTTGCTTCTTTCTCCAAGCCTCATTCCCCTGCTCGTCCGGTCGAGTGGCCTGACGTGGTATAAAGTTTTTATTTTACTGCATCCAGTTTTTCCAGTGTGCTTCACTTCTAGTCACATCTCTTGACTACCTGTGACAAATCTAGAGTCTGAGGCTGCTTTAGGAAGTGGTTGGCTGTTTCTTCACTCAAGAAGAGGCTTCAGTTGGTGTCAAGTTAAGACCTCCCCTTGTCAGTCACTGCCAGTTCTACATCAGGGCAAGTTTGTAGGGACTGGCAACAAACACATTTGAAGGAAACCCCTCTAAACTGAAGACATTACTTGATACATATTAAGTTAATTTTACCTTCAAGTGGCAGGTTAATGCTAGTGACTGAGCAAAGGTGGAGTTCCTTCTTAGGAATATTATCGAAAACACCTTATCCTGCATTACACCCTTGGTTTCTCAAGCCAGTCCACTCCTTGATAACGTTTTAGTCTTTATTACTGAAATTAAGGAAACGTTTGATCATCAGGATCACAATCCCTCAGTATAGGAAGAAATTTTAGAAATTAATCAAGGTAACTTTGATTTTCATGCTTATATTTCTAGGTTTAACACTCTCACTAGTGAGGATGAGTGGCCTAATTCAGCCTTATTTATCCTATTTTGCAAAGGGCTGAGGTAAGAAGTAACAGATTACTTGGCTTTTTTTTTCTCCAGACCTGAAAGTTTGTGTGATCTCATTCCGTTTCCTATTTGAATAGATCACCAAATTCAGAAGCAGCAGCTTAAGTGTAAGAAACAAATAGGAAATCGAACAATTCATAACCCTCCAGTTTAGCCTACATTAAAACCTCAAGAATCTGATAAAGACCTCATGCAAGAGGCCTCTACCTCCGGTCATTTGATGGAGGACAAAAGATCCAGAAGAAGAAAATTGTGATTCCTTCTTTACTGTGGTCTGCAAGGACACTTGTTCAGTGATTGTCCAACTTAATTTAAATGATCTTTCAAGACGCTGAAAAACTTGGAAACTCCCCTCTTCAACAGGGCTTAGAGGTGCTTTCTAAAGTTGTTTCCCTGCCTCATTTTTCACACTGTCCTGATCTGTACTTCTGCAAGCAAAGTTATTAATTTCTTCTGGTTGGCATTCAATTCCTGTCCTTATTGATAGTAGAGCTCCAAACATTTATATGTACATCTGTTTGGCTAATGGACATTGTGTTTTACTTAAAACTAAGGAAATTCCAGTAGCAGTTCAAACTTTGGTTGCATCTGGTCTTGTTAGTGAAGAAACGGAACCCGTAACCTTTCAACCTGTAGATCAGCAAAAAGTCTTAGTTTTGATCCTATTTCAGTATCACGTCTTACTTCAATTTCAGGTATAGGTTGGTTTACTAAACACAGTCCCTTCACCAATTGAACTGCAATGACTATAGTTCTCGGTTCAGTTTTGTGTAATTGCAGGATGTCCTGTCCCATGATAGTTTCTAGTTATAAAGAAGATTATTCAGTTCAGTTTGTAGCAATGTTATGCCTTCCTCCCCTCAGAATGACTCGAAATCATTACTTTGAGCTGCAGTTTATGTACAATACTTTATTTCACAGTTCAACACATTTTTCTCCAGTTTGTGCTCAAACTGAATTTCATCCTTGAGTGATTCCTCACATTTCTAATGTTCTCAATCCTGTTGTTACTATTGAAGATGTCTTGCAAAACGTCACTCATGTCTGAGAAATTCTCCTTTAGAGCAGAGATTGTGGGTAGTAACTAATTGTAAATTGTATTTATATAGTGCTTACTACCACAGACAAGGCATTGAAGTACTATGAGGCAAGTAGCACAATACTCTAGAACCCAAGATTAGAGTTTATTAGTAATAAGAATTGCTTTCCTTGTGCAAATGTGTTAAGTTTGGACTCTTTTTCTTGTGTGTTTAGTAGAGTTTAGAAAAGGGACAGAATGATGGAAATGGATTTGAAAAGGGGAAGTGATATGCTGTTTTTGTAAGTAGTGTTAATGTGTACCTGTTGATTCGCTGAATTGGCTTAAAAACAAGGGGGACATCTGAGAAGGATGTTTGAGGGTTCATAGAAGTCAGAAAGGTTTGGGGTGAGTTAGAGAAAGGAGGGCTGGGACAGATGTTGAGGGGAGTGTTATATTTTATACAAAACTGAAAAATTAACTTATACATACATATATACTCAGACACAAAACTTGTTAAAGTTTTAATGGGTGGAATAACCCCTCTATGTATACAGAGGCAGCAATATTTACATGGACTAATGTGCACATGTATCGCGTGGTTAAGAATGCAATGTTTTTATCAAATAACCATATATATATATATATATATATATTCACTGAAGAAAACAACGTTTTCAGGGCTATTATAGTTAGGTAATATAATTGAAAATAAATATAGAAATTCACTGAAAAAAACAAAGGCTAGAGGGACTTTATAGTTAGACTGACATTGCAAGCATACAAAACCATAGAAATTCAGAAGCTATAGTTATCTTAGCTAACTATAACTTGTGCCCACCCTAATACACTTCTTATGAGCTCACAGATTATATAGCTCATGACATGGTCAGTGACATCACTGATCTACTTTACAGGTCCCACTATCAAAACCCGAAGTGTTTGCTGTGGCTTGGACTGAAGCTGCTGAGCTGCAGCCAAGCCACAGCAGACAGCTATGTCCTGGGGGTTGGCACATAGCAGGAGCTGACCATGGGGGGAGGCGGTCCCCAGGGCCATCAAGGGCTCCAAGAGGGGAGGCTGTGCAGCCCCCCCTTGAACGTTTACATAGCTTCAGTGATGGTGGTCGTCAGGGTCTGGGGGGCTGAAATGAAAACCCTTTCATTTCCTTTCTGTTTGCCACAGGGGGTTATGGTCCTCGGGGCACCGGGGGCCATGGGCACCGGCATATATCTATATGGAGGCCCTGGGGGGGTGGTGGCCCCCGGGGCTTAGCGGTACCTTAGGGACCTCCTTTTCTTTTTTTTAAAGAGTTGCCCCGTGGGTGTGGTGGTCCCTAGGGCATGGTGGGGCACAGGCCCCCGCATATCATTTCTTAAATGCCCGCATAGCATAAAAGCCCTGGGGAGGTGGTGGTCTCCAGAGCAACGGGAGGCACTCGGCCACCCTGCATAAACAATAAAAGTCCCGGGAGGTGGCAGTTACAGGGGCAGCAGGAGGGGGCCAGGAGGCTCCCCTGCATTTCTAAAAAAATGCCCCGAGAATTGGCCCACCCAGGGTCTTTATAATAACTAAGCATGGGAGACAGCACTTTTTTTAAATTTATTTTTTACGGTGGATCCGCCCCAGATCTGACTGTAAATTATTTTTTTTTAAATACTTTTTAGCCCTGAGGGGTCCGACCCCACTACCAGAGCTAAGGAGTCAGGGCATTTTTACCCTGGCACCTTTTGTATTTTTAATATTTTTTTCTGGGACTATATATACAAATTTGGATTTTCTTAAATTTCTCAAAAACTACTGAATGGAGTTACACAAACCAAGAGCTACCTTTCTGCCAAAATTGCGGTAATTCTGTCCAGTTTTTTTTGCGCTATCGCTGTTCAATATTTCCTATGGGAAGTAACATTGGAAAAGCTCTAAATTCACCCCCTCTTTATCTCAGCCCCCACTTGACGGATCACCCTGAAGTTTTCCAGACAGTAGCTCTCATGACTGTCAAATTTTTTTGAAAAGTTTGTGAAGATATGTCAAGCGATGCCAAAGATATAGGCAAGCAAAAAACAGCTTTTTCCATAGAAACTAGGTCCTAACTATAACTACCTAGTCGTGACGATCATTATATGTATTTATATACATATATATATTTATATATATGTATATATATACATATATATATATATATATATATACATATATATACATATACATGGTTATAGTTATAGCTAGGACCCAATTTGCATAGATAAAGCGTTTTTTGACTTGCCTGTATCTTTGGCACTGGAAGTTAAACACTGGAAGTTTTGTCGAAACTTCACAAAGCTTTCTAAAGAAAGTGCGCCTTAGAATTTTGTTGTGTCTGGGAGGTTTCGGGGTAATCTGGCAAGCAGGGATATAGAAAAATGGGGTGTCAAAAAAGTTTATTTCCCATGTTAATTCCTATAGACTCTTTAGACACACCTGCAGCCCGAACTGCTGGACGAAATTACACCAAATTTGGCAGAAAGGTAGCCTTTGGTCCGCAGATCTCTTTTTTAAATTTGTGCAAATCCGTTCAGTAGTTTTTGAGCTATTAAAGTGAAAATAAATTTGTATATGTAGGGCCGCAGATCCAAGATGATCTCCTGCTGAGATCTGATTGGCTGCCAACACGTCAAACAAGAAGTGTTCTCAGACATTTTGGTACTCGGCTTCAGTTAAGTCCCCAAAAAAGTAATAAAAAGAGAAGGGGGCAGGGTATGTATACCCTAAGCCCCTGGCCCCGGGGTTCCTTGGGACACTCCAAGGCTTTAAAGTATTTTTTTTAAATCATGGAGAAATCCACCTCCAGATCCCTGGATCCCGCTGTGATTTAAAAAAAAGTGTGGTCTCCTGTGTTTAAAAATGCTTTTGTCCCGAGGTGGGCCAGGTCACAAGGGCATTTTAGCCAAGAATAGGAGGGGGCACCCGGTACCCCTGTACCAGGGCTTTCAGAAGCCCCGGGAACCACCACCTCCATGGGGCTATGGTCAATAAGTGTGTGGGAGAGGCCGCGTGGCCGCCCCGCAGCCCCGGGGACTGCCATCTTCCTGGGGCACAACTAATGTAAAGTGTGTGGGGGGCTGCGCAGCCCCCCACAGCCCTGGGGACTGCTATCTCCCTGGGGCACATGTAAACTGTGAAGGGGGGACACCCCCCCACAGCCCTGGTGCCTGCCACCTTCCTAGGGCACAAGTAATCTCAAGTGTACAAGGGGGCAGCACAGCCCCCCTGCTGCCCTGTGGACCACCACCGCCCAAGGCACATGTAATATAAAGTGCGCAGGAGGTGCGTGGCTCCCTCGCAGCCCTAGGGCCTGCCGCTTCCCCGGGGCACAATTAATGTAAGGTTTGGAGGGGGCCGGTGGTCCCCTTGCAACCACGTGGACTCGCACCCCCCTGGGGCACATGTAATGTTAAGTGTGGAGGAGTTGTGTGCAGATACAGCGGCAAGGAGTATCAACACCAGTATCATCATTAGAAGACACACATGGTTAAGGGCTTCAGGCTTTAAGCCAGAAATACAACAGGAAGTATTGAATAAGCCCCTTAATAAACAACATCTATTTGGCCCAGAAGTTGATACCACAATGGAAAAGCTGAAAAAGGAATCTGAAACAGCTAAAGCTATAGGTGCGTTATATACTACACCTACCTGGGGAACTTTTCGTAGGCCACAGTTTAGGGGTGGTTTCAAATCATCAATCACAGAACCATCCACATCCCACCAAAAACAAGGGTCACACTTCTACAACAGAGGCTCCTTTAGAGGCTCTTACAGAGGAAATAATTATAGAGGGAAAGGTAAATCAACCACGCCAAGAACTTCTTCTACCTCAACAAAACAGTGACTTCTTACACATCCCCACCGAGCACACATCTCCTGTGGGAGGAAGACTGGAAATCTTTTACCCACAATGACACAACATTACTACAGATCAATGGGTTCTGTCGACTATCCAACATGGCTATTGCCTAGACCTCATCTCTACTTCACCAAACATTCCCTCTTGTTCACACAAACCTACTCTGGAGCATCTCAATTTATTAAACCAGGAGGTACAATCACTACTACTCAAAGGTGCCATAGAGATCATAGCTATATCCCAACAAGGGTCGAGAGTGTTTTCACTATACTTCCTCATACCAAAGAAAGATGGTACTCTCAGACCAATCTTAGATCTCAGACCCCTCAATCAGTACATTATCTTGTAACACTTTCACATGGTCACTTTACAAGACATAATTCCCCTACTATAGAAACACATTTACATGACAGCATTAGATCTAAAAGATGCTTATTTCCACATTCACATACATGCAGCACATCGAAAATGTCTATGATTTGTTATAGCGGGAAAGCACTACCAATTCAAAGTACTACCATTCGGAGTAACAACAGCACCAAGAGTATTCACCAAATGCCAAGCGGTGGTTGCAGCATTCCTCAGAAGACAACACATACATGTATTTCCGGATCTGGACGACTGGCTCATAAAAGCCAGCACAATTCAAATCTGTCAACAACATACATAGTATACATTGGACACCCTACACAACGTAGGATTCACAATCAATTCTCAGAAATCTCACCAGCAGCCAGCCCAAATACAACCGTATCTAGGAGCAATTCTGAACACTCAATCAAGATTAGCTTACCCAAACACAGTGAGGATTCAAGCATTTCACAATGTCATATCTCAACTTCAATACAACCACATTTATACAGTGAAGTTGGTCATGAAACTTTTGGGAATGATGGCCTCATGCATAGCAATAGTACCCAATGCATGCCTGCACATGAGACCACTACAATGTTGTCTTTCTCAACAATGGTGTCAGGCACAGGGTCACCTTCAGGATCTAGGCCCTCATTACGACTTGGCGGTCAATTCCATTGACTGCCAAAGCCGAACCTGCCAGACCGCCATATTACAAGTGGTGGCTGTTCACCGACATTTTTGGGGCTGAGAGCAGCCATCATTTGTTCCGGTGGTCGGCTGTGCAGAGGCTGTTCCCTCGCTGGCACAGCCACACCAGCATGACTCCACCCTCCTTATAACGAGCCGTAATAAGGCTAGGTGGTGTCCTGCTGGCGTGGTGGCGGAGAGGAAAGATCCCCAGGACCCATCTCCTCCCAGACGTCTTCCTCGATGGAAGAGGTAAGAGGGTGTCCGAAAGGGGGGAGGAGGGGGTATGTGGTGTGTTTGGGTGCGTGTGTGTGTTTGGGGAGGGGGTGCTGAATGCGTGCATGTTTGCGAGTATATGTGTGTGTGCGTGTATGGGCACATGTATGGGGTCGTCTGTATGGATGAATGCAAGTGAGTGGGTGTGCCTGAGTGCATGTATGCGTAGGCTGAATAGGTGTGTATGTGAATGCATGCGTGCTTAAAAGGGGTGGGTGGGGCCTATGAGTGTATGGATGGGTGAGGGGATGTGTGCATGTGTGGTGTCATGTGTGTGTGTGTGTGCTGGCGACAGGAATGAAGATTCCTGTCGTTGGGTGCATGACCGCCAAGCTTTTCGTGGCGGGGTGATCACCACAGAAAACCTGGCAGTGTGAAACCTCGTAATCTGGACAGCGGCCTGAGGCCTACCGCCGGATTGGAGGAGGTCACCGCCGTCCGCGGCGGTGCAACCACACCAGCGGGCCATGCGGAGCTGTGGAGGTTTGGCTTCAGCCAAACCCCACAACTCATAATGCGGCGGTCTTCACCACCGGCTCCGTGGGGATGAGATCACCACAGCAGTCTGGCGGTCTCAAGACAGCCAGACTCGTAATGAGGGCCCTAGTGTTGTTGGACCGCCAGACTTATCACTCTCTGCAATGGTGGAATCACACAAACTTTTTAAAGGGGCGGCCCTTTCAGGACCCTCCGCCACAGACCATAATCACAACGGATGCATTAATGACAGGTAGGGCAGCCCATCTCAACAACCTCACCATACAAGGGGAATGGGACTCAATCCAACAAACTTATCACATGAACCATTTGGAATTACTAGCACTCAAAGCTTTTCAGACACAAATCACACACAAGACAGTGTTAATAAGGACAGACAACATGACCACAATATATTATCTGCAAAAACAGGGTTGGACACACTCATCTCAATTGTCCCTTTTGGCACAGACAATTCGGAAATGGGCAATTCAGAATCACATTCAACTACTAGCAGAGTATATTCCAGGGATCCACAGTCAACTAGCAGACCTCTTAAGCAGGAAGCAGCAACAAGTACATGAATGGGAGATTCACTTATAGTTGATTCAACAATACTTCCAAATGTGGGGAACCCTAGACATAGACATGCCCAAAGTTTGCATGCAGGTACCCACACCCTCAAGCCAAGGGCAATTATCTATGGGTCAATTGGTCAGGGCTATTTGCTTATGCTTTTCCACCTCTCCCACTAATTCCATTTCTCACCAACAAGATCCGTCACACCTCCCTCACTATGATACTCATAGCTCCCACGTGGGCACATCAATACTGGTACACAACAGTGTTGGATCTGTCTGTAGTACAACATCACAAACTACCAAGCAGACCAGACCTATTGACTCAAAACAAAGGTCACATCATGCATCCCAATCCCAGTATGCTCAACCTGGCGATTTGGCTCTTGAAGTCATAGAATTTGTCTGTTTACAGCTTCAATCTGAATATATGGATATTCTAGAGGAAGCATGCAAACCTACAACTGGACAGTGTTATGCAGCTAAATGGAAATGTTTGGTCTATTATTGTCATCTCAAAAACATTAACCCACTTAAAGCTGCAGTGCAGGATATTGTCTGTTATTTGCTACACTTACAAAAAGCAAATCTTGCATACTCCTCTATTAAAATCCATTTAACAGCAATAGCTGCTTTCCTCTAAAACAGACAGCATACTTCTCTGTTTAGTATCCCTGTAATAAAGGCATTTATGGAAGGCCTTAAAAGGATTATTCCACCTAGAGCTCCACCAGCTCCTGCCTGGAATCTTAACATTGTACTCACAAGACTTATGGGCCCACCATTTGAACCCATGCATTCTTGCCCTCTTCAGTTTTTATCATAGAAGGTTGCCTTCTTAGTAGCAATCACTTCTTTAAGAAGAGTTAGTGAAATTCAAGCATTCACTCTAGAAGAACCTTTCTTTCAAATTACTCCTAAAGCACATTCTACTAGAAAGAAAGGAGCTTCAATGGCATTCTTTTTTTATAAAGATTTTTATTGATTTTGTAAAGGCACAATAACAACAAATACAGAGCGAAACATAACACCAAAAGGAGCAACAACAAAAAAGGGGGGAATAATTGGCACCCGTGGGTGCTTTGGGACGGTTGAAACGAATCTTTGGCTCCAATAGCGCCATCATTAGTAATTACTAGTACACAGTAGCCCCAAACTCTGCTGTTTGAGTAGCGCTTGCACAGCACTAATATTCCTGTTAGATTAAACATCATCTCCTGAGCGTTCTGGCTACAGCAGAAACTGAAAAACTATGTCTATGCCCATCAGAAGGCCCCCCGCAGGAGCGTGTACCCCAGCCCCATCCCCTCCATAGCCCCCAAAAGGAGCGACGCGGGCGAAACCTCTAGCTCCACATGTAGGACTTCTTCAACCTCTCTTATGATTGCCCTCCAGTAAGTAGCTATAACCGGGCAGGACCAGTCCATATGGAAAAAGTCAGTGTCTGGGCGGGAGCATCGGGGTCAGTCGGCTGAGGAATGCAGGCCTGCTTTGAATAGTCTGTCAGGAGTAAGGTAGGCTGTGTGTAGGTAAAAGGTTTGGAGTACCCGAAGTCTAGACGTCATGGTCAGGGTTCTGGAGCCATCAGCATGTCCCTCCAGTCTTCCTCCTCCATGGGACCCACCCATCCCTCCCATTTCTGTTGTAGATTCACAAAAGGGGGAGCGGCGTTAGCAAGTAGGGAACGATAGATCTGGGAGACTCCCTTCCCGCCCAGGCTTCCCATAAGGATCTTAGCCTCCATGGGGCTATATTCAGGGATGTCGTCTCCTGGTCGGATATGTATCGATAGTGCGTGTCTAAGTTGTAAGTATTTGTGGAATTGGGTTTTGTTTAGTGAGTAGATCTGCTGGATCTCTTCAAAAGATCGCATGTGTGACCCTGCCCAGACGTCTCCGAGGGTAGATATTCCTATGTTGTCCCATTTCCTGAATCTCTCTAGTGTTGAGACCATCAGTAAGTGTCTCCCTTGCCACAGGGGGGTCTGCTGAGTGAGACGACCCCACCAGCCCGTCACCCTCTGGGCTGCGCGCCAACCCATCAGTACCACCCTCGTGACATCTAGGACGCCTCGGGGAATGGGACCACGTATAGTGCGTTGAAGATCCCGGGGTAACGCATTGTCTGGAGCTCAAGTCTATAAGCGGGGTCCTTCCAGCCACCTCCCACCCAGTCGTTGATCACCAATAGTTGCAATGCCAGGTGGTAAAAGTATATATTGGACATCCCTAGTCCTCCATCGTAGGAGTCTCTTTGACAGGTGGTGAGGGCCAGTTTGGCTCGGGAACCATGCCACAAGAATTGTCGTGCCACTGTGTCCATCTCTATAAACCATTTTCGGGGAACCGGGTTTGGGAAGTTTTGCAAGAGGTATAAAAATCTGGTCAGTATCATCATTTTGTAAAGTGTTATTCTGCCTAGTAGGTTGAGGGGCAGTTTCCTCCATTTTTGAAGGTCCTCTTTAATCTTCTTTGTGAGTGGTGTGACGTTTAGCTCCCATGCTAGCTCAGGTAGTAGGGCTATGTGCACTCCTAAATACTTCAAATTACCACGCCGGATTGGTATGTTTTGTTTGCCAAACAATGCATTCTCTGGAGGGGTGTAGCGGGACAAGAAGGGACTTACTGGGGTTCAGGGTCAGGCAAGATGCCTGAGAGAAGAGGTCTAGGATTTGTAAGATCCGAAGAACACTCATGGTTGGGTTGGAGAGGTATATGAGGACGTCATCCGCGTTCAGCGCCACTCGATCTTCAGGGCCTGCCGGCCATGTCCAGCCCTCTATTAGGGGATCCTCTCTCAGTAGTTTTGCTAGGGGCTCTATCGCAAGCGCGAATAGTAGCGGGGATAGTGGGCATCCTTGACGGGTGCCGCAGCGTATAGGAAATGGGTCTGATACCACTCCATTCACTTGAACTCGGGCGGTTGGGTTGGAGTAGAGCAGCTTGACAAGGCTGCAGAACCTGGGTCCGATCCCATTTTTTTTGAGGACTTGTTCCAAGTAGGACCAGTCTACCGTGTCAAAGGCCTTCTCAAAGTCGAGGAAGAGGAGGACCAGGGGGGACCGGGTCAGGAGCCTGTGATGTGCCAAGGCATTGTGCAGTCATCTAATACAGTGGCTGGTACTATGCGTGGGCATGAATCCACACTGGTCTAGGTGCACCAATGCAGGGAGTGTGTTTTTCAGTCTGGCGGCTAGCACGGTCGATAACACCTTAATCTCGGTGTTCAATAGGGATATAGGTCAATATGCTGTGGGGTTCCGCGACGGAGGCTGAGTCTTGGGAATTACCACAATGGTCACTTGATCGATCCTGGGGAGGAAACAGCCCTCCCCCTCCGCTTCCACATACATATTAAGGAGGTGGGGGCTCAGGATATCGCTGCATTTGTGATAGAGTTCCGCTGGGAAACCGTCCGGGCCGGAGGTCTTGCCCGACGGCAGGCTAGCTGTTGCTCCTGTGACCTCTGCGAGGGTCATCTTTGCATCTAGGCTCTCTCTTATTGCCTGCGGAACCCTTGGTAGTGTAATGTCTCCCAGAAGAGGGGACTCTTTTTCAGCGAGAGGTCTGGGGCGTCCTGCATATAGTTGCGTGTAGTAGGAGGCAAAGCTTTGAGCAATTTCGCCTGGTGACGTAACAATTGCTCCTGATTCAGCGATGACTCTGTCTGCGAGTGGCCGCGTGGCCAGCCAGTGCAGGAGCTTCCTGTCTGATTTGTACAGGCGAATGGTCGGAGACCCCTCGTGGTAGTGTTTCTACTCCTGTAACCCTCGAGATGTCCTGTGCAGGCATGAACACAAGGTCTATTCTAGTGTGCGACTGGTGGGCTGCCGAGGTGTGTGTGAATTGTCGTGTTCTCAGATGCCAAGTTCTCCACACCTCGCACAGTCCAGGGCTCTCCGCCCATCCCCTCAAGCTCGAAGCCTGCCCGGATCGAGAGACAGATATTGTCCCGGAGACATCCAGACTGGGTTCCAGGACGGAATTGAAGTCCCCCCCCAGGAGCGTGGGTCCCAGGGAGAGGCCCGCTAGTACCCGGTGGAGTGTAAGTAGGAAGGTATCGAGCCCAGTTGGGGGGGCGTATGCGCATATAAGGTTAAACGGTGATCCGTAGAGTGATCCAGTCACCACCACAAACCTCCCTTGCGGGTCGGACTCTGTGGAAGTGACAACCATTGGTAGGGAGCGGTGAAGAAGAATAGACACCCCCCTTGATCCCCATGAGAAGACTGATGTTATATCCCCTTTGGCCCAGCATGGGGCAGATGGTGCCAAGTAAGTGGGTCTTCTGTAGCAGGACCACGGATGGGGCATATGTACTGAGGGTACTAAATACTGCTGATCTCTTGATTTTATCCAGCAGACCGCTCATGTTCCATGAAATAATTTGTGTCAATGAGGGCATTGTGTCCATTGTGTCAGTCTAGTTTGATATTGTGAGCCCACCAGGGGGCTCGAAAGTGGCCGTCCCAGACAACTAAGAAAAAAAGAAAAAACACAGAAAAGGAAACTTATTAAACTAATGTTGCTAATTCCCAATACGAACTTCATACCCCCCAACTCCCCCCTCCCCATACTTCTACCCAGGAAGCATCTGTCGCCCAACTACCAGAACGAGGTGACGCGGCCAGATGGGCTGTCACTAAGGTGGAGTGATGGACCCCTCCATTTAGATGGATTATTTACAATTATTCACTTAAGACCGATCCTTGCAGTGATTGGCAGTTACAATTGCAATTGACACGTGTGGATGCACCTCAGCCCACGTGTGGGGAGGCCATCGGCCCCTGTCGCCTCCAGTGGAGGTCACCAGAGAATGCGTACCTGTTGTTAACCTAGCACAGGTGACTGGCTTAAGTTATTACTGTCCAATGTTTGCGCCGGAGAGCAGGCTCTCGAGGTGTTCGTGCAAGCCCCATCCTTCCGTGGAGGAGTTCCCGGTTCACAGGTTTCACTGTGCAATTCTTTGGAATCTTTCTTTCTCCCTCGCCGCGACCAGGTGCGCCTACGGCTTCTTCGTGTGTTCAGTTGGGAGCCGGATGGATTTTCTGAGGGGTTTCTCATTTGTCTTGGAGGTCCCCTGCGTGTCCCAATGCCCTCCTCCGCCAGCCAGTCCCAAGCCTCCTCGGGTGATTCAAAGAAGTGGGCTTTGTCAGCCATTATGACTTTTAGGCGTGCAGGGAAGAGGAGCATGTATGAGAGCTGCATCGCTCGGAGTTTTTGTTTGACCTGTTCGTAAGACCTACGTCGGGTCAGGACCTCTCGGATGTAGTCAGGGAATATTATAATTTTGTGATTTTCCCAATGGAGGTCGGTAATTTTCCTGGCTTCTCTAAGGATGCTATCTCGGTCCCTAAAGTTAAGGAACCTTGCAATCATAGGTCTTCTGGGCCCGCCAGGAAATCTAGGGCTTTGCCATCTTCCGCTCCCTCTGGAAAGCCAACGAATCGCAAGTTATTACGCCTGGAGCGGTTTTCTGCATCTTCAGCTCGTCGGTGTAGTTCCCCGGTACGGGCCTGCAGCTGAGCCACTTTGATCTTGAGATCGGCCAGGTCATCTTCGGTCTGAGAGACATGAGTCTCTACTTCAGTGATGCGGCCCACTGTGCTCCTGAGATCTTGCCGTATGAGGCCCACGTCTTCTCTCACTTCTCCAATCTTGGTCTCTACAGCTAGTTGTGATGTTTGGATTGCTTGGAGGATAGCGTTCACTCTGTCAGGGGTGGAGCTTCCCGCGGGGCCGTCTCCACTACTCCGGAGAGTCGCTGGTGAAGTGAATTGGTCGATCTTTTGTTGGGATGTTGGTGGGTGCCTGGTCATTTTATCTTTCCCCATGGTTGCGTAGGGGACCTGTTGCAGTCTATGGACTGGGCGGCGGGTCTCTGGTGATCTCACATATGACTCTCCACAATGCTGGTGCCCTTCCGATCTGGAGGGGGTGGTTGTTCACCCATTCAGGGAAGGACTCACCAGCAGAGTGGTCTCCCCTCCTCGTCGGTGAGGCAAAGAGTTCAGAGTCCGCCGTGGCCCCGACTTCGGTTCCGGGAAGTTAACGGAGTCCTTGGGAGCGGTCCCGAGGGTTAGGACTGTATATAGTTGGGTTTTCCCTCGTTGTCCAGGATCAGGGCAGTCGGGCTGGGATATCCCTTTCTGTGTCTCTGCCTCGCAGGGGGAGGATATCACCCCGCTCCACACCAGGCCCGGGACCAGAAACCAAGAGGGAGCGCACCTTCCTCTCACTCCCAAGCCCAGGCCCCAATGTATCATCGCCAAGGAGCCGGACCAGTTCCTCTAGCGCAGGCTCCTCAATTTTGTTCCGTCACTGTACGGGACTAGACCCACCTTGTACGGCGAGGGTCCCCGGGGTCCTAAGTGTGCGGGTAGCCTCGGTGCCTGTCACGGCCCCAGCTGCGGTTTTGATGAGTCCTCCAGGTCCAGGGCCGGGACCCAGAAGGGGGGGTTTATATGTTGTATAGTGGTGATTATTCTCTGGGGTAGGGCAGGCCAGTTGATATGTCTCCCCCTGGGTTTCCACCTCACGGAGGGGCCCATTTCATACAGGGGCTGAGGCTCGAGTTCCGGAGGACGTGTGTCTTGCGCTTATTCCTGGGCCAGGCCCTTTGGTGCTATCGCCGAGGCGCTGGTTATCTCCGTCCCATTCAGCCACGGGGCGATGGTCCGCTCTGCCCAGCAGGGTTTCCCGGAGTCCTCCTGGGTCCTGACTGTTGCACCCTAGTCGGGTCACTGCGCCGCAAAGGTCATCCGGCGGGGCCTCGCCTCCTCCTGCCGGGTTCTCCTGGCTTGGCGTCTCGCCCCCGGGAAGATGTTTGGATGGAGGCTCTCGCTTCAAGGGGGCGTCCCCAGATCCGGTCCGGGCCTTCGAACATTGCCATTGCTCCTCCACCCTCGGGGCCAGCCGATGCAGCACGTATCTCTGGAGCCACGCGGGGCCCTAGTCAGCTCAAGCGGTGGGTTGGGCAGGCCAATCTGTGATTTATTTCAGGCGTGTCCCGATCGGGGGCGCGCCGTGTACGGGCCCTCAGCAGCCGGCTTGAACCCGAGTCGTCACCTCGATCGCTGGAGTGGTCAAGCCTCCGGGCGGCAGCCGGCGTGCTGCTGCTGTGGCCGCAGCAGCTCCATCGGCCGCATCGCCCACCGGTCCTCCTGAGGCCGTCGCGCGGCGTCTCCAGTCGGCTCAACGGCAGGCCGGGTAGGTTCGCCCGCAGGTTCGTGCAGGGCGCGTCTCGCTCGGGAGAGTGCGCCGCAGGCAGGATCTCACCTTCCGGCTTGGGTTCCGGCTGTTGTATCAATCCCAGAACGATCAAGTTTTTGGGAAGTTGTCAGCCCGCTGCTGCCTCAGTTTCAACAGTTTTGTTGGCAGCAACGATTGCTGCATTCTCTGGTATGGTCAGAAATGCAAGGCAAAGCACGGATTAGCGCTTTTTACGGGCGGATGACAGAGTGGTCCAGAGCACTCTCAGAGTGCGACCGCCATCTTGACGCCCGAAGCCACGCCTGCTTCAATGGCATTCTTAGGGAATATACCAATGGCAGATATATGCAAAGCAGCCACATGGTCTACGCCACACGTTTACTAAACCCTTCTGTGTGGATGTGTTATCTCACCAGCAAGCAAATGTTGGACAAGCAGTGCTTAAAACACAATTTCAAACTACTCCAACTCCTACAGGCTAGCCTCCGCTTATTTTAGGAGAGTACTGCTTTAAAGTCTATGCAAAGCATGTGCATCTGCAGCTACGCATGCCATTGAATGGAAAATGTTACTTACCCAGTAGACATCTGTTCGTGGCATGTAGTGCTGCAGAATCACATGCAGCCTCCCTCCTACCCGGAAGCCTGTAACCATAGCCGTTGTAGCACTTTATTTGTAAATATGTCTGTACATTGCAAGGACATCTTCTCTCTTCACTATATATATTTGTGCATTCACATATACATTTCTACACTCTTTATTTCACTCTCCTGCGGGAAAACAATCTAACAAAGGACTTGATGCCTATGCGCACTATCACTGAGAGGAGGAGTCACTCGATCTCGTGACTTGAAAGCCTTCTTCGAAGAAAAAACAACTTGTAACACTACAAGACCAACACTAGATGGCTGACTTGTGCAAAGCATGTGAATCTGCAGTACTACATGCAACAAACAGATGTCTACTTGGTAAGTAAAATTTTCCATATATAGGGGCTGATTCTAACCCCGGCGGTCTTCGACCGCCGGGGCGAGGGTCGGCGGGAGCACCGCCGACAGGCCGGCGGTGCCCCGCAGGGCATTCTGACCGCGGCGCTTTGGCCGCGGTCAGAAAGGGTAAACCGGCGGTCTCCCGCCGGTTTACCGCTGCCCTCAGAATCCCCCATGGCGGCGCAGCTTGCTGCGCCGCCATGGGGGATTCTGACCCCCCCTACCGCCATCCTGTTCATGGCGGGAAAGCCGCCATGAACAGGATGGCGGTAGGTGGGGTCGCGGGGCCCCTGGGGGCCCCTGCC
Organism: Pleurodeles waltl; assembly: GCF_031143425.1. Classification (NCBI taxonomy): domain Eukaryota; kingdom Metazoa; phylum Chordata; class Amphibia; order Caudata; family Salamandridae; genus Pleurodeles; species Pleurodeles waltl. Next base: position 1,487,127,406 of record NC_090444.1, read on the forward strand.
GTGCCCATGCCAATGGCATGGGCACGGCAGGGGCCCCCGTAAGAGGGCCCCGCAAGGTATTTCAGTGTCTGCCTTGCAGACACTGAAATACGCGACGGGTGCTACTGCACCCGTCGCACCTTCCCACTCCGCCGGCTCGATTACGAGCCGGCATCCTTGTGGGAAGGGAGTTTTTCCCTGGGCTGGCGGGCGGTCTTTTGGAGACCGCCCGCCAGCCCAGGGAAAAACTCATAATACCCTCCGCGGTCTTCTGACCGCGGAGCGGTATTATGGGGGCGGAATTCTGGCGGGCGGCCTCCGCCGCCCGCCAGAATTAGAATCACCCCCATAATGTGTATATATATATATATATATATATATATATATATATATATTTTTTTTCTCACAGTGTTCTGCAGTTCTTCCGACTGCTTCCAATGAGCAGGGCTGTGCACGGCAGAGAGAGCAGGACCCACTAATTATGTTCGGAAATCCTTAATGTAGGCTACACAAAGAAGGACAAGGCCAACATTCCAACTTGGTAATTCTAAAAAGGGATTGAGGGGGTTATTCTAACTTTGGAGGAGTGTTAATCCGTCCCAAAAGTGACGGTAAAGTGACGGATATACCACCAGCCGTATTACGAGTTCCATAGGATATAATGGACTCGTAATACGGCTGGTGGTAAATCTGTCACTTTTCCGTCACTTTTGGGACGGATTAACACCTCCTCCAAAGTTAGAATAACCCCCTTAGTCTGGCTGACAAAAAGGTCTTCCCCATAGCCATGCAAAATAATTCAGTGCCCAATTCCCCTTAGAAAATATATGTGTCTAATGCATAAAGAGAAAGAAAAGACTCCCCCAGTCCGACCGAAGAGTTCTAAAGCTTTACATCGCAAATGAATAACATTATAAATCAGTCATAATTGCATCTCCAACTAATTCAAAATCAGGTTTTAGCATAAATTCATACAGTGAAAAAATAATATTTGGGAACTTACAGGCTGACAATAATCATACAATCTAAATATATAATAATGCCAAGTGGCCAATTCCTAAGTCATACATCATCTAATTGGCCTTCTAATATCAACTACAAATTACTGATGTTCCATTATTACAAGCCCAGTGACTTATGTATTGATGCCTGAAAAAATATAATATTTCAAAATATATGCCCAAATACCCCCACCCTAATCCCTCTGTGCAGATGTGAAAGAACTCACTCAAGAAAAATAAATTAAAACAGGTAGTAAAAAAGGAGAAAAAATAAAACATAACAGTAAAAACCTCAAGTAGCCGAAACTACAAAGAAAAGAGATAACTGCTTGCCTGTCTCAACATCAAAATTAAAATGTAAGAAAACACAAATTGCTATGAAATAGTACTAAATGCATCAAGGATCAAGGATCAAGGGAATTTATCAAAAGATATATTTGAAGACACTGAAAAGTCAGTGTATATGTATAAAGAGTTCCTCATTCTGATTGATTCTTCCCGGATATCTGCTGTTCAATGTGACAATGTATTCAGACTCCAACCTCCTTTAGGATGAGCTCTGTCTCCTCTCACAGTTGGCACAATCCTGTTAATTCCGAAGAAAGACATGCCATCAACCTTTCCGTTGTGTACCTGGTTACAATGTTGTGCCACCAGATAGCTAATATCATTATTCCTGATAGCGCGCCAATGTTCAATGATTCTCTTCTTTACACAGAAGGTCAAACTCCCCACATATTGGAGTCCGCATGGGCAAGTGAGCACATATACCACAAAATCAGAATTATAATTGATAAACTTTCTGATCTTAGCCTTTCTACCGGTAGGTAAACTGAACGTTTTCCAATTAATTCTGTGTGTACATGCCTTATACTTACCACACTTGTAAAATCCTTGTTGACCTTTTAGCCACAAGGTCATATTCTTAGAGGGTTAACTGTGCGCTAATCTGTCTCTCAATTACCTATTTGTTTGGTATGTTATCTGTGTACAGGGACTCACCAAATTACCAATCACTCTATCAGCCTTGATCAAGTGCCAATACTTAATAGAAATCCTCCCTACACGGCTGAAATCAGTATTGTACGTGGTAATAAACCTCACTGCCCTATCCTCTTTGTTCTTACCACTGGGTATTAGGAGACTGTCCCTCTTCATACTGGAAGCTTTATTACAAGCTGCCGTGGTCACTCGCCCTGGGTATCATCTGCATCTAAATCTATCTACCATTTTTGTTTGTTCTTTCTCAAATGCCCGGGTACTGCTGTTTCTCTTGGCCCTGAGCATATCCCCATAGGGGATGCTCCATTTTAGATTTGGTGGATGATGACTATCTGCATGCAGAATACTATTGCCAGCAGTACTCTTTCTGAAAAGGCTGGTATCTAAGGTTCCCTCTTCCACAGACACCAGAATATCCAAGAACTCCATGGATGACCTGTCTGTTTTGTAAGTAAATTTGAGATTTAAATTATTATTAGAAAGCCATACCAGAAAGTCATTTAGAATTTGTTCTGGCCCATTCCTAATGACAAACGGATCATTAATGTATCCTATGCAGAAAATCAAGGCCCGTATTTATACTTTTTTAGCGCCGCTTTTTGACGCAAAAGCGGCGCAAACTTACAAAATACCATTGTATTTTGTAGGTTTGCGCCGCTTTTGTGTCAAAGAATTACGCAAATGCGGCGCAAAGGAAGTATAAATATTGGCCCAAATGTTTTGTCCACCTTTCATTTCCATCTGACCACACATGTTGCGACTTCCACCACCCGATGAATAGACATGCATAACTAGGAGCAAAGCAGCTTCCCATCAAAGTCTCTGTGGTTTGTTTATACCTTTGATCCTAATAAAGGAAAAAGTTATTCGCCAAACAAAACCATAGCTTTTTGAGCAACATCATGGAATTGAAATATAAAGTTAATGGTTTGTCCCTGAAAAAACGTCTGCATGCCCTAATGCCTAGATCATTTTCTATACATGTATACAATGACACAACATCAGTCGTCACCAGAATATAAATAGACTTCCAGGGAATATCCTGAATCTTTGTTATGAAATCCAAATGGTCTCTACAGTAAGATAGAAGACTCAGGACATAAGGGCATAGGAAATGGTCTAGGTAAAGGGGGATGTTTCCCAGAAGGCTCTTGTTGGCCGATATAATTGGCCTGCCTGGTGGATTTGTGCTGTTTGTGTATTTATGGCGGCATGTAAAAGCACGGTGCTGTAGGTTTTCTATTTAGGATAAATTGAAACTCATCATCTTTCAAAATGCCCTGGTCACACCGCTCAGATAACAAAGAATGATAACATGTGATTGAATGCTTGTATGCCATTCCTGATGCTTTCTCATAACTTCCTGACAATGCCAGCTGTCTTTTAGCCTCCTGTCAATATTTATTTAAGTCCCATGGGACCAGATTGTCGCCTTTGTCTGCTCGTTTAATCACAAATGAGATGTCATTCCTCAGAGTATACAGAGCAACCCACTGACCTTTAGTTATATTTTTTGCAAAGTATTTCCACTCTCCTGCCAAATGTTTAACAAATCAAAAGTCACAGCATCATGAAATGAATCAATATTATCGTGAGGGGTACCAGGGTTACACCTAGTCTTAGGCCTAAAGTTATTTTTACTGATTTTGTCAATTTCCAATCCCAAATCACAAAGCAAATTTCTCTTGGTGCCCTAAGTTTTATCCCCAACTTCCAATTCTCTCAATGCTACCAAAGTATCAATGTCGTCAGTACATTGACCCTCAATAACATCAACACAATTTACATCACTGATAGGGTTAACCTCATGTGACTTCTATCTACATTTGTCCTTTTGTTGGGTGAAAACCTTTAACAGTTTTTATTTCCTAATGAAGAGAAAAAGATCAACACAAGTTCTGGCATAGCAAGAGTTAGCAGTGGGGCAAAATGATAACCCAAGTTCCAACAGAGAGCGTTCATCTGGCGTCAAAGTATGGGAAGATAAATTCACAACAGTTAACTTGTTCTCACCCATTACTTGTTCCTTTTGCTCTGCTGAGTGTTCTTCTCAGCGGCCTGTTGTTTCTTCTTGTTTGTGCATCCCCATCTAATTTTACTTTTCCATCTTTGCCTCCTCCTCTTCCTTTTGGAGGTTTTCTTTCAGGGTATTGATTCTGCTGTAAAAAACGATATTCTTCTAGGGTGGTAAAAGGCTGTCCCGCAGAGTTGGCCATACCCTGTTGATCCTTTACATCTGAAAAATTATCTGAACTGGACTCAGATGTCACCAACTCCTCTTGCCTTAGAGAACTCAATTGCGATACTCTTTCCTGGCCGCCTCATATTTCTTGCCAAATATCAGGATATGTCCCGTAGAGTAATCTATCTTGCACCTAAGGGATTTTCTTTTCTTCATGGCCTTTAACCCCTCCTCATACTTTACTAATTTAACTTCCATATCCTTTAGGAAATTCAGAATTTCTTCTTTTGCAGAATTCTGATCAATACACGCTTTTAATTTGCAAATCTCTCCACCTGCTTGCTCCAACTCCAGAGCTTCATATTCACATAAAAGTCCCAGCTTATTCTTACAGGTCGACATTATCAAAGCTGATAATTCCTCTAGAAACTTATGATGCGGACTCTGATACATGGGAGTAATCAATATCCTTAGCCCGCATGGCACTCTCCCTACTTCAATACAGTTGTTTAATGAGATGACCTCTCAACTCCGATTGATTTCTTTCCTGCACAGTCTCTGGTATTGAGCCAGTTGCTGTTTCAAGATTTCTGATGTAGCTGTGTCATTTTGGATTCCATTGCGCTTGTCAGATTATTGCCCACCATCATTCTCATCAAAGAGGCAGCAAGGTATTTCCAGCCTCTTACAGAGTGCCTCACTCATCTTGGTAAATTCGGGCACACAAGGCTCTCCTTCAAGACTCCATATATTGAACACTATTCATTGCTGCCAAAATTCCAAGCCACTCACCATATACTCTGCTTCCATTGCTCCAAATATTAGGGGCTGCTGGAGTCGGGTAGAGTCAAACTGCCACAGCGTCCTGCAGTACTTCCGACTGCATTCATTAAGTGAGGCAGTGCACCGCAACAGGCGCTGTATTCACTAATTATGCCCTGAAATCTTTAATGTTGGGATCGCCTCATTTATTTAGACAAAATCAGGCAGTCAAAAGTATCCTCCAGGACTCTTTACACCATTCACTGCTGCCAAACTTCCCAACATCAGATAGGCGAAAAAAAAAAAAAAATATATATATATATATATATATATATATATATATATATATATATATATATGGGAAGCAGGGTTTAATGTATATTGACACATGTATAATGACAAACTCATCTCCATAACCTGAGAAGCATAGTTTGTTGTGTCTTAGGAAGCTGTTCTAGCACACTGTTGTGTTGTGACTATAGTTGTCATGTGGGAAAGAGCCAGCTCTTGACTAATCTCCTGGAGCTGAGATGATTGTAGGTGAATTTTATGTTTGTTGGAAGCAAATTCCATAGTTTGGCTGTGTGAATAGAGAAACCTGCTCCAACCCCTTTTGGAGATGGAACAGGTAACATATGATATCCTGGACCACAGGTTTTAGGAGGCCCAGGTGTTTGCGTATGCGGTAGTGCAGTAGGTCTCTGGGACTCCTGTAGGATGTCCATGCATTCCTGCAGGAGATGCAAGCAGCCAAACACTAAGACCTCCAGTGTGAAATTGTTGGATTGAGCTGTTTGGGGTAAGGTGTTTGATCTGACCCTGGTTTCTGGTGACATGGTCCGGTCTGATGGAGGAGCTGCTGGTGGGGCTGATTGACATTCAGCAGTGCTGAGTACCAGGTCTGCTAGGCCAGGTGAGAACTATGAAACTGAGATGTCTACTGCATCATCTGCACTGCAAAAGGAAGGAGTGGGAGAGGCAAAAAATGTTAAGCAAGCATTCTAGACCATTTCCTCTATAGTGCTTTGCTCACGGACTGTGGGTGTAGGTACCTGAAGGTGAAGCTTGGACATTTTGCAGTTTCAGGGGTGGCAAATAGGTCTATTTGTGGAGTGCTTCTGTGCCGAAGTACTGCTGAGGACTTGTAGGTGGACTTCTCACTCTTGGACTTGTTGATGCCCCCTGCTGAGCAGATGTGCAAAGTTGTTGCCCACCCACAAAAAGGGCTCTGCCATCAGGTGGATCTGGTGGTGGAGATCTCAATGCCAGGTGTTCTGTTCCAATAGGGAGAGTCAATGCTGCCATGTTCTTATAGATAGTACATGGCAGTCATGTTATCTCTCCTGATGTGGGCTACTTTGCGCTGAATGAGCAGAAGGATGATTTTGGCTGAGAGATGAGATAGTTGATGTGCTTTATAAAAACAAATAAAAAAGGCCTCCTTGCAGTCATGGTATATTAACATTATCAGCCTTAATAACCAAGTTCTGAGCAAAAAAATGCATTTCATTACACCTGAGCACCTCCAGTGCTCCCAGCCACTATGCTTGCTAAGCTCTTTCAACTCACTATTCACAATATTAGTAAATGGAGGATCTGGTCAGTAATAAAGAGGCAATAGCACGTAAAAAGCAGAAACTACCACAGCACTGATAGATGTAACCTTAATCAGAGAGCTAGAATGTGTTTATCCAAAAATGATATAAGGAATGCAACCACAGGTTTAATTAGGTGAGGAGTACGACTCAATGGAATGGCGGTTAGCTGTGAGCACAGATTATAGTAACCTGATCCCGGAGGGTGCAAGTACTATCAGAGCGGGGTCACCTTATGGGACTTGGAGCTGTGAAACTCTGAGCCTGGCTACTAGTAGAGGGTGTCATAGGAGGAGCCAAGGCTGTGGATGTCTGAGCAGAGGCTAAATCTGGTCACATGGTGTGTGCTGTGTTCTGGTGCAGCAGCAGTCATTTGGGAATGTGGGTGCAGGTGGAAGCTTTTTAACTCACTGAAACCCAGGAAGAACATGAGTTCCAGCTCAATGAGAATGTGTCCAAAGGTGCTGTGGCTGCAGCAAACCAGCATCTTCCTTCGGCCTCACACATTGCTGATCTTTCTGGGTGCTCTGTTCTGAAGAGGCCCCCAAACCTCTTCTTGCACCATGCTGGCCAGTCTAATAAAGCATGTAGTTGTTTGAAATTAGAATATATTTCCTTGATACTAAAATACGTTGCAATTTTATAATATCAATTGGTAACAAATATTATTGATAATATTGCAAAAGAATATAGCGATATTCTGAAAATTAGTCCTTTATGGCACTGGTCGAGAATTTAGTTTAACAAGGTGAAGAGTACCAGAAGAGGGTTGGTTATGTTTCTTGGAAGAAATATATAGTGAAAGTTATTTTGATCTTCATGGTGAACAAAACATTGGTAATGAGGAAATTACTTCTTTTTTACTGTAACTTTTATAAGATTCATTATTTCTTATTTAATTATTTTGAGTGCTGCTGAACCAGATGATAATAAAATCCAATATTGAGTGGTGGGGTAGGATATGTAGTATTGATATTTCTTCAGATTACGTTAACTGGACAGATCCCAAAAAGATGAAAATGGGAAATTATTAAACCAGATTTTATAAAAAGATCCCTTATCTCCCAAAGATTATCCTTTTATAAGTTTTTCAGATGTTGGTGCAAAAGTATATGTGAAAGTCGTGCTCCAATCTTCAAAGGAATGGATTGAGTCTAATGTTTTAATACCACTGAACAAGGAGGATTTAGAGTGGGACATTCAACTGTGGATCATTGTTTTAGCCTATTGTTGATTGCCCAGTAGTAGAATGAGATTTAGTATAATTTGCCTTGCTGCTTCATGGACTTTTACATCACAGTTGATTTAGTCAATCGTGAAATTCCATGGCAAGAGTTAAAGGAATTAAAAATCACCCATGGTTTACTGTTATTATTGAAAGAAATATATGCAAAGAGACTGACATCCTATTAATTAGACGGAAGTGAAAGTGAGTCCCAATCCCTCACAGTTTCAGGATTAAAGGCCAGATGTAGCAAAGAGATTGCGAGTCGCAAACGGTGAAAATTGCAATTTGCGAGGCGCAAATGCCTCTTTGCTATGTAGAAATGCATTTTGCGAGTCGGATCCAACTCGCAAAATGCATTTCCGACTCGCAAATAGAAAGGGGTGTTCCCTTCCTATTTGCGACTCGCAATGCTATTCATTTTCATTCGCGGTCGCAAATGAAAGCGCAGTTACCATCCACTTGAAGTGGATGGTAACCCAGGTGCAAATGGGAAGGGGTCCCCATGGGACCCCTTCCCCTTTGTGTCTGGAAACAAAACCTAATTTTTCAGGGCAGGCAGTGGTCCAATGGACCACTACCTGCCCTGAAAAATACCGAAACTAAAGGTTTCGTTTTTTTTTTCACAATGCAGCTCGTTTTCCTTTAAGGAAAACGGGTTGCTCTTTGAAAAAAAAAATGCTTTATTCAAAAGCAGTCACGGACATGGTGGTCTGCTGTCTCCAGCAGGCCACCATCCCCGTGAGTGCCCCTTCTCGCAATGGGGTCGCAAATTGCGACCCACCTCATTAATATTAATGAGGTGGGTCTTTGCGACCCCATTGCGAGTTGCAGAAGGTGTCTGAGACACCTTTCTGCATTCCAAATTGCGACTTGCAATTTGCGAGTCGCAGGGACTCGCAAATTGCAAGTCGCAATTTGGAATCTTCCTACATCTGGCCCTAAGGCCCTTACCTACATATTAGATGGCCTGCATACTTCTCGGACTTTAAACACCACACCTAACATCTTTCATTCATCTATCCTCAGAGGGAGGTTGTAATGCATAGATTTTTATCTGTTAAATAACAGCAGAGAAGGCAGTCTAGTCCTGATGAATACCACTCACATCTTATTAGAGGGTGTTACATTGACATTAAATCCTCCTGATCCCCTTGTGTTTTGTGGGAGTATTAAAATACCTCTTGAGTGGGAATTGGGCCAATATAAAGTTAGAATTAAGTGGTTCGTTCTCTAAAATAATGACTTAGCGCCTACGTTGTTTGTGCTTTATTTAGCAGATCTCAAGTGATTCTTTAAAACAAATTCCCTCATTCGTCCCTAGGATGGGTTAGCCATGTTCCCTGTCCTTCTCTATGCAGGTGAGCTGGTATAAATAGTTGTAGTATAAATTGGACTCCAAAAATAATTAATAGAATTTTATAAATGCTGTCTATAAAATAAATTGGTTATTTATGTGGACAAAACTAAAGCTTTGTTATTCAGTTCTAACCTCAACCCCTTTTCTTAGTTCATTGGTGTGTGGAGGAAGCTTCCTTCTATATCTATATACTTATGAATTTTAATAAACAAAATAAATTGAATATGCACTTAGACACTTACTAAATCTTACGGTTTGTCAGCAGTTGTTTGGCTAACGAAATTTAGAGGACATTTTGAGAGCCCCTCTTTAATACAAATAATACCAGCTAATACCAACGCTGGTGCAGCCGCAATTGCTATGTGGGTGAGAGATTCTATGATTGAGTGGGAACCATGACTGGGATAAGACTGAAGGACATTGCCTGAAAAATCTGTTACATTTACCCAAATGTTCTATGGTGCAAGCTGTAAGGGTGGACATCAGTGCAACTTATTGACACGGTATAGCCATGTTATAAACTTTTCTTTTCTGGAATAACTTTCTAATTTCTCACCGGCATAAAATTGCCTTCATCTGCGGAGATGAAATAAAAGCGAATTAAAGTGCGCTAAGGAGCCTGTAATTGAAGCTTTAATATGAATGTATATAACATACACACTTCTTTAACTTTATCAACAAAGGAATCACGCGTTCTGGATGAAGTGGCACTGAAGAACTCTCAGTATGTTTAAGAACTTAATGGCAGGAAACAAATGACCAAAAACAGTGATGAGAAAGGCATTATTAAATTACAGAATAGTTCAAAATCCTTTGTATTCCTATCGAGAGTGTAAGATTTTACAAGAAGGTGGGAGTTTTTGCGGTTCTAGTCTGAGGAGAAGTGTATACGTTTACATATATTGCTGGATTGTTTGCATTTTCTGTATCAAAAACATCACTTTTTAAAGCCAGTTTTAATCAAATGTGGTATTAATTCTCACATGCAAGCAGTGAGATATTTACTTTTTATGACATTTTTACATGGACTCCGTGCGGTGGAAAGATTTTTAATGTCTGTAAATCATTTAGACATCATATTACTTTTAGCTTATATTTAATAATTCGTAGTGTGATGTATTTTTATTGATGTGCATTTTGGGTATTTTTGTATAATGGACTCTGGTGTCCAATAAACATTTTTACTACTGCTGTGATGGTTCTCCCTATCTCAACAGGGTGTGTAACCAGGAATGGAAATCCTCAATATTAGCAGGCATTACAGTGTGGGCTTCCCTCTGTTTATGCTGGACTGCACGGTGTCGGCCTTCCTTTTCACACTGCTCATAGGGTGCCACTGGAGATAGGGCATATTCTGCCATGCTCATTAACAAGAAATTAAGATGAAATAATAGGAATAGTCAGATTCCATATTTATATCCAAAGGACTTACTGCTCAAACCTAAAATTGGTTTTGCGCAACGCCTTCATTTAATCTCTCTGGACAGTCTTGAACACAGAACACAGATTCTGTGGGGAAGGCACTGTACTTTAATTCTTAGCTAGGTATACACTTAGTTAATGATGCAAAGGTGGCTACCTCGTTAGCAACATATAGGAGATGATCATTCTCCAGTGTTTGGACACGTGGGTTACATGGCTGCGACCCAGAGCCAACCAGATCAAAGAGTGATCTGCTATACCAGTGTCCAGCATCTAGTAGTAAGATAGTGTAACTAAAGCTAAACAAGATGCCAGAAAAAAGAAATCCTGGAACACGTACTGTGGCCATGCAACATGAAATGTAATTTTCGTGTTTGGGGTAAGTCATGCGCCAGAGGTCTACCAGGCCATGGTTGCCTTTACCATGAAGAATGTATCTCTCTGTCCTTTGCATTATGCCTGTTAATGGGACAACTCGTGTCTAAGAGTGGGTCATGTGCTACATTTCATTTTCCCACTACCCCTACCATCAGGGCCCCATTTACCGTAGGAATTCTAGAAACAGACAGGAGCATTCTATAGAAGAGCCTCAAGCATAGATGCAGTCCACGACTATTGTGGTGTACAGACTATGCAGTTCAGCAAAGCCATATCTCCTCAAAGGGAAAGGCCATATCTTCAATACCCTGTGCAGCAGTGACAAGTGACTCAGTATTGCTACAACGCAAGGCAGTGCATGCAGAGCATAACGCAAGGAGTCCACCTAACATTGTATTCTACTGAAGCTCATCATGCTTCCCACCCAGTCATGATTTAATTTCTCCAATCCAAGAGCCAAGATGTAGGTCTGCTTGATCAGCACTATACCAGGAACCTTTGTGGCTAAGTATGATAGTACTTCCCTACATCCACTGTTCTGTCATGTCATTTACTTTAATTGACAAAAGGACAATGGGGGTTTTGCCAACAGCAGGGAAAAAAGACAGTGAGTCTTAACAAAAACAGAGGGGAGTCCCAAATCTGCCAGAAGGAAACCAATGACCACTTCAAGGAAGCCAACAAAAAGAAGGGGAGAGAGAAGCATTAAGAAACAGTGGTGGGAGTGGGAACAAGAGCAAATATAATAGAGTGAACAGTGCCACCCTAACCCTGCTGTAAATGTAAAGACTGCACATCCCCAACCACACAGTGAATAGAATAAAGATAAAGAAGACAGAGATCTAACACCCCTTGAAACACCACCCAGAAAACCAAACAGGTGAACAGTACTAAAATGTGATAGCTATGTGGATTTGTCAGGGAGTGTAGAGGAAAGAGCCACATTATGCCAGGTTCTGTCTTCACATTTCCTCATGATTGCAGTCAGTCTCTCACCTTCAGATCCTTGGGGTCTGAGGCCAAGCAACATCATCCCTGACAGAGATTGCTGATTCTGCACCACCCCCGCCACACTGCCCACCCAAGGAAGAGGATTACAACTCATAAATAAACTTTTCCAGATTTACAGGTTCCAGAAATGATCTGTTGTTCCTACATACCGACCAACTGACTCTTGGACAATATCTCTTTTTTCCACCACCGTACCCAAAAACTATAACATTAAGTTATGCCTAGGTGGGTTAATATTATTTGGCGTGATCAGCATAGCACTCTGGGGGTAAGAGAAATGCAAGCCAAAGAACGCTTAATAATTCCCCCCTTGTTGAAGAATATCTAAAGTTCCATGCATACCCAAATCATGTAAAGAAACATAGGCTCCTCCATCTTATATTTCTGGCATTGCCATTCTGCCACCATAGCCACACACTAGAGCTTAGTTCTATGCTATACATGGAGTTGAATCAAATATAAGATGACCTGTATGTGTAGTTCCCATGGGTGCAGCAACATCCCCTCCCAGATACCCAAGGTCTCCCTCACATCTGGATCTTAATTGCATGATACTGTTGAGCATGTTATTAAGAAGTGTTTTGCAGAATGTAATCTTGAACACCCAACCTAGTTCCCCTGAGAGCAATCTAGGTTCCAGCATCATAAAGTCATGAATATCCCCCAGTCTTCTGAATGAGTGGTTAAAACACGTCTCGTTTGTCACTACCATTACATTTTATTGACTGGAGTTGAATCAAATATAAGATGACCTGTATGTGTAGTTCCCATGGGTGCAGCAACGTCCCCTCCCAGATACCCAAGGTCTCCCTCACATCTGGATCTTAATTGCATGATACTGTTGAGCATGTTATTAAGAAGTGTTTTGCAGAATGTAATCTTGAACACCCAACCTAGTTCCCCTGAGAGCAATCTAGGTTCCAGCATCATAAAGTCATGAATATCCCCCAGTCTTCTGAATGAGTGGTTAAAACACGTCTCGTTTGTCACTACCATTACATTTTATTGATATAAAGATCATATTTCACTTGTGATGCATCAAATGACTTAATCATCCTATTACCAGAAATCTCCGAAACTAGACATTCCAGTTATGTTTCAACATCTGAAACCCTCAAATCTTACACCCTTGCACACCATGCCCCTACCAAGATGGATTTCATTCCCATCAGCTGTAATTCCAATCCAATCGCCTTGGTTTTCTCTTTCCTAATACTGATTGTAGCATAAATCACCTTATAGAGTTTAGTCCTCTCAAAATTAGATCTGTTCATGGGCTCCAAGCCCCAAAGATGACCAAGTGAAAAAGAGGGTGTATCCCATCTAATCCAAACACTGAAGTGGCTCCATTGATAGAAGATATGCATTAACCTAGAACTCATCTCCCAATAGTCAGCTATGTAATGCAGATTTTCATCTGGGTTTAAGGAGATTCTGTCGTCTACCTGGGAGTCACACTGAATACCATAGACCAAAGTCTATTAGATCCAGCCAGCCAAAGGTTCAACAGTTAGTATGTAGAGCAGCTGCGAAAGAGGTATCTGTGCCTAATCTCCCTTCACAAGGTGCATTTTGGGAATATCAATATCACAGCAGTAGGCTCCATGTTCAGAAGCATCACCCAGGTCCTAAATTCCAGTCAAAGGGTACAATTGTGTAATATTGAAAACTAGAAATCTCACTTAGTGAAGTCAAAAGATTTTTCAGTTTGTAATGATAATACAAGTAGAAGTTCTCAAGTGTCCCTCATCTTCTCTATACTGCCTTCGGATTCTCAGTTTAGCGGCTCAAGGAGGCATAAAATGAGATTCCTCTCAGTGTTTAAGAGAATCAAACGCCAGGAGAAGCCTACTGGCTTAATTTGATATTGAATAGTTAGGCAAGGGATCAGATGATAAGAGATGCAATCTGAAGGATATTTACTCTTGTGGTTTGACGTTTTTGTTGTATTTAGGAGATCTCCAGAAAGTCTACCCGTTTTTTTGCATCATTTAACATATGAAAAAGGCCAAGACCTTCAGGGCCCTCCATCCTCTTGGACTGTTCTGCTGGAATACCAGTGGGATTCATAATGTAACTGCTGTAACTGCTCTGCAGATGATATATTGCATCCTGATCGGATTACCACAGTATTTCCAGTGACTGCATTTTAGCCTGTATTCTCTTGGAAATAGAAGTCTATAGCCTCCTCTACAGAGTCTATGATTTCTTGATATTTTAGTGCCCGTTTATTCAGTCTCCGGACCAAAGGGGCTTTAGCCTGTTTCCTACCCATGTCTGGTCCAAACATTACAAATCAACTGTTAGTGCAAACTCAGATCCTAGGATCACATTGATAGTCTAGCCTTTTAAAGGAACCTTGTGCTCGAGACATAAAAGAAATACTGGTATGATTGACTCTCCAGGTATAAATTAGTCCTTCGCCATGGCCAAAGCAGACAAGCAATTGTGATTAATCAATTCCACTTTCCTCCACTAGAACAATCCTTGCCTACATCCATTATTCCATTAAGGTCTCCACCTAAGATTTGGAGGAAACCAGGGTTTTCAGTAAAAGAGGACCTAACTTGGCAAGGTCAACATTCTGCAGCCTCCATGCGGCATTCCCATCTGTTCTGCACCCTATTGTAGTGCCCATTGGGTCCCATCCATGTCCAGGCCACCACAAATGGTACACTCTTCCTGAAATAGATTACTACACCTCAGGACTCTCTCATGAACCCAGCATGCACCAACAGATTAGAACTGCCCCTGCAAAGAAAAAACATGACATGTTGCTCTTTTCATCCACCTGTGATGGTTTAAATGTATCTCTTGGTTCCTGGACAATTTGTACTTTTAAAACTGCTGTTTTCTTCTACACATGAATGTTTAAATTTCTCTCCTCGTTTTCCCCTATACTGTGCTAAGGCCTCAAGAAGGCAGGGCATGGCCAGGAACATGGCCGGTTAGCCACCTTTCACTGAGCTTCTGCTGGTGATTTCCTATACTGAACTACATACTGTGGTATTGGGCTCCCCAAATCCACAAACACATTCTGGACACCATGGCCATCCTGTAGGTGGACAGAGGGGCCAAAAGATGTGGCAGCAGAGAGGACACACTTGGATTCACCACTGGACCTCGGCCACGCTGCATCGTGGCGGCCGAGCCTGTAAAATTCCTGCGGCTGCGGGTGGCGAGGCTGTTACTGAAGGAAGTGGGGGAACCACTGTGCCTAAGGTGGCCACAGCATGTGTCAGCCAACTGCAGAGCTTTGTGTGGGCTGGCTGGTGCAGGGTCAACCTGCAGTGCAAAAACTGGTGATGCTGGCCTGAAGAGACTCAGCTGTGCTGCTCTAAAATGGTTGTGCCACTGTAATTCCTAAAGGTGCACCTGAAGTGTGGAGGCCAGCTTCAAGCATGGTGAGAGGGTGGGGAGCAGCAGCCCCTGAAGTGTTTCAGCTGCACATGCAGTTGAGTACTAGCGCAATGGAGTGTGAGGGAACCTGTGGGGGCTGGTGAGACTGCTACCCAGAAAGATCCCCTGGGAGCATGGGGCCTAAAGAAGACCTCCTGATCAGCTTGTGAGTGGCAGGTGGTGCCTCGCGGGTGCTGCGATCGGCCGCATTATGTTTGCTGCCCTGAGGCCCTGGATGCTATAGTGGGCTGATAATAGACTCTGAGAGGGGGACATTTTGGCTGAGGGGCTCCCCTGCAGGGCCTCAATTATTCTTACATCATGGAGGGTGACCCTGGTTGGGCCTGGTAGAGGCACTGCTCTGCATTGTGGCATGGCCAATTTGGATAGTCCTTCATGGATGTTGGGGACCCCGGTTGAGCAGAGTGCAGTACGATACAGCTCTGAAGCAGGAGTCGCTGGTGACCCTTGGAGCTGACTGTGACTGAGGGCTCCAGGCTGCATGGGGAGACAAACTGTTCTGCGGCTCCCTATGGTAGTTGGCTGGCGAGGTAGGCAGTGCATTGGATAGGCGGCAGCTGGAGGTTATCGTAGGTGGCTGATGAGGGCCCTTGGACTTGTAGTGGGCCCTGTTGCTCAACACTGTGTGCTGTTGGTCCCACGGCCCATATAAGGCTGTGACGGGAGCCATTGCCCCCCTCCACATTTATTGTTTTGTCAGTGGACTGGTCGAGTGAGCCAGCCCGGCATGCCATAATGGGAAAGAAAAAGTGTACCCAGCCAGCCCAGCTGAACAAAATGTTGAACTATACACGCGATCCAACTGGAGGGAGGACTCCGCCCTGGGTGCCAGGATTGGAGAGCACGGGGGGGCGCTCTGACACTGGCAGATCTGATGGCAGCATCTAGTGGCTTGTGACGAGATGATGATCAAGATAGACTCTGTGGCTACTGATGCCAACCTACTGCGCACTGACCTCAGGAAGGTGGCGGACATGGTCACAAAACCAAAGATTCAGTTTCTCAACTCATGCGAGAAGTAAATGAACTGAAAGAAACTCTATTTAGGCTATCTAAAATGTCAGCGCTGTTGGAAGATAGGGCTGAGGATGCAGAGGGCAGGTCCAGGAGAAATTACTTATGCTTTGTGGAGTTTTCCAAGAGGGTGGAGGCGCATTCAGCTGAACTCTTCTTAGAGGAATGGATTCTGAGAGTACTGAGGCCCAAAACGTTGTTCAAATTATTCGACATTGAATGGGCACACAGGGTGTTGGTTCTGCCGCACAACCTGTCTGTTTAACTTCAGAGACTATGATATTACCTTGCAACATGTTCAGGTGTGAGGAGAACAATATTTATATCTTGCCCAACTACACCAAAAGGTGCAAGACCGTCATAAAAAACATTTGGTTGTCAGAAAACAGCTCTGTGAAGGGGCCTCAAACATAGCCTGATGTGCTCTTCTAAACCGATCCAGTGGGGACACCAGTGGCCCTGCAGGCAGGGGTGCAGGGCTGGAGTGCCTATGGCCTTGCCACTCCCAATCATTAGCGGATACCTAGCTTAGCACACGCATTAGTTGGGGGAAGGGCTTTGACCTAGAGGGCTGGTTATGAGGCAGTGGATGAAAAGCTATAAGCTGCTAGTTGCAGGGATGGGTCTATTGCATGTACTGCCCGAGGGAGGGGGTGTGGATAATGTATGAGTGTTGTTGTACAGTTGCTCGACTATGTTTGCAAACTTGTTCTGATTGTTGGAGTGTGGGGGCAGGAAGTGTCCTGTAGGCGTCAGCAGTGGAAAAATAGCTGATGGGTGTGAATCTAGTGATGGCTGGTGGTACCACTAAAATACTGACCTAGAACTTTAGGGAGCTGGGTCGTGTGGAGAAGAAATGGAGAATTCATGCTTTTCTGAGGCAATACAGGGTTTCAATAACCTTTTACAGGAGATGCATATGTACGGGAACAGCATACAGGCCCTGCGCAAGAGATGGAGGGGGCATCTTTATGCTACCTCCTATTCTAAATTTTGGGAGGGTAGTACTGATCTGGGTGGCCCCTGGGGTACTCTTTGGTTACAAGGGTCACAAAACTGATGAGGCGGGTAGGTATGTGGTCCTGTTTGGTGCCATGAAGGGGACAGACGTAAGTCTGATTAACAATTATGCACCCAATGCTGATTGCCTACAATTTTTTGGCCGATTGGTGACAGATGCCACTGAATATTTGGTAGCTAATTTGGTGATGGTTGTAATTGCGTCCTAAACTGTATACTAGATCAAGATCCTCCAAAGCCTAACACAAAGCCTGCACTGATGGGGGCCCTGCAGGACAATCTCGAGGGGCATGGGGTTGGTGGACATATCGTGACCGACACACCCCCAGTAGAGGGTCTGTTCCTGTTTTGCACAATCTGCAAGCACCTATAGCAACATTTACTATTGTTTTGTATCAGGGACAATGGCTAATAATGTGCAGGATATTATATATATCCGGCCATTAGTCTTTGTTGATGGATAGGCACCTTGGACAAGGGCAACCGCCATACCACTGGGGCAGGGCAGAGGCATTGACTGATCTAGTCTTCTTATCCATTGTTAGCAACACAATGACTTATTAGTTTGAGGTGAACTGGGGCAGCACGTGCAGTAGAACAATAGAATGGGAATCAGTGAAAGTGGTAATTTAAGGGAATGCTTGAAGACCACGTATGGAATGAAAAAATAGCTGGAGGGCAGTCGGGACGGCCATGAGCGAGCATTAGGCATAATCGAGCAGGAGCTGCTGTGGTGATCGGATAAGCACTCAGAATGGCAAGGATAACAAATGGAACTATTTGAAGACTGGAACAGGTTGGACAAATTTGTATTTCAAACTCATAGACAGAGACTGTATGCTGGGGGAGGCCAAGCGGGTGCATTGCTGGCTGGGTAAGTAGACTGGTGAAGCATCATACTCTGCTACTGGCAGTCAAGAATGGTGAGGGATGGCTAGTTTGTACGCAGTGGGACATCAATGCCTCCTTTGCTGCCCGACTTCGCAAAACGTATCAATCACAGTGGTCATAATGGAAAGAGAGGGTCAGCATTACCTGAGGGAGGCACACATAAATTGGCTAACACAGGAAGATAGAGAAAGCATAGGGGCACTTATCACTAAAGAAGTGCGGCAATACGTAGTCTCAAAAATAGTGCTGGGTGGAGATGGGATTCCGCTTGAATTTTATCAGAGACACACGGGGCTGCTGGTGGACAAATTATTAGAAGTATTTGAGGAAGCTACCTCCAGGGGCCAGTTGCCATACTGGTCCAAGACCCAGCTGAGACATCATAGTATCACCCGCTATTGATGTTAAATACTGAAGTGAATATACTCAGCAGGGTGCTGGTGTAGTGCCTGTTGGGCCACTTGCCCTACCTGGTTAATTCGAACCAGTGCAGGTTCATCCAGAAATGTAACACACTTTGTATATCATGCCGCACAGCAGGGGGAGGATGCCTTCGCAATGACATTTCTGGATATCGAACAAGCTTTCATCTCCGTTAATTGGGAATACCTATGGCTGGTATTGGCCAAGGTGGGGCTGGGGAAGAAGTATGTAGGTTGAGTGAAGCTATTGTATGCTGGGTCCGGGACAAGAGTAAGGATGGGTGGGATGGTTTCTGGGTCTGGGGCAAGAGTTAGGATGGGTGGGATGGTTTTTGAAAGATTCTTGCTGCACTAGGGGCGCATGCCAGGCTGTCCCCATCTCCGCTTCTATTCCATTAGTAATGGAGCCCATGGCTTGTACGATACAGCAGGTGTTGGAATACTGGGCTATTCTGGTGGGGGAGACACAGCATGTGATCTCACTGTATGCCAATGATGCTTTGGTGTACCTAAGGCAGTTCAGTGGACATCCTTTCGAGGGCAGTGCAGGAGTTTGGAGGCATCTCGGGGCTCTATGTGAATCATGCGAAGTCCTCACTTTTCCTGTTGTGAATGCTAAGGGGAAGTGCTCCGGAATAAATGCTAGCAACTTTGAAGGGACTACATATCCCAGACTGCTTTGAGGCCCCATGAGGCGGCCATTTTCCACAGCACCTGCACCCACTTGACCAGACCAATGAGCGTCATAAAGCGCGTGGGGGCACTTTGCAGTGCGGGACGTGCCTGGCCGAAGACTGGGCCAAGACGGACCCGTCTTAGCCCGTCAGAGGCTGGGCTGGGCCCATACTCTTTAGACTTTAACTTTTTGATGCATATATTTGGGTTATTACTGTTGTAGGCATTTTTAGATCTTGGTAGCCTTTTCCCTAGTGACCTGTGGCATAATGGGGAAAAGGAAGATAAACACAAGTTCCACGTCGATTGATAGCTTCCTGGTACGTGCAATGGATTTGGTTTCAAATAAAATTAAGTTGGCAGAGCACTGCCTTTCTTTAGTGGCAGAGGATATTGAATCTAGGCTCCCTAGCAAGCCCTTGAGCCCTGCCGCAATATGCAACATTGGTTCTGCAAAAAATACACCACATGATACTCCACCCACTGCCCCTGTTGCTCAAACCCCTTGCGTGTACCTGGAAGGGTTGGTTTTGGATAACACAGCTGGGGATGTAGATGTGAGTATTGTTGATTGTTCAGGTGTGCTAGATGTTCTGTGTGGCTCCTTTGACTCCAGCCCATTACCAAAAAGGTGAAGGAGGATTGCTAAATCAAAAATTCAATCTGCCCCATAGTCACAGCCCTTGACTCAAGATACTCTCATTAGTTCTGTGCCTTCACCCCCCCTCCCCAAATGTTGACCCATGAGCTTTGCTGAAGATTTTGTTCAATGATTTATTGGACTCTAAGTTGCAACTAATCCATACTCGATTAGCAACACTAGAATCTAGTTTGGGTAATTTAGTCTCAGTGTCAGTGAATGACCCCCTGCAAGCACGGTCAGTAGCACCTCAGTCAGGGGCCCTTGATTGCCCCTCTGTTAGGGGGATGGTTTTGAGACCTAATCACCTTCCTAGAGTAGCCACACAAATCTCTACAGGCTTACAGAATGGGGGTAGAGAAGGTAGCTCAATTGACCAGCTGGCCCCTCTTCCTGTAAATTCACACACACAAGAGCTTAATCCTCAAATTGCAAATGATACTCCATCCCTTGGTGGCCAGCATGAACAACAGCAGGCTGTCCACCCCCTACCGCGGCGCTAGCCAAACATTCGGCTCAGGCTGCGGCGCGCGGCGCGGAGACACGCCGTGTCCCCAGCCTGTTGTGCACCTTACGAGGCCCCAAATTGGGCATGGGGCCTCGTTCCTTCATAGCGCGACGTGTTTTTAGGCAGGTCTAACCCTCCCCCACTCACCTGTTATTGTTGTCTTCTTCTTTTTCATTCCCTCTCATTGTGCCTCCCTTTATGTTTTTCATTTTTCCCATATTACCCCTCTCTTCCCAGCATGCCTTAGTTCCCTACTCTCTATGGCTCCTTGTCCATTACGTTGTATGTGTTTTTTCCCTATCTAAGATGGTGTCCTTGCACTTCCTGTTGGTCGCTTCCTGTTTTTTTGGTATTTAAGGCCTGCGATTCTTTCCCTCCTTGCGCTGCAACACTTTCTGTTTGGATGGTGTCTTCGCTCCTGCTTCCTTGCGTCAGATACTGGTTCACGTCTGTTCCAGTGTTTTTCCTGCTCTTTTTTTTTATCTTGTATTTACTTATCATTTTTGCTCCTGTTTCAGGAAATTTTCCTTTTTGGAGGTTTTTTCCCCTTTGAGTTTTTTTTTCCCTCTGGCACTACTTCTGAAGGACACCGCCTGCCCTGGGCGTTTCCTTCACCTGCAGCACTGTGGCTACCAGAAAGAGTCGCCCCTACCTGGGCCAAGGCCGAACATTCAGGAACAAGATCCTCGCCACTCGTTCTGCGGACTCCAGATTAAAGCAGCGCGTACGTCGTGACAGTACCTGGTTATAAATCTGCCACCAGCCTCTTGCTCATATGTGGTCATTCTGGATAATGTCCCTAAGCTTCAAGGCCCCATAAAGGAATCTACCTCAGCCCTTAAAAAAAAGTTATTTTTGGTTAATTACAAATGTAGCTGTAAGTGGGACTTTTTTTTAAAGAGATCCTGTTTGTCCGTGGGGTGGGTGGTATAGGCTCCTTGGAGACCTCGTGATTGTCAACTTCTGAGATCTGAATGTTGCCAGGGAAATTTTAGCGCTCACTGATGCCAGTATGGTGAGGCTGAAACAGATTAGAATTCTACAGTTGTGTTATTTTTATAATTATCTAGCCCCCACAAGGGATGCTCATAACACTGAGAACACCCAGACTTTCCATCAAGCCCCTATATGGGGCTCAGGGAGCCACTCCCTTCCAAACCACCTTCCACTTAGCAATCACTACTCAGTTTTGAGTGAACTGGAAGATGTGGATTGACTACCACTGGCAGCCCAAATTGAGCCTAGTAGATCTACTAGGGATAAGAATTCAGGGGAGAATTGACATATTGTCACCAAGCAGATTGTATCTGAAGTTATTCCACCTGTAAATGTTCCAGGGGAACTGGCTGCTTTGCCATCCCAGAGGTGTCCGTCAACTGATAAAACTCAACACTGGAAACTCCTTAGTTGGAATGTGGCTGGTTTGGCTACACAGTTAGAGGTCGAGGGTTGGTGGCTATTTATATCAAATTTTGATATTATCTTTATGCAGGAAACCTGGGCTGTTTCAGAATTGGTTATTGGTGGATACACCAGCTTTAGTAAGTTTGCCACCCCCTCATCTTCAGGTCGCGCTAAAGGGGGCATGGTGGCCTGGTTTAAGGTCAGTCTTGGTTACAAGGTCTTACCAATAACAATGGACTCAGATGGAATTCAAGCATTTGAAGTTCATTGGGGTGGCAAGTTAAGAATGTATCTGGTGAATTACTACAACAATAACTTTGCATCTACTAACAACTCTTCCTTTCTTGACCTCTCTCTAGCTATCAGTTGTTTGGCTGGTAGGGTTCACGGGAGTGGCGGCCGTTAATGTATTTTTGGCAGGGGATTTCAAAGCCAAACTGAGAGATATATCCACCTCAGCGGTTTCCCCCTTCGATCCCGCTAGTAAGGAAGTGGATCAAACGGGGCTGAACCCGAAGGGACAGCACCTATATGCCCTCCTTCTGGCGCACGACTTGGTTAGCCCCAAATCCTGCCCAGATATTGCGGTGGCACCATCTTTTATTGGCCGGGGCTGCAGCTCCACAATTGATTAAATATTTGTTTCCCAGAACCTCTTACCCCTTGCCAATGGGCTTGAAGTGATTCCCTCCGTTTTCAGTGAACATAACCCCTTGGCAATCCAACATAAAGTTCCCTCCCTGACTAAACCGAGAAAACTTGGTCCCAGACTAAAATTAGGGATAAAGGACAATGGGAGGAGGGTAGTTTGGCGCTTGGCAAATCTGGCATTTATTATGGACCAGGTGCAAACCTCACCCCCATCACTGCAAACATTAAGTGAAATAAGCAGTGGGGACCCTGCCATTTGCCTAACAGGTTGCTGAACTCACGTCTTATATTAGGGAACTCATGAGTAGACCATATAAAAAATGTCCCTTTGACTGGCTGCCCGTGGTTTGATAGATGGTGTAGGGTAGCCAGTGCCTCGCTGCGCCAAGTGCTTAGCCAAAATCCTAGAGACAAAACCACTGTCATTGCTTGGAGAAAGGCATATACCCAGGTGGTAAAACAGTGGAATGCTGAAGTTAAGATAGAGCAGTGGGAAAATATAATAGAGGTCTCTAAAAAGACGGACTCCCAGGCTTTTTGGAGGGTAGTCCGGGCTGGCCTCTCAGATGGCAAACTGTCAGAAGCAATTAGATCACATATCCCCCCTGATGCTTGGGTTGGCCATTATTCAGGTATCTCAAGGTAAGGGGTCAATCTGTACAGATAACTTTGCCCTTGAACCCTGGTTCCCTCTTTTTAGAGAGTGAGGTCCTAATGGCAATTCATGACAGTCTCCCAAATAAGGCCCCTGGTCTGGATGGGATCCTGATGGACCTTTTAATAAAATACTCAGAGTTTTGGGCCCCTTTGTTTACCAGGATTTTTAATATGGTGTGCAGGATTGGACCCCCTTTATCGTGGCAAACATCTGTAGTGGTTCCAATTTTCTAAAAAGGCAATACCCTTGACCCTCAGTGTTATCGGCCAATCTTGCTGCTCGACTCCTCCTCAAAATTAATGGGGAGTGTGGTTTTGGAACGTTTGATCTCTTGGGTGCAGGAGAACAAAATTCTTTCTTGGGCCCAATATGGTTTCAAGAAAGGTATGGGCACTATTGAGCAGTGCCCGAACCTTTACCTTCTTAAGGCCAAGTACAAGTACATGAAAGGTGGGTCCATTCACTTGGCCTTTATGGACTTGTCTAGCGCGTTTGATTATGGTAATCGGGAAAATCTCTGAGCAATTCTTCTAAACATGGGTCTTGATGATGTCCTAGTAGATCTCTTGAGACTCCTTCACCAGGACCAGAGGAAAAAAATAAGGAATGGGTTGAATGGCGAGACCACCTCCCTTTTTGGTGTAAGTCGGGGTGTTTGCCAGGGGTGTGTCCTTGCCCCCATTCTATTTCTTTTATACATTAATGACCTAGAGAAATCCTTGGTTTCTACAGGAGCTGATGTGCACCTCATACATAATAATGCCATTCTGACCCTACTGTATGCGGATGATGCAGTCTTACTGGTGAGGACTGCAAATGGGCTCAAACTGCTAGTGGATAGTTTTGCTGAGTTCATGAAAAATTTAGACCTGGAAACCAACCGTCAATTTAGGGTGGAAGCCGGTAGCCCCCATATTTGAGGTTTATAAGAGAAAATGTCTGCTGGCTGTGACCTATGGTAAGGGGTTGTGGGGGTATAAAGATGTTGGGAACCTTCAGGTAGAGGAAAATCGATTCTGTCACCAGTTGTTGGGTGTCCAGCCCTCTACTCCCCATTTTTCTGTCCACCAGGAATTGGGTCTTAAATACTTACAGGCTAGAATTTGCGTTGCCCTGTTGGAGCTGTGGTGTGCAATTTGGCTTAATAAAGAAGCCGCCCTCAACCAGCTGATAATTCAGGATTGCTTTCTTAGTGATCCCGCTTGTTCAATCCCATGGCTGAAATACATCAAAGGACTTCTGAATAAAGTGGGTTGCCCACATTTGTTAAAAAATCTGCATTTGATTACCAAAAAAGACAAAACGTGGATATGTGACCGCTTCCTTGAGTTAAGGCTGGTGGCTCGTGAATCAAATTAAGTGGTCATGGTAACTGTCAAAGATTGCTGTATGGTGCCAATGTGCCCGGGCCCAGCCCCTTATTTATTGTTTGTACTTAATGTGTATGAGAGATTGCTTTTAACCCACTTCAGACTAGGGTTCCCTCACTGGTTACTGTCCTTTCCTCTAAGACAGTTCTCCCCCAGCACTATCTGTATCTGCCCCTGTGATGAGCACTCCCCACAAACGCTGCTACATTTTATGTTCTTCTGTAAATACTACGCGCCTCTAAGAAAATTGCACTTGGTACCTCTGTTACGAAATTATAGCTTTACCAATTGCAGGGCTGCTTTGCTTTTTCTTTGCCAGTTAAATGATTATGAGGTATGTAGCTTTGTGGGCCACTTTTTGAAAGGAGCAGTGGCCTGGCGTAAGAGGATGCTGTTTTAAAACAGTTGGGATGATTTGTTCGTAGGCGAGGACCTGTAAGTGTTTTTAATATTTTATATGTTTTTACATTTCATGTGATAGGTGTTTGTTAGAAGTGCAAATAGGGGAGGACCTGTAAATGTTATTTATAATTTATATGCCTCTTTATCTTGTGTGAATTTTAGTATCTTGAACTTATGTATGGTCTCCTTATTTCCCTGTATGTTTTTGTTGGTGTTTCTTTTGTGGATATTATTATGTCCGGATAAAGATTTTACCACTAAAAGTGCTGTTTACTGGTCTACCTTGGGAAACTGGTAGTATTCAATATTTGGGAGTCAGAGTAGCTCAGACAGCATAGAAATGAATCACTCTAAATATAGGTTGGATAGTGGATGGTCTGAGCCCAACGACACGTTTTTTTTAAACGATGCCTTTGTCTTTGATGGGCAGGATTGCCCTGATAAAAATGTTAGTGTTGCGTGCTGTCTATACACACTGCAGGGCTCACAATCCCAAGATTTCCCGCCATTTCTTTGTGGACATAGATAAATTGTTAACAGGATTGCTGTGGGCTGGGAATAGTGCAATGGTGGGTTTTAACACACTCAAAAGGCCTTGGTTCAACTCCGGGACTGGAGCTGCCGGATATGGAGGCATATTATATGGCAGCTCATCTGCAGCACTTGGTGCATTGGGCGGACCTCGAGGATAATTGGGAAAAACAGTTGTTAGGGGGCTTCTGTGACACAGAGAATCTTCCAAGGTTTCTGATGCAAGAAGCTGTAGTGCCCTTCAAGGTGCCATACGTGTTGAGGCTAAAGTTGACTTTGGAAAGGGAGTGAAGAAAGTGATCGGAAGGGCGCCATGAAAATCTGTGTGCTCCAGTCATTCATGAGAATGCCTGCCACTATGGTGATGGACCGGTGGAAGAGAGGGGGCGGTAACACTCTGGGAATCTATACACAGAGGGCAGATTCATTGCGAGACAAGAACCGATGGAATTATATGAGTTGGGATGTGAACACTACCTCCAGTGTGCAAAACTTTCTGCCTTGGCACGTGAACTGTGGCCATCCTTCCCGTTAGAGCCACCATGGTTATGCACCCGGGATGCACTTTTTATCTTGACATGGGGGTGGGTGGGAGGCTAATATCTCATCTCTATAGAGCACTGCAGGAGTTCCATCCTGCACTTCTGCTGAAGGTGCAGGCGAGATGGGAAGATGATGTAACAGGCCCACATACAAAAGTGGTCTGGGGCAAGGTGCATGGAGGTATGAGGACTGTGTCTACCAATGCATGGTTCAAAACGAATACAGGACATTTATGTTCATCAAGTGTACCTCATCTATAAGATACTGCACGTCAAATATCCCTCAAGGGAGGCCAGTTGCCCATGATGTGGGAAAGGAGAGGCAGACTTTTTGCACATTGCTTGGGCATCTTGGTCCATTGGCCCCTATTGGAGGGTGCTTAATGAGGCCATGGGGTGAAACCTGCAGTATGATATTAGAATGCTATTGCTGAATCTTCTTCCAAACCCAAAGGGTAGAAAGCTGAGCAAGACGTTTTTGCTCTTGGGCTTGGTGTTGGCTAAGAGATGCATAGCTATGAGGTGGTTGGCGAATGAGCCCCGGGGGTAGGAGGGTGGCTGAGGGATATGTCAGAGTGGGCAGGGGCTGAGGAGTTTCATATGAAACCAGCCAGGAGCGATGATCAGGTGGAAGATGATCTCAAAGTGTGGACTGCCATGTTAGATGCATTAAAAGAGCCCCTCACTCATACTCTTTGAAAGGAAATGGAAGAACTGTTTCTGGATGATTCTCACTGAATGTTTGCGTTTGTGGTGGGTGCTGGTGTGTTGGTCCCAGGAAGACATGTAGGCTTGATTGGTAAATGGCCCCAGCGAGAGATGTTAGGTGTGCAGCATAAAAGGGCTGGTAAGGTGTTAGATCTGTCAGCTCTTGGCATTGTTTCCCCTGTCTTTTTGCTTCCGACCTCCTGTTTTTGCTCCTGCACTGAATTTTGTTTTGCTGGCTTTAGGACTCTGGGCACTTTACCACTGCTAACCAGTCTAAAAGTACAAGTGCTCCCTGTCTAAATTGTAATGGTAATTGGTTTATCCTCCATGATTGACATATTTGGTTTACTAATAAGTCCCTAGTTTGGTCTAGCATCTGGGTACTGGCAGATTGCCTTGACCGAAGGGGCAAAAGAGATGTCTGCGCTCTCAGAGTCAGAGGGCATTATCAGTTCTGTGTTATGCCATTTGGGTTGAAGAACGCCCCTGCCTCATTCCAGAGGCTGCTCAACCAGGTCACGGTTGGGTTGGAGAACTTTAGTGCTGCAAACTTAGATGACAGTGCTGTCTTCAGCTCTAGCTGGCAAGACCACTTGCACTACAAGTGTTGAAGGCCCTGCAGAGTGCAAGCCTAACTTACAAAGCCAGTAAGTACCAGATAAGAAAGGGGTCTGTGGTGTACTTGGGACACCAGGTAGCGAGCGGCCAGATGGCACCCCTACAACCTAAGATTGACACCATGCTGGCTTGGGCATCCCCAAGACCCAGACAGAGGTGAGGGCCTTTTTAAGGCCCATGGATATTACAGGAGATTTGTCAAGGGGTATTGCACCATTGTTGCCCCCTTCACAGGGATGACTTATAGGAAGCAGTCACGTCAGGTGATCTGAACAGAGGTGTACCAGACTGCTTTTGATGCCCTGAAATAGCCCATGTACACCGTACCCGTGCTCAAGACTTCTGACTGTTCCAAGGAATTTGTGGTGCAGACAGATTCCTCAGCGCATTGTGTGGGAGCTGTGCTTTCATAGCTAAACGAAGGGGGACTAGATCAACCTGTAGCCTTCATTAGAAGGAGGTTACTGCACCGGGAACAGAGGTGGAGAGCAATAGAAAGGGAAGCTTTTGCTGTGGTCTGGGGTCTGAAGAAGCTAAGACCCTACTTGTTTGGGACTCACTTCGGGGCTCAGACAGACCATAAACTCCTCAGGTGGCTAATGCAGATGAGAAGTGAGAACCCTAAACTGTTGAGGTGGTCCATCTCCCTACA
Organism: Pleurodeles waltl; assembly: GCF_031143425.1. Taxonomy (NCBI): domain Eukaryota; kingdom Metazoa; phylum Chordata; class Amphibia; order Caudata; family Salamandridae; genus Pleurodeles; species Pleurodeles waltl. The sequence goes on from NC_090444.1 coordinate 1,487,155,449, forward strand.
GGGAATGGACTTTATGGTGGAAAATTGCCCTGGAACAGAACACACCAATTGTAGGAGGCTGGCCTGTTTTATAGTGGGTAGCTGATGGTACTTACACCATGTGCCAGGTCCAGTTATCCCTTATTATTAGATCAGTAGTGCTCTAGTAGCTTAGGCTGATAGAGGTAGCTATAGCAGAGCACCTTAGGCTGAACGAGGAGACATGCAAAGCTCCTACTATACCACTTATATCATATAGCACTATATCATAAGAATCACAACACTCAGAGTTACTAAAAATAAAGGTACTTTATTTTAGTGACAATGTGCCAAAAATATTTCAGAGGATATACTCCCTTAGGAGGTAAGTAAAATACACAAAATATACACACAAACCAAAATCAGGTAAGTAAAAAGTTAGGAAAGTAGTGCAAACACTGTAGAATACAATAGGATGCAATAGCCCCAGGGGCAACACAAACCATATTCTAAGAAAGTGGAATGCGAACCACTTAGGGACCCCAGGCCTAGTGTAGTGTGTAGAGGGTTGCTGGGAGTGTTAGAAAGCACTAAGGCCGTCCAAGATACCCCACCCCTAGTCCCTGAAAAGTAGGAGTAAAGTTACCTTACTTCCCCAGAAACACACTAAAGTCGTGATAGGAGATTCTGCAAAGACAACAACTGACTGCAAAGCACTGAAGATGGATTCCTGGACCTGAGGACCTGCAAAGGAAGGGGACCAAGTCCAAGAGTCACGAAAGTGTCCAGGGGGGGGAGAAGCACACTAAACCCCGGATGAAGGTGCAAAATGTCTGCCTCTGGGTGGGAGAAGCTGAAGATTCTACAACAACGGAAGATGCCAGGAACTTCTCCTTTGGACAGAAGATGTCCCACAGCATGCTGGAGGATGCAGAGTTGATTCCAGGCAGAAACATCGCAAACAAGCCTTGCTAGCTGCAAAGGTCACAGTTGAAGAAAATGTGTGCTGCCCAGGCCCAGGAAGGACCAGGAGGTCGCCCCTTGGAGGAGGAGACAGAAGGGGCGCTCAGCAGTGCAGAGAGCCCAAGCAGAAGCAGGCAGCACCCACAGAAGCACTTGAACAGGCGTTCAAGAAATCTGAGCATGGCAGTTGTCTCAACACCACAAAGGAGGGTCCCACGAAGTTGGTGGTCAACTCAGCGAGTTGAGCAGTGCAGGATGGAGTGCTGGGGACCTGGGCTATGTTGTGCATGAAGGATTCCTTGCAAAAGTGCACAGAAGCCCTAGCAGCTGCAGTTCATACAGTACACCGGATTACTGTCTGGCGTGGGGAGGCAAGGACTTACCTCCACCAAATTTGGACAGATGGACCACTGGACTGTCGGGGTCATTTGAATCCAGCTCCTGTGTTCTAGGGACCATGCTCGTCGAGATGAGAAGGGACCCAGAGGACCGGTGAAGCAGAAGCTTGGTGCCTGTGTTAGCAGGAGGAAGATTCCGTCGACCCACAGGAGATTTCTTCTTGGCTTCCAGTGCAGGGTGAAGGCAGACAGCCCTCAGAGCATGCACCAACAGGAAACAGTCGAGAAAGCCGGCAGGATTAGGCACTACAATGTTGCTGGTAGTCTTCTTTCTACTTTGTTGCGATTTTGCAGACGTCCTGGAGCAGTCAGCGGTCGATCCTTGGCAGAAGTTGAAGTGAGAGATGCAGAGGAACTCTGGTGAGCTCTTGCATTCGTTATCTGAAGAGAAACCCACAGGAGAGACCCTAAATAGCCCTCAGAGCACGATTGGCCACCTAACCAGGTAAGCACCTATCAGGAGGGGTCTCTGACGTCACCTGCTCGCACTGGCCACTCAGAGGCCTCCATTGTGCCTCACACCTCTGCATTCAAGATGGCAGAGGTCTGGGACACACTGGAGGAGCTCTGGGCACCACCCCTGGGGTGGTGATGAACAGGGGAGTGGTCACTCCTCTTTCCTTTGTCCAGTTTCACACAAGAGAAGGGGCTGGGGGATCCCTGAACCAGTGTAGACTGGTTCATGCAAGGAGGGCACCATCTGTGCCCTTCAAAGCATTCCCAGAGGCCAGGAGAGGCTACTCCTCTCAGACCCTTAACACCTATTCCCAAAGGGAGAGGGTGTAACACCCTCTCTCAGAGGAAATCCTTTGTTCTGCCTTCCTGGGACTGGGCTGCCCAGACCCCAGGAGGGCAGAAGCCTGTCTGTGGGTTGGCAGGAGCGGTAGCTGCAGTGAAAACCCCAGAGAGCTAGTTTGGCAGTACCCGGGGTCCATGCTGGAGCCCTGGGGATGCATGGGATTGGCACCCCAATACCAGATTTGGCATGGGGGGGACAATTCCATGATCTTAGGCATGTTACATGGCCATATTTGGAGTTAACATTGTGACACTACCTATAGATATTGACCTATATGTAGTGCACACGTGTAATGGTGTCCCCGCACTCACAAAGTCCGGGAAATTGCCCTGAACAATGTGGGGCACCTTGGCTACAATAAATTCAGAACTCTGCTACCAGACTACTTCTACATGTAAAGCAACAAACCCTCCTCTGCCCTGCCTTGAGGGCCCTATGTTGGTTACCGGTTGCCAGAAGATACACCTTCAAGCTGCTTTGTATCACCCACAAAGCATCACCCACAAAGCAATACTTGGAACAGGACCACTTTGTATCAGGAATAAAATCACAAAATACATACAACAAAGGAATCTCCGTTCAAGATTGGCACCTTGACTCAGCATACAAGAAAAAAACTATGGGTTGTCCATCTTTTTCTCTTCAAGCAGCCAAACTATGCAATTCATTACTCTCAAACATAAGAGCCACAAATACCTAGCATATCTTCAGAAAAGTACTCTTAACTCACTAAACAGTTGGCTCTTTCCTACACACTCAAACACAAGTGTACAGCATATATCTGTGCATGTAAATATTTGTAATTTGATTATATGTATGTATTTAGATATGTGCATTTGTTTGTACAAATACATACACTACTTATGATTTAAAAATATATAGATATTCTTTAGGTCTTTAGGTGTGTGTGTGTATGTGTATATATATATATATACACACACACATTATTTTACGGTTAACAACATATATAGGTCACTATAGGTATCAAATAGATTATTTGATTAGATGAGTATGGGTCTCTGTTTATTTTATTATTCTATCTCAATATGTAAATATGATCGTAACAAGTGTATCCATAAGTTCTTCACTATTGACATATTGAGGAAAACATAAAAATAAAATAAACATATAAAAGAAAAACAATTAAAATATAGAAATAAATTAACTTAAACACACAGCAACACCTGAAAGTCTGATTTTCTAATTATCTCTTCATAAGTGCAATTATGGAACTGTATGCAATACAATTTTATATCTCTTTATTATTTTCCTTATAAATGTATATCCTTCCTATGTCATTATGTATCTACGTATTAATTACTTTACTCCTCCTGTACAAAGAAAGGGAAAAAGGAAAAAAAGCCTTATACTCCATCCGGTGCACCTCTGTATGTCTTATCCTATGCCTCACCTCAAATCTTCTGACTCATCCAAAACCTCATTCTATTTCTATGATCTCCCTGAGATCCTTTCCTGACCCTTCCCTCCTCTATCCCTTCTTGAATCACCCCAAACCTTATACTCCTACAATGATGTCACATATAACTCTTGCTAAATCTTCCCTCCTCTAGCCCGCCTTGACTCACCTCAAACCTCTTTTTACTACTATGAACTCCAGAACAACACTTCATAGACTCTTCCCTCCTGTATCCCTCCTTTGACTCATTCCAAACCTCATTTTACTACAGTTATCTCCCTAATAACCCTTTCTCGACTCTTCGCTCCTCTATCCCTCCTTTGACTCATACCAATCCTCATCTAACTAATATGAACTCCCAAATGACACTATCTAGATCCTTTGCTCCTCTGTCCCTACTTTATCCTATTCAAACAAACTAACAGACTCACATGTCCACCGCTCAATTAGCAAATTATATATACCCAATATTAATCCACCTCTAATCCTCTTGGTTCCAGAGTAGCATGCTATTCACCGAAAAGTGTTTCAATGTCTCGTCAGGGTTAGTAAGAGCTATATAAATACAATTTATAAGAACACAGGAGTCTCTGAGAGGAGCATCAGATCAGGCTGGTGTCACTGCAGCAACAGTGACACCACTCCCATTTTTATCTTATTCCCATCTGTATTAACGTTCCAGATCAGATTCTTCCTGATCCTCTAAACTCATCTACCAACAAATGTTTGTCCCTATCACCATTCCACAGTACAAATAGATGCAGCGTGATTCCCTGATCCATCTAGCTCCACAGTACAAACAATAATACACACAGATGCCACCCAGAGGTGGTGAAACCTCCTCCACCATGTTCTACTAGATACAACAAGAACCATGTCAGCAAGCCTAAACACCGACCACCCTGCGAATAGTGATATCAACAGGCGCCATTATGAGGTGGTAGGGGAAATCTGAAAGACTTGTGTGTCCACATTTGAACCACACCCATTTAAATTCTTCTCTCTGGAATAGGTCGTCTAACCAACCAGTCCCACTCATCCTCAGGGCTTGGGGTACAGAATTGTTTACCATCATCATTTGTCCTTCAGGAAGTGCATCATATAGTTCAGACTCTTTTTGTTTACAGCCTTCTTCGTGGCATTCAGCCTTTGTTCCTGTTTGCAAATGACCACCTTGAAATCTGCAAAGATCTCAACCTTAGCAAAAGAGATTGGATCTCTTTTTCTTGCCTCCTGCAATATGCAGTTCCTATCCCTATATTTGAAAATGTGTGTGATTACAGCTTATGGAGGTGCGCCAGATGGTGGAAAAGGGACAAGGACACCGGAAGTCTGATCCAGAGAAAAAAGAATGATAAGCCTTTTTTTATTGAAAGGATTCTGTTTTCCATTGCTCAATTAATAGTTCCAAACTCTGCCTTTCAGATTTCTGTGGGACCTCAATGAATATTATGTTTTTTCACCTTGCCCTACAATCCATGTTGTTCACTCTGCCGGCAGGAACTACAACTTCATTGTTAGGTTCTCCACAGTCTTTTGCTCCACCTTTGTACCAGGGTCACCGCTGTAGCTCTCCCAGGTCCATCTAGGTTATCCTGACAAGGTCATAAGTCTTTCAAAAGGGTGCACGCATAATTTCATTTCCATATTAACTATATCAAGTACCATTCTGAAAACCTTATATGCAGCTGGGACGTCAAACTGTGAAGGTGGAAGATTGCTTGAGCATCCTGCAAGGCATGTGATCTTGTACCTCTACTATGGCCCTCTTGTTTGCCTGTGCCCATGATAGTAAAATATGGCATGCTCTGTATTAAGGTCCGACAGGAGAAAGGGCAGATTCACACCAAAATGTAGTCCAGCAAATTGGTGCCAGACACTGTCCACAAGGGTCACGAAAGCCATCAACCAGAGGCTCAAAATCCAGCAAATTGTGGCACAGAAACACCCAGTGAGGGCACGTTCTGCAACCATGAGCAAAGAGGTTAACAAAGATATGCCTGGTGCCCCACAGCTGCGTCCAACGATACATAGTCCAACAGATGGGGGGAGTAGACCCCCTCATTATTCCTTCAGGGTTTTTACAACAGTCTGCTCCAATGGCAGCCAACAAGGTCAGAGATATGCTTACACTCTGGAACTCCCTTGTGCACAGGCAGGAAGGGGGAAATGGCTAGCACCAGCCACCCTCAACGCCACTCTCCAGCGGCTAGTCTGAGCCCCTAACACCTTCTTCAAAGGCTTTGGACATCATTATTCATATGTCCCCTGGTTTGGCATCCTCAGCATGTGCTTGCACTGGACACTTTTGGTTCTGGAGTCTGGAATCGGCATTAACTTCCACTAAACCCCTCACTAGGGTTTAAGGCCTCCATTTCCCTCTCTGGCTCCCAGGCACCTCAAAGACTTTCCACCACCATGTCCTCTTCAGCCAGCAAGTGGGCCACCTGCTATGGCTGTCCAAAACTGTGCGATCCTTTGAGCCATCCTCTCCTGCCTTGGGATTCTGCAGTATTCAAGTCACACGATGGTCCCACCTGAGGAGCTGTGGCGACAAACCTCCTCAATCTGCACCTTGCTCCCAGCTCCAATGCACTGATATTACTGAGAAAAGGGAGCGTCTTGGTTCGCCTACTGCAAGAATTCATTCAGGTAACCCTTAATACCAGGGCATCAGTAGATGTAGTGATCCAGTGCACCTTTCTCTAAGTATAAGCTTAGGTGTAATCATCAAACAAATTGCACCACTGGTCGTTTCCATTTTTGATTATTGACTGAAAGTGTGTTGAAGATGCTAACACCAGCACAATAAATTGAATTACAGTGAAACTAATTTGGCTTAAAGAGAATGACAACGAGGATGGTGTCTGATCCAAGAAAGTTAATTAGCAGATTAATCAAAATTACAAACGTTAATCTTTAGTAAATCAATTTATCAAGTACACATGAATATCAAATGTATTATTCACTCTAAATAATAACAATGCAAGTTATGCAGAGCAAAGTTAGTATTGGTTCCATAAAGGATGTCCTATTTCAAATAAAGGATCAAGAATAGCGAGGGGAAATTGTAAGCGGAAGGTGCCAACCTTAAATTAACCAAATTAAGGTTCCTGGAGAAAGCAGAAACGCTCAAGAGACAAGCCCAAGAATCAAAGATAGGACTATCAGCAGACTTAGAGAAAGGTCTTCCCTCACCAAAATTAGGTCAGGATCTGCTAACTACTATTAAAACCTACAATTAAATGACACATTGCATTCCATTCAGAACATCTTACGGTAGATCCCCAACTTTCCCGTTGGCAAACAAGTGCTCACATCGCTTCACGACTTTGGAGATAGTAACAGCCCGGTGGTACAGAAGGCTCTTTCCCATCCTAACACGCCGTGCAAATCATAAAAAGTATCCAATTAATTTCTATGTTAACATTGCTAAAAGAAGCAATGAGCTATTCTCCTAACTATGTAGATTGTAAGACGCCTGCAATGAAAAAAAAGACACATGAAAGCATTTAGAAATTACCACTGCAGTTACAAAGAAAAGCTTTGAATATCTGAGGCCTACCTGGAGTTAGGCCTATGCTAAAAACTTATTTGGTTAACATTCTCATTTTTTTACACAAAAGCGGCGCAAACTTACAAAATATAGTACCAGTACTAAAGTACAAGTGCTTCCTGCCTATGCTGTAAATATCTCAAATGTGACTTCATTGTGTGGATACGCTGCCACCTGTTAACAGACAATTTCAACAAACAGGTTGACATATAGAAGATAATAATTATGGAGCATTAAAATCCAGCGACTCCAGCAGCATTGTCCCCGGTGCTACACATCGTGTCACACCTGTAAGAGGATTTATGGGCGGGAGTTAAGGTGTGCAGGCAGGAGATTCAGAGAGGCGCGGCTCTGTGCTCCAGCCAGCCGTGGCTGAACCCATACGGTGGGCCCTTTATCCTTCTTGAACCTACTAGCGGCGCTGTCTGTAATGGAGGGACTTAGTAATGTATTTGTTTAGACATACTATGCCAGTTCTGTGCTGCCCCAGCACAGGTAATGTACCAGCTCACAGCACACACATACATTTTCTAGCGGCAGCTACGCACAGTTATTCTCAAGGGCGGGAAAAAAAGATGAAAATTTGAAAGGAGCACGGTATGCCATGGCACTGGAAAATGTAACTGCCCCAGGAGAAGATGTTACAGATCAGAAAAAAAACACTTAAGCAGTCAAGTTTGATGGTCATTTTAGGAATTATTTCCTGCGTAATTTAATTAGGATAATTGAATTATAATGTATTTAGGTTATTTGTATTCACCATTACACCGTAAGAAGATGGCTGTCGTTCTACATGCGCAGTTCACAGGAATGACAACAGACCTCATGAGTAGTTTCATACTGTCATGTCATCCATACTTCAAAGTGAAAGTTCAGTGTGTTGTGGAAACTGTCCTGCTCACATGGAAGGCCGTTCGGAGATGAAAGATATGTGTCAGGCATAAGATTGAGCGTTTCAGATGTCAGCCAATAGCGAAAACAGAAAACATGGACACTCCGAGCTTGGAGAGGTTGTATCACATTATCAGACAAAGAAGTCAGACAGAAATAGTTAATACACATGATACAAGTTCTTGAAGCTCACCATTTATTTAAATGCTGACATTTTAAATGTACCAGATGTAAAATCCCTGTATGCACTCTTAGGTGTGGCAGTAAAGGGACATTATTATCATTAGAATGTAGCCGACAGTGTTTTTTTGTCTGTGTTTCTCAAGCTGAACTAGGAATCCTTTCAGTGTGTTACCTGTTGTGAACCTCTAAAAGTTCACCCTCCCCTCACTCCCGGGATCCTGCTGTGTGGGCTGAGGTGTATGTGGCCGGTCCTCAGTGCCATTCACTATCACTCAGCCCCAAATCTCTCGTGCTGAGGTCTGATAGAGAACAGGGGCTAATAGATATGGGCTGAAGCAAAGTGTACTCTCCCCACTACGGGGGCTGACAAAATATGATTTTACCCATTTTCCGCAATCTCCCACACTTAGCACGTATTATATAGACATATCTGGGCCACATCACCACATTGCTGATTCAGTGCAGCATGAACGACCCTTCCTTAACTGCGAAATTCCTCAAGCAACACAGGGTGCTGGACTAGTGTTGCTTCACTGGACCACAGTTCATAGGTGCCAAGTTTAGCATCAACAGTGGTGCTGGAGTTCCACGCTCAAGGATCAGATGACATGAAGCTGTTCTAAGGCTAGTTCTTTATTATACTTTTGACACTGTTTGGTATTCCACATGCCAATTATGAGGTTTGTGATAAATATTGACAGGTCAACTCTGCTGATAATTATCGATGGAGAAATACCCGGTATTTCCCGGAATAAGCATATTTCAGGCCAGAAGCTTGGGATTCATCAAAAGGGCACAATTAGTTGGTATTTGTCACACCCAATACATGCCAGCTCATCAGAAGGCCACTTGAAATGAGGATCTTGTTGTTAAACCCTATTAGGAGACCCTGATGTTTGAGGCAACACCTACAACTTGGATTTGCATTCCGGAGACAGTTGTGGGCTAAATTCCAATTGAGGGACCGGATTTACTGTTTATGTGAGAATTTCCAGACCCTCTCAGTTTTCCCATGATAAATTCCAGCAGGTCAAACCTGCCCAAATGTTTCAGTAAAAAAAGGCTGTAAAAAAAGGCAAAACATGCAGAATTTGTTGTGTCAAATACTGGTTCCACATATTATTCTTCATTTGCAAGTTAAAAACTTGGAATAGGATGTATTTACCATACGTGGTAAATTCCTCACCCTATTCCTCCTAACTTTTACTGAGGGCATTGGTTTTGCATTGTGGTAATCCTTTTTTTCAGTGTCAATTCTAGGGCCTATACAAACATATTGAAATCCTGCGCAACCTTCTGTTAGCACAGGGGACCACAAGTACTTCAGCTTTTATGTAACTTGTAGTTACCAGGATTGGTAAAGTTTGTATCTTTCATTAAATTTCATCAGGTCAAACATGCCGGAATTTAATAGAAGAAAAAGGCCCAGTATTTACAGGGACAAGCAGATGGTTGTGTACCAAGCTCTAAAATCAACATGTTATTCCACTTAAAGTCAGAATAGGTGATAATTATTGCACTCAACAAATTCCAACAACCTCAGTGTCAAATTTATCAGGAGTGATAATTATCATGTTTGACCAACAGCAATCAGGCCATTAGGCCCCCATTATGCTCAGCCAAGAAAAGGGTCTGATATTTATGATACCCAGTATAATCAGCGACCCCAAAGGTCGTAATTTATCCGGTTCAATAAATAGAAACCAAATACGAATAATGCCTTGGAAATGGGGCATCAAATGCGATCTTGGAGATCCTTGCACCAAATTTGAATATCTCATTATTTATGAGACATTTTTCCCATGTCAAATTTGTGAGGGCTGTGTGGTGCTTATCACACAACCTGTAATTGTGATATGTGTGGTAACAGGACTTACTACACACACATCGCAGTTAATTGTGCTTATCTCTAATCAGGGCCTTACAGCCTTGACTGGTGAAAATAGCGCTCTTGTGAACATGGGCAGTGATTTCAGCAACATTAACCCTTTTGTTATTATTCTCCTGGTGAATGTTATTTGTAGTGGTTCACTTGCTTTAAATGCCTGTACTGTAACTGTTATGTGATGGTTTCCCTCAATTTTTTCTTTTTCGTGCCTTGGGATATCAGTGCATGAGTTGTCATTTGGAGCAAACGCATATGAGGTCAGTCTATCTCCTGACTCCTGTTGTTTCCCCAAAAAAGGGAGTATGGCCAATAGACTTGACGGAAACAGCACCCAATTTATGCTTGGACAATAGTATCTTAATTTGTTCTTCATCTGTATTTTGTGTTAAATACTTAAATCTTAATCTTAAATTATGTCAGGCAGATTGTTGAAGTTTTAATTGCCATCCTTCACTTTACCAGAATTAGGCAAGACCAACATGGTACTATGTTGTGTTTTGCATTGTATCATATTTTGACTGTTTTTTAATTGCAGTACACCTTTATGGAAGGTTCACTGCTAGGGGTTCTTATGACCTCACAGATGCTGGGTCCGGCGAACGTTGGCTAGACTCAGTGGCTGGAGGATGTTGGTGTTGATTGGGAAATAAACTTCTGTATCTGAGTGCTGTGCCCTGGCTCCTGCTTCTTCCTAAACCTGATGAGAATACAACATCTTTTTGGCGACTAGTGGCTCATCAACACCAATTGAACCTGCGCGACCTAATTTATCGATTCACGTCCTCACAGCATTTCGTTTCATCCTTTGCGTGGCCGATGTTCTGCGAGCCGACATCCTGCGGTCGGAGATTGGTCACGGCTTCTGTTTTGTTCCGGTAACCTTTTTTATTCATTTTTTGTCTTTTTTGTGCCTGCACGCAATTCAGTTACTGTTGCTTAGTAACTGATGCTCCTTTCATGTGTGCACGGAGGATCATGGCATCGGGACGCGCGTGGCTAAATTCCTAAATTCCAAGTCTGTTGCTTTGTTACTGACACCACAAGGATTACGGCGCTTGCACGCGCCTGTTGCTTGGATACAGACGCAACAAGGTTCACGGCGCCTGAAGCTGAATTCCCTAATTCCAAGTCTGTTGCTTGGTTACTGACGTCACGAGGATTACGGCGTTCGGACGTGCATGTTGCTTGGTTACAGACGCCACAAGGATCACGGCATCTGAATACGCGCCGCAAAGCTATTTGGTTTGGCAAGTTTGTTGCCTAGTTACAGACACATTAAGGGTTACCATTTGTTCTTTATGTATACTCACGAGTTTTCACCGCCGAAGCTGTTTACTTCTGCTGGTTCAACGTTTCTGCAATGTTGAGGTGGCAAATTGGCAGTCCTTCTCGACCCGTGAACCAATTTTCTGTGTTTTGCATTCTTGTGGATCTGCACGGTGATCCGCACGCTTTTATTTGCTGGCAGATGGAATATGAATGGAACAAAATTCGGTGTTGAGCAAGTTTAAGCCTCAAACATTTGTACTCTGACTACTGTTAATTTCGCAGACGTGCACAGCGATCCACACGCTTGGAATCAGAATGGAACACCACATTGGGTGTTAAGCAAGTTTAAGTCTCACACATTTGTTCTACTGTTAATTTCACGGACGTGCACAGCGATCCGCACTCTTACACCTATCTTTCTGTTGCTACACTTTGTGCGCACCTTTCACTCTCACCATGCAAACGGCTAATTTACCTGTGGTATTTCTACCTGAAACTGGCATCCCTACAATTAGATGGCAGCACTGGTTCAAATCTTTTGAGAGCTACTTGCTCGCTATTGATGGGGTTAACTTTTCTGCTGTTCGCAAGAAGGCGATTTTATACAATTGCCTTGGTACAGAGGGACAGAGAATTTTTGAACATCAACCCCAAGCACTACCTTTAGCCACTGGTGATTGGGATGTGTTCACCGACGCAGTGAAAAGACTAGAAAATCACTTCAAGGATGACCTTATCATCATTGTTGAGAGACATACATTCTTTACCCGGAAGCAATTTCAACATGAGTCAATTGATAGTTTTGTGGCTGAGCTTAGGGTCTTAGCATCCACTTGCGAGTTCATAGGTCCTTTGGATCAGTATCTCAGGGACCAACTTTTGGTGAATTGTTATGACTCAAAAATTCAAGAAAAAATGTTATGCTGTAGGGACCCTACTTTGAGTGAAACTTTAGAAATTGCTAGAGGTATCGAACGTAGAGATTGGAGGGAGTTATTAGTCAGGAGGGTGAGACGGGTAGGCTAAAAAGGAGTGTGGTTAGACCAAACTATTTAAATCAATATGTGATGTATTGAGGAATTATCTTATTTTATTTTTATCCTTATGTTCTTTACTATCTGCTTGTATATAGTTTCACGAACCAAGTATTTTAAATTGTATTTCTATGTGGGGTTTGTTTTGTTGTTGAAGGGGGAAGATGTGTTGTGTTTTGCATTGTATCATATTTTGACTGTTTTTTAATTGCAGTACACCTTTATGGAAGGTTCACTGCTAGGGTTTCTTATGACCTCACAGATGCTGGGTCGGGCGACAGTTGGCTAGACTCAGTGGCTGGAGGACGTTGGTGTTGATCGGGAAATAAACTTCAGTATCTGAGTGCTATACCCTGGCTCCTGCTTCTTTCTAAACCTGATGAGAATACAACATACTACCAGCTGTGTAAATATCTAAACAGCGAAAGTCACTGAGCTTGCAAGCAAATTTTGAAAAAGTTGTGATTGTGGGTATCTGTGGTAAAGAGTGGTAGTGTGAATTGCCTGATTAAACCCCGTGAATGCCCCTAGGGCAGTCGAAATTTCGTACCTCCTCGCAAATTATCTCCTAATGCGTTTTTATTTTACCAACCAACAATTTTAATAAACCAATTTTATTACACAAAACTAAAACTAAACATTACACGTACGTAGTTTGCACCAATTTTTTTTTACAAGCTGACAGAAGATAAGCTCTTAAGAGACAATCTGTTATGTGAATCTGATTTCTATGGGGTATGTACTTTAAGTTGTTAATGGGTACATTATATCAATACAGTATTTTCTTTATAGAATATTTAATATGAAGTTTTCATTTCTTTGAGTTGATTCATTTTTTCTATCTTTTGGAAATAATTTAAGAAAGCTTGATTGTAATTTTCTTCCAAGATCAAATCAAAATTATTTTGATCTGTTGTCGGGGGGGGTCCTTAAAAGAAGTGGGGCCTATAGGCCGATGCCTACTTTGCCTATTTGGTAATCCTGTACTGAGAGTGACTGTTATGCGAGCAAGGGATGTCATATGAATGTAGGTGGTTCTGAGGATGACTGTTGGACTGGCAGTTGGCTGCAGAGGCATTTACATTTTGTTCATATAGCTTAAAGAATACTGTATCCTGAAATAAACATACATTCCTATCTGCCATGGTTCCCACCGTCTTTAGCACTGGCAACTAGTGCTGGGAGATGCAATGTGGTTCGCCAGCACACAAATGCATATTAGGAGTGGCCAACTTCCCATTGAAATTGCCATCGAGTACACTATTAAAACAAGCCCAGCTACCATAGAAAACCGCAGCCCATATTTATGGGGATTTATGGGGAAGTCTTCTTGCTGTGTTGCCCTTTGCCAAGGTGAAAGGGTCGGAATGTACCCTATTTCATGGACGTCATTTAGGGGTCACTAAGGGTTGCAGCTGCCCCCTGGCATTGTGTTTGCGACCCCTGGCCCAATAGGTGCCAAATCCACTGCCAGGAACACAGTGACAGCTCATCCTTATGTACATCAGCTGGGGCTCCACACACTTTGTTTTCTGTAAATTTTTATTACACTAATTGCAAATAATAATCTATTGTTTACTATTATTGCAATAAAAATGGGGTACAGTTACGTGGAATATGCTTTTAACTGTATGTTGTCTACTTGCTTGTGGGTAAGAGTGTGTTTATGTGAAAGAGAGGGTACATAATTGTGAATTTGTGTTTATGTGTGAGTGAAAGTGAAGGTCAAAGGGCTTATGATGTCACTTCTGCTACCCAGTGAATTGACGTCCATGCCGTATTCATGAAATATGGTGCATTCCTGTCCTTTTACCCTGCGCTGGTGCACAACTGGATATCTGCGTTGCATGCAGGATTGTTTTTGTGCAGGAATGCAGGCCTTCCTGCACAAAAACAATCCAGAGAGACATTTTCCTCTTTCTATGTGTGCTGCAGAATGCACTGAACATGGAAAGAGGGAAAATGAGGAGAAATTAAAATATTCCTCCTTATTATGCCTGCTCTGGGGAGGCATAAGGTTTTGGCGCTGCCCCAGATTTACATGATTGTGTTAATCTGGGGCAGCTTTATTATCCATTGGTCTTGCGTGGGAAAACCCACCGCAATGCCCATGGAATGCCTCTCTGGTGCAGAGTAAGGCAACCCAGCAACTTGCGCTGCTTAGTCTTACCCAATATCTATGAAACCATGCAGTGCCACCCATGGTGGCCTTACATGGCCTCCTATGTATAGTTGAGAGGCCTGCGCTGCAAGCCTCTCATAAATATGCCCTGGCGTATACAGTACTACTTCCTAGCCACTTTGCATGCTGTGTCCCGAAGTAATGAGTTTAATTATAGCAGCCTGTTTAAACACAGGGATAGTATGACTTTCAAAATTTCGTCTATCTGTGTCATTTTTTAAGACACGGCCAGCATTGACACAAATACAGCCTGCACCACTTGTGTACTGTAATCGAAGGTAGTCTGTGCCACATAGTGACAGACACATCTGGACAAGTATCATTCGTAATAAGTGGATGGAATGATTACAAAATATTTCAGCCATCAAAATGGTCTTTGTTTCAAATCAGTGAAAACTTGAAGAATTGAACATAATGCCACATTTTCTTAGCAGAGGTAAAATTGAGGAGAAACTACGGTTTACTTTTCTGTTAATATCTTTTAACTGGTGCTACTGGCCAGCTTCTAGTGGGTAACAGTACTACTAGTGATGCTCAAGATGTCAAAAAGTAGGGCTCATTTATCAAATCTGTGCTTACAACGGTGACTACTTTATTTCGATAGTTATTTTTCCACATAAACTACGGAAATCACTTTTTCTTCTTTTAATTATGTCTTCTGTTGCTCCACCACCTTCCTTCCTACAACATGCTGGGAATTACTCATGTCACAGGAAGATTGGTGTGGGCTCTTCCTCGCTTATGTGAAAGTCCTTGAGGAGACAGTTCTACTGCACACACAAATTAGCCTTGCTAAATATTGCCTCGGAGGAGAAGGGCTGAAAGAGTTTAAGAACTTACCACCTCTAGAACCTAACACAGCTGGTGGACAAGTGTGTTTCATTACACTGTTAAACATCTGGGTTTAAGTTATGGGTAAAGAATGAATTTGATTATAGAACCCTACAAAGTTTGCTCCAGGAGACAACAGCAGTGTGAATCTATGAAATAGAATATAGCTGTATTAAGGACTTTAACTTTGTCTTGTGACTGAATACATACGCTATGAACAAGTTTTAAGGGACCAGATTCTCATGAGATGCAGAAATTAGAAGGTACAAGACCAATTATGGGTGTTCTCAGACTAAATATTCAAAGTTGTGGTAAACAGTGCGAAAGAGAAAGATAATTCTGAAAAAACGTGTACAAGAAATAAGAGGTAAATCAAGTGAGCTATGTAGTAGTTAGGAAACAAGGTGGAGGGAGGGGAAGCATGGTGAGAGGAAGAAGGATCCCCAGTGACAAAGGTGTGGTAGTTTTAAAAACTTTGGCTTTTTTAGAGGGTGCCCAGTTATTGACATGGAGTGCAGATAAGGCACAAAAAGAGAACACCACACAAGTGTATGTAAAAGTATGGTCTCAGTGAAGGTCAAACTGGTTATAAGTGAAGAAGAAGATGGAGAGGAAGAGACTCTTAATCCCCAATTGGTGCTTACGGGCATGTTTACAAGAAAGTGGTGCATCGGTCCTGATGCACTACTTTTCTTACGTCGCTCCTGTCCCTCCTAACGACACCATAGTTGGGCTGTATTTACAGCGGTCGTTAGGACAATAGCATCAACATTTTTTACACTACTGTGGCGCTTTGCTGTACTTTTTGTCAAAAATGTTGACGCTAGTGCAGCAAAGCACAGGGAGGCCCACAGATTAAAATGACGGAAAATATGGTGCAGTGAAATGCTGTAAATGTCACTGTGTCATTTTTGTCGGACCTCCCTCTATCGGAACCCCTCCCATTTATACATTATGCCTAACGCTAGCATAATATGGTGCAAGGGGTTGCAAAGTGGTGCAATGCTAAATATGATGCGGGGAAAACCACTTTAGCTCCACCTTAGCATAAAAATTACGCTATGGCGGCGCAAGGTGGTGTTAGGGGCTTTTAAATATACCTCTTAGTGTGGGTGATGGAAGAATACAAAGCAAGATACCTTCAACTATCATAAAGGAGGATATACTGATGTACATAATATAGTAGATTCTCAAATCTGGTACTGTACAATTGGGCAAGAGTAGTTTAAGTCTTTGGGGATAAATAGGAAGTTCCTTACAATTGAAGTTAGCATAGAAGGATACACAGTTCATTGGGATTTATTTGGGCGGTATTGAAATTCAAGGGGAGGAGCTCCATTGAGAATGTTTTTTTACCTATATGGGTGCGGCAATCTTGGGCAGGCCTCACTAAAAGGAGTTAGGCATGAGCCTGAACCTCTGTGCTACACTCTTGTGTATTCCCTAATCCATGACAGTAGAGAAGATGATACCAAGTAGTTGGTACTGAGCCTGAGTGAAGTATTTAGAGGCCCACAGGGGGAGCACAAGGGAGTTCAAACACAAATTTATTTTCAGATAAAGGGCTCCACCCATGTAGCATGGAGTCAGGAATGTTCTGATCAACTACAGGGGGATGTAAAATGGTGTCATGCTAGATTTGTATGAAAGAAGCATAATAGAGCCAATTCATTCTTTGCTGCAAGTTTCCCTGGTGGCAATATATTTGAAGGCCATCGTGAACTTCAGTTGTGTATCGATCTTTGTAGCGTTAATGAGGTGATTTAGGTGGACTAACATCTCTCACCTAACATTCATTCTTTGGTTTCTACTTTACAGAGAGGCATAGTTTTTACACTTGAATTGGCTGGTGCATACCACCAGATGGTTCTGAATGAAAACACAACATTTGTGAAAGCATTCATTACTCGTGAGTTATTTCCCTGTACAGTAGGATACCTTTTGACCTGGTGGCGGGGGAGTCTGATTTTGCACATTCTTTTTACAATTATTTTCAGGTTTGTATAGTTGTTTCAGTTGTTGGCTATATTTGAACATCAGTAGATGACCTTGAAGAAACCGCGTTCTGGTAGAATAATCTCTTCTCCTAGAGTAAGGAAATTCTCTCATAGTGCCAACATTCTCAGCATCTCCTTCTTAAATTCCACCCAGTTATTAATGGGGTCTTTTGGAAAGTGCCCAAAGCAGCCCCTACAGTGCTGCTGAGGATTTTTTCCAGTCCTGAACTCATCCACTTCGTTTGTTTATGGATGTCCTGAGAACACTAGTGAGGACAGAGGATCTCTATTGAATTGTGAGGTTCTGGAGGGTTTGGTCCCCTCGCCTGTTAACATCCAGGCTGCGTTTCAGGGGTTAGTTGTTCAACCCATGCTCGTCAACCACTCCATATGCAATTCGAGGGACAATAGTCCTCTAAATCTATCTATGGGGGTCGGCAACTGTGAGGGGCTTGGTGTAGTCCTAGTCTCAGTAGAGTACCAGAGAAGTGAAATTGGTGATGCTGTGGCTCCTTCAGCCTGGGAAGAGGTGGTGGTTGGTGACGATTTTACCCTTTCAGACATTAACAATGATCATAACATGAGGGGTCCCTTTTCAGAAAATGTTGGATGAAGGGGGCGTCTCAAGGTTCTCCCATTTTGCTGTCAGTCTCCATCTTTACCCCCGTTGTTTTGCAGTTCTCCTTCTTTAGAGGCTGATATTTCTGACTTAGAGAATGACATATTTTGGCGAGTACACAATTAAATACAGTCAACGGAGGAGAGTGAGCCATTGGACCTTTTATTTTGCATTGAAAAGATTTTAAATTCTAGCTTGTCTTTATTGGAAAAAAATGGTGTTAAATTCTGATTATATTTTGAAAATTATGTCCACTGTTTTGCTGCAAATGCAAAATGTAAACAATCATGGCCTCTCTAAGTCAAAACCAGTGGTAACTTCTTCCAAGGTCCCTTGCAAGGATAATTTTGTAACTCAAAAGTCTAATGTGGTTGGGCCATCAAGAGGGTCAAAAGATGCATCTGTCCAAGCTGGGAAACCATTATGCTTTATGTCATCCCCTAAACAGGATACTTATTCGGTTTATGAAGAACTATGCTTAAACTTACTGTTTGCGGATGTGGACTTGTGTCCCCCTTTGGGTAAAGTGGAGAATTAGTTATTTCCAGTGTTCAAAAGGGGGACAAAAAAGATACTCAGGGGTCAGGTAGTCTTACAGAGACAGAAATAAAACTCCTCAGAGCAACCTTTCTGCCATTTTCCAAAATGGCTGGTCTATAATGATGTAGTGCAAGGGTGCCTGTGTTGGCACATGGCAGCAAGTTGTTAGGGGACAAGGACAGAAATGCGCCATATCTTGTAGATACTGTGCATTCCTGCCCTTTTGGTTTGATGCAGGGCAGTGCAGCAAAAAGGCTTGCGGCGCTGCCCTGTGCCCAAATTTTGGAAATGAGGCCCTGAATGTGTTATCCCACCCTGAGATTTTGTATTCTGGATCTAACTGCAAGTACTTCATAACTGTCAATATATGTGTGTCTGTGTGTGTGGGCCTGTGTATGAATTGAAAACAACACACACAAACTTACAATAATTAAATGAGTGAGCATGAGTGAATACGATGACTTTTGTAAATTGATTATAAAACTCAATCATACATTACCTGTAATGTAATAGAAATCTGTACAAAAGAAACTAGTTTCCATATAATAGGATCCACTCGGTGGACAGTAGGAAAGACTACTTGCAGCTGAGGTGTTCCTTCAATCAATCAAACATTTATGGAGCACAGCAAATCACCAGTGGAGGTATGATCATTTGAACATCCAGGCCCTTAGTTCTCTTTTGAATTCCTGGAGTGACTGTGCAGTCCTGAGGTGCAGGGGAAGGTTGTTCCAAGGCTTGGCTGCCGTGTGCGAGAAGGAGCTTCCTCCACTGTTGCTGGGAGACTGATCCTTTAGGTTCTGCTAGTGATGTATGACGAGATCCATGTGAAGACATTTTTTTTTAATCCCAATGTGATGGAGTCTGTTGATCAAAATGTGGTGGCAGACGGTGTCAAACGTGGCGGACAGGTCCGGTAGGATGAGATCTGCTGTTTCATCAGAGTCCGGGAGGGCTCTTATGTCATTTGTGGCCACAGTCAGCGCTGCCTCAGTGATGGGGTTAGCTCAAAATCTGCATTGGGAGGGGTCCAGGAGGTTGTGGTCTTTTAGATGTTGGGTGAGTTGCTGGTTGATTGATTTCTCAAGGATTTTTGCTAGATAAGGGAGCAGCGAGATGGGACGGCAGTTATTCAGTTCAGCTGGGTCGCTGATGTTTTTTCCATTAGGGGCCTCAGTTTCCAGACCTCCGGGAAGGAGGCCATGGTGATAGAGGTATTCAGGGTGTTCTTGAGCTTGTCGCTGATCGTCCTGCTTCCAAGTTTGAAGATGTAGTGGGGGCAAAGGTCTGTGGGTGCACCCATGTGAGCGGAGTTCATGGAGGAGATAGTGTCTTACATGGTGAGCGGTTCCTAGTGGGTGAGAAGGTGTTCGGGGTTTGTGTTTATGCGTATGAACTGGTTGATGCTGTCTGCAGTGGAGGCTTGCCATTCAAAGTTTTTGTAGATGGCCAAGATCTTGTTGTGGAAGAAGTCTGCAAGGTTGTTGCACAGTTCCTGGGAGGGAGGGATGTTGTTCTTGATGGCTGTGGGATTGGTCAGTTCCTTCACAATGGCTCAGAGTTCTTTGCTGTGGTTTATGCTGGCCTTGATACGGCCTGCTAGTATGTTCTTCTTGGTTTCTTTCAGAAGGCCATGATACTGGTTGACAGCAGTCGTGAGGACATTGAGGTCTTCCTATTTTTTGCTGATGTGCCACTTCCTTTCAAGTTGTCAGCAGTTGCATTTGGTGGAGTGCAGTTCCTCTGTGAACCAGCTTGCTCTTTCGCTTTGTTCTTTGACCTTGGCTGTCTTGGTGGGGCAAAGACATCGGCGCATTCTGTGATCCACTGGGAGAAGCTCTTTGCTGCTTGTTCAGGGTTGTGTGTAGAGTCTGGGAGTGGGAGCGTAGAGTGTCATTCCATTGGTCTTCTGTTAGCTGCTTCAAGAGGCCTGTATTCAACTGTTACTTATGTAGTGGAGAGAAGGTGACTGCAGGGCATTTTTTGGAATTGTGTTCCAGATTCTTGGTGCATATCAGCAAAAGTGTATCTCTCTTAGTACAGAATATGCCTAAGCACTGCAACCCACTGAACCCCGATTATATATGTGTTTTAAACCCAAGTGAATGAAGAGAGCACTTCTGTAAATAGAAATATGGAAGTGCAAATACTAACCATCCAAGAGTACATGTTTGCTCCAGAGAGGCACTGGTACTTCCCTACTAAATGTATTGCATCACAGCTAAGAAGTGCTGAAACTCTCCCTTTCAAATGAAAGAAGTGCAGACACTTGGAACCCAACAGTACCATTTAAAGCACTGGAAGAAGATCCATGTCTTGCTGGGACTGGGTCCATGTCACCCTTGCTACACCAGTAGCAAGGGGCAGCAGGGGAAGACTTGACTTCTAGTTCTCCTTTTTGCTCCTTTCTAGGTTGAGTATAGCAGTGTGCAAGTTCTGCTCTTCTTGAAATGTTGTATTCTGTTCTGTGGGCTTTAAGCACACCCATCTCACGCCCATCACTTTCTTTCTTTCTGGGCGTGTCTTTCAAAAATCCCTTGAAGTTGTTGGTAAATGCTTTTGTTTGTCCCACATTGATGCAGTTTTGTTACCCCTTGGAGACTGACCCTGTTACATGGATCATTACACGATCTGTGAGATACCTTACTGTGGCGCACTATTTTATTTATTTTGCCTCACTGCTTTATGCTCATGGCGGTATGTTGTTTCTTCCTTGGTTTTTGGCATCTTGCTGTTTCTGTGCGACGTCTGCAGGGTCTTTTTCATTTATTTTTTTACAGTTTTATGTAGTGCGAACTCAGTACAAAGGTATTACAGCGCTTTACATGAGCACCGGTTACATTACACAAACACATTCATTTTTGGTAGCAAGGGGAGATAAAGTGATTTCCCCGGAACCACAGGATGTAGCGTTGGCGTACAGACTCGAACTTTGTTCCCCAGCTCCAAAGTTGGCAGATATGGCCCTTTTGCCACATCCTCTCCCATAGCGTTCTTTTTCTGGTGCGTGTTGGGGCAGTCTGGAATAACTCTATTTTTTATATAGCACTTCATAATACAGGTTCTGCCATTTCATAGCGCTGCAGAGAAGGTGCCATTTATTACAAAATCGCTATAATTCATTTGCATAGACCTTTCAAAGAAGAAGAGGTGAAAAAACTATGTCAGGTTTGTAATCTGTGGCATTCATGTTCTGTCAAGACCTCTGCAGTAGGTGCACTAACCAAGTGACTTGAGTAGAGCTTAACACTAGGCGATAGCGTGTGCTCTTGATAACATACGGAGAGTCGCCAAACCAAGAACATAGGTCAGTTCTAGGTCAGAAGATGACAAAAGATGTTATCTCCAAAATAGTGAAAAAGGAGTTGTGACTCCAGACCCAAGCACTTTACTGCCTCAAGCTTGATAGCAAGAAAATCTACCCTTTGAATGTAAATTGGGCCTCCTCAAATAGAGTTCAGTTAGCATGAACTCGATACAAAGGCATTACAGCGCGTTATATGAGCACTGGTTATATTACAAAACAACGCATTCGGAAGTAAGGGGAGATGAAGTGAATTGCCCAGAATAACAGGATGTTGAGCCAGCGTTGTCTCGGACCATGTTCCCAGCTCCAAAGGTTGGCAGCTCTGGCCCTTATGCCACATCTCTCCCTTAGGGTTCTTTGTCGGGTGCATGTTGGGGCAGTCTGGAAATAACTCGTTTTTTTTATATAGCGCTTGGTGATACAGGTTCTGTCAGGTGCGATTCTTAACAAAATAACTATCATTCATTTGCAATTAAGCTTCCTTTTCTGTTGTTTTCTTTGTATACAGTCAATGTTTTTAAAAGTAAGACTGGTATTGCCAATGTAGAAGAATAATTCCTTTAAAAGTTTAACACACAGAAATATATTGCTGCCCCCTTTCCTTTTCTTTGCTCCTAACTCTTTTGACCCCCCTCATTCTCCGAGTTAAATGCCATGATTATGCCTTTGTTTGCCTTGTTTGGTGCTATAAAAGTTTAGGTAAACACACTAGAAAGGGTTGCATATCTAGATTATCACGGCCAGTCTTTAGGAATGAGGCAAAAACACTCCCAAGATGGTGGCCTTGTTGTGTCCTCTCTCCTGCATCAACAGGCCTGGGAGGGTTACTGTGGCACCTGGCATACATTTACTACACTCCAAACCAAAACATGTAGGTAAAAGAGGTTGTCATCTACAACGCCAATAGCTCTAACTCTCATAGATGCAAAACCCACTGCATTGCAAATGCTTGTTATTTCAAAGCTGGCAGTGACGTGGCTGTGGGTGAATCGTTGGCTTCTGGAGATCCTTATTTAGTCTGACAGGTTGGCTAGCGTGTGGAGGTCACTGCCTTACACGTGATGCACCAGGTCTGGAAGGTGATTCACTGGTGGGTGGGGGGGCTTTTGGAGTTCCTGAAACGTAATGTGAATCAGTCAGTGGTGCAATTTGGACATCTAGGATCCAGGTGGAACTGGCCAAGAGTATTTATGTTTTGCTAACATAGTCTTATGACTTCAGTTACTATTATCTAATATATGCTACACGCACAATCAACCATGAGGATGAAATGCTGAGTCACTCCACGCCATTCACCTTCTGATTTACGGCTGCATACAGATTTCTCCATCAGAGTGTAAAGTCTAAAAGTCGTTTTAATTGGAGCATCGGACCTTATTACTGCTTGTTTTCTATTTGGTTCCTTGCATTCAGTACCTCACTTACGCGCTTGCCATCATTCTGCTCGTGAAGTGATGTCACCAAACCAAAGGATGGGTTAATGAGTGTGTCATCTACACTTATCGGAAATATGGATTTTAATTTTCATATACTAGTAAAGATGGTGTTTTGGGGGCAATATAGGGCAATAAAAATGAATACAGAAAATAGCATAAACGAAAATCCCACTCTGACCATACGGTACAAAACCTACGTCAGACACTTCATTTTCATTTTAAATGATATTCTCTATATCACTATCCATTTTCATAAACAAATTACTTAAAAGGTGTATGTGCTAAAACAATCTAATAAAACATAAAATTAGAAAACTTAAATAATGCACACTACCCGGGACAATAAAAAATAATTAATTGTCCCTAACCAAAAAAATAATTCTTTTGAAAATAAAATGAAACTGAGAGGTCCGATTTTCATTCAGCCTGGTGCGCCCTATGCAAGTTTTTAGGGCCAACTGAGAAAGGCAAATAAATACGTACAGAGGCCCTCTTGGGCGGGTAGCGCGCTGCGTTTACTCTTGCTGTGGGGACGGGTTGTGCCATTGCGCCGATAGCAGACATATAACCCAGCTATAGATGCCCATGTCTTCCAGTAAACGAGCAGTAGCTGCTTTCCATCCTCTCAGCTTGTTTTCCCAGAAATGGCTGAAGGTCCTCTTCTCGTGCCATTTTCTGACTCCTATTTTTTATGCCTTTGGCAAAGCATTTGACCAAAGGCAGCTGCGAATACTCCATCGGCATGTCAGAGCGGCTCATGGACTACATAAAACCCGGGCCGGGCGTTTGTTTTTTTAACGAAAGCTGGCAGCACAAAATATCCTGGCGCATCCCTCTTTCTCTCATTGTGTGCTCGGGCTCCCCTTGAAAACAGATCTGTCCCGCTTCCTGCATCCGAGTTTTAATGCAGCTTCCCCTCCGGGGCAACGCCAGGGAGGAAGCCTGTAGGGCTAAAGGAATAGAAAAGGCGGGGTCTGAAGAAGCCAAGAGCGCAGCAACAAAAGAGCCCAGGTCCTCTCAGATCTTCTATTTAGAGCGCAGGAGGGTGTAAATTATTCAGCGGCTTGGATGGTGCGGGGCGATCCTGCATTTGGCCAGGCGGTGGTGCCAGAGGCCGCGCCTTGGGAGCGGGGAGCACCGGTTGCAGCAGTGTAGCGGCAGCAGCAGCAGCATTATTGTTCGGGAAGTGGGATCGTTCATTGGGCTGGTGCTGACCGCAGGCCAGGCTTGCTCTTCGGCCAGAGGAGGGGAGACCTCCATGTCGCTGCTGTTTTTTTAGGGGGGACCAGAATCTCGTCTTTTGTGACCATGGTGAGGGGCTTACATTGTGCCGCTGCTGTTGTTGTTGTGCCATGCCTCCATCCCCCCTCTCACCCTGCAATCTTTGTCTCTTTCTCTCTGCCCTCCAGAGCTCGGGAAACGCGTCCTATCCGGGGTCCTACCACGGCTCCTACCGATGCTCCATGTCCTCCTCGGCGGACTTCTCTGATGACGAGGACTACAGCCTGCGGTCGGGCTCTGCCTCTCCCGCGCCCGGAGACACGCTGCCCTGGAACCTGCCCCGGCACGAGAGGAGCAAGAGGAAGATCCAGGGGGGCTCGGTGCTGGACCCCGCCGAGAGAGCCGTGCTCCGGATAGCAGGTGCGAGGGCGGGGGCGTGTGCGCGAGGGGTAGTGGTTGGGGTGGGTTAGGGGATGGGAGAGTGGAGGAGAAGGCATGGGGTGTAAAGGCTTGGGGGGCGGCACGATGGGGCATGTGGGGACAAGGGGTGACTGACTGTGCAGGAGGCCGCCCGGCAGGGGCGTTGCTGGCGTGACACAAGAGAGCATCCGTGCAGTGGTTCATGACCCCACGCCACCCCTGTCACTTGCGTGTATGTAGAAGGGCTCGGTCGTGCCACCGGTCCTCAGGTGCTGGCCCTCTGGCGGAAATGCCCACTCCCCCCGTCTGATGGCTGCACTCATTGGTATTACACGGTGGTTCCATGGAGTGAGGGCTGCAGTGTAAAGTACCGCCCTAGAAATAATTAAAGCAGCACAGATACGTGGCATCACTTCTCTGCTCGTCACGCTGTAAGGCCCCGAGTCACCAGACCAGTGGCCTTTGGACTGATGGGGGCAGAACAGACTCTGGGTTCGTTTGCAGTGAGCGTGGTTGTGACTGGTGGCGGGCCCTGCTGGGGCTCACACTGCCGCTCGCAGATGAGTAATCCGGGGCTCTTTGAATTACATTACTGTTTGCTGGGAGCTGACAGTGACGTTTCTTTTTCGTAGAGGGTTAGTACTCCCCCGGGAGCACAATCCATCCGGTTGCCAGGTAGCCCCCGCCCCCGTGACCGGCGCTCCCCGGGGCACTCTGCCTCAGGCTGGCACTGGGTTGTTGTGACAGCAGGCAGGGCGGCTACTCTGAACAGGGCTCTTTACTTTCTCTTCTGGTGGTAATTAGGCCTGTCCATCCACGTGTTGTGTTGGTGTAACTTGGGGGGGGGAGGTGTTAGGGATAGGAGGGTGTGAAAAATGGGTGTGTACCACAAAGGTTTGTCAGAAGGTGGTTTACATTGGAAAGCCTGTCCCGTCACTGGCTGTGTGGTTCCCAGGGCGGAGGACAAATCGCAGCTGAAAGCTACACAAAACAGTGTGAAACACTTAACAAAGAAACTGTGTACATTAGCGGCACAACATGACAACACAAAAGAGAAAGTGGCAAGATGAAAGAGGAAAAATAAGGTTTACGAACCAATATTTTGCTCACATTACTGTTGCAGATGATATGACATCAGTGCTTTATCTGTGTTTGTTGTTTCCGGTGCTGAGCACCGGCACTTATTTGTGAGGGCCGGGGCTTAGTCTTCTGCCTCAAGCCTTTTCTGCGAGCAAAAGACACATTTGTGAAAGATGGAGGAATGGAAAAACGAAAAAGCGTCACAAAGGGAGAAAGCAGAAAGCTTCAAGAGTGAGCTGAAGGGCAGGGAGTGGCTGTCAATGGATTGAAGAGGCCGAGATGGCTTCAGGCTTACGCCGCCTCAGTATTCCGTGTTCCCACATTTAATTGCAGCAGCCACGCGTTTAATAGGAGGGCTCTGGGCACCTGCACGTTTTTATTTACAAATTAAGCTCTGTATGATATCCTGTGAGATGTTCGAAGGTGGTCCTTCATATCGTTTAATAGTCGCTTAATTATATGTCCCGAGCTTCCTGATGCGGAAGTAAGTTTCTAGGCCCAGAGACTTTGTGTTTTGGGAGGTGCGCAATAGGTAAAAGCGATCCTTACTGTTCTTCGAGTGCTGTCAGCAGGCTCCATTTAAGATGATGTTTACACTACAGATGCATTCGTATTTTATTGACCTTATTTAAGCAGACATACAAATCTGTCCACGGTGTATCTTACATTTGTTATCTATATATCCATGAAAGTTCTGTTATTAGCTACAGAGATTTCCCGATCACGGTGCCCTAACGTCAATATTAGTTTGTTTATTACAATTATAACTAAAAGCTCATACCTGGCAGTGTTACAAACAGATGTTAAATGTATGTACCCGAAAGGGAACACACATTTAAAATGCATATATTAAACCCTGTATGAGCGTGAAAAACAACTCGGAGAGCGGAACAGTCTTCCAGACCAAACAGAGTGCTCTGATCAGATGTTGCTGTATAGTCCTGCCATTAGCCGGCTAGCAGCTCTCCCGCTTTTAACTGTGACGTTCCATTGCATTTTCCAGGGTCATAGTTTTTGTTTCCAGAAAGCAAGCTGGGATGGGGACCGTACGTACCAACGTTTCAGAACAGGGAAGTGGGAGGCTTCGACAAAAAAAATCGGGTATTGCATTTTCCCAATTGATTTACAGTTGAAGCAAAGAGAATTTCAGCAGGGAAACAGATAAAATATAACCATTTTTTATTAAAAATTCAAGAGTCGCCTGTCTTAATAGGGTATGCGATAACCCCATCCCAAGTCACCAGTCGCGTTCCTCTCACCGCCCGTTGACTATAATTGAATGGTCAAAACCTCGCCTTTCGTTTTTTATTCTAGCGCAAACTAGACCCAAAGGTATTGGAGCGCTTTACACGAGCACCAGCCACCTACCCAAGGACACACTCATTGATATTCGGCCCATGGAGATGCATCGATTCTCCCAGCGCCACAGGATGTTGAGTCGACGCTGGGACTCGAGCCTTGCTCCGGGGTCCCCCGTGCCAAAGTGGCAGCTCTGGCCCTTACGCCACATCCTCTCGCTTGATTGCCGGCCCACACCTCAAAGGCTGCCAGGGCAGTGGGCGTGGCTAACGAGCATCAGCCCAGCATACAGCTCGTATACAGAGTTCTTCGTAATTGTACTTCAACAATGGGAATCGCACGGGGTTTTACTGCAACCTCTGATGGCGGCTTCCCCGAATTCCACGCAGAGATATTACCCCGCCCCTTCGGCTTCATTAGCGGAAGCGGATGTCTCAGGCCTTTAGGGTCTGACAGTGCGTGTGGCTGGGCGAAAGGAATAACACGAGGTTGTACTTTCACTCTCTCTTCCAGAGGCAGCTCACAGCGGCCCCAGCGCATTAGAGGACAGACGGATGAAAGGGAACATGGCCTGGGATATTCATCCCAGATTCCAGAAATGGGACACAAAGGGAGATTTAATGCGCAGCGAGGGATTTACTGTTTTTTAGAAATGCAGTGGGTATCTTCATTGTGACTGCCTACAAAGTAGGTGGAATTATTTTAATAACCAAGGTGCGGCAGATGTGTAATTTTATCTCCAGGGAAGCACTATAGGCCCTGTAGTTGTCTAGTGACCATCGGCAATGGCGGATCTGCGGATCACGCAGCGATAGGAGTATTGATGCAACACACCACAACTTAATTCCTCCATCCTCTTTGAGGGAAGAGAATGCACATTGACAGTCTCCGAAGATGAGCTCGGTGATTCAAATTAGCAGGTGTTGTCCCTGAACGCTGGCGTTTATTGTTTCAAAGCACAACACAGTGTATTGTTTTATTGTCATTGTATGTTGTTTTGTGTTGTAGCAGTGTTGTGTGCTGTAAAGTAGTTCTGGGTGTTGCTTTCCTCTCTTATTCTGTTGTTTTTGGTGCATTATTGTGGTGTTGCATTGTTGCCACAGTAGTGTGATTTAGTATTATTATGTTTTCTGTTGTTAGTGTACTTATTGTATGTTCTGTTGTGGGTATGTTGTTGTGTTCAGTTATTTTTGCTGCATTATTACTATTCGGTATTGTTTTGTGTTGTGTGTTGTTGGTTTGTTGTGTTTTTTCTAATGTTGGATCGTTGTAGTGTTGTATTATTCTACTATGTTGTGGCACATTGTTATTGAATTTTACTGATGTTATGCCCTGAATGTAATACTATGAAAATTCTATTGTGTTCTTTTATGACTGGTGTTTGCTTTGTGTTCTGTTGTTTCATGCTTTTCTTGTGGAGCTGTTTTGTTATGCTGCTGTGCAGTATTATTGTTTTATTGTTGTATTTTCTTGTGTCATTTATTTTCTTTACAGAGTTTAACAAATGCTGCTATATTTACCACCAAAAGCGACACTTTCCAATAAAATTCCAGTGAAATGTACTATTCTCCACTAGCCAAGTTAGTATCACACTGCTGCGACAGTCTTACTGCTTTTTATAACCCAATTTAGTCACAAACGTTACAAAACATAACAGAAGTGGTTTCCAGACTTACATTTTGTCATCCGCGTGGACCGTAGGCGTTTAGCCAGTGGTAAATCTTGTGACGTCATGGCCCGAATAAACACATTCAGATATGCTCCTTTTGAACTCTTAAGTAGGTTATGTGGCAGGCTGTGAGGCACCTACTCTCCACACGCACATGCCAGTGTGTGACAGGTGCAAGGATTTGTGCCACCCTAAGAAACAGCACTTTACAACTCTCTCCCGGCAAGTGACTGGCTCTCTGACATGACATTGCCACTCATCAGGCTCCGTCCCTCTCATTCTAACAGGGCACCTTTTAGGACAATTAATAGAAAGAGTGCAAGAGGAGTTTTCTTTTTCGGCAACTAGAGAACGATATTGTGTATTTCTAACAAAATTTCATCCATGTTTGCAAGTTCTTTTGTGAGAAAAACGTGATAAGATGTGATTTCACTTTTGTTGCAAAGCCTTTTTAGGCTACCCCTTACTCTTTTTTGAAATAGTTTCTTTAAAAAAACAAAAATCAGTTTAGACTACCTGACCCAAACGCACTTTAAAAATGCAATTATGACTCTTTTTTCAACCATAAAACCTTGTTTGAGAACACATTGCCAGCCCACCCCGTAATACTATGTCCGTTCGAGGAGTCACTCTAAAGTACGTTTACAAAGTAAAATTCTGTCTTTGAACACTCCGGCCACCTGCAGGTATGTGTACCCCACTTACTCTAGAGAGTATCTGGCTGTGCCTAAAACACTTGGGTGACATTACAGCTTTATGCAGCATGTAGCCTAGTACCCTCGCCATCATTACCTCTCAAGCATCTATTGTCAAATGCAAACCCTTTTTGTGTAGCCTGGTTTTACTGTATTGTGCCCTGTGAAGTATTTTAAACTGATTAAGAATAAGATACAGCTTTGTTCGTATGGCGACCTCTCTGGGACACAACACATCTACTTCTCAGTCTCTGTCTTCTAGGCGTGGCACTATCCTCTTCCCATTTACATACAGGGTTGCACATTGTTCATTGTTTTTTATATCGAAGGTATGCCTCCCTTGTTAATTATTCTGAGAGGCCTATTTCCCAGGGGACCAGCCTAAGGTAGGGCCATGCAATCCAGAAAGTAAGTCACAAATTCACAATGCAGCAGCACATATTGATATTCTTGGGTCATGTACAGTTCATATGTCTTGCATTTGTAAACAATTTAGGGGCATATTTACAAGCCCCTAGTGCCACCTTGTGCTTCCATAGCATCATTTGTTTGACGCAAAGATGGCGTTAAGGAGGCCTTTCTCCCACGCCATATTTACAAAGTGGCGCAATGCTTACATTGCACCACTTTGTAAAACCTAGCACCACATTATGCCTGCACCAGGTGTAATATATGCAAGGAGTTTGTTCCGACACAGGGAGGCCCAAAAAAATGGTGCAGTGAAATTCACAACATTTCACTACGCCATTTGTTCTGTCATTTTGAATGCTTGCTGAGAGCAGGCGTTAAAAATGACGCACCCATTTTGATCAATGGGCCTCCCTGTACTTTGCCGCACTAGAATAATTTGTTTTACATTATGTCATTAGGTGGGGCAGGGGCGACACAAGCAAAGCGGTGCATTGGGACCAATGCACCACTTTTTTGTAAATATGCTCCTTAATGTCTCCCATCCCAGTTATGTTACAGATTTCATAAATGCCAACTTCTCAACCCCCTTAGTGTTACTACTTCTTTTATGAAGGCCTCCAGCTGCATTTGGTTTCTTTCATTACTCTACCCTTCCATTCCAACACTGTTGTGGTCCCTTTCTGTGCCCTGATCACTGCCACTGGTAGTAAAGTTGCTTCCACTTCCTCCGTAAATATAATGCAAGCAAGCCTTCTTCACCTTGACCATTTTCTCTATTTTGACTGATGGTTTCTCAGTTAAGGAATAAAACCAGCCATTAGTCCGTAGTTAGGAATGAACGTAGCACTTCTTACTGGCTTCAGCTTCACTCAGAAGGTCTACTTTGGGTGGAGGCTGGGACACAGTTGCTTTTTGGTTGCATGCAGCATGCCAGTTTGATTTAGTCATCAACTCCAGTGTGGTACACTAGATAGACATAGGAAGCGGTAACCGCCGTGCGGCCGCCAATGCGCCCGCACTCCCGCGGCCCCATTACGACATTCCCGCCGGCCCAGCGGGGATGAGGCCGCAACATAGGAGCGTGTTGCGGCCGTGTGACGGGTGCAGTAGCACCTGTCGCGCTTTTCACTGTCTGCTATGCAGACAGTGAAAAGCTGGCCGGGGCCCTGTTAGGGGGCCCCTGCACTGCCCATGCCAGTGGCATGGGCAGTGCAGGGGCCCCAGGACACCCCTTACCGCCAGCCTCTTCCTGGCGGTGCAAACCGCCAGAAACAGGCTGGCGGTAGGGGTGTCATAATCCCCAGGGCAGCGCTGCTTGCAGCGCTGCCCTGGCGGATTATCACTGCCGGGGCTAAAACGGCGGGAAACCGCCGGCCCCGGTAGTATGACCGCGGCGCTACCGCCGCGGTCATAATAAGGGCCTCCGTACCGCCAGCCTGTTGGCGGTACGGACGCTACATTACCCCTGGCGGTCGTAATGACCCCCATAATGTCTGGCCAGTGACTGGCTGACACGCGGAGGACACTGGAGACAGCCTGCGCTCCGGAGAGAGCAGGGTCATGGAGCTTGACAGACTGTGGCTACCACAATGGATTCCTAACTTGGCAGCTAACCTCCAGCTCCCGCCCCTGGTAAGTGTCTGGCCTTTTCCTCATCCCCCATACCCGGCTCAATCCTTTACACAAGCAGGACATTTCTAAGAGCGCCAACACTCTGCTTCCTGTTGCAGCCTGGAAGTGATACAAGGCCATAGCCTTAGTGTTTGTACTGTAGTGTAGAGTCTGTCACAATAAATGGAAAACGTATTACTCTGAGGGCAGCACCAATAGAGACGCACCACGCAGACACGAGTAGAACAGTACTGGGCATGGCACAACATTTGTAGTGGAAAACAGAACAGGCAACATTCAGTCATTTTTGTCAGATACCCCCCACAGATGTAGAGAGAGAGGGAGTGAGACAGAGAAAGAAAGAGAAAGATAGAGAGGGGTAGGCAGACTCATACAGAAATGAAAGTAGAGAAATATTTTAATATCAACCATTGTTTCCATCTGTATATAAAAGGTAAGAATAGTTTTTTTGCTAATAGCGGTGTGTGCTTCTGTAACATTACCACACTAAGTGATTCTTGTGTAAGAAATATTTAGCAACTTAATCATAAACCATGTAAACATGATTGCTAGTAATTATTAACATTGATAGGATTGTTAATATAAATGAATAATTGATGAATTAAAGGAGAGATAAAATAAGCGTGTGGCTGGGTGGATGCTAGTTATGGTATCGCACTCTAATCAGGATTTAAATCTCAAATCCCCATATGTCTTCTCCAGGCAAACCATCTGGCAGTAGAAAGAGGGCAGGGATAGCAATCCTTGGTACCTGCACTCCCTGGATGTGCTACACTTAGAACTAACCCTACAGGTGGGCCACACCCCTAAGGACCCACAAAACAATTCCGAACGGAGAGTAAGGGTATAGGTTTCCGACCAAGATAAGGATAACTGGAACATTCTTACATCAGAGACGACCGTAGTGTCTACTCCGAGCTCGGCTCTGACTTACCTAGACCGCGCTTAGCAGCGTCATACTTTGGCGCACAAAGACCCTTTTGCCACTGGTATTCTGAGACTATTTCACGTTTTTTCTTACTGAATTCCTGATAACGCCTCCAAGATTCCGCAATAAATACTTATTTCAATGCAGAGGTAAAACTGCAGTGACAAAGCCCCAGGTATGTCTGCCACGGGGGGCCTGGGTGGAGGGGAGACACGTATTGACTGGTCCTGTATCACAAACTTTTGTGTTATGTCAGTGATGCCTGACAGACATCAGGGTTTGCAAGAATACATTGTCATTTAGAAAACGAAAGCTATTTTGTTCTTTACTTAAACTGAATAAAACATCCTCAATACTATTTGGATTTTCAGAGATAAAAATATGAGCAAAAAAAGTAACAATTTGAGTTGATCAAGCACTTACCAGAACTAAAATCTGTTGGTGCCAGCCATTACACTTAAATGCACAAATTTGACTTCTGAGCTTCTGCAGAGGTTTATTGTTGACATATCCCAAAACATTACAAGCCTTATTAATGATGTCTATATAAATTTTTTTTACCAGCTGTTTTTATTGGAATTCCACTTATTGAACAGATCGTGCATAACACTTACAGTCAATGTAATACCATGCAACGGTCATATAATAAAGAGTCAGCTGGTATAGTATCGTCTCCCCGCTTGAGGAAGGAGGATGCAAGATACGTAGCAGTTCAATTATTACTTTTGTTACCGCAAGAAACTTTATGATGTAGTTACCAGATACATGTTTCACAATTATTATACATATTGTGTATTCTCTCCCCCTGTCCTCCATGCAGCCGTCCATGGGGTACCATCAATGTCTGCCTGGAAAGAAAAACTAAGCAAAAACGAAAACACCAATGAAACAGTACAAGCCATACATTCCAGATTACCCCCTCTAAGTCATATGGAATTCTTTCTCAACATTATGTAGCCGGGGGTCAAGAAACAGTATCACCATTGGGTAGCCCTTACCTGTGTCTTAATCAGATCTTTCCGGCGGCGAGCTAGAGACACCCGACCCAGCCATTCCGCCACTGTGCATGGGCCTAAGGGGGAATCTTGCTCCTTTCAACATGATAAGAGTTGGATGACCACATCAGGGTGGGCGTAAGTCAGACTTCACTTCTAGAATCTCAAGATAAGTGAGCCATGTTGTAGAACCCTCCCGTCTCTGTCAGTAAGGACCCACAGTACTGCCACCTCTGCATATGTCCATTTAAATGTTCTTGCCACACATCATGGATTGAAGGTGCTGCTGTTGCCTTCCAGGAGAATGCCATACACCTTTTTGTGAGGATACGCACTAGATCTTTGAAGGCACTAACCTGTTTTATCTGTTTGATGGGGGT
The DNA here is from genome assembly GCF_031143425.1 of Pleurodeles waltl. Lineage (NCBI taxonomy): Eukaryota > Metazoa > Chordata > Amphibia > Caudata > Salamandridae > Pleurodeles > Pleurodeles waltl. The sequence goes on from NC_090444.1 coordinate 1,487,189,447, forward strand.
CACTGCACCAAGGAGGCACACAACTGGGTCCCTGGATATAGTCCACTCCATCACCTCCATAAAACACTGTAATACAGCACCTCAAAAGAGTGACATCACCAGAGAACACCAGACCATGTGTAGAAAATCTGCCTCAGTCTTGGCGAATCTGGGACAGTTTGTGGCTGTTCTGGGGTACATTCACCCTATGAGCTTTGGGGTCAAATTAATTTGCTGCAGGTAGGTGTATTGTGTGTATCAATACCTAGAGTTTCTGGATATAGTCTTGAATGATCTGACACTATGCTGCCACACAGTGGCTCTTAGCATTTCTCCCAGCCATTGTTATCACTAGGCTCTCAGTTGTATTGAGCTTGGGTCCCACGCTAGCAGCAGTGTTGAGTAGAGGCATCTGACGTCTTGTTTTTCTATGGACCTCATACATCAACTCCACCTGTAGAAGTTGTGATATGGTGGTTTCGTTATCACCACTATTCCGTTGCTCACATGGCAACTGGACTAATGCCACATGAAGCTGAAATTGCCCTGGATTTAGCCCGAATACCTTTTGTAAATTGTCAGAGGACCATAATGTTTAACCCTCGTACATATCTTCTTAAGTATGTATGTCCGCCTTGGTCGAGGGGCTTATGTCATATTCACTGGATGATGTTGCACATCGCAGGAGCAACCACAGGGGGAAGGCTGGTGGACAGGGAGGACAACAGTGCCATCTACATATATATCATGATCAGTTCACCGGGCAACTCTTAATAGGAGATTATCGACCTTTCCATCTCTACACCCTCTCATAAGCTATCCCAGAAGTGGGATGCCATGCAGTTTTCTTGTGACGTCTCTGGTCTTTGTGTCTTGAGTATTTTCTAATCATTTGGTCAGCCACTGGAGCTGGGCTGCAGCGTAGTCCACATAATACTTGTAACATGGTGTCCCTAAGCCTTCCTCTGTCAGCAGGGCATATAATTGAGATTGCCCCAGTCGCCTACCACTATCCCAGTATTACTGCAATCAGGAGGTACTGCAGTGTTATAAAGAATTGTTTCTTCAGTACGGCCGGTAACACTGAAAATAAATTTAACAGCCTCGAACGGTCAGGATTTTCAAAATGGAAACCCTGCAAAGAGTAGGAAATGGGAGAACATTCCAGAAGGGAATCTATTGCCTAATAGACCCAATTGCTTTCCCAAGCTTGTCATCCACCATGTCACGTTCCTCATGGTATATTTGGATTCCCAGATATTTCACAGTGTCTAGTTTGAGGCATATCTCCGATCTTGGGATATTCAGTTGTGACTCCACTGCGTACCTGGTCAGGGGGAACAAGCAGAATCTTTCCCAATTGACTCTCAGACCTGAGAAAGTTGCAAAGGCATCCAGCTTCTTCAGTATGGATGGCAGCCAACACCTACTATTGCTAAGATATATTAAAGTATCATCAGCATGTAGTAAAACGATGTGATGTTTACCATTAATAGTAATGCCACATTTAGGACCTCTCAGTCATAATGCACAAGCTAATGGCTTGACTAGCACCCCCTGTGAGTTACTGAAGGTTCTTTAGGCAGTATATAACAATTGGATCCAACCCAACAGGGTGTCTCCCAGGCCCAATCTGTATCACCCAGCAGTCAGCAACACACCACTTCGTCTAGTCCATAATTTGGAACAGCCTGCGGAGATTCATGAAAGTATTCCTACCATGAATAAAACCATTTTAGTCACTATACACCATCCCTTGCACCACTGGGAGCAGACGTTTAGCTAAGATTTTCCCTAGTATTTTTGTTAATTAAGGTTAAAAAATGAATGGGGCCCTTCCTGGTTTAATAAGCACTGTGATTAAGGCTTCCTGCATTGAAGCGAACAACTCAGTCGTCTTGCTCTGTCATACACCTTCAACAATCTCGTGGCAACCTCCAGCTGTACGCAGCATAAAATTCAACCGGAAAACCATCCGGTTCTTGTGCCCTTGCCCAGGCCATCTGTGTAATGGCCAATGGAATTCATGCAGCTGCAGGGGTTCATTCAGTTCCAGCCTTTGAATGTCATTCAGTCATGGGAGCGGCAGGTGTCCCAGGTACTGGTGCATAGCGGACCCTTGGACACTCTGGGAATTGCTATAGCGCCTTGTAATAATTTTGAAAGACAGCATTGATGCACCTCTGGGTATTGACTATCTTGTCAGGTCTGCCTCGTATTGCCCCAATCACCGCTCTATGGGGTCTCAGTCCTTAGGAGCCTCGCTAAGACCTGACCTGCTTTATTCCCCTCAGTGTGTTGTCCAGCAGTGTTTTCCCTGCACGTCAGGTGACCCAGGCTCTCCAATAGCTTTCAGTATTCTCCCCTGACCCAAACAGCTCACACCTGAGGTGCTCAAGGAGACTGAATATATTTATAGTGTGTGGATGCACCCCTCCAATGTATCCCATTCGCGGAGCAGATTCTGCTTCACCCTACAAGAAATAAGCAAAAAATAACTCTCCATAACTGCTTTGAAAGCATCCCTCTCCAGTAATACAGTGGTGGATATGTCAGTATTCTCAGTAAAATAATGATTTTATGCATGCCATCTCCTCTTTAATCATAGGATCTTGCAACAACGTTGAGTAAAGGCACCAAGTGGGTATACTTTCCACAGCAGTATTAAGCGCAAGGGATTATGATCTGATAGGGTACATCCTAGATATTCAGCATCACCCACCCTTGTAGCTGCTTCCTTATTACAAAAGAATAAATCTATTCCTGTGTGTAAAGGGGGAACCCCATGGTAGAAAGAATATTCCCAAGCAAGTCGGTGCAAATTTCACCATACATCCATAATCAGAAAATTTCTCCCCCAGTGTGCTAGATGGCAGGATGCAGCCAGGGATTGGGCCCTCACTGACAGTGGCATTGATCTGTCCAGGTTCTGATTAGGAGTGCAGTTGAAATCGCCCCCGTGATCATGGATTGCCCACAGTGGGGGGTACCGACTGAGTGAATTTAGTCAAGATGTATACTACAAAAAAATTTGGGCATACATGGTTACCAGTGAAAGCATTTTCCCATTCAGTCTACCCTCTGATATCGCATATCTTCTATCGAGCCAAACCCTGTTCTGTGTGATCATGAATGGAACAACTGTAGAGACCCATATAAGGACTCACTGGGCATAGGTAAAGTACTCTGTATCCACTACTATCCCCTCCATTTTCTACACAGTTTATTAAGTTCTGGAGCTGTTTAGTGTGTTTCCTGCAGATATGTGAAGTGAATGTTCCATTGTTTCAAGTAAGGATGTATGTGATAACGTCTCACTGGCATGGCCATTCTCCTAATGTTCCATGTCAGAATATTAAACTTACAGGCAGTCAGTATAGTTTGTGTTGTCATTTGGTAATTGGCATTTATTGGGCAACACTGGGGTCATCTGAGACCTCAGCATTTAATAAGCATCTACTTTCCCCATACCATAAAAGACAAAGGTCTGCATTTGAGTGGTGAATACTGAAACCCCCAGCCCCCCTTCTTTTGTCAAGGATTGTGAAACTACCTCACCAGTACAACATCACACTAGGTAGGAGAACATACAACATCCACATTGGTAAGGGTAGGGAGGCAAGGAGACTGGTAGCCACAGGCATGAGATCCCATGCAAAACCACTGCACCACCATGAGGAACCACCAATCTGCCAATTCCCTTTATCACCTCCCCTTGTCCCCTCAAAACACCCCCACAAAAACATATAATCCATATAAGCATACCCCATGCGTTACAGTCTACAGAGGGCTAGAGAAAAAGTATACAATGATGGTGCATAGGACATCATCCCCTGCCACAGGAGTTAGATCAGCCCCTGTTGGAATTCTTGTTCTATCTCCCTGCCACCTCGTCCTCTACTCCTTCATGTGAGTCAGTGTCACTATGTGACTGTTGAGTGCCTGAACTGACTCATTGCTCCAGCTCCTCCACCGCAAATTCCCTTTCTTTGGTGGCCTGCTTTCAGTAAGGGTGACTATTCATTTTTTGTGTGTTCAGTTGAGCTTCCCTAGGTCTCATAGCTGCATTTATAGTTCATTCATTGTAAGTTGGAAAGTAGCCAACTCCGACTCATTAGTTTCACCTCTGTCCTTTAGCATCTGATGATCTGTGTGTAGTAGGCCCAAACCAGCTACTACCACATCTATTTTGGGATCTAGGGTAGAATTGACATCCAGGATGGCCTGCAGGATGGTATTGATTTTCCAGTGTGTCAAGAAGTGTGGCTTCCATACTCTTCATGGTATCTCGGGGGAGTTCTCCAACGTGTCATCACAAATGGGGTCTTGTGGGTTTGCTCTGCAATGCTTTCCCTTTGCTAATTAGAGTTTGGACACGTGGAGGTGAAGGATGCTTGTAACTTTGTGCCTGCGAACTAGCAGGACAGCAGTTTGCCATTATATATGCAACATTCTTATGTCTGCTTAACGTTTGACATACAATTTTGAAAAGATTAACACTCAGAGGTAGTGCATGTTACCCCCCATAATTCCTTCATGCGTGTGCTGTACCATAATAATGAAGGGATGTGTTAGCATTCAGTTAATAAACTTTTATGACTCAAGAAATGGCATTTCATATGGAAGTTACCTTCTAAACGTGGAGAAATGTCACGGATGCTGTCTCACAAGACTTTATGATAAAATAATTTATGTTATCACTTCTGTTTAATTCATAGTCTTTTCATGTGGTTGACCCAAATTGCTCATGCTTCGTCAGGATCCAGATCGTATCTATGTGGGTAATTATCTGATATCAAAACATTGTTTTTGTTTGGTTGTTTGTAGAACTGAAATCAAAAATCTAATAAGAATGTAGGATAATCAATCTATTTTACTTCAACTAAAAACTAGAAACATCAAAAATGAAAATATTGGTAGAACACAAACAGGTATGGCAGCAAAAATGTAAAACAATTGGATGCCCGTGTTAGTCTCAAACTAATTTAGTAATCCTGTATATCACGGATGAGGATTTAAACTGTTCTTTGTTTTGCTTTCAATTTAAAAAATACATAATTTTTAAAATTTGGAATAACCAGTTCACACATAGTAATTTTATTCTATACCTGTAATAAGTCCTTCTGGGAGGGTGTCCAACTTTATTGGTCTAACTGACCATTTTGTTGGCCACTGTATATCAGTGTTTGCAAACAAGATAGTTAAAACCTCAAAGTTAATCCAGATTGAAGGCTGAATGTATGAAAATTAATTAGGAAAAGTGGTCACAAATTTCGCATCAGCATTTTTGTGAATGCAATAGAATTTAGCAGCCTGACCTATGCACTAATAGGTCAGCTCACAACATTCCTGTTCAGAGTGGTTTACAGTCGCTTTCAACTCTTTTTTAAACTGTTGTCCATTTTCCCTAAAAGAAAGAAGGCTTTTGTTTAAAGAAATTGAAATGAAGTTTGTTTGAGAGTTGGCAGTGGTTTCAAGTGAACCTTTTTTCACATTTACCAAAGGCGAAGGTCCCAGAGACACCCCTTCCCCTTTTGTGATTGGGTCGTCTCCTTGTTTCAGGATGCAGAACAGTAAGTGAGTAAAACTGATATTGCAAACCATTGACACATAGCATTCTGAATCCCAATTTGGAAGATATGCTTTTAACGCCCCTTCCATATTGCGATATGGTCTGCATTTCTAAACCCTTTTTGCGATTCGCTTAGTACTCGCCAACTCCCAATATTAATTTAGCACATACTAAAAAGGCATTTAGTGGTCACAGATCTGCCATTTAGCGCATCACAGTGTTTTTTACCACTAAATGGCTTTGTCTATCTGGCCCACATTTTGATTATTTTAGGTGTTGTTTGCTAAAAGATGTTCCTCTTTTGCTTGTATATTATATTTCTATGTGATATAGAAATTACTAATGGACTGGAAGCTATGTATGAGTTTTCTGGAACGTTCTTTGTGCTATTCTTCCATAGTATTTGGTAATCACAGCCGTTAGAAACATAGAAGTGCTATCTTGGAATGGACTCTTAATGATTAATGGAAAGATTTACATTATCCTAGTAAAATGATAAATAAATGGAATTATGTGAAGCAAAGCCGTCTGAAAATTTGTTCACCGAGGTGACCAGAATAAAGTACCTCAGAAAGTATGCAGGTCGCCACTGTTATTGAAACAAGCGATGCTTTTTCAAACGACTGTGCAAAGGGTTATTTGGATGCAAGGAATGGAAAATAACAAAGGTATTGGCAAAGCCACTAAGTCTCGCCTTTAGGACACATTGACTTTGCCAGTGCTGTACAGCATGGCCAAAAGAAAAAAATCAGGCAAAAAGTGTAATGACACAGCTGCTGCTGTAAGTCATGTCATTTTGTTCACATGTGATGATGTATGAGATAACGTGTGAGTGTAGATGTGTCATTTCGCACACAGGCCCCAGAATTTTTAATATACTGATCCAGGGTGGATCATTAAATAAAGCAACACACAAGAGAGAGAGAGACAGACAGAGAGCAAAATGGAAAGTGCGGGGAGGAGTGCAAAAAGGAAACATTGATTAAAAACTTTAGACCCAAGACCAGCACATGAGAAGGAGTAGAAATTAGAACTTCAGCCCTACGCCCATCAATGGACCATCTATATTCAACACTAGGCATCTTGTGGCGCACCACTGACACAATTCTTGGCCACCTCACCAAAAGAAATATAAGCTTCCTTTGATGAGGTTGTATCTACCAATATTAGGGTTTTCCCATTCCAAAAAACACAGAAGAGAAATATTCTCCTAACTTCAAATTCCAAACTAACAGCGATTCCCACAGAGGAAAACTTGCCTACAGACCCATTGCCTTGCTACCAAGACCCACTAGAGGTAAAAGATGAGGATGATCAACAACAGGCACTGTTGTAGAGTTGGCTCCCAAGGTGAAGAGCTTTTCGTATAAAGGCTTTTCAACCCGCATTAGCGTATTGGGCAGTTGTCCTGGGGCAGCACTCCAGCAAGATGTTGCACTGCAAGTTGAGAAGGAATTCGGCATTTTCCTTATAGAGACTCTCTCTAAAACTGAGAAAACAAACCAATACCTTCATTTGCTGGTCACACCATATGTAGAGAGAACATTTCAGCGTGCATTTACATAACTCACTATTCATTAGAGGTCGTTTTTCCTCGTCAATGTTTTTGTCTGCAGTAAGAAAACACGCTTTCATGCAAGGGAAATGCTACACTTCACCCTCAAATAGAGAAAGCAATAAAACTGGATGTTGGTGGCAAGCAGGTAGCTGTAGGTGTAGAAGTGCAATGGCATACTGCCATCTCTTTAGCCATGTTGAAAATATATGATCCACATCAGTGGGAAGAACTGGAAGAGCTGTTGAAACATCTACTGGGTGTCCACCATAATCAAGCTTAAAAGGTTGTCCAGGAGGACGAAGTAATCTCCAAAGTAAGCATTCACTGTGCGTTGGATGTGCCCTAAACAGACTCCTGATAAACTAACTGGAGTGCCCTCGTTTGGTGTTTGCATGGTTGTACATTTTCGAATTTTGCCTAAAAGTCCAGAAGCAGCTCATTGCTCCACCAGTCAACAGAAAGCATCCCCCGAAGGTGGCAGGTTTAAAAGATGCTAGAAAAAGTAAAGAGGCCACAGAAACTGTGAAGGACTTTCATTGCCTTAACCAATAGCAGAGAACTCCTTATCACAAAGGCCAAACACCTTCACCTACGAATGGAACAGCCAGTGCATGCCAGGCTTATAATATGCTACACCCCTTTCCATTAGACACCCAAAAATGGCAATGGCACTTTACTCATGGATCGTTTTGCATTAACAACTGGTCACGAGATGTGAAAAGTGGGAGCGTCTGTAACAATGCACTGATTTTCGACATATGTCCTATCCACAAAACACCTCCCATGAGAAGGCTGAAGTTTTACCTTCCTCGGTGTGAGGTCATAACCCTAGAAAAGTGGGTATTTTCAAGCACAGCTCAAGTATATTCCCTCGAATTTCTTACCATACCTTACAGTCACTGTCAGTGGCTCACAAAAAAAAACAAATACATTTTCTGCTGCTGTTGAAGTACGTGACCTCCTTATTGGTCAAAGGAGTCATGACTGTGGCCATGAGGGGTCTAGTGTTGGTACAGCCCCGACTTCAGTATTGATTGCAGTAGTTACTGGATATATTGTTTTAAGGGCCCCAGGTGACCATCACGGCAAATGCAGCCCTCTTGGGATGGGGAGCACACAGAACAGGCGTCTCAATTCAAGGTCAGTTATCCCATGAGGAGACCTTCCACCACGTGGATTGCAGTTCGGTTAGCCTTGATAACCTTTCGTACTAAGATACATAAAATAGATGGCATAGTTCAAACTACATGACCATCATATATTACATTCTGAAAGGGAAGGTTCATGTTCACCCCAGCTGACCATCATGGCCTGAGGGATTTGGCATTGGTTGATACAGCATCACATACACTAGCTGATGCAACATATGCCAGAAGTAGACATGATTTCCTGGTTTTCTAAGCAGACTCCACCAGCAGACGTGCCATGGGAATTCACCTCTCACATTCTACCTCAATATTTTCATCATTAGGTGCTCCAGCATTAGACCTTTAGCATCTGAAGAATGCTTTATGGATAATCTGGTCTGAGTCATTTGCATACGCTTTTCTCCCCCTTCCAGTGATCCTGTATGTGACATGTAAAATGAGGGATGCGTCAGTGACGCCAATTTTCATCTCACTGATTTGGGCATACCACCCATGTTACTCCCTTCTTTTGGAGATATCAGTCAGCATTTCCAACAACGGCTCCATCAAAATCCCAAGACCATGACTTTAACAAAGTGGCACCTGAGGTCTTAGAATTTGGTTATTTGCAATTTATGCAGGAATGTATGCAAACTCAAAGGGAAGCTGACACCTACCTCTAGAGTATGTTATGTAGCTAATGTTAAATATGTTGTTTTCTATTCCACTTTTCTAAATGTAATTCCTCTCACGATCACAGTTCAGTATTTAATTTGTCACCTTTTGCATTTGCATAAAAGTCAGGTTAGCATAGGCATCCATTTGTGTTTACCTAGCTGAAATTGCAACATATCTTTAAATCAGAGAACACACACCTATTTTTCTATTGCTTTCCAAAGTAGAATTAGTATGCTTCCACCTTTGTTAGTTGAAGAGCCATTAGTGCAGATTGATAAGAACAGGGCTCTGTTGTACATGCGACCTCTTTTTCATCAAAGTGGCTTCTCCTTTTTTCACCAGTCTGTGGACTTGCTGTCCTTTTTATGTCAGGCGCGCAAGCGTTTTGACCTGTTGTAAGTATTGTGGGCTTTTAACCATGCCCACCTCACGGCCATCACTTTCACTTGTTCATGGGCTTGCCGTTCAAAAATCCCTTGATGACATTAGTAATTGCTTTATGTTTGTCCCGCCTTGGGGCGGTTTTGTTTCTGGCTTGTAGACTGAGTCTGTTACATAGATAATTGCATGATTGCCAATACATTTCAGTATGGGTGAGCTATTTTTTTTTCTTTTGTCTCTCCCCTTCATGCTCCATGGCAGCCATGGCCCTCACAGCGCTCACAGCACCAACAGCGCAAACTTCATCAGCAGTATTGGAGCACTGGTCATATTGTTCACACTGTTACCTAATCAAAGTCATTTGTTTTGACTCTCCCCTTCATGCTCTATAGCTTTCCCAAAAACACTCATAATTGATAAATGCTTTACCACAAATACAGAAGTCTGCAATGGGGCTCTCTCAGCACAGCGGGAGAGCCGATACCACAATATTCACTGCACTTGTGAAAAGTCACCCCATAATGCTTTGCAAGCATTTTTTTTCAAAATATTTTTGTCCATAACTCAGCCTGTCGTGGTCCTAGGACAATGGGACCACCGACAAAACGTTCAGCATGGCACACTCTTTCTGTTCATGTGATCGTTGGGTCCCCACACTAGGTTAGTGGAGATACCAAAATAATAACCCTTCCTACCATTCAGTCCATTTTTAGGTCTTTTTGGACGTGTTGGTATCTATGTGGGCTTTTAACCACGCCCACCTCACCTCCAACACTTGCACCCGTACGTGGGATTGCCTTTCAAAATTTCTTTGTTATCATTAGTAAATGCTTTACGTTTGTTCCTCCTTGGGGCCGTTTTGTTACCGCCTTGGCCATCGACCCTGTTACATAGATAATTGCACGTTGGTCGATACGTTTGACTATGAGCAAACTTTTTTTTTCCTTTTGTGTCTCTTCTTCGCGATCACGATCATGGTGGCCGCAGCGATTTGAATCGGCTCGCTTATGGCAACTGTTTTACTTTACATTTTCAATTTATGTGGCAAGAAAAGTGCAGTTAGGAATCTACAACACTAGTACCTCTAACTCGAGCAAACACAAGACCCATTGCATTGCAAATTTTTGTTAAGCTCTCTTATAGCTGGAAATGTTGTTTTACAGCTGGGATTAATTTGTGTTTTAAGGGCCTTAGTATTGCAGTAGGCCTGTTAGGCCTAAACATTTATAAGGCACTATGCCCCCTAGGGCTAAATATATGGTTGCAATACATTATTTTGTGCCATTCTATTTTCATGTGGATATGCCCTCTAAGTGGTTAATTATATGGTTATGTTTATTACAAATTATATTTTCATCATGGTGTTCTCTAGGGGATGTTCTGAGCATTACAGTCTAATGCCAAACATTTATTTCTAATAAAGGTTTTTAATGGGTCTATATCATAATTGTATATGTTTTATTAATCTCTCCTTATTGCCATTATGACCATGATTCAGGCCAACTTAACATCCTCATTACATTATGACTGTTTGAACACTCTTGATATGTTTGGGTGACCCTTCTAGTTTATTTATCTTGTTACTCCTCTGTAGCTGTCTTGTTTTGGGAATTGTGTTAGCCAGCCAGAAACTTTGATGGTGGGTGGTGAAAGTGGTATTCTATTGGAATTAGCATGGCAGATTTAAATTAGGATGCTAAATGGCAACATTTTAATTTTGGGCTGAAAATAGAGCAATAAGAGAAATGGAATGGCTTAAGTTATATGCTGGGCCAGTGAAATTATGTGGCAGGATAAGATCAAATTATGAGTCAGGGATCACTAACTTATGTGGCAAGAAAAGTCCAGTTATGAATTTACAACGCCAATAGCTGTAACTCAAGCAAATGTGAGACCCATTGCATTGTAAATGCTTGCTTACTAAACTCCAGTCATCTCTGCATACTTTAGATGTTGTAAGGGCTTTGAGTTTTATACAGACCCAATTCTGTTATGCACAGCATTCGAATCTACACCCCCACAAGCTGCAAAATGATTGTAAGTAACTTTTTCTATATTCATTCTCCATTTCTCTTCATTCCCTTTCTTCTCCTTACTCTAACCCCTTCTTTGTTCCAGGATTCTCTTCCCTTCTCTTCTGCCTACTGATTTTCTCTCTCTTTTTCAAATGTACTTATCGTTCCCACTGTTACTTGCACTCACTTCATGTCTATTATTCTTCACCCCATATCTTTCTCCCTTTTCTTGTTTGCTCTTATCACTGTTTCTTTCTCTGTTCCCCTGTCTGTGTTTCTCCCTCTTTTCCTCAAATTATTTCCCTCTCCTCTTTCATTCTCTTTTTTATCTCTCTTGACCCGTCTTCTGTTTCTTACCCTCTCCCTTACACAGCTATCTCTTCATTTTGTAATTTGTTTTCGCCAGACCTCTTTCTTAATTTCTCCCTGCTAACCTTTTGTCTTTCTGGCACAATCTTCACAAATGTGGTCCCTCTTTCTCCTCATCGCCTCGTGCCATGCCTTATTTTTCCTTTTTCCCTCTCTGCTTCCCTTTTTCCACCTTTCACTCTTCCAGTCCCTGGTACCCTCTCCCTTCTCTTTTGTTTCTGCCATCCTCGTTCCACTGTTTCTCTTTCCCGTTGCTTGTTTCTCTTTGTCTTTTGTCTCTGTTCCCTTCCTCCTTTTCTGTGTTTCAATGTTTCTATCCTTCTCCTCTCCTCCTGTCTCTAGATCCCCTTCCGTCGTCCTCTCTCTAAATCTTTATTTCCTTATCTGCTCGTACCTATCCCCATGTCTGTTTTCTTTCTCTCATGTCCATGTCTTCCCATGCTATATCCTCACTCTTCCTATCTCTTGTCCCTGCGTGTGATGTGTTTTGTCCCTCAGTTACCTGCATCCTCTCTCTTCAGGGCCCTAATTCTTTCTACCTTTATTCTTCTCCTCCTTCTCCCCGTTTGTTGACTCCCCCTCTCTTACGACGCCTCCATTCCCTCCACTACCGTTCTTGTGTATTCTTCTTGACAGTGTTCTTTCCGTCTCCCTGTGTCTCATGTCCTACATTTCCTTCTCTCTCTCTTTCTGTCTCTCTTATCCTCTTCTTCCCTCTCTTTCTGTCTCCCTTACATCCCCACCCACCTAATCATTCAATTATTTTCTCTTTGTACCGTCCCCTCTGTAAGGCCACGCCCTCCCCGGCGCAAAGTTACATGGGCCGCGGGCCTTTTCAAATGAGAGAGAATGTTTAGCCCGTAACAACCAGTGCTCAGGAGACTCAGACTGCAACAAAAAGAGGACCTCACCTAAGCCTCGTTAATTGTCCGGGCAGAGCTGGTGAGCAGCCGGGGCATTAACCCAAAGGAGGCGCGTTGTGTGGGACTGGACACAGTAGAAAGCAGTTACCGCCATTGCAGTAAAGTGTGGATGTGTAAGAGCGCAAAACTTTTAAGATATGGCATAAAATAAACAATATTATACATTGTAGACACATAATTGGAATAGTGGAAATGCACAAAGTACGACACAAAACAATATGCCAGATGTAAAATGCACAAAGCACAATGCAAAGCAACATGCCAGCAGTAAATGATAATCACACAGTGAGACCGATACTCTTATTGATAAACCGGTATTGCAAAATGAAAGAAACGTTCTTGAATATCTAAACTGCCCAAAGCAAACAAAAAAGTCAACTTTACTGTTGAGGGTACCTGCAAAGGAAGGACACAGTGTCCTGGAGTGTGTGTGTGTCGACTCTAGGATGATATGTTGAGTTTAGCATATCAGGATAGACACGGGCCTACCAGCCCAAGAGCACAAGAGATTCAGAGGAGACTAGAAGCGTGAGATCGAGCTAGCTGGCTAGTCAACAGGGTACCAAATGTAAAAACATAAGAAGTATCCGTGTAAGAAGGGGTTCACTCACTAGCAGAAAGGGGTATCGCCATCAACTCACCTCCATGTGTACACGTGGGATATGCTTTGGCAGCGCGCCTCTGCCTCTAGAGAGGGGATTTGAGGGGCTCAGCAGATATTCCCAGACACCAGCAGTCATCGAGGTTGGTTCTTCAGAAGCCGTCCTCCAATCTCTTTGTGACAGGTTGAACAGACTTCATATCTCTTGGGCATCTCACGTCTCCATGAGCTGCAGGGGGCTCCACAAGCCAGAGCTCAAGCAAAGGGGGCAACCCCGCTCCACATGTACTAGTAGGTAGAAGACCAATGCACGGGCTCTGGTCCTAGGGTTCACAATAAGCATGACTGATGACCCCTAATCTGCAGTTTGATGGGTCTCTAGGACTTAGGACCTCCACAAACTATTGGCAAAAACGAAAATATACAGTGAGTTTTAGGATGAAAGGTCAAAAATGGTTAGATGGCATAGCTTCATAGTTTCATTAGGACTTTCATCTTTTGTCTTCAATTCCTACCTCTCTCAATTCTATTATGATCCCATTCGTTATCTTAGTGCCTTTCTGTTTCTAGCTCTTTCCCTCTTTGTCCCACTTCTTCTCTTTCTTTTTCATTCTTTTTGTCTCTCTTTCCTCTGTGCTCTTCTACCTTCTCCTGTCTTTCTTCTTTCTCTTTCAGTCTCCCTCTTTTCCTCAGCCTCACGTCACATTTTCATGCCCCTGTCTCATATTGTCTTGCTTACCTCTGCTCCTCTTTTCTCACATAGTCCCCTCTCCTGGCATCCCTTTTCCACTCCTGATTGTATCTTTCGCTTTCCACGATTCCCTATCAGTCATTATCTCTTTCTGTCTCCACTTCCTGTCTCAACTTTCCATATTTCTCCTCTCTCACTCACTGTTCTCAATTTCCTCAGTCTCGTCTGGCTTCCTCGCTCTTTCTTCCCTATTCCGTTTCCCTCTCCTTATTTCACAATTCCATTTTCCATTTTGTCCCAAAGTCTCGGTCTCCCATTCTCCCATATTCTGCTCTTTTCCCTTTGCCTTTTCCCTTTTTCACTATATTTTCTTTCCTCTCAGTTGTATTATCTTCGGTCACGTCTCCCTTTGTCACTCTCCCTTCTATATATTGCCCACATCCGCTCTGTTTCCTTTTGCCACACTGGAGGGAGCGCACATTGGTTGAAGTTGAAGGGTTATTTAGCCTACCTGCAGGTTGCAAATAAAGAGATGAAGAAGCTGCAGACACTATGACCGCCGGAACACAAAAGAGGACACCCACAGTTGACCGGCCCAGCTCGTTCATTTACATGAGCTTAACCACTGTGTGAGCCAACCCTTGATATGCTACAAGTGCCTTTTGCCGCCCGTCACCTTCCAAGGCTGGAGCTGTGTCCAATGAAGACACGAGTCATACAGTCAGACAGTTCACCCTAGCTGTAACATGGCATGGGCCACAAGGTAGCCTGGTATGACTCCGTGGGGAGAATGTTTGTGCTGTGATAATGTGAGTCTTCCCTGTGTGTGTGTGTCAAGGTGAGTGCCTGGTTGCAACCCTCGTTGTGTTCCTCTGTGTGTCGGTGTACCTATCTGCGTGTTGCATTGTCTGTATATGCGTGTGCACCGGTCTCTGAGCGTGCAAACTAACAATGTTGGCTTGGTGGAGACTGGGGAATAGTGTATTTTACTTGTGTGTATTGTGGACAATATATCAAACTTGCATTACTGCGGCATCCTGGAAGTTGAGCAGAAATGTTCATTGCTGAAACTTGAAACGTGGTGGTGCATGTGTACTGTAGCATGTAGAAAGCAGGCAATTGCTTATGTGTGTTACAGTGACATTTGAGAGGCTGATATTGCAACTTTACAGAGGCACCGTAGAATGTTGTCGTAAGTGCTGATGAGCAATATGCATGCCTAATAGTAAATATGCTTGTATAGAGCAATTTTGGCCTTCAAGCTATTATGTGATATGCATTTGCATGGATGAGGCCAGTGTGCTGCAATACCATGTGAGCAACATGTGTTGATCTGGTATATTGTGCTGGTGATAACACTGGGGCTTCGGTATGCTGATGTGGAGCATGTGCTGTTTTCAGGATCCTAGTGCATCGATTTAGGGCACTGCTTCACTGAGAGGTATTGACACTGATTCTGGGGGCACTCCAGAGGTCTGGCACGGATTGGCCGATTAAATGTTCTTGCACATGTAGGAGTGGTTGCTAGCAGCATTAATAGCGTTGACTGTGGTAGTATGGCTGTGATGGGTACTAGAATAAACGTTAAGTATTAAGCTCGTGCTCCCTTTAACGTTTAGTAATGCTTTGGAATCCAATCCAGGTATCAGTGATGCTCCTTGCAAAATATGTCAATTAAAACCCTATTTGCCACCAATGTTTATTCAAAAAATATTTGGAAGGGGCTTCTAAAATAAAGTCAGAATCTCCTTTATTCTTGGACACTTTTATACGTTAGTATGCCTAAAAATGTTGCATTCTGTCATATTTGTATCTAAACATTCCTCTGAGTAAAAACAAAAAAAAAACTTCCTTCATTGGTCTTAAACCTAATCTAGTTTTAACCAGAACATTGGCCCAGTGTGGTCCAGAATGCACTGATTGACCCAACCTTTCTTAAAGATCCCTTGGGCTAATCCCCAAACCTTGTAAATTCTAGTTTTAATCAATGGCCCAAGGCCAGGGGGTATTTTAAAATGCACTGAATGCAATCAGCATTCCCTAGAGATTTTTAGAGTAGAGAATCCTCTATCCCAAAAACAATTTTCTCCACATACTATCTAGTTTTGTCGAATGTTACTGGCCTAGTGAGCTTTTTTTAAGCTGGGATCGGGTGTTGGAGGAGGTGTGGGCCACAAAGCAGAGGCTGTGTCATTTTGTTTGTCAAGCATTTTCATTTGCAAGCAAGGTTTATTTTTGGATGCTTCAACATGCAACATTTTCCATGGTAGATTACAAATCCTATAATACACTATCTTAAAATCCCATCCATTTTAACTAAAGGTAGCGGCTCACTGTACTTTAGAAAGCATCAGCGTATGACCCTTGACTGCTCTGCCTATTCCTTGCTTTTAAGGTTGAAGCCTGCCGGACAGCACAGCTGCCTGGTTGCCATTGATTTATTGGGGGCGTGTCAGTAGCAGGCCTGGAAAGCAGCTCCACCCATTGCTTTTCAGTGTCTCTTTGTTTTGTCGCTCTTATTTTCTTGTTTTCTATTCAATGGTTTTATTTATTTTGGCCTCCTTATCTAGTCTTTGTCCCTTCTGTGGAGCATTGATTGTTTACCACCTCTATGATTGACCCCCTTTATCCTTCTAAAAAAACAAATGGCAAAGGAAGGTTGGCCGGTCCAGCACACATGCTCCGAATGAATTAGCAATAATTTCTGTTGTGCAGTTTCCCATCCATTTTTGAAAAGGACAGCTACCCTGTGGTCAAAAGAGAGCATCCTTTTCAGGATGCACCGACCGTCACCCACCAAAGTAGCATGCTTCAATGAATTGTGCTTCTCGATGGGCAGATGTGCCAGTGCCCAATGGGCCCCACGAAGAAGCACTTTCCTAAAGATCTTTTCTCTTGCTGACATCTTTGGACATTTACCAAACAGTCTGCAATAACTCTGGGTATATTAATCAGGCACTGATTGGTAGAATGGAATTAATTGATTAAGATTGACTAAGGTACACTTAGACTGTTCTAATACTGGTTAGGAACCCTTGTTAAGGTTAAAAGCAGAAAGGAACTCTTGAGTAATGATGACCTCTAAGCTCATTGATTGATCAACATAAATTACGCTTTTGCTGCCCTAAAATGTGTCAAAGCTGATTCATCAGGGCATAAGCTAATTATGCCTAATCTTCTCTCATTCATTCACACCCTACCCATGTGTAGTGAGTACTGTGGTAGTGCAAGGTGAAAATCAAATATTTACAGAGCTTAAAGTCCTACTGCAGATGTAAAGCTCTCAGACGTTATTCCCAGTTTGGTCGGGCCCCTTGCGTGATCATGGTCCTGGGACTCCCATTTGACTTATTTGATCGTCCCCAGGGTTGTGGATTAAGGGTAGGGTACCTATGGTACTTCAAACTGATCAAATAAGTCAAACAGGATCCCCAGGACCACAAACACCCAGAGGGCCCGACCAAACTGGTAATGTGGTATGAGAGCTTTAGATCCACAGTATAGATATAAGTTGTGCAACTATTTGATTTCACCTTACACTATCAGGGTACTCAATTCCACATGGGTAGGGTGTGATTGAATGAGGGTAGATTAGGTATGATTAGTTTGGGTCCTGGTGAATTGCCATTGACCCATTTTAGGGCGTCAAAGGCGTGAAACATGTTGACCAATCAATGAACTTAGGTGTCATCATTCCTCAAGAGGTCCATTCTGCTTTTAAGGGCTCCTAAACAAAATTAAAACAGTCTAAATTGTCCCTTAGTTAATTTGAATATATTAAGTCTGGTCAAACAATCAGCAGTGATGTAACAATAGCCCCCAGCTCCTGTGGTACCTCCCCCCCAGCTCTAGGTGGCCACCCAGGCACTGTGCATGGTCCCTGGCCTGAGAGCTCATGACTGGGTCCTGAGTGTGGGGCAGGGCAGGCTTTAGGGCAGTGCGACCGGTGCACTGAGTTTTGTGCGGGACTGTGCTTAAAAATAACTTATGGATTTAGAAGTGCTGAAGTTGCTTGTGCATCCAGCAGTTTTCTGGCAACAATAAAAATGTCATGATAACGCTGGTGGTTAATGTTACTGCTGGTGAGAGGTCCAAATTTTGTCTAGTGGAAGTTTTTACTCCTCATAAAGTAGTGCAGAGGGATAATGTGCCTGCTGCAAAGAACGTTTACCACGCAGATCACAAAACTGAGTGTACTATGAGTAGCTCTTCAAAAAACAAAAAGAAATGTATGTCAGAGAGGGGCTATGGAGAGGAGAGGAGTACTGTTGGAGAGTGGTTTGAGGGGAATTTGTGGAGAAGGG
The DNA here is from genome assembly GCF_031143425.1 of Pleurodeles waltl. Lineage (NCBI taxonomy): Eukaryota > Metazoa > Chordata > Amphibia > Caudata > Salamandridae > Pleurodeles > Pleurodeles waltl. Next base: position 1,487,207,645 of record NC_090444.1, read on the forward strand.
GTGGGTGCCAAACAAACTGTGTACCAAAGCCGGCCTTGCGTGGAGGGCCCCTTGATGTATTTTGCAGGGGGGTACCCTCAAGTTTCATTGCGCCACTGCCAAACAGTGCCTAATTAATATATCCGGAGTTATTGCAGACGGTTTATTGAATCTCCAAACAGGTCAACAAAAGAAAAGATTTCCAGTGAAGAGCTCCTTTGAGGGGACCGTTAGGCACTGGTGTGCCCCCACCCTCCCCGTCCAATGAGCAGTATGACCTGATGATGAAGCTTGCCACTTCGGTGGGTGAGGGTCTGTGCATCATGAAAAGAGTGCTCTATTTTGACCACAGGGATGGTGTCCTTCTAAAAAATGAAGAAAAAGCCACCCATTTTGAAATGGAACTGCACAACAGATATTATGAGCCCTTTATCCTTCTGCAAGTATCTGCTCTTCGGAGACGTCTTACTTTTCTAAAAGCACTCTATGAACTTGCAAGCCTTTGTCTCATTCTTTGTGTTTTCCTATTTCCCCCCGACATTTCTTTTCGTAAAATTATAAATATGTAATTTCCCCACCTTTGTCTTTCAGCCACTCTTTCGTATGTGTTCTCTTTTATACAGCTTCGCCTTTCGAGCTACTGTCCTGTGCGTTTTAGCTCTACATTGTGCTCTTTTCTTGGCTCGGTTCCACCCCTCCACATTGCTTTGTCTCCGTCACAACGTCCTCCCTGTTGCTTTCTCCCCACAGCACTCTCCATGTTACATCCCATGTACACCCCTATGTTGCTTTCCCCACTCTCCGTGTCAGTGTGTTGCTTTCCCCGCTCCGTGTTGCTTCCCCATCTGTGTTCTTCCTCCTCCTCTTTTCTTCCCCCATCTGCTCGCATTACTTTTTTTTTTTTTTGTTTTTTACCAATGCAACTCAGATTAGTAAACAAAAAGGGGAGGGAAAAAACACTTGTGTCATTTTATAGATGTCTGCATGTTTGGTGTGCACACCTGCATAATGACAGAGCTAACCATGTAGATCTTTTTTATTCAAAGGTGGGATCTATTAGCTTTGCCAGTGCTTACTCTCTCTGCCCAAAGCACTCTGTATTCCTCGGGCCAGCCTGGTCATTCTGCCACTCTGGCATTTCCTTGGTAGGCTGCAGACTAGAGGCTGCTTGTAGATCAGGATGGGCTGCTATGGGGCAACCATGCCCCCGTGGACCCACTCTCCGTTGGACACCTGCAGCGGGCTGGTTTTAAGACTTTTGCCAGGACTGAATATGGTTCCCACTCCGGCCCCGGTTTATCCTATTCTTTATAATCTTTTGGTCTCTGTTCCTCTTCCCTACAACCATTCTGGTTGTTCTTGCCCAGGGCCTGCGGTGCTGAGTGAGGGGAGTTCACTGCAAAATGTAACGAGGGGCCTCAACAGTGCCAATTAGATTGGTAATCTAGTATATATAGTAAAACTTGTGCTGAGCGCGGGTCCCTTGTGTGATGGGAGCCCCTGCACTGCTAGGGTTGTGGGTTCCTACTTTACGGCCCTAGTCTACCTCCTGGAAGACTTTACTTTGCCCTAATGTCTTCTGCTGACCATGGGAGGGGCTGGCCCGCATCCTTTAATATCAAGCGCTGATGACTCGGCATGCCCATGTGAGCACTGGCACGTGCCTGAGAGAGACAGGTGTTGGCACTCTTTGGAGACTCTCAGATATTAAGAGTATTTTGCGCTCTGGCCCCATTGCGCCACCAGCGCATGTACATTGAGCATAAACCCAAAGCCCTGCCGTTGGTGGTGAACATCTTGGGGTGGTGAGAGGTGGACGGTGCAGCGCGCTCAGCAGCACCGCCGCTCACTGCCCTCAGCAGACGCCTTCTGCTCATCATTATTCAGCAGTGACAGCGCGTGGGGAGGGCGGCGCCGCCCGTCAGTCTGGGCGCACAAGGCTGTTCAGCCCGGGAGGGAGGCGTGTCCCGGCGGCATGAAGCCTCCTGCCCCTCCCTGCCTCCTCCTCTTCATCCCGGAGAGTGAAGCGGTGGTCCTCCTCAGCTCTCAGGGATAACCATGGCCGGCTACCGCCTGTGCTCCCCCGCCTTCCAGCGCTACAGCACCGAGGAGCAGGAGTGTCTGCAGGCCTACGAGGACGTGCTGGAGCGATGCAAAGGTACGGGGGTGTCGCCAGACCGGGGGGGCTGCAGCGTGGAGCGGGGCAGCGCCGCTGACAGGGGCCAGCAGCTCGCCTTAAAATAGCCCCCGTGGTCGCACACAGTAAACAACTGTCATGGCATGGTCAGCGGGGGTGGCTGACGCAGCCACCCCGAGCAATCACAGCTCCCCCGAGGACAGGCTCAGGCAGGCACAGCTCCCACACACCTCCGGACCACGGGGGGCGTCCTAGGCGCAGATGACACCCAGTGACACCCTCCTCTCTAATAGTCTCTTCCCTGCTATAGACAAAAGCTGCCGCCCCAAGCAGATTATTTCTTCCAGGCAGAGCTGGAGGCATGCAGGATACAGGATACGGTGTCACTGAGCAGGGATATAGTCTAGGATTGGCTGTACTCCCGACCTACTCAGTATGTGGGGAACACGGATAAGAGACACCCTCCAGTCCCTCAACTCGAGGCTGTTCTTGCCTGCTTTTGGTACATTTCTGCTGTGTTTGGCGCACGTCTGGTGACATGGGATAAGGCGTGGGATAAGAGCTGCTGATTCGCACCGCGGGTAGCACAAGTGCGCCTATGCAGAGGCTACAGCTTGCTGCTAATGATTCACTGGCATTTTTAATCGGATCTGGTTCCAGGAAGCCACATGCTCCTGCGAAACACCGCTGCTTCCAGCAACTAGACACATGACTAGAAGCCGAGTGCATTTTATATGTCTTCAGCACTGATAGATATTGTTTGTGGCTGTGTTATTGAGGAGCCGGTGTCTCAGTTTTCCTCTCAGATTAGCTATTGTGTGTGCTGGGCGGCTGATGTATGTTTTCCGTTACAATAGGTGGAGTCATTGACAGCCAGGCCTTGGGATTGGCAGGCGCTCTCCAAAGCATGCTCGTGATCTGGGAAAGAGATCAGCTTTCAATGCGCTTTCCATATGGGCCAGGGTCCCCGGGGTCTGCCCGTGCGGAATGACTTCACCCGGACGAGCTTGCCCTCGGAGATGATTCAGCCGGACAGGAATTGGATGCGGGAGGGGGGCAGATTCTGCACAGGCGGCCTGGGCTGCTGCTTGCTGTGGGGGCCGCCTCCACCTCTCTGTTGAGTTAGCCCCCCCGCGAAGCGCCTCACGCCCAGTGTTGGTCCTTTCATGGTGCCCTTCGCAGAGCCGGGGCAGCTCGCCCGGATGCCAGCCTGCCCACGCCTCAGGGATAGATATTTCACTGTCTGCCACGGACGCTTTGAGAAGGGATCATATGATGGCGGGGCTGGGCAGGGCTCGGGGCGGCGTGTTTCGAAGTTTAGATTATTTAAGGACAGCACCCTCTCGCGGAGCACCTCGGCTGGGGTGTATCTGGTCTCTCCTGGGTGTTCGTGGCGAGACGGCTGCCTGCAGCGAGCCACAGCAAGGCGTGTGGACCGCACCAGACTGTCCGCACATGCACTGTGTGGGCCGCATAGCTGAGGCATGACAGCCACATAACTGGGCAACTGTTCAGCACATCATGGGCGGCACCGAGATGATGTATGCAAGGGAGCGTTTAAAGTGACCCGCTGTGATTTGTTTATCAAATGCTGCCACAGGTGTTTTGTGGTAGGGCGCCTGCAGGCCAACTGGGTAGCATGTGGCAGCCCCTCTGAGAGGGCCCAGACCCGTGCCCAGCACAGCTTTCGGCGAGAACCGTCATATCTCTTTTTATTGTTATCGTTGTTATAATAATAATATAAATTATGATTATTATTATTGTAATAATTATTATTATTGTTATTATTATTATTACTGTTATTACTATTATTGTTGTTATTATTACTGTGAAATATTCCTTTGTTTCAGTGAGTGCGCATGTCCACCTCCAACCCCTTTATGCTGAACAGAACTACTTTACGTTATGCTGAGCAGCGCTCCTGGCTGGCTTCAGGGCACCGGCGGTGCTGCTCAGTGCACCGTATGCACTAAGAGTGCAGTATGGGCCCACTACAGTTCTGTGCAGTGCGTGAAGTGCATGGCTGTGCAGGGTCCCCCAGTCCAAAGAGAGTGGGGGACGTAGGCTTTTTGTGGAAACTGCTTAACGCCAGTGCGAGTGGGAGATGTGGTGTATTCTGCCCGGGGGGCACCGGGAGTAAGGAACTAGCGGTAAGAAGCCGATCTCTAGGCCTCTTATTGCTTAAACTGTGATTCAGAGGACGCGCTGACGAGACAGGTCCTGCACCGACTGCGCCCATGTGCGCACTCCGCCGTAAGATCCAGGTACACAGTTTCATGCTTTTCCCAATGGACCCAGGTGCACATTTTCATGCTTTCGCTTAACGCCCAGACCACGGTGGTAGCATTATGCATGTAACCCGTGCACAGATCTGTATGTGTGAAGCCCACCAGCGCGCTTAGCCATGATGATTCATTTACCACCTGCGAAGTAAGTTTCATTTCTTGATTCTCCAGTCATTGACGGGGTGACCTCACACACGATCAGGCGTTTTGCTCCTGGCCGGATTGGTGATTTCATCTCTTTGACTGTAATACCTGAGCTCACAATAATTCCTGGGATTAAGACATTGCTGGATTTTCTGCAATAAAACCCTTACCAGTGCGATAATTTGAGGACCCAGCCAGTGCGTTCCGAGAACTAGTTTTTCTCTCTTGTAAGATTGTTCGTGTATCATTTATCATTGTTGCCTTCTATTTAAGGGAAGCAGTGACCCTGTGATATGTAGAGATATATTGTAATGGATCATTCATCAAAGCAATTTCTTTTATTATGTGGTTTTGGTTTGCACCAAATGACATAAAATGCATGCAGCCCGGGCATACAGTCACACAAGAAAAATTGCCATGAAACAAGCAGCTAGGTCACAAATCAGATCTTTAATTAAAGTAGGACTTCCCCAAATATGCAACAGCAGAAATAGTTGCAACTATGCAAGTTTTTCCTGGAACCCTAACTCTGAACTTTATTTTTGAAAAAATGAAGTGTTGTGTGGACTGGTAATGTCGACGTCTCAGGTTTTTGTCAGGTGCCACAAATTCTTCTCGACCCACGTTTTCTTAGCCTTGTGCTGTGTACAGAATATTGTCTTTTGCTGTGTTAAATGCAGAACAGCAGGTATCAAAATGCCCAAAACACACAGAAGTGGGTCAGCTGCGTGCAACTGACGTGGAGCAAATTGTGATCTTTGCTGTGGTCTCTCATGCTGTGACTACAAGAATAAGGTGCACCAGTGGGTCCCACGTTTGTGCCAGTCTTATACATTTTCTGTGACCCGAGTGCCTCTGACTGAGTCAAAGCTGCACTCTTTGATCTTCCTGGAAGCTTCAAACTAGATCAGAAGTATGTTCTCAGGAAACCCAAACGAGTGAAGATTTTCCAGTTTTCATCTTCTTTGAGAAGTTCATTGAAGTTCATCGGGTTCGTTTTCTGCAGAAGGTGATCTCGACATCTAGGAAACAGGATGCAGCATAAGCCAACGTTTTTATTCGACATTCATAAATGTTCTTTGAGATGCAATGAATTTGATCTTTTACAAACATGCCTAAAACAGATATTGTTTCACAAGGATATAATTGATGAATGTTGCCACTGCTGGCTATTACATGGCCTATTGGGCCTTAATTGCTTCAGGTTAAGGATTGCTATCCCAGCTTTAGTGTGCATGAGTTAGATTCTGTTTAAGAGGCCACCTGGGATGACAGGGGCTATTGAGCCTGAACCATGGTCGTTTGCCACTGGCATCTATCCAACTTTGGCTCTGAAAACTGGGCCAAGATCTACCTGTTTCACAGATGACTCTTGGTGTAGTGAGTAGCTGGGGTTAGCATTAACAGGCCTCTCTGTGAGCTGACGTGGGGGTCAAGGGCTCAGAACTCAACATTCAACCAACAGACACAATAAAGAAATGTCCAGCCCAGTTCTCATATTTTATTTAAAAAAAGAAGGTACTTTATTCAGATAGTTGGATTAAATACCACAGAATTAATGAAAGAGACATACAGGGGTGTAAACTATTTGGCAATAGTGAGGTCTTACATCCCTTACTTCCTGGTGTCTTCCTGGTATCCCTCTATTTCCTGCTAGGATAGAGGCCCTTTATCTATAGTTCCTAATATACTGTGGGGTTTAGGTAAGGAATAGGCACAAGTGCAGGTAGCTTAGGAGAAAGCTTAATTTCTCTCAAGGGTAAATTGTGTAGCTTCAGTTCAATGTGTCTTTACCCTTTCTTGACAAAAGTCATCGTGCATACACTAATCCTTTAGGCCCTTGTGTAGGATAGCCCCTCCCTCCGTTTTTACATACAGGCTTCTTTTGCAGTTTGGGTAAAGTAGTCAGAAAAGACTGACTTCTGCCCTCATGGCATGGGCCACGCCACCAGCTGCGCTTGGGATGATGGTTTGGAGGTAATTGGAGGGGTGGCTGTCTTTATTCTGTGTGTTGAATGATGCTGGGTGATTTCCCAAATGCACTTCAGCGTGGGGTAAAACTGCACTGTAAGAGGAGGTGGGGAATTTAAAAAGAAGCAGGGGAGGTTGGTGGAAGACCTGGACTGATTTACCTGTTAAAAAGAGGAATGGGGGGTAACAGCCCAGCAACAAACAAAAAAGGAGGAGAAGGCGATGGAGACAGATAAAGTGCAGGGAAAGGCCTGCTCCCTTAAAGTTAAATGAAAACACTACTGTCGTCAAAACAAGTTAAAAGGTAACGGTTAGGGGTGAATTAAAAAACATGGCCAAGGCTACCGAAGAGGCAAACTCAACACACAAGCCTCATGAACAGAAATCCTGTGTCATGGAGTCTCCTGCAGTGAGATATCTTCTAACTGCAGCAGTGCCCAGTGACTGCAACAACAGTTCTCCAGATTGGCTTCTGTGGTATTCTGAGGTTCCAGCTGTGGCCTTTTGTCTTATATCCTCCCTATGGTGTCCTGTGGTGGCTGCACCCAGTGGGCTGATCAAAGCTTTTTGCTTGGCGATGACACTCTGTTTTTGTACAGTGTTAGCAGCGGCAACACCTATCTCCGGGCCCACGGCAAAATCTTGCACTGCACAAGTCATTGTTCAGGTCCAGTCTTATATGCACCTTACTCGGAAACTGTGCAGAACAACCAGGAAGACCATTCACAACACTGGAATCTTCACATAGCTTCTCAGCTTAGGGAAAGTCATGTTTCTCTTGATGCCCCTGACAGCAGTAACATGCTTGGTTTCTCCTGATCAGTCTCTCCTCCCCTTCAGGCCCGGCACACTCGTTTCCTCTTTCAGCAGTCAGACAGGTTTCTATGCAATTCAGTTCAGGCAGACACTTTACTCCCCCAGCAGAAAGTGCAGAATTCAGGGGATGCCTACAGGAGACTGTCTGACAGGCATACTCCAATACTGTTTGCACAGTAGCTGTTCAAGTACTCTGTAAAGCACTTTCTTCTGTGGTCAAGAAGAACTTGGGACAAAAACAAAGTAGGGTGGTGTGGACCCAATTTGATATAATTTTCCATAAAGGGGATGTGGATCCACTGTCTAAGGTTTCAGAACCAGTTTGGGTTTTCTCTCTTTCAAATGTCAATTTCATGATGTTTTGCAGACATACCATTTGCGTGAAGTGATGGCTTTTAGAGCAGGCAACAATGAGATTAGCTACAATCAAGGGTATCAAAAACAGGAGTACAATGAGGCATGTCTTCTTTGCACTGATTCCCATCAGTCTTCCTGAAGCAGTAATCAGAGACAGACAAAAAATGCAGGCTCTCTGTACAACTGAAACTGCTGGCTTGCCCCCTCATCCCTACCATCTACATAATGGCAGTGCTCAGGAAGAACTAATCGCGCCTTTTGCTAGCAAGGTCCTCATTGAATTTCTAAAGTTAGCCATGTCTCCATCTTGTTCACTTCATTGTCTGTTTCTCCTGCCACAGCAATGCAGGCCATACACTTCCACATCCTTATCTTGTGCCACGCTAAAACCAGGGCCATCCAATGTGGATGGTCACCACCACTGCTGCCACCGCCACCACCACCACATCTGGGTGCACTACAAATTCACAATACGCCTTTCACAACTGCTTTACATTATGGACCCAGGACATGGAAGTCCCTAAACAACAGGTGGTGCAGGAGTGGTTGAAGAGATTTTAGCAGTAAATGTAATGAAGTGTCTCTTAAGTTTATGATTAAAAATACTCCAAGTATCCACTCAGATTTTTAATTCTATGGTGCCTGATCACAGCCAGCAAATAATAGCCACAAATTGCACAGCCATTATTTTATAGTTGCACAGGGTTTACAAAGTCACAGATGTGCAATTTGCATCCAGTTATGTATGTGGCATCTTTAAGTGGCGAATAATTTACCTATGGAGCATGCTATTCTCTATTCCAACATAGACACATGGGTAATGTGTGCAATTTGGGTGGAAGTTTTCACCCAAAGTGAAAGTACTAAACCTATCAGGGTCTAAGGAGGTTAACAAATATAACTTAAACAGGTTGAATTGACCACAAAAAACGTTGTTGCAGCTGCATACGTCAGTCCAGTGTGTGTAAAATTTATATTCCGGCAGTGGATTTTTGTCAGGTTGACACTTTGTGAAAACAGAAGTTTGTGCCGTCCTCAGTCTAGGGCAGGAGGAAGTCTGTTTCTAGGGGCCAAATGGTGGGGGCAGAGACCCTTTTTTAATTTGGCGTAGAGGAAAGCTTTTCTCCTTGGTGGAAAAAAAAAAACTTTATATTTGTAGAGTGGACAGGATTTTAAAGCCAAAAACCTGGACAGTTCATAAAAATAGAAAAAGGACAATAATTTTACTTCAACCTAGCGCACAGAATGACATCTCTCATCAGCAAAGAATTACAACAGAGGCACTACGAACATAAATGAAATGCAATATTTAAAGCCAGTATCTTGCCAGGTAATTACATTGTTTTCTTATAGCAGCTGCTAACTGTCCCTGCTTTGGAAAACGTGAAAAGGCTCCTCCCACCGTTTTCAGTAGACCGTCTCTGAAAACCAGGTCATAAGCTAGATTTCCTGAAATCTGCCAGGGTAGCTGGTGAAAAACTGGGGCTGTCTCGGCAAATCTGGGACATTTAGTCACCCTATATATTTGCATGCACAATTGCAATTCATTTACACATTGACATTTGTGCAGCACAGCTTTATTTTCATACAATGCCTGAAAAACAATTGAAATGATGAAGGAATTTCTACCTGTCCTGTCGTTCTCTAAGTGCCAAAGCACTTTGTTAAACAGCTCATGTCAACTTGCTGGTAAATCCGGTTTATGCTAGTAAAAGAAGTTCAGTACAAAGTACAAAATAGCAATGTAATACTGCCACCGCATTACACCACATAAGTTGTTCTTTCTTGCTGCATTATTCCCATATCATTTGGTCCTCCTCAGCTGTGTAATTCCAGTGGCCCTGTTTGTAAGCAGGCAAGATAATTTCAGTCCTGAGTTTGTTGTTAATACTGCCTATGCTGAGGAGGGTTTTGCGGCCTTCATGGGGTAATGGTTCACATCCACAAACTACCTTGAAGCAGATTCTCTTCGACCACACTACTAGGAAAATTTAATGTGAACGAGGGCACTTTGCAGTGTTCAGCTCACCACTTTGATACACCTTTGTAGTCTGCATTAGAAAGATTGCAGATTAGCCTATCTTCAGGAAGAAGGTACAGACCATCCTATTTAAGGAACCCACTGAAGACCGCTTGTCCCTTGCACCCACGTACAGAGGCCCCATAGCGTGTCCTGATGCACGCCTTTGGTCTGCACGGTAGTACCTTCATGTGCTACTGAATCGTGCACTTTGTGTTCATCATTCCACCTGGTGTGCAACACCTCTGCCACTGTCTTTCACCACACGCAGCCTCTAGATGTAAAGGCCAATAGAGCAGGAACCTTCAGAGGATGCACTTTTATTGCACGCCTCGCCTCTTCTAGACTGAGAAAGGTCTGCACAACTTATGTCAAAGATGGTTCTCTTCCAAGCAGCAGACAAAAGAAAAAAGGCCTGCACGTCAGTTTAATAGTTTCACCGTGCCACATCAATTTTAATTCTAGAATCCCTCGAAAGGAGCATTTTCCCGAGTCTAAGGTCCTGACTTTCCCTGGAGAATTAATTAGAACAATGCATCACTGTAGCAGATCAGCACCCCCTCTTCAGGCAAAGCATGCACTGTAGTCTGTGAGGCCGGGAGCTCTCTGGATACATGTGGGATATGAAGCACACATTGAAGAGCATTGTTTCCATATTCCAAAGCACGGGCGCCAAGAAAACCTCCTGCAAGTCAAGTTCCCTATGTAAAGTTTAATTTGTAATCAAATACATGGCTTGGGGATGCCTCCTGGGTATTAATATTCAAATGACGTTGTCATTGTTGCACATTCTACTTTATATTGAGCAACAGTTGGAGAGCTGCTCCACATCTGGAAAATACTGTAACCATTAGCACGGCTTCCACTTACGCCCGCACTGCCGCGGGGTCTTGTTTGCCTAATGGGGTCTGTCCGTCTGTGAGAAGAAACCAATCAATGCGCCGCTTCCTGTGTGTGGGCCTTGGCGTGTGGTGGGCGGAGGGCGACTCGCAGCCCTGGGAGTAACAAGGCCTAATGGTAAATGCTCTAGCTTGGGCCGTGCGACTCCAGGCTTCTGAAATGTGTGTTCAGGAATTTCTGTCTTCATTTGTCTGTCCCAAGGAAGGCTGTCCCAAACCGTAGGGTTCTCTTGGAAAAAGCAAAGCAAGAAAGGATGAAAATGAACCTGTGTTATCCATCGTGAGTGCATCAGGCTCGTTTGTGCTAACTTTTCAAAACCCAGTGCATCGTTGGGATTTGGGGAAAGTGTTCTAAGAGGTAATATCGTCAGGACGGGAAACATGAGCTCATTATTTGTGAAGTAACATGACATTCATACCCTGCCAAAGGAGAGTGTGGCATCTTGGGTATTACGGTGGGGCAGAGTAGCTCTTGGGTATTGCACAGCAGTGGAGTGGGCTCTTGGGTGCTGCAGCAGGGCAGAGAGTCCTCTTAGATGGTATGAAATGAAATGAGAATAAACTTATAAAGTGCTCAAATACCAATTGGTGTCAAGGCGCTATGGTCCATAAACACATTCCTGGGGCAAACATTTAAACAAATAAAAAAAGAGTAAGATCAAACTAGACAGAGAAAAGCCAACTTTTTAACAACTTTCTAAAGACCAGATGATTTTCCATAGCACTCCGATAGTGTGGACGAGTATTCCACAGTTTCGGGTGGCAATAAAGAAAGATCTTCCTCCCCATTTCACCTTCCTAAACTTAGGGAATAACCACCAGTTTCTTCTTCATAGAGCAAAGAGGTCTTGCTGGTTGGTACCATTTAAATATGGTTCTCATAGCACGAGGTCCTAAAGCATGTAATGCCTTGTGTGCAACTATTGACCAATTCAGCAGCCACTGACTGGTGCCTGGTGAATTTAAAATGAGCCCTGCTGCTGCATTCTGTGTAGATGTCATTTTTTTAATGGAGAACTTATTGATAATCAGGTACAAGGCATTACAGTAATTGAGTGTAGACAAAATGAGCACCACAACAACTGTTTTGCTCTCAGACTGTGGAATATAGGAAAAGACTTTCCACAATATTCTAATCAAGTTGAATCATGAGGATGCTGTTCTGTTTACATGTGAGTGAAAGGAAAGATAATCATCCACTATGACCTCAAGATTTTTTGCAGCTTTTACTGGTAAAGGCAGGCTTCCCATTGATTCAAGCTACCACTTCTTATTCCAAATGGACAAAGAATTTCCAAAAATGATCACCTCTGTCTTTTCAGCAATCAACTTAAGGCAATTTTCTCTCATCCAAGTGACAATTGCATGCATACAATTGTTAAAATTAATGCCCCTAGCTGCTCCATCCTCTGACATAGATATAATAATCTGCGTATCGTCACCATAGGAGAAGATGTGGAGATAAAATGATCGAATGAGTTTGGCTAATATAGCAAGATAAAAATTGAATAGTGTGGGGCATAGTGAGGATCCCTGAGGGACCCCACAAGGAAGAGAGAATAGTTTAGATTTGAGCTGCCCAATATTTACTATCTAAGTCCTGTCCGTTAGGAAGGATCTCAGGATATTTAATGCCATGCCCTCCAAACCGACTTGGGCTAGGCTAGATATGAGGATCACCAGGGAGACCAGGTCAAAAGCCACGGACAGACCCAGCAGGATCAATGCCACAGCCTGACCTGCATCCACCATCATTCTGATGTTATCAACCACCGAGACCAAGGTAGTTTCTGTACTGTGGCGACCACGAAACCCAAACTGTGAGGGGTCCTATAGCTCATAGTCCTCAATAAATGTCTGCACTTTCCTATAAAGATGTTTTTCCAAAAGGTTTGCCTGCAATAGGAGGAAGTATATGGATGGGCCTGTATTTTTTCAGCTTTTTCAGGTCTATACTAGGGATCTTTAGGAGTGGTTTAACTGCTTCCCATAGTTTCGGGAGACAACCGCCTGCAATGGATTGATTGATAATGGATGTTAGTGGCCTAGCAATAGTTTGAGCAGCCCTAATGGGTCTTTTTGGCAGAAAAAGCTCAAACGGAGATCCTAATTTGGAGTTTATAAGACAGTGTTTAGTTTCTTCCTCTGTGGTTTCGTCTAGATTCTTACCTAGCATTGCACTCTAACATCTCATGCATATGTTCAACGCAGGTCATAAGACTGCTTCTGCTTTTTGTTTTCCATAAATTAATTACGTATAGTAAGAATTTTTGACTGAAAGAACAGAGCCACCTCATCACAGAAATTCTGAATTCCTTCTGGTTATTTAGAGTATTAAAAGAGACCAAACTATTCATGATTTTAAATAACTCTCTAGAGGAGTTAAGAGCATTAGCTATTATCTCAGTGAAATATTTAGACTTCTCAAAAATAGCCTGTTTTACTCTCTGATCAAAGCTCTATATTTACTTTTTTGCTGCTGGTCATATTCTCTGCGCCAGAGCCGTTCTTGTCTCTGACAGGTTTGCCTTAATGATTTAAGCCAATCAGAGAACCAGGGAGAAAAAGGTGATTTCCTATGACATTCTCTAATCATAAAAGTGGCAACTTCGTCCAAGCCATGCTAAGCCACCTTGAACAATCTCTGCCTGCCAAATTAACATCTTTCCGAGCAGTGAAAATATTTCTGTTTATGGCATTTGAGAACACTGTGATGTGCCCTTCCAATTATGGCTTAGAAATGTCTTTTTTGAATTTCAATAAGTCTCTCTAGAGGAATTCCAGGACAGTGAGAAACCAGAGGATCTGACCAGCTTAGGTGGAGAGTTATCTCAACCTTCATCATTGCTTTGTTGAAAACAAATTCATCAAGTGTATGCCCTGCCAGATATGTAGGCACTTTGATCTATTGGGTAAGTCTGAAACTAGCAAGGGAGTCCCTATTAAATGAATTCTCCAGATAAAATTTAAAATCACCTGGAATTGTGCAATTGGATTTATCTAAGCAAGGTTCTATTAGTTGCCCCATTTCGAGAAAGAATGTGGATCTCGGTCCAGGATGGCAGTAAATTAAAAACCCAGACAGGGAAGGAGTATGGTGAATTATAAGATTACAACTCACTGCCTCACATAGAGTAGACCCTTTGGTTGCTTCCATTGAGAAGTAAAAAGTATTTTTTATAAATAATGGCCAATCCCCCTCCTAGTCTCCTCTCCCTATCTTATCTGCTTCTATTAAATTCAAATCTGTAGATTTGCGGCCCCAGGGTTCTGTTACCATTGCACAGTCAGGATTTGGGGTATTAATGAATTCAATAAACTCTAAATTATTCTTAATTAAGGAACAGACATTAATCAGATAACCCTTAATCTTCCTCTCTTCCCCGGTTTGACTATTCAGTTGAGACACAATTACTTCCCTAGTTCTTACAGTTTTATCTACTTGTGAGGCAGACACAATTTCCCTAGTTCTCAGAGGTCTATCATGCAGGCCTATTGATCTAAAGCCACATACCAGCTTTTCCCTGCGGAATTTATTGCTGCAATTTAGTATGGTACAATTGTGCTGCTTACTATTCAGTTCCCAAAGTTGCTTGTGAGAGTATGAGAACCTTTGTATGCAATTTGGTTCAGTTTGACCATGGGGTCTGGCACACTGTGCAGTCCGGTTATAGATGGGTGCAGATGGGTTCTCCCCTGGCGTACTTTCAGTAGGCAGAGTGGTCTCTTGGGTAGAGCATTGGAGGCAGAATGTCCTCTTGGGTTGTGCAGTGTGTACGGAGAGACTTCCTGGGTTGTGGAGTGATGCAGAGTGGCCTCTCGGGTAGTGCAGTGAAACAGAGTGGCCTCTTGTGTACTGCAGAGGGTCAGAGGGTCCTGTTGGGTAGTGCAGTGGGGCAGAAGGGTCTCATGGGTAGTTAATTCCTGGTTGCATTGGGAGTGTGGGCGAACCTTCTGTGATAATGATTGAAATCCAGCCTGTCAATTATTCCTCGCTGATGTTGTCAGTATTACGGAAACAATTGTACACCTCTCACGACACCACCACCAGTAGTATGAGTCTTTCTAATATTGACAGTACTGTTAGCTTTGTGGTGTAAAACACAGCAGAAAGTATCGGGTCCCTGTCAGACATGGTGGTGGAATACTGCCAGTAGTATAGCAAATGGTAGAAATTCTGTAACCAGTAGAGGTCTGCCCCCCTGGCTTTCCTGGTTGTAACACTAATGTGACAGCACTACTCAGGTTACCCCTGACAAATAGGATATTTGTAAATTATTTATGACGCCCCTTATCACCATGTCAGGCCCTCATAGTCTGCCCATTTGTCACCTTCAGCACCATCAGCAACTTCTGAGGCCACACCTCGGTCTTGGCACAAACAGTATGAATACCGTTTTGTGTTTGTCTACCTTCGTCAGCCATTCTAGAAACCAGTTACTTCTGTGAATTCACCACCAAGCCCCTGATGAAGTCTTACTTCATGGCCCCTTGTCCTAGAACCATGTATCAGCTGGAAGGAGCTAATCTCTGTTGCATTTACATCCTTGGGTATAGTAACCTTCAGCGCCCTTCCCACCTCGCTTCTAGATTGCAAAATGTTTTTTACATCTACTGAAATTAGTACGTCTACAGATCTGACCAGGGTTGAAACAAAGTTGAATAAAAAGTTTAGATGAGCCTCCATTGTCATGATTCTTGTCTTGGGGTATTCAGCTTTCCTGGGAGGTTCAATGTCTATGGCAATGCTTTGTTCGCAGACCTGATGTGCTTTTTTTGGCTTCCAGGTGAACAAAGTGATTACCGATTGAAGATTATTTTTAAGTAATGGTGAGAAATAAGCCACATAATGTTATGAAACAGATAGAGGAAAATTGTAAGTACTGACGTCTGGAATAAATTAATTTTCCCTAGATTAGACTGCTACATTTTGTAAAGTGCTGCTGAGATTTTTCTAGCAGCATCTCAAGGTTTAAGGCCCAAATCTGATCTTAATCTCGATTAAGTTTTACATGCAGATATTCTACCATCACCTGCAGTCCACATCAGGGTGTAGGTTTTGAAAATTAGATTGGAACTTACATAACTTGACTTTCTATAAAAGTTGAATGTGGAACCAGCGTGCAAGCGAGACTTTTCTGTTAAGGATTGTATTGTGGGAAAACAAGAATCTGAATTAGCCGTAAGATTCACTGTACCAGCCACGTACCCCTAGATGTGATAGAGTTATGGGCAGGGCAGAATACAAGGGAAGTAGAAATGTTGCTGGCCGATGTGGGGAGAAAATGAGATTGGGAATAGACTATTTAATGCAAAGAGTAACAACTGGTCGACAGGTTAGTGTTTTGATGCCATAAGTAAATAGGAATGGGAAATTGTCACACTTTCTGAGGAAAATCATATAAGCTTGCCGAAAGTAAATGTGTTGTGGATGGTGTTTCTTCCAGCATTAAAGCTGTTTTGTTCGGCAGACATTAACTGGAAATAAAAGTATTAATGCAGTGTGCCAGTGTGAAGGTGGATTGGCTATCTGTCATTTTTTAGACTGAGCGTCCAGTCTGCCCTGCTCTAAATCAGGCCCTTTGTGTTTTTTCTTCCAGCACTCCATGAGAGTGTATGTACTTTTTTTTGCTCTCCTTTGTGGCGCTTATCACCCCAAATACCTGCGTCCTCCATACTCCATGTGGCTCCCTTGTCCCAGGTTCCCAGCTCGTCTGTCGTTCCACCATTATAACCTTTTTTGCTTTTTATTTGTTTATGTCTTTTCTCCCCTTCTAGCTCCTCCTTTGCTCCCCTGCATTGTCTTCTCCCCACCTGCTCCTCTGTTGGTCCTCCACGCTGACTGTTCCAGGCTGAAACATTTTTTCAGTTTTTTGGAGGTCTCTGTAGTTGTGATTAGTTGATGGGCCACTCCGTTTCCAAAATGCGCATTTGTGCATGTAGACATTCTTTTTTATGCACCACTCCACGGTGCCTGCCACCGTTGGATGAGAAACAAAATCATGAAATGGTAGCTGCATTTTACCATATGTAAGTGCACACAACATCATGCAGGGCTGTCAAAGCGTTTGCGCACATCTGAACGTACAATCATTGCACGGTTTTCTTTTTTTTCTGTTGCATTTGATGCTTTTAACGATGATGCACAGCATTGGGAAAAAAGCATTGTCAAAGCCATCAAATCTAAAACATAGGTACTTGCAAACATTTTCCCAGGGGCCACAAAGTTTGGTCAGTGATGTGATGGAGGGCCACATTGATGCCAGAAGGGTGGCGGTCAAGGTTTGGGGCAGGGGTAAGATGGTTGTAGGGGAAGCATAGTATATACATCTAGTGTCTGAACTGTGCAATGTGAAACCCAAAACCTGGGATTAATCCTAGCTTCTCCACTTAACTAAATTGTGTGATCCTAGCAATTGTTTTATTTCACTTTTCTTCCTTTTTTAGTATTACTTACGAGGATTTCAAAATACGTGACTTCATAATGTGTGCTGTACAAAACCTTTGCCTGTGTTTGATTTAATAAACCATAGTGTTACCTATGTATAATATAATACATACCCAGTATAATATAAACCCAGAGTACCCAACAATGCACATAACAACTGACTTGCCTCTTACAGACTTTATCATAGTTGTATTCTTTTGCTGCTAGATGTCTTTAAAAAATAAAGGTATTTCTAAATACATGCTGTTTCTTTCATTTAAGTTAATCTTTGAATAAATGCTTGTCTGTTTATTAACACCTTTTTAATGTTCCTGCTGAATCAATCAAGAGCTGCTATTGCATGGGGGGCCGCATGTAAAGGTCAGGAGGGCCGCATGCGGCCCCCGGGCCCGTACTTTGAGTATCACTGAATAAATTAGAAACGTATATTGGCTTCGCCAATGCTTTTTTATGTAGTTTTGTTCCCACTTCAAAGCTAATCTAGCGTGATTGTCTCTAGCTGAGATTGAACGTTTTAAGTCCTAAAACTAACATCTGAATTCTACCGAATTCAGGAGAATTCGGAGCGATTATTAAGCAAAAGTCTGAGAAATCACCTCTCATTTTGTTCGCCATATTGATAACAACAATCTTTTCCATTTGAATTACAGATTTGAATTATAAACAGAGTAAATATCTCTAAAGATCCTCCTTATTTTCAAAAGAGAAAGACGCGATGAACATGTTTTGCGTTTTATTAATTCATTATCACTCTGTACAAACCTTTGAGTTTATATGAGTCGCTTCAAGGAAATGAGTCGAGGTGTTATACTAATGGCAGATACATCTGTTGAAGAATTTGGAATGTGTACTACCTGCCAAGATTACTGCGGTATCCCCACTAAATCCCTGCTTTCTTATTTCATCTACTTCACACAGTATTGCAGACTGAAACATTCTGGCTCAATAATGTCTCCTCTCTAAACACACAGTGTGGGCAGATAGCACTAACAAAATGACTTGCCCAAATTAAACTAAAGCCTTAGAGCACCCGAAGTATAAACCAGATGGTTACCCTTCTTTTGGTGTGCATCTAGATCTCAGTACTGTTTCTTTAAATATAGAACTATTTCTTCAAATTGAGTTTAAGTATAAAAGGTTCTCATCTTTTATTCAGCACCAAGGAAAAAAACCAGTCGGTCTAAATGTCCCACTCTAAGGGCAGTCTCTCTTGATGCTGATGATTGATTCATATAATGGCTCTAGTTGCTGGTTATGGAAGCACTTTCCCTCCGAAGAACTGCTTGTGTGACATCAAGTCCTGTAATCCCCGGAGGAGCAGACTGTACAAACCATCTTATCTAGGCCAACACATTTCAATGTTATGAAAACAAAATGTATATCAGACTTGCCTTCGGCTCTTGCTGCTACTAGTTTCACGCAAGAGTATACTTTGGTGGTGGTACACTATGTAACGGAACACTCCTTTTATGATGTCATCTTGTGGAAAGTTCTGAAAAAAAATCACTTCTCAAAAACTGTGAAAGAAATGCCAAGGCCAAGGCCAGCTAAAGCTGAGCTAAGAAATGTAACCCTTCAAGCCTAGGGTTTTGGTGATGTCTAAATGCACCACATAAGCCAGACAATCAGGCATTAGCAAAGCCAATAGGTTTCGCATGTAAAAGTAATGTGTTTTGTCAGTGTTGTTAGATATCTTGTACACCAGCATGGCTAAACGTAAGAGAAAAATAGATCTGATTATACAGCCAGTGCTGGCCACCTCATAGTGCCTTTTTTATTGGCAGGGCGGTGTGCAACACAGAGAGGGGAAAGATATGTGGGGGGCAAAATGGACAAAGGTTGGTGTCGGAAAATAGTGCCTTAGTGCGGCAAATACTGGCTGCTTCATTGTGCTTTTTTAAAATTGTAGGTTGGCAGGCAACATGGAGGGATGGAGGGAGAGGAGAAGGATGCAACACAGGGGTGGGTAGAGGCGGGAGGCAACCTAGAAGGAGGCTGAGTCAGGGGGGTGACATGGACAATGGAGGATGTGCGGAAGAGGTTGGGAGCAAGCAGGCAGACAACTGAAGGTTGGGGAGGGGGGGTTGGGAGCAACCACATGTTCGACTGAGTGAGGTGCAGGGGCCATCAATGCAGATGACTGAGGGTGGGAGGGAGGTGCTGGGGCAAGCAGAGAAACAATGGAGGGTGGTAGACGGGCTGATGGACAACAGCAGGAGGGAGAGGCTGGGCTAAGGAGACTGACAGCAGAGGTCAGAAGGCAACAGGAACTGGGGAAGGTACTCAAGGGAGACAGGTGAAAAACACACGCTTGTAGGATCTGTAAAACATAAAGAAAAAAATAGTGCCTAAAATGAGAAGAGCAGGGACACAATTAATACGTCCAGTGCAGGGACAAGCATATGAAGAGGAATGAGGCCTCTTGCAGCTGACCTATAAGAGTCAGGCAAGTAAGAGTGAGGATGAAGCAGCCAATGGTAGTCAATGGGTTGCCTTAAAGCCCATTATGTGAAAACAAAGGGTCTCACAGGAGACAGTGAGTGTGCTGTATGGGATGAGAGCTAAAAACAAGGCATATTACTTTTAAGCAGCAGATGTAGATTAAGCACTGACCTGCAGTCATACACCCTGTTGACAGTCCAGCCCCAAAAAATGACAGTTTTTACTTAAAAGAATGACGTGTCAGTTTCCAAAAGAATGCTTTCTCATATATGAACTTTCCAAGGATCAGCATCTTTGTGTGTTGATCCTTCAAACTCATATTAATACGTTTCTGTCTGTGGGTTGTTTGATTGAACATATTAAGCTTTGTGTCAGTGGCATGACCCTACTTGCCGCTAGGAACATTTTTTGAAAATGCCGAATATGAATGAAGCCATTTTGGGGCTGGTCTGAATTTTTCCTTGAAGAGAGCAGTTGAGACACGGAGTAACAAAGCCCTGCTATTCTCGAGTGAGTGTGGACACTGGATGTGCTTGTTGTGTGTGCAATCTTCATGCAGGCGGTAACGCATAGCAACACATGGAGGGCGAAGTTTGAGGGTTTGCACGAGCCAACTTCTACATTTTGCCCTATTATTCAGGATTTTTTTTTAATATACAGGAAATTACGCAGAAAAACAGCGATAAGTACTTTAAAATAATTTATGGCACACTCTGTTCTCTTCGTCTTTTCATGTTCATCTCACCCTGGCCACATTCCTGCATAAAGACGCAATTTGGAATAACAGAAGGGGCACCTTTTATGCAGATCCCAATGGAACAATTCCCTCTTCGAAGATGGAGTTTTGGGGTGTACATTCCTGCTTCTTAGGCTGATGTTAACACTGCTTCTGCAGTGACGAGACTAAGCAGCCATGTGTTGTATTTACATACTCTGGTATGCCAGCACCCGTCTTTCCCAAAGAGGTGTCATGTTTTACTAAGTTTCCCTTTTAAAAGCATTGTAATTTTTAGAGCACTTTACACGTATCAGCGGTATTTCAGAGCCTGCCGTGGTAAATCTATGTCTAGGGTTCATTTTTTAAATATACCTTAAGCTATTATGTGCAATAAAACAGGGCCTTGCACATTTTATAAATGCTCTGAACGGTGTTCTGCACTTAAAACAAAGCATCATGGCAGGCCATGCCCTCTGTGCCATTTGCGCAGGTGGGGGTTGTGTTTGAGAATTAACAGTCTTAATTTTTACACACGAAAACATGACAAAAACTTTGTTTCGTATTTACAGAACATGTCCAAATCATACAGTCATATTCCATATTCCATTCCCGTGGTGTGGTGTCCACGGTCGTTCTAACCTGGGAGCCAACTAGGTCTGGGTGATATCTGGTGTGTAGGGGACTGTTTCCATCCTATAGTATGCCCTCCACCAGCCCCATATTTTCTCAAATGTGCGGGGGAAGTCACTTTCGTGGTATACAACTTGTGCTGCCATGTACATGTCCATGCCCGCCCGCCATTCATGTATGTTGGGTGGGCCCTTGGAGTCATGGTTTATCAGTTAGCTGGCCCTCAGAGCATAAGTAAATGACCTGGGCCCTTAGGGAACTCCCAGGTCCCCCAGATGTGTTTTCTCACAGGGTAAACTCACTCCCTCTTGCCAAGGGAGCCTGGGTCAACATGTAACCTGATTCCTAACCATGCTAAACCACACCCAAAAAAAGAGATCCCGCCGAGCACCTTCAGGAGATGGTCCTGGCTCACCAGGCCTGGCTTGGTTCGCTGACACGAGCACCAGCTGTCAAATGTCTCCAGGGCAGTGCTATAGAGTGCCAGCTAAGGGCTAGTGACAGTTGTCGTAGCCCCGACTCGCAGCTCTATCCTGAACACTGCACTTGCTTGGGGTAACTTTTAAAGCCAGATGAATCCAAAATTTACCTGAGTTTTTGATGCCTGATGCCGAAGTGTCTACCTGCTTTCTGAGCAACCACGTGTCTAGCCTCCGCTAATACAAAGGAGCACATGAAATAGAAACAGCAATCCAGAATGCTGACAAGGCAAAGCAGGACTGGCAAACTCTCCACCCCGCCCCCCACCAACACTCTCCAGGTATTTGCCATTAGGAATGGTAGAACAGGAAAAACAAGCATTTGCAATGCAATGGGTCTTGCATTTCTCCGAGTTAGAGCTATTAGCAGTTGTAAACTCCCAATCGGACTTTTCTTGCCTCATTAAATGGGGAAAAAAATGAGTGCGATCACGCTGCTAAAAATGGAAATGGAAATAGAAACGTCTCAGGGTCGATGTCATGCAAAGCGCTCGACTTCTGCCAAGCGAGATCGCGCTGTGAAAAAAGATAAAAAGTAGTCCACAAACCAGACGTAAAACAGTGAGCCTTGTATGTTTTCAGTGCTTGGTCGCTGCGCTCGAGGAGGGCTAACCACCTGAAAAGGCATGAGGTATGCATGCCTTCCACTAATGAAAGCAAGCAGATTTTAAAAGGTAAGCCCACGAACCAAAGAAAGTCACTGACGTGACATGGGCGGGGCTCCGAGCCCTTTTCTAACTTCCTATCCCAGGTTCGACCCTAAAAGGTAACACAGGTGGCGGGAGGCAGAGTCTGTCAGTGGGCTGCAGAGGCACAAAGCAGGGAACAATATGGCTTAATATGGCCACACCAGCTTAGACGCTGATTGGTTGTAACACCAGCAGTACTCCCTACACCGGCAAACTTGCAAGGCACTTGTGGCGGGTGGCCTCTTTACAGGCTTTTCGCTGTGCGCAAGCTCCCATTTGAAAAGAGACAACCTATAGCTGCCAGGTTGTTTTTTGGTTGCTTATGTGTGACATTTGCATGGGGTCGGTGTACTTATGAGTGCCATTCATCTGCTAAGTGTCTGGCATTTAGAGTGACACTTTCTTGTAAGTAAAACTAAGCAATGGAGTGCACAGAAAGACATTTCTGAAATTACACCCTTTAATACAATGAGAAGCTCTAAAGATATCCTGTAATTACTGCAAAACATCTGAAATGCAAGTTCGCTAACCTTCAGGCCGTTTCCACGATGATTGTTGCATATTCTCAGTGCTTTCAGTTACAGGTTGGAACCTTGTAGCACTATGAATGCAGAAGTTGGTATTCCCCACTGTGCCAACTAAGGCTCACTTCTGTTTCTTTCTGGTTACACACAGACAACATTGGCAGTAATTGCATTACCCAATTGAGTTTTAATAACGTAAACGTAAAAAAGAAAAAGAATGCACTTTCCTAACTTAAGTTTCACTTGCATGATTTATCTTTCATGCTATTTTATATGTAGTTACATGAAGACGAATTACCAACAGAATAAGTATAGAACGTTTTGTGCTTTTAAGCGGAGCCAATTTTTAGACCCTGCCCCCGCACTCTGACCTGACAGACATCATCTCCATTGCACTCATCTTAAGTAGATTGTTCTGCTTTTGGCTCACCAGTGCCACCAGAAGTAAGTTGCATTATATTGTGACATGTATATAGCGCTTACTGCCCCTATTTACTGTCTCAGCATCTTGGTCAGTGCCTGCCGCTGACATAACATTGCCTGATTGGATGAGAGCTGTAGTTGTGATTATCTATGCCAGCTGCCTGTAGTGCCATGGCCAGTACCCTGCAAAGTGAAATCTAGGGAAAGGAGTACCACTGATGTGGACCAGTAGGAAGGTGGTAATGACAATGAGCCTCAGACTTTAAACATTTCTTTACTGCTGTTATTAGGCCCCCAGCACAATGTTTGCCTTTCTTGGGATCGCCTACTCCCCGTTACCTAAATGGTCCGCCTTGGAAAAGGATAGGGTACCTACCAAGTCTCCCTCTAACCAGGTAGTGTTTTCCAGCAGCATCCACCCATGAGTGTTCTATCTGGATCCGGCCACCTGTTCAGAAATCCCAAACACCCTATAAAAGGTGGTGGAAAAGGCAGCCGTAAACACAATCCGCCTCACACTTAGAATTGCAGACTACAGGGAGGGCACAAAGAATCTTTACTAACTTATCCAAGTCGAACGGGCAACTTCTGACCATTCCAACCCCTCCATCCTCATCCTCGCCCAACCTTTCGACAACTTCTTAATGAAGAAAGAATGATAACGGTCTGGTAAATCTGCCACCCTACGGGAAACAGCTACAGCAATGTGGCTGCTGGCAAATTCTGCCATCCTCCCGTCCCTGTCCATGCAGTCTAGGAATCCCACCCAGCCGCGTGTCTGAGGGTGTCACGTGAGACTCAAAAGGCCCCTCAAACGCACTTTTTGCTGTCATGGGCCACCAGCACGTGACTCAGATGGTTCTGCTCTACGAGTACAATCCTGCATTCATGTCCTACTACGAGTTGGACTTCAGAGAAAAGGAACTTAGAAAACATGGTCGGACTACATCATGGAAAAACAGCATTGGTTTAGTAAGGTGAGATCTGTAGAAAGAAGGCATATCGAAGGTGAGGCCAGCATGCTGTGTGTACAAAGAAAAACAATGACGTCGGATATTCGCTATCAGGACTTAAGGCAAGCCGCCGCAGGGAGTCAACAGACAGGGCCTCAGCATCGCCCAGTAATGGTCAGCGATAAGGAGAGTATAGTATTGCAAACGTCTCATGAACTGGAATTTGGAGATGGACAGCAGAAGAAAAAAGCGAGTGTGACAGTGAAAGAGCACTGAAGAGCAGTAGTGCACCGGAGAATATCTGGACACAAAGAACAGATTATTTGAGATGCAGTCTCTATAAATCAGAAATGTACTTCTACCTCGGTGTGAAAATCTTTTAAGAAGTTTACATATCTGCATCTGCAGGATTCAATTGACACCCTGAATCAGGTATCAGTAGCAGACAGTAAAACAGGGCCACCCTGGTCTGCTCTTACTGCCAACCACACCTTTCATAATGAAGGCTTTAGATGGGGCCTCAGTAGATGGAATCTCTCGTGTCCAAGGGTTGGGTTTGGATGTCAGTATAAGTGGTCGAATATTGGAAGGATAGAGTATCAAGAAGTACAGATGCACTAGAAGCCCAACGACAGGGTTTCCTCCGGAGCTTGGCCTTCCAGAAATTACATCGTAAAAAAAGATAACTTATGAACAGAAACTGGTTCTGATGGTCAAAAACGGCAAGTAGATTGCACCAGTCCCAAAATCATCCAACTCTTACTGGCCCTGAACGGATTCATGTTGGCAGAGCACCAGGGTGCCTACTAGTGAATGTGCAAGAAGCTTCATAAAGGGGCTGCAGCATCATGCAGTACCTGAAATGTGGAAGTTGGGGGCAATCTAGATGTGATAAAAAGGGCTGCCTGTTTGGCGTGAATGTTGAAGGAATGAAGTGTCAGCAGCTGAACACTCAGTTCATAGCAAGTACTGTAGTTAACACGAATCTAATGCAATGGAAAAGGACTGTAAAAACTAACATCAGTTTTTGTCTGAGCTAAGGCTAGGTACAAAGTGAAGTTTAAACTATTGAAAATAAGTAAAACACAGAAAAGTAAAGTACAGTGCGACAGAGTGACCATCTTCAATTCCTACCATGATATTTCCAGGTAGGCGGCACAGCGAATCTCATGAAATGGGTTTCACAACATTACACAATGCATAAAAAAGTTGGGGGTGTTAAGTGTAAAAAAGAAATGGCTGCTTAAGAGAAGTGAACAGTGAACAAAGTTCAAGCACTGGAACCAGTACCTCAGAGGATGTGATAATAGGTCCTAGCCGGCTTGATATCTTCAGAAAAAGAACTGGAAAAAGTGGCAAGACCGTTCTAAGTGAGGCTGTTTAGATTGTATTCCTCTGATGTTTAATAAAGGATGGAAGACTCGGGATAGTGTAATAAATGAATGTGATACCCAGAGCATCACACTGAGGGTACATTGCTTTACACCTGGTTCTGCATTGGTTTCACTGAGAGATCACAGGCATAAACAAACCGAACAGAGCTCTTGTTCTGAAGCACGTCAGGCTTGAACCTCTTTTTAGGTCTGACGGTAGCTGGGGTCTTTTGATTTTAGTAATATTATATGAAAAACATGTTGCTTGGGGCTTTAACCCACTCTTCACCCATTGGTTTGCTATTATGTCATTCACATGTTTCTTTCGGCAACTGCAGCATATATAGCATGAGCAGTGGCTTAGCACCTTTCAGCTACTCATTTACTTCACTGTAAACCCATAAAGACTAGGATGATATTGAAGCCTCGTTGCTTTGGCCTGAGTCTCAGGTAGCCCGTTGTTTGCCAGCTTGGACACCCTACACCTCGGGGTCTAATATTAGCGCCCCCGCAGTGGGCTATTCGTGGAAGCAGTAGATGACCATTTGTCACGTGGTGCGCACTGCAAACGTAGGTGCTGTTTGCGCTGTTATGCCAGTGGCGGGAACAGTGGCTCTGGGAGACACTTATGCTTTTATTTTTAATGCCTGTTTAGTTTCAATGCTCGCGCATGGTTGCATTTGCGCGATTTCCACGCTGCATTTATATTCTTTGAAGTATGCCCGGATTTAGCTTTGCGGGGAGGGGAAACCCAGAAATCGAGCTAGTCATAGCGAGTGCAGGAGAACGCCTGCACTCGCGCGCCCCGTGTCCAGAGCCGTAGCAGCCATGCGCGTACCTCCGGGAGCAGTCACCGCTTACGAACTAAACATCGGGCCGATTTATGCGGGCGGGCGCCGCACGCCTGAACTCGCGCCCCATGCCCAGTGCCCTACCAATGATGCGCGCTCAGTGTGCAACTGGTGAGTAACATTTTTTTTTTTTTTGAATCGCTCCCTATGTTTCCTCCGCGCCTAAAACAGCCGACGCTTCATGAGCGCCCCCGAGACCCGGGGACGCCCGCACTTGGCCGAGACACGTGCACCCGGAGGCGCCGCCTGCCCGGGTCCAGCGGCTTTGCTCCGGTGACGGAACCGAAGTCTGAGAAGGGCAGGACAGAGGTGCTCAGCTTCGGAGCCCGAACCGAAGCTGAGAGAAAGAGTGCTCTAAGGTGAGAGGAAGGGTTTGCGGTGGCAGTGGCTGAAGGGAGTGGGTGGCATCGGATGTCTGAACTCGCGTCTTTCCCGCTTTCTCTGACCCATACCACCATTCTAAATGCAGGGATTCGCCACTGCCTCCAACCCTTGCCACCCCCCTTCCTCTGACTCACCTCAGATTTTCCCTGCCAGATGTCCGTATCAGGACTCGGCCTCTCTCCTGTCTATTGCTCTCCTTTCCACTTCGCCGCCGTGACCCCAAAGAGGCCCAGCCTTGCCAGGTCTCCCCTTAAGAGACCTCCCGGCCTTACTCCTCCCTTCTAACACCTAGGCGGCCATAAACCAGCTGGGGACCACCCTCTCCACTACGGAGGCCTCTCCGGACCACCTTTTGGGCAGGCAGGGGAGCGACGCTAGAAAGCTGTCCCCCTTATCGTCGCACTGCGTGCGACGGGGCCAGCCACAGTGGCTCTGGGAGACACTTATGCTTTTATTACAGCCAAGTGTTTCCTGGCTCCAGGTCCTGCTACTTGCAGCGACCGCTGCTGGCCCGCGAACTGCAGCAGCTGAATCCTGTCACAGACGGGCAGTGTGTCGATGCAAGGGCGGCTGTTGTGGCTGAGAGCTGACATGCAACAGGCTGTGCAGTGAGTTCCCCTCAGACTGGCTCCAGTGCCAACTGCTTCCACTTCTGCCTCAGTCCTTGGCTTCCCTTCCGTGCGGGGGGGGGGGGGGGGGGGTACTACAGCGCCAGTTCCAGAGGCAGCCCTGCCTCTTTCTCAGCATTGCAATGCCATTCTACATTCTTAGCACCACATAAGAGTTGCAATTTAGGAGCTCGGATCATGAAAATGTGCAAAGTTCTAATTTTTGGTTAAACGTGTATTTTAGAGAAATGCTAGATTCAGAAATTGTGAAAAGATAAAAGTTCTGTATTAACAAGATGTACTGTACAAATATGCATTGTTTGTGTTTGTGTGTTCCCCAAACCAAACTCGAGATATGCGCTTCTTCTTTCCACAATCTATTTAAGATGAAACAGTAAATGTATAGGCGGGCGCCTAGATCTCTAGCGCTGCTGCTTCCGCTGCCGCAGCCTCTGGTCAGGACAGTGCAGCTCCCCAAGCGATGAGGGGAAGCAGCATCTGCCAAAACCCCAAAAATGAGCTCAGTGAAGGGCTCTCCGCCCAGTAAGTTTTCAGCAAGAATCCAGGGAAACGACGTTTATTAATCTGTCAAAGGGATACATTTCAGCATATATTTATGGGCATATGTTCAGTGGGAAGAATGTCAAATGCCGCAAAGCCTGAGATCAGAGGAAGGTTGTTGGCGGCCAAGAAACAAGATATTTCACGCGTGACGCCTGGTACGTCTGCTGATTTCATTATGTGATTGGCTGAGGAGCGGAAATGCCCAGGCCAATCCACTTAGCGCTCCCTGCAGGGGTATCACTCAGTATTGCAGCCGTTGCCATGAGCTTGTGTGGGTACACAGAGGCAGCTGTGCGGCGCAGGTAGGTTGTGTCCTTGCTGCACGAAGAGGTAATAACGACATGGCATGGACAGTGGCTCCTAAAATAATACAGCAGTCACAAAATACTCCTACAATTGCTAGAATCGTAGAGATGTACATTTGTTTATGACTAATACATTCTCAGGCTCTCACAAGGTGTCCCCAGCACTTTATAAAATGTTAGTATTATAGAGTGGTACCCCAACATCTGAAGTAATGAGTGGTGACCTCACAGTTTGTAAGTCCTTCCCTAGACCCTTGTTGTACCAGAAACAACCACTGACCTACATCCTGCCCAACCCAACTAAGCTGTTTGAAAAGGCAGAAGCGAAACATCTAACTCACGTTGAGTTAATGATCTACTGCATGATTATGAGCAGGCTGCTGGCCCGGGCAAGGGGCAGAGTCAGTTACTTCAGTTCTAGGTGACCTTTTAAATGCCGATGTTTAAGTATAAATATAGACTCAGCACCCATACTTTATTACATGTGTCAGTGACATTTAAAATTGTCAGCCACGGTATCTCGACAGAAAGACTGACTGATTAAGCAACTGAGAATCTAGGTGGTTTCTTTCCTGCAGACCAAAAGCAGTTGGCATTTATTTTCCTACGAGTCACCACTTTCCACATGTGGAGTACTGCAGGGCTGTGTTCTGTCTCACACTTTTTAAATATCTACCTCTGCCCTCAGGCAACATTGATTTCTTAATTTGGGCTGATGGGAACTGCAGGTCCCAATCTTTATCGCGCCTACCTGTGGCCAGGGGGAGAAGCTGACCTACTGCTTTTAGCGCTCTTTGAACCCTTGCAGTGCGGGCTGCTTGTTGTGCTCACGGGGACTCCACGTCCCAATCTCCATCGCACCAGGAGGCGCACACCTGTACCTGCGGCCAGGGGGTGGAACACACCTAGCGCTTTTAATGCTGTTTGAACCCCCACAGCGGGGGCTGCTTGCTGTGCTGATGGGGTCTCCACGTCCCGATCTCCATCCCACCAGGAGGTGCGCACCGGTACCTGCGACCAGGAAGAGGAGCTGACCTAGCATTTTTTGCGCTTTTTGAACCCCGTGGTTAAGGCTGCTTTTTGTGCTGACGGGGACTCCATGTCCCAATCTTCATCGTGCCAGGAGGCGCACACCTGTACCTGCGGGCAGGGGGAGGAGCTGACATAGTTCTTTTAGCACTCTTTGAACCACTGAAGCTCGGGCTGCTTGTTATGCTTACTGGGACACCATGTCTCAATGGCCATCGGATTGAGATCCATAATAGACCTTGTGGGGATGTGCCCTTTGTTATATTGGAGGAGGCTTTGGGTGACCCTTGAGCTTGATTCTTATCGACAGAGGCCTGAGCAGATTTGATCTTTAGCTGACTCCAGCGGAATCCCCTGGTTAAGATTTGTGAAGGTTTTCTTGTTGGAGCTTGGGATGTCTCATTTATGGACTTCCTCAGGCACGTCAGGGATGGTCACTAAGTCTAACATTAAAAGTGCCTATTGGTCCCGCAGAGGTTATCTTTCTAATTCACAGACGAGCCATGGTTCTATAATTAATTATTTTCTTTCAGTTAAGTATTCCTTTATGAAGGAGGACCTGCTAGATGAGATTGAGCCTCCCATGGCCAAACAACTTTACCTACAGTTTAGGTATGTAACATTGCCCCTCCGTTCGTTTACTGTTAGGTGTTTGTGTGCACAGAGAGGCACTGAAACCTGCTGTTCGACTTCTAGGGCCCCAAAAGAGACTGTAGAGCAGGGATACTCAAAGTACGGCCCGCGGGCCTCATGCGGCCCTTCTGACCTTTACATGCGGCCCCTGGGGCAACAGGAGCACTGGGCAGCTGTTTGCTCGACTCCACACTAACAAAAATATTAAATAAACACACACTCATTTATTTCAAACTTAATTGGTGTTAAAGAAAGGAAGTAACTAGGGACTCCTGCACTTAAGAAACGCCTTCATTTTTAAAGACATCTTGCAGCATAAGTGTAAAACTAAGACAGACTCTTCAAAATTAATTAAGTGTATTTAGTTAACATGCAGAACCTTTTCGCCTTAGTACTATTTATTTTATCAGTGCATTTTTAAACATAAATTGGGAAACATTAATTATTTCCCTAACCCTGAGAACACCACCGATAGTAAATTAAAGAGGCAAGTCACTTGGTATGTGCACTTTATGGGTGGCCTGAGTTCCTATCATACATAAACAACATTATAATTTATTAAATCAAACATAGAAGCAGGTTTTGTACAGCGCACACCATGAATCATGTATTTCAAGGTCTTCTTAAATGTGATAATGCAGAAAAAGGAGGGAAAGTGACACCAAACAATTGCCTAGGATCACACAATTTGAAAAGTGGGTAAGCCGGGATTAATTCCAGGTTTTCTGGTTTCCCATTGTTTATTTCAGCCACTAGATTTATATCCTTTACTTCCCCTACACCTACCTTGCCACCAATCCCCCTAGTCACCCCACCCAACCGCCACTGCCCTAGCATCAATGCGGCCCCCAGGCACGTCACAGACCAAACTTTTTGGCCCCTGGGAAAATGTTTGCGAGTACCTGTAGAGTGCTGTAGAGCATGTGTTGTTTCTCTGCCCGACCTATATTGCTAGTCGGAAGAGCTGGCTTGTCCCACTATGTAGAAATGTGGGTGTTATGGAACCCCAGGTGGCTGTCAGGATCCTGAGGACTGAAACAAGTAAATCGTTGATATATGCTCTGAGTAGATATCTCCTAGGCATCTGGATATTAAGGTCGAAGGTATGTGTTGCTCTCTATGTAGTATAGCAGGAAAGGGACCTAGCCATCAGTGACTACGTTATACTTAGCATATTACAGTTAGTTCCTAGTAGTAGTGCAGGCCACTAATTTGCTACTCTTGTAACAGGGTTGTATAAAATTATACTGAACACGAAATATTTTCAGATTGGCTGTGTGTGTTGATTTAATGTTATTGATAGATCTTGCTAACCTTGGGCGGTTAATTATTTGTTTTAACCATGTATTTATTATTTATATGTGAAATGCAGTACGATTTTATACTTTTATGATCTCGCACCGAAATAAAGTCTTTGTATCTCCTCTAATATTACTGAGAATCTACGTATGTAAGGGAGAATCATGCACTTAAAATACGACGGAGGGTCTGTTTAGAAGAGGCTTGAAGGCACTAAGAACGTTCACAGTCCCACTCCGTTGTCAGCAGAGCTATCCCTTACTGTTCAGGTTACTGGGCGCTTCCGGGTTCAGGCAGCAGGCACACCCCATAGTTTATATAAATCGAATAGACTCAGGCTTCCTAAAGTAGTAATAAAGTAGATTCATGCATATACTTATCACTAAAGAAATTAAGAAATGCAGGTACACTCTACTCAACTCAATATCATCAAGTGTCCCCAACTATATTGTGGAAACAAGTCTACTTTATCCCACAGCATATTATAATTTGGACTTGCATTTTGGTCCAGTGTAAGTATTTTTTTCAGCAACTACATTCTTTGTGTCTTCGAGTAGAAGCTTTTTATTTTTCAGTGACTAAACATAATCATTCCCAAATATGAGTTTGTCATTTTCTGCAACTACAGTCTTTAGTCCAAAGTGAAGTTAGCTTGTCATTAAAACACAGATTTGCCCCCAAGTACCACGTCTTCATTATCAGTCAGTAAACTCATTTTGCACTCATTAAGAGTAATCCATTCTCTGAAAATATACTGCCATTCCCTAATTTCAGTTAATACACTTACTACCCGCCAGTCCTCCACTCTTAACGTTGCTGCTGCCTAGACTGACATATATGGCTGTGGACCAGCTTCTTCATGTTTCCAGGTTCTGTCACAAAAGAACAGATTAGACTGCACAGGACAGAATCCTATCCACACATGCTACCGTGTAGCCTGGGTCTAGCATGACATGTCTAGAAGTGTGCCCTTATTACATACCAAAGTATGCACAATATAGACATTGACTTTGCATGCGGAGGCAGTAACATTGTTATGTGTACTGCTTTATAGACCCAAGTGTTACAGCACATGCCAAAGTATTGCCTTATATGTACAGGCAATGCCTCAAACATCATGGTAAGTACTTCTATAACTTGCCATGGTACTCACATGCCAGACATTGACATTTCATGGCCACGTTGGTACTTTTATATTACAAGTATTACCATCATAGACACAAGTACTCACATTCTAGAAGTGTAGGCCCAGATAGGTTCTTGCCTGATTTAGCAACACATGCCCAAGTTTTCTGCAACCGGTATTGCTGTTGTATGCTCAGGTAAGTACTCCAGACACACACACACACTCACTCTCTCTCTCTCTCTCTCTCTCTCTCTCTCTCTCTCTCTCTCTCTCTCTCTCTCTCCCTCTCTCTCTCTCTCTCTCTCTCTCTCTCTCTCTCTCTCTCTCTCTCTCTCTCTCTCTCTCTCTCTCTTCCCCCCCCCCCCCTCTCACTCTCTCATGAATAGTGCCCAAATTCGGCGCATGTGACACACAAAGGGACTTTATTGACGGCACAGAATGATTGATGTGCAATCCTTAACATTCCACAAAATTCTCATGGTGTACCAGTGAAGACTTCTCGAAACTTGCCACACCCACCAACACCTTTAGGAAAGTTTATCATGGACTCAGCAGCACAGGTCTTAGATGTCACAGCAGCTCCTTCCCTTGTGTCAAACGTTTTCTTAATGTCCACTACTACAGATTCATTTGTGGCAGGATGGGTGAGTGAGGACTGGAGAACCAGGCAATGTCACTGAATTTTAACTGAGTCCAAAGACCATGAGTGCCTTTGTTGTGATGCATTTACAACACATATTTATATGAGCTACAGAAAGTGTGCTCCACACAGACTCAGTGTAAAGAATTCATTGTCAATTGGAAGGAGTTATTACTCAAACGTCATGTATAATGCTGATCGTGCTTCATTGGTCTTAACAGTTGTAATTCTCATTCTGCAGTATTGCTTAACTCTTACTGAGGAGCGGACTCCTTCATCCATTTTGAATGAGCACCTACTGCCATCCTATCAAGCCTGTGTCTCGCAGCGGTGCTGTATCACTTTTATGAGGGAATAAATGATTCAATACTGAAACAAACCACCCCTCTACACTTTGGGGTTCCACAAGATGCTCACAATCTCTTTTTTCAGAAGCTGTTTGACCTTATACCCTAATACACGCCATGAGTAGGGCAACATTCGCAAGGACCTGCTTGGCTCCTCTGTTTGAAAGTAGCTTAGGGCTGATCATAGCGTTGTGGTGCCTTTTCTACCAGTCAGTCAAGAGAGCCACAATAAAGGGCCAGATTAAATGTAATTCCATCATCCAAATCATGTAAATACTAATTTTGTGCTATGGAACTGAAGAATTTAATTCTCAGATGCTGATTCCAATCACTGGGAAATCCACCTTGAGCATGACTCACAAGCTTGGTCATCTAGCACGGTGTAAAGAAGAAGCAGGCGTAGTGGCCAGAGAGGGGAATTACCTTTACTGTATCACTTACTGGATGCCATCTTTAGAGACTGTATCCTTTGAATGGAGTGCTGAGCCTTGTCAAGTCGCGCAGCAGGTGCGCGGCTTGAAATAATGACACTGAGGCAGTGTAACATCAACGGTCGCTTTACTCATCAACTCGGCTTTGCATTAAACCTTTCCTGCCTTTCCCCATTTACTTATACCCTCCTCTCCGTCATCCTGGTGCGATCCATCTCACACCTTAGTCCAGGGGTGTTCACTCGCCCACCACTTCGGCTTCCATCCTAGTGGTGTTGGCCACTTCCGGTATCAACACTACATCCCTCCCCAACGGGGAAGAGAGGAATAAAATGTAGAACGAAACAAAACAAAATAGAAAAAGAGATGCTGCCACGGTCTTTGTGGTATGTGGCAAAAACGGAAAGTTTTCCATTCACTTTGGACCTCCTCCATTAATGTCAGTCACACGTGAAATCTCCATACCGCCGAGAGGGGCCTGGGTTGTGCCTCAGCATGTATTTCCCTCTCCCAGATCGATCTGACATTGGGATCCCCTCTGCTCTCTGGTTGGGTGCCGTTTCTCCTGCGGGTTGGTTTTGAGCTTGTTTGGACGCTGGGTGAGGTGTCTGGTGTTCCGTGGTGGTTTCCGCTCCTTCGCTTGCCACCTCTGGGCATACGGGTTCCACGTCGTAGTCTGCCCTTTCATCTGTGCTGCTCCTGTCGTTTTTGCTGGGTAGCGTTTGGGATAAACGTTTCAAAAGTGCCTTGTTGCGGGTTACTGTCTCTGGCACTCGCCGGGCTGTCACCATGGTGCCTTTCACGGCGGTCACAGTCCATGGCTGTGTTTCGAAAGGTAGGTGGAACTTTCGTCCTGGGTGCTGGGCTTTTACCAGAACAGCATCACCTACTCGCACAGTTATTGTTCGGGCTCTCCGTTTCCTGGAGGCATATGCATTTGTGTGGGCTCTCCTTGCTGTAGACCTGTCCGGTGGCGGTGGTTGTGTTGCCCACAATGGGTGATGTGGGATGGCATCCGTTACCGTTCTGCCGAAACAGAGTTGACTGGGGGTGGCTCCGTTGGTGGCGTGAGGCGTGACCCTGTATTCCCTTAGGAAGGCGTATATTGCTCTTTCCGGGTTCTCAGCTTCTTCCACAGCAATACGGATAACTTTGTTTAGGGTTTTGACAAATCTCTCCACCTCTCCATTTGCTTGTGGCCATCGAGGTGTGATGCGCCGATGTTTGGTGTTTGTGGACGCTAGGAAATCCACCCACTCATGGCTGTTGAAGGGAGGGCCATTGTCCGTGCGCACCTCTCCGAAGAACCCGTGCGTGTCCATATGTTTTTCAAATTTGGAGATGACTGTGTGTGCGGACATTGAGTGTACCACCTCGACTTCCGGGTAGCGCGAATAGTCATCCACAACGATGATCATGTGGGATCCGCCAGGTACACTCCCAAAGCTTGCGCTTACTCTTTGCCATGGTGCTGGGGGCCCTTGCTCTGTGATGACCGGTGCTGGGGGGTCTGGGGAGCTGCTGGCTTGACAGACGAGGCACCTTTTGATTGTGTCTTCCACCAGTTTGTCCAAACCTGGGAACCACACCTTGTTGCTGAGGCGGGCCTTCGATTTGACGATGCCTTGGTGGGCTCCGTGCGCGAGGGACACTGTTCTGGCCGTCAGGCTGGATGTAATTACTAGGTGGAACCCTCTCAACAGGCAGCCTTCCTCACTCACCGAGAGCTTATGGCGTATGTGGAATAGTGCATGTAAACAGGCTTGGGCCTCTTGTGTGCGGAATGTGTCTGGGTGGCTGCTATGGCAATTTGTAGACACTTGTCCTGGTTGGTTGCTGTCACCACTTCATTGAGCGGTATGTACAGGGGTTGTGCTCGCTCTACCACCAACCTCACGTATTGTTCTGTTTCCTGGGCCTCTTCCACTTCTTGGGGTGTGGCCAGGCGGGTGTGCCGGGATAGAAAATCCGCAGGGTTGTTCGTGCCCGGTTGGTACTCGAGTGTGAAGTCATATTCTTGGAGCTGTAGGATCCACTTCTCGATTCTCGGCGGTGGCTTTGAGGATGACCCTTTGAAGAGGGGCAGTAGGGGCTTATGGTCGGTCACCACGAGAAGGACTTGCCGTACAGATAGAGATGGAAATGGCGGCATCCCCAGTGGATGGCGATGGCTTCCTGTTCAATTTGCGAGTACCTCTGCTCCGTTGGCGTGAGTGCTCGGCTGGCAAAGGCGATGGGGGCCCACTCCCCACAGTCTTGTTTCTGTGCCAGCACCGCTCCTAGGCCCATGGGACTGGCGTCGACTACTAGCTGTGAGTGGCGTTGAGGGTCGAAAAATGCTAGCGTGGTGTTGGCGGAAATTGCGCTTTTTGTGGCCTGGAAGGCATTCTCTTGCTCCTCGCCCCATTCCCATTGGCGGTTTGCTTGCGTCAGTTGTCGCAGGGGCCCTGTGATGTCTGCAAGGTTTTTCATGAAGCGGCTGCAGTATGTGACCATGCCCAAAAAGCTTCAGACTCCTGATACCGACGTGGGCGCTGGGGCTTCCTGGATGTCTCTGACCTTGAGGGGGTCTGGTCCGACTCCGTGTTTGGAGAATCGATACCCGAAAAAGCAGATCTCTTCTTTGAGGAACTCTCATTTATCCAGGTGGAGCGTTAGTCCTCGTTTTTGCAACCTGGCAAATACAGCTCGCAGCCTCTTTAGGTGTGTTTCGACGGTGGGGGCATGGACCAGAATGCCATCGCTGACGTTTAGGACTCCCGAGAGTCCTTGCAGTACTTCCTTTATGACATGTTGGAAGACCTCCGCCGCGCTGGAGATGCCGAAGTTTAGCCACTTGTATCGCCACAGACCATTGTGGGTGGAGAATGTGGTTATGGGACGTGACTCAGAACGTAACATGATCTGGTGGTATCCTGACCAGAAATCCATTTTAGAGAACCAGTACGACCCTGTTAGTTCGCTGAGGATGTCATCTATTGTTGGGGTCAGGTGCCTTTCTCTTTTGATTGCCAGATTTGGCATGCGCATGTCAACGCAGATCAGGACGGCATCAGTTTGCTTGGGCTTTTTTGCGATCATGATCGGGGATACCCATGGTATGGGGCCTGAGACCCTTTCAATGATTCCTGCTTGTTCCAGGACTTGGAGTTTGCGTTCAACTTTGGGGCGAAGGTGGAATGCCACTCTGCGATGGATGAGGGCTGTGGGGGTGACTGACTTGTCAATGTGGAGCCGGAGCGGGGGTCCCTTTAGGCAGCCGATGCCCTCGAACAGGGCGCTGAATTCCTGTGTCAGGTCTTGGAGTGCGTTTACATGTATGCTAAATGCAAAATGTACAAGGTCAAGGTCCTGGGCAGTTTGGCAGCCGAGCAGGAATCCTGCACCGTCTTTGGAGACGTACATTTTTGTGGCTTTTCCGGTGGCATCATGGGAGAGTTCGGTTGTGAATGTCCCTGCTATTTGTAGGGGTCGGCTGTTCCCAAAAGTGAAGACTTGTACATTTGTGGGTTTCAGTGGCGGCAACGGTTTGGGTAGATTGCTGTATATGTCCATGGCCATTAGATTTATGGAGGCGCCCGTGTCTACCAGTGTTGGTATTGGAGATGCCTGGATTATAACTTGGCATGTGAGCAGACGTCGGCTACCGGCTGCGTGTACTACGTGAACTGTGTGTTGGTCATTGTCCATGTCACTGTCTGAGTCTGGGTCTAGCGTGGTTTTGACCATTTTGACTGTCTTTCTTGTGGTGTTAGTTGCCGGTTTTAGTGTGGATCTGCAGACTTTCGCAAAGTGGTTGGGTTTTCCGCATGCGCTGCACGTTTTGCCCCACGCTGGGCAGGTGGTTGGGTGTGGTGCTGGGCCGCCGCACCACTTGCATGGCCTGCCCTTTTAGCCTCCCTTTGTAGTTGTCTCCTTTTTGTTGTGGTGTACTGGCCGTCACCGCGTTGGCTGCCTCTGCTTTCACCTGTGCCATTGGCGCTTGTTCCATGTGCGCTGCTCAAGCCCGCAATAGTTCCTGAGATCGTCCGAGTGTGAGGATGTCCTTCATGGGCATGTTCGGTTGTTGCAGGATGCGCTCTCGGAGTTTTGATGACGAGCATCCATTGGATGAACTGTGCCCTAATTTTGTCCTCCTCGTTGGGCAGTGTGCAGGTGCTGGCTAGTTCCTTCAACCTGGCGTAGAAGACGTTGACGGACTCATCAGTTATTTGGCGGGCTTGCCGTAGCAGGAATCTTTCGTAATTCGGGTTTGCATAGGGCTCAAAATGTGCAGTAATTGCCCCTTTCAGGGTCTCGTAGGCCCGTGGCCTCTCTTCAGTTACTGACTTAGAGACTTTGTGGATGTCTGCTCCACCAATATGGAGAAGAAGGGGTCTTCGCCTTTCTGGTTGGACATCCAGGGCTTCGAAATATGTTTTGAGGCGCTCCACCCAGACTTTCCACCTCGCTGCTTGGGTGGGGGGTGCGCCTGTGATTGTGAAAGGTTCCAGTGGTGGTATGCCAGCCATTGTGAGGGGAAATTGGTTGCAGCGACGTAGTGTGTGTAGGCCTGTGTAGGTTTATTTATTTCCTTCCCCTTTCTTTGTTTGTTTTTTTTTTTGTTTTTTAGACCAAACAGGTGAACTGTGAGCTGGCAGAGCTTCTTTCTTTATAAATTTTTTTTTTACAGTCTTTGTCCTTTAGGCGTTGAAGAGTGTTCCACCTTATTGTGCGTGCAGGATCTGTGTGCTGCGGTCGGACCTTGCCTAGTCTGCAGAGCTGCAGAGCAAAATGTGTGTTGTTGGCCGGGGGTGTGTTTTTGGAAATTCTCACCTCCTCCGGGCGGACGCCGGGGTCTGGGCGTGTCTCCATGGGAGATTTCCTGGAGCGCGACTGGCGCCAAATCCAGGCGTGTTGCCGAGCCGCGTTGGAGTCTGGGGCCGCTGTCAACGGCGATCGTGGGCGCTTGGCTGTGCGCGCCGCTCCATCCGACTTCAATTGCGGCGATCACTCAGTAGTGCAGGTAGGATTGGAGAGGCGGCCGACGGGTGCAGGAACTGGTGGCTGGTCATCGGACAGTGCCGGGTTGAGCGGGTGGGGCGGGGCCCCAGCTGATTACTTGGTGCTCATGGGGTGGTGTCGCTACCGGTCACGGTAGTCCCACCTCGTCGCCAATTGTCGAGTCGTGCAGCAGGCACGCGGCTTGAAATAATGACACTAAGGCAGTGTAACATCAACGGCCGCTTTACTCATCAACTCGGCTTTGCATTAAATCTTTCCTGCCTTTCCCCTTTTACTTATACCCTCCCCTCCGTCATCCTCGTGCGATCCATCTCGCACCTTAGTCCAGGGGTGTTCACTCACCCACCACTTCCGCTTCCATCCTAGTGGTGTTGGCCAGTTCCGGCATCAACACTACAAGCCTGTAGAGGATGAGGAGTTGCTTAGCGTAACCTAAGAGGATAGCAATATGCCCGTACCATGGGTTGTAGGGTGTCCAGATAAGTGTTAGAGAGGAAGTACTTGACAGGACAGTACTCCATATCATGGTTGGTGCCTCCTTCCCACATATACTAAATCACGAGTACTTATTTTAAACAGCATAGATGTAAAGTTGTATAGATGCACATTTTCAAGAAATTAACATTGGAAAGTCCTCCTGGGGTGTTGTAGACAAGAATGCTTTGGTGAACATTTTTCCCTTTGCACGGTTAGTAATTTTAGGCTTGAACTGGTGTAAGCCGCCACTAAAACCACCTTCACACTTTGGCATTTATTTACAGGATATAACAAGTAAGTCTTCCGCTACACACCCTTACTATGATGTGCACGGAACTCCTGGAGGTCAGTGCATCTCTGTTGTGTCGTCTTTGCTTTGGAACCGGCAGTGTCCACCCTTTGGGCACAGCTTTTCATACTGAATTGCTGACGTGTTTAAAACCTTTCTGTTTCCGGATATCCTTCCCCAACGGTCTCCATCGTGTGTCTGTCTGGGGCTTCCCGTGTGCCCCGGCTGGGCAGCGTGCATCACTTCCTCCGGGATCCACACTGTGGGTGCCCTCTCCAGCCGATGGGCATGCTGTCCCAGGCGCTTCACCTATGTGAGCAGCTGGCCCCGCAGCCCCATGACAAATGGACAGATTTGGAGAGAGGACATGGTTAAAAATAGACCGTGCCCTCGCTCAGCTGCCAGACAGAGTCTAATTGGCTTGTGTGGACTCAGCATCGAGCATACTGTGCGGCTGCCAATTGTCATTTAAACACGTTTCCAATTGTAGCTCAAAGAACCGAGATTATATCGGTGCACAGCACTCGAAGGCAGGGCACTGTGTCAGATGATCCTTTTCACCAATGTCTCTGCCTTTTTTTAAACTGCAAACCCTCTGTGGCCTTTAGCTTTACTTTTGCTTTCCCAGTACTCTCGCTCCTCCGCTGTCTCTCTTGAAGTTTTTTCACTTATTTAATACTTTTATTTTCGTTTCTTTTTCTAAGAGGTCATTTCATTCTCTCATATCTTATGAATGAAAACAGTGCTTCCTAATTTGATTCCTAGGCCGCCAAGCCACGTGCCTCTTGACATGAACTCTACTTTTAAGGGTACACGTTAGCTGGAAGTTTGTAAAGCTTTTTACTGCTCTCCTCCCGCGAAAGCTGAATGGACATTTTGTGGCTGCCTTCTTCCCCCCACCCCTTGGGTGTGTGCATGTTAGCACTCGGTGGTGTGAATGCATTCTGGGGCTGTGGCCATCTGAACTGAGGGCGTCTTCCACACGAGGTCTCATGGACGCGGTCAGCACTGGGAAAGCGGCAGCTGCCTCGCTGTCTCCTATTCTCTTTGTGCCCCCATTTGGTCTCTTTATTTACCTGACAGCTTTGTCTTACTCGATCCACCCTGTGGTGAGCGAAGTACGAGGCAGAGCACCAGGACACAAGTCTTAGCATCTCCAATTCTGAAAAAGCCCCAAACCGACCTGCAAGGCAAGTGGCACAAGAGCTTTCCTAAGAACCCCGAACCATCGACCCACTTGCACTGCCGCACACTTTCTGTTTGCTCCCAAACGCATTACTAGGCTATAGTGATATATGTAGGAATGAATAGGTCTAAATAAATATTTAACCAGCGAATAAACTGGGATCATTGTGAAGTGACCCAAAACATCAATTCTTGCCCTGGGAAGGGCTGCGAGACTGGGGGGTCGTAGCACACTAGAAGAAATCTACATAAAAAAGAACCAACGCATATGGACCTTCGAATTCTTAGCACCTGAATATACCACATCTCAAATATTGTCCACCTGACCACTAGCCCAGCTTTATTTCAGATCACTAATCTTTCCTCATTCTCTGTTATAAAACAAGAGTGTTGTGTCATTTTTTCTGTTATGATTCATTTCAGTTCTTTACAGAATGTCTTTCTAGGTGACAAATTAAACTTTGATCCTGCAGCCACAGGGACATCGTGTTCTGTGATTGTCTTCAATGATTGCTAGCTACTTAAAGAATTCGGCAACCCTTAGTAGGATTTACAAGCGAAGTAAACTATAAGAAAAAAAAGTTATTCTATTTGTGCCATTGAATTTCTACTTTCATTTTAAATCATGGGGTTTGAAAGAGACAAGTGTACCTATTTGAAGCCAATGCAGTTTAGAATAGTTTTCATTTGATCTATAGAGGCTGGATGGCTCCCTTATATTTTTTGCTTCTTTGAGCGCAGTATATTTCCTTGGAGATTTAGGGACTGGGGGTGAAGCAGAGAGGTGTGACAAGCATAGTCAACAACGCTGGTGTCTACTTTTATGTTTGGAATAAACAGGATCTCTTGAACTTGAAAAAACAATACAGTAGTAAAGTCAAAGGTTCTGTCTCTCTCTTGCCGTAATCTCCCCACCTACCCTCCTGTGGGGCATTCCATAATGCAGGGGCAGAAAACGCACACAACTTAAAAGGTAATGGCTTGTCTAATCTTATGTGAATGGACTAGAATGCCAACAAAGTGGGCCTGTAACACCAACCGTGTCTGAAACCTCTAAAAAATGGGAGAAAGACTGCAAACATTTGCTTGTGGTTGGAATTCTGACATGCCTTTGAGGGTGAACAGTTTTAGGGGGCAGGTCATGCTCGTGTCATTGGTCTGGTGGCTGCAAGAAGCTCATTTGTCTCTTGTCATCCTTGAAATTTCGTTTCCAATCCCTGCCTCATTCCCGTCCCTGCTGAGACTTAACCACAAAGGTACATCAGGCAGCCTGATAGTAATAAGATTACTGCTAAGTTAAGTGAAACAAGATAGAGTGCTGTGTACGACCAGCATACTAATGGGATAAAGGCTCATGCTCTTGGATGATGTCCACGAGTGGTTTAACATGCACACGGGACAACAGTGCTGACAACAACAAGCCCTGAAAATAGTAGACAAATTGGGGCTCTAGTGCCAAGAGCAGTTCCCTCACACCCTGCTGCTAGGTGGCATTTCACAGTATTCAAGTAATGGACACCCCATCAGTTTGTCGCCACTCCCATTAAGTTTAATATGTGGTTTAATCTCATCTTCAAGGACTTCAGGACATAGCTGTCTTTGCATGTGCATCTTCGGGTGCCTACTGTGGTGGTTCACCCCTATCCCTCATCTGCACACTTTTCATGTGTCTTAGGTGAGCTCTTTTCCTTCAGGTTAGACTGCACATTTTAGCGGCCATCTCACAAAGGCCAGATTTCAGTTCCGCCACTACATTCACTGGGTCCACCGCACATTAATCAGTCTTGGTAGAAGTCGGATTATGTTAATGTGTCTCCTGCAGCACATGTGGTGGGGTGGCTACTTTCTTTTATAACACCACATATTTGTTGCTTGCTTTCTCCCACAGAACCAAAATTCAGCACACTCACTGAAAATGTGCACAATTCAAATCTCAGTAATGTAAACTACTTGCCACAGAGAAACATTCACATAAATCAGTAGCAGATATTTTGTCAGAAAACTAGAGACATCCAACTATCACTACCACACGATCATCTCCCACAGCCAAAAAATGTCACAGCTGAAACAGTGGTGTCTCAATTCCAAATCCAACACACTTGAATTGAGGCTCTAAATGTGCATTTGTCCCCACTCAGAAATGGCATCAAATGACAGAAACTCCAATTAAAGATGTCTCCTCCCTACTCCAGAATGGTGCGCCCCTTCATCCTTCATGCGCTGATGTGACTGTAAGGAAGAGACATCATCTGTACAGCAGCTCTCTGAGTCAGCACTGTAGATGATTAAAAGATACCGTTAGATAGAAGGCGCTTTATTTATTAATCTGTTTGAATATAGTTGTCTTGAATCTACTACAGCTCTTATTGTGTTATATTATTGATAACTGTTCCTGGCTCAGCTTTTTCACATTGATTTTTTGTTTCAAAAAGTGGCATGGCACACAGCTTTGCAATGGTAATGTGAATGCCCATGAAGTGACTAAGTGATGGGGTAAATTAAATATTTTGCGATCTATAACGTACATTAAGCCATGGAAGTGGCCGCTTCCCGAGCTTGAAGACAAACTTCAAACGAGAAGGTCATGCAGCCGGCAGGGAAGGAAGATGCTATGTCCGCTCGCATCAGTATTCTACGCTTTTGAAATGTGCAGAGCTCTGTGGTGCTAATTATTCAATAAATATAAATGATGGAGCACCCGCTTTTATTACAGACATACTGACATGGATTGCTTGCAGCACCAACGCTCAACTCAGTAGGCACAGGAAGGTTTTCAGAAAATAAGGATCTTTGTGCACAGTTCAGATACACGCACACATACCATGAGTGTTAAATGAGTAGAAATCACTGCCATGTCTGACGCTGTGGAAGGTGCATTTTAACGCTGCAGTATCTTGGACATTGCAAACAAGGGCTGTTTACTTAATGTGTAGGGAAGGAAGTGTCAAGCATGGGCTCAGAGCCCTCAGCTATGGTGCATATAATGAGGAAACAGGTCATTTGTATCAGACTGTGGGCAGAAATAATGGAGACTAGGAAGACACAATGCTTATCCGAGATACACAGGCTTTGGTGGGCTGCCCAAAATACTGTTTCCATTTCTAGCTTTAAACATGTTAACTCTCCTAAGCAGATAATGGTGGTCATTCTGACCCTGGCGGTCTTTGACCGCCAGGGCGGAGGACCGCGGGAGCACCGCCGACAGGCCGGCTGTGCTCCAATGGGGATTCCGACCGCGGCGGTAAAGCCGCGGTCGGACCGGCACCACTGGCGGGGTCCCGCCAGTGTACCGCGGCCCCATTGAATCCTCCGCGGCGGCGCAGCTTGCTGCACCGCCGCGGGGATTCCGACCCCCCCTACCGCCATCCAGATCCCAGCGGTCGGACCGCCGAGATCCGGATGGCGGTAGGGGGGGTCGCGGGGCCCCTGGGGGCCCCTGCAGTGCCCATGCCACTGGCATGGGCATTGCAGGGGCCCCCGTAAGAGGGCCCCTACATGTATTTCACTGTCTGCTGCGCAGACAGTGAAATACGCGACGGGTGCAACTGCACCCGTCGCACAGCTTCCACTCCGCCGGCTCGATTCCGAGCCGGCTTCATCGTGGAAGCCTCTTTCCCGCTGGGCTGGCTGGCGGTCTGAAGGCGACCGCCCGCCAGCCCAGCGGGAAAGTCAGAATTACCGCCGCGGTCTTTCGACCGCGGAACGGTAACCTGACGGCGGGACTTTGGCGGGCGGCCTCCGCCGCCCGCCAAGGTCAGAATGAGGGCCAGAGTCTTTCTTCCGCACTGCCACTGCCCTTCTTCGTGGACCTGCTGCTAACAGCATCTGCCTCACCGTTACAGTTGCAGTACTAATAACACTGAGAAAAGGAATAACCTTTTTGCATAACATTGAATAACAGTGTTGCCACTGGCTTAGCTTTGCAATAGCAGGTGCTACTGTTACCCAGTTTTATAGTCTGCTGGTTTATGGCAGGAAGGCAGAGTAACCGTATTGCACGTGTTTCAACTCCTACATGTCACAGTGATAACTCCATAATTTTTTGCTGTGTATTACTGCCATGCTTGATATTTTGTGACTTAGGGCCTCATTACGAGTCTGGCTGTCCAAGGACCGCCACATTATTACG
Source organism: Pleurodeles waltl (assembly GCF_031143425.1). Classification (NCBI taxonomy): domain Eukaryota; kingdom Metazoa; phylum Chordata; class Amphibia; order Caudata; family Salamandridae; genus Pleurodeles; species Pleurodeles waltl. The sequence goes on from NC_090444.1 coordinate 1,487,252,233, forward strand.
ACCCTGGCGGTCGGACTGCCAGGGGACCGCAGTCACCGCCAAGCACATGGTCCCCGACTGGCTGACGGCGGTCGAGGTTGTGCTCAGCCACAGAGGCGCTGAAATCAGAGCCGCCGTGCTGATCACAACCCCACTTACCGCCAGCCTTTCCATACTGGGGACCCTGCCATGGAAAGATTGGCGGTAAGCCAGTGCTGTGGGCCCCCCTGTCCAGCACTGTCGGAATGCACGCTGTCTGCTTTGCAGACAGTGCGCCTTCCAAGGGTGATGGGGTGGTACGGTATTGGCCTCGGCTCCCTTAACCGTAGCTCTGCGGGAACATTGTAATACAACAGGGGGATGCCACCGTCATGACTATGGTGTCCTCCTCGGGGCTTTGGTGGTCCTGTGGTGGGACCACCAAAGTCGTAATGAGACCCTTAATTCTGTATTTATCAGTTTATTATAATTTTACTATTCTTATTGTGCAATATGTTAAGCCGTTTTCGTTGTTACTGGCGTACACTCCACACGGCAATAAAATAAATCTTGTGAGAGCTGTCCTCTGCTGCAGTCAGCTGCATCCTAAGAGCGCAATACTCGTATTCCCGGTAATAATAATTTGTTTCTTATATGGCACTAGCTAGTATAGTTTTTGTTTTTAGGTCATGTGTGACGGAACTAATGATTTCAGTCCTGTTGTTTACAGTATACAAACAGTAGGCTTTGTGTCAGCTCCGTTCAGTCTTTTGCATGTTTGAGTCAGACACCAAAAGCCACCGTCCTGAGAGAGCATCAATCACATTTTTAATCAACCTAGCTGAAAATACATCTCTCACCTTGTGCTGTTGGTTGCTTGGCTTTTCCTTTTGGCTCCTAGGATCTGGTTGTATTGCAATGCCTGAGTTTTATGCTTTTGAAAAGTACAGTAATGCAGCCATGTATCAATGCACAGTTTTTTCTTCAAAAATGTGAGTGGTAATGTTTCATTTATGCTTTTAAGGACATTTTAGAAGTTCTCATAACTGCTGTAACATCTGGGGTACTTAGCAGTGCACGGCGAGGGCGTGAGTTATAGCTATCTTAGGGCGCGAGTTATAGTTACTTGAGGGAACTGTAACTAACTGCTGAATTTCTGTGGCTTTGTACTATAACGTCTTTGTTTTTTTTAGTGAACTACTAAGTTTTTTTCAAATCTATTTCCGAACTATAACGATCCTGTAACATTTGTTTTTTTTTAGTGAATTTCTACTTTTTTTAACATAAAGTAATTTTCATTACTATATGTTAATCCAACCACCACTGCGCACAACTTTTGGCCAGGCCCTGCGGGCAGCCCCTATAACAACCCAACTCTGCAGTCCACTCTCTCCATGCCCCTCTCTCCAGGCCGATCCTCTGGGCCAGCCCAATTTTTTTTTTTTTTGTGGAGTGGGGCCACGCACCCACCTTCCCTGGCCGACCTCAGTCCCTCAGACAGCATTCCTTGGGATCTGGCTTAAATATTTAAATTGTTTTGGGGGAGGAGGGCACGTAACCCCCCTCCTCAGGCTGATCTCGGCCAGAGAACCCTATCCCCACGGCCTGGCCTAATTATTATTATTTTTTTTTTTTTTAGGGGAGGTGGGCCACGCAGCACCCCTTCCCCAGGCTGATCTTGGCCCCAGGGACCCCATCCTCGGGGTGTGGCCTAATTCTTCTTCTTTTTTTTTTTTTAGTAGGGGGGCCATGTGGAGCCCTCCCCACGGCCAACCTGTCACAATGTTGGGGACTGTGGGGGGGGGGAGCCTGAAGGTCCCCATGGTCCCAGCTGGCTCCTCACCTCCTGCTAAAGCAGCTCCCTCTCTGTCAGAGCAATGTTTCCTCTGTCTCCCTGGCTGCATCTCTGTGGGCAAGGAGATAGAGAATACCTCTGCTCGCAGCAAGGGAGAGATGTTTGACACGTGCCCCACCTCCAACTAAAATAGCCCCAGGGAGGTGGTGGTCCTCAGGGCTGCAGGGGCCCGAAACGGACCCCCTTTTCTTTTTTTAACATTTGCCTCAGGGAGTTGGTAGTCTGCAGGACTGCCGGGGGGTCACATGACCCCCGCATTCAATTTGAGCACTGCCCCAGGGAGGTGGTGATCCCCGGGTCTGCGGGGGGACAGAAGGCCCCCCCCACATTAAAATGTAAATGCCCCGGGACCTAGCTCACAGAAACAAGCTTGCTTGTTTTTTTACATCGTTTTTGCTGCAAATGCACTAATTTTGCAGCAATTTTTTAATAAAATGCTTTTTAGCCTGGAAGGGGGAAAGGGTTGGGGGTCAGAGTGTCCCTACACTGGCCCCTTTTCCTTTTTTTCAATTTTTTTTAGTGGGACTCAGCTGAAGCCAAACCAAGATGGCTTCCAACACTTTCTGGTTTGATGTGTTGGCAGGCAATCAGAGCTTTGCATCTGCTGTGCAGTGGCTCTCAATCTTCGTGCAGTTTTCGCGGCCAGGGATATACAAATTTGTTTTCCCTTTAATATCTCAAAAACTACAGAATGAATTTACACTAACTTAAAGAAAGCATAATCTGCATACTGAAAGCTAGCTTTCTGCCAAATTTGATGTAATTCTGTCCAGTGGTTCGGGTGTAGTTGTGTCTAAAGGACCTATCAGAAGTAACATGGGAAACGCAACTTTTTTGACCCCCTCCTTTTTCTCACCCCTCGCTTGACGGATCACCCCAAAACTTTCCATGCGCAACAAGAATCACTGCACATTTTTGGGGGGAAAATTTCGTGAAGATTGGTCAAACAGTGCCAAAGATATAGTCAAAAAAAGCTTTTTCTTTGGAAACATGGTTCTAACTATAACTACCTAGTGGCGACCACCGCTAGGTTTTATATATATACATATATAGATATAAGAGAAGAAGCACACAGAGGCAGCTGTGAGGCATTTTAAGAACAGAGGGTATCCACATAAGTCCATACAAACAGGCCTACTGAAAGTAAAAGAAAAACAAGCATTTGCAATGCAGTGGGTCTTGCATTTGCTCGAATTAGAGCTACTAGCATTGTAAACTCCTAACTGAACTTTTCTTGCCACATAGATTGAAAATTCAAAGTAATACAGTTTCACATAAGCGAGCTGATTCACAGCGCCACAGCATCAGTGGGAAGCAGCACACACAAGGAAAAAGAAGTTCGCTCTCAGTCAAACTTATCGGAAAAAGTGCAATTAGCCATGTAACAGGGGCAATGTCCAAGGGAGTAACTAAGCCGCCCCAAGGATGGACAAACTTAAAGCATTTACCAACGAAAATAAAGGATTTTTGAAGGCAAAGCCCATGAACGAGTGATAGTGATGGGCGTGCTGTGGGTGTGGTTAAAAGCCCAGATATATACCAACACCTTCGGAAAAGCAGCATTTTCGCACTGCTATGCTCAACCTAACAACAATTGGAACTTATAAAACAGAAGCACAAAGAAGTGAGGCAAGATGGTGATTCAGGACACTAAACATCGGGGAATTTTAAAACTGGATCCCACTTTAAGTAAAAATAATAGGGGATGGTCCTGAAGTTACATTCAGAAGGGCAGCAAATTTAAAAGACAAATTGGTATACAGTATTCATATAAGTAAAGAAATTACATGGATTGAGAGGAAAGGCTTTTGGAAATGCTCGAGATGCAAAGTATGCAAAATTTGAATAAATAAACAGGAATATGAAACAATTAGTGGTCATAGCGGAAAATCTTGAAACATATAACTTGTAAAAGCAATTATACCATTTATGTGGTTGAATGCCTATGTCGACTCAAATACATTGGAAGCATCATCTGTGAAACCAAAAAGAGAATACTGCAACATATCAGAGCAAGCATCAACAAGGACAGAAGCAATGCAATCGCAAAACATGTGGAATTAATGCACAATAGACAGTGGGAAGAGATGAGATACTATGCTATTGACCAGATAATAAAATCGGAGAGAGGTGGTGACAAAATGAAACAACTAAGACAAACGGAGTCAAGATATATTCTATCCTTAAGAACACTGGCCTCTTTGAGTTTGAACTAGGATGAAGAATTGTACACTCATCGGGGTTGATGGTTATCATGTTAATGATAGTTAACAATGAGAATAATTAATGTGATAGATCAATACTGTAGGAAAACAGTACATCTGCCATCTACTGTATAACATAATGTGTCAAATGACGAATTATCATACCATCATCATCTTGATCCAAATAAGAATTTATAAATGTTAATAAAACATATAAGGATGGCTAAGGGTTATTTAGGATACAACTAATGCTCTTGGGATCATTCCATTAACATTAAAAAGCGATATTGGGAGAATTGTTAAACCCAGGAAAGATGATTTTCACAAAGTGTACTAGGAGAACTTAGAAAAAGAAGTTAAGCAATGGATTATTTGTCATTATGAATTGTAGAAATATTGTTGCTACAGTGTTTACTGAAGCCACAAGTGCCATTCAAAGAAACTGAAAACCACCAGAACCATAATGCATTGCAACAGGAAAAGCAAAACGACAAGGCTTTAAGGGTGAAAACAAAAATGGTTTGTTCAGTAAAAAAGAACGAATTACTATTATTTGGTGATTGGTGATAAGGTGGTATTATGATGGGGATCCAGCTTTGTCTCAGGAGACTACATCTATGATAAGAACATTGCGATGATTTGACAACCTTGAATCATATTTTAAAAACATTTGCATTGATGTTTTCCATAGGTAATTTTAATGGGGCTGTTGCAAATTGTAAATATGAATGTGGATAAATATTAACGCTTACATTTTTTTTTTTTCCTTTGTGGGTTGTTTTCAAATTAAAAGGCAAAAATAAATAATGAAAAGAAAAAAGACAAAAAAGGAAAAAAGACAATTGGTAATGAAAAGTAGTGTAGGACATGGTAACATTATCTGTGATCAAAGTCTTGATGACCAAAACATGTTGGATGTTATGCAGCCGTGGTTGTATAAATGAATAAAACGAATCTTCAGAGCACTCATAAGTGTGTTTCTTCATTGCAATCCAGGAGGAGGTGAAGATAACCCTCCCCCCCCACACACACATATATAACAAAGGACCCTGCTGCCTCCATGGTGTGTGGTCCCCCTAGCTCCAGAACCCATCAGCAGAGTACCCTGGCCTGGGAGCTCCTGGATGAGTCCGGAGGTGAGGGGGCCCTCCATAGATATAAAAACCACAGTTTTGGTCCACTGAGACATACAAGATACAGCAAGGTACCAAACTGGGCCAACCCATGCATGCTAAGTTTGAATTTGCAGTCCCCAGTAATTCACAGCTAATTGAATTTTAGGATTTGTTATAGTTCTTTAGCTCAGCTCATAATCAGATTCCAAGCCTTTTTGCTCCCCCTACTAGGTTAAGTAACTTAAAGGAAGGGGTGGGAAGGAAATCTGCTCCTGTAAATTACCTTGGTATGCTGCCTGTGGGGGCACAGTGAAACAAAGGAGGGAGCCCAGACCTTTGGCACCCACACAGGAGGGACTCGCATTTGTCGTTTTGGTGGAAGGAATCAAGCTGTGGTGTCAGCTCAGGGTGGAGCTGAGACACTCAGAAAAACGCTTAGTAGAGAAAACCTGAAGTAACCATTTTGAATTGTCGCAGAATGATGCACACAAGGGTTTAGACAGGGATGGAGAGATGATGAGGGGATTGAGGGATGATGAGATCATGAAATGAGTGTTGTGTAAGTATATCAGGAAAACTCAGTAATAGCTCACAAATGTGTTGTAATTAATGAAGAGTGGTCTCCTTGGTGCAGACGCTTTCCAACACTCCTGCTGAGATGTATGCTAACTCTGTTTCACTCCATTGACGAGTGGCAGACCTACCATTCCCAGCACTTTTTTTACACTGAAGTTACAGAAGCTGCTCTGTTCTTGGCTTTTATTGAAATGGCTTGAATTCTGAAAACTAGATTCAACAAATGTAGAACTATCTGTCTCATTTTTATTTTTGTCTCTGTGTAAAAGTAAGTATTTAGAAATGATCTCTGACTAGCCATATTGTTTACTCAGGAAAAAACTCCCATTTACTTATGACTTCACATATGACCTCACATATTAAATCTCTCGTAGCCTGTTCTATGATATCATTGATAACATCACTGATGTCATCTGAATTTACATCATTAGTTACATTCCTGTGCATGGAGAGTGCACAGGTTAAAATTATTTAATTTAACTATAACTGGCGAAGTTCAGCGTTTTTCTTTTAGTTTAAAATGTTACATTTTAACTCACATTTGCACCTATGACATTACTTTAACATTTTATGTGAATTACTGATTTTTTACTCTGAAGTAATAGATTGTTACCTTTCATAACTTTGATGTCCCTTTAACGTTTTGGCTTTTCAGTGAAGCACACATATATCCTTTTCACTGAGAAAGCAAAGAGTTTAAAGTGACATAGGTAGTTATGGTAAAAAAGGATCTTATTGTACAATGGCCTTAAAATCTGACTTTGCCATAACCATAAGTTAGAATTTTAGATTCTGCAGGGACCAAACATGATTTGGTTATGGTTGTATGACAGAACATCGCATTCCATTGCAACGCATGCCGTTACCACATGTGCATTACAACAAGAATGCTATTACCATGCATAACCTTCCCCACACATGCCTTTACAACAGACCACATTGTAAAAGCATGTATGTTAGAGGCATATGTGTGGTAAAGGATTTCTGTGACCCCTGCACTGAGTCCTAAATACGGTTCCCGACGCAACACCCCCCTGGCCCCAGCCCTTCTAAAACCTACCCAACCCCTACCCTAGAACCTAAAAGCAGACCCCAACATGACACCCCCTGGCCACCACCCTTCTAAAAACTACCCAACCCCTTCCCTGAGACCTAAAGCCAGACCTATGCGGGATCCTCCTGGCTCCCAGCCCTTCTATAAATTACCCGTCCGCTGCCCTGAACACTAAAACAGTACCCCCTACCCTGAGCACTAAAACCACCCACCTGCCTCCACTTCAAGTTTGAAAACCATCCCCACCCTAAAACGGTACCCTGTTTCAAGCCTTAGAACTGTCAAAACCCCCTGTCCTGAGTAATAAAACCACCCCACCCTAATATGTACCCCCGCTCCAAGCCATAAAACCGTCCCTGCCTCCTTTCCATTTGCAGTCCTAAAACTGTCCCCTTGCCCCCATCCAAGTCATTGCAGTAGTTAAAAACGAATTTAAGAGTTTTTAAGAGTTTTTCACTACAAAACCTAAAAGTATGTGTCCTACCTTTTAAATACACTGCACTCTGCCATCTGGTGTGTACAGGGGCTACCCCAAGGGTGACTCACATGTATAAAAACGGAAGGTTAGGACCTGGCAAAAGGTTTATTTTGCCAGATCGAAATGGCAGTTAAAACTGCACACACAGGCTGCAATGATAACCCTGGGACATGTTTAAAGGGCTGCTTAAGTGGGTGGTGAAATCAGCGCTGCAGGCCCACCAGTTGCATTTAATTTACTTGCAATGGGCACATGTAGCAACACTTTACTTGGGATTTATAAGTAAATCAAATATTCCAGTCGGGTATAAGACAATTTTACCATGTTCTAAGGAGAGAGCACAAGCGCTTTAGCACTGATTAGCAGTGGTAAGGTGCACAGAGTCTAAATGCCAACAAAAATGAATCCAGCAAAAAATAGGAGGAGTGAAGGCAAACCATTTGGGGATAACCCTGCAGAAAGGGCTAAGTCCACCAGACTGCTTTTGAGCAATGAATGCACCAAAACACTAAAATATATATATGCATACTTGAAATCCATAAATCATACGTAATTATTGTGTTCTATGTGGAGTACATGTGGAGCTGCTGTATGAACACTTTTCTGTAACGTTAATCACTCGCCAAAGTTAACATGTGGAGGTAAAACAAAATGTGAGCATAAAAATACTAATCAGAGTTCATTGAAGACAGGAGAGATCACAGATAGAGAGTCTCAAAGTGAAACAGTGAATTATAAGAACTTCATACCATTACTCCTTTCAAAGATGTGATGTCCTCCAGGTAGGTTTTGCAAGTCTGTCCACCGTCCCGTACATAAATGTGAGCTGTAAGCAGTGCTTAATTTGAGCCAGTGGTTGCTGGTTAGGGGCACTGACACCTATTTGATAGGGCCAGCACCTATTTTTATGCATCAAGCAATTACTGCAAGCAATATTGGAAAAACGGATCAAAGAAAGACGGAAAAGCGTCACAAAGGGAGAAAGCAGCAAGAGTGAGCTGAAGGGGCAAGGAGTGGCCATAAATAGATTAAAGAGGCCTGAGATAGCTTTCGGATTACGCTGCCTCAGTATTCTGTGCTCGCACATTTAAATGCAGCAGCCACATGTTTCAGAGGAGAGCTTTGGGCACCACCACATTTATATTTACAAATTAACCACTGGCTGTAAGCGACAACTGAATAAAATATCATATATAAACCTCATTAAATGTATGCTTGTGGTTAGTGATCATGTCCTTTACACAAGACCTAGTGCTTTGTCTGCGAGCCTGCCACTACTTCTGTAATTGACATATAGGCCGTCATTACAACCCTGGCGGTCGGTGTTAAAGCAGCGTTAATACCTCCCACAGGCCGACGGTAAAAACAATGGGATTTTGTTCCTGGCGGTAACCGCCATCAAAGACCGCCACTTTAACACACAGACCGCCAGGGTGGTAACAGCCGCTGGGCTGGAGACTTCGGTCTCCAGCCCGGCGGCCATCATAATCCCACCCTCTGGATTACAACCCGGCCCACCGCCATGGTTTTCATGCCAAACTTACCGCCACAAAAACCATGACGGTAGGCACTATAAGTGCCAGGGAATCCCTTCCCTGGCACTGATAGGGGTCTCCCCGCCCCCTCCCGAGAGGCCTCCCCCATCCTACCCCTCCCTCTCCTGCCCCCGCACATACTCACACTCGCACCCATATACACACATGCACACACGCATACCCACCACCACCCACGCATGCACACATACATACCAACACACCGCAACACACACCAACATACCTTGTCACACACATGCATTCCCAACACACAACACTCACAGTCATTCATGCACGTATTCAACGCGACTCACAACCACATGCACGCATTCCAAAACATACACACACACCACCAACATACACACAACACCCCCCACCCCTCTCTCCTGGCGGAGAACCCGACTTACCTGCTTGCAGGGGGTCCTCCGGCTGGAGACGGTCCACAGTGCTGCTGTCAGCAGCAGCGTCTGCCAGCAAAACACCGCCAGCAAAACACCACCAGGCTGTATCATTGGTCATGATACGGTCGGCGGTGTTTTGCTGGTTTGGCGGTGCTGCTGTCAGCAGCGCCGCTGTCCGCCGCCATGACCGTCGGCGGTGTTCCACCATCATTCTGGCGGAATACCGTTGGCGGTCATGATACGTGTAGACGGCTGGTAGCCATGGCGGTAGGCGGTAGTTACTGCCAATGTTGTAATGAGGGCCATAGTCTTCTGTCTTCAGTGATTCATTTTACATGTGTTTAGCTCTGGGTAGTCCAGTCTTTACAGATCTTGTAAACTGGTGGCATGTTATATTTTCAGTATTGAATCTCTGCAGGATTCAGCTCCTTTTTCTAAAACATTAGCATGATATTGCTGAAGCCAATGAAGGCCGGGCAATGAGCCTGTGGATGGTATTACTGTGAACGTCTAGCCTCACTGATGTCCTTAAGGTTGCCAAGTTTTCAACTCTGCTGTCCTTAACATAAGCCATCTTTTGGATTTTATATTTGTTATGGGTCCTTTACATAGCTTTTAGTCAATACTCAGATCTGGCTGACAGATATTATGATCAGACTGGATGATACCCTTTTATTAACCTCAAATACATGAATATGGCCCTATAGTGATTTATAGGTTAAACATCATTTTCTGAAGCAGATGTACTAACCCTTCCAGCTTTCATGGGCTGAACTTTGCTTAAAGGATATTGAATGCGCTATGCTCCCAGATTTTGTAGTGGACGGTAGAATTCCTGAATGTAGCCAAAATGTCTAGTATGTTAAAAGCAACTGCAGTAAAACCATGATACCTAATTAATTACAATCCCCTGCATTATAATCTCAAAAACTCTGGAGATTATTAGGCAGCTAGTAACTTCTACCATGAGTGTCATTGCCATGTGTCATTGTGTGAATGTATCTAACACACTTACTGCTCCATATTAGTCCACTGTGCCCTATCTTGTTCGTGAAGACACTGCGAGCAATTCTTCAGCAGGAACTCACAGATATCTTCTGCAAAGGACAACCATCATTTCAAAGATGTATTTACACAAAATGCTGTTCCAATCTAGAGAATGCCTCCTTTTGAGATTCAAAAGTTTACACTTAACGTCTTCTCCAGTTATCTTCCTTTGTTGCTTAGTAGTCATGGAAAATTCTGTAGCTCCCTTTATGATTCACCTGAGGCTATTGCATAGAGGTATTATCACTACTGTGTGACGTCTTATAAGGAGCAAGGCGAAGTTCCCAATATTCTCTGCTAGTGAGATTGATTGCATTAAGCTCTTACTGGCTACAGCAGCTATTCTATTCCCCTGTCTCTGATTAGGATACGTGATAGTTTCTGTTCAGTTATGTGATTACTAGCTGGTCTCTTGATTTACTGCTCTTGATACCACTAAACTGAACTGAACTAAACTGAACTTCCTCTGAAGATCTTGGCAGGATACACAGAAAGGCCACTGTGGAAAAGGCAGACGATGAAAACACACCAGCTTGACATTCAAGATCTAATCTTTAGCCTTCCCTTTCCATGGGAGCTTTGGAAAACATTAGTATGAAGTGAGTTTGAATCTACTGCTAGCTTTAGTACCACACAGTCTTGGTTTCATACTAGATGTGATGTAACAAGAGAACTCCAGTTGCATATAACTTCCGTATCAAAAAGTATTGGATTTTAATTGGGTTCAGTTGATCATACAGCAGTGTTGCACTGCTTTGGGCATCACAGAGGAATTGGGACACTACTTTTTAAGTCAAGCCTAGCAGACAGTGCATGCTGTCATGTTGCAAAAGGCCCATTGTGGGCTTACCAGACATTGGCAGGGGTTTACAGCCCACCCATAGTTTAGCATTGGTTGACTTTATTATCACTCTCATTTGCTTGCTTCTTATTATATGAGTTTCCTTGTGCCAGCGTATCCATCTTATGCTTGTCCCTCCCCTGGAGCATAGATTCTTTGCCATCTGGTTCCCAGGCATTTATCCTTCCTTTTTGATTAGGCACTCTATGAGAGTGCATGTGTTTTCCACCTCTCTCCTTTGTGTGCTTTTCTCCCGCCACATACATACCCCTGAGCCCCATGTTGTGTCTCTCATATTGTAAAGTCTCTCTCATGGAACTTTCCCCTGCCAAACTCCCTGCCTCCTCTGTGCTTTGGTTGGTTTCTCACTCTTGTTCTTGCCCCGTGCCCCCTGTGTTGCTGTCCTTAATGCATTGCTTTTCCCCTCCCTACCCACTCCCTGATACTTCCCTCCACTCCTCTCCTCTCTCTCACAGCCATCTTTTTCCTTTTTTTTTTTTAAACTCTTATATTTTATTTGAATGGGAAGGACAAGGCAGCAAATTTCTGCCACCCACTCCGACTTAAAAAAGTGCCTTTGCACTACTTCTTTTATATATTTAGATTGAGACTACCAGACAACGTAAGTTGTCAGGTCATAAAAGACCTATTGCGAATTGCAATTCTTTACGGAGTTTTAAAGCCTACAGAATATAACACTCAAGGCAATGTTATTTAACAACTTAAAGAAGCTTATGGTAAAGTGTTTTAATAGTAGCTCCAAATGGCAAAACAAGTAGGTCCCAAATGCGAGACCTATTAGCTTTGCCATTGCTTGTTTCTCTCTGCTTAAGCATTGTATGAGTGTGAGCGGGTTTCTAGTTGTCTTGTGTGCATCTCCCCCATGCTGTGTGCTTCTCTTCACGTCATGCTCCGTGTTGCTCTCTCATGCTTCTCTCCCACCCCCTTGCTCATGTGTTGCTTTCTTGTGCTTCTCATCCCATCCACTGTGTTGCTCTCCCTCATGTGCTGCCTTTTCCCTTCCCACACACCCACCTTATTGCTAGCCACTTCAACCGCTCCTTCATTTTCTCACCCCGCACCTCTATTTTTTACATTATTTTTTACTTAAGCATTTATTTATCAATCTGTTTTGCGTCATTTTTGTACGGCATGCATGGTTTCATACATGTGCTAGCGTAATGACGAATGTGTGCACATACATCATCACCCAGGCAGGTAGACAAAATGACTTTGCAGTAGTCATGAAGAAAAGGAATTGGCAGAGAGCGTATGTATCAAGAGCGAGAACTGTTGCTTTGCCACTGCTTTATTTTTCATTTCCTGATCCATCTCGAAAAAGTAATTTAAAAAATATATAGTGCCTGCGTCATTTGTAGGCATCCATGGTTAATAACGCATCCACAAATCATCATGCATGCTCAAACCTTAAAAATAATGCAGGTGTGTCCGGGCCAATGTGCCTTTTTTCAGCTTCTGTTTTTTTATTCTCTATTATCCATGCTTCACAGCATCTTTCCACTGCTGTATAGCATCACCAAAAGGCATTGGGAAAGCCAATAAGTCCCAAAAGCAAGACCTATTGGCTTTTCCAATGCATGATTGAACTGCAGACTAGACTTTAGAGGCTAATCACATACATAAGCACGTCTCACTTATTAGTCCATTGTCATATGGATTTCTTCAAGGCTCAGTGGGCTTCTGTGTAAAATCCATGAAGGACTTTGTTTAGTAGCCAAGAGCATCAGCCATTGCTATGCTAATAATGCACAGATTTTTGACTGCAGTTGTGTTATTAGATTTTGAGCTTTTTTAAATTAGAGGTACCTGGCTGGTCCCTTTGTTTATCAGCATCCACCTACACAGGAAGTGAAATTACTGCATTTTCCAGTATCTGTCTCTGCAAGAAGTGACATCACTGGTTTCTTGACAAAACATATTAAAAAGGAGAAGCCATGCAAGCAGACTTCCTTCCCAATCATCCTTCTCCACAGAAAGTGACATAATTGCATTTTCCAGCACCCATCTGTGCAGGAAGGAAACTCAGTTCATGCTGTATTTCTTCTTCAGTGAAAGCAACAGTCTATCTTATTACTTGGGCACCCTCAGCAAAGAGTGAATGGAGACAGGGGCATCACTTGTTTGAGGCAGGTAGGGCTTGGCAGGAGCTTGTGCTAGAACCCCTGCTGGACTGCAACCAGGGAACTAAGATCTAACAATGTGTTTCAGACAGCACCACACACTACCCTCCCACACAACCACATCTAAATCTAGACATTTCAAACACCATCAAAGCAGCTTCACAACACTATGCTCATCAATGCAGGCTCTGCAGTACTCTGTGCTTCTGGTATTATATTATATACCTCATCACATATCTTCATTTGCTGCACTCTTCATCACAGAAACATGAGGAGATTTGTATAGTATTACACTTATATTAGGCTGCTTCAGAGCACTGATAGAAAAATAGTATATATTATACAGTTCAAAATCCAGGAGAGCCTAGAGTCGATCCAGAAGCATAATCAAACCTAGCTCTGGCATACTTTGAACTCCCTAATTGAGACACAAGCCTGTTTGAAATTGTTTGCTTTGGCAGAGTTTCTTCCACTCCAGGTAATTTTCTATGCGTGAGCGAGGGCTGTGGCTGTGGAGTATGGAATGAGCTAGTTACTTACCGGTAATCTTAATTTCCCTTGGGATAGTCCTCCTTGTCATGGTAAGATTTCTGTCTGGAGGCATGGAAGGTAGATACATTGTCAATCCCTTGGCCTTGGGAACTTTTGCATGTCTTGTCTCAGAGTCCCCCTCCTCACGAAGGCGCTTCAGAGGATTCAGAGGGAGGAGGTGCCAGTAATTCTCTTTATACCATTCTGGCCCAGGAGGCTATGGTTTCCCTTGCTGACCCTTCAAGCATCAGAACCTCACATCCTGCTGACTTTTAGTCCCAGTCCGCTTCAATTTCCAGATCTAACTTTCAGGCAGATCAGCCAGTTGTGGTTGACGGCCCTTATGTTAAGCTAAGAAGTATTCCAATCTCCAGGCATATTCCAAACATTGGAAACATTTCTGTGCATGAGTGCTAAAATTCCCTCTGATCCAGTCTCTGAGGATCCTTTAAAATTTTGGGATATCTTAAGGGAAGGCTTTACTAAAGGGTTAGCTACTCCAACCTTATTTTCCCAGGGGCATCCATTAGGTCTTTTGGCAAATCCAGGGGAGATCAAGCTGGTATTTGACTTTTGGTAAAGAAACTCCTCAAAAGTTTTGGATTGAAAAACCCAGTGATTTCTTTACCAATTACTTCCTGAGATCTGTCAGTGGTTCTGGCGCGCTTACAAAAACACTTTTTGAACCTGTGGCACATGTTTGCTAAGCTTTCGTCCAAAGTGACTTTCCTAATTGCCATTACTTCTGCAAGGAGAATAGGTGAGTTGCCTTCCTTACTGATAATGTACCCTTATTTGAAATCGGGTTGTAATGAGGCCAGATCTGAGGTTCAAGCCTAAGGTTCAATCTACTGGTCACTGCTCTCAGGCAGTAATTCTTCCCATTTTCCACTCCTCGGGCAACATGCCCTCCACCTTGTATGTTTTTAGTGCTCTTCTGATATAGCTAATGAGGACGAGGTCTTTTAAAGTTTACTAATATCTCTTTGTTCCTCATGGGGTGGTATATAAAGGAAAAAATTATGATTTTTCAGGCCTATGGAATTGCAAGGTAATGTTGTTGCAAGATGTATCTGCTTTTTAGGCAGAGACAGGAAATGTGTTTCTCCAAGAAGGATGTAGAGCTGCCACCTGGGCGAATTACAATACTCTTCTTTCACATTACATTTGTCCTCAAGAGACAGACAGTTTTTGTGTATCTATGTTGACAGCAGCAATGAAGTAATTGTAAATATAGTTCTGTTCAAAAGCATATAATTGTGTTTGTTGTGTCTTTTCGCTTGGGTACATCCTCCCAAGTTCCAACTATGATGAGGAGGACTTACGCGGGAGTAATGAACTAGTTACTTACTGGTAATCTTCATTAGCCTTAGGATAGTCCTGCTCGTTGTACTAAGAACCACCCTCCGTCCCCTCCTGGTACACATTTATATTGGCTTGGAAACAACAGGGTGTCGGGTTGAGGGGATAGATGTTATGCACATCTTGCTTAAGGGATTTCTGTCCGGAGGGAAAACGGCCTCACAAGTTACAGCTATGAGGAGGAGGACTTCCCTGGGGGTAATAAGCATTTTCCATAGTCGCACCTGTTTCATGCTAGGTTTTTGATGCAAAGCAGACCATGCTGATCATTTCTAACATAACTATATCTTCTTCACTCTACATATTTGAACGACAAACTGATCTTGGCCTCCCACAATATGCTTTTCATGCAGACATTGAGACTGGTGCTTTACCTGCAAGGAACTCCGTTCAGCTATGGACGGCGCTGCTTTTCAAGGTTAGGAACTCAATTCTGTTATTACTGGAATATTGTATTTGGTATTTTTTATTTGTTTTGTGTTTCAGTAACTGTAGACATAGGTTGCACTTAATAAAGACATGACATTAGCGCTTTTAATTAGAGCAGCATATAGCATTCTGAGGGAGAAAATCATGAAAGTTTATACCTAAATATGACAATGTTGGAAGTAAAAGACAAAAACAAGCATTAATCAATGCAATGGTTTTTGTATTTGCTCCAGTTAGAGCTATTGGCGCTAAAAATTCCTAACTGGACTTTTCTGCCACATAAATTGAAAATGAAAAGTAAAACATTAGTTGACATAAGCGAGCAGATTGAAAGCGCCATGGCCGCCATGATCACGAAGGAGAGACACAAAAGGAAAAAGAAGTTTGCTCACAGTCAAACATATTGGCAGTCATTCAATTATCCATGTAACGGGGCAGTCTGCAAGCCAGTAACAAAACCTCCCCAAGGACGGACAAATGCAAAGCATTTACCAATCATAACAAAGGATTTTTGAACGGCAAGCCCACAAACGAGTGAGTATGATGGGCGTGTGGTGGGCGTGGTTAAAAGCCTGCAGCAGTTACAATAGGTCAAAGTGCTTGAACACTTGACTTAAAAACAAAGCAATGCTTAGGTTACAAGCAAGGCACATTCTTTCTGCCTTTTGGCTTTTTAGTTCCATAACAAAACAAAAGTGCCATGCGTAATCAGTCATAACATTTCTAAACAGTACATGGAGGTAAAAGAGAGACTGCAGGAGAAGTTAAGGAGAGGAAAATGGGCACTACCCACGTAAAAAATATTTTATTGAGTTTTATATACAGCTCTCTATCTTTCATTTTGGTAATTCCAGAGTGCTAGGAATTAGTCAGACAAGGTACGCTTCTACCCTTACTACAATTTTGCTAAAAATCCTAATTAGGGCAGAGTAAGAGTTTCTGCCCAAATCAAGAATACCAGTTGAGCGGAAACCCACAACTTTATGTCTAAAAATCTGTGAAAATATTTTTTTGTGGGAAAGTCATAGAAATCAACGGAAAACCTCCAGAAATTGATGTGCAAACAGCAATTTTCTTGATTATTCCTCAGTCTTAGGCCTTAAACTTGTAATACTACAGGGAATTTGTCCGGTGAAATTCACAGCTAGGACATCTGGCATACTCCAAATTAGGGCTCATTGAGTGGAGAGAGCCAATCTGTGTTTTGAATTGAAATGCAGTAGAGCTGTAACAGTTCAGTTATTGTAATGCTCTTCTTACAGTATATGTAGATTGGTTGTCTCCTCAGGCTGTGCTTCAGAGTATTTCCTGCCTTGGTGCCTGGAGTCCAAGTGACCTGCTTTTGTGTTTCAGTCCTTTACACACTCGTTGGATGGTCAGATGTGTAGTCCTTGAGTGTAGGATCCTGTTTGGACATTATCCAATGGTCGAAGGTTCTGCAGGTTCACCAGGCAATCACACCAATATGCTGTCTGTGCAATGCAGAGAATTTGATGCCCGTGTCCCCTGACAGCAGGTGAAATGTTTTCTTGTCGAATTTTTGTTTTCCATTCTTCTAGAACTTTTGTAGCCTTATCACGAGTTTCTTTCAGGATCCTAGTGGAATTGACCGTTCTCCAGCCTTGGGGTACCATAGTCAGACTCCCATCAGCTCACATTGGTACGAAGGACAGGAATAATTTCCAGAACATGGAAAGATGCAAGCGTATTTTCTTCGAACATCACTTTAACCAGGGAAGTGAAGAAGAGGTTTGAATTTGAAAAGGCTCCCCAGGTTCTTCACCATCAATGTGCTAGAAGGAGGTTGTGCTCCAAATCTGGAAGTGATGCTTTAAACATAGTGAAATATATGGGCATAATTTAGTTCTTGGCTCCTGGTTTCGAACATTTAATTTAGCTTTTATTAGTTGTAAAACATCAAAAATGGTTTTCCTAAAGCTTTTCTTCTAACAATTTAAAGCAAGGGACCCTAAACTCCTGAAGATGCGCTTGTATGCTGTCTCACTGGACAGGAAATTATGAGGTGCGCAAAACATTGAGGGAGAAATTCCAGTATGTTCTTAAGCTCTTTCTTTGCTTCTACTCTACTTTAAAGTCTAGCTATTTCCTTTTGGCCTTGAAGTGCCAAAAATAGCTTACCTTAAGCCTTGTATTTGTTTCATCTAAATATCTGAGATTGTGTGCTCGCTCGTGCACTGTACACAATCAAAATTGTACTGTGCAACCGAGATTCACTGTGAATTTTCAGTTTGTTCTTTAGCAGAAAGGTCAATGCGCAGCTGACTTAGTACTCATCTGGTTCGAATCCACAGTGCGACCAGCGAAGACTTGAAAACAGAGTGAACGTTGCCAGAATAATCGCTCACCCATCTAGGACGGCGTCAAGTCACAGTATTTATTTCCTATAAGAATCATGTGAATAGGACTGCACAGCAGCCTTTGTCTATTGTTAAGAACATATTCTGAGACAACAACTTCCAGAAACAGGTGAGTACGGAAAAGCCATCTCACTATACTACATATTATGAATATATGAATACAGCGTTTTCATCTTAGTGTATGTGAGCAATAGGCATAGAACGTTATGTGTTATAATAACTTCGTGCTGCTTCAGTGGGCAAGGCAGTTTGAAAGAAACCAAAGTCCCAAAAGCCAAGCTGTCCCAGATGTCAGCCAAGGATGCTCTGCTGAAATTGTAACCACCAGTGTATCTGTTATTCAGTGATTCAGTACTGCTGTACACCGGGCTCCCAGGTGATGTCCACATTTTAGGACTACAAGCCCATTAAAATGGTGGCTTCCAAGCATCATGTAATTTTTTTGCAGTTTTGACCATCTGTCTGCCAAGACCCACCTGTGATCGCAGACATCTCGTGGCAATGCTGGGAGATCGTGATGATGGTGAGGCGGAAAGGCAAACAGCAAGAGCTGGTGTCTGTAGAGCTGTGATAAGAGGTGGGGATGTGGTTTTTGGGGTGATTAGGAAAACGGGTGGTGGACAGTGATGGTATATAGTTGGCACTGCCGGGAGAGCAGGAGTGTGGACATTTTAGGGCACATGATGCCTCAAGCTGGGAAATGGAGCATCAGACAACCCCTCCATCAATTATTACCTTTGCTTGGTCTTTCCTGACAAGATTACTCCTCATGTACAGAGAAGCAAGAACTTATTTCTTGAACATTTCCATTCTAGAGTAATATATTAGATAATATCACTGCTTTGAGTGACATTTATTGAAAGTAATAGTTTCTAAACAAAACTGTTCTAGGGATCAAGCCATGCCTGGAGTGCTCTGCTATTTTGGCTACTAGTACCCATGTGACAAGAGTCGATCCAGGCAAATGCCTCAAGCCAGGTTCGAGTTGTCTTTGGGTTTCCCACTTTTAATGAAGACTTTGCCACTTCTCAGTGAGGCCTCGAGACTGGTGTTGACATCTTATGATATTTAATTTTTCATATTTTATTTCTGTACTCCAACTTAACCGTTCGGTATTGCAAAGCAATGTTGGGATTTGATTGAAGAAAATAGTTGTGAAGGTGTCCCGGATTGCATGAATACATTATGTACACCACCATGAGCTGCAGCTGAGGATACAACAGGCAGGTTTGTATATGGGATCTGGTGAGGCTTAGAACAACGCTCGCCTTTTAGTCTTCATGGCTTAATGGGGTGGTATGAACTGCATAACCTATTACCACTACTATTAAAGGCCTCATTCCTATGGAATCAGAGGTCAATCGATGGTCCATCAGAGGCCTGTGTGAAATGAATTTGTGCTGTCAAACCCGGATCCTTCGTGAACATGTATCTCAGGGCTGCATCGCCATCGTTGTGAAAGGTGAATTCACCAGAAGAAGGACCCTTGATCCAAAGTGCAAGGGCATTGGATGGACTTTTCCATTTCACAGAAGATAAATTACATATTACAAGGGATGTGTGGTGAAGTGAGGACAGTGCTACACCTGCCTGCCCATAAAAAGGGGATGTTACTTTGAGGCGCTCGGTTTAACACCTGCCCACAGCGCACAGTGCCGACACATTTAGAAAGATGGCTTCTTGCTGT
The DNA here is from genome assembly GCF_031143425.1 of Pleurodeles waltl. Lineage (NCBI taxonomy): Eukaryota > Metazoa > Chordata > Amphibia > Caudata > Salamandridae > Pleurodeles > Pleurodeles waltl. Next base: position 1,487,271,822 of record NC_090444.1, read on the forward strand.
GTCAGCATTCTCTCCCACTCTCACTCGGTCACACCACATCTGCATTCTAGATACATTTACTTGAAGGTTTATCTGGAGTAAACAATAGCTTATTAACCTCTTCTTCTCCAAAGTGAGCGTCATTCATCGGGCCACCGCAGTGGGGAAGGTCGTGGCTAGAACGCTGACCCTCCCCCGGCAGATAGCAAGAAGGCAGATGCTGCTTCTTACCTCACCTGGCGCACAAAACCAGCTTTGAACTGTCGTAGTTTGGGCATTATTGTGTGAAGAGCTGGTCAGTAGCGTGGTAAGGATGCCATGGCCCTGCTGCAAGCAAGGGAATAGCCCTTTTGACTGTTGCTGGGGTAGCAGAATACAACAATTATCAGAGTTCAGTGGGCCCCGAGGGCTCTGGGTCTCAGTGCAGCTGCACCTGCTGCACTAATGAAGCTGGTGTGTGGCTGTAAGATGCAGAACTCGGCCTCTCTGAATCTTTTGTCAACAGCTGAAAGTGCTGCTGGTATTTTTACCTTCCAGTGGACCTGGGTGTTTATCCGTTTTGGGAGGAGTGATCTATTGGCCAAGTTAACCATTGTTTAGCCGGATCAAGGTTCGAATGTCGGTTCTCGAGTTTCACCCCATTGTGCGACCCTGCGAAAATATTCACCTGTGCGGGTTGAGGTATCTGCAGTGACTGAATGGTCTACAGGTATTAAACCCAGATAATTCTCAAGGCATTAACTGCATTTACATGGCATAAACTGTCCTCACTGTTGCTTCCGGTGTGTGTGTTTTTGCTGGACCGCGGTGTTGTAAGTGCCACATGGCCCTAAAGTGAAACCAGGAAAATGGTACCTCATGCTCCCACACCCCGAACTTGCCAGTAAAATACAGACATTAATTGTGGTGTAGTGGGTTTCCCACAACACTGCACGTGTTACACTGTGGACAGCTAGACCCCTACTGCTTTTAGCGGTGTATGTCATGCCATCTTCAGTTCTTTGTACGGGTTAATGTGCAAAGTGAAGAATTCAGTAGTGTTTTCATTATTTAAATGTAGATGTATAATTGTTTTCTAAAGGGAAGAAAACATGCAGGATCGACAAATGGAAAAAGGCAAATTGTGCTGCGCACATTTAATCAATACTCACCTACCAACATTGATGCTTCCCTCAGTCCTCTGCTATTATGGCTTTCCAGTTCCTGCTCCTTTGTAGCTGAAACGGGAAGTGACATCACGAGTGGGCTATCATAGACGGAGCCTTCTTAGGGTGACCAGGCATCCCGGTGTTGCAGGGACAGTCCCGGTTTTTCATCACCTCACCTGGCAAATTTCACTGATTTCAACTCATGGCCCGGTTGTTAAGGAGTGTCACGTGAACAAAGAGGCAGGCATGCGTTTAAGTGTTCCAATGCGCAGTTAGCGTCAAGACTTAATTTAATAAACACATTCGAGCCTCTGTGTAAAAGAATGCATGCAATTTATACTCTTTGGTGTTTCTTTGTCTGTGTTTTCTGGTGGTGAGCTCTGTCTTAAGTCATTCTGTTGCACCCTGTCGGTTCAAAAGTCGTAGCCCTACTTTTTTCTTCATGAAATGTCCTGGTTTTTGGTTTTTAAAATCTGGTCACCTTAAGCTTTCTTCATCAGGTGATGCTTTCTTTCTGCACATTTTTGCTTCTCGCAGCGGAGTATATAAATAGCACTGAAGCAAAGGTGCTCACCTTTACCCAACATCTGCTTCTACCTGTTTTGGTATACAATTTGATATTTAAATATGTGTGTTGTTCCCCAGTTGCCAATATCACTGCTGCTAGCGGGTCTGTGGCATGTCAAACAGCCATACATTAGGTGTCCCCAGACCAGCAGATTGCGCTACTCGTAGTTCACTCACACTCAGTTGTGTGATCTACGTGGGACACGTTCTGTGCAGCAGGCACATTAACCCTCAGCCCTACTACACGATGAGTCGAAAATGCCACTAGACATAATTGATCTCTCACCAGTAGAAACATTAATCACCACAATTATCTTGACATTTGTATTGCCTGAAAACTGCTGGATACACAAGGAAGTTCACTAAAACAAAAGCTATTTTTAAACACAGTGCCCCACACCAAAGTCAGGGCCAGTGTATGGCTGCTCTGGTCCCACCATCCTAAAGCCGGTCTTGCTTCTGATTGTCTGACAGAGTTCGACTAGCAATGTAACAAGTCACAGGCCAATGAATACTCTAGTACATAGACACATTTAATAAGATGCATCTAGAAAACACCTACTTATCTGCATAATAATGAATGAGGTGTGCAGAGAAAATGAAGGAGATAGTGGTGCATTTATGTAACTAAACATATAATAATACATTCAGTGAAAGAAAAGCTCTTTCGTTCAATTCTAGGAAATGGGTCTTAAATATTGAAATATACAGGAACACCCTGGACAAGGTTTATTTGCGAGGAAGGAGCATTATTGCAAGCACATTAATATAATAAACAATACCATGAACAAGGCTTCTCTTCTCTGAAATGGAAAAGCACACAGAGAAACACATGCATGTGAAGAATGCTCAGTCACATAAAATAGAAGTGGGCTTTCTTTCTGCAAATGTGAAATCATGTGAGTGCAGAATGTTTGAGGCCTAGTCAGGCGAATGCCTAAATTAAGCATTATCTTCTAATTATTAAAAAGACTTTCACACTGACAGTCGTCTCTGTCACACTCTCCATGACAGTCATAGTATGAGTCCAGAACAACTCTATTGAGAGGCAGAGCAGAATATATGTAGTAGATCTGCCCCCTGCATCTGGCACCCTGGGCACCTGTGGCGGTGGAGAGAACTTTTAACAAAGAACGTAAAAATACTGACACATACATAGTAAATCCATTGTTCATACAACAAAATCCATCACAGAATTTAAAGATCAACCACCTTAAACATCATGCTGGTATTGAACATCTAGATAATGTATGTGAACAGAGAGTTAGACGATGTCCTGCAATCAAGGGTGTGTTGCAGCCTGCACTGAAAGGGGAAAGAAGTGTGAAACTACAATGGTTTTGTCATCAGTGTGCAGGACCCCAGCCAGACCTCGGGGTGTTCATTTTTTACTACCATAAACGAAAAAAAAGTATATTTGGGCATTCAAGACATACAGACCTAGTCCACCAAATTGTAAAGAAAACCTGAGGTCTAGCCATAATGATTTGTTTAAATGATCCTTCTGACAATGGGATTGCTACATTTTATAGTGAATGTTGGCCCCCAAGCCTGACACCCAGTCTGCTTGAGAAGTGCTGACACTGACATGTAGTAGTGCATCCTATCTTTAGTCCAAAGCATTAGGATGTGGTCTGTTGTTTTGGCCCTGAAGGACTTTGTGGTCTTTCTCTTGCAGTACTGTTGGCTGTTTCCATTCAGCTTATTTTCTATGTCAACTCTGTCACTAGCAGGAAGCTACCCAGGTTCTAGCAATTCAACAACAATTCGTCAAGGAGTGAAATTAGAACTAACTGTGCTGTAGTCTGCTTAGCCATTTAAGGTTTAAAAATGGAGTAAAAAGTGACGTTGAAAGACGGTAGGTAGGTTGGTCATCTTAGTGGCAAGGGGTTGATTGGATAGTGGGAAAAATACATGGTTTGTCAAACCCAAGAAAAGAAGCAGAAAGGAATGGTGGTGAAAGTACAATGATGTAGATGCAAGTGAGCGTTGAGAGAGATGGCAAAAGGTTAGTGTCCCATTAAGAAATTGTACGACAAAGGGAATATGACATTGTGGGTTCTGCTGTGAATACTAAATCACATCAGGTCGTTCAAATGGGTGGGCATGAAACATAGCCAGCAGAGCTGTCTCTCTGAAGCAGTACAGTACCACGTCTCATAAGACAGTCACATTTTCATGGGGGTCCATAATTTATTACCATTTACACAATGATATTCTTCAGTTGTGATGTTGTAGAAAAGAGAAACCTAAGGCAAACGTGTATCCATTGTCAGATGCATTTATATTTGTTTGAAATAGGAGATGGGTGCCTGCGTAGGCAAACCAATGAAAATGTGTACCACAGTCTGACAAAACTAATAGCATAGATGCCTGCCAACACCTGAGCCTTCCTTTCACAGGGAGAAGTTCTTTCCCGTAAGCAGGACTGTTCAGTGTCTGCTGCACGATCTCATAATTTCACAAGAACACATTCAACAAAGTTATATTGAATTGGAATGCAACATTGTTATTCCCAGTCATCAGACACACTTTATTGCTGTTGGCAGTGCAAATCCTATTTAAAGAAGATTCACTTGTTATTTATTACTTGTTTGCACTATACAGAAAGCTAATCTGGTTCTGAGATCCCAAAAAAATAGGGCTTTGAGAGATGGTCCCGTTACGGCTCACTAAGTCATTCAACTTCCCAGTCCCTGCTGGCAGGATGGCTCAGCTAGTCAAAGTGTTCCTGCTGACAACTGTGGTGTTCTGCAGGTCATGAATTTCAGTTGTAGCAAAGAAGACTCAGTCTTCCAAGTTCCTGAGCTCAGTAAATTGAGTATCCGTAAGAAGTCACCCAATTCACAAAGTGACTTTTCGAACTGAATTTCATTTGATTTAATAAGCTAAGTATTTGTCCAACTCTTTTCTAGGAGTAACCGTACACTCGTAAAGATATTTACTATTAAAGTCGATGTACTGAAAATAGAATGCTTTTTTAAAGGTTACTCTTTAAGGGTTCTTATCACCACTCTTTAAGGGTTCAAAATCCTCTTTTCAGTTCTGGTCTCTCTTCCAACAGCTCAGTTAGACCCATTTGTTACTCTTGTCCTCTCTTTCTCTCATATTGGCCAGGGAAATCTTTTACATGAAACAGAGGTTTCTCAATTAGGATTGGTACTGTTCTCATTCTGAGTTCTCTCTTGGCTGATTCGTCCTTGACTTTTATAGGAATTGGCTTTTCCTTCATTCTCCCCCTCCTCCTCATCCCAGGTATCCATTGGCCACCACCACCATTTGTCCTCATCTTGTCTCCTCCCGCCTGTCACTATTGGTTCCTGCATCCTTTGGCTCCCATACAAAACCCATAGTCTCTTCCTTGAGTTTCCCACATTCTCCCTGTGGTGTGTTTGTTATTCTGCCTAACAGGTCAGATATCTGCTCCTAGCAAAATACTGCCTTTTGCAACCCCTCCATTTCTCTGCCTCACATGCCCTCCAGGAACTGTGCTCCCAGTTCCTTCCACCTCTTTACTTCACCCAAATACTACTGTGAGATGGGGCTCCCTTTCCACCCGTTTGGAGATATCCTCCCAACCACCGCAGTTGTAGGTAGCTGCTGTTTTTTTGCTTAGAAGGTACCGCAGGTGCCTCAGAAGGTCAGGTCATGGTTCCACAAACTATATAGACTTAATTCCCCCTCAGGCATTTTTAATCTATGACCTGGCACTCTATGCCCCTCAAACTCTCTCTTGCACTTTTTTTTGTCTCAACGTTCTCCCTTTGTCACTCAGTTTCTGTCTTTCTCTTCCTCTCCCCCCCCTTTGTGTTCTTTTTCTCTCTTGTTCTGGGTCAGTCTCATGAGGTTTTCCTGTAGCTTGGTCCACCTACGAAACATTTTATGCTACAGAATATGTGTTGTGACACTATTTGAGTGAGATACAGGCAAATGACTAACAAAATATACTGTTATTCCTGAAAACAAAGCAGCCCAGTATCATGCTTATTTATAGGCACAGATTACTTTAAACTGTCAGAATAAATATGTAAGATCTTAAAATCCAAATAAAGTCAAGGCAGTGGCTGTGTGCCATTCCATCTAGGATGGTCCTCAAATTTGATGGACCTTTTTCTTGTCCCCTTATTACATTGCAGTCCCTCTCACAGCCTCATGATGAACATTCTGGTATTCAATCTGGTAATTCAGTCCACCAGAGAAGCGTTATTGTCCATGGTGAAACAAACATCTCATTAGTGGGCTCATCACAGATTACCCGAAACGTGCAGGGAGGCCCTTAATGTTCTTCCTGACAAACCCAGGCAATATATCTTTACAGCGCTCTAGCTGAACTCTACCAGCATTTTAGTTTTCAGGAGGCAGTCCTTTTTAGGTTGAGCGTAGCAGCGCACAAGCGCTGCTTTCTGACGTGTTGTTATCTATCTGTGGGCTTTAACCACACCCACCTCACGCCCATCACTTTTGTTTGTTCCTGGGCTTGCCTTTAAAAAATCAATGTTTGATGGTATTGGTAAATGTCCCTTACCTTTGTCCCGCCTTGAGCCTGTTTTGTTACCGCCTTGCAGACTGACCCTGTTACATTGCTTATTGCACGATCACCCTTATACTTTAGTGTGAGCGAACTACTTTTCTCTTTTGTCTCTCTCCTTTGCATTGCAGGGCCATGGCAGTTTCATGCGCAAACTCCATCCCTCCTTCACATCGCGCTCCAAGACACTTTCAAGTTTCATGCACTGCAAACTTGCGCAGAGCTATTGCAGTTGATAATTTCCATCTTTATTTGTGTCTCTGAGCATGACGGAGTTTGTATATGTCTCTTTTCGTCTCTGGGTGTATGTGTGGTAAGTTTATAAATGTATTCCAGTCTGTTCTGATGTATTCCAAAGAGTAGCTCAGCAATCCCAAGTCGGAAGTGGCGTGGCAGGACATAAGCATCGTACTAGAAGCTGCTTCTTGACGTAAACACGGCGCCAGCAGCCATTTGCGCTGCAGTGAGTGTAGGAGCCAATCCTTAGAGACATGGAGATGAGTGACTAGCAGGACTCTACCTCGGGGCATGCTGGGACACAATGGACCGTGGGTGTCAAGTCCCATAATGCACCAACGAACCTCTGCCAGTGGGTACAGAGGTAAATCAACAGGCACCAAAAGTCACTTTTAGGCCTTGTTCACAGTGCGTTATTGTAAACAGCAGGCATGATTAAACCTCCACGATACATCAGTGGTGTCTCTTTACCAGCAAGGGTGCATGCACACACACACACACACACACTTTAACTAAGGACGAGGCCAGGTACGCGGACAACATCCACACAATGGTTAATCGTATTTTCCTCCAAAGAGATCCAAGCTAGACGGGCAGGATTTCCCACCCGGTCCTATCTATTTTTTTTTCTGTTTGTAGTCCTGATTATGTTGTTAATAACGTAGCACTGCACGTACCAGAATACTTCAGAGCTGGACTGGATGAGTTACCGGCTTCTGCACTGAGGCATGCTGGCAAAGAGACTGGTCTACAGCTTCTAAATCACACCTACACCTGCTCCTGCATTGCGAGGTTTTAGGAAACGGACAAGATTTGAGTTCCTATCGCTGGATTGTGTAGTGTGTTATGCTGAGAATGAATACAAATCCCACAATACAACAATGTTTGCCCCGGGCACTAGTGCATGCGCTCTTGCTTGTGAGACGTTGATGGTTAGCAGACTGTGGAGATTACAATCTAAAATGGCAGGGTGAGATGATCTGAAAGGACTTGTCTGTGTTTTACATTAATAAATTATGCATCACAGTTTTTTTTTTTTAGAATGTTTAAGTTGCGTTAGAGGCCTTCTTAGGTTGCTGTTGTTGCTCTATATTAGTTCAGGTAAGCGTACTAGCTTTAACCCTTTCTTATATCGCAGATGATTTAGTCTATCATACTTTTGTGAAGAGATTACTTTACTACATTTCAGGTTACAGCAAATAATTTCCCATTTTAGGTTTCTTTGTATTACAATGCAGAAGCAATTTACTCCTTGGAGATCACCGCACATGAATAAAGAAGGTTACTGTAATTACTTTATCCCTACATTTCATTACGGATTGAGATGACTTTGATTACTCTAGCATGCCATATAGGCCAAGTGATTTTATGATCACTTAGCAACATCCGAGATTACAGAAGGATTGTCCACTTTACATTGTTCTGCCTTACACTGCAAAAGGGGATTGATCTGATTAGATCTCCTCAGTAGATTAAAAAAGTTATCATTTGGACTGGTTTGGGGGCCAGAGGATGGGCAGGGGCAAGTGTGTTGTTTTTGTTTCTGCTGAAGGTAGATGGAAGTGCTTCAGTTATATGCAGGGCCACTGGAATTATGTGACAGAGAGGACCAAGTTATGCAGCAGGGTTGACCAATTTATGTGGCAAGAAAAGCCCAGTTATGCATTTAAAACGCCAATAGCTCTAACTCAAACAAATGCGAGACCTATTACATTGCAAATGCTTGTTCACTTTCTCAATGTAGTTACTGTCCCCGTCCTATATGCTCCGCAGATTCTCCGGGCGAGTGCCTTAATTTTTCAACAGCATGTTATTGGAATCAAAACCTGGAGTTTTGTGGCGATCTCAGGAATGCTTCCGTTAGTTTCACTGCTTTCCAGGGAGGAAAGCGATCTGTTCAAGCTGATTAATACCTTTGAATGTTTTACTTGTTGCCTACTTATTTTCTATGGTCTCCTTGACAACCTCTCTCTTATCTATATATTTTAACTTTACGCTTGGATACGGGTTATCTCTGGTTCTTGCAAAACAATAATAATGTGAAGCAGAATATGTATTTAGTGTGTTCAGTCTTCACTGGTTCACCGCTCACTTCTACTCATCCTATGGTCTACTATTTGTTTAATAGGGTTGGGGGAGCCAGAGAATTAACGGGGAGTCCTAGCCAGGGCTCTGGCTTGGCTCAAAGAGCCCAAACACGTGTCGAGCTTCCTAAGAAATTGTCCTGTGAATACTCCCTCACTTTCTCTCACTCTCCGTCTGTCTCATCATCCGCCTTGTCTTTCTCACCCTCCCTCTTTCCTTCTTCCACTCTTTCTGTAGCTCTCTTCTCCTTTTGTCTCAGTCCCTTCTCTTTCTCTTTCTGATTACCTCCCTTCGCCCCCTTTTTCAGGCTTTCTCTTCTGTCCTCTCATTTTCTTCCTCTGTCGCTCCTCGGGCATCCCTGCCTCTCTCCTTCCGTTCTGCTTCCCTTGCATCCCTCTCATGCACTCTCACACCATTCGTCGCAGAGAGGCTGACCAGTGCTAGGGGCCTTTTGCATTTTGGTGGTAGAAATGCAAGTAGCCAGCTGGCCCTGCCAGCCCCGCTAGTGCCGCACACAGGGGGTGCTGGGGAAGGGTCGCAGGGGAGGCAGGAACGGTGGTGCTCATGGTGGCTTATTTTTGGCTTGCGAGTCTTAGAGGACCTTGGGGCGAGTCAGAGCCGGACATTTGACTCGGACCGGGACTGAAACTTCAGTGGCTCGTCCATCTGCAGCATTTAGTATGTTGCTCACACCGTCATCTATCCCACCTTTATCATTACAGCAGCCTTCTTTCCCATTTAACGTCCTGAATGTTGCCATTCTTAGACGTGCATTTACTTCATGTTCCTCTCAGTGTTTCCATTTGGCACAAAACACCCTTGTGCCTTTTAATTTAAGTTTTTATTTCATGTAAAATTATAATCTGTTGATATGTGTAATGTTGAGAATTGACTCAGGCCAGACCAAGTAAGGCCCCGGGTAGTAGTGACTGAAGTCTGCGCGTGAGCGCAGCACTTCCCTTTATGTACCTGCTCGCGTGAGGGATGCCCGCGGTGCGCGTGAGGTTTTTTTGTCAGCCTCCTGACAGTATTTTTCTTTATGTTGCTTCTGAGTGGGGGCCAGGCCTCCTCCGAACGTTTTTGTTTGTCACTTGGATGTTTTGTTGTTATTACTATGCTGTGCAGGGGCGCCGAGACTCCTGCCGCGGATTTTTCTCCTCCCATTATATGGCAACTTCAGCCGATTACAATAGGACAAATTCAGGAGAGGTGCGAGCAGCGCGCTCTTAGTCTCTCCCTGTTTGTGCAGGTTGAGACAGACTAAGGAGATGCCCAGTTCCCGCGTCCGGATGTAGGGTGACCAGATTTTGAGGAGCAAAAACCGGGACTGGTCAGACATAAAAGAAGGGCTAAAGACTTTACTTTCACTTTAATATCTCGCCTGTCCCGTTTTTTTTGTATAACTTTGTGAATGTGTGCCTATACATATGTGTTTATTTTTATATATATATACACAAACACTTACACACACCCACACATTTACAAGACTATATATATAAAATTAGCTATTGCTTGACATCCCACCCTGCACCCCCAATGCGCCCCACCAACCTCTCTGCTCCCCACTCCATCTCTCTTGTGGGAGCAGATAGTGGACTGTGTTGCCTGACAGTAACAGATATATTACTTTAATTATTACATACTTTGTAGGCGTCTTTAATTTATGGTTCTCTAGATGATCTGACCTTTGTCCCAAAAATCGGGACATTTATTTAACAATCTGACCTTGGTCCCAAAACCGGGACATTTATTTAAAATTAAGAGAATCGTCGGGACACTGGGACAGTCCTCTAAAAACCGGGACTGTCCCGGGAAATCCGGGACGTCTGTGTCACCCTATCCGGATGGCAAGGTGAGGCTTTCAACAGGCCACCAGGTAGTGATTGGTGAGTTTAGAAGAAATATGGTACTGAGTCTTGCCCTTAAAGTTTATTCACCTAGGCTTTTGTAGAACATCTGGAAGCATAGAACAAAACTCCCCTGTTCATGGACAAGCCAGGGAGGAGTAGGAGGGCAAGTCCATGTGTCTCATTAACTCCTCTTGGATTGCCCTTTCATGACCAGGGAAGTGAAGGAGGCAGGGTGGCTTGGGCTGGAGGGGTTTGTGGGTCTCCAGCTCTTGGGCCGTGCCAGGGTCCCTGCAGGTCCTGCCCACACCGGAGCTGTTTTCTTTTTTCTGTGACTTGCAAATGGATTTGCCTGACTTGCGAGTCATGACTCGTTCATTCTTTACTCTAAATTAATGGGGCAGGGAAAATATATGAATCTAATCTTTTTGCCTTGTTTGTTATTTTTGTTCCCTAAGTTTGATAACCAAGTATACCGGTTCATGAGATGTGCATTGTTGGATGACAGGAAAAAAGCAGCTTAGCCAATCAAATTTAATGCTTCATTCAAAGTTGATCCACTAATTTGTGGTCGACCCAAACTGTCACATAGTGTTTTTTCTCCTTCTCTAATATCACTGTACTTATTTACACCAAGTCTCAAGAAGATTGCAGTTGGGGCCAACCACTATCTTTGTGCAAAGTTGGTATTCATCAAGGAAGATCCCAGGGATTGTGTGTAGTGACTTTTCAGTGAGACAATGTCACATTTTGTACAATCTTTTGATCTCATTCAGTTAATGAATAAACAGTCTTGGAGGCTTGATGTGTGTGTCATGCTTCTGGTAGACTGCTTCAGTTATTACACCTCACATTGTTTTCATTTCCTATACTATTATACTTTTGGATAAAATATGCTTTGTGTAAAGTTTATATTTTGCTGTAGTTAAAAATACATTTGTTTAATTCGTCCCAATAATAAACTACATGTTTCTATAATTTGATTTTATGGAGTTTTGCTTTTCTTTGGATGAAACACGCTCCTGATTCGCAAAGAGAAATCAGTAGAATCTAAATGTTTAAGACACCTATGCAAATCAGTAATATATGCACGGAATGACAGGACCTGCTAGCTCGTGGGAGCTTACCCATGGTGAAGGTGGGCCCAGGCAAGATGTTCATGCACAATCTGACAAACCAGTATCATCTGCCAGGCAGGATGGTATTAGACACTTTATAGACACTGAGAGCAATGTGCAATACTTGGACGATGACTTTCAGTGACTCACCCACTTAAATAAGTTATGCTCTGATGACCGGCAGACAAGGAGATGAGCACGATTACTGTTATCATTATTCCTAATATTGATTGTTATTATGGATAATGTTTTCATGTTTGTTTTTTTCTCTTTGGCATTGCCTTTGTGTATTACTTGTGGAGGGGATTAGCGCGCCTCAGGTCTGCTGCTCGTTTAATGGCACCTGAGACGATTTGAGTTTGCGTTGCTCAGCCCCAGTGTGCAATGGGATGTCAGGTGTAAGTAGACAACAGAGTGGCCTTCAAGTCACAGCAGGATTTATGCTTTAAATGTTTAGCCAGCTACAACCACTAGGGGATACTTCGGACCAGGCCTACTGAGGGGGATTCAGCATTCTGCCGAGGTTTGAAAACTCTCTGCCAATGTTTATAGAGTAAAAATGATTCATTAGAGTACTCAAGAAATCAGGTGTTTTAATGGTATTTTCTTTCAACACTCATATTTCCCAAGAAATCAGATCACACCTTGCCAAAATGCCCTGTGTTATCACGTGGAAGTTGGTGCAATCCTCTGCCTGCTGGCGGCCGCTGGGTCCCTAAAAATAGCTTGCTGCTTCTTTTCATGCAATGGTGCCCATGTTGTCTGAATGCCATCACCGTCCTTGGCAATATAAGGCTCACAGCTGCTGCTTTTGTCTTTCACAATAAATACTTTGTTCGCCCTCGTTCTGAGCTGCACCGTGCCTTCGACACTGTCTGGGACCATTTAAAAACGCAGCCTGCTCTCGTTCAGCGGGGTTGGGAGTGAAGTGGTTGCCTTTCCCCTACAGTCACATGGGTCTTTGACCACATTTGGCGGGCACTAGTGACTGTCTGTGCAGACAGACAGGCGAAGACCGGCAGTGGGCTCAGGGGAGATGGGCACAGACTAGTGGACGGACAGATAGAAGGTTCTCTGAATTCATTCACTCATTATACCTGATGCTACTCTTGTAGTAAAGTTTAAAGTGAACGTGCCTGAAGAGTGACACTTAACTTATCCAAGAAGTTATAAAAACGCCTGATCATGTTTGTAGGCTCTGTATAGTAACATAGACGCCCAGACTTGTATGGCACATAATGACTCTGGCTCACAGGGCCCCTGTGGCAGATTCCTTGAGTTTACTTTAAAGACGGACTAGACATGCTGTCCAATCGTAGCTTTGCTTACCAATTGCTGTTCCTGCCCTGTTTTCGTCCAGGTCCTTTTAGAGCTTTTTTGCCTCCAAATCTTTTGCTGGTAGATTGCCCATTCATTCACTAAAAGTTTTCTGAAAAAACAGACATTCTACTGAAACTCGCACATCTGCTTGTGTCGGAATGCCGTCACTATTGGCCATGGAGTTACACACAGTTGTAGCTCCGCTCTTGTAGGTAAATGTAGTCATAGGAGGAGTCGGGAAGCCTGGTTTACATCTCGGATTTCAACCCACTGTAGTGTTCGGAGGTGGATGTCTTCTTCCTGTAGTTGCAAGAGGAAGTGTTTGCTGTGCCTGAGATGAGTAGGCTCTTTCTCCCGGAGGAAGACTTTCAACCGTGCAGTAACGAGTAGGCTCGGGGAAACTAGAGGCATTGTTGGAGTATTACCAGGGCATACGCATGGGCGTCATTTAGGGGTTGACAGTGGTCGTAGCTGTGACCCCCAGCTTGCCCCTTGCGACCGCTGGCACTACCTTTGCGACCCCTGGCCTTAGGGGTTGCAATATAAATAATAATATATTATTCACTATTAGGATAATAAAAAATGCTGGAATATGAACCTCCTTGGTAGCTGAGGTAAGTAAAAAACACATTTAAATGTATGTTGTGTGCATGCTTGTGGGTGAGATTGTGCTTATGTAAAAGAGTGTGTGTATGGGTGAATGTGTGTGTATGTGTACGCATGTGCGTGTGAGTAAAAGTAAAGATGAAATGGCATGTGATGTCACTTCCACCACCCCAGGCATTTTGGTGAATTGATGTCCAGGGGCATATGACATCAGCGTGTTTGAAGCACCTCCAGACCCCATTTCAACCTAGCTCCTACCTTACATAGGAGTGTTTTTTACAATAGCAATAAGCAATAGTGTCCACAAGACGTGGCCATCCTTTAGCAAATTGCATAAGGATAAGTTGTTTCGAGATCTATTTGAGTAATCCGGTAGACTCTTGATGCCTTTTTAATTTAGCTTTATTCTTTCCTTGATTCTTCTAAAAAGTGGCCAACACGTCTTTTGCGACCTGTATGATTATACCTGTCACTTCAACAGAGCCAAAACCTCTGTCACACTAAACTACTGATATAGACAATATTGCTATTTATTTATCATGGCTAGCATTTCTCCTTTTTTGCAGGGAAAATATTAATGTAATAGCGGTTCAGAAGGATAAACTGATAAAAGGGATTATGAGGACTTACTAGCAACCGACTTCATAACTGTCTTTTAGTTCTCCCAGTGGATCGCTCAAATGAGAACGAAACATGTTTTTAACGTTTGTGTTTGAGAACAATAAAAGACAGAATAAAGCTAAATAAAAAAAGGCATCAAGAGAATAACGGATGGTTAATGTTCAAACAGACCTCAAAACAACCTATCCTTTTGCCGTTTGTTCAAATAGCGCTATGGGACATATGGGCTTTAACTGTTTCTGGAGATCTGATAGTCTGTTAAGTAGAGCTCCTACCTCCCCCTTTTTATTCTTAAGTAAATGATGACCCGGGATAAAAACACCCCTGACTTTGCTTGAGGACGCTCAGACTTGACATTAGTCAACAACACAATGGGAGTACCAGATACCTGGGACAGTAATGCTTAAATATTACTCCTGAACCTTACCATCGTATCTCATAATATGAGCTACAGCTCCTTTCCCTGTTTTCTTTAATTCTCGATGAAAATATTGCCCCAAACAAATTCAGTCTGTACTTAATTCCAAATCCAGTAAAATTCCCTACAACTGGTTTAATTGTCTACTTTCAACTGCAGCCCTAGCATATTTGGGGACAGGTACCAGGCAGTGGGACAAAACACAGCTTGAAGTTTTTTTCAGAGAGATGTTTAGGTAAGGTTGAGATTTTGGGAACGTGTTTTGGAGTTTAAGATTTAGCAAAACAGATTTTTTCATTTCGTTTTCACAGCATATCGTAATAAAATACGTAGGCCAGTGGTTCCCAATCTGTGGTCTTGGGGGAAGGGGGTCTGCGACTGCTCAGAAAATTAAATAAGATTAACAATTTAGGTCCCCAGCTTTCAGTAATGACTCGGGGGGGGGGTCCCTGGATTCCAATAATGATTCAGTGGGGGTCCCTGTGTTCCAGTAATGATAAAGTGGGGGTCCACAGTAGTCAAAAGGTTGGGAACCACTGCTGTAGGCGATTAATATGCTTAAAACCATGGTAAGTTCTTTTCTTTTCTGTCCGTTAAGGTTGTTATAATCATAGGATTCATGTGTTTTCCATCAAATGCTTGCCAAGTAAGTGTTCAACATTGTGTCAGCGTCGTCCTGTTTTAACCTCATATCGTCCTCTTATGGACTCAATACAGAACACCCCGTACTGCTCTCTGAAACTGTTGTTACTTTTGTATTTTCTTTGAGGTCTGAAGTAGTATTTGCCCTCCAGCAAGACTACATGATAAATTCTTTGATGTTCTGATATGATGTTGCCAAGTAAGGGGCGCTGATATTTTTCGTTATTGTTTTTGATGATACAAGTGGTTCCTGTTTCCATTTCTTTTCAACAGAATTGCCAGTTGTGAGACTGAAGCAGTATATTAACACACCAATTGTTCCTCGAATTTCTATTTACGCAATTGCCCTAATACATGCAGCGCAAGGTGAAGCTACAGTGAAAATTATTTTTTATTATTAAGACCTGCTTAGGTCTTGCTTTTGCACAAAATAGCTGTGGTTAAAAACTCATGTTTCATAGCAATGATGACATTCCCATAAATGACACATCTTAATCAAGTGTGATTCCAAAATATGTTCTTGAGAGTGTATTAAGGTGTACCAGTGAAGGCATCCCATGTCAACAATTACTAATCGTTCGCTATTTATCCTTTGTTAGGGGAACATTACAAAGCCTTCACTTCTGCAGACAAAACAAGCATTTTACGCAGCAAATTAAAATGCCTGTAATTAAATACCAGAGTAGTGACTAATGTAGTGTAACTATTTGCCTTATTGGTAATACAAAACTACAAATGGATACCCACCGAAACCAGAAGAACAGTCACCCAAGCCCTCGTAAGCAGAAAACGTGACTACAGCAATGCCCTCTACGCAGGAACCACAGCCAAACTCCAGAAGAGGCTGCAACGCATCCAGAACGCCTCTGCACGCCTCAGCCTAGACAGCCCCCGCCACTGCCACATCACAGACCACCTGAAAAACCTGCACTGGCTCCCAGTCAGCAAGAGAATCACCTTCAAACTCCTCACCCACGCTCACAAAGCACTGCACAACACCGGACCAGAATACCTCAACAGACGACGCTCCTTCTACACCCCGACTTGTCATCTCCGCCGACCTTGCCCTCACAACTGTCCCACGCGTCCGCAGAACTACAACTGGCGGTAGATCATTCTTGCACCTTGCTGCCAAAATGTAGAACACTCTACCCACCTGCGCCAGACCAAAGACCTCCTTACCCTCCTTACTTCTCAGGACCTGGTTGTTCGAGCAGTAGCAACACCTCCCCTCCCCCCACCTTCTCCCTCCCTCCTCAGTGCCTTGAGACCCTCACGGGTGAGTAGTGTGCTTTACAAATCCCTGATTGATTGATTGAATGTTAGGAAAAACTACGAAAGGATGTAAAACAGTACTTAGTGGGCAGTATTATGTTGGAAAACATGAGAAATCACATTGAAGATCTTATATGTGGCTCTCCTTTTTTAACTTTCTTGTCGTCCTAATAGTCAATATTAAAAATGCTTTAAAAGTGTTTAGGCCTCCAACCTTATTCATTTTGTCACTGTACTCAAGATAATTCAAATATGTGTTCCTCATTGTTGATCTTCAAAAACTAATTTATTTCATTATGTGTCCATAATACAAATCAATTAACATTCAATGTACTGAGCAAGTCTATTTAGATTATATTTGAATGTTATTGCCCCTTAAATAAATCTTTGCATTTGATGGGCAAGTTATGGTTTTCATTACTTGAGTGCAAGTTGTATGCATGTAACTGTCCATTAAAAGACATTTTCACTGATTTTTACCTTTTATTTCCTAACTATAGTTGCATTTTAACTGAGGTTTTTAATGGGACCTCAGAGGTTATTTTTTTTTTAAAAGGATGATCAATTGTGTTATCAACATATAGCAGTAATGACACTTTAAGTCCATCTGTGTGTGGGATGATTACAAATCAGAGCAATTAGTGAAGGGTCTTTAACTCAGTAGCACTGGTGCCACATGTGAAGACCAGATCTAACATGTTCTGCTACTCCATTTTTCCAGCACTTCTGTATCTTGTTTGGTATTTAGGTTATCTTCAAGAAGTCCCCCCTACAATAGAAGGCGAGTGACATCCAGGTTTGTGATAAATTAATGTGACTATGAAAGATAGACAGGACAAAGTGATGTTTGTGTTGCTATGTTCTTCAAAAGTGCACAGGTACAGACTAATACATTGCTACTGATTGAGGTTTGTGGTTGGTGAATGCCTGCCCAACCTTTCTGCTGCAGGGTTCATTCTTCATTAAGATTTGAAAGTGTGGCAATAGAAGAGATGCGGGTAGAGTGGTGGTGCTTTCTGAAACCAGGTTGCTGGTGCATTCCTCTTCCTCTATGATGGCGCATTCCTCTTCGTCAATCATGCAGGTTTCAAAAGAGTGTTTGCAGCTGAGTAATCTTGTACAAGTCCAATGTTGAGTGATTCACAATAAAACATGGTGTCTCTTAAATGTTTATTGTTCAAAGTTCATAATGTACTCTTAAGAGAAAGAGCTCAGTCTGGTTGGGTATCTCCAGTGAGCGGAGATGGTGAACTGTCTGAAAATTGGATTTTGCTCTTGAATAGATATTGGTTTGCATGAAGGTTGAGATTATTATTGGCTTTGTTTGAGATGGAGGGATGTTGGAATGGGACTTCCTGATCTCGATATTTCAAGGGTAACTGATTCACTCTGGGGTTTTGATTGTGTTCATGCAGTACGTCCCCAGCCTCAGACCTAGCAGTATTGGGTTTTCCCCCATTATTGTCAAGTTAAATGTATTAGCGCAGTTAAGAAAAACCAACACCAACTGTAAGATCAAATCACATAATCATGTCAAATTAAAACACAAAGCATACTCCTTATTTTAGCATATAAATATACAAAATGTTAAAAGACTATCCTCGCCTAATAATATTTAAGACAGAAACATTTACTTAAAATATGAATGATAAAGGCTGAGTCTTGAGACCATGCAATCACAAATAGCCTAGTTAAAGTGACAGTGCAACACTATACGATAAGCATAAAAGGGCATTCCACATCGAGACAACGGGGAGCGTTTCAACTGAGATTTAGGAACCCAGTTGTCTTACATGCTTCATTACAGTGAACGGTAAACCCTTCGAGCTCAAAACTGCCTTATGCTTTCCTCCGCCCACCTGTTTTTTTTTGTTATTTTTCAATTTTAATTTCTGAATAAATACCTATTAACATAAAAAACATGCGGGACACCTCTTGACTTTGACCTGACCTACTCAATTATTTTAGACATTTCTTTAAAATGTAGTCCCCCTATAGGCCAGAGGAATTGAAGTGCCACTGAACCAACTAATAACAGCTTGCCTACATGAACGAATGTTCAAAATCCTAAAAGTATGTTTCAAGTACATTTTCCTTTGTACTTTCCACATCGGACGCACGTAGTATTGGGTTTTCCCCCATTAAATTAGCTTTGTGCCTATGAAAGTGTTGGAAAAATCCTGAAACAATGAACTCAAAACAAATACTGTTAAAATGCTGTTTTTTTAGGTAATGAAAGAGAAAAAAAAATATCTTTGAAGCAATGTCAAATTGAGAATGTTCTACAGACAGCAATGTGGCATTAAGTAAAAATAATAACTGCTGAGATTAGGATGAGTGGAAAGGTAATAAATAAGGCTATTGATTAGGATTGGAGTAATGGTTTTGATTGATGCCAAGTTTTGTCTTTATCACATTCATTATTATGTCATCCTATTGTAAAATAAGAAAATTGTAATTTTCATGTTTTTAATTGTTGTATATTGCATGATAGCATTTTACATTCTATATACATGCATATATTATGTTTATGTACGTAATATTCTTGCTGATTGAGGGGGCACGCCTTGAATGAGTCATAAAACCTCAATCCCTCCTCACCTATTGCAATGAATTTTGCACCATCTAGGCCTACTAAGTTGTCAGAAAGCATAGGTTCATTTAAAATCATAAACATAAAAGAAATGTGATCGTGGTCATTTGCTGCACAGTGCCATATTAGTCAAAAGCCACGAGCAGACCTAATATTTTCACCAGGCCTTCCCTCCCAATTTAACATTTTTGGGGTAAAAATAAGCATGACATTCACTCACAGAGTGCTTAAAGTTATGCATTTTTCATTTGGTAATTGGGACATTTTGTGTGCTGTGGTGCAGTTTTACGTTTTTATCTATACGGGGACACGGTCAATTGGTTTTACCGCTAAACTCAATGCATGCGAACTGTAATCTGTGCTGAACTAGGTCTCCACATATATTTTGCTATATTGTACATACGAGGTAAAATGTGGGATAGACTATAACAGGCCTCATACGCAATCTGGATATGATTCTTGCATCAAAAACATACAATTTTGGGTTTTCAGTTGTAGCAATTTTAAATGAAAATAGACGCATTCAAAAGGTGTAAAGTTAACCGACTGTGGTTTTCTAATTGAATGGTTTGCAGAGAGTAAGCCTAATTTGCTTTCGCTGCACAAAAAATCGTTGTTCTTATTAAATTTCGGAATAAAGTGTCAAGGGGCCCATGTGACCTTCACATGTTGCTGGAATATTTGAGAAAAAACGTTCCTGTTCATGTGAAGAATACCTCTGAACTGCTGTAGCCTTGTCTTTTTCACACACTTTGGTACACCAGTTAGAATACATCAGCACGCTTTATTGTCAGATGAAGTAAAATAAAAATAGATAGCTTCATGTTGAAATGGTGCCAGAAGAAAGTCCTCAAGGGCCTCTGTGTTGCTTGTTCTACATCTGAAGTTATCTGGTGCGCGGTGTCACCTCCGGCTCCCCTACTTTCAGCCCACTGCCAGAGGGACCTCAGAATGACCAAAAGAAGTACCCAAGAAAATAATAACTGGCTAGCTGGTCCCAGTGGGGCTGGAAGGGGAGGCTATGTAGTACTTCGTAGGATAATAAGCCTCTGTTTGCCCTTGTTTAGATCAGTTTCAGATGGATGCTGTCCACGTGCACAGGAATGCAGCCTCCTGAAAAAATAAATAAATAGATGGCCAGACCGGCATGATTATCAATGTACGCGACAGGCCAGTCTGTGTTGTATGAATGTGAGTAAAGGTAGCCCAAGTGTAGGAAACCACATGCACATGGGTATATGAGTACATCCGTGTAATTCTTGAACACTTTAAAACTCGGTAACAATCTATTTTTACAGAACTAAGAGGCCATGCATAGGCATCACCATTTTTTACGCAGTTCTATTTTTCACAGCTCAAAAATGCATTTTAAAAATCTGAGAGGAATGACGTCCCCGGCACGCAACATATGTTAAATGGTGTTAGTGAGAGTGGGGACATGCACGACACCACGGTTTCTTATTTTTACCCCTTTCCAAGGATCTCGCATATCGACCACTGGGGGGGCAGTAGATTCATCGGCACAAAACCGGGGGTATAATTTTAAACAAAAGCATGTCCTCTCTGCCATAAATATTAGCTTTTTGTGATTGTATACTGAAAGACCCACCCAGCCTTATCAGCGTCGGGCTCAGCTGTGGATCTCGAGCGTGTTTTGCAGCCTCCGTCGGGTTTTGAGACCGGAAGCGGGAGGGGAGATAAACACCCGGCCTCCTCGGCACGTGAGTCCCAGCTGAGGAGCTGCCGGCGGCTTCTGCCTCCGTGTGCGCGCGCCCGTCAAAGCGGCACTTGCAAAGCTAAACACGCTAATCTCTGCCTCTGAAACGTGTAAACATTTAATTTAACGCGGCTTTATAAAAGGAAGGGCCGAAGCCAGCTACCGCTTGGGGTGGCGCTACAGTGGGGAGGCGTCTGCTGAGCGAGCCGGGGCTGCAGCGCCTGTGAGAAGGCGTCAAAAGATCTCAGTGTCAGTGGGTCATTCACGCGAAGTGGACGTCGATTTGCCACACTCCTAGCAGGTGAAGAAAAAAATGCCGTTGTACCTGAATTTTACTCGTAGAGGAACCCCCAAAACATAGTAAAAGGAAACCCTTTTCAATCCAACATGGATGTGTATCTATGAAACAATACAATGTGGTGGTATTTATTCTATTAATATACTTAGCTGTCCTGCTTGAGTGTGCGCACAAGTCCTGCAGGGTCACTAGCCTTACACATGTGAACTCAGCGCTACGGTTAGCTGGTTTCTAGCCACGTCCATCGCCACTGACTATAAACCACTGGCAGACAGTGACTTTAGCTGAAAACTAGCTTGCATAATGTAAAACACGAATAGTGCCTGAGCACGTTAGGGAATCTGTGGCAGGCACTTGATAACAGTTGTTATGATACCACAGAGGCCCTGACGAGCGAACCATATTAGTGGAGGACGGCGGGGCGCCCTCTCCCCTCATAGTGGCAAAACCGCCTGTTGATAGGGGGGGACCTAGACGGATTCGATAGGGAGTCTTACTGAAAGTTACCTTCCTCTATACTCTTAGGGCTTTTGGAGGTAGGTCTGTCTGAGTTAGGAGTGAGATGCACTCCTTGCACCATTTCTTCACAGCTGTGCAGCACTTAGTGCCAGTTGCAACGCTTAGGTTTGCGCAAGTACGCACTCTGGTCTTTCGCTGCATTGGCAGCAGCCCTGACATTCTGGACACAGGGCATTTGAGCCCCTTTGAGTTGGCCAGTTGACCAGGGGGTCCTGGTGGTGTATAGGGCGCCAGGCCCCATTGTGTATTTGTGGTGCTAGGAAATGTATTTCTTGTAGTTTGATTTTCAGACCCTGTTCTGGCTACCTCTAAACTGTGTTTGATGGTTTTGAGGTTGTCGTGCATACTTGGGGTTATGCGAGTGAAATTATGTTCCACCCTGTGCTTTTTGCCCATAATGTAGGTGATACGTAGGAGGTAAGTGTCTAATATTAGACTGTTGAGATTTTGGGCGTATAATGCGTTTGACACCTATTGTGATGCTGTGCTTTATGTGGTTTATAGCTCAGGATGATAAGTACAGTGATTTACCTCTTACACCACTCCATCTGCAGTCCTATCTTGTTGAATCAGCCCTGTTCTGAAGTAACAATCTATCCCTAATCGCCTCACTTTCCTGTCTCCTCAATAACTCAGGATCCGTCACCCGACGCCTGGATTTTGTGCCCCCCTCTTGCACTCATTCTTCTCCTCACCACCACCATCCTAGTAACACCCTTCCCTCATCCCCACCACCCGCCTCCTCCACAATTTCCCAACATGGCCACCGCTCGAATTAAGTCTGGAATTAATTGCTACAAAATCATCTACCCTCCTAACCTGACCAAAGCTGCAGC
This sequence comes from Pleurodeles waltl, assembly GCF_031143425.1. Classification (NCBI taxonomy): domain Eukaryota; kingdom Metazoa; phylum Chordata; class Amphibia; order Caudata; family Salamandridae; genus Pleurodeles; species Pleurodeles waltl. Next base: position 1,487,294,176 of record NC_090444.1, read on the forward strand.
AAAACGTTTCAAGCATAACACCATTGAATGTTTCCCCGATTCCCTTTTTGTCGATCAGTTTTACAATGGTCGGTATGGGGGGCTCAAAAACGATCTAATTTTCTTCACGCACGACATACCCTCTTGGTCTACCAGCTTTTACAATTCCTTTAAAGTCACCTCCTCCTCCTCTATCCCTCATGGGAAACAGCTAAAAATTTCCCCCTCTGTGGGTTTTAACGGCTCCCTCACTATCTCACTCTATAACAACGGTACTGTTATGATACAAGCCAAAGACACCTATCTCTCTCTCTTTGACCGCCTCTTCCCTTCCCTACTCCCCTCCCCTGCGACCGGGCTATCCCTTGACTCTCCATCCAGCTCCACCAATTACTCCCTTTCTCCTCCCTTGACCCCCCCACTCTCCAACAGGCTGCACCCTAGGGAGGCACAGGTCGACCCTCTTCTCTCCCCTCGGACCTCACCTCCTATTCTTACCCCCTCACAGTTTGCCCCTCCCCTCTTCACTTCAGCATTACCTCTAGCTAACACGCTCCTCGTCCATTCTGCACCGTCCCGGCACTCCATTCTCATCTCCTCCCCCCTATCCCTTTCGGCCACCCCCCTCCTTAGACCACCTCTCCTCCTGCCCTCTCCCCTTGTCTATGTTCCCTACGTTCCCCTTGTTCCCTCCTCCTCTCTGCTTTTCCACCCACTCCTCCCCTCACTATGTTCCCCGATTTCCCCACAACTACATTCCATCTCTCTCCCTCCCCACTCTCCTTCAGCAATGCTGTACTACCCCCTTTCCTCCCCGGGTAACCCCTTCCCTCCCTCGGTCCGAGCAGAATCACTTCCTTTCTTCAACTTCCCTTTCTCCCAATCCCCCCCACTCTGCCTGATACCCGCTCCCTCACAGCCACCTCACTTAGCGACCAGGACCTATCCAACCCCCTCCCCTCCCTTCCTTCCAAACCTCCCTAACCCCTATGACTCCTCACACTCCTCCCCTCTCCTTCCGCCCCACCGCCCCACTCCTCTCCTATCGCCCCCTAATTCTGCCCTTAATTCCTATCCTTCTTGCAATGCCAACAACAACAACTCTCCTCTCACCCCTGACGCACCAACTCCTGCTCTCATCCAAAACCTTTCCCCACCTCTGAACCCTATACCCCTACTCCCCTCCCGTTCCCCCACCTCTCCCTGCCGTACACTGCCTAGTGCACCCCCTCCTGTTGCCTTCGAGCCACCCAACATGCCGTGCTCTCCCTCACTCTCTCTGGAAAATAAGCTAGGCTCTCTAATCACCGCCATCTCCCAACTTGAAGCAACCATTTTAGTTTTAAGCTCCAAGATCTCGACTTTTCCACACACCTCAATTCCTTTGACAACCACTCACCCTTCCACGAGATGCATCTCACCCCCACATCCCATTATAGCTAAGCATAGCCTGTCGTCTGCAAATCCACACAAGCACTCGAATGCCACCCTTCCTTCACTTTCACTTCCCAGTAACCCTGTTATCTACTCTATTCCGACCATCTCCTCTGTCAGAACCACTCGCCCACCTAAATCCCGAGCGCCCTCATATAAGTACAATATCCCTATCACCCCTCATAGCCCAAGTGCCCCCATCACCTAAACAGTTGTGTCAGAGCTGCGCTGTTTGCTCCACAACTGCAGATCTGCAATAAAACACAAACTTGAAATCTCCGATACCATCAACTTGCACAATATTGACATGCTCTTCCTCACAGAGACCTGGTTCAACGATACCTCTCACTCTATGTTTGATCTCCTTGTACCCACAGGCTATTCTATACTTAGAAATGACAGAATTGACAAAGCTGGGGGAGGTGTTGCAGTCATCTTTAGAAACTCCCTTCAACTTAAGGCTCTTCCTAACAGCTCCTACCACACTTTTGAATGCCTATCTCTTGAGCTTCAATTGCACCACTGCTCACCTCTCAGATTCCATGTTATTTACCACCCACCTGGTAGCAGCCCTTCATTTATGGAGGAACTCACTGACTGCATCAGCGACCAATACACGCAAAGTGACAATCAGATCTTCGTGGGTGACTTCAATGTCCATTGGGGCTCGCCTCAAGACACCTATGCGAATTTGCTGGCCACCTTCCTCTCTGCAAACGATCTTATCCAACACTGCACAGAAACAACACACTCTAAAGGCTCAATCCTGGACCTTGTTATTTCTAAAGCAGGCTTGCTGACTATCGCTACCCCTATTCATGTAGACTGGTCGGACCACCTCCTCATCCCATTCTCTCTTCACCTATCACACTCTATAACTCTTGGCCAGCCTAAGAGGGCTACTTCCTGGTTCCGTGACACTAAAAATATTGACCTCAGCACCCTCTGTGACTCTGCTTTGCTATCACTTCCAAGGCTAGACCCGGACCTAGATGTTAACGAACTCACCTCCCAATGCCTCACAGTCCTTGCAGTCGAAATCAATAATGTCGCTCCGCTCCAAAGCAAAAAGAAAAGGCCCACTCCCTCAGCACCTTGGTTCAACAAATCCCTCTATCAAGAAAGGAAGTTCCTAAGAGCCCTTGAGAAACAATGGAGACAAGCGCCCTCCACTGAAAATTTGGCCACTCTTCGTTCAGCAAGATCCAAGTACCACAAGCTCATCTTCCTTGGAAAAGCGTCGCACTACAAATCCCTCCTTGACTCAGCCAAAAATAGACCCAAAAAACTATTCGACCTCATCAAGAACCCAAACAGCTCTCACCCAACCTCCAAATTGGAAGATTCCACAAAGAAAGCAGCGGAATTCGCTGTATTCTTTGACGGAAAAGTAAAATCACTTGTAGATCAGGTCATTCATCCTACCCCTACAGAGGAGCGCAAATCCTTAACCATTTGGCAAAACTTTGACCCCATCTCTGACGATGCTCTCCTTAAATGCATCCTCGATACAAAGCCCTCTAACCACTCTCTTGACCCCATCCCTAGTGCCATTGCCATTGACTTCTATACTAATTCGCTTTCCTATTGGACCACTCTGGTCAACCTCTCCCTCAGTCAAGGCTCCCTTCCTGTTTCCTTCAAAACTGGGCAGGTCACCCCTCTGCTTAAAAAACCCACTGCTGATGCGAACGACCTCAACAATTACCGTCCCATCACTAACCTACCCTTTCTTGCGAAAATCACAGAAAAATGTGTAGCGAAACAACTCTCTCGCCATATCAAGGAAAATGATCTTCTTGACAATTTCCAGTCCGGCTTCATTCAAAACTGCAGCACTGAAACAGCCCTGCTGCTAGTGATTGATGACGCGCTGCGGATACTCGATTCAGGGGAGTCTTGTCTTCTAATTCTTCTCGACCTTTCTGCAGCCTTTGACACTGTCAATCACAACACTCTCCTTAACACTCTTCAACAGAGAATGGGCATGGAGGGCACTGTGCTCAAATGGTTTGCCTCCTTCCTCTCTGATAGATCCCAAATGATCAAAATAGCGAACAGTCTTTCAGCTCCTTTAGCGGTCAGTCAAGGTGTTCCTCAAGGCTCCATACTTGCACCCACACTGTTCAATCTCTATTTAGAACCGTTGGGAAATCTCCTGAGTAAATCCGGGATCCACTATCATCTATATGCGGATGACACTCAGATCTACCTCAAGGTGGCCTCCACTCATGATCTCTCCTTCCTTAGCTCTACTCTCGACTCCATTCAAAACTGGATGGTAACTCATCAACTGATCCTGAACCCCTCCAAAACAGAATTCCTCCTCCTCTCCTCCTCACTTTCTCATCCCCCAGTGCAAACATGGATGGATCATATCAATCTAATGAACAATAAGCCCATCATTGTCGAGAGCGCAAAATCCCTTGGTGTCATTCTCGACAAAAAACTCAATCTACTCTCCCACATCGACTCCATTGCAAAGTCTGCTCGACACCAACTGCGCCTTCTTTGGGGGATTCGTCGCTTCTTCCCGGAGCACGACCTTAAAACCCTGGTCCAATCGCTGGTTCTCTCCAGATTGGACTACTGCAACTCTCTTCTTACTGGCCTTCCCAAATCCCACCTTTCCCCCCTGAAGTCTATTCTCCATTCAGCAGCTCGTTTCATATATGGGGCCAAAAGAAGCGACCACATCACACCCATTTTATCCACCCTCCGTTGGCTTCCATAGAGGCAAGATCTATCTACAAAACTGCATGTATCACCCACAAAGCCTTGCACTCCTCCTCCCCTCGCTACCTGGTGAATAAACTGAAACTCTCTGGGGGCTCCAGACCATCACGTAATGCAGAAAAGTTATTGCTTGAACCTCCCATTTTCAAGAAGGAAAGATCGATGGCCCAATCCTTTTCAGGCAACGCGGTGAGAATCTGGAACTCACTTCCGCCTCAGCTTCGGACCACCACCTCTTCCCAGGCCTTCAAAACTGACCTCAAAGCTCTCCTTCTTCAAAGACACTTCCAAATTTAATTCTAGCTCTCTGTTTCCTGAAGGAAGTCCTTCCATTATAGGAAATTCTGTTCTCCACGCCTATAGAAGTGCCTTCCCAGGGTGTTTTTGTGTTTTGAGTGTCTGCCATTTAGTGCAGTTTTATATCTCTACCTGTATTTTGTACTCTTTTGTATCATGCACACGGCACCTTTCCTTTTACAACGTATCATTTGCTACCTCTTATATCTTGTTTACTTTTGATACATGCACAACGGCCACCACTGCCTCATGTAACGGAACTATTGTTTGAGTGTTTTGAGTGTCTACCATTTATTGCAATTTTTTTACCTTTACTCGTACTTTATGTGCTCTTGTAACCTGCACACGTCACTTTTTCCTTTCGTAATGTATCGTTTGCTACCTCGTGTATTTTTTTTGCTCTTGATACTTGCACAATTTTCACTATTGCCTCATGTAATGTAACGTTTGTTTTTGTAACAGGCTCACTTGTAATTCTTCTCCTCTTGTATCTCTACTTTGCCTATTGTGAAGCGCTCTGACACCCTCGGGTATAGTCTGCGCTATATAAAAACGCATTAAATAAAAATAAATAAATAAATAAATATCGCCTTTAACATGTACTCGGCGCGACAGAGGGGCTCTGCACCAATTGATCTGCCACACGTCATCGATTGCAGGTGGTGATCAAAGAACTGGCACTCAGCTGTGCGCTTATCAAGGTTTCAAGCAGACCACGTGGCACTATCATGACAGGCATCTTCTGAAATATTACTAGAAATCCACTCTTCAGTATTTTAAACAGCAAATATTTAGCCCCCGTTTGTAAATGAACGGCATATAGCCTTGAAGCTGCGAGCGCCATTGTGGTGAAAGGTCATCAACATTCTATGGCTCTGAACATTTAGGAATCTTGCAAGTCTCACCCTTAAGTACACTTTACGCTTACATCAGTCCTCACTGTGGACGGTTTATGAAAGTGTATAGCATACAGACTTCGCCACAAGAAAAGATCTGGAAATAAACTTCTTTCAAAGGGTTTATTTTTCAAAGGGTTCATTTTTTGCACCATTTCAAAGACAGTCAATGTTCGGTGAGTGACAGAAAAAACAGGAGAATCATGTCGCGCATTGGATAGGACAAATGCAAGACTTGATGACCTTGTACATCTGGGGCACCAAAGACAGGGTCGTTTCCAAGGAACAACAGTTTCTATAGACCTATGAAACGAACAAAGGCTTCCATTCATTCAGGCCAGACACTATCTTCCCAGGGCATCGATGGGTGAATGCTGCCATCTTTCCAGAGTATGTGAGTCTCGTCCAGGTCCAGGCTGTTTTCTTAGGGTTATGAAAGTATATCAAGGCGTTGACAGCTGACTGCTAAGCTGTGTTACATTAGCTTGATTGTGCTCTCATGACGTGGTGGTGGTGACCAGTTGCACCTCTGTTTTCAATTATGGTGTCTTCTACTTAGTTTGATAATGTCTTTTAATAGCTCTCAGTTTTTGTCATTTTATGCTTTTGACCTGTTGTTTGCTATGCCAGGGGTGACACCACCCAAATAAATACATTCTTAGCTTGGTACTTGGGTTTGATGGCCTGAGTTGGGTCAACTGTTTCCGTGTCTGTTTTTCTCTTCTTGAGCGAATAATGAAAGACAAAACTGTGACCTCTGAGGTAAACGAGAGAGACAGGGATACCCATCTGGTGGCTCAATTTCAAAATGTGAAACCATTTAACCTGAATCAGTATGGGCTTCCCTGCTTGTACAAATTGTGTGATCAGATGCAAATAGTTTATTTCACAGCTGCATTTATATTCAAGACATCTTTGTTATTAGTACCTCTTGTGTCGAACTGTGTGGCAGCTGGTATCAGTCGTGTGCTGTTTCATGTATGTAATGTGTCATAATTGTTGGGTTTTCTTCAACAGCTGGCCTACCTTTATTAGGTATGTGCTTGTAGTGGCCTGCACATATCTGTGGGGCTGTCCTGGCACGCTTTGCCAAAGCTTTGATAGTTGTTGCCCTCATCCTGTTGTTGAGTAGGTTTATGGTTACATCGCTGACTTATTGTTCATTGAAGTTTCTTTGTTCCACTGTTCCACACTGCTGACTGTTATTCTGTACGCCTGGAACATTTCGTGTTCATCCTGTGGCCTGCCTGTGGCAGCACCTGTTGATGACAAAAAGAGGAGTTATTGACAATCTCGCCGTCTTTTCAGTCCAGTGAGTGGTATGGATTTGTGTTATTTACAGGCTGCCCCTCTATGGGATGTGGATGGCTGCCTTTACAGCTCCACTATATGCCTGTATCAGTCATGGTGCTCCATCTTAGCCGTGCCTGGCTTCTCATGTCTGAAGTGACTCCATGTGTTTCACGCTCTTTCTATACAGTCAGTGTGTGAAATGAATGGTATCTTTGAAATGCGTTTCAAAAACTTTCTGGAACCTGGCCACTCTCTTCTACCTGTTCACTGTCTACTTGCGTTCTTTCGATTGTGCCTCATTACACTACATCATTGTTTTACTTCTCATTATTCTACTACCGTTTTATTCATTTTCATACATCTTCACCTCAATTATTTATTTATTCACATTTAGTTTTTTATTCTTTTTTTGCATATTCTTCCAGTTTTCTACCGTTTTTTAAGCTTGCCGTATTGTCATTTTTCGGGTTAGTATTCCTGCTTTATTTTTCACTATTTCTTCATTTTGTAATATTTCGTTTACTCACAAGGGGTGCCCATCATAAACATTTCCTTTCCTTCATTATCTGCCTGTCCCCTCCTTTCTGCCCTCTGCGATGAGAATTGGTTCTTTCCCTTGTTTACCCTTTAATATTATCCTGCATTTTCTAAATTGCACTATTTTGAAGTAATGTGCATTTTACATTATTTTGAGAAGATTGTTGTTGAAGTGTTACCCTTGTGTCAGCGTGTGCATTACCTCCCCAATGGACCTTATTTAGCAAAATAAAAAACGGACATTTGGCTTCTCTGCACTGGCTGCCTGTCCTCATGCTTTAGGCCTCGTGGTCATTCCACCACTCCAGACGTCATAGATGATAAATTAGAATTGCCTTGAGCTAGGATTACTATTTGCTCTGCTCATACTTGATAGTCTCAGCTCCCTTCCCTCTACTGATTTCAATGTTGCACAATTGATGGCCGTTGGTTAAAACAATCATTCATGAGGAAATAACTTTTTTCGAGGACTTACTCCTGCTTCAGCGCGCTAACAAGACTCACATGCATTTCTGCACACAGTGAAAGGCCCATTTCTTTCTCTTATAACCTTCTGAGTATCACTCCCATATTTCAGCTCAGAGCCAGGGTCCAAAGACGTTGACCGGAGCTGTATGCTTCATAAAAACATTGAACCATAATGCTACATAAAGGTGATCTGTCCGTCCGAGATTTGACCTGTGACCTGCGGGTTGCACACATGTCTGTGTGGGTGCAATCATTTTACCATCTTATCATTTTTTTGTATTCCTTTGCTAATCCACCCACTTTTCTGGATATGGATAAAGAAGGGCGCACTGTTAAGCTTGACGGATCAGCTGCCCATAGCTTGATAGTGCAGTTTAGAGTATGATGGTGAACTGTATGTTAAATACAGAAGTTATTTGGGAATTGTAAGGGCTTGCACATGCCCACCCAATAAGGCAGCCGGGATATTTGGGACATGGTATAAGTAGTTCTAGTTTCCCTGCAATCTAATCAGGGATTTAAATGGCAGGATTCAGTTACAATACAGCACAACTTTAGTTTATTTTCAAGATAACATTAGTAATATCTCAAGACTCAAAAGAATATATTGAAACATAATTTTCTTGTATTGCAAATGTATACTGGCACATAAAAAAATCATGTAGGGAATCCATTGCATGCATTGTGCGTATGGGCCACACTAATCATTGTTCCTGTTTTGATTATTTAGTTCAGCTATCAATGGCTCGAACTTATCATTTAACTTTAGGAAAAAACAACTGCAGTAAAACACTCACTTATGGAAATGTTCCCTGGTAGAAAAGCTGAAAGAAGCATTTTTTGGGAACCATGCAACACAGAAGGCTGGTAGGGTAGCCGAGTTCATAGAAAGGATATACCAAGTTTCCTATTACTCCTCATTGCTGACAGTGAATCTCTTCTTCTTAGGCACTGCGCTACAAGAAACCTCTTCCTTTTCCTTTCCTCCTATAAAGTCTTCCAGCTCCACCTTCTCTGACACTTTTTTCAACTCTGTTTTTAGGACCATTCTTAACGGTTCTTAATCATTCTTTGGGACATTGTTTTTTGGCTCTATAGCCTAGATATGGTAGCTATTTGCTCTGCTCATACTTCATAGGCTCAGCTCCCTTCCCTCTACTGGTTTAAATGTTGCAGGGTTGACGGCCGTTGGTCAGAACAACCATCCACATTGAAAATCTTTGGGATGACTTACTCCTACTGCATCGCATTAACAAGACTCACATGCATTACTGCACACAGTGAAAGGCCCATTTCTTTCTCTTATAACCTTCCGAGTATCACTCCCATATTTCTGCAACTTTATCAACTCATCATACACCCTACCCTCCCTGGCCTTGCAAAGTTATATGTCACCTTTCCTTTTACAAGGAACTGAATGTCTTTGAGTCAATCAAACTTGGAATAACCATCACTCATTGTCTTTCAGCATCCGAATCCATGTACATGCAGCCACTGGCCTGTAACTCTATCTTGGCTTTAAGCCTGCTTCTGAAAGAAAGTATAAAGTTAAGATTTGTAGAAATACCTTGCTGATTCCATCTCTTCTGCAAGCAAGCTTGCCCTTCTATCAAATATATCTCTATTTGACCAATATCTTCCGGAGGCCCCAGTAAGAACCTCTGCACTGCTTAAAAAAAACACAAGAGCCTGAACGTAGTTTCCTGACAAGTTTTCTTCTCTCGAGATGCCTGATTCATTCTGAGGTCTATATGGAGAAATAGATTTGGTTCCTCAGACTGTGATACCTCCAAAACTGTACTTACATACAGCACATCCAACTGGAAAGCTACTATGACAAGCATCTTTATTTAGCTAAACATTCTACTATGTTAAGTATCTTTCCTTAGCCTTCTCCTTGACATGTTCAAGAAGACATCTGAATTATAGCCCCATGGACATTCTTCTAGATCATCTTCTGACACAGTATATCATTACACTCCTTCTAATATCCATTGTCTATCCAAAGCGGGCAACCATGGACATTTCCTGTGCTTGATCCCCTCTTTCTTAATCAAATCAAGACAAATGATTTCTATTTCTTTCCATGTGGCATCTCCATGACCTGTTCCTTCTGGCTTCTCTCAGGACTCCTGTGCAGCCCTTTTCTGTTTAATCTTTGTCTCTGCAACCTTGCTTCCTACCTCCAGATTTTTAGCCTCATCTGCCACAGCTAAGGTGGCAAAACCTCGACCATCATGAAACCTGAACAGTCTTTCAGCTTTGATTCATGCACACTTGGGCAATTTCTTCCAGCAGTCCGTAAGTGGATTGCTAGGGAGCACTTAATGCCGAATACAATTAAATTTGAAATCCTGGCATACAGGACTGGTCTTCATTTCAAACCACCACCCTACTAGATAATCAGGCTGTTATTTTATGCAGATTTGTAGAGTGCATTATCACCCAAGAGGGTATCCTGGCATTGAGCAGCAGTGAGTCTAGCCAAACCTAGGGCCTAGTGGACTACTCGAAAAGCCAGGTCTTCAGCTTTTTGTGGAATTCAAAAAGTGAGGAGGAGGCTTTTATGTGTAGTTGTGTAGTAGCAGGTTGTTCAATGCCTTAGGAGCAATGTAGAAGGTGGCTCGACCGCTGGATATGGTTTTCCATATATGTGAGATTTGTGTAAGAGTCAGTGTTTTGCAGTGCCTTGAAAGTGTGGGTGAAGAGTATGAATTGTGCTCATTTGTCAATGGAGCTCTTTCATGAGTGATGTGGTTTGTGTGTGGCATGGGAGGCTGAGAGTGATTCTAGCTGCCTATTTCTGACTGGTCTGCAGCCTTCTGGTGAGCTTTCTGTGTAAAAATGTTAAGTTATTACACCCAGTACAGAATTGGTTTAGTTGCTGAACTCACTTGAGCACCACCAGTCTATTCAGTTGTTATAGTCAACCTTCCTTCCCCCTACATTTCTCAGATAAATGTTGCCTTTCTTGAATTTTCTTTTCCGAATCAACACACCCTTGCTCTCGTTCTCACTTGTTTTGGCTGTACCAGTGGACGTTATATCTACAAACCAGTACACCTCCTGCACAGCCTTTAGACAAATGTGAATACAGCTGCAAGACTCCTTTTTCTCTACCTCAGGATCATCTAACACTTTTCTGCATCCAAAAAATCGAAGACATTTGCCAAATTCTTGAGGGCTATTAAACCATCTTTTGAAATGACAGTGAGCTGTCAATTCTAGATGCTGACTTTTGCATCACTCATTCACTGTATTGAGCTGGGCCACAGATTGGCACTTCTCTAAATTTGTCAACAACTCATAATCCGCATTAGCATGGATGTGGCATCCTCCCCGTCTTGTAAATCTTTCTGTGAATCAACAGCACATTTTCAGCCTTCACAGAGGGCACCCATCCCTCTCCGTATGGGACACCTCCAACTATGCACCTGTGCACCAGTACAGCATGGCATCATTCTTGCTGTATAACAACTGCACATATTCACAGTTCTTCACGTCTTTCACACCACATCTTTTGCTGTCACACATGACATCCCGTGTTCTTGATTAAGGATACGCACAACCCATACATCTCTCATAGACACAAACAAGCATGTGCGTGTATGCCATACAGACAAATACATCCCAGACAAGTAGCAACTGAGAGTTGTGCACATTACAACGACAATGGATTCAGAAAAAGTGCATTGCAGGAAGCACCATATTGGGGACAAGCAATGCCATTCACAAATATGTCACATACCAGAGAGACGGGGAAGGTAAAGCTGCAAGACTTAATGTGTGGCTGGTTTGAAGAGTTCCACATTATTATGAGTCAGATAATAGGCATTCGTCAAATGATGCTTGTTGTGTATGGGAACGTGTTTTGCATGATTCACAAGCACCGCCCGGCTCCCTTGCTTCCATGTTTTTAGAATGGAATTGCTCTTAAATACAGCTAGATACACACATCTGCAGTTGAATTCTTGCAGGAGTCTAATGTAGCAAAATAACACCCTTGTTATCTTAATTAAATATCCACTGTCTACCTGAGAACACTTGCATTTGTTTTCTAGGTATAAAATGAAACCTTTTATAGACATCCGTCATGCACTAGTTAAATGTCTTCTTTCTAGATTTTTCTGTAGACCAGTCTGTCTTTCTTTTACACTAGTACTGCTTCGTTCAATCCCTGAAATGAACTGTAAGCAGAACATCCTCGACTGACAGACACCGTGAAGTCCATTAAAGAGGTTCATGAAAGCAGTGTAATGAAACAACCCAGAAAACCCTTAACAATAGCACTTACCACAGAGCCAGGCAGGTAAAACATTGACTAACCTCTTGCTATACACTACAGATATCAAAGCGATGGGAAACTATGAAGCTATAAAACATGTGTTAAACTTTTACAAAAATAGAGCTCTCACGCCTTGGATAAGCACCAGAAGCCTGGTTAAGAAATATAAACAACAGTATAAGTCATGTAATGCTCCTAATATTTTATATATAACACTAACTACAGCCGTGTTGCCTTTTGTAAGTGCTGTAAGAAAGAGGTATTGCTATTACATAGTACAGTGTTACTCATTTTTCATGTCATATGAAAATCTGAGATGGCCTCGCTGGAATTTCAACTCTGGACCTGCAGACCTCTACAGATGCTAGCAGCTTGTGCTTACTTCACTGAGCTTCTTTCCTCTGACGAAGGAAGGACTCCCTGATACACCTGAAAGCAGTGCCTAGAGAATGTTACAAAAACAGCCACAAGTAAAGATGGCTGCTGTGAACAAAAACATATACCCAAAAGTACTCATCAGCAAATAAAGTTCCTACTGGTGGAGTAGTTTTGCCACAAGCGTGTTAGTGGCTTACCTTAATAAGCACACATGATACTTTATAGCACTCCAGAATTGTCAGCACACACACGCACATTGAGCTTGTGTCACAAAGATTTTGCTGTAAGTAGGTGCGACTTACTCTTCTAGTACTTCCGGCATATTCTGGAATACCAGGAATTAGCAAGAGTAAATTCAGGAATAAGTCAGGAGTACTCCAAGAGTAAGTCACCCAAAAATATTTGTGAATCATGCCCACAGTATGTACAATGAAACACTCCAATATTGCCATAAGTGGGGAATTGTGGCGTTAAAGAAAACTACTCTATTAAGTGAAAAACGTAAAAAGCAGATGCATAAATGTGAAATACCTGTGTTTCAAGAGTGTGTGAATAGAATGAAAAGCGAGCTGTGAGTGTACTGAGTGAAGTCCACCCTCTAAGAATCTGATTTAGAAATCAGAAGACTTTAATCCCATTTTCTCCATTTGGTTGTATGGATATAAGGTTATATCTCTAAACCACGAGTGCTTCAAGCACCCATGGCTCAACAACGAGTTCGGAACAACAAACTCGTTGGTATCACTAATGCTTTTACCACGTATGCCTTTACAACGATTTTTCGTTGTAAACGTATTTCTGGTAAAGACATTAGTGATCAGCATGCACGGTTCCAGCATGCTTCCCTCCTAACCCCCCAAAATTACCGCGACCCGCCCACCCCCACAACCACCCCAAACCCCACCCCCAAAATTACCACAACCCCAACCCCCCTCCCCTAAAACCTAAACCACCCCAACCCACCCCTTAAACCTAAACCCTGACCCCCCTTCCCGCCCTAAACCCTAATCACCCCAAGCCCCCCACCCCACCCCCAAAAGCAAAAAATACCCTGAGTCCCCACCCCACCCCTAAAACCTAAGCAACCCAACCCCCCAACCCACCCCTAAAACCTAAACCCTGACCCCCTCCCCCTCCTAAACTCTAATCACCCCAAGCCCCCACCCCACCCCACCCCAAAAACTAAAAATACCCTGAGTCCTCACCCCGCCCCTAAAACCTAAGCACCCCAACCCACCCCTAAAACCTAAACGCTGAACCCCCTCCCCCCAACACTAATCACCCCGAGCCCCCCACCCCCCAAAAAAAACAGCCCCAGTCCCAGCCCAACTTACCTCCTCCTTCACTGTGCCGACTCCCTTCTTCTGTGCCTTAACCACGCATGTACATGGTTCAGACATGCGTGGTTAAGGTACGAAAACCAGGAAGTCGTGGAAAACGAAACCGTTGTTTCGCTTTCGTTTTCCACGACTTCGTGGTTTCGGAGTCGTTGTTCAGGGTGTTTCCCTGTATATAATATTGGAGAAATCCCTTAATCAATCTATGCTTCCATTTTCTGATCAGCCATAACTGGTAGATTTTAGGAACTGACAGAATATATGTATAGGAATATACATCAAACATGGCCATTGTATTTTAGTTCACACTAATGTGAAATTCTTGACAATATCGTCTGTTAGTGAGTTTGCTGACATGAATGTATTTGTTCACCTCTCAGGGGCTGAAGGTGTTATATTCTATGTGCAGTAGCTGACAACGCTCTGAAGCATTTTCTCGAATAAAGTAATAATTCGGCACTGCTAAGTGTTTTCTGTCTCGGAAGCTATGAGTTATAGGAGAAGCTACAAATCTGTTTGCGTTTGAGATGATGTCCTTTGTGTCACTTGCATGATCTTCAAGGTATTACATAGGGTCAGCTACATACCTGATTGGCTGATATCTAATTTGATTTGCAGTTAGTACAACCTTTAAGAGCTTCCATGTTTTTTTGCCTAAAAGACAGGCTTTGATATTCTTGGTAGGCCATACTTGTCGATTGGCATGGCAGGCTGCAGCACGACTCAGCAATGTCAAAGGAGCAGACAAGTTGTTTCAGCTGCCCGTGGCTCTAGTTATAGCCTCACCTTGTGGTGCACTACACCTCCAGCGTGCTCTGACAAACTGTGGGGGTGCCCATGTGTCCGCTGCCGCAGGCTTTCATAAATGCCACAGTTTTTTCTCTACTGCTTCATGTTACAGCCCCCTCAGAAACTATAAAAATGTATTTTACCAAGTATTACAAAGGAAGAAAATAGTGCCCTCCTTCCATTGGTGGATGCTGTGGCACTTTCTACCTCTTGATTTCCTTTCAGACACGTGGGCTTTCGACCGCCCTTCCTTCATCCTCTGCTATGGGAAAATGACTATAACCTGTCCCTCTGGCCTCGAGGGCTTTCATTCACCCACTAGCCCAGCTTCGTAGGTTTGTTTACATCGGCTGCGCCACACGTCTTTTAAAATTTGAAGTTAATGTCATTTTAGTGCCGTTAATGACAGAGTTCGTGTACAGGAAGAAGAGAGTCAGGACTGGGAGGCAAAATTGTGGGCTAAGGGATTGGTGTTTGGCGAGGAAAGAGTGGAGGAGATATTGTGCATCGTCACTGTTGGATCACTTCATGCCATTGATGGTCAGTCTTTTGTTGAGCAGTTTTGGTTACCGCTGTTCAATACATATGCATGCTGCATGACACTGGATAAGAGAAAGAGTTGGATCAATAGCTTGAGCTTTTCAAATAGAACATTCTTATAAAACTAGCATTCTTTGGTATGTAGCAAAAACACGCATTGTTTAGTGTGTGAGCACATTAACTTTCACATATCTGCATCACCCTTATGGGGACTAAACATACATAACACTAGAATACTGCAATATTAGCGTTCTATGGAAAATATGTATTTCATGTAATGGGGAACCAGGCCTAAAGTAGAGCATGGATATCCTGTCTAAGTGCATCATATCCGATGATACTTGTAATGAGGCGAAGGCTTACCTGTCATGTTTGTGATGGAGTATTCCATCTGCAAAAACTCTAAACCAGGCCTATTGTCCAATTGGTAAGAGTTTCCTCAATATACGTGTTAACAAAGTACTACCCTTTTCAGCTGTTGGAATGTAACGTAGATTTTTAGTCTGAGCCCATGAGAAGGAGGAGTGCAGTCATGGTCCATCAGGGATGACTTCTTGTGCTTGTCACAAGTGATTTTTAGCCGTTGCACTCATGGGTATCGAAGCTCACCAGGATGAAAGTCCACGCTTCTGTACACTTGACAGCCAGAATGAGGTTATGTGATGGAGATGGCTTTATACAACTATGGATTCTCAGTATGGATTCATATTTTGTATGAACCTGAAATTACTTGCTCATGCAGTTACCCTTCGAAAGTTCATTTAAAGGTTTCGTACGCAGCATCCAAGCCATCAGGCGGTGCCTCAGGACGCAGCGTTCTTTTATGTCTAGTATTTCTGTTTTCCAGCCCAGACATCTGTAGTAGATCTAAAGACTCTTATTTCCAGTTCTCGAAGCAATGTTGGAGAAATGTTTTATATGGTGTTTGTGTTAGTGACTGCACCAGACTTACCATTGCTGGGCGGGTCTCTGCAGTGCTCAGCAGGAGATTCATCTTCCCATGAGTGAGATGAGGAGCCAACATCACTTAGGCATTATATTTCTCTGCTTATGGCAGTTTAATTCTTCTGATTTATCCAGTTTTATTATTTAACTTTACTAGACTCTCCAGCCTTTGTACAAGATCTGTGAAAGTGGTTATAACATATAACTCAAGTGTAGTTACTGTTTGCAGATGTGCCATAGAACTAATCATCCAACAGTTGTCCGTCTACAGTAGTTGACCTGTGTCTTGGCATCTCGTACTCTTTCTACGCTGGTCTGCTTTTCTTGTTTGTTTTTTGTAAAGTAGGCTAAACAAGTGGCTCCCCAAGGCTGATCATAAATGAACACGTTGTAGAAACTTAAAAAAGTGTAACCAAATCGCATTAGTCTTTCCCCAAAATTATTTGGTAAGCGTACACAACATACAAAGAGAGGGGCTTTCAATCAGCCCTGTTCAGCTATTGTGTTTTTTGGACAAACCCTGTCAAGCATTGCTTGGCAGTTGTGTGCTTCATGTTTTCAACCTGCCCATTGCATTTCACAGATATTTACATTTTTTCGAATACATTGCGTTTGTGAACAGTCACACAAAGTAGCCCATCTACAGCATCTCCAAGCATAGTGCGCCCAGGACGTGCAAGCCACAGTGCAGCAAATAAAAAATGCATCCATCTTCAACCTCATTTCTGTCACTCTTCTTTGTGCCCCAGGGAAGCACAGAGACTAACACCATACCAAGACGTAGCTCTTCAATCTACAAATCCCAAGAAGGACTGAAAAATGGCAGTTACGAAGATGTTAGCTATGAGAATAAAAGGATGCAAGATAAGGCAAAGCAGCACACCAACTGCACAGAAATTGTCTCTTGAATTATGCATTGAACAAACCGCTTTTTGAAGGAAGACCCGATTGCAGTGACCCCCCCCCCCAAATACAATCTTGTCAGAAGCAGCTCACTTGCAATCCCTATCCTGGCACGTTTGTGGGTTTCCCTCATGGACAATGACTGCTGCTCAGGGGGCTGTGGCTGTTTAAAAAATTTGGCTAAATATTAGAAAATGAATAAACTTTCTGTATATATATATATATATATATATATATGTTCGATGGCATGTGCAGCTGCAGATACACATGCTTTGCGCATCCCGCCCTCTAGTGTTGGGCTCGGAGTGTTACAAGTTGTTTATCTTCGAAGAAGTCTTTTCGAGTCACGAGATCGAGGGACTCCTCCCCTTTCGGCTCCATTGCGCATGGGCGTCGACTCCATCTTAGATTGTTTTCTTTCCGCCATCGGCTTCGGACATGTTCCTCTTCGCTCCGCGTTTCGGAAAGTTAGTGAAAATCTCGAAAAATTTGACGGTATTTTTTGCGTTCGGTATCGGGTTAGTTACAACAGATCGACACTGAATTTTGAAGAGCTCCGACGGCCCTTCGGGGTTTTTGATTCCCCGGCGGGGCCTGGTCGGCCTGACCACGTGCGTCTTCAAGGCTAATGGAATGGACCCCATTCCGCTTCTGCCCCGAATGCCACAACAAGTATCCTTATACAGATCAGCATCTGGTCTGTAATTTGTGTTTGTCTCCGGAACACAAGGAGGATACCTGTGAGGCCTGTCGAGAGTTTCGGTCCAGGAAGACCTTAAGGGACCGAAGAGCAAGAAGACTACAGATGGCGTCGGTGCCGACAGGCCAAAAACACGTGGAGGAAGAAGAAGAAACCTTCTCCATCGAGGATTCGGACTCGGAAGAGGTCGATCCTGAACAGACGCCGAAAACCGTGAGTAAGACGTCGATACACAAAACTCACGCAAAGACCACTAAAGCCCAGGGGACGCGACCGCCGGCAGGCCATGGCTTAACCCAAAAAATAGGTGACCGAGCATCGGCACCGAAAAAGGGCATGCATGTGTCGAAGTCATCCGACTCCGTTCGAGATACTGGCACAGAGCAGACTCGACCCTGAGAAACCGGGTCAGAGCAATCTCGGCAGCGAGAAGGCGGCACCGAAACAAGTCGGCACCGAGAGATCAGTACGCCGAAGAGCAAAAAAGTGTAATCGGAACTGAAAAAAAGCAGCCGAAAAGGTTTCAGTACCGAAACATCCGGCCTCGGAACCGAAAACAAGTTCCTACACAGAGGAACAAGGCCTGTCCTCACAAATGCATAGATTTGGACAGGAGCTAGAGACAATGGAGCCAGATTACACCCAAAGAAGGCTCCACATTCAAAAGGAGACAGGGAAGATCAGTACTCTCCCTCCAATATGAATGAAATGGAAACTTGCCTTCCAAGAGAAAGACAAGCAGCCACAGGCAAAGGTGGCAAGACAAGTAACCCGCCACCATCTCCACAACGCTCTCCACAACCATCACCGGTAGCCACTCCACCAATGATGCAGTCCCCAACTCATACAGGGATGAGTCAGGATGATCCAGACGCGTAGGATCTTTATGATGCGCCAGTGTCAGATAACAGTCCCGACTGTTATCCAGCTAGACCACCACCACCTGAGGACAGTACCGCCTACACACAGGTGGTGTCAAGAGCAGCAGCGTTTCATAATGTCACCCTGCATGCAGAGCCAATTGAAGACGACTTCTTATTTAACACACTGTCGTCCACACATAGCCAGTACCAGAGCCTCCCCATGCTACCTGGAATGCTAAAACACTCCAAACAAGTGTTTGAGGAGCCTGTGAAAGGAAGGGCCATTACTCCAAGGGTGGAGAAAAAATATAAACCACCACCAACAGACCCTGTGTACATCACACAACAGTTAACACCAGACTCAGTGGTAGTAGGGGCAGCTCGCAAGAGGGCGAACTCACACACCTCAGGAGATGCACCGCCTCCAGACAAAGAGAGTCGTAAGTTCGACGCAGCGGGGAAAAGAGTGGCGGCACAAGCAGCCAACCAATGGCACATTGCCAACTCACAGGCCTTGTTGGAGAGATATGATAGGGCTCATTGGGACGAAATGCAACATTTTATAGAACATTTGCCCAAGGAGTTCCAAAAGAGAGCACAACAAGTGGTGGAGGAAGGACAGAGTATCTCAAACAATCAGATACGGTCAGCAATGGATGCAGCAGACACAGCTGCTAGGACTGTAAATACAGCAGTGACAATACGGAGACATGCATGGCTGCGTACATCAGGATTCAAGCCGGAAATACAACAAGCCATGCTAAATATGCCATTTAACGGACAGCAGTTGTTTGGGCAGGAGGTGGACACTGCTATTGAAAAACTTAAAAAGGACACGGATACGGCCAAAGCCATGGGCGCACTCTACTCCCCACAGAGCAGAGGCACATTTCGCAAATCACAGTTTCGAGGGGGGTTTCGAGGACAAGGCACAGAACCCACAACCTCACAAACAAGGCCCACTTATCAGAGCCAATACCATCGGGGACGTTTTCGGGGACAAGATAGAGGGGGACAGTTCACAAAGAGTAGAGGGAAGTTCCAAAGTCCCAAAACTCCACAAAATAAACAGTAACTTTGGCGTCACAAATCCCCAACACATAACACCAGTGGGGGGGAGACTAACCAAGTTCTACAAAAACTGGGAGGAAATAACAACAGACACGTGGGTCCTAGCCATTATCCAGCATGGTTATTGCATAGAATTTCTAGAATTCCCTCCAAATGTCCCACCGAAAACACACAATATGTCAAAACAACACATGGATCTTCTACAACTGGAGGTCCAAGCGTTGTTGCAAAAAGAGGCAATAGAGTTGGTACCAATACATCAGAGAGGAACAGGAGTTTACTCACTGTACTGTCTCGTACCCAAAAAAGAAAAAACTCTTAAGACCTATATTAGATCTCAGAACATTAAATATCTACATCAAATCAGGTCACTTTCACATGGTGACACTGCAGGACGTAATCCCATTGCTCAAACAACAAGACTACATAACAACACTTGACCTAAAGGATGCATACTTCCATATACCGATACATCCTTCATACAGAAAATACTTAAGGTTTGTATTCCAAGGGGTACATTACCAATTCAAAGTGTTGCCATTCGGGATAACAACTGCGCCAAGAGTTTTTACAAAATGCCTGGCAGTAGTGGCTGCTCATATCAGAAGACAGCAAATACATGTGTTCCCGTACCTAGACGATTGGTTAATCAAAACCAACACGCAGGAACGGTGTTCACAACACACAAAGTATGTCATAGAAACCCTTCACAAACTAGGTTTCTCACTCAACTACAACAAGTCACACCTTCAGCCGTGTCAAATACAACAATACTTAGGAGCGACAATCAACACAACAAAAGGGATTTGCCACTCCAAGTCCACAAAGGGTACAGGCATTTCACAATGTAATACAGGCCATGCACCCAAAACAAAAGATACAAGTCAAGATGGTGATGAAACTACTAGGCATGATGTCCTTATGCATAGCCATTGTCCCAAACACAAGATTGCACATGCGGCCATTACAACAGTGCCTAGCATCACAATGGTCACAGGCACAGGGTCAACTTCAAGATCTAGTGTTGATAGACCGCCAAACATACACCTCGCTTCAATGGTGGAACACTATAAATTTAAACAAAGGGCGGCCTTTTCAAGACCCAGTGCCTCAATACGTAATAACAACGGATGCCTCCATGATAGGGTGGGGAGCACACCTCAACCAACACAGCATCCAAGGACAATGGAACACTCAGCAAAGTCAGTTTCACATAAATCACTTAGAACTACTTGCAGTATTTCTAGCTATGAAAGCATTTCAACCTATAATAACCCACAAACACATTCTTGTCAAAACAGACAACATGACAACGATGTATTATCTGAACAAACAGGGAGGAACACTCAACACAGTTGTGTCTCCTGGCATTGGGAGATTCACAACCACATTCGCCTAATAGCGAAGTTCATTCCAGGAATTCAGAACCAGTTAGCAGACAATCTCTCTCAGGGTCACCAACAGATCCACGAATGGGAGATTCAACCCCAAATACTAAACACTTACTTCCAAAGATGGGGGACACCACAAATAGACCTATTTGCAACAAAAGAAAACGCAAAATGCCAAAACTTCGCATCCAGGTACCCACAGGATCAGTCTCAGGGCAATGCGTTATGGATGAGTTGGTCAGGGATATTTGCATACGCTTTTCCCCCTCTCCCACTCCTTCTATATCTGGTAAACAAATTGAGTCAAAACAAACTCAAACTCATACTAATAGCACCAACTTGGGCAAGACAACCTTGGTACACAACACTACTAGACCTCTCAGTATTGCCTCATGTCAAACTACCAAACAGACCAGATCTGTTAACTCAACACAAACAACAGATCAGACACCCAAATCCAGCATCGACGAATCTAGCAATTTGGCTCCTGAAGTCTTAGAATTCGGACATCTAGACCTTACACAGGAATGTATGGAGGTCATAAAACAAGCTAGAAAACCAACCACAAGACATTGCTATGCAAATAAGTGGAAAAGATTTGTTTATTACTGCCATAATAAACAAATTCAACCCTTAAACGCATCTGCTAAAGACATCGTCAGCTACCTACTGCACTTACAAAAGTCAAAGCTAGCTTTTTCATCCATCAAGATACATCTCACCGCAATTTCAGCTTATCTGCAAATTACGCACTCAACTTCACTATTTAGGATCCCAGTCATAAAGGCTTTTATGGAGGGCCTGAAAAGAATTATCCCACCAAGAACACCACCAGTTCCTTCGTGGAACCTCAACATTGTCTTAACACAGCTCATGGGTCCACCGTTCGAACCCATGCACTCATGTGAGATACAATATTTAGCATGGAAAGTAGCATTTCTAATTGCCATCACATCTCTAAGAAGAGTAAGTGAAATACAAGCATTTACCATACAAGAACCCTTTATTCAGATACACAAGCATAAAGTAGTTTTAAGAACAAATCCTAAGTTCTTACCAAAAGTCATATCACCGTTCCACTTAAATCAAACGGTAGAACTACCAGTGTTCTTTCCAGAACCAGATTCTGTAGCTGAAAGAGCACTACATACATTAGACATCAAAAGAGCATTAATGTACTACATTGACAGAACAAAACAAATTTGAAAAACAAAACAATTGTCCGTTGCTTTCCAAAAACCTCATACAGGGAATCCAATATCCAAACAAGGCATTGCCAGATGGATAGTTAAATGCATTCAAACCTGTTATCTCAAAGCAAAAAGAGAACTGCCTATAACACCAAAGGCACACTCAACTAGAAAGAAAGGTGCTACCAAGGCCTTTCTAGGAAACATTCCAATGACTGAAATATGTAAGGCAGCCGCATGGTCTGCGCCTCATACGTTTACCAAGCATTACTGCGTGGATGTGTTAACAACACAGCAAGCCACAGTAGGACAAGCAGTACTACGAACTTTATTTCAAACAACTTCAACTCCTACAGGCTGAGACACTGAGTCAGTGTTTATATGAATGATTAAGAACCAGTGCGGTACATTATGGAACATGCAGGAAATGTATGTAGGCCACGTGACATTTGAACTTAAAAGCACCTGAACGCAATGACTTCAAACAATTTCCTGTGAACAAGGCATTTCGCCGAAACGCGTTAGGAATGTATCAGTGCATGCTGTATCTTGAATAAAATGCCCGGGAAGACTTGATTTGGGCTTCGATTATTCTTTGTTTGTGGAGATATATATATATATATATATATATTTATCAAATGTCTGTTTTTTAAAACTCTCTTTACATGTGATGGAATTTAAACAGGAGGCTAAAATGTAGTTTTGTACCCCTAGCATGAATCGAGCTCCAACCTACTCATTAACATTTTTTGGGGATATTTGTGGATGTGTTTTTTTGATGTATACTTGTTTCTGTATTTTCGTGCATTGTTTTAGGGTTGAAATCATAGAAATTGCTTAGGCTGGGCCCGCCTTCCATTAGTAACTGGGAGAGGAAAGTGAGAGAGGAAAGTCCACAGAAGTCAAAAGGTTATGAACCGCTGCTGGAAAATCTTTCCAAATATGGAAGTTGCAAAAGAGAAAATATGCAAAGACACATCTTTCGATTTTCAATATCAACTTTCAGTGTCCTAGCAAGCAAAATGAGCAGTGTTTTTTTAGCCAACACCACAGGCACATATGAGCTCACAGACAGTACATACCAGCAGGCTACTCTACACACACAGTAGTGCCCCGCAGCACAAAGCATATGCTAGCTATTGAATGTTCGAGGCAAATACTCAACTCAGTGGTACTCTGTAGGATAACGTCCAAAGCACTTACTAAGCCACTGAACTATGTTGACGGGAATATTGGTAAAAGCTTTATATCTCAATAAATGTTTCAGTCAGTGCAAAAGGGACCACATTGTTTATTGGTGACAAACATTAAGTTGTAATGCGTGTTTGTTTGCTAACTTTTGCAGACCCAGTTCATGACTTCCACCTCATAAGAATGCTAGTGAAGAACTGAGACAGTTAAGCGGAGAAGAATCAGAAAAAATATGAAGAAAAATAGAATGGATTATCAAGACATGACAGGAACAACACAGAAGTATAAGAAAACAGGGTTTTTGCAGGTTTCCCCCAACTTTGTGCCCTTTTTGGACTTCTAACTGCTGGTTTTCAACTTTGAGAGGGCACTAAGGCCTGCTTTCTGGACCTTAATGACAGTGTTTCCTTCCCTTTCAAATTATATATTTAATTGGGTGCCACCAATTGGCATGTGTTGACTTACTTATAAGTCCTAGTATATGGTACCAGGTAACAAGGGCATGTAAGACTGACTGTCCACACATTACCATTAATGTCAAATTCCCTTAAGTATGTTAACTATATCTCCTCTAAGGCAAGCCTATGAAGCCCCATGGCAAGGAGCTGTATTTTGTTAAGATAAACATATATTTTGTTTGCTTAGGACAATCAAGCAGAGTGGATGGTTGGCACTTCAATGCATCTAACTTCTGACAGAGGCTACCTAACTGTCATGTAAGGTATCAGATTAAAGGGGGCATCAATGGTGCAGTTGATATTTATGCCCAATTTAATGCTGGCCACTTTTGCAAAAGTTGCCATACTTTGACCCAAATAGTCCAGTGCCTTTATGTGGTCACAGAGACTGAGACAGGTTTCTACCCTCCTGGGGGGGAGACATATGAATGACTCCCAGGCCAAGAACAAAGGCCTTTGCCTCACTGGAGGGTTAAGCTGAAGGATGGTTTGCAAAGGGTGTTACCCCAAAAGTCAAGCATCAAAGGCTAATGCCATCTTTGAAGTACTGCTGTCACAACAGTCCCACACGCAAAGCCTTTTGTTTCCCCTAGACAGGGTAAAGCCAGGCCAAGGAAGGGAAAACCGGTTTTGGAACCAGTTTTCCATGGGCATGCTGACCTTGAGAGCCACACCCCATGAGTGGGCTACCAAGATCCTTACACTCGAGGAAGACTTCAGCCATGTTGGTTGTGGCATGCAAGGTGCACTCTGGGAAAGCCGGATCCCACACATCACTGGAACTGTCTCACCAAGTAGGTGGGAACATGCTAGCCCATTTGCTGGGGACCATGTTTTCTAATCGGGGCACTTTGCTGTGATAAAATATCCACCCTGGGCAGCCCAAACTTTAATACTTATTGGATTTGGATCAAGGACGAGAGAAGGCCACTCGGCACCTGTTGGAAGCACACAAGAATAGTCTGCGACATGGGAGTGACTGCAACTGCCACACTTAGGGCTAGTAGAGTTTGGACGCTGTTCTGCATGCCTAGCCCAGAGAAAAGTTGATTCCCGGTCCCAATCCAAAGCAGATACAGAGAGTTTATTTTCCGCTGGTGCCCCGCTGGAGTAGATATCTTCAGCATCCGGACCAGCCTCTTGTAACCATAAAATTCATAAAAATAAATACATCTGTACATACATAGAAGTTCCCTTCACTGGTCAGTTTACTTGTCCTTCACATTTTGATTCTCTCAACACAGCGTACAGAATGGAACAATGATGGTATTTTGTTTATTCATGTGCCTATCCTTGTAAAAAGAAGCTCCATTCAGTTCCAAAGTTGGTGAACTAATATCTTCAGGTGTCATGAATTCAGGATGCATTGTAACATTTTCTTTGTGCCAGTAATAATCATATTTTCTTCACATGAGCATTAAAATGTGTGAAAAAGTGCCCTTTTTGCATGACCATCCCATTTTTATGTCTGATGGTGCTGGTTTTTTGACCCTGTGCACGAGAGCACTACTAATCAGGCCCCAGTGCACGTGCTATGGCCTCTAAAATATGGTAAAATTGACATGTTTAACTTTACTATAAGATCACAGTACCTGGTGCACAAATATACCCATGGCATGGAAAGGTAAATAATACCCGTGGAATGCAGCACCTTTGTGCCATCTACTAGTGTGACAAAGGAAAACATAGATTCAGGCCTACCACCGTAGCCTAATGCTGCAGTTTAAACCTGCAACCAAACTGTCAAAATAGCCCTTTTGATAGCAGAAATTGTTTCCTTTTAAATGTTAATAAGTCACCTCTTTGTAGGCCTTGTAGTCCATAAGTTAGGGTTCATGATTTTTAAGGGAGGGTCGTGTAGAAATTTAATGCTACCATGTCTCTGCAGTGACGAGCCCCGGGAAGCCATTTTTAATGCGCAAGACTCAGGCTGACATATTAGAAAACTAGATTAAAATATTAATCCTGCAATCTCACGTTTGAGACCAGCTAGAAAAATGATTCAGCTTCTATTAGTAACATTTATTAAAAATCCAATCCAGTGGTGAAGTTACACTTTTACTAAATGTTTAGGAACAGTAACTTTGAAAATTGTGTCTTTTCCCTACCTGAAACTCCTCAAGGCTAATTTGAATTAGTCTGCGAGCAGCTGCCCGGTCTGTTCCTGACATTAATGAGGATTGAAAACCCCTGTGACTAGAAACAGTGGCCTTTGTGTGGGAGGCATTTTTCTTCCCTTACAGGAAGGCCATTTATGTTGGTTGCAGGAATTTAATTTACTAGTGAAGGGCCTGCCCTTTCACAAGTAAATTTCAGGTGTGACCTATAGAAGGAAAACGTTTGTTTCGCCAGCCAGACAGGCTCCAAACCAACTGGGAAGAAACCTTCCCAAGGACCAGGTTTGAGTGACCACAAAGGAGAGTGCTACTCATTTTCCTAGGGCACACATCTGGGCAGGCACACAGGCTGTGCATAAGAGAGAAGGAGTTTCCTGATCTTGGATTTTAGAAGTAAGGTACAATGTGGGATATATGTGGCACCACAAGGTACCTTGCTCACAATACTTGCGGGACTTGTGGAAAAACAGAAGGAAGGCACCTGCTGTTTGAGACCTGAAGGGTTGAACCTGCTCGCACTTCTACCAAGAACATAGAAATGGTCTCCAAGGGTCAACTGGCTGACCTGTGTGTGTATAGAGACACAACAAGGTGCAAGAGGCCTTTTTCCTGAAGTGCTCATTTGACGAGTTGCAACTGAAACTTAAAAGTCCCTGCTGGACGCCTCTGATGAAGTTACTCCTGATGTTTAAGTGCTGTTCATGAAGACCTCCGACCCTTGGCTTTGTCTAACTGGACTTCTCATTCAATCTCTGAAAGCTGTGGGACATTATGATTTCCAGTCGCCAGAATATTTAGATCAACCACCAGAGCTGATCTGGCTGCCGGCCTGAAGAACCAGGTTCCTCCCACTTAGAACTTCTCCTTCGCAGCAAACCCACTTCAGTAGGCCCTCGGTGAGAAGGTATCTGGCCTCATTAAACTCATTGTCGGATGCATCCTGCAGCTTTGCTCCGGTGAAAGTTCTGTGCTCCAAAAAAAGAGACTAATGTCCTTATTACGATTTGGGCCGTTCAACTGACAGATCTTCAATACGGCAGTGGTGAGGCAGCCGTCAACCTGGCAGCCTCACCATCACCTTATTACGATGTGCCCACTGGGCTGATCGGCGGACACCATCATATTACAACGTTTCTGCCAGTCAGTTCTGTGGAAACAATGCGTGGCATTGGCCTCGGCTCCCTTTAAATATTATATTTTTATTGCAAGCATATAGTTGTCAAGTTTAGGTGGTGGCATGTTTACTTTTTTCCTTCTTTTTATTTTTGGGTACAATCCTGCAACAAGAAAATAAAAAAATAACAATTGCACCATCTTGTCAATGCCAAACATTGGACTTGGCTAATGCTGGTGACCTTCTGAGGTTAATAACATGATATATCATTATATTGATTAATCATTAAAGCATAATTTTAAGCACATAATGGCAATTAAAGTTCCTATATTTGCTAGGTAATTATTACAATTGCTTTTAATTTGCATCATGTCCTTTAGATTGTTTTCCTCCCTTCCTAGGTAGTTAGAAAACGGTTTCCCCAAACACTGTGAATTTGACAAGCTCAAGATTTGTGATGTTAGGATACCTATGGAAAAAATTACTGTCCTTGATTCTCTGTTAGTTTCCGGTGCGTAGATCGTGGGCTACAGTTTGAGTTGTTTCTTTTCCTGGCTATCTTGTATCATTTAAATTAAAATAATATTACCACGTCCAACAATAACCTCTGTCATCATGGAAGAGGTACCCATACTTAAGACAATTATAAAGGCTTTAAGGTATGTGGTACAAGTGCTGGACCACATAAGCATATTGTTATTATGAGATTTTGGTGGGGTGGTTTCTCTTACCCTGTCATGAAAGAATAGTGTGTATATGATAAGAGTATGAAAAGACATGTTGTTAGTTTTTTAAGTACAATAGCAGCAATCCTGTCGCTTTAAACCAGGATTTTATGCTTTTCGTAATATTGGCTTTGTTGAAGGATCAGCTTAAGGTAAGATGGAATAAAATGGGTCACAAAGGGATACAATAGCTGTTATCATTCAGTACAGGAAGAATTGTAAGTGGACTTTACATATATGATCAGAATATTTTATGGAAACATTCGATAAACTATATACTTATTTTTTCAAAGTATTTGTCTGCTTAAGTGCTGATTGTGTTTTTTGGGTTTGGCTCTGCAAAGTATTAGTAATCATAACTGCAACAGGAAGCGGTGTTGGTTGAACTTGAAATGTGTGGCCTGCTGTGCCACAGTTTAGGTTTTTCTTCGCTCCAGGGACAGGTTGTGTATTTAGATCTGAGCATTTCATCTTGAAACAGTGCCAAACAGTCTCAGCCTAGTAACAAATGAGGATACTTACTAAACCCAGACCTGGTGGAGTGCGTTGTGTGTAAAGGATTCACACTGATCACCAATGAAATGGTTACAGCTCATTAAGATGCATGCAGACCTTTAACAATATGAAAAGGCTTTGTGAAACAAACTCATCCATGTCAGGGGACTTTTCTGACTCCCACTGAGGGACCAAAATGTTTTCTTGCTATTGTTGTTTTCATCACTGCGCAAGATAGAATGCGTGTGGTTTGTTTTTGCGGCTAAGGTCCCATGGTGTCTGCAGCCTTTCTCTATATATTCTTTGAACCTTAAAAGACTTCTGGGGAGCCATTAATGCAGGTGTGTTAATTATGCCATTGAAAGATACCTCTTCAGTTATACTCTCAATTATGTTCCTGTGTTAGATAGCAATGTTTACTTTTGAAAAGTTCCTAAGAGCTCATTGGCTTAGACCAGGGGTATGCAACTGTTAACACGTCTGTCTATGTCAATTTATACACATCAGGACTCGTTTTAGGACGATGAATCTTTGGGCCCAGTGGTGAGACACCGTAGGACGAGATAACTGATCAATATATCAATCAATATGTCAATAACATTGTCAATAGCTAACACCAGAATATATCTTACTTTAGTCCTTAATAAACCTTCGGCGCAATCATGACCTTTCAGTCACGAATAACCACACCTTAATGGAGTTTTATGAATTTTATTCCCTATTGATTACAATCTAATAGCAAAAGCATCAATCTCAAAACCAGGAAGCATATAAGCACAGTCACAAGATGATAACCATAATAAGCTTTCAATAATGCATAGATCAGTAGCATAGATAATCAGATGGATATAAGTGAATCGTAATACATCGAATACATCGAATGTTCTAAGATACTAGTTCAGCATAGCATCACGTCAGTCACGTCGGTTTGTCAGTCTAAATGAATACCTCGTCTAACCACTAATTAGCATTAGCATGTTGGGCTTCATGCAAAACAATTTGAACACCAATTTGGAAAACATCTAACTAAGGTCTCTAATCAAAATATACAGCAGTTGGTACCTAGAAAGAAAAGGCAAATAAATGAATTTTCATTGGCAACGTTATAATTACCCTCCTCTGATTAAGTCAGCATTCAGGATCAGTCTTCGTCTTCAGGAAATCAGTTAGATCGCCGTCAGTCTATCTAAGTTAAAGGCAAAGACACTCTCCTCATAAGGAGAAAAGTGTAAGGGGCAGTCTATGGGCAAAGATAGTTTTCTCTAAGTCTCAAGTCACCAAATAGAGTGACAGAGTTTCGAGATGCAATCGATATCATTCCCTACCTAATGGCTGTTTGTCTCCTGTGTCATGGGTTTTTATCCTTTTTCCGTGATTCATTCCCCCAAAATTCTATTGGTCAGTCAATACACCCCACCATTGTTAACCTATCAAATTATACATTAAGTAATGCATTTTGTCATTTTTTGATAAAACTTTATGTTCTAATTGGTCATCATAATTGACGTATTTTCGTAGGTGGCTCATCCGGGATTACTTCATTGTCTTTATACATATCAGGTCACAAGTTCTCTTCTTCTCGCTCCATCGTCCTTGGAAGTGTCCATTAATGTTTCGAAGCACATCATTTTATACTAAAAGCTGCTAGCATGCGGATGGGAATATCTGGTATTGTTGCAAACTTATTGAAGGAAAGAACAATCGCTGGGTCATGGTCTTTTACAAGTCAGCACACTGAAGAGACAGAAGAATACGCTTTAATATGAGAGCTACACAGCTTTGCTTGGCTCATGCTAACTTAAGATATACGAGTTCTAATGAATGCAGTTTTATACGTTTTAATGTGCACAGTTTTAGCAATCTATGAACGATTATTTCTTATAGTTGACATTAGTTTACACACATAAAACCATTTATGTTAATGAATATATTTCAATGAATATTTGATTTAATGTAGCATTGTTAATCATAAGCATTTCACGTCTATAATATGTCATAAAAACTACGCTCTCTCAGTCCCTCCTCTGATGACGCTCGTCATCACAAATCTTTTGGTCTTAATTTTTCACCTTGCGCATAATACGCATTTCAACATCGTTCCCTTTATGTGAGCTTTCCCATATTTCATTGAACATTTTCTCTCTTTCAGTTTCTTTGTTTCTTTTGGTTCTTTTAGTCCAATTTCTTTTCACTTTATCATTAATTTTGCATATTCCACAAAACCCCAATAAACAAATCAGAACAATTAGTAATCCCATCATGATTTTTGCAAGTACCCCATCCCAAATGTTGGTAAACCAGCTTCCCACTCGGGCAATTCCTTTTCCAAATTTCTCCCGAACACCAGGTTCTTTTAGACCCTTCAAATCTGTACTATCTCTAGTCAGGTTAGTAAGCATGCTACTAATTTTCTTACTGTTATCAGGTATATATGAGCAGCAATGACGTTCATTAAGCATTTTGCACACACCTCCACTCTTTGCTAAAAGAATGTCTAAAGCAAGCCGGTTTTGAAGAGTCATAGCTCTTTCTGCAGCAAGTTCAGTATCCATCAGAAGTATAGCTCCTGTAAAGTTTGTCAGCATGTTATCCACAATAGTAGACAACTTTTGAATTTTCATAGAATTTAGGATAACCCCCACTGAAGGGATTATAGCTCCAAATATGTCACCAATGACAGCCGCCACTGATTCTCGTTTTTGTCTGGTATGTTGTAATCCAGACGTTTCAGGTATTTGTTTTAAGTCATCAATCTGGTAGATCTTTGGGAATATTATTCCCAAATAACATGTCCCATACCATCCCTTAGGGAGACGGTAATATGCATTTAACCCACAGATGTAATAGATTCCAGGAATTGCTGGGTCTTGTCCATTTAACATAAAGGTCCATTTGCTCTGAAACAAAAACACATGCCTACATTCACTCGTTCCTACAAACAAATTATCTTGATCAGATTTCGGTCTATATATGCAGAGTCTACCTACGTGTAATGCATCTATAGCTAACTTGCCTTGTGTTTTAATTGCAGTATAAGCGTAATCATTTGCATAAGTGCGTTTTTCTAAACCTTTTTCTAATCTTTCTTTTAATGCTTTGCGTCCATCATCTGTATGATCTAAAAAGCTTTTCTCTACAGGAGACAGTAAGCATGTTAAATTATTGCGATGTGCATAAGCAGTTCCAAATGTTAGTGTTGGCTCAAAGAATCCTCTAACAAATTTTATATCATGCTCTTTAGCTAGCTTATTTAGGAATTCAATAACAGGCATAAAAGAAAACACAACGTCTAAATTTGAATAAAAATATTGCACATGCTCTTGATCATAAAATCTTGTTAGTAGCAAGCTACAGCTGATCCCATACGTAAGAGGGAGGCTATGATAAGTAACTCCCTCCTGCACAGATGAAGGAATTTTAGTACATACATAACAGTCTTTCACATCCATAGTTTCCACATACTCATTTAGTAAGCGATAGAAAACATTAGTAGAAAGCTCCCCTTTTGCATTAGTTCCCTCATGCAGATGTCTTATGTCTTGCTCAAATTTCTCCCATGGTGATAGTTTATTAGTTGTAGTAGTAGTCTCAGGTTTTAAAGTTGCATTAATAGTTTCACTCTCTCTCTATGGCATTCCCACAATCACTCCCACAATCATTATTGTGCATACAACACCTATCATAAGTCCTAACCAACCACACACTTTACTTCCTTTGTTACTATAAGCCATGTTTGTATAGAATCAGAATGGTAGATCAACAATCAACTCTGAGCAGCAAACTCTCTCTCTGCGTATTTTACAGCATCTTCACTCACTCCAGGACCCTTTTCGTCAATTCAGGTTAGCAGCTTGTCGTAATTATGTTTCTATAAGTCAAATCCAGGTTTAATGTCACTTTCCGGTAGTTTTTTTTTTTCTTTTCTTAAGACTCTTGATTATTATTTTTCAGCTTTCACAATTTCGATCTTTCTCTCAGTTTTCTTGTTGTATATTCTTCAGGTACCGTAGTGCTGGCCTGGTATTTCTCGATCAAAACAGAATGCTAAGAATTCTTGTTGCCATTCAGAAGTTGTAGCATATGCCCATTCAGGACCTGTATATCTTCTGTTTGCTATTCTTTTTCTTTTTAATTTTCGTTCTCCTTGTTGTTCTCCTTCACTCAGATCGTCAGTTTGTGAGGTATTGCTTTCCTCTATTATTGTCTCGTTTGCTATTTCTCTTATTCTAAGGTGTGATTTGTTTGGCCAATTGTCACCTCTGTTCGTCTTGCTTTGGCGTTTCCCTTCAGTACCTTGGACAGCACCCTCCTCTTTTGATATGGTGTTTTCTCCTGATAGGCTTGGAACTTGTTGAGGGGATTCTGATTCGTTCTGATTTAAATTTGCCACTTCTTCGTCTCTCTCTCCTTCTTGTTCGACACTGTATTCAGACTCTGAATTGTATTCGTCTGCTTCTGGGAGAACCTCTCCTTGTCTTTGTTCTCCTGCTGCCTCCACTGAGATTGGCACTCCGTCACCTCTCTCGAACTCACTGATAGTTTGAGGGACACGGCTGTTCTCAGCGGGCTCTCCTGTAGTCTCAGATCTTTCTTGACTGATCTCTGACTCTGAGACTTCTCCTCTTGAAGTTGCTGTACCGGAATTTTCAAGTTCCTCTTCAACAGGACACGCTACCCTTTTTGTATGGCTGGCATGTATCCAGTTGGGAACCCCGGCACACTTCACAGCAGTAGTGGTCGTCAATATCACTTGATATGGCCCTTTCCAACGCGGCTCAAGACACGATTTTCTTACGTGCTTCTTGACAACCACCCAATCTCCAGCTTGCAGAGAGTGTCCTGGTTCGCCGATTGGTGGTAACGTGTTAGCTTCCACCTGGTGAGAGAAAGAGCGAATCACGTCAGCCAAACTTTTGCAGTAATCCAACACCATATCATCTGTAATATTCACTAGTGCATTTGCAGGTACCGCCGGTAACCTCATTGCTCTGCCCATGAGGATTTCATGTGGGGACAATCCCGTTTTCTTATCTGGCGTGTTTCTCATAGACATCAGCACTAGAGGTAATGCATCTGGCCACTTCATGTTTGTTGCTGCACACATTTTTGCTATTCTTGATTTCAAAGTACCATTCATCTGCTCGACTAGTCCTGAGGCTTCAGGGCGATAGCTACAATGCAGCTTTTGTTCAATGTTGAGTGCGGCACACAGAAGTTTAATCACCTCATTGTCGAAGTGTCTTCCCCTATCTGATTCTATAGAAACCGGAAACCCGAAGCTGGGTATTAATTCTCTGAGTAGTAGTTTTGCAACTGTAAGACTGTCATTCCTACGTGTGGGATATGCCTCAATCCAATGGCTAAAAACACACACAATCACCAACACGTACCTCAATCCTCCGCAAACAGGCATTTCAATGAAATCCATTTGTATTTTATTAAATGGACCACCAGCTCTCCCAATGTGGCTCAAAATTACCACGGTTCCTTTTCCAGCATTCATCTGTTGACAGATGACGCACCTGTGACAAGTAATTTCTGCGGCATGTCTGAATTTTGGATTGAACCAATCAATCTTAAAGGATCTGATCATGGCATCTCTTCCTAAATGTGCCTGCCCATGATACAATCGGGCAAATTGTGACAGAAGACTGTTTGGCAAAACCAGTTTTCCCTCTTCTGACACCCAAATATCATCTGCTCTTTGTACACACTGCATTTTCTGCCAGGAACGTTTTTCTTCTTTGCTAACGAGGCTTTGTAATGTCTTTAATTCGTCTAAAGTATCAACCACTCGTAATGCTAGACTTAAGGTTGTGTCATTCTCAGGTTGTGGTAACAGTTCCCACTGCTCTTTAAAAGATATACAGTTTAATGCACAAAATCTGGCAACTTGGTCTGCATAACCATTCCCCATTGACACAAAGTCTTGTGATCTGGTGTGAGCACTGCACTTCACCACAGCAATTTCGAGAGGCAACTGAATCGCATGTAACAAATCTCTTATTTGTTCTCCATTTTTCACTGGTGAACCAGAGGATGTCATGAACCCTCTCCGTGACCAGAGTTGACCAAAATCATGTACAATTCCAAATCCGTATCTGCTGTCTGTATAGATTGTGACTTTTAGATTTACAGCAGCATGGCAGGCTTTTGTGAGAGCTATCTATTCTGCCACCTGTGCAGAAAACACTTTCTCGAGCCAGGAGGCCTCGACTATACCAGATATGGTACATACTGCATAACCAGCTCTCAAGGTTCCTGTTGAATCTCTTAGACAGGACCCATCAACGAACATAATGCAATCGTTTTCCTCTAACTGGGTATCTTTTATATCTGAGCGAGGTTTGGTACTGAGCTCAGTCACCTCCAGACAATCATGCTCAAACTCTTCCCCGTCTTTTATTTCTGTATTCTCATTGGGAAGTAGAGTTGCCGGGTTCAGCACAGTGCACCTTTTCAATGTGACATTGGGTGACCCCAGAATAATTGTCTCATATTTGGTAAGTCGTGCATTTGTCATGTGTTGTGTCTTAGTTCGTGTCAGCAGAATTTCAACAGAATGTGGAACCAATACTGTCAAAGGGTATCCCATGACTATGCCCTCACATTGTGAAAGGCTTTGACCAACTGCTGCAACTGCTCGCAAACAACCCAGTAAGGCTGCTGCGACAGGGTCCAAAGTAGCTGAAAAATATGCTACAGGGCGATTTGCATCTCCATGGACCTGTGTTAAAACAGACAAAGAACAAGCATCACGTTCATGACAGAACAACAAAAATGGTTTCTCATAATCAGGCATTCCTAATGCTGGAGCCCTGCACATGCACTCTTTCAGCTCTAGAAATGACTCAAGCTCTTCTTTTGTCAATGTGATTGTGTATGGTTCATCCTTAACTTCCTTTCCTGTCAGTTTTGTTAATGGTTTTGAAATGATCGAGAAGTTGAGTATCCACTGGCGACAGTAGCCCACCATTCCCAAGAACATCCTGACATCTCTCTTTGTTGTTGGGGGATTCATTTGTAAAACAACTGTTATTCTCTCTTTTGATATTCTTCAGGACCCTTTTTCAATCAGATGCCCCAAATACTTCACTTCTTTTTTACAGTACTGCAGCCTTTTAGGTGACACCTTATGTCCGTTTTTCCCTAAATGGTTCAATAATGCAATGGTATCATATTTGCAGCTGTCTTTGGTTTTGGATGCAATCAACAAATCATCAATGTACTGTACAAGAGTCGAATTGTAAGGCAGCACAAGAGGTTCCAAATCCTTCTTCAATATCTGATTGAAGATGGATGGTGACTCAGAAAACCCCTGAGGAATTCTGCACCAACTGTACACCTTATCCAGGAATTTGAAACTGAACAAAAACTGGCTGTCTTCGTGAAGTGGTATCGAGAAAAACGCTTGTGATAGGTCTACTACGGTAAACCATTCAGCATCACAAGGAACCTGGAACATTATTACCGCTGGGTTGGGAACCACAGGGCAGCATTTTATCACAATTTCGTTTATTTTTCTCAAATCCTGCACAATTCGAACTTTCCCACAGGGCTTTCTCAAACCCATAATTGGAGAGTTACACAGACTGCTCAGGACCTCTTTCAAAACTCCCTGTCTGAGAAAATCTGCAATTATCTGTGTCACTTCAATAAGGACATCCTGAGTCATGGGATATTGTGACACTTGTGGGAACACTGCATTCGGCTTTATCTGCACCTTGACTGGACCTACTCCCTTGATTAATCCAACCTCTTTTCCAGTCAAATCCCACACCTTCTCTGTTACCGATCCTTGCAGATCAGCAGGTAGATCGATCAAGGTAAACACTGGGAGAAGAGTAATTAGGGGGTAATCTTCATTCATCTCTCCTCCTTCTTCTATGAGTTGACCCTCATCTCCCTCATCATCACTGTTTGTCTGTACTTCTATTCCACCATTGGAACAGGTAATCGAACATTTGGTTTTGCATAATAAGTCTCTTCCTAATAAGGATACTGGGCTTGAGTCGCATACAACAAATCTATGCAGGCCCTGGAAATTTCCGATTTCAACCTGCACTGGGTCAGTGATTGGATTAGTCAGGTACTGGTTAGCCACACCAACCACTCGTATGGTGCGCCCCGAGAGAGGTAATCTTGGTACCTCTGCACTGCGAACCGTAGAGCGTGTGGCTCCTGTATCGACTAAAAATGAGACTTTGTAGCCCATTACTTTTCCCTCCACATATGGGCCTCTCTGGTCTACCTCTAAGGATGCTGCGAGTCTGCACTCTTCACTGTCTGAGCTGTCATCTGACCAATCCTCATTCATCTCATTTTCACCTCGTAATGGGAATTGTTGTACAGTGTTGTTTTGATTTGTTACCTGACCTGTGACCTGTTGAGGAAGCGTCACCTGTTGCTGTCCCATCGGAGCCAGGGGTAACTGCATTTGCTGTCTAGACACCATAGGGATCTGCTGTTGTATTGGTTGTACTGACACTGTTTGGAAACGCAGCATTTGCATTTGCTGCATAGGTTGCACCCCTGACATTTGCACCAAATTATTTTGATAGTTTTGATTCTGGTGTCTCATTCTTGGACCTCGTGAATTTTGCAGTGTACCGGCATTAATACTCTGCTGAACTGTACCATCCTGCATTATATTCGGACAATCCCGTTTCCAATGTCCCACGCCCCCGCACGCATGACATGGTGACATCTTTTTCACTCCTTGACCATCACCTTGAACAACAACATTATTCATGTCCGAACCACGGTTCACAAACCCTCGACCTCTACCTCTCGGCTGTGCCTGAAACACACCATTCAAATGCGGTTGTTGCTGTATCATTTGCTGAACACCATTTCCCTGTATTCCAGCCTGTGCAGCCCTTATCTGCATCACCATCACTTTCTCCTTCAACTTTTTCTGCTTCAACTCAATTTCATCACTACAGTATTTCGCGTACTGTAATACTTCATCAATCGTTTTAGCTTGCCAACAAATCAAATGATTTTTAATCATTTGGCTGACCTCCGGTCTCAGCCCTTCGACGAATCTGAACACAAGATGATTCATGTCCTTCGGTTCAATTGTTTCAGTACCACTGTAATGTTTGAATGCCTTTAACAACCTTTCATAATATGCATGCATTGACTCTTTAACCTCTTGAGAGGTCAGGTCGATTTTCTGCCAATCAGTTACCTTCGGCGACACCTTTTGTTTCAAAAACTCAATTACTTTATGATAATATTTCATCACCTCTTCAGAAGGTGCTCCAGTCACTTTATCCCTTGCTGGTTCCTTTGTGGGCCAATCTACCCCTCTCTTACACTCAAGCCACAAGTCTGGCGGAACAATAATCTCAAACAAGGTATTTAAGTCTTCCCAGAGACATTTCGCAAGCTTCACGAATCTATCTGTCTGTTGATACCACTCAATAGGTTTTTCTCTTAACCTAGGATAATCATTGGTAAAGGACAAAATGTCTCCCCTGGACCAAGGCACATGCACCAAAACACCACCAGCTGTTTCTCTCATAGGTAGGATTTTCACCGTCTCTAAATTTGGTGTGACTGTTGTTTCATTAGATCCTGGACTATCTCTTTTTCCCTTATCTCTTTTCTTTACCCATCGGCCTTCCCATTTCTCTAGTGCACCCCAAATTTGTGCGCTTTGCAGCAACTCTTTCAAATGTGTCTTCATGCCTGCAGATCTCATGTGTTCAAAATCCTTTGTGTCAAAATCTAATCTGTAACTCCGTTTCAAATGTTTTGTGTTTCCAATGTTGATATTGTATTTGTCTGCCAAATTCGTTAATTTCTGGTGTACTTTGCCTACCTCTTTGGTAATTTTAGGGCATAAGTACCTTAATTCTGCCTCAGTGTAAGACTCTAACCTATTTACTCCCATTGTTCCATCCACTAATTCAGCAGCTTCTGCTCCTAGTCGTACTAGATTTAGGTATTCATCTTGTTTTTCTTTCTCAGGTTCAATTGTAGTCGCTGTAGTCTTTTGTGATGTGCAAGTTTTCTCTGACCACTCATTTAACTGTTGTACTGTAAAACCCTGCAGTGAAATGTTCCCTGCATGTATCATTGGAGTGTATGAGGTATTTGTACTCATAGTTTGAGAAGTCAGGACTCCCAACCCTGCTTGTCGCATTGCCTCAAGAGGTGCCCCTATTGGACTGAGGTCCATTAAGGGTCTTGATTGTTCACAAACCTGTCCTCCCTGGGCCATTATTTGTGGAGTTATAATAGGCCCTCCTCTTATCGTTTCATGAGTTATAACCCCCTGTTCGCGTGTCCCTGTTTTCTCCTGTGCATATAATGGTACTGGGGGACCAACAGTAATAGGTAGTGATATAGCGGCAGGTGTCTGGCCTGATCCTAAGCTTCTTGGAGCGGCGACACCATAGGTCTGCTCTAATAATCCTGGTGCAGGTTCTTTCAAAGGACCCGCTACTGGGTTATACCCAGGTATCAGTTGTGGCGGTTGTGACACTAACTGTGGAGTTGACTCAATCTGCATTAACCTTGGTTTTGTATATATCGGGTCTGGCGGTACCACCAAGTTCGTAGTAGTCTCGAGTACTGGGACATCGGGGTAAATTCATTTTATCTGTGGTGGAGGCTGTAACTGTATCAGCGAGTCTGGTGCAGTGGGTACACTGACACCATTCTGTATCAAAGCTGTATCGCTAGTCTGCGCTGTATCAGTAACACCCTTCTCCTTTGTCTGGTTCCCAGGATCCAAGCTAGTACTTGGTGCACTGTCGTTCACCACGTATGGTGGCGGACGATCATGTAACAATCTATCCATAAACACCTCATCATCTGAATCATCCTCTTCTTCCCAGGACCTTTTATTCTCTTTGAGTTTGCCTGAATCTTTGTCAGTTTTGCAAGAGGCTTTCTTTCCCTGTGTCTCCTCTCCCTGTGTTATTGCCGGAAACAACTTTAACCCATCCACTATTCCTCGTCTCCACATTTTGTTCTCATTATCCCACCTAGCCTCTGCATAGGATTTTTCTGCCCTTGTCAATCTTCTGTGGAATCTTTCTTGTCTATGTTTAAGAGCCATCAGGTCCCAAATTGCCAAAGCCTCATATTGTGCTGGTCTTGGAGATGGTTTCTGCGTACTTAACATCCACCTCAAATTTTCTAACACCTTTTGATTAAATGTTCCATGTTCCGGAAACGCTAGACACCCCTCTTTCTCTGTTAGTTTGCGCCATTGTTTTATCCATAAACACAGTGCAACACCCTTTTCCTCCATAACCGTGTAAGCTGGTGTACCTTCAGGTGGTGTAGGTTCCCCATCAGTTGCAACAATATACACATCTCCTTTCAAAGCGCTTTTGAATGCCTTAACAAAATTCATTTTATTTTATATTTAATCAGAAAAAACGGCTTAGTTCCCAGGACACTCTTCACCTACCCTTTGCTCAACCTATTGTCTCTCACGGACGGCAACCAATCCGTGTGCCACCCCTCTCGACATCTGACCTATCCCAGCGCGGCACCACTGACGTCACACTCACACACACTGCAGCTGACAAAGTCTTGCGGCTTGTCCACACCTCGCTAACTCCTCACAACTCATACAAACTAATGCGAATTATTGCTAGCACTTAAATGACAACACAAATCTGCCGGTTTACTACAGGAAGGGTAACACATTCGCGTCAGAACTTTACAGAGATTTCACTTGAAGCCTCGGCCGCTACTTTCTCCTTCTCAGCTCCCTCATACGCAAGCAGAATTCGACCTGCAAATCCTACTCTCGACTTGTCAATGACTCCTTCTAGTGCACTTTAGAACTTGTCAAATCTCCATCGAAGGTTTCACACATGCCTCATAACTCGAAATTTGACTTGTCAACCACGCCCGATTGACCTACTAAACCGCACAGATTACAACATAAACCATTTTAACATCATACTCCGGAGTCTTAGACCTCAATAGGCCCGTATACAACAACCAACCACGTGGATAATTTTGAGCAACAAGCGCTGCATTCACATGAAGTACGCCGACTTCCCTACTCTCATACTGTGGAGTACGCCCACTACTTCTAAACAACACTTAATTTGGCCTAATCGCACTCAACTATTCACAATCACCTGCAAAGTGCATAAGATTTAATAAGCGCAAAAGACCCTAACCACACATACTATGGCGCCGAGAACATTCCCAACTCATTTAGGCAGGCTCCGAGATCCTGGGAAAGCCATGGCGAATCTAGCAACTCATCATTTCTCCGAATTGTATTATCACAAGAAAACAATTAAACAATGAAAACTCCGTCCTAGGGCCCCCAAGGGCCAAACCGTACTCTGCTACCAGAACTGTTAACGCGTCCGTCTATGTCAATTTATACACATCAGGACTCGTTTTAGGACGATGAATCTTTGGGCCCAGTGGTGAGACACCGTAGGACGAGATAACTGATCAATATATCAATCAATATGTCAATAACATTGTCAATAGCTAACACCAGAATATATCTTACTTTAGTCATTAATAAACCTTCGGCGCAATCATGACCTTTCAGTCACGAATAACCACAC
This sequence comes from Pleurodeles waltl, assembly GCF_031143425.1. NCBI lineage: Eukaryota > Metazoa > Chordata > Amphibia > Caudata > Salamandridae > Pleurodeles > Pleurodeles waltl. The sequence goes on from NC_090444.1 coordinate 1,487,334,871, forward strand.
CTTAATGGAGTTTTATTAATTTTATTCCCTATTGATTACAATCTAATAGCAAAAGCATCAATCTCAAAACCAGGAAGCATATAAGCACAGTCACAAGATGATAACCATAATAAGCTTTCAATAATGCATAGATCAGTAGCATAGATAATCAGATGGATATAAGTGAATCGTAATACATCGAATACATCGAATGTTCTAAGATACTAGTTCAGCATAGCATCACGTCAGTCACGTCGGTTTGTCAGTCAAAATGAATACCTCGTCTAACCCCTAATTAGCATTAGCATGTTGGGCTTCATGCAAAACAATTTGAACACCAATTTGGAAAACATCTAACTAAGGTCTCTAATCAAAATATACAGCGGTTGGTACCTAGAAAGAAAAGGCAAATAAATGAATTTTCATTAGCAACGTTATAATTACCCTCCTCTGATTAAGTCAGCATTCAGGATCAGTCTTCGTCTTCAGGACATCAGTTAGATCGCCGTCAGTCTATCTAAGTTAAAGGCAAAGACACTCTCCTCATAAGGAGAAAAGTGTAAGGGGCAGTCTATGGGCAAAGATAGTTTTCTCTAAGTCTCAAGTCACCAAATAGAGTGACAGAGTTTCGAGATGCAATCGATATCATTCCCTACCTAATGGCTGTTTGTCTCCTGTGTCATGGGTTTTTATCCTTTTTCCGTGATTCATTCCCCCAAAATTCTATTGGTCAGTCAATACACCCCACCATTGTTAACCTATCAAATTATACATTAAGTAATGCATTTTGTAATTTTTTGATAAAACTTTATGTTCTAATTGGTCATCATAATTGACGTATTTTCGTAGGTGGCTCATCCGGGATTACTTCATTGTCTTTATACATATCAGGTCACAAGTTCTCTTCTTCTCGCTCCATCGTCCTTGGAAGTGTCCATTAATGTTTCGAAGCACATAATTTTATACTAAAAGCTGCTAGCATGCGGATGGGAATATCTGGTATTGTTGCAAACTTATTGAAGGAAAGAACAATCGCTGGGTCATGGTCTTTTACAAGTCAGCACACTGAAGAGACAGAAGAATACGCTTTAATATGAGAGCTACACAGCTTTGCTTGGCTCATGCTAACTTAAGATATACGAGTTCTAATGAATGCAGTTTTATACGTTTTAATGTGCACAGTTTTAGCAATCTATGAACGAATATTTCTTATAGTTGACATTAGTTTACACACATAAAATCATTTATGTTAATAAATATATTTCAATGAATATTTTATTTAATGTAGCATTGTTAATCATAAGCATTTCACGTCTATAATATGTAATAAAAACTACGCTCTCTCACAACCTTTTCTATAACAAGAGCCACTTCTGAACTGTTAAAATGGCCCTGAACTACTAATGGCTTTGAGCACTGTTGCAGTATTGACCATATCAGATACAATCACAATTATGACCACACCTTACATGATTTCTAGTAGTGCCCACCCAGATGTTGTCACAATATTGAATGACAAAATATCATCATGTCAACATATCACATCTAGAATATCAACTAATACAATATCCCAAAGGTATCTTTATAGGCAAGTACTATTCTTAATTCTACCCTTATGTACCTTGCAGATCTATATAGCTTCAAGGTAAATAGATGTGGAGTTAAGAATATAAATACAATTATGTTTACCTATATAAAGTTACCTTAATAGTATTTTGGTAATCGTTATTCTGCTTATAGTATTTTGACTGGAGAGAACTTAAAACTTTTATTGAAGTTATATGGTTCCTATGAATCAAGTATGACTTTGTATCCGGTCAACATAATCGTCAGAGTATAGGGACTTAGTCTCAGTATACCTTCAGGAAATGTTGAAATAATTCCTAGCTAGCTCACAGTGCCACGGTGCAATGGGATTTGCAACCTTGAACATGACTGCTCAGATTCCCAAGAACATTGTGGAAATAGTCTACCCTCAGCATTCCTTGGATGAGACACAAGAAAGATGTGAAGATGTCTTCTAGAGCATTTAATTGCAGCAATCTTATTCTTGCATGAAAAACATGAGCTGTGATTATTAGGAAAAATGAGACAAAGCATGATAACCAGCATTACAAAAATGGTGAAAAGGATAAACAGTTCAACTATGGTAATGTTATTGTGTTGGTTCACTCCTATCTGCTACTACCTACACTATTGAGAGCATAATGGGAGTATCATCTATCAGATTAATTGGGATAGCCTGACCCCCCATCCCTGGGTAAGATGTACCAGGAAGCCAGTAAGCCTGTCTGGTGTAGTGCAGGGTATTATCCTGTGTGTGTGTGGAGGTCATGATCAGAGCCAGTCAAGCTGCATCTTAGACACTGTGCTCCAGGGTAATCCCAGTGGAAGTGCTTCTCTGTTGAATATGACGCAGATGCAGTTTGTATAATACAAGCACTTTTTGTGTCACACGGTGTCAGAGGTGCAGGCTTGACGTTATGGTATGTCTGCAATCACAGAGCTGTCCCCACGGGCAATCGGAATACTTAGGGCATTGCATTCTGTGTGCCTTGGACGGAGTGTACATACTAGATGGCATCAACGCTTACAAGAAACAAGCAACATGTACAATGATTTCTCAGTGCATTATCACATGAATCAAAAGCCAGGTAAAAGGTTACCAACACATGAGAAATGCTGAGTTAAAATGTGCATCTTCACCAGGATGTTTTTTAGGACAGGGACAATAGAGTTTAAGAGGGATAAGCAGGGGGAGGGGCAGAGAGCAGAGGGGTTCCCAACTATCCACCAGGAGAGAGACAGACGACGAACTAGTTTTACAGTTGGCGAATAAACCAAAAATACCTGGATCCCTCATTGTCAATATTTCATATTTCATATTACACAACTTCCATCGTTTAAATAAGGGTTTGGGGTGTGTTCTCACAGATCAACCTGATTTTTTCAGATTACAATGTAAATTGTACAGGTTTTTCAGGACCATTAGGTGAAACACATTTTTAAAGACAAACCTGAAATGTAGCAGAATGAGGTTAGTGGTCTACAACTGCCCTCACAGTTTGATCTCCCTTCCAATCTAATGAGCGTGGAAATCCTTCCATTTTAGAATTTTGTTTTGAAACAAGATTTAGAGAACCAATGGAAGTTTAGCCCATTTAACATCAGTATGGAAGAAAGGAATGCACAGAACAACTTAGCAAGGAGAACGGAGATTACCACTAAACCAGCTTATAATGGTGAGGAAATAGTCATTCAGGATACTCAGACTTATGAGGAAGAGATTGGAAGACAATTACAAGACCAACACCACTATGAGAAAGTCTACTCAGACATCCTTAAGAAAATACAGAAGGAGATTAGGCACATTGGAGAGGTTGCCTTACGGACAGAAAATATGCTTTCCTGAACCCGTGATTTACATTTTGCCCAGGATACATAAGAATAGAGACAATCCTCGGGGTTGCCCATTTGTACCTGTGTTTGGGTCAGTTTATCGGTTTTAGAACCTTTGTGCACAGCTGTCAATCAATATATCAAAGTAGAAGTCCCCAAGACCAAATCATACATCAGGGACTGTATGCAATTTATTAATATGGTTGATGGTCTACAGTTTGATGACTCTAACAGTTGGCTAGTGAGCATGGATGTGGAGTTTTTGTATACAAATATCCTCCATAATGAGGCTATAGGAGCGGTTGACAGGCATTTCCGATGGACAAGTATGGATAAGACTATACGTGAACTCATGGCCAAACTAGCTGAGATGGCCCTTAGGAACAACTATTGTGTCTTCAAGAAATATTGTTATTTACAAAAAAGGTGTTGCTATGGGGGCTTGTTTTGCCCCAGATATAGCAAATTTATTATGTCTGTAAATTTGAAGACAGAACAATTCATGACATTTCTAATCCACATGTAAATCACATCATGAACTGGTGAAGCTATATTAATGAATTGTTTTTCGTTTGACACGGGAATAAAATACAGTTGAGGGAATTTTGCACGTGGCTCAACAATCAGAGTCAAGACTTGTAATTCACTATTCATCATAGTAAACAAGAAATAAACCATTTAGATCTTTTGGTGAGACAGATTGATGGCATGCTGTAAGTGACTCTCTACAAGAAGCCCACTGACACCAGTTCCCTCTTACGGTGTAACAGTCATCATCCCAGGGCCCTCAGGGACAACCTACCCTATGGGTAGTTCCTGCGCATTCGTGGGAGCTGCACACATAAGACTGACAATTTTCAGGAGGCAGAACAGCTGATATTGAAACTATTGGAGAAAGGGTATCCAAAGAGAATTATCACCAGAACTATCAAAAGAGCAGTTTTGCCCCACAAAAAAAAATACTGGAACCAAAAAAAAGGAGTGAGGAACAAAGATTGGTGATGGTGACTACCATCTCCCCAATTAGTAAAACAAATCATTTGGCAACATTGACCTGTGCTGAGGGACACATGCACACAACTCCCACTGTTTGCATTCAAGAGGAAAAAAAAATCAGAGATTAGGTAGTTAATGTCTTTAGGGAACTTGTTAAAGGGATTGACATAGGTGTCATGATGGGGCTACCGGCAGTGGTTAGGCATGTCAGTTTTGTAGAATGTTCAGTATGTGAGTTTACAGGTGAAACCAAGGAATGGAGTATTGAGGAAAGAGTGTACAATCTCAAATCATTTTCTAACTTTAAAACTTGCAATGTGATTTATGTAATTCAATGTCCCTGCATGTTGGTTTGTGTCAGCCAAACAAAACAGATGGTCAAACAACGGATAGCACAACATAGGAGCCTGCTACGATGTGAAGTCGAAGGTGCTCCCCTGGTCAAACACTTTCAAGATCATGGACATATTGCAGATGATATCCACTGGCAAGTTGTGCAGGTCATCCCTATGCGGCTAAGGGGGTGGAGATATGGTGAAACTGTTGCACATTAACAAATGCAAATGGATAGACCCATTGAACTGTACTGTGGTGAACTGTATGATGCCAGTGACATGATGAGACTGTCAGTCATACACTTATAAACAGAGTGTAACATTTAGCATGTTTCACCCAGGAATGACTGTCACAACTTTCAGGCAATTACTGTATGCAATATAGTATTGACAAGAGATGAGGTCCTTCTATACACGTTGTGAATTATAGCAAGTGATGAGTTGGGCCATACTCACTTGAGCATGAACGGGGTATGTCCTGGAAAATGTAACAACACATCTGCTGTATTGTGTGTCGGTTAGAAGATGCCAGGGGTCCTTATGCATGGTATGATAACATAACGACATGTAAGATCACTTTGTAACCTTAAGGCAGTGATATGGACCACTTGGGCAAGACACCTGACTGAGGATGAATTTGGTAGGATGACACAGAGAACCAGTAATGTCGTTTAGTGACCACACATAACGGGAAGGACCATTCAAGCATGTTTCCTAACCATCCAAATAGTATAGTAAGCGCTTCACATACACCCAACTACTGCAAGATGGTGACCGCAGTGATGCGGTCTAGTGGTTAGGGATCCACCACTCAGATAGCGGGGATGAGCGAGCGGCATCTTCCTAGAAGCATGGAGTGAAATGCACGGGCCGGACTGGTATGGGTGGATTCGTACACCTCCTGAGGTTAGTTATGCTTTTGGGACTTCGACTGGGTATCTTCAAAGTATCTTAATGACCAGCTTTTGTAGATAGTGAATGGGATCGCAGCCCCGTCTTTCCTCTTTCTTTGAACTACCACAGGAGAGGCAAAGTAAGAAAATTCGATATAGCGTTTGCAACTGATGTAAGTACAATCAACACTTTCACACAGATTTTGGTTGTGACCTGGAGGAGTGGTGTGAAGTGTATACTTCTGATATCCCTATAGAATATGTGCGCTGATTAACCTGACTTATAGTGCATTCAGGACACTGAATGACCCTACATGTAAGGTGTTTTCTTTAATTGAGGAACTTTCAGTGAGCACCTTTTCAGCATGTGGAATTACTAAAGGAACTAAGACGCCTTCACTTTGGGTCTCTCACTTGATCATCCACATTGTGAACAAAGCAGGGGGTGCTACGTTTTTGGCTTTTAACACTATGGTACACGTATGTGCATGCAGCACTAATGGATGTGGCAGGCATGTGTAATGGGAGATACACATGCAGTCTCAGGTAGCGGTCTTGATATTTGTGTACCAGTCAGATAAGGGACTGACACTACTTTCCTCTCACTTTGATGTATGAGATGCAACATGTGGAAATGATATCTAACTTGTGCTTACTGAATTTTGTAGGTTTGTTAGGTGGATGACAGTGTCCTGATGTGCTCCAAGAAATTGTTATGGGGTCGAAACATCCACAATATTCACCTGTTTGGTTGTAACCTATGTGAGAACTGCGTCATCGGCTTTATCACCTTTTCAGAATTTGACACAGTCTATGTAAGAGAATGAAATGAATATAAAGATCAATATATGTACAATATTGGTTGGTGTCCAACATCTACTCCAGGAATTTGTTCATATATGTATATACAATAATTTAATTAGGTTTGAATGAGGAAAAGTAACTAACAGAGGCTTGCAGATCTTTAGTGGTGCTAGCCCTGGACCAGTGAGTCCCACATGATGATTTTTTTGTGTATAGTTATGTAATTACTCCTTTCCCATGGGCTTATAGGGTTGTCCCTGTTGGAATTATATGGATTTAAAATGGAGACACTAAGCGGGCCCTAACGTTCTTTACCACATAGTAGAATGCCATGAATGCCAACTACCCAAACACATGAGGCATGGTGTGAAGAAAAGCCTTGTCAGTGTAAAATGCCTCCACATGACTTATTAAACAACAGCCACAGCAGCAAGTGCCCACTGACATAAAGGATATACTAACAGCTAAAAATCTCCCCAACTTGGTATGAACTATCATACAAAGAGAAGCTTTAAATATATTTTTGAATTCATTCATTTGTTTTTGTTTTTTTAACTGCTTATCAGATTCTCAAAATTGATGTTTTCTTCCAAATATGTAATTTCCATTTTGGGCCAACATACTCAAAGAAAGTCTTGTATTAGTTTTAAAAAACCTTAATATTTTACCTCAAAAAACAGTTTTCTCCCATGGTTCCCAAATACTGTGATTTCCCTAGTACAAATGCATCACATTGACAGATTCTGTCCCACCTGCCTCTGTATGTCCATCACGATCCAGGGATGTCTTACATAATTCCGGAGATGCTCACATTATGTTAAGAATGCCTTCCATTATGTCTAGACCACAACTTTGACATGGCCGCCCACCATAATGCTAATAACCCCCACACCATGTCAGTCAAGGACATTAATGTTCCAAGAATGGCCACAATTATGCCATGCATACACACAGTATGGAAGGGATGGCTATTATTATTTCCAAGGATGCGCAACAAATATCAATATTTACTATTATTATGCTAGTGCCAACATTGTAGCAGAGATGAACGCCTTTAATTGGTGGCGCCAGATACATTTGGTGTTCCCAGACATTTAGAATAGATTCCAGGGAGAAACAATGTATTTGAAAGATGTGCACAGCACCAACCATAAACACAACACATACATAACAGCACACATAAAGAAACATTTAAACTAGTACACATACATCCATGCAAACATCACACATACCATCTTATAAAACATGATTCTCACATACTTCTGATCTATCTCTGGAACTCCCATGCTCCATCAACTTCACTCTGACTGTTGCTGACATTTCATCTCTGACCCTGTTTTCACATGTCCTGCATCACAGATAAATTAGGTGTGTGAAGTGACCACTCTCCATGTGTTTTTGCTAAATTGAAAATGGAAATAGGTGGTCATTTTGCTGTAACGCAGGCTGTCACAGTGCTTGTTTGCTTGTAACCGTGTGGCTCTGCTAGTGATTTGGCTGGTGGCCTCTCCAAGGGTACAGAGATGTGTATCCTGCATTCTTCAATATGGCCAGATGCTCTTGTTTCGAAACTGTACTGGCCTGCTCCGCAGGCAGCTACATCCAGGAAACTGGTGAGCCTACACATTGAAGACCCCTGGCTTAAACTAAATGCTAGCTGAAGAGCTGTAAGCATAGCGGGGGGAGGGGTGACTACTGCTTAATCTACTTTGTGGTCCGCTGCAAGAACTTGGTCATGATCGTTACTGTACAAAATCAATGTAGCAACAGTTGCAATATCCCAATATGTATTAAACTTTCCATTTTCAGCTCATTACTGCAATTGGATCTACAAGCAAACAGTCGGCTGATCGAATGAAATTGTTTTTAAAATATGCACATAGCATGTATATATTTGATTTTTAAAATGGAATGAGTTTAATAAGCTGTTGAAGCCTCTCTACTCATATACACCATTTTGGTTTAACATTATTATTGGTGGTAATTTATCATTAATCACTGACTCCCCCTCTTATCCCTGCATCCAGATGTGTTCAGATGAAAAATAATATCTCAAACATTTGTGTTTGGGTATTTATGGCCCAGAATAATGGCCACCCACAAATTGACAGAAAAGATGGTTTGACTAATTGCATTAGTTATGTTCATTGGAAGAGTAGCATGTGTGTCAAGTTTGATTTATGGAGCTCAACTAAAATGGTAGAAATAGGCAGAGGTTCTTGATTGGCAATAGAGCAGTTTGTTATTTGCTGCTCATTCTAAAAGGTTAGAGTCTTAACTTCTCTTCCAAAGAATGCAAGATGGTTTCATTTGTTGGTTTTAGTTGTAGATCTTAATATCTGATGAAAAGACTGTCTCAGCTTAAAAATGTGGATGCTCGATATTTTGCCTGGGTGACTAGAACACTGGGCACAACTCCACTCTGTAAACCTTTGTGATGTTCTCTATATAAAATATGACATCCACTGGACTATGTTTTGTCTGTCATTGTCAGGTTTCCTTGCCCAATTCCATAACAACATCTGATTCTTTGAAAATTCAGCTGTTTATTTGTTTGCAGGCAGTAACAATTCGATTAGAAAGGTGTAACTTGGCATCAATGATGATCCATAAATCAGTGAGACAAGATGGTGAACATTCTTTAGACAAAGTAACAATTATATGGGATGAATACACAACTTCTGTGGTTAGGGTCCTTGAATACATACATTTAACCAAGACTTCGACATATAACTAACTGGTGGAAAATGCAGTTATTAAATATAGATATTTGCAGCAGTGCATGTGGGTACTCCCCCTCACCTTTCAGGAGGTAACAATTGACGCATCTGTACTGTTTTTAACTCCTGTAAAGAGGAGACAGCACAAATGTGTTTTCATGTGGAGTGCCATTCCAGTGAGCCTAAAAAGTGAAGAGAGTAGAACCTGAAGGCAGAGAACTGTGGTTTTAAGTGAGGCTGGGTGTAATGGATTGTAGGTTTTATGTTAGTGTGTAGAGGGATAAGTTGTGTTGTGGTGCCAATCCATTTTCTGCTTTGACACTAAGTGTTAGGAACTTGTATAAGGCCATATTCTTTCTAGTGAGCCATCTGGCTTGGCAGTGGTATGCTGAGGTGAGGTTTTTGGGTAACTTAAACGGGGTTTACACAGAAAGGTTTAGAACCTTTCCAAGTGGAGTGAAAAAGAGCTGATGAAGACCTACTAGAAGATTATTGCTATAGTTCAGTGTGCTGAATGCTAATGAGTTGATATTTTGCCTTGGTTAAATGAAGTGAGGTTGCACCTGCTTCTGTTTAGTGCTTGGAAACATCCTGCAAAAGCTTTTTTGTGACAAAGGTTTCTATTTTCATGCATGGCAAGAAAAGAACACAAAGGTTTCTGGCTGGTCGGGCTAATTTCTGAGAGCTAGTGGGGGCAAACTATATGGTGTCGGGTGTCAGGATTCTGTCACTAATAGACATGGTACTTTTGAAGAGGGAATGTATACTGCCTTAGATTTTGAAGAGTTCAACATGAATGGTCTTAGGGCCACCCAGTGTCTAATTGCCGTGCAGCAGTTTGTGACTAGAAGTGGGGGCGTAAAAGTAGGAATAAAGAAAGATGTTGGTGCTGTCTGCATGAAGTTGATAGGAGAAACCAAAAGAGGAAGTATTACATAGGGAAAAGTTGTGGCGTAAAGAATAGAGAGAGCTCGAGGAAATGGATTATTAATTTAATTTGCACTAGAAACCATCCATTATACAATTCTGTTCAAAGAACACCATGTTTGTCTTGCTTCAAATCATTCTGCTGCTTGAGAATAAGTCCACGCTGCAAAAATACTTAAAAGACAACAAAATAGCAATTTTTCTCAGTCACTGGCTTTCACATTTAGAGGGCACTAAGGCTCGCAAGCCTCGTCCTTCCGTTGAACATATCTGTTTTGCCTTATGAGCCTTCTCCGACAAAACAGCATTTTACACTTCTGTTGCAATGACACAAGGATCTAACTGAATCCCAAGATGTGGCCTCAATCTCAGTGTTTCAAAGATGGACGTTTTCTTGATGTCACTGATGTAGTAGAAAATTTAGTGTTGCTCCTCATGTGACAGTGATCATCTATATGTGACAGTTTATACATTATGTTAATAAAGGTACTAATAGTTTGATTGTAAAGTGATGCACTGAGAAACAATAGTAGTGTGCATTCACTCTAGATGTTAAACCCCTGTGGTATAGAGATTAACTTTTCTTTGGAGAATTAATCTGTAATCATACTATGTTTTTGAGTGTAAAGTAACAGCCTATATTGAAACAATATTAGATTTTCAATGTTAAGTGTTTTAAATTCATACATGAAATGGAGAAAGGTAGTTCTGCATTATATTCATAGAAATGCATTAGAGTTGTTTCTCATTTAAAGTTACTGTAATGTGAATGCTAACAGAAGTTTATTACTGTTCAACTTATAATGTGAGTGCTAAATGTTTTATTTGCATGATTAAATGTGCTGTTTAATTCATTTATAGTAGCCTAAGTGAGGCCTGCTAGGCCTTGTATTTGTGACTGTGCAGAAAATGTAAATACATCTTGCTAACATGAACTTTTCTTTCAGACTTCGTTCTCCTGGGAATGCTAACTTGGTAATAGATGCCTATTGTTCTATTCTAAGGAGTGTGAGAACACGTCTTTGAATGAAGAACCTCCTGGACTGTGGACTATCAATTTTTAGGGTTGAGTGCAAAGCACTCTGTCCCTGGTGTAATCTCTCTGTGGGCTTTTAACCACGCCCATGTCAAGCCCATCAATTTGGTTGGGTGGTGGGCTTGCCTTTTATAACTTGCTTCATTTAATTTGTGAAAGGCATGCATACGTCATGCCTTTTCCGGTGTTTAGGCCGTCTTGAGCGCACCGGCCAACTACTGAAAACATATGAGGCTCCATGTTTTCCGGAAGGTTTGTGCACTATTTTTTCTCTTCATTTCGTAGGCAGCATGATCTCGCTGGGCAGTAGTCGGGTGCTTTGCATGACATCGACCCTGTTACATGGATATTTGCACTTTTGCCAGATATATGGATAATTGCACTTTTGCCGGTTACATGGATAATTGCACTTTTACCCATACATTTCACTGCGAGCAAACTTCTGTTTCCTTTTGTGTGTTTACATTGCGTTCATGGCAGCCATCGGCTTGCTTATGTGATACTGTTTTACTTTTCAGTTTATGTGGCAAGAAAGGTCCGGTTAGGAGTTTCCAACGCTAATAGCTTTAACTCGAGCAAACGCAAGACCCATTGCATTGCAAATACTTGTTTAAATTGTTTCAATCTTGCATGGAAGAGTACAGATGGATTCTGTTCTCATGGAAAACCTGAGAACTTTGACACTTTTCAAGTTGGAGTCACATGATCAATTTCTATTGGCTGTTGCCCCTTCAACATCAGGTGGTCTGACAAACTGACAAATCATCTTGCCCTATGAACTCTAGTGTACCGTTCCCCAACTGGACGGAGTTCAGAGAGAACTTCTTGCCATTCTGCTCTGCGTGCTCAACTTCTTGGACTCTGAGAAGTATTCCGCTCTCTGCCCTTGCCGCTTTGAAATGCTGTGCTGAGACTTAGTGATTTCTTCCCAATACTAAGAAGAAGACAACTCTTGACCGAGCTTCTGAAATGCTGACACCTTCCCTTCTTTGTACTTATTTTTTGCCTGCTCTAGTTAGTGATCTGTTACCCAAGATTAACTTTTTCCAAATTCTTTTTGCCCTTTTTATGCTTTTTGTCTTTTGCCCACGTGTTTCTCCCAGCACATGTTAATTCATGATTGTCTAATCTGTAGAGGTTTCCCTTACCCAAAGATCTGTATTCAGGTGATATAAATTGCTTTGATGCTTGTTAGAACTGAGCAACGTTTGTTTCCTGTGCACTAAGTACTTTTGTTGATGTTTCGTATGGTATTTGTAGAATGTCTAGTTATTTTAATGTTAGTTGCCTAAATCTGTTTTGTCGCCTTGGTCAACCCTTGGTGATTTTATATCTTTATAGCTTTGTCTTGACAATTGCCTACATGACATTGAGCCTAAGTTTGAAGTAAAACGCCTTAACTTTATTCCCGACTGGAATTTTCCTTGTATGGCCACATGGGTCATGATGTAATTGGTTTGTATTGAAATTTGTTGTATGATTTTGCCACACCCTTATGCTGGGTCCAAAGATTAATTGACCTTGTCAAGTATTGATTCATGTGAAGAAAGAAATGTGTTAATATTATCAAAGCATGATCCACTACCCCACACGCAGCCCCTTCTACCTACTTTAACTGGTAGGAAAGTCAGTCTTAACAGAATCTCTTCACTATAATTGTTACTATTCCTCAATATCTCCATTTCACTTTTGGTTCTCCACATACAAACTATTTTTTGTAGGGTGTCTTGGGAAGGTTAAACTGTGTCAGAAGTGAAGAGGAGAGATTTTGGCTACGAAGTGTTTAACTTTAAAGCCCTGTACTAACTAGCAACCTTTAGAAATTAGTCAACCTCCTGGGGATTATCTGTGCACTGATCTTTCAAATTGATGTGACACAGAATATCCCCCAATCCTTATATAGCTCAATAGTTCTGGGCCACAGTTGTAAGGATCATGCTCAATCTCACATATAGCTATACTCATGCCATGCACTGTGGCCTCCAACTAAACCATCAGAACTGGCTCCATAATCAGATGCTTGACTGGCATCAACATCTGTTAGCTATGCAGCAACATCACCACTTCCACCTCTGTGTGGGAACCAGCCATTGACATTAATGAAGTGTGTACTTACTCTTCTAACTCCACTGAGTGCACCTTGATACTGGGGAAGGTCATAAAGTGGATTTAAACAAATATAACCACACTTTCAGTTTTTTGATCCACTCACTCAATAATTCCTTAGCACATTATGGGAATTTATCCCACTATTGCTCTGGTCCTCCAAGACATGGTGTTTGCCTGGGTTTGTCATGGTTTACCGACACTGAGGACCGATCTGGCCCTCACAGTGTTGGGTAAACATGTACACACTTACAGACACATGTGTACACACACACACACACACAAGCACATGCACACACACACTCACTCTTTCTTTCTCTCTCTAACCCCGAAGCCCCTACCGCCCACCCCACTTTCAGTGAATGATAAGTGGTGCAGAAGGCCTTGTTGAACTTGCAGTGTCGTGCTGTGTAAATATGATCACATAAATAAAAGTGAGAGTTAGAAGGCTGTGGGGAGGAGACGGATTCACAAGGCTTGCCTCAAGCGGAGGTGAGACAACACAGGGACACTCTTCCGGGAATAGCATCCTGTGTGTTGGCTGCTTGCAGCTCCTGTGTAAATCCGCAGTTGTTGCTTGTTGTCTTCTGGACAGCTCTGCTCTGGGGCTGTTGCTCTCTAGCTCCTCGCGCGCACAGCGCCACCGGGAGACATTATTCAGTGTTATGGTCTCAGGTATCCGTGTTATACAGATCATTTACAGGTTTATTACTGTGTTAGGGTTTGCAGCCTTTAACCCTGGAAGTGAAAGAATGCCCGTTTGAGACTGAACAGAGGATGCACGCTAGTGAACCAAGCAGGCTGCCTCGAAAAGCAGGTTATGGGAGCCTCTCAACTGCCATGAAATACTAGCCTGCTCCCTTTGTACTGGAAGACCAAACAAAGTACGAGAGCTCAGTTTACATACTTTCACTGATCGTAATTAACAGCCAGAAGACGGCTCAACAGATTCTGCAGCCTAACACCCTCCTCAGGTAAACCCACGCCGTCCGAAGTCGGAGCGCCACTCACGCACGGCGGAAGCAAAGCAAATACCGAGCAATGTTTGTTCTGCTATAGTTGTGCAGCAGTATTTTTCACTTCATCTTTAAATTAAGCTGCACCTGAAACCTAGAGGTGATTTTAACCAGATTTACAGCTCTGTGTTGACGCTAACTTGAGTCTAAGTGCTATGACTAACCCCTTTTTGTAGTGTCAGCGGCTGACTTTAGCCTTCTTTTAATCTCCAAACCTGGCAATGCAATGCTTTTAAATATTAATGAGCTTACCCTGTTTTTAAAAACTAAACACTTGAATTTTCTCCACCTATAAACGTAAAATGTTGATGCTTACCGGCTTTAAGTGTTACATGTTGCCATTTTGTGCATTTTTAAGCACAAAAATGTTCCTCTCCGTTTTTAACCTTTGAAAAACATTATGGTAAGATAATTTAGTTAAGAAATCTTTGTGAGTCGTTTTAAAAAATCTTCCTTGGTCTTCTCTCGTTGTGCATTTTCAGTAGCATCACACTTTTTTTCTTACCGTTTCTAATAAAAAAACAAAACTAATGATTGTGTATCTGCCTAGAGAAAACTGTGACAAAACCTGTAATGATCTCCAAATCACAAGAGATCAATGAGTGAACACGTGTCCAGTCGAATTGAAGGGCTAGCTTCTGAAAGCTATTTGCCCACCTCTGTACATTTTCCTGCATTGTAGCCTCACAGCCCTTTAGTTTTTAGTGATTTTTTTTTTCTTTTTGTTATTTCCAAGGTTATTTTCTTTAGCAAGATCAATTGAAAGTCAATTGCATATTTTGGGGCTCCATGGTAAAACTATTTACTAGTTACCCATAGCTATTTGGGTGAAATACGCCAATGTTTTTAACTAGTTCCCATCTGTTGCATGGTTATGAGTGCATTGATTTACACGTGCAGGTAAGCAGAGTCCAGAACAGTGAGTCAAATAGGGAATTGTGTATCTGACTCAAGGATAAGGCACGCCCTGTCATTTTGAGCTTTCCTGAGTTGGTCTGGATGCTGCTTGAAGAGGCCAAAAAACTGTTGGCCTAGCTAAGAATCAAACGTACAGCTCAGCCATCCACCATGGCTTAAACCCTGACCATCACTAGATCCAGACCCAGAAAGTATCCATATCTGGTCCAGATTTTGTATATAGTGTAATGTGTGTGGATCTCCTTTACAATTGATAAGAAAAGGAACCTAGATATCAGACCTCCTTGAAATTCAGTGAGATTGTACCCTGGACGTGCTGATTCCCTGGGTTAACCTTTTAGCATTACGGCATGCCTTGCTATTGTGTTACAGTGCATCTTTTAGTAAGTGACTGGCAACTAGGCGCCTGCTTCCTGGTGACATTTTTTATCACTGCAGTCAGTGGTGGGGAAATATTGCAGCATGGTCACGACAACCATATTGAAAGGGATCCCACTGATTTAGCCAGGGTTTTTATTTTTATGTAATAATCATAGCTAATGAGTGTGAGAAAATTCGGTGAAATAAATATTAACCCATTTCTGAAGACTCTACTGCAATTTACTATTTCTGCTCATATGCGTCATATAATGCAAGGTGAATACATTGAAAGTACATTAAGATTAAAGAAAACATAGGGGCTAAATGTGAATACGAATGCTGCCAAAAGTTGGTTGTTGCATTGAATGGTAACCTCTTTTCTAATTCTTACCTTCTATAATGTCGATTTTGCTACTCTTACCAGGTGTTTGGCATTTTAAACTCCCTAAACATCTTGAGAAAATGTGCTACTATTGATGTGGTTTACAGTTCTGCAGAATTTGACAGTAATTCAATAACATATGCGCACTGGCGAACGTTAGAGAATCAAATCTGATTTTTATTCAAGGAAATATACTGTAAATACTTGGCAAAGAGTGCTAAAGATGGATATTCGAAAGCTAGGTAACTACAGAATCATAATGCATCACCCTTGCCTCTAGTGATAACATTACAGGTGACTTCATATGCAACGTTAATACTAACATTCATGATTGTTCCAATGAGTGTGGACAGCAATACTGTTAGGAAAGGGGATAATACTGTGCCATTCTCTCCCTCTTTATCCTTTTTTCCATACTTTCCCTCTGCCACGTCTACCTCTTTCTCGCTTCTTCCCTAGACCTTTCCAATCTCCATTGCATCTTCTGGTCTTTCCCATCATTTGTTTTCGTCTTCTACTCTTTCCCCGTCCATTGTATTCATTGTTCCTCTCTGGTCTCCTTTTTCAGCTGCATGTATTGTTTCTTAATTTCTCCATTGTCCAATACTATTTTCATTCCCCTGCTTTCTTTGTTCTTTTCTTTGCTCTCTGCCGTTCCCAATTTCACTACTTCCAGACTATCTGTTGTCTTCTTCCTCTGTTTCTCAGCATTTTCCCCACAGTATTTTCCCATCTGTGGTCTTTCTCCTTTTCTACTCTATCCCTCTTAAACTGGCAAGCCTCCGCTGTATTCATCCATCCCCAGTACACTTCACCTGTTGTATCCACACCTCTAACCTTCTCTTGCCCTTTTCCTTTCATAGCCTTGCCACTTTTGCTTCTTTGTCCTCCAGTTTTAGGACTCGGAAGCCGCCAGCAGGCCCTTACCCAAACACCGGTCATACACCAACCGACAAGACAATTATTTCGTTGGAAGAAGTATTTATTTTATATACTTTCATTAAAATCAAATACCATTAATCAATTTATGCAAATCATCTTATGCAAATTACTCTATTAAACATTTCACTGCAAATCCACAATTAATATATACTGATATACGTACTTTTTACATTTGTAACCATAAATCATTTTGACAGGATCCCTTCCTGTCCTGAACCTCCTTTGGACCACACAGGGACTGGTCGTCACCTGTATCCCTAGGGGGGGCGGTAACCCTGCTTCCTCTGTTCCTTGCCCCCATGCTCAGGTTCCGCCCCCTCTCCAAACACCAATCAGCCAAGGCGTGTACCGGGGAGGCCCAGGGCAGGAGCCCCGTGACCACCCCAGTGATCTGGGCTCCCTACCCCCAATCTGGTGTGTCCATCCGCAGGTTGGTCCAGGACTTCAGGATCCTATCTCTGTTGTTATACCGGGGCCCCACCCTTGGGGTCCCCTCTGTTGCTTCAGGTTACTTTAGTCTCTCTTCTTCCGCCTAATACTAAGGAGAGGGTGGGTCAACAGAAAGCCTGACCGTTCAGGCCGCCGTGCCAAGAAGAAGAAGGCCGAGCCTTCTGGGGGGCGCTTCTAAGCCCCCCACTGGCTCACGGCGGCCCAAACCGGTCCGGCTCCGACGTTGGACCAACGTTCTCTTCTGCGTCGCTACTTCTGCTCCCACGCCTCGCGAGGTGTGTGAGCGGAAGCCGCAGGCCAGCCCGCGCACAACTAGTGTGAGGGTCCGGCCCCCGGCATCGCCGAACCCTAAGGGGCCGTGCCCCCCCCATGTTGGGGGGGGGCGCTTTTCCAAAGTCTGGACTGATGCCCTCACTAATTCCATTAATGCAGTGACCTTAGAAGTTAATTATAGCTCATTGGGTTATCGTGCACTCCAGACAGATCTGAGCGAAGCCTCCAAGCCCCACCGGGATTCTTCAGTCATTGATTCTTCTGTAGTCATAAAGTCTAACCTACCCATCTGGGAAATACAGACTTCTGTTGTTTCTATACCATAACATTTCAAGGCTATGATAAGAATTGCTACGTGAAAATTATTAATATTATTAATAAAGACAAGCACAATGAACACATTCCTTGTGGTGTTATAACCAGATTTCGATGTGCTTAATTATAACGTGATTTTAATAAATGTCTTTGTAGCGTTCGGTGATGTATTATTTAATGATTGCACTTTGGATGATGTACTTATTGAGTCAATGTTTATCCAATAACCACTTTTTAAAAGAAAATTAGGCCGTATTTCTGGAAGTGAACTTTGAAGCTATTGTTTTAGGAGATTGTACGTGACTTTTTTTTTTATCATGGACAGTTGTAGAGACTGGCCAGTGATATTTAAGCACCCGTGGCAGTTGTATTTATTTTGTTTTGCATTTGAACTGTAATGGATTGTAATGCTTTGGGAAAGAAACATAGTAGCATTTGTCAGGTCCTGTGAACTGATACATAACAAAACAATAACGTAGCACAACACTAAAGACAGTAACACAACATAATACAAAATCACACCCACGCCACTGTTAAACAAAAACAATGCAAGAGGGCAACCTAACGTAATAATATACCCAATAACAGAGGAATCTACAGCAATCAAGCACACATTACACCACTGTAGCAATACAGTACTCTAAAAATTCACCACAACAATAGAACAACCACAGTTTGTCAATTGTGTTGCCATTTTATTGTTGTGTTGTTTTGTGTTCCTCCATTGTGCTGTTGTATGGTTACATTTCGTTTTTTTTGTTATATTGTGTTAGTGTGTGGTTTTGTTCTGTTTTATTATTTTGTTGTGATAGGTTAGTGTGTTGTGTTGTAGTGTTATTACCTTGTTGCTGTGTTAGTTTGTTGTTTTTGGTATTTTTGTCTAATGACTTGTATTAGTTTTTTGGATTTTGTTGTATTGTGGTGCTATTGTTTATGTTGTTCTTTTTTTGGTGTGCTTAGTTGTGTTCAGTTATTGGTTGACAGTGAATTGCTGTGTTATCTTGAGGTACATTGTTAGAATGCTGTTATGTTTTGATATATATTTGTTAGTGTGTTTTTTTTTTTATAGTATTGTGTATTATGTTATATTGCCATGGTTTTTTTTATTGTTTTGCTCGTGGTGTGTTCTTTTACGTTAGTCTCTTACTGCATTTTGATGATGTGTGGGTATATTGTTATTTTTTGTTGTTGTATTGGTATGATGTGTGTATTGTGTTATTGTATTACTGTTGTAGATCTTTGTTGTACTTTTGTTATGTGGTGCTGCTCTGTTTTGATTATTATGTTGTGTAGTTGTTCCACTTCACCGTAAGCCAGTTGGTTAAATGTGCACAAGCACTTTGGTCACTTGAAATGGCATCCCACCTACTCAGCCTTTTACGACTGGCCAGGTGCGTTCATCATGTGAACCTCAGACAGCTGGTCTCTTCCTGACACCTGAAACCTCGCGTGCCTCAGAGCTTGGGCCCGCAGGAGTGTGGCGCGGGAGCGGGGCATTGCTGTGAGTGGGCCACGACCGGCCAGGAGTGCATTTTGTGACACTAAGTGACAGATGGCTACTGTTCTTTACCACTGGTGTTTCAGAGCCTAGAGAATGATTTCATTTCAACTGAATAACTAAAGTATAGCCACTTTTAAACTTACCTTGTCAAGCTTTTTTAATTGTTTTTTTCTCTGGAAAAAAGTGCTATATAAACTGTTAAATAAAATATCCCGGTGATTTAGATCATCGTTTTTTCCAGTGAGACCCCATTTATGAATTTGTCGAGCACAGAATGCTGATTCGCGTGCAGGGCCGGGCTGGCCTTTTGTATCACTGGACATTCACTCTGGGCGGGAGCTCCTGTCCCGGAGCCAGGGTTGGAGAGCCCAAGGCCGCTCCTTCTGCCTTTTCTCTTTCCCAGGATCCTTAGGGCTACCTGCGGTCGGCATGGGAGGCTTCCAGAGAGAGGGAGAGCGAGAGAAAGGGAGGGCGGGGGGCAGAGGGGCAGTGATTAGAGGCGGTGAGAGAGAGAGAGGAGGGAGAGAGAGTGAATGGATGGAAAGAAAGTGTTGGTGCGCGGAGACGAGGTGAGCGGGGCTGGTTTGAGCATTTTTCTCTGGGATGGTGTTGGTTCCCCGGTCCTGCCCTCTTCACATGTATTAATAACATACCTCTCCTGTTGTACAAGTTTCTAGAGGCACACCGGTTTTAGGCCCTCCCCCCACCTTTTTCATCCTACTTAAAGCGCTGACTTTACCTATGACCATTCCTGCATGGATTGCTGCGGCCTTCAGCCCTTTCAGTTCATTCATTCGTTATTAATCGCTTCTAGACAAAGCAACATCAGACTAAGTACACCACCGTTCGGCTGGGAGTGGGGTGCTCTTAAGAGTAGTCTCAGGAGCACTACAGGCGCGCAGAGATGTTTTGCCACATGTTAATTCTGTGACTTTGAAGTATGTGTTCACCTCCTTAATTTCAGTTGAATTACTTGATAAAATAGCTGATGTTGTGTTACTTGCAAGAGCATCTATCATAATACAGGAAGACACAAATGGGCTCTCGAATGTAAACCGTGATGAAATTATTAAATACAGGCATTCATTTCTAAGCAACTCACAATCACCCAGCTTATCGATCCCAGAAGATATTTAGGTTCAAACCTGAAACCTGCATCCTACTCTCATTTTCCATCTCAAGACAAAAACTGATCACAAATCAACAGTAGAACCTACAGTAAATGGTGTTAAAACTTTACTAAACTTGACCTCAACATGTGTTGCAACAGTATTATCTATGCATAGACACATTGTGGTTGCTATCAATACAAAGTCAACCAGACTATATTCATCCCGCATACCCCTAAAACATTGTGTTTTAAGTGAAATCAAAAAGATGGGAGATGTCTTTGTAAGAGTCAGAGCCCTAACTGGGTAGCTAGGAATTGTTTCCAAAAGGAGTGGTCTGTGCAAGTAAGGGCATGGCTTAAACATGTGAACTAAAACCCTGTGCTTAACCTGACTAGTATTTGGTTACATCACTCTGAGTTTTCTGTTGTTGCATCCAGGCACGTAACATAACCGCAATCAGAAGCCCAAAACAAGACAGGCCTGTGAGTTTTTCCAGTGCTTGTTAGCTACATCTGATAAATAAGTAACACCAATTAATTTGTAATGAATAATTAGAATAGGAAATGTTTCAATTCTCATAATGAGACTGAATTTAACATTGCTGGGTTCTTTGGAAGGGGTAGTCTTGTTACTGTCTTGATTACGTGCAAGACCTCTCACGAACTCACAAACTCTCTCCTCACCCCTACACACTGCAATTTTGTTTCCTTTGTTCACTCGATATTTCAGCTACTCTCTCTCCATACGTTCTTCACACAATTCTACATACAGTATTAATCTCCTTTGGCACATATGTGACCATACCACTGTGCACGCTGCATAGAATCCGTAGATTGAATACGAAAGTAGCCTTTCTGGCTCCCTTGAAGGCAGTGTGAGAAACATGTCCTGCTTAGAGATCAGTAAAAGGCCTGGGCGAGGTATCAGGACCACAGCTTCACATGCAAAAATGTGGTAAATGCCATTGTAACTGAAAGGCAAATCACTGGGTAATAGGTTTTTTCAACCATGACACAAATGTGGCACAAGTATAAAGCCAGAAAGAGGTCAACTACGAGCTTGAGCATCCACACTGCTCCTATCAGTTGTGAAAGTGCTGAATTGTTGACATCCATGGACTACCAGTGGTTGATATTTCTGCCTATTAAAGTAGTGCTGGTTTGTACAGTTAATTTCCATCAATTTTGAGAGATTTCTTTAATTGGCGTTATTTGCACAGATCAGTTGCAGAAGGATTTCCAATTGTATGGAGCCACCAGAAAAAACATGCAGTAAAATTTGTGCACCGAAAATATCCCACTGAAAAGTCATAGCGTGTGAGGACTTTCATTATGGATATGTCTACCAGTATGTACTGAAAGGTTTACATGATCCCTTTGCAGTTTGAACCCTCACTTTAAAAACTCACATCTAGAGAACTTTGGCCACAGTGTTCTCTTTGAAAGAAGTTGTATCTTTCAAGAAATCCATGATGAGATGTCCCTCAAAGTGTGCATGATCTGGGTGCACTTCTTTTCTGGGAGCATCTACTAGGCCTTTGGGGCTGGCCTGGCACTTAGAATCTGGAAGATGAAAGGGGCATGCAGCAGGTACAGAGAGGGCAACCAAGAGTGATGGAGCAGTGCGGCAACTACACAGGCTAGTCCTGGTCCTCAGCTGTCTCAGTTACTCTTTAACATGTGGCTCCTTGGGAAGGTAACAGAACAATGTAGCCTCATGATGGAATCGGCTGTTAGAGCTGATAAAATGTTTACAATGAGAGACGGGTGCAGACTTTTGTCTGTGTGTGGTGCCTGCCTTTGCCTGTGGGGCCTCGGTCTGCATGCTTACTTGATGCCGCCTCCACTGCAACCTAACCAAGACTTTAGGGCCATCCCTTGTACTTTTCCTTTTGCATAAGGCAATGAGCGGATACCTGCTCAAGCCTCTTCCTTTGCTGTGCATTTCCTGCTAGCTGCAAACACCGACATCAGACAGCAGGAAGAACATCATAGACTGATTGCAGTACAGATGCTAGTGCAAGGCGTGTAACTCCTCAAAAAGTGGCCACTGCTTACACTTTTAGCCCGCATGTTTGGTGTACACAGACCAGACTTTCTAAAACGAAGTGATTGTGTAGTTTTCACAATCGTGCCACCAGCCTTGCAGATTACAGTAGTTCCAAGCACTACTGTAATTAATTTTCGGATTACAAATGTACTTCAATCTTAAAATAATGGGGTTTTTATATCCAGAAGTGTTACACCATCAGTCCTTAGATGCTGGGGAAGGACCTTCAAATAAAAGTGCTTAGAGTGGTAGAATCCTCCTCCCCACCACCCCAACAAAGTGTGTTTTATTTTCACGTGGCAATGCTTTGCTGATGTAATTTTTTATTCACATTGCCGAAAAAAACAATGTTTAGAGACGAAACTGCTCCTCGGAAGCGGCATTTCCTGTTTGTGATCGATCCGACTAGTTTAAGATCCCTTCCCATCTTCTTGTGATTTTGAAAACAGCTGGTCATTAACAGCAGGAAATGCTTCCTCTGTCAGCCACGGGAGCCAAGATATTCAAGTGCAGTATGTGGAAATACAAGGTCTTTGAAAAGAAAGAAGTTTGCCCTCTGCTGACTGCTGCACGCCTGGCTTCTGTTCTGACAGCTGCCTATAAAAACACGCATTTGCAATGCAATGGGTCTCGCATTTGCTCGAGTCACAGCTAATAGCGTTGTAAACTCCTAACCGGACGCGAGCCGATTCAAAGCATCACGGCATGAGCGTGCAGTGTCACACAAAAGGAAAAAGAAGATCGCTTGCAGCCAAACATATCGGCAAAAGTGCAATTAGCCATGTAACAGGGGCGATGTCCAAGGTGGTAACTAAACTGCCCCTAGGAGGGACAAACGTAAAGCGTTTACCAACAAACATAAAGTATTTTTGAAGGGCAAGCCCATGAAAAAGTGATAGTGATGGGCGTGTGGTGGGTGTGGTTAAAAGCCCAGATACATAACAACATGTTGGAAAAGCAGTGCTTGCACTCTGCTATGCTCGACCTAATGAGCTATTAAAATAACTGTCACTTCCCCCACTCCTGCAAACATTGTCAGGCTGAGAAAAGGGGACATGTGGGATCTTATATTAGGGCTCAGCCCCCATCGCCGTTAAACGTTTGTAGCTCAATAGATTTTTAATACTTCTGTAAAATTAAAATTCATACAGTCGACCCTGTCTCATTCTTGGCTGGACCTCTTGAAAAGCAGCAGTTACTAGTATGTACACCCCTGTTCTCTCTCTTTTCTAGTTCCCGTCTGAATGTAGCATGGTTTGCTGTAGTGTTGGACTAGTGGTTTGTAGAAACAGTAGTTTCTCTGTGTTCTACTTATGATGTATAAGTTTTCCTTGTAGAGTTCGAGGTTGTATGATATGACTAGAAATGGAGGGTAGTTTGTGTGCACAGTGTTGAGGCAGTATTGATGCCCACATCTGTAATAACCCAGATGAACTGAACATCTAGTGGGTGTATTTCTTCAGCCTTAAATGCCCTCTGCATCTGTCTCGTTTAGCAGGATAGTAGCTTAACAACAGTTCTGAGTCTTACCCTGACAGGCTCGCTAGGACTAAAGCACGGCCTAGTGAGAGCCCACATGGCTATAAATAACCCTTCATTGGGCGCATTCTAGAGTGCAGTCTCTTCCCATGAAATATGTGCAAATTATTTTACGTTCTATGCATGTAATCTTAGATGCCCATAATTGCTGTGTCATTCATCAGCTTTAATGAATCATCTCTACCACTGAATGTACCCACCAACACCGGCTGGTATACTTATGAACTGGACATGTGTCTGTGAAGTGTTTGTGCAAAATGCTCAAAAGTGAGTGGTGTTCTCAAAGTTGTTTTCTATGTGTTTAAAGACTACCATTTGAGCTCCTTAAAAAGATCTAAAACTTGTTTCCACGCAGGCCTCACCTTTTCATGTATGTCACCAGTGTCTTGTTACAGGATAGGTCTTTAGAGAGCAATTTAGAAGTTTGCTTGATTTTCAGTGCTTTTTTTCTTACTCATGAGGTATCTGGGACCAGTGGGAATGAATACACTTGCAGTACACGGTTTTCTTGCTTTCCTGTTGCTTCATTCGTGAAGAAGCCATCATAGTCCTATCTCATAGAACAGAACCATCTAATCTAGTTGGAGCTTCTACTGTTGTAAGAAGCTAAAAAATGCCCAGAGGTTTGTTGCATGTTAGGCTCATCCCTGCATCACACTGAAATGAAAACAGGTTTACATTTCAAAGGTTGTTCCCAGGGCTAAAGACCATCCACCTTTCACTAGTATTGCTATGGCTGATCTATTGGTTGCCCAATGCTTCTAGTACGTCCATCTTTGATTTCAGGCTGTTGGAGAAGGAAAGCCATCCACATCTGTTGTCAGAAGTTATCCTTAGGCAGAAAAGGCTTATACTATTTGTTGAATCTATAGGCTGAATATTTTAGCCAAGAGACCTAACATCTGTTTTTGTATTTAAAACACTCCATTAGAAGCTTGGAAACAGCTCATATCTTTACAGAGTCATGCTGCCCTACAAATGTCCCTACTTTGATTTTTTTGTTTTAGATGTATGCATGCGATTCAGCATAATGAGCCACAAACACAGGAGGAGCTAATCTTGTGAGAGAGTTGTGGTCAAGAGGAGGCCACTGATTAGCCTCCTTTGTAGAAGTGTTTGCATTGTTTTCTGTGCCTGTACGACTATGGGGACACCGTAGAACTTCAAATGTGCATATATAACAAAATGTGAAAGGCTCTTTAATTTTAACTTTGGTTGAAAATTGTCATCGTAATTGTATGTATATAGCGCTTACTACCCCAAGCAAGGTGTCAAATCACTTTTCTGTGAGTAGCATGCTATTCCAGAACCCAAAAGGATTAGTGGTGGATTAGTATAGGGAAATAGGAGTATAGTATTAGTATAGGGAAGTATGAATTAATTTGAGCGGAGGCCAAGTGAGTCTGGACTGAATAGAATAATGGAGGGATAGAAGAGGGAAGAATCCAGAAAGTGTCAATCGAAAGATTGTAGTAGTAATATGAGGTTTGGTATGAGTAAATGAGAGATGGAAGAGAAAATAGCCTGAAGAAAGTGATAAGGGAGATCATAGTAGTAAAACAAGGTTTGAGAGGAGTCAATGGAGAGATACATGAGGGAGAAGTTAGATGGGTTGTTTTAGAGATCATAGTAGTAAACTAAGGTTTGCGGTGAGGCCAGGAGGATAGAGAAGGAAAGAATCTAGGAAGGGTTATTATTGAGATCATAGTAGTAGAATGAGGTTTGGGATGAGTCAGAGAGTGGAGATAGAGGATAGATTGATAGAGTTAGATGATGTGAGTGAGAAAGAGTAATGCATTGGAGAGAGTGATTTGTTTGTTTTTTTGTGTTCTTTTTTACCTCTTTTTGTCTCTTGTACTGTAGGACTAACGTGATAAATATATAGATACATGATTACATAGTAAGGGAACATATGTGTAAGGAATATAATAAATTGAGATTTAGGGGGTCATTCTGACCTTGGCGGACGGCGGAGGCCGTCCGCCAAGGTACCGCCGTCAGAACACCGCACCGCGGTCGAAAGACCGCGGCGGTGATTCTGACATTTGCCCTGGGCTAGCGGGCGGCCGCCAAAAGACCGCCCGCCAGCCCAGGGCAAATCAACCTTCCCACTAGGATGCCGGCTCAGAATTGAGCCGGCGGAGTGGGAAGGTGCGACGGGTGCAGTTGCACCCGTCGCGTATTTCAGTGTCTGCTGGGCAGACACTGAAATACTTTTTGGGGCCCCCAGGGGCCCCGCGGCACCCCCTACCGCCATCCTGTTCATGGCGGGAGAGCCGCCATGAACAGGATGGCGGTAGGGGGTGTCAGAATCCCCATGGCGGCGGAGCATGGAGGATTCAGACGGGCAGCGGAAAGTCGGCGGTTTCCGTTTCTGGCCGCGGCTGAACCGCCGCGGTCAGAATGCCCAGCGGTGCACCGCCAGCCTGTTGGCGGTGCTACCGCCGACCTCTGCCATGGCGGTAATTACCGCCATGGTCAGAATGACCCCCTTAATGTTGTATCGTAGAAACACAGACTTTCAGGTATTGCAGTATCTGAAGTTAATTTGAGTACTTTTATAACATTAATTTTTATCTTTCCTCAATATTTGAATAGTGAAATGCTTGTAGACTCATAAGCATCTAATCGAAGAACTTATATAGAGACTGTGCAGTGACCTATTAGCATGCTAAATGTAGAATAATATACACACACATATATATATATGTTCGATGGCATGTGTAGCTGCAGATACACATGCTTTGCATAAGCTTGCCATCTAGTGTTGGGCTCGGAGTGGTACAAGTTGCTTTTCTTCGAAGAAGCTTTTTCGAGTCACAAGATCGAGTGACCCCTCCTCTAGGTGATAGTACGCATGGACATTGAGTCCTTCGTTAGATTGTTTCTTTCCACCGTCAGGTTCAGACGTGTTCCCTCTTGCTCCGGTAGATCTTGGTTCAGTGATATCTGAACTTTTCTATCGTTTCCTTTAACGTCTGCATCGTTTTCGAACGTGTTTCTTACTTCACTCTATCCGATTGTAGCGTCAGGATCGATTAAATGCCCTTTTGGGCGCCTGCGCCCTTTTCCGGCCTTCTTGGGCCTACTGCATCACATGCTCATGGATCAGACTCCATTTCGATTCTGCCCTTGGTGCCACGGCAAGTTCCCCTACACCGACCAGCACTCAGTGTGTAACCTCTGCCTCTCTCCGGAACACAAAGAAGAGACTTTGGAGGCATGCCGATCCTTCCAATCCAAGAAAACCTTGAGGGATCGAAGAGCAAGATGGTTTGAGATGGCGTTGAAGTAGACGGAACAAACGCCCAATGAGGAACAGGCACAAACTGCAGTCTCCATCCGAGATTCTGACCGTGATTCAGATGGGGACAGCCAGATATTCCCTGAAGCAGAGTACATGAGTACACCAGCCCTTTCCCATCAAAAACAAATTTAAAAAATCACAGAAGGCCTGGGGTGTACCACTGCTTGGTGGCCATGGGTCGACCTGAAAACAACAGATTGTCGACCGACCCACGGGTTCAGCCCCCAAAAAGGCCAAGACTCACTCCACTGAACAGACTGCCACACCTGTTTCAGCATTGAGTTGAAAGATGAAGGCTTCCACTTCGGAACCGAGACGGCTACACACCGCATCGGAGCTGAAACATCAAAGCTCCTCTTCGGAGTCAAAAAAACGTTCGCCTACTGATCAGACCACTTTTTCAGCCCTTTTAAAGCATACTGCCGCCAAGCTTTCGGAGCATTCATTGGTGGGAAGCAAATAGGTTTCATCTTCAGAACAGGAAACAGATAAACAGACTAGACTAATTCTTGAGGTCATAGACCAAAAGCAAAGGAGAATTCAAATCCAGAAATATATTGGGGAGATTATTGCCTCTCCCCTTCCTATAACAAAGAGGAAACTAGCATTCCAACAAACCTTGGAAACTGGCCCTTCACCGGTGAAGATTTTTAAACACAAGGAGAAGCCAAAGACTGTACAGCAGCCTTCTCCACCGCATTCACCTTATCTTCCCTCTTTTCCACCACCTCATACTCCACCACCACCACCTTCACCCTCACAATTTTCCACACAATCTCCTGTTTCTTCACATGGGAATTATTTGGGTGACAATATTTATAACATGGACCCATGGATATGTATGATTCTGACCCAATTCCATCCAGTGACCCTGATTTGTATCCCTCAGGGTCATCTCCACCTGAAGATACCACGGCCTATAGTCAGGTCATTTCCAGAGCATCCACAAATCATAAAGTACAGATGCACTCTGAGCCTATAGAATAGGATTTCCTATTCAAAACTCTTTCCTCAACTCAAACAATATTAATGTTTGCCAATGTTACCAGGTATGTTAAAACATGCCGATGACATTTTTAAAGAATCAGTAAAGGCTAGGGTGTTAACACCTAGGGTAGATAAAAAATATAAAGCTGCACCATCCGATCCAGTTTTTATATCACAACAATTGCCCCCTGATTCCATCGTGGTCCTTGTAGCCAGGAAAAGGGCAAATAGCCAGTCCATAGGGGATGCTCCTCCCCTTGATACAGAGAGCTGCAAATTCGATGAGCAGGTAAAAGAGTGGCAACTCAAGCTGCAAATCAATGAAGAATTGACAACTCCCTAGCTCTTTTGGCCAGGTATGATAGGGCACATTAGGACGATATGCAGGAGTTCCTTCAATAACTCCAAAAGGAACACCAGAAAAGAGCACAACAAGTAGTGGCAGAAGGACAAGCCATTGCCAATAATCAGATTAGATCAGCACTAGACGCAGCTGACTCAGCAGCTAGGGGAATTAACACTAGTGTCATGACAGAATGCATGCTTGGTTGTGGTCCTCAGGATTTAAACCTGAAATACAACAAGCGGTCCTTAATATGCCTTTTAATAAACAGCAGCTTTTTAGACCTGAGGTTGATACAACTATTGACAATTAAAAAAGGACTCCGAAACAGCAAGGACCTTTACACAACACCTTTTCGGGGCACATTTCGTAAACCTCAATTTAGAGGAAGTTTTAAGCCACAAACTTCAGAGGCCTCTACATCCCAACAAAAACAGGGACAACACTATTATGATAGGGGATCTTTCATGGGCTCCTATAGAGGACACACTTTCAGATCTAGAGGCAAATCCGCTGCCGCAAGAGTTGCCTCCATCCCATCAAAGCAGTGACGTTCCCTGCATCCCCACACAGCATACATCTCCTGTGGGAGGAAGACTGCAATATTTCCATCCTCACTTACAAAAAATTACAACAGATCAATGGGTACTGTCAGTTATCCACAATAGTTATTGCCTAGAACTTATCTCCACTCCACCAAACATTCCTCCCCATTCACACAGGCTTTCTCCTGAACACATTGGTCTGTTAAAACAGGAGGTAGAAAAGCTTCTACTCAAAAGTGCAATGGAGGTAGCTCCCATCAATCAACAAGGGACAGGGGTATATTCTCTATACTTCTTCATACCAAAAAAGGATGGCACTCTCAGACCAATTCTCGATCTCTGACCTCTAAATCAATATATTCTGTCAAAGCATTTCCACATGATCACTCTACAGGATGTCATTCCCTTGTTACAAAAACAAGACTACATGACAGCATTTGATCTAAAAGATGCTTACTTCCACATTCCTATCCATCCAGCACAACACAAGTACTTAAGGTTTGTGACAGCGGGCAAGCACTATCAATTCAAAGTAATACCTCTTGGAGTAACAAAAGCACAAGCGGTCCTTAATATGCCTTTTAATAAACAGCAGCTTTTTAGACCTGGGGTTGATACAACTATTGACAATTAAAAAAGGACTCCGAAACAGCAAGGACCTTTACACAACACCTTTTCGGGGCACATTTCGTAAACCTCAATTTAGAGGAAGTTTTAAGCCACAAACTTCAGAGGCCTCTACATCCCAACAAAAACAGGGACAACAATATTATGCTAGGGGATCTTTCATGGGCTCCTATAGAGGACACACTTTCAGATCTAGAGGCAAATCCGCTGCCGCAAGAGTTGCCTCCATCCCATCAAAGCAGTGACTTTCCCTGCATCCCCACACAGCATACATCTCCTGTGGGAGGAAGACTGCAATATTTCCATCCTCACTTACAACAAATTACAACAGATCAATGGGTACTGTCAATTATCCACAATAGTTATTGCCTAGAACTTATCTCCACTCCACCAAACATTCCTCCCCATTCACACAGGCTTTCTCCTGAACACATTGGTCTGTTAAAACAGGAGGTAGAAAAGCTTCTACTCAAAAGTGCAATGGAGGTAGCTCCCATCAATCAACAAGGGACAGGGGTATATTCTCTATACTTCTTCATACCAAAAAAGGATGGCACTCTCAGGCCAATTCTCGATCTCTGACCTCTAAATCAATATATTCTGTCAAAGCATTTCCACATGGTCACTCTACAGGATGTCATTCCCTTGTTACAAAAACAAGACTACATGACAGCATTTGATCTAAAAGATGCTTACTTCCACATTCCTATCCATCCAGCACAACACAAGTACTTAAGGTTTGTGATAGCGGGCAAGCACTATCAATTCAAAGTAATACCTCTTGGAGTAACAAAAGCACAAAGGGTATTCAGAAAATGCCTAACAGTAGTTGCTGCATACCTCAGAAGACGGTACATACATGTCTTCCCATATCTGGATGACTGGCTCATAAAAGCCAGCACCATTCACACTTGTCAACAACACACACAATATACATAGATACCCTACAAAGGTTAGGGCTCACAATCAATTACCAGAAATCTCACCTTCAGCCAGCACAAATTCCACCATATCTAGGAGCAATTCTGAACACTCATTCAGCATTAGCCTACCCAAATCCACAACGAATTCAAGCATTTCACACTCTCATATCCCAATTACAAGTCAATCAAACCTACACAGTAAGGTTTATCACAAGGCTATTGGGAATTATGGCATCATGCATAGCAATAGTGCCCAATGCAAATCTAAACATGAGACCCCCTGCAACAGTGTCTCTCACAACAATGGTCTAGGACAGTCAATTTGGAAATGGGCAATTCACAATCGTATTCAACTACTAGCAGAGTATATCCCAGGGATACACAACCAACTTGTGGACCTCTTAAGCAGGACGCAGCAACAGATACATGAATGAGAGATTCACCCACAGGTAATTCAACAGTACTTTCACATATGCAAAGCAGGCACATGGTCCACAACACACACATTTACCAAACACTACTGTGTGTATGTGCTATCTTGCCAACAAGCAAATGTTGGTCAAGCAGTGCTTAAAACACTATTCCAAACTAGTCCAACTCCTACAAGCTAGCCACAGCTTATTTTAGGAGGGGACTGCTTTTCAGTCTATGCAAAGCATGTGTATCTGCAGCTACACATGCTATTGAATAGAAAATGTCACTTACCCAGTGTACATTTGTTTGTGGCATGTAGTGCTGCAGATTCACATGCGCCCTCCCTCCTCCCCGGAAGCCTGTAGCTGTTGTAGTGTTTTCTTATGTAAATATGTATATACATTGCATGGACATCTTCTTTGCTTACTATATATAGTCAGTCAGTCAGTCAGTCAAATAACTTTATTCGGCAATTGCCATAAAAGTGCAAACCAAGACACATTTACCGATCTATAAATAATATAAAATAAAATAAAACTTAAAACCATTACTAAAAACACCGCATGAGCATCCAATCTGAAACCCCTTGACATAAACAGATAAATATACTAGACATGATTAAAAATCACAAAATCAGAAAAGTACAAATATTAGCTTAAAATGATATACTATACGTACATAATTTTTTTTTTTTTAAAGGAGTAGGCCTTTTCCTAATACTTAAAGAAGCTGTAACAAAGTCTAATACATGGTGACAAATTTGGATATCTGGCAATCTCTGAAAATATAGTAGGGCTTCCTTATAGTGAATGGGTCTAAGAAGACGTAACGTGGGTAAAATAAAAGCCCCTCTAGGAGCAGCATATAAAGGGCAAAAAAGAAAAAAGTGCAAAGTGCAAAGTGCTCTGAGTTGATTTGGAGTCACAGGGACAAAGTGGTAAGTCCTTTTTCCAAAAACATGGTTCGGGGAAAGCTACCTATATATATGTACATATACAATTCTTCACTCCTTACTTCATCCTCCTGCGGGAAAACAATCTAACTAAGGACTCGATGCCCATGTGCACTATCCCCGAGAGGAGGAGTCTCTCGATCTCGAGATTCAAAAAAGCTTCTTCGAATAAAAACAACTTGTAACACTCCAAGCTCACACTAGATGGCGAGCTTATGCAAAGCATGTGAATCTGCAGCACTACATTCCACGAACAGATGTAAACTGGGCAAGTGACATTTATATATACATATCTATTTATATACACACACAGATATAAACATACATACACACACATATATGTATACATGTATATACATATATATATATTTATATACTTATACATTCAACCGTAAGTAATATATACATTTGGTAAGCAGGCCGAAAGAGTATGTATATATTTTAAGAAAAAAAAATTATTATACATATTTGTACAAATAAATACACATAAATAGACATATACATATATTCAAATTATAAATGTTTATATACACAAGTATATGAGGTACATTGCTGCTTGAGTATGGTGGTTATGTAGGAAAGAGCCAACTCTTGAGGAGTCTTCTGAAGATAAGATAGTTATTTGTGGATCTCATATTTGGGGTAATGAATTCCATAGGTTGGCCGCCAGAACAGATAAAGACGTACAACCTATTGTCTTTTCTTGTATGGTGGGGTTTTGAGGCGAGGTGCCAATCTTGATCAAAGGGTCCTTTGTTGAATGTATCTGGTCATTTTATTCCTGGTGAAAAGCGGTCCTGTTCCATGTATTGCTTTATGGGTGAAACAAAGCAGCTTGAAGGTGGATCTTCTGGCAACCGGTCACCAATGTAGGGCTCTCAGGTCATGGGAAACGTGGGTTTGTGGCTTTAGATATAGGAGTAGTTTAGCTGCAGAGTTCTGAATCCATTGTAGTCCTTTCATAGTAGATAGAGATGATCCATGGTAAAGGCCATTGGCATAATCCAGTTTAGACAGTGCAAGAGAGATAGTAGCCTGCATCTTGTGTGGAAGTGCCAAGTGGGGGAAGATGCGTTGCAGAGTTTTCATGGTGATGAAGCTTGATCTTGCTAATTTGTCCATTTGGGCCTTCATTGTTAACTTGGAGTCCATGGTAATTTGTAGGTTTCCAACTTCCTTAGATACTTTAGGAGATGGTCCCACATCTTCAGGTCAGGCACAAAGTGGGACATAATATTTCCATTTGTCACATATGAGTATTACAGTTTTTGAAGCATTCAGTTTGAGATGGCTTCATGTCATCCTCTAATCAACAGCTCTGAGGCAACTGAAGATTTGTGAGTTTCCAATGTCTTTGGGGCATTTCAGTTTAAGGAGTATTTGTGTGTCATCTGCATGGTTGTAGTATGTGAACTGAAATTCATTGGTCATTGCTGGTGATGACTTTATGTAGATGTTGAAAAGCCTTGACGATCCCCAACTTTTGTGAAGTAATGTTTGGATGCAAAAGATGGAGCATAGATGAAATATTTTTCTGTTTTGAAGGCCAGGATGTGAAACAGTCAAGAGTAGTCCCCTCTATGCCGGCTTCGTAGAGTCTTTGTATTAGGGTGTCATGGTCAACTGTGTCAAAGGCAGCTGAGAGGTCGAAGAGAAGTAGTGCAGGAACTTCACTGTGGTCTTCTGTGTTTTTAAGGTCATCGCTGATGGCGATGAGGGGAGATTTTGTGCCTCTTCCTGGGCGCAATCCAGTTTGGTAGTCTGAAAGTACGAAGTTATCTTCAATGAATTGTTACATCTGAGCGAATTCTGCTCTTTCTATCAGTTTCCTCAGGAAATGTCCATTTGGAATTTGTCTGTAGTTGTTGGGGTCATGTGGGTCCATGTTTGTTTTCTTTAATAATGGGCTTATGTATGGCTTTTTTAGGTCTTCTGGAAAGATTCCTGTAGTTAAAGAATTATTGATGGTTCTTACTGGAGTGACAGCTGGTGTAGATAAAAGAATGTTCCTGAAACTGTGCAGTGGACAAGGGTCAAAAGGGCAGCCGGGGGGGTGTTAGCCTGCTTGCTTTGACCAGATTCATAAATTTGCTTTGTGATATTCGTTTGAAGGAATGCAGAGGCTGGGTAGCTTACTTTTGGAAGGGATTTATGAAAATGGGTTGGTGCTGGTGGTTTTCCTTTGTTTTAAATAGTAGTCCAATGTGTCTGGCTTTGTTCTGTAATGGTTTACCAGTTTGTCTGTGAATTCATGAGAAATGGGATGAGTTCCTTGTATGCATTTAGATTTTTGAAATTCAGTGAGAATGTTATAAAATTCTTTAATTGAAGGTTTGGCATTTTGAATTCAGTCTGAATAGTACCTTTTTAGCTTTTTAATTGTTGATTTGTATTTGATGTTAAGTTTGTGTAGATGAAGTTTGTCTTGAATGCTGTTTGCTTTGAATCAAGTTTGTTGTAGCCTTCTGATTTGTTGTCTTATCTTTTTCAGTGTTCTATTTCTCCAAGGTGATTGTTTTCTTTTGTCCTGTTTTGTTGTTCTGAGTGGTATTAGAATATCAAATGCTTCCTGTAGCCACTCATAAAGTTTTTGAACAGAACTTGTGTCTAGATCTGTTTAGTTGTTAGTTGTGTTTCTGAGTATTCAAAATTGAGCTTGTTCCATGATTGGTAGGTGGATGCATTTAAGGTGGTCTTGGGTGTGTTGATTTGTGGTGTCCTATGTTGGAAAGCTACCACATGGTTGTCTGGACCATGTGACTGGTGTGATGCTTTGAAAGGTAACTAGTTCTCTGGTTTGCAGGAATGACATCTAGGGTGTGTCCAGCAATGTGTGTGGGATTGTGTATGATCTGATGTAGATTCTGTGTGACTAGGCCAGTGATGATAGCTTTTGGATTGGGTATATTGGGCTTGTCAAACCAAATATATAGGTCCCCAAAAATTCATAGATTGGAGCATAGTGTTATAACGTTTGAAACTGTATCTAGAAACGTGCCTGGAAATGTTGGATTGCAACGTTGGTGGTCTGTAAAGGAGGAAAAAGTTACAGGAGGAAGTTGGTGTAGGTTTGCATTGGTTGAGAAGGGCCTCAAACCTTGCAGAGAAATGTCATCCATTTTGCTGACATTTACTGTTTGCTTCAATATAACAGCTAGTCCCCCTTCTCTTTTGCCCATATGGTTTTGTGTGATGGTTTGATAGCCTTGAGGAACAGCTTCATGCAACACTGGAAGCATGTCATCTTTCAACCATGAGTCAGTTACGAAGAGTAAATCTGGTTGTGTGTCAGTGAGTAGGTCGTAGATGTGGTACTTGTTTTTAGAGAGTGATCAAGCATTATTAGTAGGTAGTTTATAGATTGTGTTTTGGTGGTGATGTGACGTTGTTTTGTAGAAGAGAGAGCAGTATATTTTGAACGTTTAGCAGGTGTGTCATTAGTCCTCATATTAATTGTATGAAGGTTACAATAGTGTTGTTTTCCTATGTCACGTTCTTCATCCAGCAGGATTAGAAAGCATTTTGTTGGGTCTGTGTGTATCGGTGGTGGAGATGGTGGTTGAGAGTGAGATGATGAGTTGTGTTGTTTTTGTAGAGTAGCCTTGTATTATAGAAATGGGGATGTGAAATTGTGAAGCTTGGCATGTTTAGGGGGAAAGGAGTATGGGTGAAAGGGTGGTGGTTGAGCATGTGGGCCATATTCTAAGGCTGTAAATTGTGCAGTGGATGAGAGGCCGGTGAATTAATGTTGCTCTGTTGGGGTCTTTGTGGTAGATGTTGGTGAAGATAGAGAGTTTGGGAGTACATTTGGTGTAGGATTTGTATTATTTGTGTAGTTATAAAGGTGGGAGTGGGTGTTTGTTTCTATTTTGTGATGAAAGTATTATGAATTGTGTGTGATTTTGATGTGCTGGTGTGTGTGTTTTGTTTTGTTTTTGTGAAGTAGTGAGAGGATGTATTGATGTGGTTTTCTGTGAAGAATGTGTATGTAAAGTACTGCTAGTGAGTAGTATTTGAATAGTATAGAGGGTGGTGATGTGTTCTGGAGGAGAGTGTATGTGTGTAAAAGGAGTTATGAGTTTTGTGTTAGATTTGATCACTGGAAGAGGTAATATGTGCAGTGGAGTGTAGTGTAAGGATTGTTTGGTTGTGTGTATTTGGTGAAAAAGAGGAGGAGGGTATTCGTGGATGATGTGATGGAAGGCTGAGTATAGTTTTCATCATGATTAAATGGGGTCTTTTAGGAGGAAGTAGATGATAGAGCCTGTGTTTTGTGTGAACAGGCAGTGTGTGTTTGGATGCATTTAAGTACTGTATAATGTGGCTTTGTGTTGTGTTGGTGATGTGTAGATGTGTTAGGACAGAGTTTTGTTTTGTGTGAGAAGGAAAGTGCCATAGTGTTGTAGTTGGGGTAAAAGTGTGTATTGGTGTGTTTTGTGAAGTTTTGTAGTTGTTGTTGAGACATTGAAATCTGTATGAGGTTTGTTTGTGGTAGATGAGTAGATGCTTTTTCTGATATTGTGTTTTGATGTTTGTGGATGTGGAAGGCTTAAGGTGGTAGCTGGTAAATGAAAAATTGGGCAGCATTTCTGGCCCTAGGCTTGATCTGGCCCGAGCATGCCCAAACAGGCGGCTGCTCTTGTCCTCCCCACCCCTAGCATCTCCACCTGGGC
Organism: Pleurodeles waltl; assembly: GCF_031143425.1. Classification (NCBI taxonomy): domain Eukaryota; kingdom Metazoa; phylum Chordata; class Amphibia; order Caudata; family Salamandridae; genus Pleurodeles; species Pleurodeles waltl. The sequence goes on from NC_090444.1 coordinate 1,487,371,694, forward strand.
TGAAATGCCCTGAACGCTAGGCTTAAATAGCCCTGTTGGTCAATGGAACCCTATCCCTAACACTGACTAATCAGAACCCTAACCCTAAAACCTAGCGCCAATGGGATACATGGCTCTATTAACCAATCACAGCCCTAGCCTTAGTAGCCAATCAAAACTCAAACCCTAAACCCTTAGACCAATAGAAACCTGCCCCTATCAACCAGTCAGAACTCAAACCCCAAGCCCTCAATCTAATAGAAAACTTAGCCTTAGCACCCAATCAGAGCACAAGATGCAACAACAAGTGAAAACATATATAATGGGCATGGGGCCTTCATCACAGGCTGCTGGTGCTGGGAGATGCTGCTCGATTCAGAATTTCCTTGGATATAGACAGGCTCAAGACACACTTTCAGGCTTCTTGTTTCAACTCTTGAGGTAAGGCCCGATACAAAGCCACCAAAATACTGCTTTACACACACTTAAAATAATCATTTTTCTACCCTAAAACGAGTGCTACATACACTTTCCGAAGGCTGTTGAAACTTAAAGTAGATTAAGCAGTTTTGTTTACAGTCATTAGCGACACAACATCTTTTACCGTTTTCTTGCTGTCTACATTCATTTCTATAGGAATGATGCACAAGAGAGTCTACCTTATTCTGATTTAGTGTTAACACAAGATACATACTTTCATTACAGCCTCCTTCTTTGAAGGAGAATTATTTTCCGTCTGGATGTGACAGATGAAAGTGAAATATAAGGTGTTAGTGTGCTTTAAAATGAAACGCGTTACCCTTGCTCACCACTTTGGAGAGAATTCGCAAGCCAACGGACCTTACATTTCCTTCAAGAAGCAACAGTTCAACACTAAACATTCTTCTGAGCTGTCCCCACTATTGTTAAAGTGATAGTAATTAGCAGGTCCAAGGGGTAGTCTATCAACTCTCTGATTACATTACTGGTGTCCAGTGACTTGCTGTGTTTCCTGGATAGATTAGGAGCAGGACAGGTACCTTTGGAAAAGCTATAGATTTCATTGATACGTTGATTACACTTTTTTCAACCAGGCATGGATATGGCGTTGTTTGTGGTGTCTTTGCTACCTGGAAAAACATAATATGTACTATCTATCTGTAATTATCTATGTTGTGTGCATTGTGTTGAATGACATACTGCAAGCGTGTGAATTATATAGGTGTTTTGGGATTTGGTGAATGGTGATGGACCTGCATGCCTCTTTTCATGTGCCTTCTGGTTCTTTGATTTAATTCATTTATTTAACAGTTTGATATAACATACCTGGAGCAGCATTTTGGGAAGCAAACGTGTCAATTAAATTGATAGGCTGGAGAGCAAATATTATTACAGGGGCTATGACTTTTACCTAAAATGGTCAGAAAATGTTGATAATGAACTAGTGGATGAGTCATATTGCCTCTCATTTAGAATGGTGTCTCTCAAGCATGTATTGTTTGTCTTGGGATGCTGATCGGGTGTACACATATCAGGATGTGATCCTACTGAAGAATCTTTAGGGAGATGTTGCAATCTTATGTTCCGTCCCTATTTTGACCTCCCATATCATAGGCCATTAAAAATACTTCCTTCATCGTCAAGTTGGTCATAGAAGTCAGCGGTCACAGAACAAAGTACTGTGATCCCACATAATATAGAAACGCTCTTTGCATTGTTGAAGTGGGCAGGGCATGTGTATATAACGTTGCATCCTCTTCTTTCATTTGGAAACTATTTTCTAGTATTAATGGTGATTCCACTGTATAACATCATCACTGCCATCTCCTGAGATGCTCCAGATCAGGAAGAACATAGCTGTAAAGTTGAGAGTATTCCATTTCGAAGGTGTCTCAACTTTGTCACCAGTGGATCAAAGTTTATAGTGTACAAATGTCTTGGTTGCTCTTGAAAAATGAATTCTTATTTTTGGCCAGAGGTGTGCTAGATGGCCATTTTATTTTAGAAACAATGGCATTAACAAGGGCAGAGTGATCCGTGTTAGGAGTGGGCAGCCATCTCTGCAGCAGGCATAGGATGCAGTGCTGCTGATTGCACTATGGGGTTTAGAAAGCCACTGTCAGCTGTATAATGGCACTAGTGGCTGCTCTTTGTATGATATGGCTTGAGGCACCATGCTGAAAATGTGTGATTTTTAGAATCTCGTAATAATTCTGGACACAGTATGGATTTGGACGTTCCATTTTTCAGACCTGGTATCACCTCTGAAGCCATTTATGTGTAATTCACAGGCTCATAAGTGATAGGAAGGAGTAAGAGATGGAGTGGATTTACACAAGCTCCCATCACACGTGGACACAGCTTTTCACTGACAAGAACTGGTCCTGACAGCTATATTCAGGAACTGTCATATGATAACTTGGCCAAGGTCAAGGCCTCAGTTATGCAGACGTCAAATATTCAAAAGTTCATGTGAAACAGTGCCCTAACAATAGGTGTAGAATAGATGATAATAAGAGAAACCTGTTTGGCCTGTGGACCTCCGAGTCATCAAATGTGAGAATGACTTTCCAAATGTGAGCTAGTGGCTCACTATAACAAAGTGCTTCTCCTCATTGCACTTTTTGCCCACATTTAGTAGAATTAAGTTAACCCAAAGATTATCGTGTGAACTACGCCTCGTACAACCCAAGAGGACTTTGAGGGTTTTTTCTAAGGCAAATTCAGAGAAGGGGTAAAGCACTGTTATTACTATTAGTGGCCATAAACTAATGTGTTGACTATGGCTACCATAGTTATACTACAAATACTACAAATTAGGGAGAGAAAAGGGGGAGAACAGAGGAGGTCTCATCCTCCTCAGACTGAAAGTAAACACACATTAGAGAGTCATACTCTATCACGTGGTCAATTCAGGCCACTTTCTAATGACAAAAAGCAAAATGGCTTTTTTAGACAACCCTCACCCACTAGGATTTCCCCTTGGTGGTCTGTTTCATCATTGCATTCCTTCCCGTTCTGCTGTGGAACTGGGTGTGTTGCAAACAATGAGCTACATGGGAGTACTGAATAATAGACTATATAGAAGAAAAAAGGAGTGAGGGGTCAGTTAAATATCCCTGGCTGGTAGCAGCTGTTACTTACATAAATTCCCCAGTCAGTATGGTTAAAATCTGGGAAAGAAATGTGGGAAGTTCAGAGGAGTACTGTGGCCCTAACTTCCTTTCATCTGACTGCTGGTTTCTGCCACCCTTCCCTGTGGCTTATGTCAGTACCAGAAATCTCAGTCCCTGAGTCAACTCCTTACCCACTATCCAAAATGTGTCAGGTGCATTCCATTCCCTCACAGTGCATACCAACAAATGTTCACCCACTTGGTGTCTGATCCACCGTACATGTAGTGGCACTCAGCAGTGCTTCATAAGTCCATGAAAGCGATGTGTGCCATCTTGAGATGCAGGCACTGATGACGGTATTATAGGTCCATGGGCCAGGCGGGGGCCTTGGAGACTGTGTGACTACAGGTGCATCTCACATCCGTGGACATCTGGAGCCCTATTGAGTGCCACTACATATAGAGTAGATTAGACACCAAGTAGGTGAAAATATTTTGGTATGCATGGTGTTTGACTGGATTGCACCTGACAAATTTTGGATAAATGTGTAAGGAGTGTAAGAAAACGACTCTCTCTCTCTGGAGGAAATCCGCAACTGTGACATGAGAGACAGGTGTCACTTGAAGGGCGCTACTTTGCCACTGCTTGGTCTACTATTTCATTCTGTGTGAACCTTACTGTCTTGGATCCAGAGCTGATGCCCATTTTGGTGAAGCAGTGTTTGGAAACATGTTTGAGAACTGTGTACATTTCTTTAGATCTGCTCTTTTCATTTGAAAATAACTTATCTATTTAATGTTGTAGGGTAATTGAGGGCACCTTATGGGAAAGAAGAAATAGTTACTTACCTAGTGGGAATCTCTTCCCCACTTTGAGTGATCTTCATGATAACACCAAGTACTTAGCCGACCCCGGTCCTCTCTTCAGTGATCACTTTCTACAAGGTTGAAAGTCCTGAAATTGAGGTGGTGCTTGAACTGAATTGTTTTTTCTTTAACTACTGGCGGCTACCAACGAAGTGACTAGTTCTTTTTGGATGGGCAGTAAATCTACAGTCCTGAAAATGGTTTTGGACACAAAAGCTTTCAGTGGCAGCAGTAAAATGAAAAAACAGTGGAGAGGAGAGAAGAAGAACAATAGAGCTGACATCAATGTAAGCGGATTACCCAAGAACTAAACATACAAACCAAAATAAATCTGCCTGTGCAAATGGTGACGGTAGATAAGTGCTGCTAACCTCGAAAGTAGAACAAGTCGCAGCATGCAGCTCAGAGGTAGCTGCCAGAGTCATTGGAAATTCAAACAAACAAAAACAATGGTACCAAGTAATGAAAGAAAGACGAAATGTTCATCAATAAACATGTAGGGAACATTAAGGACAATTGTGGAAGATTCAAACGCACACAGCTAACTATAGCAGTGTAACCCGAGTATGAGGGGAAGAAACAGCCAACAGAGTTTTCAAAGTAGCCCTGTGAGAACAAGCGAATGCTGGAGAAAGGAGGCTAAAAACACAAGAGGGAAAAGAATGGGGAAAACGCAGGGAGAAAGGAAAGGTGGGATCATGGTAAGATGATAGGATAAGGCATGGTTAAAGGCAAAGATGCACTGAAGATGCGCACATATATAACACCAGTAGAATGAATTGTCATAATGCTTTACAGCTTTACAGCTGGGTAAACTACTCTACGTGTATAATTAAATCAGAGAAATGTGTGTATAGTTTTCTAAATTCCCTAGTTCTTCACACCCGCAACGAGGGCTCAATTCTAAAAGCCCTCATGCTTGTAATTCAGATTTACAAGTGCAAATAGCTGGGTCCTTGTTTCTAGGCACTGTACACGACAGAGGCTACTATTACCAAATTGATGGTGCTCAGTTTCCCTCCTCAGAAAGCTGCAAGGATGCACTGGCCTTGCCGAGACTCAAACTCAGGGCTCTCAGATCACCTCCTTGGTCAGCTGTGATAGTTCAGCTCACTCCAGCCAGCCTGGCACCCATTAGCAGCATGTATTACACACGTGGGAGTGCTTTGCATACAAGGGACGGGGAGGGTAGTTTTCAAGAGTGGGTGGGTTTAAGTGTTTGTGAACACCCACAAACGTGAGCTTGACTCCCTTCACAGACTTCCCTCCAGTCCCGGAAAAGGGTGTTTTCTCAATGTGGGATAACAGAAGAAATGGAGGAAACGTGCCAGGAGAGTCCCCACAGGTAGGGTTGTTGATAGCTAGGAAAGCATGTGTATTGTACAAACTTGTGTGCCTATCGTCTGTATTTATTAAATACCACTGGCATACGCCTGGAAATTTGGTAAATCAGTAAACCAGTGACAAATCTTGCGCTGCTTGTGCTAATTTGTTCATGGTTGGGAGCAAGATGACGGGAGCAATGCCTGCAGATGAGCATCTTGGGAGCGAAGTCCGAAAAATGAAAAACACTAGAGAAAAACAGTTCAATCAGAACTTGTTCAGCAGTTAATTTGCTTGCTACTTTAAGGACCAGCTTTCATTTTTGGGAAGACTAACATAACAATGGGCACGTCCATCCTTCCTTCTTCCCACCACGTGCCCCTTAATATGACAAGATACGAGTGTTCCCCTCCACAGACTTTTTATTGTACGGTGTTCATGCTTTTTATGCCCCTTTTCTATTGATATAAATCTGGTTCGGTTTTTTACAGGATTTTTACACGTTCAGAATCCTTCTTTTGAGTACACACCGCCATCTGGTGTTATTTCAAGAACTTGCAGCCACTGAGATCAGTGAGAGACTCGGAGCTCTAAGCAAGACTGGGGTGTGGCTGCACTTTTCTATAGGAAATAAGGCCCACATTTAATGGAAAATGAAGGAGCGCGACGCTGCGCCATAATTGGCATCGCCACGCTTCGCCATTTTCACAATGCAGGAATGCGCCGTATCTAATTGAATACAGCGCACCCCTGCGTTGTCGCCTGCGCTGGCGCAACATTTAGCTGCTAACGCAGGCATCCTTGCACCATCGTGCAAGAATGTCTGCGTTGATGGGTTTGATTGTTTATGTGTGGGAAGGTGTCCCTCCCTGCACATAAACAATCCCTAATGGCGCTTTGGCACTTCTGTGTGTGCTGCAAAATGCAGCACACACAGAAGTGCCAAAGCGTCATTTTGAAATGATTGTTTATGTGCAGGGAGGGACACCTTCCCACACATAAACAATCATGTCTGGCATTTTGCTCTTTCTATGCGTGCTGCAGCAAAAAACGAGGAGGAATAAAAGTATTCCTCCTTGTTGGGCCTTGCTAAACCCACCCCTGGGTTGGCGTTAGATTTTGGTGCTGCCTCAGGTTTAAGAAAACTCGTAAATCTGCGCCAGCATCAAAATTCAATGGGTGTTGCTGAAGCATGCCCACTGCAACATCCATTGCATGCTCCTTCCACGCAAAGGGGCTGCGAGTAAAGGGGACTATGTACAAGGTGGCGTTAAGCCACAAAAGTGGCTTAACGCCACCTTGTAAATATGGCGCAGGGCATAGCACCACCGGGGCGTCACAAAAAGTGACGCTCCGGTGGCGCTAGGGGCTCATAAATATGCCCCAAAGTATTTTACAATTTAGCATCAAATGGGTTAATGAAGGAATTTATATCACCCTTCATGGACACAGCCCTGTCTTGTTGCACCTCGTCGTGTATAATGTGGTGGCGGAAGACAAGGCTGATTTTTAGATTTGAATATAGAACAACAACAATACATGTCTTAAGTCCATTTTTATAACTCTTAATAAAGTGCCTAGTCTGTTTCTAAGTGCGCCAAGTTTTGGCAAATAAGGGAATGCACGCACAAGGAGATCCAGTCATTTTTTTCAGGATCATGCAATTTGGCCTGCTACAGATAATTATTTTTCTTTATTTCATACTGTTTGGTGTTTTTGTACTGTTCTCCTGTCACTTTCCAGCCACGTCAGCTGCTGGCCCCGCCTACTCCGGGAGGGTGCAGTATTTCTCTGTGAAGTAGGGTCAAAACAGCTTCAGAAAGGGTTTACCAAAGTGACATAGGATTTGGCAGATCCTTTCACGCCAAGTGCATATTATGTTGTTACTCTCTAACGAACTCAAAGGCTTATTTTAATTTTAAAAGGATATCTGTTTTTACAAATGAGGAGATGCACCTAGAAATGTTTCATGTGAGTCGCTACTATAGAATGGGCATTGTTTAACATTGCCAGTGTTCAGAGTCAGTACCTATGAACAGTCGTTTCACTTTTGTCTGGAGGTGTCTTGCACATTGTCAGTTAGTGACTATTTTGACTCGAATTGCAACACTTTAGAGCAGTGAATGCACATGAGATGCGAAATTGTTTCTTAGGCAAACCTTTCCCTTCTGTTTTGTTGTGGTATGTTATTTGGGTCTTCTGTTCTTCAGTCACATCCATCTCTCTGCCTCGGCCTATATAATAATTATACAGTTACGGAACCTCACATGCAAAGTCTGAAGCAGAGCTCCCTTTCCAATCTTTTTCGAAACCTGGAGTGGTCTACCTCACTCTGCATGCAACTGGCAAGTTGTTGCAGCTGTCTTCCACCTGACACCTGCGACTTTCTGGGTAGTTGGAGAGCTGTTGAGTTACTAGTAAACAGTGGCAGCTTCTTCACATTGGCGAAGGAGCTTTGTCCCACTGTCTAAGACGGCAGCTGAAAAATAAAACTATATTTTACTATTGTTATATTTTTCAGCTGCTGGCTTAGCCAACATGTGTGGGGGGAGGGGCTGGGAGGGGCGAGGAAGGAGGAGGAGGAGTGGAGTGCACTAAGTACACATGTCAGTGTGGTTGGCTGCCTTGGGCCGTCCAACCTGACATGCGCTCATAGGTGTTGCACAGCTCGTTTGGAGAAACTGCACAGATCCCAGTGCACTGTCTGAACGCAGATCAAGCTGCTCAGACCAATCCTGACACTGCTCTCATGCTAAGCATGACATGAGAGCAGCACTAGGATTGCATGGGGAGCCTGTGCTGGTGTCCCAGGAACTGCTGGGACACCAGGAGAGCGGAGGCGTGAGACGGCAGGCAGCGGTGGCGTTAGAACAGTAAGTTTAAAAAAATATATGATTTAGTTCCACCACTGTCCCCGCCCGCCCCTCCTGTTGAGATTTGCGGCAGCCATCACTGCTAGTAAATGGAAAACTGTTCAGGTACAGTTTCCTTGGAGAATGGATCGAGTTAAGAGATAGATTGTAACTTTATATCCCTTACGTGCCACCAGGCTCTACATGCAGCCAAAAACCGTGAAGGGACACGAGTTGCCTACTTGCTGCCTCTCCTATATAAATGATGGAGCCTTGGGAGCAGCCGCCTGTTGGATGGTGCCCCGGTCCTCCTTATGGCTTGAATGGGAAGTGCCTCCGACGTTGTGAGAACCGGTGGCAGCGCAGAGACAAGTGCAGCTGGTGTACTAACAGCTTTAGTCCCATTGTGCCTGCTGATGATTGTAAAGTTCAACACCCAGTTTTACATAATGCCTGTAAGTCACACCCTGCATCGATTGTTTGACAGTGCACACGTGAGCACCAAACTTCCCGTTTTGTGAGAAGAAAACGGGGCATGTAGTTTCTTGAATTTGGCTAACGAGCCACATCAGCCACATCTAAAGGGACGATAATTTAAGCCCTTCTAATCTTCGTTATCACCCCCCACCCCTCAATACATATAAAAAAAGGCCAGTGCGCCAGATTCCTTCCCAGTTAGTACGTTTGGTGACGTCTAAACCTTCTCCTGCCTTCAGTCTAGTGTGATGTTTGACTTTTTCGTTCCCTTCTAGGAGCAATAGTTCTCACCTTCCAGGCCAAACCCAGTTAAGGTCCACCGCGAGGTGTCACAGCAATAGCTATCATAGCACATTGTTACCTACGAGACAACAGGTCCCTATCCTGAAAGAGTGAAAATGTGTGGGGGGCCCTGTTTTATTTTAATGATTCACCTGTGCTTCAGGGCACCCTCAAGTAATTCTGTCTCCGTTCTTGTAGAATTAACCTTGCAGTATTCAAAGCATCCCTGAAACCGAAGTTTATAACGCTTTTGAGCTCCCTTTTTACGTTTAATGTTGTTTCCTTCGCTGCCATCTTCGATATGTTATGTGTAGAGAACAGCTATGAGCAGAGAGGAGGCTGATGGGGTTTATAGAAGCGACGGAGACCGCTAGAGGCAGAACACATCTCTGCAGACTTAAAAAGCCTGTGACTTCACAGGAAACCTAATCAGTAACAGTATGACTCCCGTGACCAGGAAAGGACCCAGTGGCCTTCCAGTCTGGCATCACAAGACCGCCAATAGCAGCAGCACAGATTAACCACTGCTCACTTTTCTTGGACAGATACAACTTTTGTCCATGCACGATGATGGGTTTGCAACAACTTCATCAATATGTACCATGCGGGGATCCATATGAAAAATGAGCCTGGTTTGATCAAGAGCAGCAATCTACAGTAGGCGATTCTCAGTATCAAGGGAGTTTCAGCATGTGACAGTCATTTTACAAAAAAGTCACGGGTAGAGGAGGCTACATCAGTCCATATTTTAACCTAAAGGCATTGCAGGTTTGGTCTCCTGCCCCATAACCAGACCAGCTACTGTTGTAGGACTAATGGCAATCAGGTGATAACGCAGAGAATAAACATGGTTTTTAGAGCCCTTTATCGCCTTTATCCCAGGCGTAGCCAAGGCTGTGCCCGAGGTACCCAAGGACAGGCTATTGATAGCAGCCTCTACAACTGGCTGCTCTTAATTGACGTCCAGGCTTCATCAGCCCTTGGAATAGAACAGCACCTCTTATTGGAGAAGTCAATTTTGTAATCTCAGAATATTTTACAGTCCACTATTCAGAGGAGAGGTGCTCATTTGAGACATCAATTTCCCAGGGACATCTTAAGGATCTTAGGGGCCCTGGGCCAAATGAATTTTGGGGGCCCCGGTTTGGAACAGCTTTGAATGTATTATCCAGTTTCTGCTATTTTATTTTCTCTTTGGCCAGGACAATGACAGTACACAGGCACATTCGTCCAGATTCTAAATGTGTCAACATCTAATATTCAGGGAGAGTGACCTGTGTTTTCAATATTGTAACATAGTAGCAACTCACTAATATTAGAGCAAGTAATCTATGGGACACTCTCCCATTTCCCATGTGTGAGGTCCTGTTTTGATCCAAAAGAAACTTTTTATGGATTTTGCATGAAACATAAAAACAACATTTCTCTGCAACATGTCTATAATCGACTCTCACACCCCACTCACATGATTTTTTTTTTAAAGGAAAGCAGTATTCAAAACAATCTGTTTAACAATTATTTAAGGTCATCAGAGCAAGACTCTCTGCAGAACAGAGATGGCTGTATCAGGGGGCCTGTTGAAAGGCTGTGGCAAGGGACAGAGCCCACTTTGCCCTTGCCTTAAAATGTCTCTGACAATTCTGTGTTTTGGTCTTTGTTGTAAATGTTACAGATATTTTGCAATGCATTTTAATAGAGAGCTGGCCCCGGCCATTTTTCTAACCCCGGGTATCCCTAAAATTTTAATACAATTCCAAACAAAAACTAAAAGTGATCCTATTTTCTTTGGTTAAAGCACACATTCTGACTGACTGCCAGCCATTGCTCTTCAGTTGGTTGGCTCAGGCCAGCACTTGCAATGGCTTTCGTGCTGGTTTCCAGCTCTAGTTGTCAGTACTTCAGTGCTGAGGTAAACTGCTAGCCAGTTGAAGAATGTACGCTTTTCAATGTAGGGTTCCAGGATTCAGTATAAAGTGGATTTACTTATAAAAATACAGGTTACATGGAAGACATCCCATTCATCTTCCTTGCCCCAGATCCGGCCCTTAACTATGTTCATCCAAACTCCCCTTCAGAGAATTCTAGTGGAATGTGATTGCATCATGCTCCACTACAATTCAATACAGGAGCACGTTACCACACACCTCCCTCCCCTATACAAATATATACATATTAATTAATTTGGCAGATGCACATAACAAATACTTCTATAGGGAAAGTACGTTAATAAAATATCACAACTTAACTAATGCATATAATCAAAACTAATGTAGCAGAACTTTATTGCAATATAAAACAAATGTGCTACAAATAATAAAATTAACACTTGCCCAAAAAAATAAACTAAACAGCTAAAAATCATTTCTAACCCAAATAAACATTTAAATTAAATCTTTAAGAACTAACCTGCAGCAGTTTTTCCAAGTCGGCCTTGTTCAATTTCTTACGTAGCAATTGTAAAAATGTTACCCCGCTTACAGCAAAATGAAATTGACTCACCCATGAGCCAGATTATTACCGTCGGTCTGCATGAGTGGATGTTATTAGCTATAAAATCATGTTTTAACAATTTTCTTCTTTCCAGACCTAAAGCGGGACAAATGCAAAAGACATGCAGCAAAGATTCTTGACTATAGCCGCATAGGTGGCAGTTTTGGTCGCTATATTGACCTTTCCAGGAAGGGCGTTCTTCTATGGTGTCGAAAAAACCCATACGATATAGCAGGAATTGATGTTGGGTGTGAACAGAAAAGTGCTCAGCCAAATACCTCTGTGGGGACAATGTCAAGTAGGACCCCAAGACTGTCCAGGCATGCCGTCTTTTGGCCAGAATGGCCTTGTCTGTGATGAGCAAGAGTGAGCGAACAGTAATGTTAAATAATCTGTTAAATTCGGCCTTCCCAATATTACGTTTCCAGAGTTCTTCCATTCCCAGGCTAATGATGACCTGGCTTAGGTAGCTTCCCCATGCTCCTTTACCATTACCAAGTTGCTGTGCCTGCACTTCTTGCCAGCAGAAATTGAGTACTGAAGATTCCTCTGCTGCACGTAACTTCCATGATGCTTTAAGAAAGCTACACTGATGCTGAAAACAACCGCGCAAACTGAAAGTACTTCACTCTCACATAATCCTCCAGATATTTTGGAGCTTTTGTCTCTCTTGAACTCCTTCTTTCACTTCCATCGTTTTCCCTTGACATGGGTAAACTTTGTTTCTCCTTCTCTTTAACAAACTTTACTACCTCAACTCTTAAGGTTCCACACTCTATGATCTGAGGTCCTAACTGCATTCTTGAACAGTCTGACTACTTGAATGGGCTCAGAGAATTCAATCTTTCATCCTGGCATCTTTATTCTTAGCCATTCCCCAACTTGTACTTTTGTAATTTTCACTCTTTTCCTCTCATCAAACAATATTTTCCTTTCACACAAACTTTCTTTCACTTTCTTTTTAGTGTCTTTAATCTCACTGTCACTTCTATTGTCCACACACTTCTCATTGACCCAAGATGGTATCACCGTGCTATTTAGCTTTCTTCTTTCAGATAGTTCAAAAGGGGATTTCCCTGTTATAGTGTGCGAAGTCAGGCAGCAGGTATCCACCTTTCTTAACACTTCCTTTTTCCAATCAATATTATTTTCTTTCATCATTCTGATCATTTCGTTTAGGACCCTATTAAAGCATTCTACAACACCAATGCTTTCTGGGTGATATAACAACATTTTGTGTGTGTGCTGATGCCTCTCCCCTATAAAAACTCCTCCATTTCTTTTGAGGCCAATTGTTCTCCGTTGTCAGTATGTAATCTATCTGGTATACCTTTCCTGCTAATAAGTTCCTTGAGGAAAGTCATCACAAGTCTGGCTTCTATTTCATGAGTAAATGCTACTTCGGGCCACCATGAAAACAAACCAATCAACACTATCACAAAGATAGGGGCACCATTGGAGTGGACTGGCCCCAATATATCTAGAGCAACTTCACACCATGGACCTTCCGGTAGCTCTCGCATTACCATGGTTTGAACCCTGGGTTATAAACATTTAGCACTCACACAATTAATACATTCCCTTACAGCCCTTTCAGTCTCTATATCCATCCCTGGCCACCAAAATGCAAGTCTCAACCACTCTTTAGTTTTATATATTCCTTGATGCCCTTCACGAGCAAGTTTTATTAAATAACCTCTTACTGACACTGGAGGAACCAATCTAGTACCTCTAAACAATAGCCCCTGGTTTTCTGGTAGCTCTTCTGTAACATTCCAAAAGTTTTGACAACTTTTTTCTGTGCACATCTTCTTGATCGATGCAACCTTTAGTAAATAAAATACTCCTGCAACGCTTCATCTGAAACCTCTGCTTCCCTCCATGCATTCTCAGAGACTGCATTGTCTTCTATAACACACACCACCTCATCTTCACCATCCCTTTCGTTCTCAACACCTTCTTCATTTTCATCATCATTAGTGACCAAACAGGACAGCACATCTGCCACAACATTCCTGACTCCAGGAATATATTAAACTACAAAGTCATATTCTTTGAGCTACAATCCATTTAGTGATTCTCCCAGATACTGCATCAATACACTTTTTTAGAAATATTTCTCTCAATGGTTTGTGATCAGTCATTATTTAAAAGATCTTCTTGGTGAAACCAACTTAGTATACTGGCTCCCATTTTTTAGACATACATTTTCCCTGAGATAAACCTTCTCTAATATTCAATCATTCCCATGAAATAACCTTTAGGTTTGATGGGTTCCCCCACCATATGCAAGAGGCTTAATGCCTAGTTTCAACAATTTAACTCTTCTGAAAGTTATTCTTCAAAAAATGCCTTAGATACCAAAGTTATTTCCGCTCCAGAGTCAAATAAGACTTCAGTTTTTTCTCCCAGGATTTCATCTACTGCACATTTTTCCCCATTTTCTACTTAAAGCTCAACTTGACCACACTCAAATCAGAATTATCGTCTTCAACATCCACCTCTTTGACTTTTCTCCTTTCCCATATTCTTTTTGTTCCTACACTCGCTCTGAAAATGATCTTTCCTGACACAACTCCTACACGTAGCTTTCATTGGGGGCACTCTTTATAAAAGGCCAAATGGCTTTTGCTACCATATCTGAAACATTTCTCTTGTTCTTTTTTTTCCAATTCCCTATCCTTTTATCTATAGAGCCCTGTTTTACTTTCAATGCATTAACATCCTGAGACAATTCTTTCTTTATTATGTTTACACATTTCATAGAATGTTCAATTTTGTTTGCTATATTAACTACTTCATCTAAAGATGGTTCATCCTTCTGCCATAATTCGTCATTAACCTTCTCAGTATTAGATCCCACCATGAACTGATCACAACTATGATCTTCCACATCTACATCCTTAAATTTACAGGAAGACACAAGCTTCCTAAATCTGTCACATAGTCTTCCACAGATTCACCATTTCTTTGTATTCTCCTCCCAAAGTGATATCTTTCAAGAATCTTACTTATTGGTAGATTGTGATTGCCTAGTTTCTTTATACAAACTTCATATTCGTTCAAACCTTCAGTTTTACTTTGACTTAGTTCAGGATGATAATCAAACACTTCCTGTCCCTCGCACCCTAAGCAATGTAATAGCAAAGCAGACTTGCATTCAGAACTCATTGTAGTGTCACAAACTCTGGCATAACGATCAAAAAACTTTTTTCATTTAACCAACTTTATGCTTGGTTCTCCTGGTAAAGAAAGGAAGGAAGGCGGTGCTGTGATGTTTTGCATGTCATACTGATTCTTTACGTTTTAAACAATTATGACATAAGAAAAAATTATACTAGTTACACTCCACTCTTTGTAAAAGTTGCCCAGCTTACCAATTCAACTAATTAAACAACCCTATTGAATCACACCAATATGTAACATTATACGCACAAAATGAACTTGTTAATGTCACTCGAGTGAGTCAGATGTGCATGACGTGCTCGTTGTTGAGGACATAAATCAACAGTTTCTCCAGGCCATTTAAACAAACAGCATCAACCAGTATATAGGCACACATTCCTCAAAAATTAATTTAGGCGTGCCTATCACCGCAGATGGTGAGAGGCTTTAATAATTAGGTATGCCAATTGCCGTAGTTATTTAACAATGATGCACCCAGACTGTAGGCTGCAGTTCCTTAAATTCAACCACAGCTACAGATCCCAACAGGGTGCTTCCTGTGGGCGTGCCTGCTGCAATGCCAACAAATAGGAACTTACAGGTTAACATGCATTAATACATGGCATGCCTGTCACTGCAAGAGGAAGGGATAGAGGTCTAAACTAGTCTCCTCACACTGTAAACTTTTGATATTTCATGATGGCGGCCCCAACGTGGCTGTGTGTATTTTCTATGGTGAGTTGGGCACCTCTTACAGTTGTGTGTAGTGATGACACAACAACGTCCCTTAACTTCCTGGGTGTCCAAACTCCACTGTTGCTTTGAAGACGCCGCACAATGAAGAATACTGCCACATTGTTCTAAGCTGAGTGTGCTGGTAAGGAAGAGCAAGAGTAGCGCGCTGCTATGTTTAAATAATGCAGCAAAGTTAAGTGTAGCACTCTTCAAGGCCAACTTCATCTCGCTTCGCTACTCTGTGCAAAATACAACAGCAAAGCCAATTGCAGCGCGTCTCGTCCACCACACTGGTCTAGACTGTTGCCTCTACCTGACTTGGAGAGGCAACCGGTTCATCATATATACATATCCAAATATACTTTAGATATTCCTGGTCTCCAAAGGACATCAACCACAAAGGAAATGCGGTTGTGGTCCTTTAACCTTCATTGCGGCAGCTGTCCAAGTGAGTTGAAATGGAGTATTATTAGCATTACCAGGACAAACGGAAAGCTTTCAGGTGCTGCAGGATCGATAACATTAATCAATGACATTCATGCTGCACCATTCCTGGAAACAAATCCACCTGACTTCGCAGAAGTTAGTCAGATGTGTAGATATCTAAGTGGTGGAAAGAGCGCCCCTGGATATGAGAGTGGAAGGAAGGCAGCCCTTGGCGAGGAGCACAGCTTGGGCATTGTGATTCTACTGGCTAGTGTCTTCATATTGTCTGATATTGTACAAGCAATGAGGACATGTTCCTTATTCCTGTGTGAGCATATGCTATATTTATATACACCTCTAGCCACAGAGCATACATTTGTTTCAATATTTTTATACTTACTTTTAACCTTCTTAGATTCTTTCCTTAACTTCCCGTTTACACATTTCTTTTGCCATGTTTTTTTTACCACCACACATCCACCGTCTCATCTTCCAAAATTATTATTTTTTGCATTGTATACAACACAGGGTGTCTGATTGTACACCGTAAGAAACAACTGCCTCGCTGTATATTTCCATATCTGAGGAATATGATTTTTTTATACATAAGAAATAATTAGCAGCTCTAGCCAGAACTACTGAAAGCAGACTTTGCACCTGAGCTGAGGTGACTATACTCGAATAATGAGTAAATGACTAGAACTACTCATTAAATGCAAACTATGGGCCAAATCACATCTTGGAATCCTTCCAGAGACATGAAGCAAGGGAACCTGGAAGTGAAATAACACCACCTCCACATATGAACACTTCTACAAGTGACGTACTATAACTCTGTAGACAACCCAGTAGGGTCCTTTCTTTTGGACTATCTAGTGACAAGAGTGCCGAATAATAAGAAGGTGAACTAGCCAGCTCTGCCAAGCATCACTCATCTGGAATTGGACTAATGGAAATTAGTCAATGTCCCTGCACCCCTGTCTTGCCACCTCTTTGCCACGCAATTTTGTGTTCCTTTGAAGTCACTTCTGATGCACTACCACGTGAAAACAATTGTCAGATAAGAGCGACAGTTAGCATCTAGCTGCTGCCAGCAAGCTTTCCCCTCTGGGTCGAGGAGAGGTGGTTGCCATGGTAACTGCAGGGCTGACCTGACAATATATGTGCCTGTGACAGTAAGGCTCCTCAGCCCTGCTTTTCTTGTATGATTAGGCTTCTCGCTAATGATGATTTTCAAACTTGAATATGGTGCCGTAACTTCTGGCTACACCGGCAGTGCTGCTCCTACGCAGGGGCGTTGCTTGGTCAGTAGGATTGGCAGGGTGTGTGCATCAGATTTTCCCAGCAATCATGCTGGTATATAATGTAAAAATACATAATACGGGGCAGGACTCATGAGAGGGGTGAAAGGGGCAGTGGAAATGGCAAGAAATGCAGATTGGTAGGGGTACTAAGGCTCATATTTATACTTTTTTAGCGCCGCATTTGCATAGTTTTTGTTGCGCAAACTTACAAAATACAACTGTATTTTGTAAGTTTGAGCCGCTTGTGCTTCAAAAAGTGGCGCATGTGTGGCACTAAAAAAAGTATAGATATGGGCCTAAGTGAGGGAAAACACAGCATTTTGTAAACTTTCCAACATTTTTGAAGACTTTCAAACCAGAGAGTGTTTTTGTCTGTGTGTATTTAAAAATTTGTGGTGAATTCCGACAGAGACCTCCCCATACCCGACGGAAAGCACCTGTATCCGAATATTTAACAGAAAACAAAATTATTAGGGGGGTGTAACACCCCAAAACTCCCCTGAAGCTACTCCTCTGCTCCTCCAGGGCCTACAAGTCTCATTGTGACTAGCAGTATGTGAATTTACATAATCTTGAGAGGTCGGTTACACAGTCAGCAAGAGCATTAACTACTCTGACATTGACAAGACTAGGGGAATAAAATGCATATATTTGTGTCTTTGTATTTTGGCTTGTTTATGGGCTTGACCCATGAAATTAAAGAACTCATTAAATTTCAGAAATCTTTCCCTTATGAAGTATCTAGGGTACCCAATGACGCATGACACCTAGCCAGGACCATAAAGCAATAGATAAAGACAAATAGAAAAGCCCACAATATTATACACCTAGTTATCTGGCACTAATGTTTTCCATAAAACAATTTCACTAAAGAGAACACCTTATAATGTTGAAATTCATTCTGTCTGAGGAACATCATCTATTCCATTTAGAAAAGGGAAGTAGTTAACTGGACTTGCATGAGCACTTGAAGGTTGAAGGTTTTTAAAGCCTGTTTCTTGGCTATTATATTGAAGGGTAATTTTGTGTATCTCATTATATAGACATAAGGGCTTTGATCTATTCGCTCCTTAGTACCACACGAAAGTGTCAATATATAAAAATTTAATGTCACACATAAACACACGCATAAGGGAAATGAAAAGTTGGCAGCTATGACTAGCAGGTAAGGGTTTGTGAGCACACAGCACTCTAAATATAATACACCCAGCCTCTCTCACACAGTGACATTTAAGCCACTGTGTAATGATGAGGAACATATGTGCCTGTGTAATTTGTGAAGACCGTGGAAGACTTGTGCTGCTAAGGATTCATGAAGCAAGTTCACATAGTTGTAACTCATTATCATGTTAGGCCAGGTTGAAGCTCACAGCAGCGGCTCAGGGTACAACGGGATGATCCATTTATGCAAAGGATTGAGCGTGAATCCAAGCCAGTTGGAGCATGGCACATTTTGTAACTTACTTAGAGCCTAATTTATATCTTGGAGGGTAAGTTCCTTCATCACAGCGGTGACGGATTTCCCGCCTGATGAAATATAAATCCCATATGATATAATGGGATTTATATTTCGGTGGATGGGAAATCCTTCACCGTTGTGATGGAGTGACTCATCCTCCAAGATCTAAATCAGGCCTGAACAAGCAGAGCCACTGCACTCAAATGGCGTATTGTTCAGATATAGTACATAGAATCATTTTGGCGTAAAAAATACATAAGAAAAAAAAATCCAGATCCTTCTTGTGTTCCAGTAGATCCTTTATTCGGATTCCATAGTATGTTCATACAAAGCACAGCCAACACATGTTTCATCACACCTGTGACTTTATCAAGGCTATAGAGGTTGTGTATGAAAAAGTAACTCCCAGGATGACGTGTGAGTCGTACCTGGGGAACACTGTAATGGACAGTAGTCAGGTGTACATTTGAGACTTCAGGGAAACCGAAGGTATGTTGACGAATGACCCTGGTAGTAAACAGAGGGAGAAGGTTGTATGTAAAACCCCAATTTGAAGGGGAGGCGTGGACCTTGGTAAGTCCTTTTGTGTAGTAGTTCACGGTCTGTCTATCAAAAAGAGTTTTGTGTATTTTGCACACTATACAGTGCTGTTGGGGTAGTAGGGCACTTGACCACACGCACCTAGTATTCCTTCTAAAAATACGTTATACCACTTTGTACACCGCTCTGGATGTGCGGTTTATATCATTTACTACCTCTGTTTGTAAATAATCTAAATCAGGCCCTTAACCTGATTGAACTAGGAAATATTGTCACCAAACATGCTCTTCAAACCAGTTAAGAAAATATCTAATTGTTTCAAAAAGCTAGGCACAAATGGGATAAAAAATGTTTTGGGGATAGGGGAACAAAGGGCCAGTACTTCTGTCGTTAATCTTGTTGAATTGAGGGGCATTGGCAACAATCCAGATATTCGTGGCTTTGGAGCATTAGGTCATCTTGGAATATTGGTCTGGCAGCCCAGAAAAAGGAATGGGAAGTTGTATATCGTCAGCCTATAAAGATATCCCAGGTTGTGCCTAACAATCAGCATAAAACGTAGGCAGGATACAACAATAAAATAAAAAAGAGAGGGAGAGTGGCGAGCCCTGGAGGGTGCCACTGGTGTTACTGGCGAAGAGAAGGGTCCGGGTTGAGATGCTATTCATGAATAATGAGGAAGGCTACTCTGGATTTGGGTAGCGGCAGGAAACATTCTCGGTGCTGGTGCCAGCATCTCCCAAACGATGCACATCTTGATACAGGAAATATTTTGACATTATGAGCTGCTCTGGCACTGCTATTCTCACCATGCACCCACAATATTAGTTAAGAACAATCTGTTTTTCCTAATGGGTTTTTACCAGAATATCAACTTTAAAGCGCTGACCTGACAAAATATCATGGCAGTAATATCAACGTCACTATCAATGTACCGGAATGTTGCGAAGGTAAAATCCACATAAAGGGAAGTATAGGTTTACTACACCTATTTCCACATTTATGTATTGTGAGGATACTTACGTAGAAATGGAGTTATGAATAGTTAAATCTTTGCTCGCCCACGGATACTTAATCCTGACAGTATTCTGGTGGCCGGTATTCTGGTTTGATATTTTGACTGGTCAGTGTTTGTGTCCTTGAGCTTTTTACATACGACCGTGCTCCTGTGACTGAGGGATTCTATCCTGAAGAGCAGCTCTGTGGGTGGCTTTGTTATTGCTCATACTAAACATAGAGCATTTTGGGGCACCCTACTGTAAATGTGGTCATGAGGCAGTGAAGCAGCTTTATTTTTCACTGAAGCACTTTAACACTGGACAATATAAACTGATTTTCAGAAGGAAGCCTGTGGCTCCGCTAGTAAAGTGACCAACTGTAGCACACATGCAGAGTTTGGGTAATCGATTATGAAGGACCGGTCTCCCTAACCTTCTCCCTCCCAAAAATTAAAAAGAGTTCTAACTTTCTTGTTGGAATTTACTCGTTGCAAACAGCCCGTAAGTTTTTTTTTTTTTTTAATGTTTACTGCAGAGCGTTATGTACCAAACTTTATTTAAATTATGAAGCTGTGAGCACCTTGAAACACATCAGTTGTCACAGAAGGAGTTACTAATGCAATAATGTATTTTACAAGGCAGTAAAGCAGTTAATAAATACACATCTACATTAAAGAGACAGTTGCCTGTTGGCAGAATTACTAAAGAAATCTCTCATTGACCTCCCTGCGGAACCTGACACATGCCCTGAGGACCTGACAAGTATGACTGGCACTGTGTCACCTGGACCTGATATGATAACTTGCCAATCCTTTGACCAGATAGTGCACACTGTGCACGCGTTTTAGGTGTCACATACTGGTGGTCCATAGAAGTTTAGGAACATGAAAAGGCACAGTGGCCATCGCATAGTGCTTCCACGTAAAGATTCCTCTTGTGTAGCAGATGAGGGTACTGCATACGGATTACATGAAATACCACTGCTGTGTGTTTCTAGACCTCAAAATGTTGAGTTACAAAGAAGCCAATGTTGTCTGTACCACCCTGTTTTCTAACATGTATTCAATTATGGCTTTACGTAAGATGGCTTTTTCATTGTTCATTTCCTATGGGCTCAGGGTGTTTATGACGATTAGGTAAACTTGTGGCAGAACTCACTGTCTGTGGATAGCAGTACACTAGTATCAATGGGTGCAGCATAGCCTGTGATAACTTGGGAAATATGCACAATTACACCTGCATTGTGTACTTTGCACTACTTTGACCTGATTGCCTTTATGCAGAAAGTGAATCTCATATGTTCATTTCACCTGAGTGTCTTGGTTGAGCATGCATTGAACATTTTCAATTTCGCTCTTCTCCTATGGTGAATAAATCATACATTATTGATGACAAGATCTTTTAGCCTATGTTTGCTGTTATTTGTAGGGGTTGAGTAGAACCAATGTTCCTGCGTCAGAATTATGACTGCAGATTTCTGGTTCAGTCCTCCACTTTCTAGATTCCAGTATGCCTCAGTGTCAATGGAAATTGGTGGGCAGAGCACCGCTTTGGGCTCTGGACCATGAGGATTGGCCAGCAGCTCGGAAATCGCCCTTACCCTCACACATATGAAAAGTTGTGGACCTTAGTGTGGTCCAATACGGTACGGAGAAACCCATTAACAATAAAGATAGGTAAAAATGTGGCCAATCACATTGCTGAACCGTCAAGTTATTTCTACAATTCTGATTAACATTCATAACATCATTGTGAATTGCTCACTGTGTTTTAGGCTGTTTCGATTAGCCTCAAAATCCCAACTCTTTCCAGGAACATCCTCGAAGTTCAGGGAGGTATTGTGCACTGTGAAGTGTGCCTGTGCAGGAGGACTGGGTGGGAATTATGACAATATGCAATTCAAGTCCAGAAATAAATTGAATTCTGTACAACTGGTGAAATGCTAAAGCACCTGGCTTAGCAGTTCACCAAAAAGACTTGTCCAGCTTTATTTATGTGTCTTTGGAGTAGGGGTGGTCAATCCAGCATATTCATAGGGAGAGGCGAGCCAAGGGTGTGGCTTGACTTTAAGAGTCAAAACACGAGCCAAGCTAGCTAAACATTCTGGATCTAAACAACAAAGCAAATTCACATAAAAATATGATAAATTCTCTTTCAGATTGAAAATAGATTGTTTATGGGCTATTCTTTCACGTTAGTGCATTAGGCGATGTCACTATACTGACATCAGTCAAAAGTATTTTTTTAATCAGTAACTTTCCCCACCCCGATGCCCTGACAACACTGCCATTAGGTTCCCCAAGACATATCAGTTTGTCATTTGCACTCTCTATAACTCGAATGTTGTTTTGTATAAGTCCAACATCGTTGTTTGATGTGGACTGTCTATACAGCAATACATAAGGGAAGTATTTATATAGCACACAGCCTGAAATGAACCCCTTCAAGCTGGCCTTGATGTGGTGCTGAATCAAAATGAGGAGCAGTGAAGTAAAGTGCTTTGTGTAGATCACACCCTTCGAGCATGTGGGGAAGCTAAGATATGAACCCAATTTACCTCATTCACATTGTGTAAGACATAGCTCTTTTTTGCTGCTAAAGGACAAAGATTTATGTTGATTTCAGGACCAAAATGGCTGTACTGTGTTCAATGAATACAAGTATCACACGTGAAGGAGAGAAAATGAAAATGCATTTGGGTGTTTGTTGAGCTCTACTTGGGCTCTTCAGTCCCCATAGAGCAGGGCCGAGCCACAGCTAGGCATTCAGCTCCACCCAGACGTGAGCCTACTTCGCTTACCCACCTTCACCTGTGAGTGCCTTCTGTGGAGACCTTTCCATTGCCAAATGGGGATTTGGTAGCCAAAGAATTATAACTGCTCTCATAAGCAGCGTCCTTATCACCTGGGCTCTGATTCCTCGGCTTAACCTAGTGAATTCCTCATTGGTTACCACAGGATTGGAGTTCAGTACAGCCTTGTTTTTTTCATTTTGCCTTGTTCAAGATTACGATTTTGGCAAGTGTTTTCAACCCCTAAATGGCCTCTGTGTTCCCCTCTGCTGCTATAAGGTGTGCATTGCATTGCTTAGATTGGCGGTTGGCTGGGCAACTCGCAAACACTACCAGCTGACACTAAAACTATATATTTAGTGTTAAGTAAATTGTGAGTAAAATGCTGGTTCCCGTAAGCATTTTCAAATATCTGGGGGTTTTAATAAATCTTCCCCCCTGTAACTTCAATAATGGATGGATTTATTCGGTGTGAAGAAAAGGATGTAATGTGCCATTGTGAATACAGGCAGATTCAGCAGATGTTGCCCACAGCAACGTCATATCAAAATAAAGGAAACGTCACTTTTAGGAGAATAGTTATTCAAAAGTCGGAACTGGCAGGCGCCTGTTTTGAAGCCTTGAAACACTTTGGGATTGTTTACCCAGCGACAACGAACCATCTGTGTTTTGTTACTCTTGCACGCACGAGACTGATGGAAAACAAAGTTAATTCTTCTGTGTCAGATATGAATCTTATTGAACTTTGTGCAATGTATTATTTACCGGTTCATGCCAAAACTTACCTGGAAGTCACCCAACAAACTACTGTATGGTTTCAGATTCAGGGTAGAACTGAGGGAAGAGTGAACTGAGAAGAAATGTCATCGTTTTACTGAATTAGTCCATTGCTGCAAAGCTACCCCGAAGAGTATCCTCCTCACCTCACGCTTCTGGCTGCTTGGTGTATCATTCCACCTTCGTGGAAGGGCACCCGTCAAAGTACAGTGGGGTTAAATGGCATCTGAAAAGTGCACATAGTCATCAAACTGTTTGCCACGCTCAGTCCTTTGTCTCTTATATGCATTCTAATACAGAAAGCAAACCTTTGTACAACTTCTGTCTCAGACTCTATCTATCCACATGGTGGAATACGGTCCCTCTCACAGGCCACGATACTAACTGTCGCTGCCGAAAACACGTCAGGGTTTGAGCTGTGACAACACTGATCATCGTTTGGAAGGGGTGTTGGCCCCACAGGATGAGCTCCAGGAACAGTCCCGGGAGTCTCCTTGGAACTTCCTAAAGGCTATAGGGAAAGGCAATTCCTGTGTGTTCAACATTCAATGTGTCCTCAGATCTCCTTTCTCTTTGTGTATAAATTTTAATGTCACCACATCCTGTTCAACTGAGAGATGGTCTTCACACAAAAAGGACAAGAAATATGGTCAAACTCAAAAAAATCAAAAATTTGTGGCATGCTTCATCATAGGGCCCTGCTAACACACTCCAAATAATAAGTCCCTTTTGGAGTGGAGCAGTAAGGGTGGGGGAACATATAAGCACAAAAGACAAGACCCTGTACCAACAATTATGGTACAGGGATCACAGACGAACAACAGAAAAAATATCTAAAACTGACTCAGGCTAATCACTTCACTAATTTATTCTGGTGTCACCTGGACAGGATTAAAATATTGTTGGTGCTGTTTTAGGAACTAATCACCTGTACACCCCAAAATCTGAAAAGGGTCAACATGTTTCGGCCTACTTTAACTGCCCTTAAGGGTCATGCGGCCTTCATCAGGACCTTTGCCCTGTCCCTGTACACTAAAGAAAGCCCTACCTGTCCTCTGATCAGGAGGCTAATTAAATCGTGCTGTTAGTTGCTCATTTGTCCGTCAGCACACTCGATATTCTGTGGGGAAATACATTTTCCAATTTAAATCCGCAAGCAGGTGGAATCCAATTTCCTATAATACTCCCCATACTTTTCACCTTAGATATATAAGTGAAGAATAATGTATGTTGTGCATAAGCACATCCCTTAATCTAGTGCACATCGTTGTAAGAAAAATAGCACCTGTGTATATGAATTAAAGTTAATTTACTCATGTTAATACATGTATACCCAAGTGGTAATACCCAGGTCCAAACCAAACAGGCAGGTTGGTACACTTACTGAGTTTCATCAATACCTCTCTTCATCAGAACCGGGTGCACCTGCTGCACTCTTGATAGCTGAACCTCAGATTCCCTGTAGGCCAGTGAATGAGGCACAGCCTCCTAGAATCAGATGCATGAGTCTTTGGGCCTCATTCTGAGCCGTGTACTAAGTGAAAAATGAAGCACAACCCCTTTATATGCACTAGGTGAAACATCAGGTGCAACTGCTTTATACACTAGGTGGAAAATCAGGAGCCAACCTTTTAGCACTCAGTAGAAGATCAGGAGCAAACGGTTTATGCACTAAGTGAAAAATCAAGCGCAAACCCTTTGCATGAAGTAGGTGAAAGATCAGGAGTAAACGGTGTGTGCGTTAGGTGTAAAATCAGGCATAAACGCTTTATTCGCAACAGGAAGAAAATCAGACGCCAACGTTTTAAACGGTGTTACAGTTTACGCCCATTACAGAATAAGCGTAAATGCTGCTTTGCATCCATTGAAAGCTTGAAGCCTCCAAAGACATCGTTAGACTAACATGATATGACGATCGAGCGGAGTTTGTTTTATCATTAATAAAAGTCTTTAGTTCTTGTCAGTCATTGCAGTGACATCCCGTTTACTGTTCTGTGTTATGTGCTGCTTGTTTACATAGGCCCACTATGTATCCAACAGCTTTCATAACACTCGGGATGTTTTGCACACAGCAGTATTTTTTTCCTGTAACGAGCAGATTGTTTCGAAGCCAAAAACTCGGTTTACGACAGAATTTCTTGGCACCGGGTGCCACCTCATGGCAGAGCCTTTTCCCTTCACTATGCCAGGCGTCGCATACAATTATGTGAACGTGGCAGAGGGGGGACATTTAAATTAAAAGAGCTGGCGGTATTGGGTTGAACATTTTTTTAGCGTTTTTTAGTTGCTTTCAAAACAAAACGAAAATAATACTTCCCATAGAAATCTTATTCCATACAATTCGTTACAGCTATGATCACGTTTTGAGTGAACGCAAATATGAATCAGTTATGAACATTTGGGAGTACATACCCTTGTCATCTGTTACACACTGCAAGTGCAGTTGGAAATTAGAAGAACATTTTTGTGAACAATCAATCAGAAAATATATGTTAAATTCAAGTTCTAATCATAAAGAGAGAACATAGAAACTAATGCCTCGGGGTTCCATATGGTCCGTCATCATAATTGGGATTGACTAGGAGTAAAATGGTATCCCTGTCGGTCAGTACCATTGGCCCCCTTTGGCAGAAGCATCAAATACTGATCAAGGTATTTTCGGCTTGAGCCCACTTATGCGAGTCCGATCTCCATTTATATAGTGCTGGGGCCCGGGGTGAGTTCCATTTGGGGGGTATTGCTCGTTTGGTCATCACTCGTGGCATGTCCAAATAACTGCATGTCATTTTATTGCACTTAGGGCATGACGTAAGTCACAGGAGGCAGACCTTAGCCGCTAATATTTTGCCCACCTGTCCATGTCACTTGAGTGGAAAGCACCTTGTGAACGTGAGCGTGAGGTGGGCTAGCTGGGAAGTGTCTGGGCTGCATGGGGATCTCACTCTATATGTGGAGGTGTCCTGAGGTAAACTGAAAACTTCACTGGACATGCAGGAGGTCCGGGTCCAAATGGAAAACGCCTTCTGTAAGTAAGGTCCTGGGCTACATGCAATGCTTCTCCGCTGTCTGGGTGTTGTGTGTGCTTAGGTAGATGTAGAGTGTTGAGGCATTATGACATGCGTAGATTCTATTACGTCCCTGACGCATGGAACCTATTCATGTCAGATGGGCCTCGCTGTGGTCATCGTTGGACCTGCTTCCTGTTAGCTTGTATCCTAAATAACGAAGAGCGAAATGCTACCGTCTGCATCCTTATTGGTGTCGTCGTAGCGTGGCCACTTCTATGGGTAACATGGGAAGCTCTCTCTGTGTGTGCAAGAGGATCTGGGGTGAGTAGGAAGCTCATTGTATGATAGGTCTAAATAGGAAGCTTCGTCTACACATATGTAGGATGTCTAGGCTGATTAAGAATCTTCAGTTATATGCCGTTACATCTGTATGGACAGGATGTTCTGGTCTGAATCAGATTCTGTGCCTCTAGGAGGTCCTGGTCAGAAGAAGAAGCTCATTCTGCACAGGACACCTTGGCCTATAACAGATGCTACGTTTTTCGTAGAACAAGTAGTCCTGGATGGGGAGTGGCTCTCACCTGCAGGTGGAGGAGCTTCAGTGAGATAGTATCCAGGATAAATAGTCTTTGAAAAGTACTGGGGGCCCAGCTGATATGTGAAGCTTCCTGTATACATACCTGAGGTCTTTATCTGAAATAGGGATAGGTGCAGGGGATCCTTTCCCGAACGAGGAAACTTGATTTATATGATTGGGGATCCTGGGGTGACATGGAATGTTCTTTCCTGTATGTGCAAAGGTTTCTGAGTGGTGATACCACAGTGCCCCTTTGAGTATACGCATGTAACTCAGGTTACACATTTATGTCTGAAGCCCAACTTTTTCAATAACAATGACAAGAAGAGCTATAAAATTGAATCAAAGACTCTGCTGCCATCCAAAACCTCCAGTGTTTTTATCATTGGCAGGGTGAGTACATTCCTCCCACAGCAAATTTTCAGATTGCTGTGTGAAAGGATTAATAATATCTAGCAAACTCATTCTTCATTGGCATCCTGCTCCTTTAAAAATATGCATGCTTTTCCATATCATAACCATTTTACTTAAGTGCACTGACTTGCACCAGAGGCAACTCTTTGATCAAATATATCTACCAAGGCACTGCTGCATCATAGACAGCAAAGTGAAGCACTAGGCCAAGTCTCTCCATTCGCAGTAGCTCAGCCCTCAAACTGAAGATATCAGTTTATGACCGCAGCCTGGCAAAGATTATCATCTGCAAATTGAAGAACCTTTTTCATGTCATTTTTAGCTGTATGAAGCCGTCGATAATGCTTTCCAGGCTTGATTGTGGAAACTGTCTCTTCACTGACCTTCACAAACACACTGATCCTCCCATCTCACATAGACAATCAATAGGTCAGGAGGTCATGTGAACAGATGCTTCTGTCACAATCACTTAATTTGCAGCAGTTCCAACTTGACATAAGTAACGGCCATGAAAAACAAATTAGAAAACTGACAGCAGACGGTTACCTTACTTGGAGGTACACCAGTCCAAACTGCTTTCCAGGACATGTGAGCCCACCATCTTCCCATTACCTTCCCACTACAGCAGGTACTCAACTTTGGGAAACAAACCCATATAAAACGTATTCTTCCTCAAATGCCGGTAAGAGCACAACCACTACTAACCCTTCCACTAAATCCACTCCCGCCCCACCATCATACACCATCTGGGATGTTTCAGCAAATCCAAGCAAGCTCGGAAAATGGTGGACTAACCAAGAAAGAACCAATAGCACAAGCATAATAACTGTAGACATATCAATATCAAAATCAAACCTCATTTGGAAAAAACAGCCTTTAGAAATCGCTGTACAACATGCCAAATGTTCAGACTTTACTGAGCTGCACCATTGAAATTCCATGATTTGGTAAAGTTGCACCCTTGCTACACAGAGCGATGCTTACTATGCTGTGGCGGCTGGAGTTTATAACGCTCACCACTCTGCTTCCCTGTGGTGGCTAGAGCCGTGTCACAGGCACGGGCTGGTGATTACCACAACTTGCTCATCCCGTGTGGGCATGCTGGCTGTCACCCATGACTGTTTCTTTTTCAGGACGTGAAGCACTTCCATAGACCTATCTGCCTTACTACCTCCTTCCACAGGAAGTACCCATTTCAAGCAGTTCTTGAGTCCTCATCAGGTTTCTATCCCCACACTATAAAAGAAGTGGGAGAACATACCTTCACTGTGCCACAATGCAAAAAATATTTTGGAACAGGTTCAGCAGCCCTCTAGCTATTGTTTTTGTTCCTTGTTTTTAAATCTTCAACCAAACTTGCTCCCTTGGATTGAGGTTCCTTCCAGCTCTGGATCCCTTCAGTCCTGCTGCAAGTCTGAGTTGTTCTCAACCATATTCTGGTCTGTACCTCTACAACTTCATCTCTCCTTGCCCTGCAAGGTTTTTTTGGGGTATTCGCCTTGATCTTCCAGTTCTGCGGCTCTTCTCTACAGATACGTGTTCAGAAAGAGCATGCTCTACTCAGTCGGTGTAATGTACACTGTGGCTACCAAAAGGCACTGCCCTTTACCTCTTCCCAGCTAAAGCAACATCAAAGAGCCCCCATTGTGTCCAGTGATTAACACGTCGGTTGGAGGGAGCAGTGTCACAGCCACAGAGTGGGAAAATCAGTTCCTCAAAACTTCTGCTGGAAACATGTCTGCTTAGTCACTTACGGCGATGCTTACAAAGCTCTGTAGTGAGTAATCTACTGCATGAACTAAAGCGCTTGATGTTCAGCCAGCACAGTATTATGTTGCCACACAGTAGTATGTTGCCTGCCCTTCCTATATGATAGTAACTTTACCTCTGCCATCTTAGATCGGCAGTCTGGTACAAAGGCTTCCCTGCGGACAGAGCTTTGTTTAAACTTCTCTATGTAGGTAAAATGCGATGGTTGCTTCATGGTGAGCCATGTCAGCGGCTTGGAGTGCTGACATCGGACCATGGACGTCAATTCACCAAAAAGCCAGGGGTAGCGGAAGTGACATCACTCGCCGTTTCATCTTTCATTTTACTCACACGCAAATGCTTACACATACACACACATTCACTCAGACACAAACTCTCTGATACATAAGCACAATCTCATCCAAAGCATGTACACAACATACATTTAAATATGTTTTACTTACCTCAGCTGCCAAGGAGGCGCATATTCCAGTTAATTGTACTCCATTTTTTATTATCCTAATAGTGAATTATATATTATTATTCATAATATTGCCACCTGTGAGGCCAGAGGTCGCAAAGGTAGTGGCAAGGGGCAAGCTGGGGGTCGCAGCTGCGACCGTAAATGACGCCCATGCGTCGGACTCGCACTAGGTTGCGTCTACAAGTGCAGCCCCCTCCTGTGGGCGCGTGCGCAGGGGCGGGCTGGGCGCTGCGAGCATCCAGAGCTAGGAATGCTGCCGCCCCTTCCGGCTCGATGAAAAGAACACAGATGTTTGTAGAGGCTCCCCCGTGCACGTCCTGTGCTTTTGTTTCGCTTCTGCAGTGTTGTGGACTGGAAATGCTTACATGCTAAAATACACATTTAACGTTGAATGTAAATCAGTTGACATGTTGAGTTGCGAACCTGCTTATGGCTTTGGTACACTTTTTAAAATCCTCTTTCTTCGTCGAATGGAGAATGTTGACACAATGGGAAGGCAGAGCTGCTGCGGCTTTCACCCCTTGTCTGATGATGAGGTCTGATATCTGAACTCAGTGAGGTCAGTCGGCATTCAAACACAGGGGCCTTGAAACTTGGTGCTATTGTGTCTGTGAAAACGAGACACAGCTACGAATAGTCAACTTCCTGAAACCAAACAAAGTCAATAGTGTTGGACCTGTGACATCCATGAACCGGGCGTTTAGTTTGAATGCAGGCGGCGTGCGGCTTCCTGTATCCAGTAGTAGGCTGTGCCTTTGGCAGGACCAGGCTTCCACGCACTGCAGATTCAGAGACGAAGGACCCAGCAGCCTCTGCGGCAGAGGAAGAGGCCAGTGAGATCGAGAGCAGCCAAACCATCCCCTCTCAAACCAGAGAATTTAGACAGGAGACGAGAGGGGTGGAGAGGAAAGGTAGAAGATGTGGACAATTAAAGTGGAAATGTGGCCCGAATAATAGAAGATGAAGGCCAGGAGAATTTACAGGTGGGCGAGGGGATGTAAGCCTCCAAAAAGATCTGAGTGAGAGAGAAGAAAAGGCGCTCCCAGGAGAATAGAGATGGGCAGAGGACTAAATAGTCTGGACTTGACTGGTGGAGTACCCTTGGAAACGAGTGGGCTCAATGGGCGGTCTTCTAGGCACTCTAAAAAGGTCAACATTACTTAAGTGTAGATGTTATTGGAACCCCACCCTACACATTTAGATGTCACTCTCACTTTGCAGGAATTTGTAGACAATAATTAAAAAAATTAAGATTGCAGTGAACAGTTGCTGTTTATAGGAGGTTCTGCTTCCAATTCCCAATTAGCAGTGCCCAGCTCTACATTATTAATATCTTTAGTCAGCAGCAGGACCTTCCTAAAGATGTACAGGAAGTGAGTGGAAGCGGCGAGCTGCACACTTCCTGCAGATAGCCGCAGCGGCTTTCTTGGAGAGATGGAACATGTCATCGCATTACTATTTTAAGCTTCAGTTTCCTCTCCTGCTTATTCCAAGCTGTCTGCATAGCAAGGTATCCCACATCTACGATAGGGTAACAGGAAGCTACAGTGCACTTGTAGGACATCATACTCTTGCAAATCTTAACACAGTGAAAATATTTTGAGAGGTAAATGTTTGAGAATATTAGCATGAAGAAGGACAATTATTTTGTCATGTTTTAAGGACTGTGTGAAAGGTTGTAATAAAAATGATTAGGCAATAAATATTGTACACATGGTTTCTCAGCTGAAACCTCTGGAGGCAGATGTGTCTGAAAAATAGATGTTCATGTGCATGCATCAATGGATGTAAAGAGAAATGATTGGTGTGACCTAGAATTTCTCGGTGTGGCCTATGATTAGATAGGTGGGTGTTTCTTGAGTGACAGCTTTAGAGGGTGCTCTTTTATAACATAGCAAATGTGTTACTACGACGCAGATGGAGGTTATAAAAGAGGTTGTTTGCAGAGGGCGTAAAGGAAGAGTTTATTACAACAGCAGGCTGAGTGGTAGGAAATTTGCTTGTGGATATGTGCATGAGAGCGTGGGGTGGAGGTATGTTTATGTGTAGGTGCTGTCTGAGAATGCCAGTGATGCCTCCTATTGTGGTAGACTGAATGGTAAGTGCAGCTAATTATAACATAGAATTGCATCTTGATACATACTAGGCTAGTTCTGAGTCCCCATTGCTGGGTGCCTAATCTGGATACAGTAGACAGCTATTATCTTCTTACGTTGGTGTCTTGATGGTCACGTTAGGTGATTTGAAACAACAGGTTATTAGGAGCTTTGTGGTAGACCAGATGATCCTGGCTGTTTTTGATGCTGACTGGAAGGGAATTCCTCAGTTTTTCCGTCTGTATGGAGAAGTTGAGCCCCTGTGTGAAGTCTTGTTGAAATGAGTGATTTTAGTTAAATAATGGAACTTTGTGAGAAGGGTGTGCCTGGGACAAGATTGTTTCCTGTGAAGGGTAGCAGGTCATGTTTCATGTAAGGCACTGTTTACCCCGCAGATGGCCTTGAAGGTGAGTCTCCTGTTTACAGGAGGCCGGTACAGTGTGTGCTGAGCTGGGGCTTGTGTGGTCCTATAGCTGAAGTTGCTGGGTCTTCCTTAAGCGTTCTGGATCCATTGAAGTATGTGTAAAAAATACATGGTAGAGAGTGGTTACATAATCCAGATGTGAGAGCACCAGAGTGATAGTGGATTCAACCCAGTAATGGAAGTGGAGAAGAGCGTACATTGTGTGGAAATACAAAGTTTTAATGCAGTTTTCCCAAATTTTCGCTCAGATATTTCACTTGACCTAGAAAGTCATGCATCCTGAACTTAACACTGCAAAATCATACTACCAGTAAAATCTATCTCTCTAAACATCGGGTTATAAGAAGAGACAGGGCAGTTTCATTGTTTGAACGAAGTTACTCGGACAGTATATTCACACCAAATGAAATTCAGCAGGCAGAGAAGACATACTTTAAAATGTTGTCATTGGTTTTTGAGTCTTTTAGAGTAAACATCTGCCTCAAATCAATTTCTAATATACATATTGCCTTAGGTGTATTATTTGTAATGTACCAATGGGTTCAAAGCCTTATATTTCAAGGCTATTTCTTATGTTATCCGCAAATGATGTAGTGTTTGGAGGTGGTTCCTACATTTTCTGTTCATTTTGTTCTTAACATGGAGATGACTTCAGTGTCCCATTACATTCTGTAAGTGAAAGCTATAAAGTGCCATCCTTTCTGGAAATATGGCCGATGGATTATGGGGTTGTTGACCTCAGTAAATAGCATAATATATTCTGATA
Organism: Pleurodeles waltl; assembly: GCF_031143425.1. Classification (NCBI taxonomy): domain Eukaryota; kingdom Metazoa; phylum Chordata; class Amphibia; order Caudata; family Salamandridae; genus Pleurodeles; species Pleurodeles waltl. Next base: position 1,487,404,771 of record NC_090444.1, read on the forward strand.
TAGACAAACAACATATTAATAAAATGCAAACACGTCATCCTTCAGTAATGTTGTCTCAGTTGGCATGTTTCAATAACACACAGCACCCAGTAGAGGGAGCAAATGGGGTAATCACGAGCCAATGTCACGGTGCACAAGTTTGCCAACTTTCTTCCTGACGTTCTATAACTTTTAAAATTAAATATGCTCAGTTTGCACTGTTTTAAGTATAGAAAAGGCTATCCTTTGGAATGAGGACTACTGTTCTGAACTTGATCTTGCGTAAATGTAAACGTTCCTTATCCCAGCAACAGAATTTAGGATGTGTGAACTGAGGGAGGGCTTCGCTCATGTGTTGCGAGGAGTTGCGTTTAAAGGGTAAACAATAGCTCAGTTTGAGTTTTCTGTTTATGTTTCCTTTAGTGGCAAGTGATAAGCAGTTAACTTGTCAGGTGCTGCTCCCTTGAGAACAGTTTGACTAATTAGGGATTCATTATGTAGCTATTAAGCTATAATGACATAGGATAGGAGAAGTTTTGAAAGAAGCAGGGAAAGGACAGTCCCCCATTTTTCTGAACACAAAACTGACCAAACAGCCTATCTCTGTAGACTTATCAAGTGCCTTTCCCCTGTTCAGAACAGTTGCAGCTCGCGCATCACTGAAAGGGCGGCGCATAGGAGGAGAGGGGATTAACAGGGCAGGGGGAGAGAGGGGAATTAAATAAAAAATAAAAAAAATAAAATGCAGACCTGTGCCGCATCCGCGCCTTCAACACGAGCTGCTGCTCTCCTCCTCTCTCCCTGCAGGCACAGGGTCCCAGCCTGCCCTGCGCCAATCCTGACGCTGCTCAGAGCAGCGTCAGGCTTGGCGGGTGCTCCCAGGCAGACTGGGAGCCTGTGGAGGCTTGGTTGCTGGGCTGGAGAGAGCCCTGTGCGTATGTGTGTTTGGCTGGCCCGAGACGACCGGCCAAACATACATGTGCTCTGAGGGGAAGTGCTGAGCACTCCCCCTCACACACGCCACCCAAGCCTCACCCCTTTTCCACAAAAACAATAATAAAACAATTTGATCATTTTTGTGGAAAAGGATTGCAGCTGACGTTGCTGGCGGGGGGCGATGCTCCTCCGCCGTTATGTAGGAGCCACCCCTGCTTCAGAGATTGCTGATGCTGCTTGAAAAGTGCATCGTGTTCTTGGCAGTCTTAGTCCTTTCTGTGGTCCTCCCTTTTCAGCCTCCATGGTTAAGAATGCTTGGTGCTATCAACATTTTTAACGTTTTTATTAACTGTGTTTTTGTTCCCTGTTAAAGTCGTATTTCTGCTCAGTTTTTATATGAGTGTGTCTGGAATATTTGCCCCAGTATATGTCATGTTTTTCCTTAGAACTCTCCCAAGGTTCATTAGGTGGATTCCTGACCATGAGCATGATATCCATTCTCTGTTTTTATCACTAATCCCACCCGTACTTAATCTTTTTTTTTAAATGTAAGTAATAGGCACCTATTCCCTAGTCTGGAACAGGCAGGATTCCTTTGATGCCACTGAGTAAGCCTTTCCTAAGAAGGGAGCCCAATCGGAGGTCTCTGCCTTTTTCCTCGCTATTGTTGTGGCATCACTTGTAGTGTTCTGTTAAAGGAAAAGAGGGTAGAACTCAAAGTGATATTCACAAGAAAACTTTGTCGATACAATGTCTGTGTTGTTCATCTTCAAGTAGTGTATAATTCCTGTTACTATTACTGGAGATACTGTGGTAGCTTCAAGAAAAGCGACAGGTTCTAACCCACAGGGGAAACATTTTTGCAGTGATGTTGTGATAGAAGTTTTATTTAGTATTATATTGCCAAGAGTTTAGCCCCACAACAGTGCCAGGTTTGGATCCCCTCATGCTCCGGTATTGAGAGTTTCATCACAGACTGGAGCATGGTTTTGTTTGTTTGACTACAGTCATCAGTATTGTGGGGCTGGTTAATATTTTGTCAGTGCCTGACTGGCCATTTATCGAATTGAGCTTTTCCCAGAAGGGCTGGAGTCATTGGAAATGTATTTTTTAAGCCCAGAGCCACCACAGGTATTTCTCTTTCCAGCACACCAGGGTTTTTGGCAGCATAGGGAATACACCAGCGAGCAGGGATAGATATTAGTAGAGCAAGGGGTGAGAAAACAACTGGGCTGGTTTGAACATTTTTGTCAGGGCTGTTTTTGGTCCTTAGTCTGAGCCTGTATTTCATATATGTATTTTGTTGTAAATGGTTAGTGTGTTTTGTGGGTGTGCATAGCCATCTTATGCAGTGGTATGTTTGTTTGCTGTGTTGAAGTATGTGTTTGACGTAATGAGACCAAGGCATCTGATTAAGGACCACAATATCTGTTTGAATCATACTATCTGTGAGGTGTTTGTTTCATATGTTATGCATTACCTTGAAGAGTAGGTTCTTCAGTGGAGAATGAAGTGCTGTTGTGAGCTCTGAGGCACCAACAATAGGGTTGAAAACAAGGACTTGGAGATGTATAAACACTGACCAGCCCTGGAGGATGGGGAGTTCCTTTCGAGAAAGAGAAAGGAAAAGAGGGGATACGTCTTCCTGAGACCAAACTTTCACTACCAAAAGAGTAACCCTCCTGGTCTTATGACACTCACCAAGAAAAGAAAATGTGCCCGTCTCACCTAGACATCTCCCCTACAGGAGTGGGGAAGGAAAGCATTTGTTTTTTATCTATGTAACTCTCACACACTCTATTAGTGTCATGCATCATCATTGGGTTCACCCCGACTCCTAAAGGTCAGGGTTGGTGTTGACCATATTCCAGGGAGCCCTTAAAAGAAATCAGACTAGGGAGCATAATTACAACCTAAAAATCCCTCATCCACCCCAAGGTATCGCAGTTTTTCAATTTTCTGTGAAATCTATGTGAATAGATATTTTTCATAATTGCATATAGTTTGTGATGTTTTTATGTTAATAGTAAGTACACATTCTCCACAAAAACTGAAAGTATTAAATAACATGGCTATTAATAGCAACAGTATTGGTATTGTAGTGCTTGTGTAATAAAATACTTTGCTTTCAGTATATTCCTAACAGCGAAAACGTGAGAAAAACGAGATGCTCCTCTTTCAATCTGTACTTCCTTTGTTCTCACACTGCAGACTTTCTTAATGTGTTGCTGCCTGCTAGTCTGTTTTCTATGTTGCCGTCACCGTCTCTCCACTAGACCTTGTTTGACCCTGCTACTTCCCAGAAACAGTCTGACGTTCATCAGCATCTCGTCTGGATGGATCTCGGCTCTCATCCCTGCAGTGCGTGTACCATTAGTAATGCTAACTTGCAGTATTCTCCAAAGCGCACTAACAGTGAAAGCATTGTGATATATTTATTTGCTTTTACAACCAAGAGAACACGCACATGGAAGTCAGCTAGACATTGAGTCATCTATCCCCATCTACCTCCCAGTGTAGGACATTCTGTAAGTTCCTGAATAGCTTACAACCTGGTCCCCCCCGGCACATCTTTTGGTGGGGGCCCTCCAAAGGGCCCTCCCCTCACCCAAGTCTAGGTTGCTATGCTGGTGTTAAAATCATTGCTCTCCAATCTGCTCCCTCAGACGCAAAGTCCTGATCCTAAAGTCCTGCATGAGACCTGCCCACCCCATAGCAACCCTGCCTGGGGCAACCCCCACACCATCGAAGAGCCAATCTGCACAACTGGCCCATGCCTTGGTCCACGGTGCGCACTGCATCCTCCAACCCTCAATAGATCTATGTAGGAAAAGGGACAAATGTGCATGTGTAGCGATTGCTAAGGGCTGTGGAGAGCGACAGTTCCAACTCTGTTAATAGCAGCTTCTATAACAAATGCTGCCAGTACCTTCTTTGAGGTCCCAGTGACACTGTTCTTGCATGTATGTAATTTGTGTGACATGCCAAGGGTGACCTGAAGTGGCCCTGTCAACCATGAACTCACCCTGCCCCAGTGCGGTAAACGTCACTTGTTAAATTTAAATGTGACCATTCCTGCATGCAAAAAAGAAAGGTAACACAACAAGAAAGGAGAAACGGAGCACATTTCCCAAAAAACGGGCAACTACCGTCACGCTCCTGCACTGCACTACGGGTCTCGTTGACAGGTTGGCGGCGTCGTGTGGCAGAGAAAGGAGGCCGGCAAAAAAACATGTCCCATCCTTCACCTGTTAACGGAATCTGTGGCTGTGCTTCTCACCAACATGCACCATCACAAGATTACCCATGAACCTGAGATCAATGGGGCCCTTCAAGAAGGCTTGCCATGCCCATAAAAGGGGGGGAGCCCTCACCGTTGTAGGTGACCCATCATCTTGAAGGGTTTCCGGTCTCACCATGGCCATCCCATAAGTATCGGCTCGCCCCAAATGGGGTTGAGCCTCAGGACACTTTTGAGCACTGACCGTGCTGATTCCTATTTTTTTTTTTCGAATGCCCTTCCTAGTCTCCCTTGGTCACATACTACTTGCCCCTTTATTATTCATATTTATATTAAGTAGAACAAAGTTAAAAAGAAGTTGTAGTATTGTAAGATACTGCAACTGCTACAGGAAGCAGTCAGAGCTTAACACTCCCCAAGACTATGAGCAGGCAAAAATCATTGCATTTCATTCTCAAGCCTCTCATTAAACTCTCATAAAAGAATGCATAGAGCACCCTCTTAGCGAATGCCAAAATCACATGTTTGGTGTGGACCCTCAGCTGTACTAGACCCACTGCATAATGTAACAGACTAAGGCATAACACTCTTGTCTTTGCTCCTCGAGGTTCAGTGTGCACATGTTAAGAGTTGGTTGCTTAGATTGTGCAAACTAAGAACTAATAATCTACGTGCCCGTGATTGGCTAGGCATGAACTACTAATTGGACAACACAGTGCTGCACAAAGATCATTTTAGAGGAGTAAGAGTAAATTCATAGCTGCCAAGGTTTCAGATTGCTTATGTGTGACATTGTTATAATTTCAGTGTAATCATGAGTGACATTCCACATCTATGAGTTACACTTTCTGGTGAGCAAAATAAAGCAATGAAGACGATGGAAATGTATAAATATCATAAATTACACCCATTTGACCAACTAGAATCTTTAAGAAGATCACAAAACTGCTGCAAAGCACCAGAAATGGAAGGTCACTAAGCTAGTGCCCAGTTTACTTAGGCCCATGATCATGACGTGCTAACGGTAAATTGAATAAAGATTGGAGAAGGTCACAGTGGCACCTACTAGTCTGTAGAGAGCAGCGCAATGATAAAGTATTTTGATTTATTTTGCCACCCATGCACTACAGTCAACAAGTGTTAAGCCACCCCGTCTACTTGGCCTCAAGACTCTTACCAGCAGCTGCAACATAGTTCTGGAAGACTCTCAAGCCTGGTCAGGTAAGAGTGCCACTCCTCCGGTGCTTATGTAACCTTGCCCATGTGTCAGGAGCAATCTTATGGCTGATTTGAACAGCAGAGCTTTCTGCCACTACGTTTCACTGTCAGGCAGCTAATTGAAAAGAGTCGAACATTCACAGAAAGGCAGGGAATTAGGGGATTAGAGATATCCCGCTTAGCTTTCTCTCAATTTTGTTTGAGGGAGAAATTACCTATCATGCGGTAATGCAAAAACTTTACTTAAAATGTGTTACCTAACGCGACATTAAATTACACAATGAATTACATGACATGCTTATTTTTCTTTTGTAGTTTGGTGGTTACCTTTTTTTTAACGTTTATTCCCCCGAAGGTTAAAAGAAATCTAACATTGCACAGTAAAATCTCTGTATTGTCTGCTCACGACGTAATTGTAAAATGACAACAAGGCTGAAGAACCATTCGAAGTTGTTTATGCTTGTGCAAGGGGAACACATTGGTTGTTGTGTTACGTAGCTGTTGTGTTATTGTTGGATTACATTATTTGTTCTTTGAGGTGTCCTTCTATCATAGTTTATATTTTCTTTACAGGTTGGTCACAGGAAATAGTTAAGTGCCACCACCATGTTTTAATGCGAAATTGGTGTCCTTAAATCTTGTAGTCATCTGCGCCCCATTTCAGCTGCTGATTACAGGTTTTTTGGTTGTGCACCATTCCTCCTGCCTTAATAAATACACAATACTAGGCGTATCATGGCTCCTTTCACTGTTGTGCAACACAGCTAAAGTAGGCTAAACCAGAGGCGACAGTTATTGGCTTTCCTAATACATGTCAATGGTTACATGCAATCAATGGCTAACCTGCATACACAGTACACAAATGTGAGTTTACTTGGTCGAACTCAGGAAGCACTTGTCAGTGATAATGTAACATGTTTGAACTGTTTCCATTGCTAATAAATTAACAACTGTCTCATTTTAGGTCATTTTAGAAAAAGCCAGACAGTTCTGTCTGCATTTTAGAATGACTGATGGTTTGTGGTGACAACATTCTAGATGACGTGAATTTAGTGCCTCGTCATCTTCTTACTTCTACCGCCTGACAACAGAAGGACCATAATCTTGTTCTCTAGCATATGCTAACGTTGCTCATTAACTGCTAGTAAACGATGACAGTTGAGTAATGCTGAATCGTGTGCATCACTTTGGGCTGGACCCACATCATGGACCAGTCAGAAGTGAACCAAGAGATGGAATCTGCGCTGTTGAGTAACACACACCTTCCACTGCATTGTTCAGCTGGAAGTGTATGGTACTGTGGTCCATGTAGTATATTATTAATGTTCCGCTAACTACACCTTGCTTAGTACGTGGAGCATCTTGTAATGCACAGTTTAATTTGTTGCATTTTAATTATCTCCTTTATACATATATAATTCTAGTACAGATAAGTAGAATCTACACAGGTATGTCGGCTGCATGTCCAAGATGTAAAGTGGATGTGCTTTCGTCTTCCGCCTTGTGTGGATGTGTGAAAAAATCTTAAGATTTTTGGTGATACGTATCTGAAAGGCTGCATTAGGCTACCAGAGTCCACTTCTTTCATGTCCTCCTCAGATATTTGCTTACTGGGTATTATTGCCAGACCAAAAAAGAAGAAGATGCAGTATAATTTCCTGCGACTGGCGCTGGTATTGGTAAAAAGGCAAATAGTTATTGGGTGGCTGGCAATGTGCTTCCCTAATATTGATGCATGGATAAAGGATACCTTGGAATGGACATTAGCAGAAGAAGGGCATCTCAAAATGTCTAGGAGAGATGAAAGGGTTATGGAGAATCTAGAGGTGTAGGGAACAGGATGAATGCATTACCTACCAACACAGGTCCTGATGAAGCATCCCTATCAAAGACCACATACCACGAAATAGAAGACTAATGGCCTGATTATGAACTTGGTAGTCTGACACGATGTTCCTACGGGGCTGGACGGTGGAGAGAGTGTGGCGGCATTGAATTCGACTCTAAGGCCAATGCCACCGCACCGTCAGTGCCACCAGCACAGTTGGAATGCGCACTGTTGCCATTGCAGATAGTGCGCATTCCGACTGAGTTGATGGGGGGGCTTTGAACTGCCCACAACATGGGCATTTTGCGGTGCAGCGGGCCCAATCTCTGCCTTTCCGCCAGCCTTTTCATGGCAGTGTCTCTATCATGAAAAGGCTGTTGGAAAGGCAGGTCGTGATCAGCATGGTAATGCTGACATCGGCACCACTGTGCTTGACCACAGCTTTCCCCACTGCCGAAACCACGAGATCTCTGATCCTGATGGTTGCGGCGATCTTGTTGCAGTCCGACCGCCAGACTCCAAATCTGACAATCGGACTGCTAAGGATGCTGTGGTTGGACCGCCACCGCAGGTACTGCTGTCCTAGGACTGCCGTGATCTGGCCCTAAATTACAAACAATGACTGTATGGTGCAGGTAACAGAGCCCCTATGTTCCCTTTGAGTGTATACTGCAATTAACTCTGCAAACACTGGAACCTTTTTCAATATAGAAGTTTGGGATTCACTTTGAATGTTCAAAAAGGGGGGTAACTTGTATTTTTGTATTTGGGAGTAAGGCGAAATTTTATAGTTTTTTACTGCATCTTTGGTGAATAAAAAAAAAAAAATAGCTTAAAAAAGTTCCAGTATCTTGGATGCAGTCTAATAGCAAAAACTGCAGTGCCTGTTGGCTCTGTCAAGTATAGTGCAAAATGTTAATAGCGAAGACCATTGGGTATAAAGTGCAGCTTTACTTTAAAAAAGAAACAGTAAAAATGTATTATACTAAATAATGTCATCATTTGAGTTGAAAAGACATGAGTCTGATGGTGTGCCCGTCTTAGCAGCTGAGGGGGCAGCCTTTGCCCGTGTTTGTTTGAAAATGGGAATCACGGCTTCGAGCTCTGGCAGGAGGCGCGTCTTGCGTCTTGTATTCTTTGCTCTGTCACAACATGCTGTGCGGCTTGTTTTTTTAATTGGGAGCCATGAGCTGAGGGAAGTGACCAATCGTGTGCCCCTGAGGATGATGGGCCATCTCCTCGATCACGAGCAGCAATTGAACGCCCAGCTGGTGCGTCAGATGTGCTGCATGGGTCAGTATTCGCGGTGTATATGGGTTTTTTTCTGGTGTGTGTCTGGGCTCTCTTTATTGTATTCCTTACACTCTGGAGAGAGCTGCTGTTATGGAGCGCTTCTCCTAGAAAACTAGAAAAACAAGCACTGTCACTTGCGTCAGGGCTCTCGACAAGGCCCAGGCCCCATTCTTCATTATGCTCTCTGCACCTGCTGAGACTGAAAGGTAGATTTAACGAGGCTCCTACTCTTCCCCAATTTAGATTTAGAGCCATATTTTTTCTTGCCTCACAGAATTAAGTTGTCTTAAGTGCCTGCCCTTGGTGCCTAGTGATCTCACCTCTCTCGCGCGTGAGCAGCAGTGGCTGCCATCATCTTACTGCCAAGCGCAGGGTGCATTTTAAGTGTGCCTCCTATTGGTTTTAGCTTGAATTATACAACTGACAGTATGGAAAGTGGCTGCATATTGTTAGTTTATTGGCAACATTTCATCTCATGGCTTTTGCACGCAGACTGACTGTAGAAAAGGAATCTATGAATTTGTCACTATCCCTAGGTGGTTGTGTTTCTCGAGAATGTGTGAATAGCCTGCCCGATGCCAGTGCATTTTACTTTGGTAACTACCCACCAACTAATCAACCGACTAATTCTCCCAAGCGCAGACTGTTAAATGTCCCCCCCAAAAAATTGTTAGGGTATATTGTCATCATTTGTGTAGCTACTTTCTACCAACACTATCACACAACAGTTGTTTATTAATATGGGTGTGATTTTCATACAATTCTGGGAGCGTTGTTTGTTTCTATTTGGTTGCAACTGGTTGTGTAGCGCTTATGTTAGTTAAGGTTTGTGTTGGTTTATATGAAAGTCATAAATGTTGAGACTGCTTAAGAACTGTGTAGTGTGTTATGTGTGTGGATGAATATTCCCAAGTGCTTTGGTGTTGTTCGGTGGGTCATTGGTTGCTTGGCCTATGTGGATTTCATGTAACGAGCTACGAAGCAATGTTGTACGGAGGATTTTGGGGTAGGGTTAGGATAACTTTACCTGAATGGTTACAAGATGTATTGATCTTTGTTACTACTGAGCAGCACAAGCAAGCAGTTCATTTAGCTGAATACTAACAATAAATAAATAGCCATAGTTATTGCAGGAACATTTTCTGAGAGGGTTCGATCTGTCATAGCCACATTCACAATTACCTCATCAAATGGTAGAGTGGTGAAAGTTGCAAGTTGTTTGATGATATGAAATCCGTACCAGACAGGGTTTCACTGCACATTTGTGATTGTGGAGATTGAAAGTGCTGTTGACTTAATGCTGAGGGACTGCTTTGGTGATTTTTGCACAGGTGTATACTTCATACCAGGTTTCAAAATATGGATAAATCTTTTCTGTAAAACACCTATTCGGTGATTTATCTGGATTTAGAAACCGATTTCCAAATCCAAATCAGATTTTATATTTTCTATACCGGCGTTGGGCTTGATACACAGACTGTCCATTCAAATGTAAGTTCTCAATTTTGCTCATGATAGCCTCGGATTGCCTTGGGCAAGATTGAGATGTACCTTGCCTGACCTGGTTGTTAGGGCCAGATTGAGATGTACCTTGCCTGACCTGGTTGTTAGGCGACTTTCCGTTTGATGCTGGTCATCTTAGTTTAAATACAGAGTGTATGTCCGCAGCTAACAATAAAAATGCTTTCTCCCTATTAATTGGTTTTGCGTCCCTTAGATCTCGGCAGTGGCACGACCATTAATATTCTCATAGTCATTCCCTGCTTATGCCACATTTAGGAGTTAGAAGGGGACCACACAAAAAAATGCTTGCACAGATGTGTGGGAGAGTGAAGTCCTCCCTGACCCTCGACATGATCGCACTGTATGTGTGGCTGTTGACATATGTTGTGATAATGTCAGATAATGTCACATTTTACGTATGGGACAGCATCTTTCAAATTCTCTGTGTCAGCCAACAAATGTAATAACATACCCGCGGCAGAATAAAAATTCTTAATGTGATATTTCTCATATTTAGTTATATTACATCATGTTGTGCAATGCAATATAATGGCGTGCTTTGATATGTGTGTTATAGTTTGCAACATAGACTAAGTGTAAAGGACTGATTTCTATTGTTGCGTGTCTGTGTAGTTGACCTGGTCTAGGAATGAGCCAGTGAGTGTGTTTATGACTATGAGGTGGTCTTAGTAGTGATGGGCGGGGCGGTGGCGCGTGGCCTATGACAGTGATGGCTCAGGAGCAGACCCGGCTAATGCCTGAGCAGTGCACCTCCTCACCTTACGCTCGGCGTCAGGTTAGGCTCGTTCGTTCCCTGGCAGGGACAGGGCTGTTACATTCCACAGCTCCAGTGAATGAACTTGACTGACCCAGCGCGAGGTGTTTTCTAAGCCATTTTTAAACATAATAAAGGCCCGCAGATAACCAGGCCCGAGGGGGTCAGGGGAGGAGGGGGGGGGGGGGGGGGGGGGGGGAGGAGGGGGGGGGGGCGGGGAGTGGCGCACTTTAAATTGAAAATTGCTGTACCTCACCTCTAAGAATAACTGTGCCTATGTTTACATGTAATTGATGCAAGCTGTTTTCTTCATTCTAGACGAACGGGACAAAGTGCAAAAGAAAACGTTTACAAAATGGATAAATCAGCACCTTATGAAGGTAAGTTTCACGTCCGCGCCAATCCTTGCGGTCGGTCTGTGGCCGAGCAGTTTTCATTGTGGACAGAGCTGTTTGCATAGAGCGGAGCCCTGTGGCAGGACACGTCTGCATTCCGAGCTTTGACTCCGTGTTGCTTGGACACGCAGCGTGGGGTTATTGTGTTCCACTATGTTAGTGTGTTTTTATGCATACCTGCTAACATTTCAAACAAAACAAGTACAGCGTGTGGTTGTAAAATGTCAGAGATGGTTAAGACAGAGGGCAACTGAGTTGCACGGCCATGGGTCTGACTCCCAAAACGTTTTCCGTCGCTGTTTCATGTCCTCTGGGGAAAAATCGTAATTTTCCTCAGAAAAACATCTTATTTACCTGTGAGCCAGAGAGTCAGAAAAGCCTCAGCTAAGCAGCAGTAATTTCTCGTCTATAATTTACTAATGAGCCAGATGTGAGTATTCGTGACGTGATGTGTGTTCCGAGGGGTGTCGCCATAGATGAGTGGCCAAGGGCATGCTGGGCTCATTTTGAGAACGTCTTGACAGATGTAGACAAACTGTTCAAAAACACACCTACCGCAGTTTTCACAACTAACTCCCACCTGTATGAACCTGCGAGTGTAAAGTGAAGTGGATTGAACCAGTTAATTTGAAATTCGCAAGAGGTGGTGGGGGGGGGGGGGGTTGGAGGCAGCATTTGTGGGTTTTATATTTGAGAATGAAGGACAGAAGAGAAAGAAAAACACATTTTAACATTTCATAAACCTCACTATTGCATAATCTCTTAATGAGAACGTTGTGAATACATAGTATTACAGAACTATAAGTAAGTCAACTTTGTGCAATGATGAAACGTTCAAGTGGATTTTTTACATAATGTATGCGAGTATTTATGTAATGCAAGTCTTATGAATACTTTAGTTAGCTGGCTGTAAGAAATTTGATTATTATTTGAGTTGGGTAACTACCCACATCAAAGAATGATCAGAACTCTTGTCAGGGTGAACCAGCAGGTCAGTAAATAAACTTGAGATCAACCCACGGGTAGGTATGGCAGAGAACAAACAGGCATAACTTAAGGCAATGTGTAAAGTATTTATGCAGTGCCAACACTATAATAAAGTCAAAAGGCAAAACAATAAAAATCCCCAACCAAATTAAAATAATAGAGTAAAGTTTAATGTACAAAATTACACTAAAATGTCAAAACTTCAATAAGGGGAACCAATATATGAAATTTAGAAGTTTTAGGTAAAAATAGCACCACAAAGTGCCAACGATAGTCAATGGTTGCTATAAACCGGGGCATAGCAACAATTTTAAGCTGACCACACCAACCGAGTTAGTCCTCGTCCAAGAGTTTACCTTTTGCCTTCCCAATCCACCACAGGAATAAACTTTTAAGGCCAGAGAACCTCAGGGGAGCTACTTAGAGATTCACAGGGTGTCAAGCAGAGACTAACAGCAGGGTCCAGACCTGCTCCATTTGCCACAGTCAGCTGGGATGTTGCAAGAGAAGCCTCTTGTAGATTTTTGTATCCCTGGAGCTTGAACAAGAAGCCACACTTTTGATCCTAAGTGTCCAGTTCACTGCCTTGGATACGAGAGGGAGCAGGCTCAATCCTTCTATGGCTCCTCTCAGCTCATGGGCAGAAGGTCCAATCTTTTTCTGTTCTTGCTAAGGTACAACAGTTTTCTGAAGTGGGGGCCGGAGGGTGCCACCTCTATGCCTTGCACTAGCATGAGAGTGGAAATGACTCCTGGGCATGCCCTCATAAAAGTTCCCAGGGCTAACCCTACCTACTTTGGGCATTTTCAAGATGGTGAAATTAAACTTGGGCTCTAAGGGCTGGAGGTTTGTGTGTGTGTGTGTGGGTAGTTTACTATATTGATCCAAGTGTCCTTTCACATCTCATACAAAACTCCAGTTTGGGGCAGTCACTTTAACCATAACAAACCCAGAGACAGACATCTGACAGCACAAATGCAGGATTCTTCAGCAGCCAGTTAGCAAATACACAAGAATGTCCTTGGCTTCCTGTTCCCTTTCTTTCAAGCACGCCCCAAGTTTAATATGTAAAACCCACAGACTTAAGTCTGGTGATGATTCAGTTAGCCAGCAGTGGTAGGCCTGAAGCCATGATTGAACCACTCCTAAAGTGGATGACACAACGGGTGCTGCAACCTTCTAGTGGCATTTAACTTCTAGGGATAGGTGCACTTTGTACAATATACAAGGGGCGTATAGGCAAGTTAAAGATAAGGCCTATAAGGAATATGCCAATTTGATCATGTTTTAAAGGGGAATCACAAGGACTTTACTACTGGTTAGCAGAGGTGAAGTACACATAGGTCTAAAGCCTCCAAAATATAGGATCCAGTTAAAGGAAAAAAATCTAAGGTGACACTGTACTGATTCCATGCAACACAAAGGAAATGTTTCTGCTTCAGCAATACGCTGTGGCTTGCTTACAAAATAGTAGAAGCCAGACACTAGAAATCACAGTGCTTACAGAACAAACTGATAGCTATCTTTATCAGTGTGGAAACAGTTACCCTTAAGCCATGAAAACGAGGAAGTTCAGATAACCACTGTGCTGGCTGGCATGAATTGTTTATTGTATTTTATTGAGTATTTATATAGCAATACATACCCGTGCGGGTTCAAAAGCACATTTTTTGGATGTATACCACCCTGCTATTATCATGAGGTTACTGCAGCCCTTGAGCACAGCCTAAGCCTCTTTATATTTCCCTATTTAAGCGTCCGGCCATTACCTTATGTGTCAGCCCTTGAGTTGATGAGCTGTTTTTGCTGAAGTGGTGGTCTGACAGTAGCCTTTCAGAGGATAGACCTTTTGCCTGATTATAGTGCTCATCAAAAGTGCTCAGCATACCACTATCTCACAGCAAATAATTTGTTTATTTCTGCAGTTTTGCAACCTCAGATTGCATGCAATCTCAAAAAAGTCTAATTTATATTTCATAAAAATTCACTTTGACCTAATACAATTATTGCCTCTCTTCTTATTTCAAATGACTTTCTCTACTTTACATGCTTTTCGTGCCTCCTTTCTCTGAGCACACCCTTTTCTAAATCACACATGTGCCTTAATCTCTCTGATTGTGTTTCTGTGAATTGCCCACACCTCTTTTCAAAGATCACAGCCTCTCCTTTCTTTTCCTTTCATTTAAAAGTCATACCCCAGCAACTTAACAATACCTAATCTCCTGTAGCTCATCTATTAATACCACAAACCATTTGCATATCTTCATATACGTACCTATTAAATATGACACTTTACTCCTGTTAATTTAATCTAGCACATAGAAAGTGGAGCAAGTGCAAGGAATAGTTTCTTTAAGAATACAAGACTAATCCCAATAGCTATCAATAACCACTGAAAAAATCACTAAACATGAGTTCTGGAACAGTGGCTGCCCGACAGTAAGTGCTTCAATACCTTATTACGGGTAGAAAGCACTATATATTTCGAAACAATGCAATATATAACTCTCCTTGCCCACACTAACAATAACACAATAACACTCAGCTGTCGGGTAGTAATTTGTAGTTCATACAGGCTACAAGGACCTAAAAAGATGCTCTTAACTGTCAGTGTACTGAAACCTATAAACTGTGCACCTGTCCCTCATGCTTCTTCTTCAGTACCACTGGGACCAGCTGTGTTCCACGACAAGAAGACACATTTCAGTGATCTTCAGACCTGACTTAAAAACATAAGGTCAAAACAAAGCCAACATCCTTCCAACCACACATCCTACATAGAATAGAATGCTGGCCATCCAGGTGACTGCTCCAGCACAACACCTAGGGGTAGTAAGTGTTAGAAAAAAAGTTGCAGTACAGTGGTTGGCAGAGTGTTGTATTTTTTGTGATCCCATGTGGAAAGTGTTTTGGTGTCATGCATGAGGAACAACTAGAGATGTATTTTATCTTCTTATCCTGACTCAGGGGACAGTGTCCAGCAGGGTGTTAGACAAGATGTGAAAGATAGGCACACAAATTATAATATAGCACTGTAGCCCGCAGGTGAGGGCTATACCGCTTGTTAAAGGCACTGAACATAAATTATATGCAGATACCACAGCCAAGGAAATATGATGAGTAAGAAAGCATATACCAGCAGGTATAGTCTGAGGCAGAAGGGCTATAATACTATTAGAACATTCCACCCACATGGGGCAGAATATTCTAAAGTAAAAAGAGAGAAATAGAAAGACAAGCATTGGAATGTTGGAGCACAAGGAATATATCAGCCAGTACTGACCCTGAGCCACTCCTTGTCATGTGGATCCGCCAACATTCCAGTGTCCTAATTATGGTTAGGACTAAATCATATAGGCAGCACTAGTCTAGGCAGAAGGACAATGGGGTGATCTGTGCATGGGTACCAGGAAAAGGTGCGTAATTGGAAATGGTATTGTAACCCATAGGGGAACATGTGCAAAGCAGAGATGCTGTCAAATGAATACAATGATGCCAAAGTGGCAATAATGGGATTTGTCAACATGAGCGGTAGCCATGCACCTTTTCTAGAGGCAGAGATACTTCCTTTTAGCCTACAAATGCACTTCATGCACAAAGTGATCCAGAATGAAAAGGTGGAAAAGGATTTGCATTTGTGGACTTCAGAGAGTAACCTTCCTAGCAGGGGAACAATCCAGTGTCTCTTTTAACAGTAAGTGGTAGGGGCAGATACACACTTAATGGTCTAGAGAGCCTACTGGCTGCCTTGTGAGTCTGATTCTTGTTGTCACTAGAGAATCATTTCCCCGTTTGCTGTAGCAAATGTGCTCGCCATCATCCTTCCTTCCTGTGATCATAAATGTAAATATTGTAATTCTAGTGAACTGCATTGCAGCATTGCTTTATCTATGTGAAATGAATCATGCTAAGTCACAGCCTTTACATTCAAACTCAGCTATTTAGGAACTGCCCTTTACGTAGGGAAGCTCCACGATGGGCATCTTAACATAATTGGGGGTGAGATGGATTGCCAGGTTATCATCTCACCAAGTACAAAGTCACCCTTGTTTTCTTGCAGAGAATCTCTGAGGACTGTCTGATTCAATTCTGATGATTTCCTTTGGTGGTACATTTCTGCACCATATCCATGGACCTGTCTGCCAGCCTGGCTCCTAAATGCCTGTGAATGGAGGATTTGGATTGAGGGTTGATGTAGTTTGAGCACATCACCATTTGCAACAACATTAGTGATTTCTGTTACATATATCGTATGACACATTCATGATTTTCTCCACTCCTCGACTTAGGAAGGACTGCATTCAGGCTATTGTAGTAAGATGCTATCCGTCAATAGTGCATTTTATCTGTGCCAATGTTCATGAAAATAAAAAGTATGTTTTAACCCCTAGGTTTCACGCTAAAAGAATGTGATGTCACATTCTGCTCCAAATTAAATGAAGTTACTTCTCCAACGCCACTGTCTGCAAATTGGAATTTAATCCTCCTAGAAAAAGATGTCCTGTGGTGGTCTTCATTGGACCTTTGTTCTTTCCACAACATATATACGTATAGATGTGTAGTCAGGAACGCGTGATCTTTCAGCATCATCTGCTGTATCCGCTGTACAGTCAACATTCAAATCCATCACAACGTTTTTACTGAACCAGGGTGGCAGGCTGTGATCACACATCACAAGGATTATTTTTATTGGATGAAAAGAGCATACATCAGCTTTGATGGGTATAAAACCAGTTTTTCTACTGGGTGGTGCATCATAGTATATGTCAGCAGGGTACCATTCACTCTTCTTTCATCACTGAGAACATCCCCAACCAAAGTTTAAAAGGAAACACCCAAAGAAACAAGGTGTTTAACTGTATTATCCTCTAAATCGGTTAGCTTGGAAATATTTTCTCACCTCTCCACATGTATCACCTGGCAGACTTTATCACATGGATAACATGCACATTTGGGTTTTTAGGTCTCCAAAAACATTTAACTGCTTACAAAGTTCACTAAACTAATCCGCATAAGGGCCACTGAGCAGAGGATGAACTGACTGACACGTCTGTGTGAGTCAAGGGCCCATAACACCCGGCAGCATGCTCCGCCTCTGAAAGCCAAACCCTTTCCCATTCATTCCACTCATCCTACCCCTTTGTTTCAGTTTAACAAGGGCAAACACCACACAATGGAGTCAAAAATAAAAATATGTCATTAAAAAGGAATAAAACCATGAAACAAACTCCTTCCTTAAACTAACATATCTTGATTGCTTGCAAGCAAGATCACATGCGTTCCTTCTTCAAAAAATATTAGTTTAGCCTAAGTTTTATCTTGCCCAACATTCTCTGAAGAATCAAAATACGATAAAATCGCTGCAATATGAAACTTATAACATAGTAAAGGATATTCACTATCCACACCGATGCAAATATGATTTGTGCCAGTACTCTGCCAGTAGCACAGTATGGTCAATAGGCGTACTGCAGAGATGAGGCCGCTTTGCGATTGTCTAGCCGATTCCACAGGTGCGAGGGACGGCAGGGACAGCAGGCAGTCTTTGTGACAAGGATTTCCCGTTCATGAACCTCCCTTTATGTCTTGATTCTGAGCAGGCAGTGATCAGTAGTTGAGGTATGAAGGGTGATGTGGGCTAGAAAGCTCATGTAGAGGTAACGCAGGAGTAGGGAACAATGCATGTAACGTCGAGTTCGTGCTGTAGCTTTGCCAAACGCATTAGAGTGTAATTAACAATAAAAGCTCAAACACTGCAACACAATAATGGCAGAAAATCTGTCTCTCACAGATTTGCAGGGATACTTCATGCATCCTTTCTAACTGCAAAAGCGACGCCAAGCTTAATGGTAGTGTCATAGAAGTGTAGTGTCTGACCTGTGGAGCCTGTATGAGTCAAACTATCTTTGTTGCACAAGAACCTGTTCAGATGATTCAGGCGGGCTGCAAGCATTTCAGTTCACGTGGTCAAGGTTTTTGTTTGGTGTCAGTCATTCAGCTTGTTATGAGATCAGAGTTGGCAGGAAGGTGCCTGACTCCTTCTGACAGTAGTGACCCTTGTGAATGCAGGGAAGGTGCATATTTCAATTTGGTACTACTTCAAGAGGATAAAAGTGTGTCCAGTTGTTGGGTGAAGCGTGACCCTCAAGTTTATCAGCATGGCCTACAGGGAACCACAAAGGTGTCCTTGCGAGATCCTCACTTCACTGACAGGTCATAATAACATTCAGACCTCAGGATGGGACCAATAGCCCTCCAGAAAGTTGCCATTCAAATGGAGATCACATGTAATTTTTTTGAGCTCTCCCTGTACTCGAGGTGGTAAGCACAAGGACGTTTTTACTTTAGTCCCTGGAGAGATGATGATGGCAGCCTCCTCTCAGCAGTGGTCATCTTAGCGTCAAGCTTATAGTAATACATGACCAACCTGCTTTTAAGACAGGTTCTCATCGTGCAGGGTAGTCTGTCTGCTTCCCTTCTCCAGTTCTAAGCAATGCATGCTTCTCTGCTGTCCTTTGAGTCTCATCAGGTCCGGCTTTAGCTCTAGTGGCGCCCTGTGCGACAGTCTTTTTGGCACCCAATGTCCACCTCCTCGGATTCTCTCACTACCACCCTACAAGTGTGCCCCTCATCTCTCCATAGCCCCCCTTCACATACATTCATTTGTTTTAAAAGTGCTTTTAAAGGCTGGCTCTAATAATCCACTCAGCTGTCCACATAAAATATAGTTCTATTCTTTGCAGCAGGCATATTTACCCTCTACATATTAACCCTTTACGCTACTTTATTGTGAGTCAAAGCTGCCTCTACACAAAACTCCCATCTCTTTCCCTAGCAGGAACATTAATCACAAGAAGTATCTTGATACTTTAATTGCTTACTGAAGGCTGGACACACAAGAAACGTTACAGGAGGTGCTTTTAAATCGCAAGCTTCTAAGTTTATTGCTAAAGACATTGACCCCCCTGAGGTCAGCACCCAGTGTGGTCGCACCTCTCGCACTGCCCTAAAGCCGGCCCTGAGTCTCATCCCAGCTCATGAAGGAGAACAGTCACAACCAGAAACTAAGACCTGGGGCAATGCTTGAAATGTTTTTTTTTTTTTTAGAGGGGGGGTGGCTCTATTAGGTTCAAGTGCATTGTGTTCAAATGTAGGTTGATCTCCTAGAAACAAGCAGTACATATACCCTGGTGCTGTGATGACAATTGTATCACCAGGGTTTAGTAAATTCCATTCAGACAGTCCTTCAGTGAATCAGGTACTTGTCTTAGGGTGTCAGTCCTCCTACATCAGGGCTGACTACAGGAGGTGGAGATGGGACTCAGGACATTGCCTATGTTCAGGCGTCGAAGTCCTTGATAAGATAATACTTATTTCTAGGCCACAGGATGAGCGGCCCAAAGAACTCATGGAGTAAGCTGAAAGAAGGTCTCAGTGTTATGTTGAGATTTCTGGGTACAATGGACTGGGCAAGAAGGGGGAATGTGGCAAACAGCGACATATGTATGGGACGGGAAGGCATCTAACGCAATATCTATATTATCATGGCAACCCAACTTCTTGGGGCTACCCATGCTCTGGGTACCCAGAGCCTCTATCCCAACCCATCACATCGCGTCATTGATGCTACATTCACATTTCACACAGTGAGTGGAAGGAAGCGGACCAGGTCATGCCAAGCTGCAGTGGTTTACCAGGGAGGGCAGGAAGGTAGTCTTACCTACTAGGGATAGAAATAAAAAGGACTAGACGACAGAACCACACCGGCTGCCCACCAGCCGTTAGTGACACCATTGCCTACATGAGGGACTTATAGTCAAGCAAGTTAATTTGAGCACCATTGTAGAGTGTTAAGGACTCCCACGCAGAGGATGTACTGGGTGCCTTGGAAAATGATAACTTCCGGAGCACGGCAGTACAGTGTGGTTCACAAGCTGCTCTCTACTGAACATGCTTGCCCCTATGCATCTTACATTCTTCTACATAGTCGTACTGAGGAACAAACTGAAAGGAATCAGATGAATTATTAAAACACTCTATTAGTACATACATATCTGGGACGATGGCTTCAATATATTCAATTAGAGAAAGTGTAGTCGACAATATCATCAGATATTTATGAAGATGAACATCTTTACGGTGATGGGTCACCGGTTAGAGCTGCTCTGCCTTTGATATGCCAAGTGCTATTAAAATGCGCACTCGGAATGTGAAAGAAGGATGAAGGTTCTCTAAAGGTTGTAAGATTGCTCTCAAAACTGCTTAATATTAACTCAAATAGATCACGCTGCACAGAGCGCAGTCGGAGCTGCATTGATTGTGCCACATTGCGTCACTAACCCACTCATCCAGTCCCCAGGAGCACCATTTGCATTGACATTCATCACACCGCCTCAGGTCCGTTAGAACATTTACAGTGTCTCCCTGGAGAAATCTAAAGCAACCTACTTGTTTCAGACAATCTATTCTTAAATATTATGCAGACCAGCACACAGCAATAGGCCCCCGGCATCCATTAACTTGCTGATAGTGTAGCACGCACAGCGGGTTTGCCACTACTGACGTTATCACCAGAGGCCCAACCAACTTTCCATAAAGGTGTGAAAAAACAGAAACGTGAGCTGGCGAAAGCAGGGTTAGCATATCTGAACAGCTGAAATGGTGGGAAATCTTAGGTTGTGCTTGTGAGAAGATAAGTTTCCTGCAAATCACGGTGCACTTGGACAATATTATTTGTTATGCCTTTTTTATCATTTGACTTCCTGAGCGAAATCTAGAATACAAAATGTAATTGTATTATACAGCTGGTTGCAGCCGGTTTCAAAGAATAATTGAGTCACTGCCTTCCTATAATGACATAGTCGATGTAGCCTAAGACATTCTTTGGAATGACTAATGCTTTCGTTTGATGAATTCTAACTCTGGCTTCAACTCTCAACACAGGTATTTCCGCGAGAATGTGCAAGGTTTTGCTGTCAATTTGTTTTGCTGTAGTTTTCATTCTGCATCTTGTCATCACACTTACATGCTTATTCATAAGGGGTGGGGCTAGTCAGGACCTTTGAATTTTACTAAAGTTATATGAATAGGATACCTACTTATAGGGGCTTTCACCAACCCTTTTCTTCCATTGGTCTGTTATTGTGTCATCCACATTTTTGTTCCCCACTAGAGCATTCAGCATGGGGCAAAGGGTCAGCACCCTTCAGCCATTCGCTGACTTCATGTGAGTGACAGCATTCTTCTCTTTCACAAGGAGCGCGTCCACGCACAGTGTATTTCCCTTCAGTGCCAGGGAGTACTGGGCCATGTCTGCTTTCTAGACCAAAAATATTTTTGCTTTCAGCCATTGATTTCTTTTAAGAACAACAAAGGCTCTGCAGCTTCCCAAACAATAAAGTTTTGCAAAAAACATGAAAAAAACAATCATTGACTTTGCCATAATGCTGGCATTCAGTTCTGGACCTATTGGCTTTGCCAATGTTGTATTTTATTTGTTATCTCACATTGCAGTACTTTTGTAATGTTATGTTCAGTTCCTGGAGGCTAACAAAGTCCTATGGCATCCTGATACAGATGTTTGTTAGCACACACCTTCCTTATACTGAAGTTGTCAAATAATTTGTTGCTGGCCTGTGAGTAATAGTCGAGACTGCTCCAGACAGCACTTGTAGACTGACTTTAGTCCTGCTTGAGCTGCTGAGTAGACCCACCCGGGTCTTGTGCCTGGTTAGTGTCTGCTTAACACATCCCACCATTCACTGTCTGCACAGTGTTTCTTCCTGTACCTCCACTATCTCTCTGTGTTGTCACTTCACTGATTGTACTGTTTCTAGCCACCAGTTGTCTGCCCAGCGCTTCTCCTACGCTCATTATCTGTGTATACACGTTATTCATCCCTTGCAGAACAGTGCTTCGCCTCCTACACAGCTCAGGTTCAATCTCCACGTAATGCCTGCCCAGTTCGCGTCTGTCCTCACCCACTATGTGCACAGCGCTGCCCTCCAGTTCACCATCTGCACAACACTTCTACCCACAGACTGTGTGCACTTTACTCTCAACCGGCCGCCCACACACTGCTTCCCTCTCACTTTGTTCACTCACTGTGTGTGGGTGTTGTGTATGTCTTCAGCTCACCATCAGCGCAGTTATTCTCCCAACCCGGCTGCACAGCATTTCTCTGTTACTAACCCACTAGCCATCTACACAATACTCATTCACTCACCTCGCTCACTACCTGCATAGTGCTTCACTCTCACCTGCTGCCTCTGCTGCACGTCTCAAGTTGATTGACCCATATTTGATGCGATAGGTCTTCACAACCCCTTAAAAATGCGAATAGAAATAACCCGGATTGTGATCTGAATACATTTTCAGCACGGCTGCAGCCATTAAGCACTTGTCTGCTTCTGGAAGTCTGGCAGAACTGGGTTGCAGTCAGCCTTACGGCACCTCTTGAAAGCCTATAGTCAGGCCTGTGCCTCTGAAAGGCAGCAAGGATGTGACAGAAACAGCTGTAAGTCAGTACTGTGCCTCTATTGTCTGGGGATTCGTGGACAGACACGGCCATAAGTAGGTTCCATGCATATACAAGTCCTTTGTAATGATCACGAGTCTGTCTGAAGTCAGGTCTTTGATATTGAGAGTCCAGTTGGGTTGTGCTGGCAGGAATGCAAGGACCAGGACTCTTCACTGTCTAAGCTTGGGGTGTCCAGCATAGGTTTGGGAGGGCCTCATATTGAGTGCAATTAAGTAGGGATACTTAAATACGTTTGCTTGCAGCGAAAAGTAAATCACGCCCTCAAGCCACATACATAAGTCAGTTTTTTGAGGGTGTCACACGAGGAAAGGGTTTAGCTTCACCTTCGAATAATTACACATTTTCCCATAGGCATCTGTGTGATACACCCCCTTGAAAACCATGCTCACCATCCAAAAATGTTTTGTCTACATTGATTGCAATAAGCCATCCTCCAAACCTATTTAAACTCAGCCTTCAAAAGGTCTGGCCCAGTGCAGAAGACAGACATACAGACACAATTGCCGAAACAGACAAATATTGAAGCCGCACAGATCATTACTGTCTTTACCTGCGCTGAGCTCACAGGGTTCAGCAGAACTGTGGGATCCATTGAACCTTCCCCCATTGACGACAGTTGGTTACCCATGCAACAATAAGATGCCCCAAGAATAGTCAGTGTTAATTATACAACACACCTATATAGTACTGAAAATTAAGATTTTCGGTGAGAAGCGTTATGCATTTCAGCTGTATCTTGTCTCTGCTCCATTACGGAATAATGGCAGACCTCCGAGAGGCGATAAATGCAGGCCGAGTTAGTTTGCCATCAGTTCTTCGAGTGATTTACAATGCATCTGCGGTAATTTGAGTAGGCAGCAGACGGAAAATACCAGATTAATGCAGATAATATACATTCAGGCGACATCCAGTTCAATTCTAAAACCATCCTTACTCTTTTTTGCGGACTGGTGTGAGCCATGAATGGTAATGTTAGTATACACGTGGAACTGGTTGGGCAGAAAAGATGTGATTTGATAATTGCTTGTTTTCCACTCAAAGCTGCTATCTCAGCTTCATAGCTAATTATGAAATATACGGTTCTTCCTCTAAACAACTTCTGTATAGAAAATGAGAAAAGAAACATTAGTGGTTGGACTGGGCGATGAGTGGCAGTGTGAAGCTTGTGGGGTACACATAGTATCCCAGAATCCAGGTAGCCGCTTTCTAAGGACGCTCAACTTCTCAGGAAACGGGGCAGTTGTTTCTTCCTTAATTAACCAACACCATGCTGGCTGTCAACATAACATGAAGATTATATTGTGCTCACTAGATAATGCCAAAGAAATTGATTCCGCCACCTCTGCAAACATTAAACTGCCAGTCCGGCAGTCAGCGAGGCTACTGCTTTGACAGTCCCACCATTTGCATCTGTACAGATTTGTTGCTGACAGTTGCCTCCATCTTGAACAAAGTGTATGTGCGAGGTTATAGATAATTAAGAACAACGGACGAGCTCCTCCAAAGTCAAATTACCTCATTTCCTAAGAAGTGAAAAGTATGTTCCAATGAGGAATCCTGGGCTTTCTCCTGATTGCAATGGTTCAAAAAAGGATAAGCTCCTCTCATAGAAACGGCATATAAAGAATTTTAGCGGCATCAAGGCAGTATTACATTAACTACATTAAACAGTAAAAGTACTAATCAAATTTAGTAAAATATAAAATGACACCCACAATGACAAAAAATGTGAGCAGTAATCATTTTGCAAAAAGCCTTTATTGAAGCCAGTTGTCAATCCAGTGTCAATGTCGATCTAGATCCATGACCAAAAGCATTCGTGGAAGGCCAGTACTGCACCAGAATAAAATACATCCACCAGAAAACTGCTGTCTCTCACTGGAGGGGTGTGAAGGAGCATGGCCAATTACCTTGCAACCTGGTACACTCAAATTCCTCCAAACCTCAAGGGAAATTTCTGAGGGAGTCAGGTTGTGGATTCTGGGGTGAGATGGAATCCTATGAAGTTGCAAAAGTTCTTCCTGAACAATTTCAATGCCTTACGTCTTTCAGAGGCTCTTTTAGATGATCCAAGACACAAATTCTAGGTCGAAATAGACTTTTCTACCCCGGAGTCTTTAAAACTACAGCTAGAGTCCAATCCCACGAGGCCTTCTAAATCTTTCCTGCAAGGTGCTCTCTTTTATTCAGAACTTCCTTTGGCCCGCAGGAGCATGGGCATCATTTAGAGGTCACCAGGAGTCACAGCTGCAGCCTCTGGCTTGCTCCTTGCGACCCCTGGCACTACCTTGGGAACAAATGGCTTCAGAGGTGAGAAAATCAGTGCCAAGGGGTGGCCCCATTCAGTATTGTCTACCCGTTTTACATTATACTACTAGTGAACGTATTATTATTCACTATTACTGTAATAAAAAATGAAGCACACTTAGGACCTTTGGTGGCAGCTGCGGTAAGCAAAAATAGTTTTAAGTGTATGTTGTATGTCTGCTAGCGGGCGGGAGTATGTTTAAGTAAGAGAAAGGTGCATGCGTGTGAGCAAATATGTCTGTATGTGTAAGCAGTTCTTCCTGGATGTGCAAGTATATGTGTGTGAGTGAAGATGAGTGAGAGTCGAGTGACAAGTAGTGCGTGACATTGTGTGAGACTGAGGACCAAATTTTCTATTCTTTGATGCAAGGCAACGTTGCTGCACTGCCATGCATCAAAGCGAGTTAGGAAATATGGACCATATCTAATAAAATATAGTGCATTTTTTGTTTGCCTGTGGACAGGCACACTTTTGGCAGCCATGTGCCAATACGTGTTCTCAGAAGCATAGGTTTTGTACTGAAAGAGGTCCTTTCTAGTACAAAAACTATGCTTTAAGACTTTTTTCACTTTGTATATGTGCTATACAACGCAACACACATTCAAAGTTAGAAATACGGAGAGAAATTAAACTATTTATGCTTGTTACACCTAGCTTGAGAAGGAGTAAGATTTTGTGCAAATTCCTGTCAATCAGTGTTTGTAGATAGGGGATTGTATCAAAACCCTTGGGTCATTACATGGAATGCCTTCTCGCACCCCCACCACGCACAGGTTTTCCTTAAAAAATGTGACTGCTAATGTTTCATTTATACTTTTATGGATGTTATAGAAGTTCTCATAACTGCTGTAATATCTGGGATAGTTAGCAGTGCATGGCGAGGGCGTAAGTTACAGTTATTTTAAAGAACTCTAACTATCACTGCTGAATTTCTATGAACTCGTACAAGTAAATTCAGAACTTACTATACCGTACCTGTAACCTTTGTTTTTTTCAGTGAATTTCAAATTTTTTATATTCTATTCCCTAAATATAACGTCCCTGTAATCTTTGTTTTTTTCAGTGCATTTCTATGGTTTTTTTTTAACGTAAAGTAATTTTTATTGCTATATGTTAATCCAACATTGCGCATGTCCTTCGGCCATGTGCATAGGGGGTTGGCCACAGGGCCTGGCCTGTGGTAAGTCCCTGCGGCCAGCCCCTATAACAACCTAACCCTGCATGGCCCCCCCTTCCCAGTCCGATCTCAGCCCTGGGGCCCCGCCTAATTATTACATTTTTTTGGGATGTCATAAATGATGTCACTGACCATGTCAGAAGTGATGTAATATCTGAGGTTATAAGCAGTGCATTGCAGGGGCTTAAGTTATAGTTAGGTCAGGTAACTTATCTGCTGAATTTCACTGGTTATGTATGAGTGAGATGTGAGCCTAACTATAACATCTCTGTAAACTTGTTTTTTTCCAGTGAATTTCTAAAGTTTTTAAATTCTATTTCCTAACTATAATGCCCCTGTAACCTTTGCTTTTTTAAGTCAATTTCTAAGGTTTTTTAAAATTTGTTTCCTAACTGTAATCACTAACCTTTGACAGTGAGTCTGTGAGTGAGCGCATAAGTGTCTCAGTAGGTCTGTGAATGGGTGTGAGAGTTTCTGAGTGGGTCTGTCAGTGAGTGTGTGAGTGGGAGTAGGTCTGTAAGTGGGTGAGTGAGACTCTGAGTGGGTGTGTGTGTCAGTGCGTGAGTGGGTCTGTGAGAGGGTACATGAATGTGTGAGTGGGTCTGTGAGTGGGTGCGTGATTGTCTGAGTGGGTTTGTGAGTGGGTGCATAAGTGTCTAAGTGGGTCCGTGAGCGGGTATATAAGTCTCTGACTGTGTCTGTGAGTATGTGCGTGAGGTTCTGAGTGTGTCTGTGAGTGAGTGCATGAGTCTCTGGGTAGGTTTGTGAGTCAGTGCATGAGTGTCTGGGTGGGTCTGTGAGTCGGTGCATGAGTCCGAGTGGGTCTGTGAGTGGGTGCATGAATGTGTGAGTGGGTCTGTGAGTTGGTGTGTGAATTTCTGAGTGGGTTTGTGATTTGTACATAAGTGTCTAAGTGGGTCTGTGAGTGAGTTTATGAGTCTCTGAGTGGGTCTGTGAGTGGATGTGTGAGTCTCTGAGTGGGTCTGTAAGTGAGTGCGTGAGTCTCTGAGTGGGTCAGTGAGTGGGCATGTGAGTCTCTGAATGGGTCTGTGAGTGGGTGTGTGAATGTCTAAGTGGGTCTGTGAGTGGGTGCGTGAGTGTCTGAGTATGTCTGTGAGTGGGTACATGAGTCTCTGACTGCATCTGTGTGTGAGTGCATGAGTTTCTGAATGTGCCTGTGAGTGAGCACATGAGTCTCTGAGTGAGTCTGTGAGTGGGTGCGTGAGCCTAAGTGAGACTGTGAGTGGGTACATGAATGTCTGACAGGGTCTGTGAGTGGGTGCATGAATGTCTGAGTGGGTCTTTGAGTGGGTGCATGAGTGTCTGAATGAGTGTCTCAGTGCATCTGTGAGTGGTTGTGTGAGTGTCTGTGTGGGTGGGTCAGTAGCTGTGTGAGTGACTCGGCCACAAAGGAACCTCATCTTCCCTTTTATCCAACAAGAGTCCTAAGTTTTACACAAATTATCTATCCAAGTGCAGTTCTTTCCGCTTCCTTGGTTAAATGTCCAGTATGTATTCTACACTACGGCTGTGTAATGGAGCACAAGGAAAAATCACCAGTGACCTTGTGTGCGTTTTGGCAATATGATTGTTTCTGGTGCATCTTTATCAGGAAATATGTGATAACATGAATCCTATTGAGAAGACAATGAAAGTACAAAGAGGTAAATCTCCACCAAACAAGGGACCTTCCTCTTCACTTTAAGAATTGAGTTCTTCTTTGTTTATTGGAGATGTCCTCATATTCCTCAGCATCAAGAAACTGCCACCCAAATCATGGGAAATGCATTGAAGGGCCCTTCGGTAAACTGTCCATCATCCTGGCAAAAGGCGGGAAGACCTTTGCAAACTACTAAGGTGGACGGTGCGGGGCCAAGCTGGCAGAGCTTCCAGGTGACTTGCACAGTTGCATACTCGTAGCAGTTTAAAGGGAGACCCATGGACTCTGCTCTCACCAGGAGAGGACAAGAAAAGAACCCACTCGTCACAATCACATACATAGCGGCCAAGTTTTCAGTCTGCATATGTGTGACATTTCCATATTTTATGGTGTTTCTGTGACATTTCAACACTTATAAGTGACACATAATCACAATTAGAACAAAATATTTAGTTCTGTTTAATGAGAAAGCTTACAGAAATTACTCCTTTCTCTAACATAATGGTCTAGAAGAAAGTGCCATTGCTCCCTTTTGTTTACAAACTGCCTCTAAAAGGCTCACGTCATCCCCAAGATGGACAGAGAGACAAACACTACTTCTCTACCTTATTGTAAATAGGTCATATGACAGCACATGGCTCAATGAGTACAAACACCGCAGACATCACTCCAGTGGCTAGCATTACAAATATTCCTTAAAAATATATATTTTCAGAAGAAGGAACACATGCAGGATTGAACTACATTTTAGTTTGCATTTCTGTTCTGTGTGATCTGAAGCCTCCTTTACAATTTTGCTAAGTCAGCCTTTAAAGAAATGTAAAATAAATCTATTTTTCCAGATGTGCTGCTACTATGTCAGGTGTAACACCCATCAGTCCTGACTTTTTTGGCAGTGGTGTTTAGCATTATGGGACATCAAACACTGAAGAAGTTACAGAAGAGAAATGGAAGATCTGAAATTGCAGACAAACATATTTTTGCAAGGTAAAAATTTAAGATGCACCCATTACAAAATGGTCTGTGCTTCTCACTGCTACTGCATTGACTGACTTACACTGAGGGAAGTTCAATTTTTCTCATGTGCTGCAGTCAGAACCCCGCAGCACACTGACACTGCAGGGATTGCCTTGCAGTTGAGCAGTGACTCACACACCAGAGCTCTCAGCTCCTCTCAGGCCAGCTCTGCACTCTGAAGTTCTTGCTGGTCCAGACAGCCTTTGTGGTGTGGTGTCTCTCTGTCACCGGTCAAGTTAGGGATGCTGTCACGCCCTCTCCACTAGACAAGAGACAAACGGACAGGACTGCACTGGTGAGGGTGAAGTTCAAATAGGCTGAAGGGGGCAGCTGCAGTGAAGGAAAACATCCTCCGCTGGAGCCCGCCAGCACAACCTCAACATCACAGCACAGACCAATGGAAGCATAGTTCATGGTCAACTAGGCATGCTTGCCAGCAAGGGAAAATAAAACCTGCAACGGCCAATGGCCCAATCACTGTCTGCCACATGTGGTCACTGACGCCGCTAAAAAAAGTAGGCTTGGCACATTCTAACTAGTGGTTTATAATAGTTTGTAGCAGTCAAGCCTCCCAGCCTGAGACAGTGAATGAGTTGAGGCTTGGACAGCCAGCA
Source organism: Pleurodeles waltl (assembly GCF_031143425.1). Classification (NCBI taxonomy): domain Eukaryota; kingdom Metazoa; phylum Chordata; class Amphibia; order Caudata; family Salamandridae; genus Pleurodeles; species Pleurodeles waltl. The sequence continues at coordinate 1,487,434,242 of NC_090444.1, forward strand.
GCAACGCAGTCAGAGCAAGCTGTCGGTGCGCTTGCTGCTTTTGTTATAAAGCTCATTTAGCACCTCACAACTGTCCCAGAGGAGCTATAAAGCTTGACTAATGCATTTTAGTGCAGTGATGCGGACACCAGCACTAAAATGCTTTATCCTACCCCTTGATGCGTGATACTTAGGAAGGCTGCACATACAGATTGTGCTCCAATAGATCAAAGATGCATTCACCTCAACAAAGGATTTCAGAAAGTTTTTCAATATATAATTGCCGATTAAACACATTTGCTTTGCCTTTGCCAGGCCCAGGAGTTAGGATCATTTGTCTTTTCCAGAAGTGGAGCTTTTACTGGGGGGTTTATATTTACAAGGGCTTCCTGTTGAGGTTTAATTTCTATGAAATGAGTATCATGGCCAGAACGGAAGCTCACCTGCTCATTTCTCGTTTATCCAACAAGAGTCCACAGTTTTGCACAAAATGTCTACCTAACTGGAGCACTTCCTACTGGTTAGTTAGTAAGTGCTACCTCATTGGGTAAATGTCCAGTGTGTAGTCCACACTACAGCTGCGTAATTGACCACCAGGAAATGTCTTCTGCGACCTTGTGTGCATTTAGCAATGGGATTGTTCCTCGTGCATCTTTTTCCAGAATTTTGTGATAACATGAATCCTCCTATAGAGAGGCCAATGAGACTACAAAGACATAAATCACCACCAAACCAAGGTCCCTCCTTTTAGCTATATGGCATAAGTGCTTCTTTGTTTGGTGGGGATGTCCTCATATTCCTGGCATCAAGAACACGCCACCAAAATCGACGTGAAACAACCTGGGGGACCCTTTAGTAAGTTGTCCATCATCCTGGCAAAAGGCAGGAAGATGTTTGCATACTACTAAGGTGGACAGTGCAAAGCCAATCCAGTGGGGGAGAGGGGCTGTACGCCCCCCTCCCCGGGCCAATTTCGGCCCCGGGGACCCCATCCCCTGAGGCCCACCACAGTTCAGTGGGGATGGAGGGCTGCCTTTCCCCGGCCGATTTCAGACCCAGGGACACAATCCCCTGTGATCCAGCCATGTTTCTTTTTTTTTTTTTTTTTTTTTAAAGAAAGAGAAATAATTACATTCATACATCATTTTGCCCATAACATAAAATTCAAGAGATGATTACATATTCCCATTAACCTGGAAAGAAGCAAATTTCACCTTTGTCATCAGGACAGAACTTTAGATTGAACCTTCATTAATGGGCCAGAAGCCAATTCTGAAATTGGCCCCAAATTACTTTCCCTTTTTTCCTGGCAGATCTCCCCTTACGTTCATACAGTGCCATTTCCAAATGATAAACAGACAGTAACCTGCCCAGCCACTGCTGCAGTGACGGTGGTTGCGGGTTCAGCCATGCACAGGAGATACATAATCGATAGACCGCCATGACAAGAAAAATAAACGCTCTATGTCATCCCCTCGTTTCCTCAGCGACCCCTAAAACCATGATCTCAGGGATAAGGACCAAATCAAATCCCAGTATTTCTTTTAGCACGAATTGCATGCCGTCTCTCAGTACCGTCAGTTCCCCGCAAGCAGCAAACATATGAACAATATCTGTTCCGTGAGCCCCACACCTTGGACAGTTAGTCCCTCGTGAGCCCCCCCACTTGACAAGGTGAGCCGGTGTATGGTACAGGTCGAACATGGTCTTATAATGTTGTGCTTGCAGAGAGGAAGAAAGTAACATAGTATGTCCCAGTTCAAGTGATTCGAGAAAATTAGTACCTCCATCAACCAGTTTGTCTTTCCACCTCTCACTATGCTTCCCCAAATCATCGGGTTGTTCGACCATCAGTGATGAGTAAATTAATTTAATAGTCATATTAGATTTCCCCAGGATACCCTTTAACAGCAGGTTACTTCTGAACCCCTGTGCTCCCCCTGTTTTTTTGAGCAAAAAATCTCGTATCTGTAAATATTTGAAAAACTCCCTTTGTTCTAGACCATACTGTTCTTGAAGACTAAACACCTTCACTCCGAGGTCCTCAAAGAAGTTTCCTAACCTCTCCATGCTTTGGGAGGCCCATTTTACCATATGAATATCCTTAAATATTTCGGGAAGCGACGGGTTGTTCTTGATTATAGTGTAGTAATTAAATCTTCCAAGCCCATTTTTTGTACGCCATGACCGCCAGCATTTATAGGCCGCCTCTAATACCTTATATAGAGCTTTCTTATAGTACCCAGGTTCGTGAAAGGTTAACAAACACCCATTAGCGGCTGATCCCACGAGCAGCTCGTAGATATTGGGACCGTCCTCAACCTCATTCTCCCCTGCCCTCCCCTCCCACAATGGGCACATATATATAAAAGCTACTGCCGTTTCATATAATTTCATATTTGGTAGGGACCACCCCCCCTTTTCCCGATGTAGAGACATAAATGTACCCGCCCTTCTGCACTTGCCATATGCCCAAATAAATCCCATGACTGCCCGCTCCATATCGTCAAACCGAGAGTTTGTAAAGTTCAGTGGTATGGCACGGAAAATGTACAATAGTTTTGGGAGGAGAATCATTTTATTTTTTGATAAAGAATTTTTATTGATTTTTGCAAGAGAAAGAAAAATCATGATACAAACATCAAAACACGATGCCAACGGGCATCCAACATTGGTCGAACCTGTGATCCCAGACAGCGCTTATATTAGAGATAGCATGTTATTCAGGAGCCTAGTGCGGCCTCCCATTTCCCCCATATCCTATTGTATTTATTCGGACATCCTCTGGCCTCATATACAAGTTTTTCACTCTGCGCGCACCAATCCACTCCCCGTCTCCATTTAGCCAATGATGGGGCACTCTTGGCCTTCCAATTTGCCACTATGTCCCTCTTAGCCACTAAGCACGCCACCCAGAGGAAAATTCGATCTGGTCTCCTTAGCTCGGTGTCACCCATGATCCCAAGGAGGAGGGGCAGAGGCTCTCTCTCTATATTCTCCTGTAACACCTCAGAAACCTCCCCCAAGACAGCTCCCCAATAGGCTACCATGGCCGGGCAGGTCCATACCATGTGGAAGTAGTCAGCTGTAGGATTTCTGCAACGGGGGCACTCCGCAGTGGGGCGGAGGCCCGCTCTGTGTAGTTTGTCGGGTGTGAGGTATGCTGTGTGCAAAAAATAAGTTTGTATCAGTCTAAAGCGGGTAGCGATTGCCAGGGCACACGGGGCCATTAGCGCCTCACCCCATTCCATCTCTTCCATGGGGCCCACCCACCCCTCCCATCTCTGGCGAAGTACCCCCAGGGAACCCGAGGTGCCGGAGACCAGGGTGCGATATATCTGGGAAACACCTCCCCTGCCCAGGCCCCCCATCAATGCCTTGGCCTCCATGAGGCTGCATTCGGGTATGGTTTCTCCCACTCGGATATGTACTGATAAGGCATGTCGGAGCTGGAGGTATCTGTGGAACTGTGTCTTATTTAATGAAAAGTTTTTCTGGAGATCTTCGAAGGACCGTATGTGTGACCCGTTCCAGACATCGCCGAGTGTGGAGATGCCTATGTTATCCCAGTTCTGAAACCCCTCCAGGCCCGCCACCTCCACCAATTGCCTCCCATGCCACAGTGGGGTCTGTTGGGTGAGTCGTCCCCACCACCCCGTTGACTTTTGAGCCGTCCGCCATCCCTGCAGAACCACCCTGGTCACGTCTGGGACGTCTCGAGAGATCGGAGCTCCATAGAGGGTGCCCAAAATCCGTGGGTAACCCATCGTTTGGAGCTCCAGTCGGTATGCCGGGTCTGTCCACCCACCCCCCATCCAGTCATTAATCACAAGTACTTGTGACGCAAGGTGGTAGTAATGGATATTGGACATGCCCAAACCTCCATCATATACATCCCTCTGGCAAGTTTTGAGCGCTAACCGTGGGCGGGCTCCGCTCCATATAAATTGGCGCGCCATTGAGTCCATTTCCCCAAACCATTTCCTAGGGATGGGATGGGGAAATTTTTGCAGGAGATAGAGGAGCCTAGGAAGGATCATCATCTTGTAGAGCGCTATTCTACCAAGCAGGTTAAGAGGGAGTGTCCTCCAGTGCAGGAGATCACTTCTGATTTTTCTGGTTAACGGTGTTATGTTAAGTTCCCATGTCAACTCAGGGAGAAGTGAAATATATATTCCCAGGTATTTAAAGCTGTTTCTTCGTACTGGAATATTCCGCTGCCAGTCCACACATTCTCCGGAGCGGTGTAGGGGGACCAATAGGGACTTGGCGGGGTTCAGGATCAGCCCTGAGGCTTCTGCGAAAAGGCCCAGGATCTCTAGCACGCGGGGGCCACTTTTAGCCGGGTTGGAGAAATATAGGAGGACATCGTCTGCGTATAGCGCCACACGATCCTCTGCACAAGCGGGCCAGGACCAGCCTTCGATCAGGGGATCTCCTCGCAGGAGTATTGCAAGAGGCTCTATCATTAACGCGAAGAGCAATGGGGATAGCGGGCAACCCTGTCGGGTTCCGCGGCCAATAGGGAACGGGTGGGAGGCCACTCCATTCACCCGGACTCGAGCTGTCGGCTTGGAGTACAGGAGTCTCACCAGGCTGCGAATCTGGGACGAGCCCATTTTTCTGCAGGACCAGTTCAAGGTAGGACCAATCCACTGTGTCAAAGGCTTTTTCAAAGTCCAGTAAGAGTAATGCCAAGGGTGTGTGTGACAGAGTCTTGCGATGTGCCAGAGCCAGATGCAACCGCCTAATGCAGTGCCTGGTACTACGAGTGGGCATGAAGCCACATTGGTCAGGGTGCACTAATGTGGGCATTATCTCTTTCAATCTGGAGGCCAGGGTCGAAGAAAGCACTTTGATCTCAATATTTAGAAGTGAGATGGGTCGGTATGCCGAACAATGCCGCGATGGGGGTTGGGTTTTATGGATCACTACTATCGTAGCTTGGTCAATCTCGGTGGGAAATCGGCCTAATTTCTCGGCTTCTCCATACATGTTGAGTAGGTGGGGACCCAATATATCACTGCATTTGCTATATATCTCTGCCGGGAGTCCGTCAGGGCCTGGGGTCTTGCCCGGTGCCAGGTTGGAAATTGCACTGGTGATCTCTGCAAGGCTAATAGTTTCGTCCAGCCTATCTCTTGTCTCCAGGGAGATCCTGGGGAGAGTGACCTCATTCAGGAGGGGAGTCTCTTTCTCAATGGCGGGGCGGGGGTGCATTGCATAGAGGCGGGCATAATAGGAGGCAAAGCTTTGTGCGATTTCAGCAGGTGTCCTAGCGAGGGAGCCCGAGGGCTCTAAAATCCCAGGTATAACCCTGTTGGCCAGAGGGCGAGCGGCCAGCCAGTGCAGGAGCTTCCCATTTTTGTCCCCCCAGCCATATATACGGGCTACCGAAGCTCTCCACATGCACCTAGCCGAATCTAGCATTATGTGTTTAATTTCTTCTCTGACCATAGTCAGCTGCCTCAGGGCAGCAGCAGACGAAGAGGTCATTTGTTGGCGTTCCAATCTCAGGGCCCTGGCCTCCAGGTCAGAGATCTGGGAGTTCCTGTCCCGCCCGCGGGAACGGAGAAGGTGCTTGGCATGCCCTCTGAGGGTAGCCTTACAGGCGGCCCATAGTGTTCCCGGGGATCGGACCGACCCCAGATTCAGATCAAAATATTGAGTTAGTTGATTTCTGATCTCCTGGGTATAGTCTTTGTCTTGTAAGTACCATGCGTTTAGGTGCCATACCGGGCGTCTGGAGGGATCTGCTCCACCCAGGCGGACCCGCACTGGTGCGTGGACCGAGACTCCCCAGGGGAGTATCTCTGTCCCCGTGACGCTCGAGATGTCCAGAGCGGACATGAATACCAGGTCTATTCTGGATTGCGTCCGGTGGGCGGCCGACGTGTGGGTGTATCGACGATCCCTAGGGTGCCAGGTTCTCCATACCTCGCAAAGGCCAAGGCTCTCAGTCCAGCCAGTAAGAGCCGAGGCCCTGGCTAATCTACTGGCCGTAATCTCACCGGATACATCCAAATCGGGATCGAGAACCGCGTTGAAGTCCCCTCCCAGCAGGGTGGTCCCTTGGGGCAGTCCCACAACCACTCGGCGAAGCGAGTGCAAGAAGGCATCAAGTCTCGTCGGGGGGGGCATATGCAGATATAAGATTTATCGGTGTTCCATGAAGAGTCCCCGTGGCCACTACAAATCTGCCCTGTGGGTCGGCCTGCGTGGCTGTGATCACCACAGGCAGAGAGCGGTGAAGTAAAATGGCTACCCCTCTAGAGCCCCTGGAGAAGCCCGCGTGGTATACTCTGTCATATCCTCCCCGTATGAGCATGGGGCACCTAGTCCCAAGGAGGTGGGTTTCCTGCAAGAGGACCACTAAGGGGGAGTATCTGCAGAGAGTGTTAAATACTGCTGACCTCTTAATCTTGTCCAACAGGCCATTTACGTTCCAGGAAAGGACCTGAGTTAATGAGTGCCAGGCATGAGTTGCATAGGTGTTGAATAGGGCTGAGTGTCAGGCTGTGGACCCAGGGACGACCATTCCAAACATAACAGTAAAATAATAAGGAAGCTAACCAACTTATTCATATCTAGGCTAACTTCAAAAGCCCATCCCCCCAACCATCCCCCTCCCATACTCCCACCCCGGAAGCATCTGTCGCCCAAATACCCAACCAAAACCAGACAGCCAGCAGGACTGTCCTTGGGGTGGAGTGGTGGACCCCTCCATATAATCGGATCAGTTACAATTAGTGGTGGTAGCCTGCCAAGTCTCGGGCGTCGTATAGTAGAGAGGCTTGACGACTTCTGTAGTGACCCCTGTAAGGTCTGCATAGGTAAGTCGGGCATCCCAAGTCTTTTGGACTCCCATCAGTGGGGGTCAAATGCGTCATATTAACCGATGGCCGGGGACTGGCTCAAGCTGTTATCATCTGTCGTTTGGCTTGAGGTCTGAGGCCCAGAAGGGTCCTCGTGTTTCCTCTCTGTTTGTGAGCCAGAGTCTCGGGTTTCCTCATTATTTGCCAAAGTGTTTGTTTCTTTCGGTCTCCCTCTCAGGGATCTGGTACGCCTCCGGCTCCTCCGGGGGCCTCCCGGTGTGGGGGGTCCGACCCGAGGGGCCCTCTCCGTGTGTCCCAAGGGCCCCCCTCGGGCTCCGATGCACTCCTCCGTCAGCCAGTCCCAAGCCTCTTCAGGTGTTTCAAAAAAGTGTGCTCGCCCGGCCAAGAGGACCTTGAGCCGCGCGGGGAAGAGGAGCATGTATGAAAGTTGCATCGCTCTAAGTTTCTGCTTAATGTGCTCGTACGACCAGCGGCGGATCTGGACCTCACGGGTATAGTCTGGGAAAATTAGGATTTTATGGTTCTCCCATTGAAGATCTTCCGATCTCCTAGCCTAATTAAGGATATTGTCTCTGTCTTTGAAGTTAAAGAAGCGCGCAATCATTGGACGTTTTGGGCCGCCTGGTGGGGGGCGGGGAGCCAGTGCCCTGTGGGCTCTTTCAATCGCAAACCAGAGCGAAAGGGACTGGTCCGACATCCAGGTTTTAATCCACTTCTCTAGGAACTCAGAGGCCCCGCCATCTTCTATGCCCTCCGGAAATCCGACGAAACGCAGGTTATTGCGTCTCGACCGGTTTTCTGCATCCTCCGCACGACGGTGCAGCTCGAGGAGAATCATTTTAATCATATTACACCTCCCCATTATATATTCATATGCAAATTGTTCCATCTATGCATATCGTTTTTGGCTTTCGCAAGTATTTGGTCTAAATTCAGGTTGATGATTTCTCTTACTCTTGGTGTAATATCAATGCCCAAGTAAACTGCATGATCCACCCTCCGATTGTCCTGAGAATTCGTATATTGGTTAGCCAGCAACTGGGTTTTAGTTCTATTTAGCAGACACCCAGAGAACATTCCAAACTTGCTTGTCACCTCTTCGACTTCTTTCAACGCTAGATCCAGGTTAGAAGTTATAATGGCTATGTCATCCACATACGCTAAAACTTTTGTATCCCATCCAAGCCTACACACCGGCGAGATCTTGCTATTCCCTTCAAGCTGTCTGAGCAGGGGATCTATATATAAAGCAAACAACAACGGGGAGCATGGGCATCCCTGCCTAGTGCCTCGCCCTACTTGGATACATTTGGACTGCCCTCCCATTCGTTGTATTCTCACTCCCGGAGACCTGTAAATAGCTTTTATTGCCAGAATGAACTTCTCCCCAAAGCCATAGTTCTCCATAACCTGCCAGAAATATTTCCAATTAACCCAATCAAATGCTTTCTCTGCATCTAACAATGCGACAGCCATGGGCTCCTCCGCTACTTCTGTCGCATCAAAGAGCGTGATAACTCTTCGGCTATGTTCAACCGTGTCTCTACCCAGGACGAACCCATGTTGTCTAGGTGTTACCAGTTTCTTAATCACCAAAGACAATCGAGCAGCAAATATTTTTGAATAGATTTTAACATCGCTATTGATTAATGCTATCGGCCGGTAAGAAACCGGGCTCTGTGGAGCCTTCCCTTTCTTAAAAAAAACGACTATGTTGGCCATTCTCCATGATGGCAGGGTTTCTCCACCATTCTGTACCTGAATAAATAGCTCTATCATCAGAGGAAGTAACAATGTTTTAAAGATTTTATAGAACTCTAGGGGGAATCGCATCAGTGCCAGAGGCTTTCCCAGTGGCGAGTTCACTTAATGCCTTATCTATTTCTAAACTATCAATCTGTCTATCCAGTAGCAAATAATCCTCCTCTAATACTTTATTAAACTTAATGGAGCTTAGAAATTCTTGCATTTCTGTAGCTAAAAATCCAGATGTATCGCTATAAAGCTCTGTATAGTATCTCTGGAACACCTTCCTGATTCCATCCGCATCTGACACTATTTGTCCTTGCTGATCCCTAATCTCTCTGATGACCCCAGCTGCTGCTTTATGACTTGCCCTTACCGCCAACAGGTGCCCAGTTCTTTCTCCAAACTCATACCCTTCAGAGCGTTGCGCAAGATATTTTTCTGCTATTCTTTGTGCAGTGACCTCATTTATTGCTGCCCGTGCTATAGCGATCCGCTCCTGGATTTTGTTTATATCCTCCCTCTTTTCTATGGTTGTAATCAGCTGTCTTTCTGCATCTCTGAGTTTCATATGCAAGTCCCTTACTCTGCTTTGGGTGCTTTTTTGTTTCTTAAGGCTAAAGCTCAAGGTTTCCCCCCGTACTCCTGCTTTCAAGGCATCCTAGACTATCTCTATATGGGCAGACCCTAGATTAATCTCTAAGAATTCAACTGTCCAGTTCCTCAAATAATCACAGTATTCAGAATCCTTAAGGAGCCCTCTTTCAAAGGTCCACCTTCTGGCTTTATACTCAAGACCATCTAGCTCCAGGTCAAATACCAATGGGTTATGATCTGACATAATCCGTGGGAATAGTTCCATACTAGCATGTGTTAACAGTTCGGGGGATGTCAAGAAAAAATCTAGTCGAGCCAATTTTGCATGAGGGGCATAGAAATAGGTGTACCCAGGATCTGAGTCACAAAGCTTGACCCAAGCATCCACCAATCCTAACTCTTTCTGAATACCGACCATTGCCTTGTATACACGAGGCTTACGTCCCTGATATTTCTTAACTACCGGCACTAATAGATCCTGCAATCCATCCCAAGAGCCATTAAAATTCAAATCCCCACATAGAATATACGGGGGAGGCCAGACGGTTAATTCTATAGCCAGAGTATCCATTACTACCGGATCGTCGGTTACTGCCCCATATACAGAGCATAAAGTAAAACATCCTTTACCATAGGAGCATTCTACAATTGCCCATCTCCCATTCATGTCGGCCTTCTGTCTAGCAAATTTTAATCTATTACTCCGGTCCAATATTGCCACCCCTTTGGTTTTCACATCTTGTTCTGAGCACACTATAATTCTCATACCAAGTGATCCTAAAATTCTGCGGTTCTTATATTCCACATGTGTCTCTTGTAGGCAGTAGATATCTGCCCTAAGAGTTTTCAGATCTTCCATAACTTTTCTTCTTTTTAGGGGATCATTTAATCCACAAATATTAATAGAAGCTATTCGGAGTCTAGTCATTTCTATCCCCTTTCTTTTTCCCTCCCCCTTTCCCGCCCTTTTCTCCCTCCCATTCTTTTTCATTTGCTTTCCATCCTGGCTGTATGAAATCGCAAGTGTCTTAAATATAACTCCCTTCTCCTTTCCCTCTCTTGTCCTTATACTTCTCTTAATTCTCTTTATCCCTTCCTTTCCCGTTTTTTCCCCCTTTACCCCTCCCCCCTACCACTCTTCTCCCCGGTCCCTTTTCCACCCTCTTCCCCCTCCCCCTCCCCACACCACTCCTATCCGTCCCCCTCCCCCTCCACTGGGGCTGGTTGGGATCCCCCTCTCCCAGCCAACCCCCCCTTCCTGTTGAGCAATCAGACCACCTTTGGCCCGAATGTTGGCGTGGGGTAGATGTGGGGTGCCCGCCCACCACCGGATTCACTTGACATCTTTAACCCACATCATTTTAACCCCATCAAATATTCCTTTGCTTGGATCTCTGACGTAAACCATCTCACTTTCCCATTCATAATCGTTTTTAGGCGAGCGGGGCTATCAAATAGGCTTCCCCTCCCTTGTCCAAAAATGGTTTAATCAGCTGTCGGAGCCGCCATCTACGTTCCACAGTTGTATGGCAGAAATCCGGTCGAGTGAAAAAAGTAACTCCTTCCATGCTACGTGGGGCATTAGGACGAGATTTGTCAAAAATAGCCTGCCGTAGCAAATAATTGCCAAAAAAGACCAGGATAGCTCTAGGATATTTTGGGTCTGCTGAGTGCGCTCCCTCCCTCCGAGTTGCCGGGAACCTGTGGACACGCTGAATCTCATTATCCCAGTCCCAGTTGCTCAGTTGGGGAAAAGCCCCCGTAGTAGCTTCATCATGTAAGCCAGAATGTCGCTCTCTTCCAACCCTTCATTTATGCCCAAAAAGCACAGATTATTTCTTCTCTGTCGGTTCTCGTAATCTTCCAGCTTCCACATTATGTCAGTCAGTTGACCCTCCTGCGTAGCGTTCTGTTGTTTCAGGGCATCAACATCCTCTTCGACTGCTACCATCCTCTCATCAATTGAGCATAATTTAGCTTCAATCTCAGTACATGACTTTGCTACTTTGCGAACTGTTCCTTGCAACCACTTTGTAGCTACCCTGGCGCGGCGGTTTTAATCCGAGTTTCTGTTTGAAGTTCTTTAATCGAGTTGTATATCGATTGCAACATCCCAGAATCAGTGCCCACCATACATGCACCGCTTATCAAACCCCCAGTACTTCCTTCCATGTTATTGTCCGCCATCTGTTGACCACTCGTGGCAGATATGTCTGTTGTATCTGTTAATCTAATGCCAGAGTAGTCCCATTTTAAAGTCTTACTGCCACTTGATGTAGAGAATTAGGTGCCCTCCTGCGAGCCAGCCCTTGTTTTTGTGCACTTACGCTGCCGCCGCAACTGCCGTACTGTGGGTTCGTTACTTGATGATATATTTCCCGTCTCAGAGGATATACTGCTACCGGATTCGCTGAGGCTATGCTCACCACTACTGAAATCGGATTCCTCTGTCAGAGAATAAAATTGATTCTGCTGTCTTTTGCCCAATCCAAAGTTTTCATCTCTTTTTCGTTTTCCTGATTTTAGCGACGTGTTTTGCCCAGCTTCGGTACCCATTGTAGCATTTATGTTGCTTGCATCTTTTACTCGCGTTAAGTTCCTGGGCTGCTGTGCTTGAGGCCACTCCTTATTAGTGGGGGAACCCTTTTCCTTCCTTCTTACCGCCACACAGCTATCTAGGCCCACTGATAGACCATCGCTGCATTGTGCAGCTGTTATAGGGGGTTCCTTAATTTCCGTAGAAGTCTTCTCGCTGAGGGCGCCCAAGGGTATAGTTTCTGTTACAAACTGACTATCTCCGGAGGGAGGGGGATTGTATGCGTAGTACAGCTTTCTTGCGTCCCTCCTGCAAGAAAAGACATAATAGTGGGCTGGCTTTTGCCCCTAACCTCCAAAAGGGGGGGTGATGTTATCATCGATCTTGGCATCTTTCCCTAGGCCGGTTGTGTTTCTCCCAGTTTGTCTGCCCGTTGTCGATATGGGACAGCCGGTTCGCCCCAACTGGGTCCCCTTTATTTTTTCCTAGCCGTGAAACTTTAGCTCCGTCCGTCTTATCTCCAGAGTTCCGAGCCATTTTAGGTGCCATACTTATTTTCAAAGAGTGAGGAAGTGCTCTCACAAATCCAGCTAGTCCTACTATTGCCGCTATCACGTCGTGTATCACTCTTTTAATAAACACCCCTTGCAGGCTGGTAGGGGGTGCACAAGAGGTTAGTGGTGCCGACCTGAATAACCAATAACATTGGAGCCACCCAACTCTTGTTGAAATTATAGCCAGTGTAACTTTTGACCTTGGGGAGAGCCTTCTCCAGCTATGGTCTGATGATCAGTTAGGATACCCCCACGGCTGCTGTTCCCTGTTGCAGAAGCGAGCTTTCTGTTTATTATTTTTTCAATTTTCTTAGTCTCACTCTTAAGAGTTATAGTATGCTTACAATGCTAATATTTTTCCCTGTTTTCCTTTAAATAATTCACAAGTTCAAAAGTTCAGTAGGGTGAGTGCCCTCAAAACCCTGTGTTTATATTAAATCCGTTGGGGTGCCATTAAAACTGCTAGTGCCTCTTTAAAATCTACAGCCAAGCAGATCCAGTCATTTCAGCCACTTCCCCCCTTATCTTACTTGAAGTTTTGCAGGCTCGGGAAGAAGAACAAGCCAGGCAGGAAGTACTTCCTCCATCCAGTGCTCCCTCCTCCTCGTGGCTTTCCAGGGTTTCCAAAATTAGAGGCCTGCATGTGTTCGGCCCTGTGGCGTCCGTTGTCGTCAGTCGGAGCGTTCTGCTCCAAACAGAAAGCAGCTCTCTTGTGCCGCTCTTATGCCCATGGGGTCGCTCCCGATACCTCTGTCCTTGCCCCGGCGAAAGAAGAACCAAACAAAAACAGTGATCCATGGCCGGAGAGAGCAGCTTCTCTCTGGCCTCTCCACGTCCTGCGCACCGCGGTGCGAGCTGGCGTCCGATATCTGGAGTGGGTGGAGCCGGCAAGCCTTCCCAAACTACGCAACGGCCATCTTGCTCCCCAGCCATGTTTCCAGGGTGCCTCCAGGGCACCCAGTGTGTGATGGGACAGCAGGGGGAGCCACAAGGCCCCGTGTTCCCAGCTTGCTCCCTGCCTCCTGTAGGAACTGCCATTGCTCTTGCACACAGGGAGCTGCTAAACATTCAGATCCCTCTGTGCAAGAGCAATCATTTCATCTCTTTTCGCCCCTCCATCTCTATGGGCAGGGAAAGAGATGAAACCTCTCCTTCCAGTGGGCAAGAGCACTTTTACAGCTCTTGCCCGCTGGAACCGGATTGTTTGCTCTGACTTGGCAGGAGCTGTCAAAGTTCCCATCAAGTCAGAGCAAACAGCTATGTCCTGGGGATGGGCATCCTGGGACATAGCAGGAGTCGGTCCTAGGGGGTAGCAGTCCCCAGGGCTATTATTGGCTCCTTCTAAAAAAAATAAAAAGAATATCCCCGGGAAGTGGTGGGGTACCGTGCACCCCTGCTCCATATTAAAATAAGCCCCAGGGAAGTGGTGGTCCCTGGAGTCTAGGGGAGGTCCATGTGCCACCGCACACTTTTTATAATTAAAGCCCCAGAGAGGTGGTTGTCCCCGGGGCTAAGGGCCAGGGGCACGGGGGTCCGTGGGGCCCCTGTTATAATTTACATGAGCCCCGGGAGGTGGTGGTCCCCGGAGTATAAAAATGCCCTGAGGGGGCCCATGCGCCACCCTTCTTTATTTGTAAAATATATTTACATGCCGCCGGGACCTGGTCCACCATGGGGCTTTAGTATAAACAGGCATGGGAGACCGCGCTTGTGTTTTTTAAACATGTTTGCTGCAAATTAAAAAACAAAAAAAGTGCTTTTTTGCCATGGCAGGGTCTCTCTGCAACCCTAAGACCACAGCTTGTGGGTCAGAGTATTCCTACCCTGCCCCCTTTTCTTTTTTTCCGTTTTTTTGTGGTACTCAGCTGAGTCCAATGAGCTCTGCAGGTTAAGAGTCACTGCCTTAGGTAGATGTAGGTTGATGTTTCTGTGAATATCGTTTCTGTCTTCCTGCCACATATCTTGTATCAGGATGGTTTCCCCAGATGTCCCTTTGTTCCTTAGGTGAGGCTGATGAAGGTTGTTTACACCTAATTGTTGTCTGCTCTGGACTTGCCCAAGTCAAAAAGGAAGATCATCCTAGAGTAATTCTAAAGTAATCGGATGACTCCATCCTGCAGTAGACTGTAATTATCTGGGGAAGTCATCCCAAACCATCCTGAAGTATGTGTATAGGGCGAAATATTTAAATGAGTTGACCCTAGAGTCATCACAAAAACTACTCTAGGATGTTGTTCTGATTACTTCATTTGAATATACATGATGATCTACTACTACTCCAGGAATACCAGCTGACAACTTGAGGATGAGTGCTGATTACTACAGGATGATTCCAGGACAACTTCAGAATGAGTGTGGTGGATTACTCTAGGATGATTTCATGACAACTTCAGGATGATTGTGGAGTACTTAAGGACGATTCGGGATAACCTCTTGATGAGCAAGGATTAAAAGTTTTGGATGGCTGTGGATTACCCCTGAATGTGCAAAATAGTTTTGGCTGTATAACTACTTGAGATAATTACACACTTTTGTCATTGACATGTAGTTTGCTTACACAAATTCATTCAGGAATACCATCTCAGACTCATCACTTTACACCTCTCTATACTAAAGAAAATAGTAATTGGATGTAAAAAAACCTAATTTTCACAACAGACTGAATTATAAATAACAAAGAATCTGTACGCTAAAAAGTGGACTGCTGTATGAAAAGAATCTAAGCACAGTAGGTGTTGCAAGAATGCCGGACTTTGCCTTCTAAAGCAGCCTTCAGCTTGAGTGACACTCATTTTATTTGTCCTCAGTTGAGGTACAGGTTTCTATTTTTTTTTTTTTTTTTTAAATAGTGTGGCCTGTGGCAAAAGACTGAAAATATTGTATGACACAAAATGGGTACTAAAATGGCTTGTCAACATGTAGATGTTTGTTTTATTGGCAACATACTTGTCCAAAAGATACTGCAGAAGATAGCACAGAAAGTACAACTAGAAAAAGATCAACAAACAAAAGCAATTTCATGTGTGGTTACAAAGTAGGATGTTGCTTTTCGGCTGTTTCAGCATTGCAGAATCTTTAAAACAAGCGTCATCCTTCTAGCTCTTTTGTTCCTTGCGGTGTGTTGTTGATCTTGCACACATTTCATACACTGATAGAAAAACAAAAGCAAAGATTAGTACAGGTCTCCTGAAATGTATTAAAAAAAATGTATAGGACCAGCCTGACTTCAAAAAGCTGTACAGCCCTTTACCTCATACATTGAGATAATGTAAGTATTGTTACAAGATATGATAATTTAACAATGAGTGTACTTCTAAGAGGAACAATGAAGAGTGTGTTTGTGTGTGTGTGGGGTGGGGCCTGTGGGGATTAAGAGAGCAGCCGTGAAGTTAACTTCTCCATCGTCAATATCATTTATTTTCAAACTTTAAGTGTGATGGAGTAAGTTGTAGATTAAGGAAATCAGTCCAGAGGTTTCAGGGGGTAGCCAGAGAGTCAATTGGCAAGCTTTATTTTTTGGGTGTTGAACCGTTTTTCTGAAGAGAAGACATTAGGGTGCATTCCAAACTCTCCTTAGTGTTGAACTCAATGCTTTGAAATACATGTATCGTGTTTGCTTTGGTGAAAAAAAAGATTTCACTTAAACCACTGAGGAAAAATCTTGCAGCGTCCCTAGCAGTCTTTCAATGCTTGAGGAACCAAGGTAATTTGCTTTTTTCTATAAGGACATTTCCGAATTGTTAGTTATTATAGCAATCCTCTGTTGCTTTTACAGATCAGCCTGCAGCTAAACACAAAGTATTATTACACATGCTATCATGTAACTTTACCAGTATTTAAAAATTAAAGCCCATATTTATACTTTTTTAGCGCCGCATTTGCGCCACTTTTTGACGCAAAATTGGCGTAAACCTACTAAATACAATTGTATTTTGTAAGTTTGCGCCGATTTTGCGTCAAAAAGTGGCGCAAATGCGGTGCTTAAAAGGTATAAATATGGGCCTAAATGTAAGTAAGTGAAAGCTGATTTAATGACATTTTTAAACAGCGTAAGTAAGTCAGTAGGAATTACCTATGTTCAGAAATATATAGTAGCCATGCCAAAAAGATATCTACAAGCCTTCAGTGTACAGCTTCCTTTTGCAGGAAATCGAACTAGCATTTACAAACTTAACAATGTGAAGGAATTATTTCAGATAATAATGTCCACAAAATATAGAGGAAATAAAGCAAGTCACCTTTAGTAGCACAAATGATCCACTTCATGTTTCTGACTTCCTTTCATTCTTTACTTCTCTTGAAATGCTCAAAGTGAATTGTTCTGCCTGAAAATGCAAGATGGACAATCAACAGCCAGTTCTGCATGTCCCTCTTTACTGTGTTACAATGAAATAAAAATAAGAGAGTTTCGTAGGTCGCACATTCGGTGAACCTGAACCTTTCGGGCAGGGTAACACGGATGTACATTTGGACACTGTGTTAAAGGGCCATAACAATGAGTTCACATTAACCCCTCCTTAAAATATATCCTTTGCTTATCTAGTAAGGAGTCATTCTCTCATCTTCCAAAGACCAGTTCCTAAAAGAGAAAACAAATGAGTTTTAATTGCAAGAATGAAAAATTGATGTTTCCTCATTTTGAAACAACTGGCAAGAACTGTATGAGCCGAAAAAGAAAACATAAAACATAGATTAAGTGTGCAGAGTAAGCATTTTTCCCTTTCATATTTTTACCATGCAAAAAGTCGAGACAATTAATAGACAGATTCATTAGAATTGCTTTCTAATGAATCACTGAGGATAAATATAGAAGATGCCTTGCACAGGCTTGCTGCTATACAATAATATTAAACTAACACACTCACACTCATTTATATCGGCTTACCTTATGGTCACCAACATCCTTGCTTGTAAATGGCCTGTGCAGCGAGGAATAATGTTCACATCCACGTTAATAGTCGTGCGAGCAGACTGAAGTTTGTTGTATTAGTTGAAGGTAGATCATGTTCCATAATACCTCTGGGTTTGCAAACAGTTGTTGAGTGTATCATGACTTGGTGGAATGGTGCACAGTAACTAGCAGGGAAAAGGGTAAAGTTTTGAAAAGGAAATATTTTTATGACACTGTTTGGTGATGATATGGTTTCGTCTTTCATCTTGGATTTGAAGAAGTGACTGGGAGACAACTCGATTTTGTCCTGAAAATATTGTTTTGTGGCTTTAAAAATCATTTAGCTTCAAAATCAGGGTCAAAATACACAACAAAGATGCCAACTACCTCTATGGGAATGCCGAAAAAGGGAAACTGCCAGTGAGACAGAGGTGAAGTCTTTATTGTTGAAGATAAAAGTGCATAAGATAGACATGTCAATATAGACTTTCTCAAAAATAAAGTACACTCGGAGATTCAACAGATATTTCCTTTAAAAAATGCTAAGCTGTGATAGAGCTTTACTGTCTACAAATAGTTACCATTACAGAGGAGGCAAAAGTTTAAGCATCCCACCCCTTTTTTTAAATTTGTTTTAACATAACATGCTATTTTGGCTCCAAGGTGTGTATGTGGATGTAAGTACACTAATATTTACAGCACCTTAATTTTCACTCATGTTAATGTATTTTTAATGGGTTTACATTGGTGATTTGTATATTTGTGCACCTGTACTGCATATAAGGTAATTGGAAAATAACAATTGCCTTGAAATCACTCTTCAGAGGTATGATAACTGTTTCCATTTGCACTTTCAACTTGCTACATCCTTTCTAACACAAACAGAATGATCGCAAGTATAAATATGTATTGGCAAAGTCAATAGGTCCAGGTGTTCAATGGTGCTACCCGGTCTTTTGGCTTTGCAAAGGCCTTTGCAGATGATGATCTGCATTGCCTGAAACAAATAAAGCTTGCTTGTTTGCCAATACAAAAAAAGCAATAGGGAAAAAACAACGGGACCAGTCATACACTTGCAGATATAATCACGCAAATATGTTTCATGATAGAACGGCTGTCACAGCATCCCCACAACTGCACAATCATGCAGTCACCAATTTTTTAAAACGTACTTTACTATTTAAATTGCTGCTGCCCAGCACTCTGAAGATGTTCTTGAAAAAAGGCACTTTAAGGATAACTTGGTGGAATTCAGAGGTTTCATATATAATTTTAAGATCAGATATATTCATATTGTGCATGAAATGGTAGCCATAATTACCTACCTTGCAGCCCCTATCCACTTTCTATGTGTACACTTCTCGGGCTAGTCAGTCCCTTCTGAATCTTCTCAGTGAGAGGAATGGAAAGGGACGCAACCTTGAAGAATGAGATAAAGAGAAAGATATTGCAAGAGGTGGGGGGTAGAGCTGTACCCGAGATAGAAATGGAAAAAAGCCAGGAAAAAAAAACCAGTGTGTAGAAAAATGTAGGTAGAGAAAGACAGGAAGAGAAATAGCTAAGGTTTTACAGCGAGGTTGAGAAAGCTAGAGACGTTGAGGCTTTAATTTAGAGATCGGACATGGGGTAGAGTACACCAAGTGATGAGGAAGAGCGAGAGATAAGCTAAAAAAAGGTAAAATGGAGAGAGGTAGAGGCACAGAGTTAGAGTTAAACTAATATTGAGGTGATGTAGTGAGACACGTATGAAGACATGCAAGGTATAGAAAAAGTAGTATGGTAGAGCTGGGGCAAAATAAATAAACAGAGCTACAAAAAGACAGGTATAGAGAGCAGAAAGAAGGGTAGATAGAGGAGCGACAAATAGGAGGGATGAGAAGTAGAAAAACAGTGAAGTAAATACAGAGGTGAAGCAAGGAAAAGATTAATTTGAAGAAGTGGGAGAGGAGAGAATGGGTGAGGTAGTGTGTTTTGAGGTAGAAAGGTATACACAGGGGTGAGCTAGAGAGCTTCATAAAAAGATGAGGCAAAGAGGGTCAGTGGAAATAGCGAAGGATGTGCCGAGGTGAAAGGTTATGTAAGGGTAGAGAAAGTGAGGGAAGAAGAAAACAGTACAGTAGTGAGACAGATGGAATAGAGGGAACAGTGGTAGAGAGAGGTGGAGAAGCACGGTAGTCAAGGCAAGGTAAAAAATTAGGTTAGTTGGTGGGGGTAGAAAGGGAGGTGGGTCAAAAGCAGGCTTGGGTGAAATTTAAATTACACGCACTGTCTGAACCTTTGCACTACACTTGTGTCAAAAAATGAATGACAGGTTTGCATTTCATATAATTTTCTTGAAATTTCACATAATCACTCAAAAGAAAATTGCGCAAATGTCATACTCTTCTAGTCGAAAGTAGGCTAGAGGGAGGTGAGTTATAAAAGACTGGAGAGAGAAGTTAGTTACATAGAGGTAAAGCTGAGAGGTGAAGTAGATGCAGGTGAGATATATTGGGATGACTTGGAAACAAAACAGTGAGCTGCACAAAGAGGGGTTAGTTAGCAAACAAATTGAGGTAGGGAAAGGAAGCAAAGATGTGGAAGCACAGAGTGGTAAAGAAATGAGGTTGTCTGAGAAGTGGGGGGAAAAAGTATATTGAGAGAGTGGAGGAACAGAGTTGATAGAGAGTGTGTTAAGCATATAGTGAGGGTGTAAAGTGGCACAGGGTGGAGTACAGTGTTAAAGTGGAATAAATTGGCATAGAAGAAATTGCGTAGACTGGAGTAGAGTGTTGTAGAGCAGCATAGAGTGGAGTTGTGTGGAGTAGAGTGTCATAGTGTAGCATAAGGGGGAGTAGTGTTGTAGAGTGGCGCAGGGTGTTCACTGAGTGGAGTAGAGTGGCTAAGAGCAGGGGCATAGAGAGGAGCATCAGATTGGTGTGGAGTGGAGTAATGTGGAGTGTCAGAGTGGAGCAGAACAGAATAAAGTGTCAGACTGGAGTGTAGTGCCATGCCGTAGAGTGGATTGTCAGAGTGGCGTAAAGTAGATTGTCATGAAGTCACAGAGTGGAGCTGTGTATAGTGGAGGGTCGAGTGGACAGGCACACAGCAGAGAGATGTAGAGCAGAGTAAAATCTCATACAATGGAGTGGCATAGAGTGGAATAAAGTATCAGAGTGGATTGTTATGGAGTGGTGTAAAGCGGCCTAGAGTGTTGCAGAATGGAGTGGCACAGAGTGGCGTAGAGTGGAGCAAAGTGGCATGGAGTGTTCTAGAGTGGCCCAGAGTGAAGCGGCAAAGTGGAGACAAGTGGAGGGTTTTAGAGTGGGACAGAGTGGTGCAGAGTGGAGTATGCATGGTGTGGTAGCGCACTGCCATTACATACAACACATTTTCAATTGAAATGACCATTACATTTGAACATACAGTTTTATTGATAAAAACTATGTAGAGTGGCATTGAGTGGAGTGGTGTATAGTGGAGGGTCGTAGAGTGTTGTGGATAAGAGTAGAGTGGATGGGCACACAGCGGAGGGATGTAGAGCAGAATAAAATGTCATACAGTGGAGTGGGGTGGAGTGGAATGTTGTGGAGTGGTGTAGAGTGGCCTAGAAAGTTGCAGAATGAAGCGGCAGAGTGGATAGAAGTGGAGGGCTGGAGAGTGGGACAGAGAGTGGTAGTGCACTGCCATTACAGACCACACATTTTCAATTGAAATGACCATTACGTTTGAACATACATTTTTATTGATGAAAACTATGCAGCACACAAGCGATCATGTGTGGAAATGGCATCACCTAGTCTATTGATTTGTTTTAATTGTATTCAAATATTGGTTTCACCACGCTTCAACAACGAAATAACTGTACTTCATTTCTGCTTCCTATTTCTGATACATTCTGTAATATTTGCACAGTTCATTTAGACATTTAAATTTTGCTGTGTGTTAGAAAAACCTTCCCTTTCCCACCCTCAGTATCCAGCAAGATTATCACACAAATCCTCTCACTTTAAGCCCAGAGAAAGAAAAGTAAACACCAAGCTCCCTCTTAGGACAAAGCCTGACATCTGAATGCACAGCAAATGTGCCAAGATAAGAACAAAATGTAAAGGCGTGTTTACAGAAAGCGAGCACTCATGGAAGAATACAGTAAATCGGCTATGCTTCACAGGAGAGACTAGCTCAAACTGGATAACCTATAATAAGTAAAGCCAGCAAATAGAAAGCAAGCAGATGGGAGTTACAAACCACAAAGCCAATGGTAAGCAATGGGAGGAATGCATTCCTAGGGAACCTTTCCGAATGTCCCCAAGATATCTTCAGCAAATGAGACAGCTCTGCTGTCTGATAGGCTTCGACTTAAAACGTAAAGGGTGGGATGGATACATTAATACAAGTCACCTGTAATAAATATGGGACCAAAAGAGTGGTGGATGGAATGAAGCACTAGTCTGTTGGGGAATATACCTTGATGGGAAGATGCTCCAAAAGCAGAAATATGTACAATCAAGGTTTCAACTTAACTATCTGACTTAGCCTTCTACTTGTCAACGGGTTTCCGTACTTTTAATGGGGCAGTATCTTCACTTTCAGCAAGACATTAACGAGACAGTATCTATATTTCTTAAGTGCAACAGTATAGGACTTCCAAGATTTTCAAGACATTTCAACTGCAAGTAGTATCAGTGATATATTGTTGGTGCATAACTGATACCTTTCAGCCGAACTGAAATACTAGTAAACAGACAGTACCAGCATTTCATATTACAGAGGATGGCTGCTGTACATAAAAAATAAAAAAATATTGAAGTTAATAAGATTAGGTTACATTCAATGGGACAACGCAAGCACTTCAAGAGAGATTGTGTGACACCTCACCTCCTCAAAATGTTAAAATCTTATAACATTTTCTCCAGTACTACTGGTTTATACTTTGCTGCTTCTTGGGGAATTTGTAAACTGCATCTTATGCTAATGCCCGCGGTTAAAATATGCCAACAAGCGATCAGAGTGTTCCATTAGACGTCTGAGAACATGCTAAAAGGTGTTGGCACTGTCCATGAAAAGCATACCAGAGTGGCGTTATAGTTCAGTTTAGGTGCTGACTTAACTGGTACCGAAAGGAGGTTTCGGTACCAGTTATGCAAGCAACTAAAAGGTCATCAATTCGAATATAACACAATGCAAACATCAAATACGCTTGTTGGGTGAACAGAGCATAAATCTACTAATATCAAACTGTGCAATGCTAAACAATTCAGTAAACGTTGCAAGAACCGCGTTTCGATATATGTAACGCCTCCGTGTTATAGAATGAACCCTGAAGCTGCAGCAGAGAAAAAACCATGTCCATTCATCCTTGCCCAGACCAAAGTGTGCGCTGTGCCAACTAAAAAACACAATAGAGAATGCAGCAGAGGGCCTTCAGTGTCTAAGAGACTGACGCCCCCTAAAAGAACATGGTGTTGACTACATACAAATCACCCTTTAGATGCTGTAGCCGTTTAAAGTGTAAATCTGAAGCCTCACACGGAGATGGATCTCATCACTGAGGCTAGTGTTTTGCTATAAATACCCCACGTTTTCTGTATGTTATGCACGGGCTCCGTAGCTTACCAATTACAGACTGTGGGTGAATCTTCTTCTTGCAGGACTGGTCAGTTATTTCTTTCCCCAGAAAGTCCTTTTTTAATTTGCGTGGTGCACAAGTAAAGGTTAACCTGGGGGCTAAAATGCCGATTTTTGTTTCTACAAATGCAGCACGATAGTTCTCTAAATCATGCTGCAGGGCAAGGCGGATGCAGTGTATTCGTTCAAAAATGGATAGCATTCAGATTTATTTAAATAAAAAAATGTTTTCTTATCCTTTAATGCTAGACCCAGGCAGTGCTTAAAAATTACCAAACGGCTGTTTTCGCTGTCGTAAGCATTTTTCATTAAAGGGCTAATTTAAACAAAGACCTTCCCGAACCAACGAAAACACGTCCCTTAATTACCTGAGAAACTACTAATCCAATGTCTTGCTCCTGAAAAGATTTCTCGCCCACCAACAAGCAAACGGCCAGGAAGCATTGAAGAAAGCTGAAATAAACTACAAAGTGGTTGAGGGAGAGCCATGTTCACTCTTGTAAATATCCTACATAATCTTGCTGGCCCACAGGTTTGCCCTAACGATTGCACGACGATCAGAAATTACGTCACTTCCGATGCCCCCGGAAATGCGTGTCAACAATGCTTCAACAGGTTACGTTTCCTTTATGAATGCCACTCCCACATTTCTTGGGTCAGCTGTTGCAGGCAAATGAGATCACTAGCTGGCATGCACAGATCTAATGAGCACTCCAGTTTTGTTTCCATGAGTACCAAAACCTCACTCAGGCCCTACGTTTTGCTTTGCATTCTGGGACTTGAAGTTATAAATTCTAAGTCTCTGAATGGACACCCAAAACGTGGCCTGATGATTTGTACAGCAATCAAGATGCAGTGAAGGAGGTGGGGTGCACATCCAATAGTCGATTGCAGTCTGGGATTTGTAGTTTCACTTTTCACTCAAAATCCCAGAGTGCAACATGGTGTTAGCTAAAAACATGCAGATGTCCAAGCACACAAGCAAAAAAACATATGCACGCTTGTTTACTCAAAATACAATGTAGCCTCACTCTTCTCCTGCCAGAGCACTATTTCCCCCCTCACTGTTTGTTGGTTCTTTCGGTTTTGTTATGAAATGAGGAATAACCATACAAACTGGATTCTCTCAAGTTCAAATGACACATAATTACCTATTGTAGATTATCACTCCCATTTACCACTTCCTGCAGGTGGTAAATGGGAGCGGCTGATGGTGCGGGCTGGGGGGTCAGGGAAGGGGCACCAGGTGGGGAGTGGAGATGGCATTAGTGAGCAGTGGGGGTTAGAGTGAGGAAGGAGAAGCACCCTCGTGCTGTAGGAAGGCATTGAAAGTTAAGTGCAGCTTTTTATATGATTTAGACAAATTGTTTTACTGTGGATGCGAGAAGCGCAATACTGATAACAATACTAATCCTATTCTTCAATGCAAAAAATCATTCCATTTTGGGGAACAACATTTCAAACAGTATATACTGAGAGTATATTTTTCAAAAGCGCCGGAGTACACTTTGTATTCATACCTCTCTGTGTTATAAATGAGATAGAAGGTTTACTCTTTGCAACAGTTTCCCCGCCCGAAAGGTGGATGAAAATAACTGGCTTTGCCCTACTTCGCAGAGGAGGAGAGTACATTGCACAGTACTGTAGGTGACTGTGCATAGCGTGGAGATAAAGGCATAGGGGCGCAACCTCATACTAATTAGGGCGGGTGGCTCAGAGAAAGCAACTTTCCTCCTCCGGAGGGTATCTTATGGAGCAGGATGGGTGGGTTTAGGGTATAATCAGGGTATATGGGATAGGTCCTCTGACAAGGGATAGCTGTCAAACTACCAATAGAACCTCACAGCAGCTGAAATTGTTACTCGATGTGATGATAAAGGACAACTTAACTGGCCTGTTTTTGCTTCACACTTCTTAAACTTGCTTGGTTGTCCCAATTCGCTAATTTACTATCCACTAGTTAAAAGGACAGCTATCATGCTATGCAGCATATTATGTCTTTTTGGTTACATAATCCACAATATAATTCACCTTTCTCCTGGTGAATAATGTAGCCAAAATTTTCTACTCGAGTGCTGCTTAATTCCAGCACCTCTGCCTTTAGTGGCAGATGTACATCATTATTAATATTATATATTGCTCTTTATTTCAATGGATACTTGAAAAAAAATATTTGTGACTCTTCTTACTGACTGTTTTCTAAAGCTAATTTTATGCATATTTACATGTACTAGAAATCAAATGTAATATCTAAATAGTGATTATCGTACAGTAATTAGCAAATAGTTCTGAAATCATGCAACAGGTTTAACTTTTTGGACAAAAATGACACCAAAATTAAGAGCATTTTCTTAAAGTAATCAGTAAATCAGAGCGATTAATTTTATGTTAAGGACTATAACTGTGCTTTCAAAAGCATCAAATAAGCATCTTTAAGTAATCAGGAGCAATCACATCCTGTGAAGTAATCAGACAGTCATTTTAAAGTCATTCTGAAATCATCAGGCAGAGTTGCTAAACTTTGTTGATGACTTCAAGAGCTTGATGATGTCTGACAACGAGAAAATGACTTCTAAAGTAGTTTGAAGATCATCCAATTACTCTGGGATGGCTTCTAAAGTCATCCAGTTTGACCAGGGTTGGTGAAATAAAACTACTGTCAACTGAGGAGGGGAGAGCTCGAAAAGGCCAGTTTATGGGTCTGCCCTGGCTCAGAGAGAGCTGACCATCTATTCTAGAAATCATCTTTGAAGCATTTATGTTAAAAAAGCTCATCAATAAAGATCACAGAAGGTTGCAAAGAGTTGTTTGCTAGATTTTACCCCGTGTTGGGATAATATGACTTTTATTCTTTAAATAGTCACTTAAAATAATGAGAAATAATGTTTCAGCCTGTGAAGTATAAAGCATTTTTAATTATGGTATTGCAGAAACATCCCACCTACGTACTTGGTATGCTTTTCTTCTACCCATTATATGCCTAGGGTTTGTGGGCAGCATAGTCCCCTTAAGAGGGGACTTTACTAATGTTCAAAACAGGCTTTTAAACGTCACGGTTTACTTTGATATATGTTTAGTGTAGTTTTGACCTAGAGTAGCACAGGCTGCAGTGACAACCCTGATGCCATGTTTTAAGCCCCCTTACCTAAAAGTCACAAGAACCAATTATGGTTAGCCACTTACTTTTCCTGTGTTAGGGATAGGTGGACATTTGTTGGAAGGTGTACCTGCGACTTTCCAATACTCAGAGTCCAATCAGCAATTAGTATTAGGAATCACACAAAAAAGTCCTTTCCTAAATAGTGTCTGACCAAAGAAAGCCCACTGTCAGGACAATAGTGTTTTGACATTGTGTATCAGTGGCGTGAGGGCTAACAACCTGGTAATGGTGTGACACCTGAGCTCAGATTCTACTGTGGTGATTGAAGAACCAATGAGATGTTAACAACTTTAAATTATATCTGTGTTATTCTTCTAAAGGCCACTTATATAGGGGCTCAGAGGCAGTGGAAACTGAGAGGAATGCAGATTGGTAGGTGCACTAAGTGAGAGAAAGTGCATTATTTTGTGACATTATTTTGTGACATAAACAACATTTTTGAAGTGTTTCTAAACAGAATGGGGGAGAATGTGTGTGCGATTTTGTTTGTGTGTGTAAAATTCCTGGTGAAATCCGACATGACACCTCACCATACCCGACTAAAAGCCCCTGTACCCAACTATTTATCACAAGATCTGAAGTTACACCCCTTACTGTAAGCATATCAGCAAGCTCTACCTGTTGAGAAAGAGTAGACATGTCTGCATGCATCAGGGGCTCTATAACAGATAAGGCGCACTGTCCCACGCGCATCACAGTGCACACCTAAGAGAGTATGTTGTTCACAGAGCAGGACAGTTCTTTGTGTCAGATTGAATGCAAACCCATGCCTGACTGGGATCTTCACATTAGTGAAAAACAGACTAGCTGTTTGAAGCTGTCAGTCTTCCTTTCACCGTGCAGGCATCAACCTGCCCTTCTTTCAAGCGGGGGAAAAGATTCCCCCTGCAGACAGATGTAGTGTGACACACTGTCAGTGCACCTCCTCATGGTCTCTTTGCCTTTGCAGCCATGTCACAGCCACATGCATTTGTAGTGATGGCTTGATCTGTATTGCAGAAGTGTCCACACAAGCATCTTTAGCCCCTTCTGCAATTCTAAAGTTCCCCAGGGCACCGGAAGCAGGGACATACGCCTGTTGCAACATAGTGGACATTTGATGTTAGCCTTTGGGATGCCTGTTGGTGATCTACAACGTTTGGCTTTTTCCTGACACTGTGCAGCATTACAAAAAAATAAATAAATAAAAAAAGGGGATGATGATGTGACTGGTCCTGCTGGTGGGGTAATTCCACTGGTGTGCGCATGTGTGTGATTTATGTACTATAATTAACGTGAACATCGTTATTTATTTAATCAATGTGCAAAATCAGTTATTCTACCAACAAAAAAATAAGTGTCATGCTCTTTTTTTGCGCACTCTACCAGAACTCAACAGTTAATAATTTTTGTATACTCTTGCTGATGCTTTTTTTTTTTTATTACTCTAAGGTAGCTGTTGTTAACATCTTAGCTTCTGTGAACCCCAAATGAATCACTACTTGAAGCTGGGGACACAGTGCTGGTAGAGCACAAATGTTTAGCAGCACATTTTCGCACTATTTAAATTGTGTATATGCGCTTTTGATGCACACAAGGCATTTCCTCTCAAAAACAACCTTTTGGTGTGTACTAATACCCTCCTGAACGCAGTGCTTAATTTGAGCCGGTAGGGGGCACCAACACTTATTTTTGAGGGCTGGCACTTATTTTTCTGCATCAGGCATTTACTGCAAGGAAAAGACACATATGGTAAAGATGGAAGAAGTGAACAACAACAAAGCGTTTCAAAGGGAGAAAGCAGAAAGCTGCAGGAGTGAGCCGAAGGGGCAGGGAGTAGTTGTAAATGGATTAAAGAGGCCCGGGATGGCTTCAAGGATTACTTTGCCTCAGAATTCTGTACTCGCACCATTTAGTTGCAGCAGCCATATGTTTCGAAGGAGATCTGTGGGCACTGACACGTTTTTACTTACAAATTAGGCACGAGGTCCGCAAAGTAACACTGGTTAGTAACAAAGCAGGTTTTTAATTGTAAGTTCACACATTAAGCTAATGCTTCAGTGAAGTCTGGGGATATTGAGAGACAATAAGAGAGCATTAAATCCCGGTAAAGTGCAGCAAAGCACATTCATCTCCTAGTCCTCAGTATTCCTGACACTACCAGTATTCTAGGATTAAATTCATCATCCTGGATATTTTCAGTTGCTTCATAGTGGAAAGCTCGGTCTAATCGTCTTGATGTTTACCACCTCCTAATCTTAATCTTGTTGTTGTAACACCACTGAGGCGAAGACCAGCTCAGACCCCTCACTCAGCCAGTAGAAATGTCTAGAAAACTGGGCAATATTGCTTTCAAACTACCTTTAACACCCCGAATACCCCGATGACCAGTACCTGGCATCCAGCCACACATCATGTGAGGATCACCAAGTAGTGCTTAATTTGTGAAAGAAAAAAAAAGATAAGTAGAGGGGGCCAAGGTACCCGCTGTGTTTCCAAAGGTTAGGGGTTCTAAATATGAAGGCTGCTGAGTTGTGATCACATAGCATACAGGACAACAGTTACATTCAGTGAGCTCCATGTAAAGAATAACCCTTACTGTGACAGTTCTTTCCCAGCAACCTCATGGCAAGATTTCC
Source organism: Pleurodeles waltl (assembly GCF_031143425.1). Taxonomy (NCBI): domain Eukaryota; kingdom Metazoa; phylum Chordata; class Amphibia; order Caudata; family Salamandridae; genus Pleurodeles; species Pleurodeles waltl. The sequence goes on from NC_090444.1 coordinate 1,487,462,766, forward strand.
TTGATCTTAGCTGTTGAAGAAATCTGATTCAAGTGAACCATGCCTACAGGTTACTAAAAATCCTTGCAGCATCTTTAAGCCATAGATGTTAAGTCATCAGAATGCCTGGGCTAACGGGTGTGATCTCACATGCCCTTTGATAGTGGATGACATTGCAAGAAGTGGCATCGTATGACCTTTGATCAGCCAATGCTCAGCCTGGTTGCCCATAGCTATTAAATAAAAAAAATTCTAGCTATCGCGTCAAGAATTTTCAATTCTATTAAGGACACGGAGGCGAGGATTATGCTTTCTCTTTCTTTACTGACTTAAACAGCAGCCAATCAAATACAAGTAACAGAAAAAACTACAACACCCAGGATACGTAACATCCTGTCACATGGTCCAATCACCGTCCATGTCCTCTGCTATGAGTCCTTTGACCTATGAAGTCACTCCCTCTTTCTTTGTTCAAAACATATAAGATCAACTTGAAATCAAACTTTTTACGCCATCCCGTAATCTGGAGTCATGAACTTCTTCTCCATACTGAAGAACCGAAACTTGGAAGGCTCCATGCCGGAGAAACAACCGGTTAGAACATTATAACCCAACCTTCTTGAGGTTGCGAATTTCAGGCGTTCTTCTGATCAGAAGCTGTAACAATAAACAGGCAGGTAATAACTCATAAAGTATACATTATCTCAAACTTTATAATTGAAAATAATGGGAGGGTTAAATAACAATATATCAACAGATATGTACAATTTATTGATAATAAATATTCCATATCTATAACAAGGGAGGGATAATCCTCGCCTCCGTGTCCTTAATAGAATTGAAAATTCTTGACGCGATAGCTAGAATTTTTTTTACTCTATGTCAGGACCGGAGGCTCCGATTATGCTAGTTCAAAGCTGTTTCATCACCACACTAGCTACATCCAATACAGGTTTATGATAAAACTTACGAAAAGTATTTTAAGAAGACCAATCTGCAGCTTTCATTATGTCCTCTAAACGAGAACCTAAGGCAAATGATTTTGAAGCCATAGCCCCTCTAGCAGAATGGGCCCCGAAAACCGAGGTATCAATACCTGCTTCACTCATCAACCATCTCATCCATCTAGCTAAAGCAGCTGAGGAAACTGGTTTAAAAGGTTTTTGCAAAGCAATTAACAATTGACCTTTATCATCCTGTTGAAATTCTTCTGTGACAACCTCATAATCCTTTAAACACTGAACAACACATAATTTAGAATTTTCCGTATAAACTGGATAGGATACCGACCTGCAATTTGTTTTAGTTCTTCTTGTCACCGAAAAGGAGACTCCTTCTGGCGAAAAAGTTCTACCTGCTAAATCTAAGGCTCTGACGTCTGATACTCTTTTGCAAGAGACAAGGCATAACAGCATGGTTAGCTTAGCTGAAAGTTGTTTTCGAGACAAATATCTGTTGGCAGGCCAAGAATCAAGGAATTTTAAAATAATATTAACATCCCATAAAACAGTATATTTAGCTTGAGGGGGTTTTGAAAGACGTATACCCCTCAAAAGCTTGCAAATTAATGGATGTTCTCCAATGGGCTTACCTTCTAACTACAAATGTCCTGCTGAAATGGCAGATCTAAAATTATTGACCGTCCGATAAGCCAAACCCAAGCTAGCTAATTCTGCTAGAAAGTTAACAATCAAGTCAATATGTGCTTCCACTGGATTGGCACCCCTTCCATCACACCAACTAGACCATCTGCGCCAGGCTGAATAATATCTCTTATGGGTACTACTGGCCCAGGCCTGCTTAATGAACTCCGCAGCTTGTTGCGAAACATCTGGGGTATTCCATCTCGACCTGAAATTAACCAGACCAGAAGTGTTAACTTCCCTGACAAGATCAGAGGATGTTGAAGGCCCCCTGGACTCAAGAGAAGATTCGGACGAGGAGGAATCAGAAGAGGAGAGGCACAGGCTAAATGAAGAGCACTGGGGAACCAAGGCTGTGCTCTCCAAAACGGAGTCACCAGAACAACCTCTGTTTTCTGTCTCCGCACTTGAGACAGAACTCTGGCAATCATCAGAAAAGGAGGGAACGCATAGCCTCGAAACTGGGACCAGTCCTGAAGAAAGGCATCTGTCTTTAATGCATAAGGGTCTGGATGCCAACTGTAAAATTTTTGAATTTGGCAATTGAGACGTGATGCAAACAGGTCCACTTCGCAATTGCCCCATTCCTTGACTATCTGAGCAAAAATCCGAGGATCTAACTTCCAATCGCTGGAGTCTGATAGGTATCTGGAGTTCCAGTCTGCTATGATATTCTGGTCCCCAGGCAGGTATTCCGCTATGACTACTAGACGCTGAGATCGGCAATAATGCCAGAAATCCTTGGCAATCTCCGCCAGGATTCTGGACTTCGTGCCTCCCAGTTTGTTGACATACCTCACTGCCGATATATTGTCCATCCATAATAGTACGCAACAATCTGTTTTCTGCGGGGAGAGACTCTTTATGGCAAATGAACCCGCTAGAAGTTCCAGACAATTGATGTGAAGGGATTGTTCCCATTCTGACCATCTGCCCCCCGTCACTAGGGAGTTGCAACGAGCTCCCCAACCCCATTTGCTGGCATCGGATTCTATCACTACCTCCGGGTGAGAGCCGAAAATCGCCCTGCCATTCCAAGCTTCCATATGATGAAGCCACCATTGAATCTTCGATCTTACTTCGGTAGTCAAAGGGATTTGTTCTGAGTAACTCAGACCCTGTTGTAAATGTCTGATCTTGAGCCTCTGAAGTGCCCGATAATGTAGGGGTGCCGGGAATATCGCCTGAATAGATGAAGCTAATAAGCCCACTATTCTGGATATATTCCTCAATGATACGGTCTGACAGGTTAAAACCGATCTCAATTCTCTCTTGATGTTGCGTATCTTCTGCGATGGAAGGAGAAGTTGGCATAACGTGGAATTTATCTGGAAGGCCAGAAACTCTATTATCTGTGAGGGTTTCAACAATGACTTCTGTACATTGATCAGGAAACCTAAATCGTGTAGGAGACTAATGGTCCAATCCAAGTGCGAGACTAGGACTTGAGGGGACTGAGCCATCAGCAGAATATCGTCCAGATATATAATCAATCTGACACCCTTGGTTCTGAGCAATTCCATCACTGGTCTCAGTAGCTTCGTGAAGCACCAAGGGGCTGACGATAGACCGAATGGGAGTGCCAGGAACTCCAGGCATTGACCCTTCCACTGAAATTGTAGAAATCTTCTGTGGGGAGGAAAAATTGGAATTGACAAATATGCATCTTTTAGATCCAGGCGCACCATCCAATCCCCTTCTAACGGGGTGTCCCTTAACGTGTGGATACCCTCCATCTTGAAATGTCTGTACAGAATCCACTGGTTGAAATCCTTTAGGTTTAAGACTAAGCGGTGACCTCCTCCCTTTTTGTCTACTACAAAAATAGGGCTGAGGAAACCAAAAGGATGAGGGGAAGCAAATTGTACGGCTCCTTTGTCAAAGAGAGCTTGCACTTCTTTGTCTATAAAATCTTGATTTCCTTGGGAAAAACACATTAGTAAAGGGGGGGAGAGTTGTTTGGGGGTACTGACAAACTCCAGTCAAAATCCCTCTACTGTTTGGAGAACCCATGGATCTCTGGATATCCGTTTCCAATTTGCTAAGCAAGATGCAATTCTTCCCCCAAGTTTGACCTGGGAAAAATGAATAATGCTCACCTGTGAAACTTGAGTCGTGAATGGCTCCTTGTTGTCCCCTGCGATGACCCCTGCGGAAGCGGGGTCGACCCCCTCTGGGTCGCGTGGAGTAGAAGGTGGAGTCTTGATCTCCGTACCAACCACCTCTGCCTCTTGGGTAGTAGTTTTGGGGACTGGTAAAGGAGCTGCGGCTGGACATACGTCCCCCGTAACGACCGGCCCTGCCAAAAAGGCCTTGTTTGAAAACATTTTTAAGTGACATTTGTGCTTTGTCAAGGGAAGAAAAAGTGGAGCAAAACTTAGCTAAGTCTTTAATGAATGAGGATCCAAAGAGCAGTCCTTCGGCCGAAGGTCCCGCTTCTGAAGACGCAACATCCGATAATTTGGGATCAATGCGCATAAGCACCGATTTCCTTCGTTCTGCTGAAATGGCACAGTTAGAGTTACCTAAAAGACACACAGCTCTTTGTGCCCACCCGATAAGGACATCGGTGTCCACCGGAGAACCAGATTCTTTGGCAACATATGCCAATTCTAGGATCTTAGTCAAGGGTCCTGAAAGGTCCAATAGTTTGTCTTGGCAGCTGCGCCATGAGCGGTCTAAGCCTTTTTTGGGATCTTTAGCGAATTTTTTCATGAAGGTGACCATGGTGGGGTCTATCTCTGGAGTTTCAGACACCTTGCCTTCCAGGTCAGGTCTGGGGCATTCCGCCTTCAGGCGTGATCTAACTTCTTTATCAAAGCTTTTTCGCAAATTGGCTTGAACATATTGCGCTACTTCGGGTGGGGGAACCCAATTGGAGGACCTGGGATAAATAATTTCTGTAGGATCAAAGTCCAGAACCTGGAGTGGGGGGGGGGGGCGTTTTCTTACTTTTCTTGCTCGGTACAGGGTCATCAGAACCATCTGAATCATCAGAGGAGGAAGTCTTATCAGAGGTAGAGGAAGAAAGGGGAATTCCTTTTTTCGAACTGTAACTGTGTTCGCCACTGCGTTTTTTCCGCAGTTTCTCGAAAGCGTCAGCATGAATAGCACTAACCTCTGCTCCTGGTTCCAGATTTTTGGCTTTATCTTTTACTTTTTGGGGTTCTTGTTGTCCCTGAGACCAACCCTGGGATCGGGCGAGGTCAAATATTTGCCCAGAAAAAGGGCCCAGAGCTTTCATTAGAGCGTCATTAACTGATTTTTGGACCCTGGTATCAAGGGCTTCCACCAAATCAACTTCAAGTTGATTACCCAACTCTTCTGTGTAGTACTCGGTTTCCTGCTCATCCCATTGAGCCATGGTTCAAGGATAGTAACAATATTGAGGAGGAGAAATTATTATAAACCAAGGGTCCAATCGGGGAAGTGCAAAAACCCCAAGTTCAGGCCAGGAAAAGGAGCCCTTAATTAAAGTGTGGAGGGAGCGACCTGAAAAGCACTCTAGGCAGAAGCCTGTTCTTTATTTTACAAGCCAGCCAGCCTTTAATAACTGCTGGGCATCAGGGAGCAATATTTAGCTGAGGAAATTGGGCACAGACGAACATGCAGCATACACAAGCTGATCGATCTCCAATCTGGAAAGAGATCGGCTCGATAATGCGCTCGCACGCATGTGCGCGCTAAAAATAGAAAAAAGACTGCCCGAGGGCAGCTCAGCTCCCGCTCCACCAAAAAGACGGGCTATACAAATTGGCAAAACGCCAAAATATTAAGCGCGAGGGCGCTTACATCAGTAGCATGAAAGCGCGCTGAATCGCAACGCTTATTTAAACCAATTACACAATTAAAATCACTCGTAATACATTCAGAATACAGGAGAGAAAATAAATGTGTACTTATCTGCTGTGAAGCAGCAAAGAAAGAGGAAGTGACTTCATAGGTCAAAGGACTCATAGCAGAGGACATGGACAGTGATTGGACCATGTGACAGGATGTTAGGTATCCTGGGTGTTGTAGTTTTTTCTGTTACTTGTATTTGATTGGCTGCTGTTTAAGTCAGTAAAGAAAGAGAAAGCATAATCGGAGCCTCCGGTCCTGACATAGAATTCCAACTTACATCTGCAAGTTGGCCATGGTCTTCCTGATGCAGAGTGGACCCGTGGACAGGCTGGCCTATGCGTGCTATAGGCACTGTGAATTTTCTGATGCCTACCGTAAAGAGTGGGCGTTGTATCATATGCAAGTACTTCCACACCTCCTTCTCACTATGCCTCCTACTGCTGTCCTCCTCCTACAGATCCCTATCCTGCATCAATTGTCCCAATAATATCCTCCTGATCCCTACTCTTAAGCTCACCTTTCCAGGAGGACCTCTCACAACGACTGCCTGCTGTATACTGCACTGAAATGCTACACCAATTGCATGAGGCTAATCACACACACAGACCAACATACACAAATGCATTCGTGTGCATACAGAGTTACATGTTTCAGAGTTCAACATACCATAGTCTGGATTCAGACGCTGAACTTTAGAAGGCTCTAGTGCCCTTCATTATCGCTGCAAGTGCTTCCTGCCAAATGAGTAGAGGCACACTTCACGTGCCTTACTTTCACAAATTACCACTTTATAGCCTTACGATTGCCACGTCTTGCAAGGTTCTAAGAAGTTAACACAACTCGGAGCATGTTTCCATTTCGGCAGAGAAGGCGAGTGACAGTATAATTTCTAAAACACGAGTGAGTAAATATTTTAATCAGTGTTCTCTAGTACAATCTACTCTACGCGTTTAGCATACATAGGGTCTGCGACACAGCTTTTCCAATCCTTTACTAAAGATTGTTTTGAGGTGTATTAGTCCAGTTAAAGTGAAACAAGTCAACACATTCCAGAAAACAACTAACGGCTTAGAATACACAAGCTATGCAGTGGCACTCAGAGGATCTTTTTGCCAAATCCCCTGAACAAAGGCTAAACCCAGTGTTTGCCCATTCGTGCATAGAATGGGCAAACAAAGGAACGGCCTTTCTGTGTCCCATTTACCGTGACACGCACGTTCTGCCTGCCCAGCCACTCTGCGTTCGAGCAGACGTGACCTGAATAAATTAGACGGCTGAGAAGTGTTTCCAAGGAAGGTTTCTGTATCAAGGGAAGTAGGCCTCACCACATGACTTAGCGAACCGCGTAAGAATAGAGAATATTGAGGCCACCAGTTCTCACAGCGTTGCTGCATTGAGACAATCTTGGCGTTATTAAGATAATGTCAGAGCCAAGGACTGAGGTCATATCTATTCCAAGACTCATTTGAGATTTACCTGTTATGTGATAACTTCACTGTATGCCATTCATGATAAATTGCCTTGGATTTTTCGAAGTTTAGGTTATACATAATATGGTGTAATGTGGGAACCAAACATAGGTCAATTCAAGCCAATAGATGAGCAAATAAATTATTCATTGGCTTGCACATGAAGTTATTAAGTGTAAAGATTTTTTAATTAAGTATCTTGGAGCTGTTACAATCCACACTCTTAGTAGTGTCACCTGAAACATGCTTATGTTATCTGTAATGCAAACACATAAAATACAAACATATCAAACACTGACTAAAATAAGATTCACAAAAGACAAGGTATTGTGCCAAACGAAAATCCAATCCAGCCTTGGTCTTCTAAATGGTAAACATCCTTTATGCCGAATTTTTTATAACGAAGTCCTGGTTAACGAAAGCGGAACAACGCTTTCTTTAACCACGACTTCGTTATTTTGTGCCTTAATCACGCATGTCCTGAACAACGAACATGCATGGTTAAGGTACAAACAAGGGAGTCGGCTGAGGAGGACGACGCAGATGACAAGGTGACGACTCAGGTAAGTGGGGGGTTTTAGGTTTTGGGGAGGGGGTGGGGGGTCAGGGGGTTTTAGGTTTTGGGGTGGGGTTGGGGGGGTGGGGCGTTTTTGGTTTTGGGAAGGGGGTGGGGGGTCGGGGGTTTTAGGTTTTGTGGTGGGGTTGGGGGGGTGGGGCGTTTTTGGTTTTGGGGAGGGGGTGGGGGGTCAGGGGGTTTTAGGTTTTAGGGTGGGGTTGGGGGGGTGGGGCGTTTTTGGTTTTGGGGAGTGGGTGGGGGGGTCAGGGGGTTTTAGGTTTTGGGGTGGGGTTGGGGGGTGGGGCGTTTTTGGTTTTGGGGAGTGGGTGGGGGGTCAGGGGATTTTAGGTTTTAGGGTGGGGTTGGGGGGGTGGGGCGTTTTTGGTTTTGGAGAGTGGGTGGGGGGTCAGGGGGTTTTAGGTTTTGGGGTGGGGTTGGGGGAGTGGGGTGAGGGATGTAGGGTGAATGGTGCCTATTGCTAATGATTTTATCAGGAATGCCTTTACAACAAAATATCGTTGTTAAGGCATTCGTGGTAAAATCATTAGTAGTAAAGACGAGGCCGGTGTTCCGACCTCGTTGTTAAGGTTAGTAGTAGTTTAAAATTCGGTGTTCCGTCATATAACCCTTCTAAATGATTTTAATCTAATATGGCTGCGTTCTTGCTTTGTTAATGCATTCCTTATGGGAGTTACGCCTTGAAAACGTAATCACATAGTGGACAATCCTGTACTATATCTATTACAGAAGTGTCCTGTTTTGTTTATTCAGACCATATTCAAGTTTGTCTGACTCCTTCAAGAAAATGTGTTGACGCGTTTCAGCCCCAATGATTCCAGGTCCAGGACGTATGGAAGACATGTTATGCCTATTGGAGCACAATACATGTGTGATCAGACCATGTTAATGCTGACCACTTGGGACAATGCAGGTAACCCTGCACCAGAGTCGACAAACCGTGTTAAAAATAAGTTAAAAAAAGGTTCACACTTCTTTGCCAGTAAATATAGTAAAGCTATAGTGTAGTAGAGTGTGTGTCTACGCAAACTGCGAGTGCACCTCACAAGCTTTTATCATTTGTTCAAACAGCAAGGTGCCCCAAGTGCAGGATTATACATTTATTTGTGCCTGTGCTGCATGTACCGTACAAACACACTGGTGACATCTATCATGCTTAAGCCCAGAGTAATGTATGCCAGGTTCCCTTAATGACTAGACAGGTTAAGCGCGTTAACCCTGTAGCCAGCACAAAGGTGGACCAAAACACCACCCGCCCGACCTGTGGAGCAAAAGGGAAGATACAGCCTGATGTCTCAAACTCTATATGGCTGCTAAAAAACTTCCAAGCAGAAAGACTTTTAGTGCTATGCCTCATAAAAACGATCTTGTAATTTATAGAGTAACACTTATAACATTTGGAAAAATCGGCCCTACAGTAAGTAGTAGCTTGTGGACTTTGAAACGGGCACCTGGGAAAGAGAAGGCAACATTTCACTCAGGGATCCAGTAAATATTACAGGATCAGGCCTTGAGAAGCAATTATTTACAGTGGGAAAAAAGCCCGGAAGTGCTACAGCGGAAACTTTGGCGTGGGCCTGTGACTAACATGATGATCTTGGAGTCGAAAGATCTGGGTCTCAGCCCAGCTTTGGCATTGATTCTTTATCAATAACATTATCTTCTTTGCCTGAAATCAAAACTAATGTACATTTGGGGAAAAGTAACTGTACCTGGTGCTTTCTGATACTTTCTTCCTGCTATGTTAACTCACCTCACCATTTGGATCCTGGTGTCTCTAAGCTGGTTTTAGCTTGAGATTCCACACATACCTACTGTTTTATGTAGAGAACACAGGGGTTTCGGTATTGCAAGAAAACTATTTTAGTGAAGTACTTGGTTGTTTCTTTGGACAGGGTTCATGCTACTTTCAGTGCCTTAGATACCAATGAAATAGCTGAAATAAAAGCCCACTGTAACCAAGAATTCAACACCATTTTATCAGAAATATGTTCACACAAAAGCATGAATTACTCCTCCGTCCAGAGCTGTAAATATTTCGGAAATGCTCCTAGTGTGTCCGAAAATAGGAACTTGCCAGTTTCATTAGATCATTTCATCAGGGCATATGAATTAACTGTCTTCTATAGATGCACAGGTTGCTCCAAAATACAGCTTTTGGTTTTTAGTAATCAAACTAACTTGACACCCATACATGAGCTGCCAGTCATGACATTCTACTTTTTTGTTGGCCTTTTACTTCGTTACATCTGTCTGCCTTGGCAAGGGCGAACATAGGGCCTGATTCTAACTTTGGAGGACGGTGTTAAACCGTCCCAAAAGTGGCGGATATACCACCTACCGTATTACGAGTCCATTATATCCTATGGAACTCGTAATACGGTAGGTGGTATATCCGCCACTTTTGGGACGGTTTAACACCGTCCTCCAAAGTTAGAATCAGGCCCATAGTGTCCTATTTTCTGTCTGGGAACCCACAAGTTTGTGACTTGTTGGCGTGGAGGTTAGTTAGTGCTCTAGATTAAGATCACCATTGCTGTCTTCTAAGACGATTGGAGCTGGAGCTTTCTCCATTTCTGAAGCCTCTTTTGCAATGGATCTATGTGGTGGAACTGATCCATGTGGTTCTGAGTGGAACATATAGACTAAAGCAATGAAATATGGATTGTCATGTGGTCTAGGAGGTGCAACCCGGCTAATCTTTTTTAAAGCATTTCCTTTTGCTGAACTTTGCTGACTGCTCTCCTATTGTTCAAATTGAAGGGATGCGGGTCCATATGCTTTGAAATCCCTCCTGTGGCAGGTAATAAAAAAACGAGTCAACCATGTGGAACAAACACCTTAAGCTGTTGCTTCACACTCTCTAATAAAAAAACATATGGGAAACCAATCTTCCAAGTAAATGCCTTACAGAAGTATAGGTGAAGCACACAAAATTACTCTCTGTTTCACTAAACCAAAAAGAACTGAATAAGGAAACAAAGCATCTCTTTTGGTTAAAATATATGACACCCCCCACTCTCAAACTGGCCAGCTTATTTAAGTCATTCTCTCCCACTGGCAGTTAATCAGCTAATCAGGATGTAGTTAGGAATAGTCGTGCTCGGGGGCACTGGTAGGCGAGGCTGCACAGTGACCCAGACAAGCTATGCAGGCTGTATCCTGCAACTCCAAAATACTACAACACATTACGCACCGCTGCAAGAAATTACTTCCACTCATAGAATACTGGCTACTACAGTTTTTCCCCCAACTGAGTATAAGATCTTGTAACGAGGCGACCATATGATGTCACAGTTAGTCCCCGACCCAGTTGACACGATGCTTTCTAAAATTCATCAAAGAGACCATCATAGAATTGAGTCAAGAATGACTATAATGTTAAATATTATTGTTAATGTAGGTGAAATCTGAGACCAGACTTTAAGACCTTTTTCCTACCAAATCTCAAGCACTTTCACATTGTCTATGACTATAATTATGTGCATTATAGGCAGCAGCCATGTTTTAGAGGTTCCTAGCCGTCCCTTTTACTAAATCTATCTGGCTGTTTGTCAGTGAATTCTATTCTACTGCATAGGATTTTGTACATGCCCTTTTCCATATCCACCCCAGAGGAATAATACTTGACAACCAATCTCCACCATTCATGAAACTATGGAGATGATTGTTGGATCTACCATGGTGCAAGTATGTCTTGCAAATGCCAGACGGTTAAAATGTTGCTCAATGTTTTGAGAAGAATAGTGAGATTCAAGCCAACTTTAATAACTAAAGTTGGTTTAGTAAATTCAAGGGAGCGTATTAGAGATTATCACTACAATATAGAAGTCCTATATTTGTAGATACTCAAGTGCATCATGAAAGTATACAATATTAACAACTCTGTGTCTCCATTTATCACATGTGAAGGTCTTAATTTTCATTGATAGAGTTCAGCTATGGTTCTAGTCTACAAGCTGAAAATACGTTTTACATATCAAATTGGACGGTTAATTTGCCTTTATGGTAGTTAATAAATGCAAGTTACATTTCTTACCTACATTAAGCTGAACAGGAAGAACTTTAGCATCATTTAGGGACTCCTAAAAGTTATTGGAAACTTAAAACTAGATGATTGAACACTTAAGAGATATATAATAATAATGAAAACAGTGAAAGTATACATCAGGCAACACAGTTGAAGGCTGAGGTACTTCATAAGCCACCTGTGCCTTACCCTGATGAAGGGCCTCCATCACCAATGCTAGTTTCAGGTACGTAGGTGCTTCATGATATTCCAGCTAATGCCATTCTGTGTTATGGTATGCCATCATGTGTCAAACAAAGTCATCAAATGACTGTGTACTTTTTCATCCACTGCCCATAGTCATCATGTTTCCAGTTACCTCATGATTTTTTCTGGTAACCAATAATTTTGTATCCATCTTGTACTCTGGTACCTCACTACATCCATGTCAAAGCCAAATATTTCTATCAAGTTTCAGCCAGTGTCATCATTTTATCATGTATCTTCACGCAGACATGCAAACACCCATGCAGACACTCAGGTCCAAATGTACAGTTTTTTATCGCCGCATTTGCATCATATTTTTATTCAAAAGCGGCGCAAACTTACAAAATACAACGATATTTTGTAAGTTTGTGCCACTTTTGCATCAAAAAACAATGCAAAGGTGGCGCTAAAAAACTATATATATGGGCTTCACTGCGAACATACGCACATGTGCAATGCAGAGATACAAAGTCACACACCCTCTGATAAAACACAAGCTTATACATATATGTACACCCACATTTCTGCACATTTATACATACATGATTACCTGCTTATTCCACTGATCTTCCACATATCTTGCTGGTGGGTGATACCTTCACTTTGAATTCTGTATTGCTTTATGGCTTATTTCCAGTGCGGGTCAGGAAGGATCTGTCACGACCTGAACGCTTCTTACCGCTGTAATCTCCCAGTCTCTGGGCACCACCAGGTTTCTTGCTTTTTCTGGATTGACCAATGTAGGGGCGACCCTTTCCAGTAGCCACGCTGGTGCTGAGAATAGAACACCAAGCAGGCCGTACCCTCCAGAAGGAGTCCCAGAGGAAAAAACCCAACTTGGGAAAAACCTCAGGTCAAGGAACTCCTGAAAAAGATATAAAGAAAAGAAAAAATGCGGCACAAAATGTCTGGACCAAAAACTGCAGACAGGGAAAAGGAGGTGAAGTCCAAAGTCACAGGATGCAGGAGCGAGGAGCACAACCGGAACGGAAGTGTTTGCAACGCAAGGAACAGAAGACCAACTGTGCTGATATACTGACGAACAGGAAGTGACATGCAGAAAGTAATGAAGACACCATCTTGGTTTGGGAAAAGCCACATTAAAGCAAATGGAAAAATAGCCGTAGTATAAAAAGTAGGGAGCAAGGCATTCAGGGAAGGAAACACAGACTCCTGGGAAAGAGAAAAAATGACTGAGAAGAAACAAAAAAGAAAAAGAGAAAAAAGAAGAAAAGAAGAAAAACAGTAAGAAACAGGTAAGTAAAACTATGGGGGTAAAAAATGGGCGCAGCGTGAAACTGAGCCCAAAGGGAAAGATTCACGTCGCTCTGCGGCCCAAAAAAAAGGTCGCAACCTGAAAAGCGGGCCACAGCAGGAACGGCCGTCTCAGACGCGGACCGCAAATCTGACTGCGGTCCGCAAGTGGGACGCCTCGGGTCTTCGCGGCGCCACAGGATCATGAAGACAGTGGGGCCCAGACAGGTCCTGGGCCATCTCCTGGACCAGAATTGCGAGCTGCTGCAGTTGAGCCTTTGCAGAATCGCCTAACTGGCAGCCCTCTGACAAAATTAAGGCTTAGGCACTGTGTTTTTGCTACTTCATCTAGTCATCTGGGCCCAATACACTGTCAAGCGTAGCCAATGGGATACAGAGGGAGGGACCTAAAGAACAATTTGCGAGCAGAGTGCTGAAATTCAGCACCCTCAGCGGTGGTAACAGTGCCCTTTTATTTTTTGCCGTCCTTAAGATGAATAGTGACACCGTTAAACTGCGCAGACAGATGAGTAAAGCGCCACCAGAGTTACTTTATTTTCATGTAATGCCATGCTCTGCAGCTTGACGAGACACAAATCCAAAAATGAATATGGAAGTGAGTAGAACTCTTTTTGAAAGAACAAATTCCATTGATATTGCTTCTCAATATTGCTGTGAAACCAGTTTAATATGTTTGATTTGGGCAAACGGATTTGTGGTTTCTTTTGTTCAGTTTTAGAGGCAAATGCAAGTTGGGAGGCCTGACAGGCTTTAATCTTCCATTTCTTTTAAAACTTTACTTTGATTTCTGGTTGTGAAGCAGCACGTGCATAGCAACAGTTGCCAACAAAGGGCACTGCCTGGTAGAGCTCCATTCTCCGATATTGCAGATCTTTTTTGGCAACTGTTTTTTCTGATAAAGCTGTCCCAGTCAGACCCTGTATTGCACAGACTAGCTAAATTACTTTTTCTGTTGCTTGTGATAGTCACTCAAAGTGGCACACACAAATACCTGGAATGACACACATAAGCACACTGTAAATACAGAAATGTCATACATAAGCAAACGGAAAACTTGGCAGCTATGATCACTCCCGAAACTAATGTAATACGTACATTATTTTTTGTTAATCCTTAACGAAACATATAAATGTAGCTTTTCCTTGCGCTGCGACGTAGTGAGAAGGTATTCAGTGGGTTTTCCTGTGACTCATTCCCGATGTCACATTTTTTTTCATCAGCGCGTCTGTGAAACGTTTTTTTGAAAATATATTTAGAATATACTGCCCTCTAGTGGCAGGTGGGGTTTCTCTTTGCCTCTCCTCGTTGAACAAGTTACATTAGTTTGAACGCTGTGGGGACACAGGTCGCACCATAATAGCGCATTAACAAACGACCAGGAGTTATTGAAATACCTGCAAGGTGTTTGAAGCAGCTTGAGAGTAAAATGTGCATACACATTTGTTACTGTATTTATTTAAACGTGTGCTCACTTGCAATTAATTTATATATGTACCTAAAAGGTTAATACAACTATAAGGTCCTTAAACAAAACAATCAGTTACACAATAATATCAATATTACATATTGACAGGATAAATACAACTCTTCAAGTACTATTTTGTAAAGCAAGTCCCAGCATAGAAACATTTTACTTACATTTTCTCAGACACCTTCTAAATTCAGTTCGAAACAAATCAACACTGAGACCTCTTGCTGAAAATTACCCACATCATCGATACTTTTTATTGTTAGACAGCAAATGTGAAGCCTCAGCTCTCTTTACATCGTGTTACAAATGCACATACATATTGTGCATAAGCATACATGCCAACATTTCGAACCTAATAAGAGGGACATTTTGAAAAACAAATGGGGGAATTGAAACTCCCCATTGAAGAGGAGGGGATTTTAGGCAGGAGACACCCACGATAAAGCCATTTAGGAGTTTTAAAGAATTGGCAATTTGAAATTTTAAAGAACTGGGAGTCTCCTGTCTGAACTAGGTCTGTTGACATGGACGCATCGGAGTGGTCTTTTGGTCAGTCCCTTTCAGCCATTGACTGTTGGCACTTTTTAGGAATTGCCATTTGCTGGGTGGGGTGTCATTAAAGCCAAGGCATTTCGAGGAATGTTTAAGTAATCGCCTGCAGTAACTTCTACATTGTTCTATTTTGCTTCTCTTGGTGGCTCTGTGCCCCATAGCCACAACATTTCGTAGAAGGTTACATGGAGTTTTTAGTAGTGACCTCTGATAAACTCTCCACTGTTCTGTCACCTCTCTCTTGCTGTCTCTGTGACCAACCTTCCGAAATCCTTTCAATATGCCAGTGCAGGATGTGGCCCTTTCTCTTTCTCTGCTATATTGTCTCTGCATCCTGTCTTGAGACAGGAAGCTTGTATTATGGCTTTGCCAGTACTTTGAAAATGGCTTCATAAAAATTGGCTAAGCAAACAATTGCAAAAAGGCTTCCCTGCATGCTCACTCATATAAGCAGCCCTCTTGTCAAGGAGTTTTTTTTTTTAATCCATTAGAAGATGTCCACCATGCATGTGCACACATGCCTGATAACATAGGGGCAAAAGCACATTGACAAAGTGTTGTGACTTGCTCATTAACCCCTTCGCTGCCAGGCCTTTTCCCCCTCAGGTGCCAAGCCTTTTTTTGGCTGTTTGGGGCAGTTTGCACTTAGGCCCCCATAACTTTTTGTCCACATAAGGTACCCATGCCAAATATGTGTTCTTGTTTCCCAACATCCTAGGGATTCTAGAGGTACCCAGCCTTTGTGGGTTTCCTTGAAGACCAAGAAATTAGCCAAAAAACAGCGAAAAGTTCGTGTCTTTCAAAAGATGGGAAAAAGACTGCAGAAGAAGGCTTGTGGTGTTTTCCCTCAAAATGGCATCGACAACAAAGGGTTTGTGATGCTAAAATCACCATCTTCACAGCTTTCCTTTCAGGAAAAGGCAGCCTTGAATCAGAAAAACCAATTTTTCAACACAATTTTGGCATTTTACTTGGACATACCCCATTGTTACTATTTTTAGTGCTTTCAGCTTCCTTACAGTTAGTGACAGAAATGGGTGTGAAACCAATGCTGGATCCCAGAAGGCTAAACATTTCTGAAAAGTAGACAACATTCTGAATTTAGCAAGGGGTAATTTGTGTAGATCCTGTAAGTGTTTCCTACTGAAAATAACAGCTGAAATAAAAAAAATATTGAAATTGAGGTGAAAAAAAACAGCAATTTTTCTCTACGTTTCACTCTGTAACTTTTTCCTGCGATGTCAGATTTTGAAAAGCAATATACCTTTACGTCAGCTGGACTCTTCTGGTTGCGGGGCTATATAGGGCTTATAGGTTCATCTAGAACCCTACGTACCCAGAGCCAATAAATGACCTGCACCTTGCAATGGGTTTTCATTCTATACCGGGTATACAGCAATTCATTTGCTGAAATATAAAGAGTGAAAAATAGGTATCAAGAAAACCTTTGTATTTCCTAAATGGGCACAAGATAAGGTGTTAAAAAGCAGTGGTTATTTGCACATCTCTGAATTCCGGGGTGCCCATACTAGCATGTGAATTAAAGGCCATTTCTAAAATAGACGTCTTTTTTATGCACTGTCTTACATTTCGAAGGAAAAAATGTAGAGAAAGACAAGGGGTAATAACCCTTGTTTTACTATTCTGTGTTCCCGCAAGTCTCCCAATAAAAATGGTACCTCACTTGCGTGGGTAGGCCTAATGCTCGCAACAGGAAACGCAACATGGACACATCACATTTTTACATTGAAATCTGACGTGTTTTTTGCAAAGTGCCTAGTTGTAGATTTTGGCCTCTAGCTCAGCCAGCACCTAGGGAAACCTACCACACCTGTGCATTCACCAGGTTCTGTTACCCAGAAAACTTTGCAAACCTCAAAATGTGGCCCAAAAAACACTTTTTCCTCTCATTTTGGTGAAAGAAAGTTCTGGAATCTGAGAGGAGCCACAAATTTCCTAACACCCAGCGTTCCCCCAAGTCTCTCGATAAAAATGGTACCTCACTTTTGTGGGTAGGCCTAGTGCCACACAACAGGAAATGCCCCAAAACACAATGTGGACACATCACATTTTCCCAAAGAAAACAGATCTGTTTTTTGCAAAGTGCCTAGCTGTGGATTGTGGCCTCCAGCTCAGCCGGCACCTAGGGAAACCTACCAAACCTGTTCATTTTTTAAAACTAGACACCTAGGGGAATCCAAGATGGGATGACTTGTGGGGCTCTCACCAGGTTCTGTTACCCAGAATCCTTTGCAAAGCTCAAAAGTTGGCCAAAAAACCCACTTTTCCCTCACATTTCGGTGACAGAAAGTTCTGGAATCTGAGAGGAGCCACAAATTTCCTTCCACTCAGCGTTCCCCCAAGTCTCCTGATAAAAATGGTACATCGCTTGTGTGGGTAGGCCTAGTGCCCATAACAGGAAATGCCCCAAAACAGTATGTGGACACATCAAAATTATCAAATACAAAACTAACTGTTTTTGCTAGGGGGGGCACCTGCGCTTTTGGTCCTGAGCTCAGCAGCCATATAGGGAAACCCATCAAACCCAAACATTTCTGAAAACTAGACACCGGAGGGAGTCCAGGGAGGTGTGACTTGCGTGGATCCCCCAGTGTTTTATTAGCCAGAATCCTTTGCAAACCTCAAATTTTCTTTAAAAAAACACTTTTTCCTTACATTTCAGTGACAGAAAGTTCTGGAATCCGAGGGGAGCCACCCATTTCCTTCCACCCAGTGTTCCCCCATGTTTCCCGATAAAAATGGTACCTCACTTATGTGGGTAGGCCTAGCGCCCGCAACAGGAAAAGCCCCAAAACACAATGTGGACTCATCACATTTTCCCAAAGAAAACAGAGCACTTGTGTGGGTGGCCCAGATGCCTGCAACAGGAAAATGCCAAAAACCTGTAGAGATTGAGGGAATAGCACAGCAAGTTGATAAGTACATATTTTTCTTTTATACATCTTTTACGCTGACTCTGCTCTGGGGACCCACACAAGTGAGGTATCTTTTTACTTGGGAGACTGAGGGGAACGCTGGGTGGTAGGAAATTTGTGCAGGAGCGGTGATCCTACAAAGAAAAGTGAGGAAAATATGCTTTTTTAAGAAAATGTTGAGGTTTGCAGAGGAGTCTGGGTAAGAAAATGTTGGGGGATCCAGGCAAACCACACCTCCCTGGACTCCTTGGGGTGTCTAGTTTTGAAACATGTCTGGGTTTGGTAGGTTTCCCTAGATGAAGGCCGCGCATGGGACCAAAAACATAGGCCCCCCCCCCAAACACAGGTAGTTTTGTAATAGATCATTTTGATGTGTCCACATACTTATGTGATGTTCCAAACACTAAAATTGTGAAAAGAAACACACTTAGGTTATGTTAAAAAGACCCCTCACCCGCCAACCAAGTTGGTGGCATGCTTCATCATCGGGGTCCCACCCGAGACACCTAGCGTGTCACAGGTGTGCTGCAACGCCTGATTACAGTGGAGCAGGTTTTGTTATTTTTACCACACATACTGGTTGGATTTGGCACAAGGGTGAGTGATGGTTCAGTAGATCAAATTTTATTAACAAGAGATTTCACAAAAATGAAATGCACTGTTATTAACTGAAAGGCCAAAAAACTGAACCAATGACTCACAGCGCGTGAGCTGTAAAGCCACGACAAGGCACCAACTGCTTTATAGTCCATTCACACACCTTTCATACATGATATCCACAAGACCATTCACACCGCCAGCCATGGGCCCAGCACATTACAACACTCTCATTGATGAGACAGCGCCACTCAAGGGCCTATCACTTACATATGCCCACATGCCTGATACAGCAATCACACCAGCTGATGGGAGTGTGTGGACTGGCGTTTGGCTGGCAGTGTGTTGCAGTAGCCAACAGCAAGTCAATATTTACACTGCAAGCCAAGCACCCCTCCACGCACACCTACAGCCAAGCGCCACCCCACACACACCGCCAGCCAAGCAGCACCACACGCACACCACCAGCCAAGCGCCACCCACACACACCGCAAGCCAAGCACCCCTCCACGCACACCGCAAGCCAATCGCGACCCCACACACACCGCCAGCCAAGCAGCACCCCACGCACACCACTAGCCAAACGCCACCCACACACACCGCCAGCTAAGCACCACCCCACGCACACTGCCAGTCTAGCGCCACCTTACGCACCCGCTTGTCAAGTGCCACCCCACACACACTGCCAGCCAAGCGCCAGTCCATGCACACCGCCATCACTTTTTTTTGTTTTTAATCAACAAAGAAACCACGAATTATAAATAAGTACAAAACTACAAAGACAAAAGCTCTAACTGAATACATTACAGTAATGCCAACCGTGAAAATGAACATATGAAAATATAGAACAGCAGTTTATGCTCAAGGTATTTCCCAATAATTCTTCTGTGTGTGGTAGCTCCTAAAACAGCCACCCACACACAGCCCAGGCTTTCAAGGACAATCAGAGCAGTATATCCTAGTCTCCTTCCTGATACCTCTTCGAGCACAGACTCTACATCTCTTAGCAGGAAAGTTTTTTTGGCTGTGGGAGGAATGTGCTCAGCAAAGTGACGATCTTTCAATCTAGCCACATCCTCCACCACTGCTTTTCTATTAACTCTTGCCTGTTCCAACACAACATGGCTCGCTATGATAGACTCCTGAAATTTCACAAATGTCATCCTTGACTCTGGAGAACTACCTTTGAACACAACAAAAGCATTAAAAGTTGCCAAGTGGAACAGGTGAACCGCTAATGTCTTATACCAAATATAAGCCTTACAAGCAGCAGTGTAAGGTTCCAACCTCTGATCTACTCCATCAACACCACCCACGTGCTTATTGTAGTCTAAAATGCACACAGGTATGCCCACTTCCGTAACTTGACCCCAAACAGCCACAGGTGGAGTACTCCCATCATGGATGGTAGTTAGCATGTACACATCCCTCCTGTCTACAAATTTCAGAACTTGCAGCTCATCATTCCGCAAGGCACTGCACTGTCCCTTCTCAAGTTTTTTACAGGCAAGCTCTCTTGGATAGTCTTTCCGAATAGAGCGGATTGTGCCACAAGCAACCGTGTCCACTCTGAACAACTCCTTGAACAACTGAACTCCAGTGTAGAAGTTATCTACATATAAATGGTGAGCTTTGTTATATAGTCGTCTACCAAGTTCCCACACAATTTTCTCACTAACTCCAAAAGTGGGCAGACAACCAGGGGGGTCAATACTGGAATGCCTACCAGGTTAGACACGGAAATTATAAACATATCCTGTACTACTTTCAGACAGCATATACAATTTAATTCCATACCATGCCTTCTTGCTAGGAATGTACTGCCTAAAAACCAAACAACCCTTGAACAGGACCAAAGACTCATCTACAGATATTTCTTTGCCTGGAACATAGATCTCTGAAAAACGATCTACCAAATGATCAAAGACAGGTCTAATCTTAAAAAGACGGTCAGAATCATGGTGATCTCGTGGCAGGAAGTGCCATGGTAACAAATAGAGGGCAGAGCAGTTAGTGAATAACTGAGAGAGGAGCAGGAACTTTGTACTTGAGCTGTGTTGCCTTTAGTGGAATAAAAAACTTTGAAGTCAATACCTGTCCAGTTTCTTCATCTTAACATTGGCGACAAGGATCTGGGATGGACAGGGACTTCTATCCACCAACACCCCTCAGAATTCTAGTGAACCCACTGGACCCAGCGTGAAGATTAAGACCACAAACCTTAAACGTAATACCTATGCATGTTGGACTCAACATTTTCATGGACAACTGTAAGTGGCTAAGATAGCAATGTTTGTAAGCGTATGTATTTGGATTAAATTAGAATATCGATGTATCAGCGTGGAGCACCTGCAACACAAGGGCTGCAGCAGTTGGCTGATCATGTGCTATGGGGTTTGAAGGAAGATCCGAGCAGCTGTGATTCAAATATATGTTTGGGACGGGGTGCAGAGCACCCAATCTGAGAGCTTCAGTTGGGAGGAGCTCATCGCACAAGAACTTGCTATTGGTCAAAGCCATATTACGTGGTACGTGCAACTAAAAAAATGAAAAATAACAAAATAAAGCAAAATTACTTCGTCATGTAGCTATGCCTGAATGTGAGATAGATTATAAAACATGAAAAAGAAACAGTTACTTTGCTGCCACCTGATATCAATCCTGAAGGATATGGAGGGATGACGATAGACCACATAGGATGCACAAGAATGAAAATAAACTTCATGGAGAGAGAAACAGTAGGGAAAATCGGCCAAACATGGTGACAATTTGTTGGGATGGACACACCAAAAATAATTAGAGATTATCCTGAACCCCAACTCTCCCAATCAAATTTTGATGACAGCCACCATTGAGGAAAACTTTCAGTTACTTAATGAATTCCCTGAAGTGTTCAAAGATCAGCTTGGTCTTCTAAAGAGGTTTGAGCATAAGATAATCTTAAAGAACAAGGCTAAACCTGTGGTGCACAAAGTAAGGATGGTGCCTAATCTTATGCTAAAGCCTTCGACAAGCTGCTTCTTATGAGGTTCATTGAGTGGATAGAATCATGAAAGTGGTTGGCCCTAGAAGTCTTGGCTTTCAAAGAAAATACTTCAAAGCTCAAGATGTTTGTCGACCTCAGAGACCTCAGCCAGTGCATTTGTGTTGATCGCCAACCTCTGCTGAATATCGTCGAGGCTCTGGGCATGCGGTGCTTCTTTATTTTGTATGGTAAACTTGCATGCTGCCTGCCACCAGGTCATGCTACGTAAAGATTTCAAAGCTCTCTCTTCTTTAGTTTTACCCTTGGGGGCATACAGGATTAAAAGGTTACCATTTGGCCTGGCTTCGGAAGCAGCGTGTTTTCAAAGGCACATGACATTGGTATTGAAGGAAATTGATTCAGATATATATTTCCAAGATGACATTGTGGTATATGGTAGTGACAAAAAGCAACATGTTGATACTTTGAGGCAGATATTTACTAAATTGACAGATAAAGGCCTTACTCTAAAAAAGGAAAAATGTAAATTTGGTATAGGGTGTGTTTCATACCTGGGTACCAACATTGATCTGGCAAACTCCATCATAGAAGCACTGTCCCCATCCAACAAAGATCACATCAAGTCATTATTAGGGTTGGCGAAATACTATTCTAAGTTTGTCAAGAATTTTGCCAGTGTGGTGCAGCCTATCAGACTTCATTTGAAGAAGGAGTGCCATTTGCTTGAACTGAGGAGTCGGAAGTGGGTTTTCAAAGTCATTAAAAGTGAGATTGCTAAGATGCCAACTCTTGGCCTTTTTGATGTCACCGAGAAGACCATTCTGACAACTGATGGCAGTTTAAAGGGTCTTGGAGACATGTTGTCTCAAGTTGATGATGGGGAAGAGAAGGTGGTAGCTTTTGCTTCACGCTCTCTCAGAGGTGCCAAGGAGAGAAACTCGGTCATTGAACATGAAGCACTGGCTTGCACGTAGGCAATACACAATTTAAACATTTTCTTGTTCTTGTGAGGATTGCAGTTCCTGCTCAGGACAGACCACATGCCCTTAGTGCAGTTGTTAGGTTACAGAAATGGTGATAACACTACTAAAAAGGTGAGTGTGGGGGTCAATGGAATACAACCATCAGGTCAAGTATCTTCAAGGAGCAAAGAATGTTCCTGCTAATTGTTTGTCTAGGCTACCTGGCATGGGGAGTGCAGGGGGCCCTGTGCTGTGCCCCATCGCTCAGGTCACTGCCCGATTTATGGGCAGTGATCTGCACAGCGGGTGCAGCTGAACCCCCCGCACAGAGGGAGCTGCCGGCAGTGTCCCAGCCAGGCATTCTGCTGGGCCGGCAGCCAGAAACAATGTGCCCAGCAGAATGTTTATTATACGGCCGCCGGCCTGAACATCGCTGTGAAAACCACTGTGTTCATAATGAGGGCCTAAATCCGGCCTGGTTGAAGTGCAAAGAGTGTGTGAAAGTGGTGAAGTCCATGTGGTAAAGTAGCATCGGGAAAAATACAAAAACATTTTGATGATAAACACAATGCATGAAAAAGCTTTTTCATGCAAATAAGGCAGCGTTACCATGCGCTGCACTTGAACAGATACGCGGCGTTTACTGACTCTCGGACATGGAGAGTACAGACTGGGTCTAATTTTTGGCCATTCACACAGGGTTTTCCTAACTATGGATATACGCAATGCCTACAGTTTATACTGATTTGGAGGACTGCACCTTTCCCTACACTGCAAGGGACGGCTCTATACACTGCTGGACTACTCATTCTTACGTGCCTTGAAAAAGTCCGTGTGGACGAAACACGTGTTGGCTGTTTCTTTACTATGACACACTGTTGACCACACTGTTGATTTGTGTGGTGAAAAGATGGGTCCCAGCACTCATGACCAGACTGGGTGACGTCGGGCAGCAAACATGCTGTGGCACGAGTCCCTCAGAAGCATATGAGGATTGAAAGCTGAAGAGCAGATTTTCAGGTATTAATGAGCTTTACTGAGTACTATTTGAGGTAAAATTAGGTTTTCCACAAAATTCTGCTAGTTAAAGGAAGGTATTAACTGACAGCAATAGACTCCAAATAAACATTTCAAAGAAGCACCTAGATTTAAATGTATAGCAGTTCAGTGGAAATCCAGGATCGCATATGGCAGATCTGGATTCAATTAAAAAAACGTTTTTATTGGTGTACTGTAATTTTAACCAGAGCTGTTTTCCTAGACCATATTATATTGACTTTAACTGTGCATGGCACTGCAGGTGCAGTATCCTGTATAGCTTTAACTGCTGTCTCGCTGATGCTTTTAGCAAAGGGACCCTGGTCTAGTGGCTAAATGGGTAGATGTGGTGCTAGGAGGTGCCCATTCTAAATGTGGCTTTGCACACATAAGATACGATACTTGTGGGCATTTGATTTTATGTCCTTATGCCTCATAATGTGAGCACTTAGAAACAGGCTGTACATCAAACCCTATTGCAAAACTGGACATTAATGCAGACCTTTATGGTTTTGTGGACAAACCAACATGAAGAAAGTGTTATAACTGAACAGTATGCACCAGGAGGCTGATGATTTCAGTCTGAAAGTTTAGGATGTCTGATTGCGAAAGACTTTTTGTGGGCTGTACGAAGAACTTGCAGTGGGCTTAGAGTCCACCCACTGCTGCCCTTAGTTGTGGTTGTTGTCACTTTCATTTTCTTGCTTTTATTTGATGGCTTTCCGTCTCCTCCTCCAGTGGAGCATGGGCACATTATTGTGTCCTTCCACTGCTTTTGAAGTATTGAAGTAGTACTTTTCTTCTTTTGGGTTAAGCATTCCAGGAGAGTGCATATGTTTTTTAGCTTTCTCCCACGTGCATTCCTCTCCTTCATCCACACTCAGTCTGTCATCTGTTTGTTTCTCCCCTGCCCCTCCATGTTGTGCTTGCCATCAAGTACTTCTTCCCCCTTGCTTTATTGCCTGTGTGCTTCTCTCCCACCTATTCCCTGTTGTTTAATACCAGACACAACTAGTGCTGCAGGAGTCTGATTCCTGCGTATTGATTGCCACAAGGTAATATAAGCCCCCACATTAGATACTAGTAGTGCAGACAGCACAGAGAGGACCCACGATGGTGAAAGATAAAGTGACACGTGCCAGCCAATTAGTCCAATGTAAACAAGTATGCTACGCCACTGCCGCCAAGAGAGAAATTACATGGGAGCAGTGCCACAAGAGCCATCAGAACTCACACTGTCAGATGTAATCAAGGCTTATTTCACATAAGAACCTCCCTGGAAATTAAAGTGGATGCCTTTCCCATTGACCTCAATCTGGTGCATACAGACCTCCTTGGAATCATATAAAATAAGAGCTGGTCCCTAAAAATGAGTGCTGCTGTGGGCCCAGGGTGCAATATTTTTTACTTTAAATATAGGTCCCGCCATCCATGCTGCACACAGCGGGCCCAGGGGGGCTTTATTTTATGCAGAATAGCAAAATAAAGCAGCACAAAAATGCTGCATGATTCCCAAGTTCATGATGCAAAATGTTCATATTTGTGCCGCAAAATTTGCTGATCCATGCCACAATTTTCGGGGGGTCTGTTTATGATCTGCATTCATCTGGTCTGCTGGATATCAGCTTGACAATCCAACTCTATGTTAAGTTATCTCTTTTAAGTATATTAACATGGTTGCTTTCAGCCATCATGTGAGTAATGCTTTCGTTAGGTGTTCATATTGTAATACCATATTCTTTTATTCCATGCTGAGGGGTTTATTTTGTATTGTTTTCTTACTTACTTGTTTCTTTTCCTAATTGTCATATATATATTTTGCCTTTTTTGGTCTATTGTTTTATTGAAGGACCTTTATCTGCCTTTTCTGAGGGAGGGAGGTGTGTTGTGACTTGCTCGTTAAGTGGTCACTGATCTGTGCATTCTATACAGTGACACTTCAGAGGGTGCCATGGTAGCAAGAAGAAGACTGGGCAGTTAGTGGACAACTGAGAGAATAAAGTGTTTTTGTTGGTAGAATAAAGGACCTAGAAGTCAATACCTTTTCAGTTGTGTCTTCTTAAACAAAGCCAGTATGTCGGCACCATGCATTAAAGATGAGATCTGATGGCTTTGCCAATGTTTGCTTATTAGTTTTGGGGTAAAGTACCTTCCTGGAAGTCAAACTGCAACAGACATATGAAAAGAAGGTTCTCAATACTGCAATGTACACACTGCCAACAGCCACAAAGTGATTTATGGGCTTCACTGCCTACACACCATTTGAGTAACTTTCTTCAGCTGATGGTTCAGGGATATCTACAAACGTTTTCGACCATAATAAGGTCTGATAATTTAGGATAACAAGAGTTGTTGACTTTTCTTTGCATTAAGGTAACACAAATCCTCAAGTTTCAGTCATGTTCCCTTAAACCCATATAAAATTGACTAAATGGATGGCCCGCTCATTTCCCAATATAACCAAATTCGCCAAGAGTTTGTTCCACTCAGTCCTTGATTGTTTTTTCCTCGAAAGGGCTTACACTTCTTGTGACCTTTCCAACAAAGGGCAGAGATGTTACAGGATTCGCCGTTCTATTGTTGGATCCATGCTGCCAAATTACCCGTAGCCATTGTTCCTAGAGAAACCGACTCGCAAAACGAAATTCCAGAAAGAATCGCTATTCCAAATAGCGAGTCGCAGAGAAGTCGCACCGCATTTTGCAACCTCATTTTTAGCAAGGTCGCAAATTGCACGAAGGGTGTGGTCCGGTGTCGCAAATTACGACTGACTTGTAAATTGCCTGCAGGTGGAACAAAACAATTGAAATACCCACTTCCTGGTTCTGTGTGATGACATCAGAACCAGGAAGTAACCAAATGGAACAGGGAAGAGGGAGGAGCCCACCCAGCCCAAACTGCAGAGCCAGACCCAGGTGAGAGAAGCAGCAGCAACAATGGCTAGACAGGAGAAGGAGACACCCAGTGGAGGCAGAAAACGAAAAATCAAGTTTTCTGACAAGGAGTTGGAGGTGCTAACTGAGGACTGCTGCCTGCACCATGAACAATTATTCGGCAAGGCAGCAATGAGTGTCCCTGACACCCAGAAAAAGAAGATATGGCAAGACATCCAGAACAAGATAAATGCCATTGGTGTATGCCACCGCACCCTGGATGAAATACGCAAAAGGTGGTATGACCTTCGCTCCAGGACCAAGGAGAGGGTGGCAGAGCGCATGAGGGAGATGCATGGCACTGGAGGAGGCCCATCCACTGTTCCACCCCCTACAGCAATAGAAACCATGGTGGAGACGACTCTGGAGCCGGAGGCTGTACTGGGCATTGGAGATGTAGACAGTTCGGCACCAGGAACATCAAAAAGTAAGTACCAAAATATATGCATTCACACCCACAAATGCACTATACACACAGTCCCAGTACACATCAGCAGGCACCTCCAGACTAGCTCCATTCCAGTCTAGCAACCTCTAGAATACTGCATTATGGGCAATGTAGTACAGTAGTCCAAATATAGGCAAATGTTTAATTTGAGGCATAAAACATATGTGCAAGACGGACAGTGTATCCCCTATGTCCCACAGGTCTCCCACAAGGCCCCCCCATCAGCGCCACTGTGCAGGGAGAGGAACATGACACAGACCCACAGGAGGAGGCTGCCACAGACACTGCAGGGGAGTGCAGGACAACACCACCCATGGAATTGGCACCGGAGACCATGGACGATCCTGCGCTGGGTATGGAGGCAGCCGTAGAAACACCAGGGCCAATGCCTATGGAAAGGCACACCCAGCCATCATCAGGCGCAATGCGTAGACGCCACCGCAGATTGCAGTCTGTGCGCAGTGAGGATGTTCCAGATGTCGAGTTTGCGGGACTTGAGGCATCCTTATTGCAGGGTCAGCGCCTGCAAAATAGACAGATGAGGTTAATGAACCGGAACCGCACAAGGCTGCAGACCACTGTCACACATGGGCTGGCTAATGTGGCCAACCAGTTCACAACAATGAACACACATCTGGGGAACCTGGCGATCTCCATTGACAATTTGGTCAGGGAACTGGTGGCTGACAGGGCACAGGCACGGCGCAGGGAGCGCAACACTGCTGCCCGTATAGACAGACTTGCTGCATCCATAGGGCGTCTGGCAACAAACACGACCTGCCTGTCAAGGCGCACTGTCAGCCTGCAAGTTGAACTGGGGCATTTTGCAGGAGATGTGGCATGTGGACTTGGCCGCATCAGCCATGTGGTGGATCTGCTGGAGACCAGACAGGCTGCAAAGGGCATAGGGGATACCCCGCAGGACAGTGAGGAGGGCTCAACAGTTAGTAGTGTGTATGCCACAGATGCACGTGTGCTGCGGAGTAGCAGTGCATGGCAGGGCTCAGGGGACCAAGCTGGAGTGAGCCATGGTGGCTGCAGTCGTAGGAGGCTGTGAGCCACTGACACGTGCTGTTACAGAGGCACATGAACATAATGTGTCTGATTTGACTGTTTCATTTCCATACTGTTGCATAGTTCACAATGATCTCAACATTATAGTTCTGCAATAAAAAGGTTTTGTTTGTTTGACTACACAGTTGGGCTATGTGTGTCTGACATTAGTGAGTGTGGTCAAGGTTGCCACGTACCTGCCAAAGTAGTGGGTTGCAATGTGGTTCCATCTCTGTCTGCCCTCATTTTCGATGCTTCTATCCCCAAGCTGTCGGCGTGGTAGCTTGTGCTCCTCGTCTTCCGTATCTGTGTCTTCAGGGGTGAGATATAGCCCACGTCTGGTGGCAATGTTGTGTAGGGTGGCACAGGTGGCTACTATCTTGCATGCTGGTTCTGGGGCATACTGGAGTGCTCCTCCACTTTTGTGGAGACATCGGAATCTTGACAAGCCAAACGTCCTCTCAACTACAGTTCTGCTCTGCCGATGTGCAATGTTGTATCGCCTCTCGTTCTGATTGCCACGTGTTAGGTATGGGGTGAGTCTCCATGGTCTCAGGGCATATGCACTGTCACCTGTTTGATAAAAGAGGCAAATTTAGCAGGGCATCACAGGGTTACCTGTATGTAAGGCTTCAGAGTGTAGTCACCAATACCTAGTAAATATCCTTCTCCAAACTCCCCAAGTTCTGGGCGTTGGTATATCCCACTGTGCCTGAATATGTATGAGTCATGTGTACTCCCTGGATATTTAGCCACAGTGTCAGTAATGACATTATGAGCGTCACATACCACCTGGATGTTTAGTGAGTGGGTACATTTCCTATTGCGGAACACATATTCCAGATTTGCTGGTGGGCAAATTGGTATATGTGTCCCGTCTACACACCCAATTACATGGGGGAAGTTGGCAATTCTGTAGACGTCCAACTTGGTGCTGTTCATTTCTGCCTCATTTCTGGGTAGGTATATATATCTGGACATGTGTGTGAGTATGGCATCTAGGAAACATCTGAAGAATCGTGAGAGTGCACTTTGGGATACCCACCTGCCGCAGCAATTACCCCCTGATAGTTACCCGAGGCCAAGAGGTGCAGTGAGCATAGCACTTGCACATGTGTGGGGATGGCGCTGCCGCGCATTGTCTGTCGTTCAAGCTGAGGTTTCAGCAGTTCAATAATCTCTAAGATAACAGCACTGCTCAGTCTGTATTTGTCATAAATCTCCTCCTCAGTTTGTTGAAATAGTGTCTGCCTGGTTCGGTATATCCTCTCCTGTCTCTGCCTCCTCCGCCTCTGCTGAGCAGCCTGGACTCTCCTCCTCCATGCAATCACGTATAGTGCAGCCATTTTGAGTAGCCCTTTTGCATACGGTTTGCGACTCGCAATTTGCGACTTTCAAATTGCAGGTCGCAAATTCAGGTCGGTAATGGGTCGCATCGCTATTTGGTGATCAGAAATGGGATTTTTACATCGCATTTCGGATTTTGCAGGGTCGCAAATAGCAATGCGAGCCGTTTGCAACTCGCAATCCTTTGCTACATCTGGCCCCTAGTTTCTATAGAAAATGTGTTTTTTGTTAAATTGCATACTACCATATAATTTGAAGTGAAACAAACGTGCTTAAAGAACAAGGGGAAATTTCTCAATGACTCTCAGGTGTGGAAGGCTGTGGACTACCAATCCCAGAATGCTGCATATAAATCAGGACGGCTGTAGAGAATTAGGAACAGCAGACAAAACCACCTGGAAGAAGACAGTATGTTGAAACGCTTTGTGGTGTCTGATGGAAAGCTTTCATGAGAAATAAATGAAGAGTGTATATTGCAGCCTCCGGGAGTGCAGCGTCGTTCTTTTGGGATTCATTTATGAGGGTTCTGGTCTTAACCCTAACGCTGCTCCAGCAGGAAGGGCGCGTCGCTACTTTTGACCAATTGTTTTCGACACACACACATATTTATATATATATATATATGTTTATATATCAATAAACAAAGCTAGTATACACCACATTTACCACCGCCGACGCGTTTTGATTATCAAGCCTTGCTCATGGTATGTGAGTGCATCAATGCTAACTTAACAATTTCTATACATGGAGGCCACGGATTCAATAATATATATACAGTGTTCATGAGTGTCAATAGTTTCAAATCTGGACAACTACATACATTGTTCAAATATTTGAATTGTCAGTTACGCATTACCTCGTTATGAGTCCTACACTCTTGACTCAAATCACTTCTTGCACATCATCAAGGTTATTCCAAAACACAATGGCTCCCCAAACATATATATGATGTTATTAGTTGTGCTTCTTGATAATCAGATTAGGTATATATCCTATCTAGTATAGTACCCCAGTTTATCCTTTGTTGGTGTGTCCAAATGTTAATATTGTCAAAATGGGCCCATATAATAATATCTGCAGGCATAATATTCACATACTAGAGAATTTACCCATCTCTGTGCAGCATGATCCTCCGCATAGGAATCCTATGTCTCAACTCACTAGGCTAAGGGCCAATGTTGACCCATGAAACATACTCACATAGTGTATGTTTCATGCAGATTTTTCCCATATTTCTATGTATAGTTATCCCACACCTTACCATGAGACTCTAAATAACATTGCTGTTTTTAACCGATTTTACTTAGTATAACTCCTGATTTTATTGTGTAATTATAGATAATATATAACCACTGAACAATGGGGAAATCTATGACATTCCCTCAAGAACTATCCCACATTCAAGTGATATACACTATTTTTTTAACCCTATCTGACCACATCAATTGTTAATTCTATACTCGTTCTAAAATTACCATATTCACAATGGCAAAAAACACTTTTGTGTTCTTCACTCCTCCAAGTTCTCTGTATCAAAGACATTTCACTGCAGTGTACTCATTCAACTTGATCTACAGCATAACAGAATACAATTCATATTCTCTCTTTTCAGTTCACTAGATTCATACATTTTAGTACAGGGGGCATACGATTCATTAATTTATAAGTGACTATGTAATTCCTCATCCCCGTTCAGTCCATACAGTGTTTTGGTTCTACGTCTTATAATGAACCGCAATTCCTAATGTCTTAGTTTCAATGATCTAACACCGCCTCTTTCATTTTTGCTGATACTGACTATGCCAAAATACTTTGCGCTCAACCTTGCTTTTCCAGGATGTGTAAGTAAATGTTTTGTCATAACATAATTCATATCCTTGTTCTGTATCGCTCTAATGTGCTCGAGTATACATTTTTACATACTGTGCTGCCTATATATCTCAATCTGCAGTAACATTCAATTACATACACCACATATGTGGTATCACGTGTAATTCACTCGTTTTTTTTTTTTGCCTTTAAAATCCTCATACTCTTTCATGTTCATCATTTGTGGCACACTTTGCATTTAACATTTCTTGTTCTGTTAACTGATTTGAAGTTTTTTTCAGTCCAAAATGGCTTTTCACTAGTTGATCTCTTAATGATGGTACTTTTCTGAACGTAATACTGGGTTTGTCTCACAATAGATGTCCAATATCTGGATCCTTTTTTAATATATTCCAGTAATTCTTCATGATATTCAAAATTAGAGTATTCTCCTTACTGTGTGTTAGGATCATTCTAATACTTGTGTGCTTGTTATCCTTCTCCTCTTTTTTTTTAGATTTATTGACCAATGTTTGTGCCCATGTCAAAGATCTGGCTCATTTCTCTCCTTGCTCAATTTCACTACATTTGTATCCTCGTTGTAGAAATATTTGTTTTGTTTCCCTGAATTTTGCTTCCATTTCCTTTTCACTTGAACAATCCTGTTTTATCCTGATGAATACTCCATAGGGAATACTCTTTTTTAATGACTTTGGGTGAAAACTGGACCTATGCAAGATACTGTTAGTTGAGGTCTCTTTCCGTTGTTATGTTGTCTGTATTGTATTATCCTCTATATATTCTGTCACACCCAGGAATTGAATTTGAGTAGTACTGGTGTTACAAGTAAACTGTAATCCTACTTCATTGTTGTTCAGTACCTCAAAGTATTTACAGAACTCCTTTTCCATTCCATTGCAAATGAGGAACAGATCGTCAATGAACTGGAGCCAGATCACAATTTTCTCTATATATTCCTCATTCCTTTCTCTCTAAGCTATATGTTTCTCCCACCAGCCCATCATAAAGTTGCCATAGTTTGGAGAGAAGGAAACTCCCTTAGCTGTCCCGCATATCTGAGAGGATATTTTATGATTGAAAAGAAATACATTGTTCCTCTGACATAATTCAATAATTTATAGCAGCATTTCTGAGTGTTCAAGTTCTTGAATGTTTCTTTATTGCAAAAAGTACTTAACAGCTTTCAAACCCAATTTGTGACTTATAGACGTATAAAGTGAGACCACATCTATGGTGACTAGTAGGTTTCCCTCCTGCCATCCTGTGTCACCCAGTATCCTTAGGAAATCACCAGTGTCTCTCAAGTATGAGCTTAAAGTGACTACAGTTAGAGCCAAAACGTTGTCAGCATATATTGATATATTTTCAAACAAGGAACTACAGCTAGATATTATGGGTCCATCTGGTTTTTATTTTCAAGGTTTTATGTATTTTTGGCAGAAAATACATAGTAGGAATTACTGGGCTGTCATTTCTAAGTAATAAAACTTCATCATCATCCAGCAGTCCCTCAGTTTTTCTTTCACCCCTAAAGTTAGGTCAGTGATCGGTTTGCTATCACTTCTCGATATTTAGTGACAAGATTACATTCACAGAGCGCTTCCTCCAAATAATCCAGTTTTTCCATGATTACTACGTTGCCCCCTTTGTCAGTTGGTTTGATTTCCAAACTTTGGTTAGTCAATAGATCGTTAAGTGCTTGTCATTCCTTTGATGTGAGATTTTTTGTTCCGTTATTGTGTTTTTTGTTAATTTTTGCAGATCTGTCATTACTTGATCATGAAAAATATTTATCTTATTTCCAGGAAATGGTTTTAGTTATGTTTAGGTTGTATTTTGTTTAGTTTTACTACATTCCCAGAATGCTGCTTAATGGCAAAGATTGGAAGTACATATAAAAAGGCAACATAAACAACGCACTCACTTACTGTGATCAAGACTGTGATAGTCGAAAAGCGTTGGTAATGAGGATGGTTGTTCTGAAGAAGAATAAATATTGATACAAAGGGGGTTATTACAACTTTGGAGGAGGTGTTAATCCGTCCCAAATGTGACGGATATACCACCAGACGTATTACGAGTTCCATAGGATATAATGGACTCGTAATACGGCTGGTGGTATATCTGTCACTTTACCGTCACTTTTGGGACGGATTAACACCTCCTCCAAAGTTGTAATAACCCCCAAAGTCTTTTGGAGTGCTGCGAATTATTTTTGGAAGGAATATATATAAATATGTGTGTGTGTGTTCACCTCTGTCTATATCTAACTCTTCCAGGAACTAGGTTTCAGTTAACTCATCACCTTCCAGGTGATGCCTCAAATCACATACAACTTTAATATCATTTTTTTGTTCTATAGTCAGTCTTGGAGATTAAGTAGTTGGATTTCCCTGAAGATGTTCTTTTGGTTCCAGTTTGGAAAATAATTTTGCTAGTTTCAACTTTCTAACAAATGTATACAGATCAATCTGTGTCTCAACATAGTCAAAATGTTTCTCAGGGCAAAATGTTAGACTTTTGCTTAAAAGTTTTGTTTCATGTTCAGTTAATTGTTGTTTAGAAAGATTAATTGTCAGGTTCTTATCTTGCCTACTATCTGCTGACTCCCTTACTTCTTCTGTCTGTTGGGGAATGGATAGTCTCTTGTTTTTTTCAGACCCCCTTCTTGTTTTTTGACATCTTTTCGGTTTGGTACATGACCTCTTCCATGTACATATCCTTGTCCCCTGCCTCTTCTTTTTAGTGTTCCTTGGTCCAGGTAGAGCAATTTCATTTAATCTAAAAAGTATTTTTTCTGTTAGTACTGGTGCTCCTTCTCCTTCAATTAAGTCTGTGTCTGATACACTCATAGTAGCATTCAGTGACTCATTCATCACAACTTACAAGTATGTAGTTGCTGCTTAAGTATGTCACATATTTCAATGAGTATGAGATTTTCTCCCAATGTTGTAATCTAATCTCTTTTGAACTTTCTTTGTTTCCACTCCTCCACCTGCTTCTCATGTTTAAGATTCACATCTGTTTCTTTCCATAATTTCGTACTTTCTTTCTCCTGTTTCAGGCACAACATTTTATCCTCTACTTCCCTTAAGCATTTATGGATTTCCTCAATATATTTCTTGGAATATTTTATAACGAAATACATCATATTTTTAGAGCATTCCATGCTGTTGCCCCCCCAATTCCTCCAACATTTGTGATTTAGGCCCTCATTCCGACGGTGGAGGGCAGAGGAAGCACCGCCAACAGGCTGGCGGTGCTTCCCGGGCCATTCTGACCGCGGCGGTAAAGCCGCAGTCAGAAAAGGGGAACCAGCGATTTCCTGACGGTTTTCCCCTGGCCCAGGGAATCCTCCATGGCGGCGCTGCCTGCAGCGCCGCCATGGGGATTCCGACCCCCTTTCCGCCAGCCTGTTCCTGGCGGTTTACACCGCCAGGAAGAGGCTGGCGGGAACGGGTGTCGTGGGGCCCCTGGGGGCCCCTGCACTGCCCATGCCCAATGGCATGGGCAGTGCAGGGGCCCCCTATCAGGGCCCCACAAAGATTGTCACTGTCTGCTTAGCAGACAGTGAAAATCGCGACGGGTGCCACTGCACCCGTCGCACCCCTTCAAATCTGCCGGCTCCATTCGGAGCCGGCTTCCTCTTTGCAGGGGCTTTCCCGCTGGGCCGGCGGGCGATCTTTTGGAGATCGCCCGCCGGCCCAGTGGGAAAGTTGAAATGACCCCCGCGGTCTTTGGGCGGTTTCCGCCCGGCCGGGGTCGGTATGACCCCCTTAGTGTCTGGGTGGTTTGGTAATGTTAAAATCCTCAGACCCCTGGGGACTCTCCCCACTTCAATGTATTTTTCCACTATGATGACCTCCCAGCTTTTTGTTATTTCCTTGCTTAGTAATCGTTCCAGTTGAATATACAATTGTTTCAAATTATTTTCCTCCGTGTTCATGTCAGATTTAAAGTTCTTTGTATTACTTTGTGTTTTGACATTCCTTTGTTGAAAAATACTTCTGCTCGCTGCAAGCGTTTTGCTGCTCTAGCCTCCATGTTATATGGCAACAATGTATTAAATGTTCTCGATATTTTGAAAAATGTAAGAAAAAATTTATGTAATGCCGTCACTCACAGATGGTGGTTGGTGATACTTTTAATTCCATACTTTGAAATGTTGCCACCAATCTCCTGGTCCGTATCAGGGAAATCACTAATCCCACTGCCGGACCACTTCAACAGCACCCTTTTGATCATGCAGTCCCCCTCCTTACTGGAGGAAGTTTTTCTATTCGGGCAGCGTCCTCTGACCCCGCTCGTTCAGTGTTTCTCCTCGGTTCCAGAAGGATGGTGACCGTTCTGGTATGTGGAACGTGGGCTGTGATCTTTTGAAGTCCACCGACTTCAGGCTATTCCAGCACTTTTAAAGCTGGTCATGTAGCATATAGCGTTCCATATGATACCTTTACACCACATTATGCACAATTGTGTTCTGGTCAGTGTTAGGCGCTACTGCAACATAATATCAATAAAGAAAGCAGTCCCTTGCAGTGGCAGTGCGCTTTTCTCAGGCTGGTGCCACCATCAGAGACGGATCCTACCTGGTTTCATTATTCAACAAACGACATACCATGAGCAAGATTTGTCAGTCCAAACGCATCAGTGGTGGCAAATGTGGTGGGTACTTGCATGGTAATAAAATTAAGAACACAGTCTTCTGGAGTGCAGCACAAGATGTCTGCTTGAAGTGTTGCCAGCCAGTAAGCATGGGGACAGTTGGATCCCTATGTATCTATATTTTTGAAACTCTAATATCTCAGAAATTACTAAAGTGATTTACACCAAATCACAAACGGCACACCTTCTGGATCAAGAGCTCGTTTTCTGCCAAATTTGGTTTAATTCTGTCCAGTGGTGCGGACTGTAGTTGTGTTCAAAAATATGAAAAATCCCCTTAGCTGATATATATCTATATATAAAACCTACTCTACTGATGGTCACTGGAAGGTAGTTATAGTTAGGACCTTGTTTTCATAGGTAAAGCATTTTTAGGTCGAGCATGTAACTGCTCTGAGCTGTAATCTATCGGTGGGCTTTTATGCACTCCCACCGCACACCCATCACTGTCACTCATTCATGGGTTTGCCTTTCAAAAATCCTTTGTTATCATTGTTAAATTCCTTGGGGCAGTTTGGTTACTGCCTTGGACACCGACCATGTTACATGGATAATTGCACTTTTGCCCATATGTTTGATTGCGAGCAAACTTCTTTTTCAGCAGCCATCGTGCTTTGAATCAACTCACTTATGTCCACTGTTTTACTTTTCATTTTCAATTTATGTGCAAGAAAAGTCCAGTTAGAAGTTTGCAACGTTAACAGCTCCTACTCCAGCAAACACAAGAACCATTGCATTTCAAATACTTGTTTGTTTTGGCAATAATGGTGGCGCCGTTTGATGACTCTTCACAAATTTTTCAAAACTAGTATGACAGTCAGTTCAGCTGCTGTGTTGAAATTTTCAGGGTGATTTTGTCAAGCGGGGTTGAGAAAAGGGGTCCCAAAACACTTTTTGCCCCATGCAATTTCCATAAGGATTTTTAGGCACAACTGCAGCCCAAATCGCTGGACGGAATTACACCATATTTGGCAGAAAGGTAGCTTTTGGTCCAGAAAGCACTCTTTTTGTGATTTGGTGTAAACCTGTTCAGTAGCGTTTGAGATATTAGAGGAAAAAGAAATATAGATATCTAGAGATGCAGATCTTCTGTGGATTCAACGGTCCCCATGCTGATATCTGATTGGCTGCCAATACTTCAACCAGAAAGTCTAATATGGTCTAATATGTTGGGTAATTAGTTGTGGTGTGTGGTGAGGATGCAAGTTTTATTTACCTTAGGGCACGAGTTATAGTTACTTGAAATAACTATAACCATAACAGCTGAGTTTCTGTGGTTTTGTGCATGTAAATTATATAGACCCTGTTACCTTTGGTTTTTGCAGTGATATATATATATATATATATATACCATAGAAAAATGATGTTCTTATTTGTTATGTGTTTTCACAGTGGTTGAAGTGGATCCCTTGCAGGCTTCTCAAAACACAGCTGTATCCTACATACAAGAACCCAACTGTAGGAAAGTCCCTCTTTCTGGCATGGTTACCCCCCACTTTTTGCCTGTTGTCAGTGTGCTTAGAGTGTTTTCATTGGTATCATGCTAACCAGGACCCCAGTGATTGTGCTGTGCCCTTTAAACTTGGTTGTCTTGGTACTCTTTACACCCCCACAGTTGGCATATTGGTGTACCCCTCTAAGCCCCTAGTATATGATACTTAGGTACCCAGGGCATTGGTACACCAGGGCCCCCCACTTGGGCTGCAGTATGTATTATGCCACCCATGGGAGCCTAGGCAAACGGTGCCATTTTTAGCCTACATGAAAAGGTGCATGCACCCGTTCACTGCTGGTCACTAGACCATGTCACTGTAAGTCACCCCTGTGGTAGGTCCTTCCAGCCCTAAGGGCAGGGTGCAGGTCCTTGTGTGTGTGGGCACCCCTGCAGGAGCAGAGGTGCCCCTACGAACTCCAGTCCCAATTGCCTGGACTTCGTAAGTGCAGAGAGGCCAGTTTAGCTATGTACTGCCCATAGGTCACTGCCAGTGGTCCAGGTACATAGTGGTAACTCTGAACCTAGGCATGTTTGGTATCAAATATGTCAGCATCATAACCAGATACTGATGCCAGTATTGGTGGCATGAGTTGATGCACTCTGAGGGCTCCTTAGAGGACCCCCCAGTATTGCTTCTACCGGTCTTTCAGGGTATGTAAGCAGCCCACACTGCTGCAGCTCCCCAGACAGGATTCTGTCCTCCTGCTGCCTGACCAGGTCAAGCAGGGATAGTCAGAACAAAGGATTTTCTGTAGAACAGGGGTGCACCCTCTTCTTTAGAAACAAGCATTACAAGGATGGGGAGGGGTAGCCTCCCCACGCTACAGTTTTGCCTTGACCACTCCCCTGTACATCAGCATCCCAGGGGTGGTGCTCATAGCTCCTCCAGGTGGCCAGTTGATTCTGCCATTTTGATTCAAGATGGAAAGAGGCCCCATGGAGCATCCGACTGGTCAGGTTAGGCAGATGACGTCAGTGACCCCCTCTGATAGGTTGTCACCTTGCAAAGTGACCAAACCTCTGTTTGGGCTATTTAGGGACCCCCTTGTGAGTGGGTCCCCAGATTCGGCATGCAAGACTCTACCAGGAATCCTCTGCAATGACCTCTTTTGCTCCTGGTCACCGAAACCTCTGCTGGATTTCACCAAACAAGACTGGAATACCAAGACAACCTCTCCTTGCAACATTGTTTCTGTGGCTTCTGTTAGCAACTTGCAACATTTCCATGGCTGTGCATTCTCTGGGGTTAGCAAGACATCAGCTCCACCAAACAAGCAAGAAGGAATCTCCCTTGGAGTGAAAGGGTCTATTCCCCTGCATCTACAAGCACCTAGGGCAACAAAGTCTGGCTGCTGGGATCTGCTGTCCTCTAGACCTGCAAAGATTCTCCAGCACAGGTGTTGAGGGGTCCTCCAGGTCCTCTCGTCCTTTCCAACTTGGGAGATAGTGTGCCCTTACCTCTTCTTCTAAGACAGAACCTCTGTGCACTGCAACTGTTGCCGCATCCCAGGGCTTGTTGACTCCTGCTCTGAGGGATCTTCAGGCTCCACGTAGCCCTCACCCCAGCACTCTACCTCTGCGAGGACAGTCTCCTCTCTGCTGCTCCAGCGACGTGGGACTCCTCTTCAGGTGTGCTGCCTGGGTCTCACTGTGACTTAATGTGCCTGCTGCCAGTGGGTTGCTCATGGAGTCTCTTACTGTTTCTGTTGGCTCTCCTGTCTTCTGAGGGTCAGCCTGGACTCCCCTCCAAGGATCGAGTACCCAGGGCCTTGCTGGCCCTCTTCAGCGCTGCAAATTTCCAACAACTCCAGTTGCATTTGCTTGTTCTTATTGGTGGTCCTCCTGACCACTGACCCATCTGAAGTCTGGCGACCGTAGAGGGGCAGTTTGTAGGTGACTTCAGTGACTCCTCTGCAGCTCCTGGACTCCGCAGCTAGATTTCATCTACTACCGTTGACCCAGATTTTCACCCACAAAATGGTGGGGATTGCCTCCTGCCCTACCTGGACACTCCTGCGTGGACTGAACTCGGTTCCCTTCTTTTGCTGGTCCCCTTCATCCAGAATTCACTGTTGGATTCCACTGGCCTGGTCCTGTTCTTGCAATATTCCATTTACGAGTCCCCATGTTAGTCTATGGGACTGCTATTTAACGTACCTCTGCTCTCCTGGTCGCTGGGGGTCTTCCAGATACTTACCTCTTGGGGTTCCACTCTCTCCCAGCCCTTGGCTAACTACTCCATATGCTCTGGTGGGGGACCCATTCTCATATTCCACTTTTTTAGTATATGGTTTGCCCCCCCCCCCACCCCATAGGGCCCTTGCTATTTTATGCTATTTCCTAATACTTACCTATATATATTTTGTATGTACTTACCTCTAGAAGGGGGTTTGCCTATAGTAATCTGGTTTGGTGTTCCTGTAATAAAGTACCTTTATTTTTGCAACACTGTGTGGGTCCTTTGATGTCTGATAAGTTACTATGTGACTACTATGGTATTGCAAGTGCTTCACACTCCTCCTAGATAAGTCTTGGCTGCTCACCAGTGCTACCACTAGAGAGCACTGGCTACCTAGACAATGTAACACCATAGCTGCCCACCACACACGGGGCCAGCCTCATACACCAGTATTTTATGATTTTAACTGTAAGTTAAAAGCATATGTCGGTGCATCAAGTCCATCCTGTTTTCACTCTAGATGTGCCCAGTAAAATACAGGAATACCTTTTATGCTTGAACAAGGACTTCCTTCTGCAGTTTTGTTTCCATAGTTTACAGCATTACAAGGACATTTTGAAGTGTTAGAGACCCTCTCAACCCTGTTGATAACACATTGAACTGAATTGAAGACATCACTTTTGGGATCCAACTGTTCTTCCCTACATTCAGTTTCCAGTAACTACACTTCATGGTCATGTGGTTGGCAGTATGAGGATACACTCTACAGAGAAGTTCACATTTCTGTGTGAGTCCACCCAACATATTTGACAAGATTTGTGTTCCTTGGGAAAAAAGGCTGCTCATTTTTCACCTAGAATTTAAACTTTCTCTTTTTGTATTGAACTATCATTAAGCAATATATTTTCGTTTTTCACAATCCCAGTCATTATTAGCATTCGAAAAATGGCTTATATTAATATAGATTGAGGCTGATCCACAGCTTATGTAGTGTACTAAACTTACATATTTGTCATTCATACAGTCTCATCAAGTGGATATGGTTACAGCAGGATTAATCATGTACTCCTGGAGCATGTTCAGAAAGTTAAGGATCTGCTAATGAATATCCCAACATGTGATTGCCCAATACTTTTCATAAAACAATAGGGAATACTAATAAACATTGTTTATAAAACACATCACTTATAAATATGTAAGGTGTACGGATTTTTCAACTACAATTGTCTTTGCTTTGGCCAAGTCATTTGGTTAAATTATCACTAAGCCAAATAATGTTCCTGAAAGCTTAAACACTGTATTCCATCTTTTAAAGGTTGAACACACACTAGTCAAAATTATTAAAATACATTGAATCCTCAAGACATTCAGTAGGGATGCAAGAGGAGTGACATTCCACCTTTGAACACATTTCTTATGTTAATACTTCTGTTCTCGTGTGTTTCTGTTTCATATCAGAATCATTTGATAATCCCATTGGGTACTGGATTTTTTGTTTTTCAGTAACTCAACACCTACAGTTCACATTTCCTCAACTGAAGTTCAGAACTTCTGAGATTTTACCAAACACCTGTCTTGCTCAGATCATTGTCATTGCCCAGCTCACATATCTTTAAAAACAATATACTGTGAAGATTCTAGAAACATATGTTTTCCAAGGAGTAGAAAATTGAAGTGCAAATGGCACAAACATCTTCCTAATATTTTGGACATATTTAATGTCATTGTTTGACAGTGTCAGAATCCTTACAGTTCCATGTTCAACAACTTTAATCTTGGTGTTCATTCTGATTTCTCTATACAATGGGTAATTTTATACCTGGGGGTTGCATTTTGAGTAGCTTATGATTTTGTTGTAAGGATGTTCCTCAACCTTATACATTCATGTCAAGTATACAGATATATGAATTATGTTCATCCCATCTTTAAGTGTCTCATCTAATCTCATCTTTGCTATCACAGGTACAAGATCAAACCACAAAATATTTTTCATTGTGAGAATATATCATGCACGGTGCACCATCTGAATACATTTTTGCCACTGATGCAACATAAATATGGGCCCATACTCATTTTCAATGTAATAAGATAACTTTTCAGCACACTCTTCTTTTACCAACTAGTCTCATTGGGTTGCCTGTAAGCAAACAGCATTACTTCACATAGGCTGTCAAAACATATGTCTTTGTGAAACAAACCCTGGTCCTATCACTCTATAATTTCTTCTGATTTCTACTCACTTTACTACTAGCTCCTTTTCTGCTTTCAGCTTCTATTTTGGCTGTTGCCAGAATCAAGGATTTTCATCCTCTTATTTCATTCTCTAATTCCCAGTGGGCTTTGCAAGAGACTGGGGAGTGCCAGGCAACAGCCAATACATTACTGCCAAGTCCTAATGACCTGAAATGGTTATTTTTTGCTGGCAGAAAATACCTACAATGTTCAGTTGGAATTAACTACATATACAATAGTGTTTTTCTAAGTTATTTGAATGTGTACATTAGATCTTTGTGCTATCCTCTCTCTTGTAACAATCACATCTAAATAGTTATATGACATTAATTAATGTCCTTAGTAGATTTGATTGAACCCTCAAGTGTAATTTTCTCCACTTCAAATACTTGCAATCCATGTGATGAACATTTGCCTTGCAAATCCTACAAGCATCATCTGTGTAAAACAACTAATGAAAATATTGTGACACAGCTCTCTTATTGGTTTGTACCTCAAATGTGATAACCTATTAGGTTAGTGTATTTGACATAGTTGTCCTAAACATTTTAGATCAAATTACATATAAGAATCAAAGCTTCGTATTGCAAAATAATCTTCGGTCATCTATTTGGCTACTTTCATCCCTTCATTCTGAGAAATGCTGATGTACACACATTTTAAATAATTGATTAACAGTATCACTTAATGGTTTCGAACAAGATATGCAGCTCATTACACAAAATACAAAACATTGTTAGATGTTTAACACATAAAGATACAGTATATGTATGTGTAAATATTATTTAACAACATAAAATAAATATGTGTATTTGTTCTGTATAAATCTGCAAATGTTATTTCAAAGACAACTAGTGATAGTAGATCTCTCTGGAGTGTTTATTTATGTATACTTTGTAGCGTATAAAGTATTAGTGTAGTAAGGTGTTGTATTAGCCGCCATGTGCTTCTCTCAGAGCGATTATTATGTTCATCTTCCTTTCCAATATAATCATCAGCTTATATATTAATGTCACAGACCAAAAACA
Source organism: Pleurodeles waltl (assembly GCF_031143425.1). Classification (NCBI taxonomy): domain Eukaryota; kingdom Metazoa; phylum Chordata; class Amphibia; order Caudata; family Salamandridae; genus Pleurodeles; species Pleurodeles waltl. Next base: position 1,487,505,577 of record NC_090444.1, read on the forward strand.
TGGTCTTCATTTCTTGTGGTTGCTATACTAAGTACAAAATATACCTGCTCAAACATATAAAAGGTAACCATTTTGAAATTTATTTTTTTGTTTAGGTACGGAAACATGTAAATGATCTGTATGAAGATCTGAGAGATGGACATAACCTAATCTCCCTTTTGGAAGTCCTTTCTGGAGACACCCTGGTGAGTTAATAAAGCTTAACTGCTAAGTATGGTAAATGCTCTCAAACATTTTTTTAAAAAGCTCTTCCACTGTCTGGCTAAATTTTGGTATTGCCCTTAATGCATCCTGTTACATGCAATGAGACTTTCTGGTGGCTGGCTATACATAAAATAGCCTCAAATAGAGCAGTATATGTTAACATATATATTGTACTAATATGGTCATATTAATGTGATTGCTATCATTTTACTTTTGCTATCTGTCTTCATCTAACTCGCACTTCTCTTAAAGAAATCTGTAGTCAGGTTCTTTCACATTCTCAGCAATACAGATCCATCCTCTACGTAGAAACAAGACCACTAATATGTCAGGACCCACAGGAATTTTGGAACAATGAAGGATCACATTATGCAGCTGGGTAGCTGAATTTTGCAGCATGAAAAAAGCAACTTCTGTATTATATTTAATGTGATTAAAGTCACATATCATGGCATTTCTATCTAGCTATTATTATCTTTAACCCACGCGTACTTTTGCAACGTGTTAACAATAATTTAGAAAATACATAGTCTTTCTAAAGCAAGAAAACTATTCACATTTTGCTGATAATAAAGGCAATCCTACATGTGTAGACTTCTTTTCTTCAAGACTTCTTGTAATAAAGTGCACACCTTTTTCATTCTATCCATTTATATATCATTTAAAATCTGACCCTCCTAATCTATAAGATTTTTATTCTGAGGTTACAATATGTTTTTAAAGGGAGACAACCTTCCCAGTAACAAACTGCCCTGCACCACTGCTGTTAAAATGTTGTGTCGTTAGTCTCTCTTTAGTGGGAAGTTTAAGTTTAGGTATGTCAGATATAATAACAACTGAAAGGCTCAGATTTGTTCCCAGTTCCAACTGCTCTCCTAAAATAATGTTTTTTTTTTAGCAATGTTAATGGAAATGTATATCAACAGTGAATCAAAATTTTAAAGGACAATATTTAAGGACTTTTTGAATATAGCAAATATAGAGTATTTACCTGAGGTAGTACATGTGACACAGATTTAGCTTCTGTCTATTATATGTTTTCTTAATGTTTAGGCCGGAATATTTGATTAAAGCCCTTTCAATGACAAGGGATTCATATTTTTCCGTCCACTTTTAAAAATATTGAAACACCTTTAAAAAAAAACAAATCTGAAAGTAAAACCCTAAAACACCTTTTTTAGCTTGTCAAGATTCAGGTTATGGTGTCATAAGTGTCACCCAAGGGCAGATTATCCCATCTTAAATGTCTGAATGCAGTATTCTCAGTATTCTGCAATGTGGAGGGGCACATGAAACTTTTCAGACTCTAGCGCAAGCCACACTGAATGTTGCATGCAAAATTCTTTGCAAATGTCAAACTGTTTGATCTACAGCTATTCCTGGACCTGATGAACCATAAGACAATTCACTAATTATACACAATTTACCTGGTCTGTGGAATCACTTCATTTTTGTGGCTGTGACAATGTCTGGGCAATGCATATAGCAATAAATAGTGTTTGTCAAGGCAATTTATTCATATGTATCCAAGGGCCAGATGTAGCAAAGGTTTTTACCCATTCTGTGTCTATGGGAAAAAGTGTTCGTACATATGGCCTCAAGTCTCTGATCATTGGACCTCCCTCTTACTAACCTAATCCTTGTCAAATGTAGATGCCTGGATTGTGTGCCATTGTCCCAAATGTGCTCTATGCCAGGACTTAAGGTTTTACATATTTGGCTATTTTTCTTTCTTATGTATACTCTCTCTCTCTCTGCTAACCAGTTTATTTGCTGTTTTCCTTCATTTTATCATGTGGTTAACTGTGTATCTGGTGATTAAGGGCATTAGTCAAAGCCACCCATTGCCGACTTCATGTTATAGCTTGATGTTCACTGACCTTCTATAACATATTAGTACCCTGCAATCTTTCCCATTGTTCCTGATCGTATCTGCTATTTCTTTTTGAAGGTCCCTTTTACCCTTAGTGTACGGGGCACTGTATAAATACAATGTATATAATAAAATGTAATTGACAGGCCCAAATTCTAATGATTAGAAATAAGTAAGCAAGAATTTCACAATCACTAAGATGTTACCCTTTCGCCCAGAGATCAACAATCCCCTTCGTTGGATATGTTTTTTGCTTTTATACTCAATCTATCCAAAAATAGGCATTCAAGTGGGAACAATTATAAGAATTTTCATTCACAAATGGAACTAATATAAACACTCCAAGCAGATTTTTTGATACTACAGCCGTGTAAAAAGCTATGTAATCAACATGTGCAAATGTTCCATCATCAGAGAAATCTGAAAATCGAGGCAAATCCTTCTTTAAAGGAAGCAGCCTCGAGTGATCTCAGTTTTGACATGGAAACATGTTTCACGCAGCTGCTGCTAGATGAGTTTGTGAACTTCTACTGCTTGCACAGTTAGTTTTAGCAACAAGTTAGTCTATTATATTCACTATTTCTTCAGTTATATGACTTTTTTTCAGATTTCTGTATCTGCAGAGCACACTGTTCTGTGGCAACATCTCATGTCTCAGATGCTCCTGTTAAAATGAAATCTTTTGTGCAAAGCGCTCTGTCCCTCTCAAGAGCAGCTCTTTGCAAAATTACGTACTTTAAATAACATAATTCTCCATGTTCTTACTCAATACTCTGCTTCACAATCTAGATAGCAAACAACGGTGAGTTTGTAAACCGATCACACGCAAGAATTCAGCCAATTTTATGGTCTTTTTAGCTTTTACTGTGCAAGATTACCCTGAATACAATGCCCTGTACTTTCCATCTCACAGTGCATTGTGTCTTGAGTCCCTCAGTTTCAACGAGCACAGGTTTCCCCTTCATAACAGGAAAGAGACCGCTCCCTACTATGGAGTGGCACTCGTGGGACCTGTAAAATTTATACTTCCCAGTGACAGTCACTGGGTTGGGAATGTGGTGTAACAGACGGTCAGCGAGCGTGTGGTGTAACTCTTGGTCCTGTGGTCCTTAGCAACCTTCACATTACCAACACTCCCATCCACCACCAGTGCACTTCCGGCTAAAAGGTCACCTCTAACTGCTGCTTTGAAACTAGAGTGAGTCCCACAAGGATGACAACCAGAGTCATGAAGTACAGGCTGCAAAAGCATGCATGGTTACTGCTTGTACACCCATCGACATCTTCCGGTTTTCTCATGCAGCTTATGAGTCCCAAGAGTTGATATTGTGAGAAAGTTAAAGTACTACGCGCACTACAGTTCAATGGTGAGTGATATTTTACTAGATGAAAACTAACTCAACAGTTACCCTCTGCTCATCGAAGTTAAAACACACAACAACACTGCAGGTTTCCTTCCATCCTTTGTCGTGAGCATCACTGTACTTTTGTTGCATATTGTACCTTCTCTTCATTACCTTTGTTTCATGCTCTTCTTTTCATTTGTGGTCTGTCTTGTGTCTTTGCTGTCTTTTTTTCTGTCTGTTATATTCATTAGCCCAGAGAGCGGGATTTTTTGAAGACCTTGCGGTTGGTGAGTTCATCTGAAGCATGCGAAAGTGAACAGCATGAGGATGAGAAGGATGTGGATAAGGGGGTAGGTGTGGCGCCCCCATAACAATACTAACAATGTCTGACGACGTTTGTAGTGAGTGCTATGTTTTCATTAATCTTTTTGTTTGTGGGCATCTTGCTGTGAGTGGGAAGGAGTAGAGAATGCCTTGCATAATATCAGATCAATATCTTCAGAACTAATGGCGAGTGATAATGCCAATACTATTGTACACAGGGTGCACTTCTAGAATGTACATTTTTTCACAATGACCTACCTACAAAAATATGAACAGTAGAATATCGATTTCTGGTGTATTGCCAAGATAAGTAAGTATAGATTCACTCTTCTTAACGCAGCATCTATGTGCCATGATGGTATGTGTATATCATTCATATATATATATATATATATATATCTATATATATATATATATATATATAGTAATATATATTAATATATATATATATATTAATATATATGGAAAATGTCACTTACCCAGTGTACATCTGTTCGTGGCATTAGTCGCTGCAGATTCACATGCTGTGCACATCCTGCCATCTGGTGTTGGGCTCGGAGTGTTACAAGTTGTTTTTCTTCGAAGAAGTCTTTTCGAGTCACGAGACCGAGGGACTCCTCCCATTTCGACTCCATTGTGCATGGGCGTCGACTCCATCTTAGATTGTTTTCCCCGCAGAGGGTGAGGTAGGAGTTGTGTATGCTAGTAATAGTGCCCATGCAATGGAGTGAATGCGTCTGTACATAATGAAGTTTAAAGTAATATATTTACAAATGTACAAATGTTTAAGATCTACTTCTGAACGGCTACAGGCTCCCGGGGATGCGGGTGGGCGCATGTGAATCTGCAGCGACTAATGCCACGAACAGATGTACACTGGGTAAGTGACATTTTCCGTTCGATGGCATGTGTAGCTGCAGATACACATGCTGTGCATAGACTAGTAAGCAGTTATCTCCCCGAAAGCGGTGGTTCAGCCTGTAGGAGTTGAAGTAGTTTGAAATAATGTTCTTAGTACAGCTAGCTTGACCTACTGTTGCCTGTTGTGCAGTTAACACATCTACACAGTAGTGCTTGGTAAATGTATGAGGCGTAGACCATGTTGCTGCCTTACATATTTCGTTCATTGGAATATTTCCTAGAAAGGTCATGGTAGCACCTTTCTTTCTGGTTGAGTGTGCCTTTGGTGTAATAGGCAGTTCTCTTTTAGCTTTAAGATAGCAGGTTTGAATGCACTTAACTATCCATCTAGCAATGCCTTGTTTTGAAATTGGATTTCCTGTATGAGGTTTTTGAAAGGCGATAAATAGTTGTTTTGTCTTTCAAATTAGTTTTGTTCTGTCAATGTAGTACATTAGTGCTCTTTTGATGTCTAATGTATGTAGTGCTCTTTCAGCTACAGAATCTGGCTGTGGGAAGAACACTGGTAATTCTACCGTTTGATTCAAGTGGAACGGTGAGATTACTTTTGGTAAAAATTTAGGATTGGTCCGTAGAACAACTTTATTTTTGTGTATTTGAATAAATGGTTCTTGAATGGTAAATGCTTGAATTTCACTCACTCTTCTTAGAGATGTGATGGCAATTAAAAATGCAACTTTCCACGTTAAGTATTGCATTTCACAAGAGTGCATGGGCTCAAAAGGTGGACCCATGAGTCGTGTTAAGACAATGTTGAGGTTCCATGAAGGAACTGGTGGTGTTCTTGGTGGTATAATTCTCTTTAGGCCTTCCATAAACGCTTTTATGACTGGTATCCTAAATAATGAAGTTGAGTGCGTAATTTGCAGGTAAGCTGAAATTGCCGTAAGATGTATTTTAATGGAAGAGAAAGCTAGTTTAGATTTCTGCAAATGTAGTAAGTATCCTACTATCTCTTTTGCAGATGCGTGTAAAGGTTGAATTTGATTATTATGGCAGTAATAAACAAATCTTTTCCACTTATTTGCATAACAGTGTCTAGTGGTAGGTTTTCTAGCCTGTTTTATGACCTCCATACATTCCTGTGTGAGGTCTAAGTGCCCGAATTCTAGGATTTCAGGAGCCAAATTGCTAGATTCAGCGATGCTGGATTTGGATGTCTGATCTGTTGTTTGTGTTGTGTTAACAGATCTGGTCTGTTTGGCAGTTTGATATGAGGTACTACTGAAAGGTCTAGTAGTGTTGTGTACCAAGGTTGCCTTGCCCATGTTGGTGCTATTAGTATGAGTTTGAGTTTGTTTTGACTCAACTTGTTTACTAGATATGGAAGAAGTGGGAGAGGGGGAAAAGCGTACGCAAATATCCCTGACCAGTTCATCCATAGTGCATTGCCCTGAGACTGATGTTGTGGGTACCTGGATGCGAAGTTTTGGCATTTTGAGTTTTCTTTTGTTGCAAATAGATCTATTTGTGGCGTTCCCCACATTCTGAAGTAAGTGTTCAGTATTTGGGGGTGAATTTCCCATTCGTGGATCTGTTGGTGATCCCGAGAGAGATTGTCTGCTAACTGATTCTGAATCCCTGGAATAAATTGTGCTTTTAGGCGAATGTGGTTGTGAATCGCCCAATGCCATATTTTTTGTGCTAGGAGACACAACTGTGTCGAGTGTGTTCCTCCCTGTTTGTTTAGGTAATACATTGTTGTCATGTTGTCTGTTTTGACAAGAGTGTATTTGTGGGTTATTATGGGTTGAAATGCTTTCAGAGCTAGAAACACCGCTAACAGTTCTAAGATGTTTATATGAAACTGTTTTTGCTGAATGTCCCATTGTCCTTGGATGCTGTGCTGATTGAGGTGTGCTCCCCACCCTGTCATGGATGCATCTGTCGTTATTACGTATTGTGGCACTGGGTCTTGAAAAGGCCGCCCTTGGTTTAAATTTATACTGTTCCACCATTGAAGCGAGATGTATGTTTGGCGGTCTATCAACACCAGATCTAGAAGTTGACCCTGTGCCTGTGACCACTGTGATGCTAGGCACTGTTGTAAGGGCTGCATGTGCATCCTTGCGTTTAGGACAATGGCTATGCATGAGGACATCATGCCTAGGAGTTTCATTACTAATTTGACCTGTATCTTTTGGTTTGGATACATGGCGTGTATTACATTGTGGAATGTTTGGACTCTTTGTGGACTTGGAGTGGCAATTCCTTTTACTGTGTTGATTGTTGCTCCTAGGTATTGCTGTGTTTGACACGGCAGAAGGTGGGACTTTGAGTAATTGATTGAGAAACCTAGTTTGTGTAGGGTTTCTATGACGTAATTTGTGTGTTGTGAACACTGTATTTGCTTGTTGGTTTTGATTAACCAATCGTCTAGGTACGGGAACACATGTATTTGCTGCCTTCTGATATGTGCAGCTACTACTGCTAGACATTTTGTAAAAACTCTTGGCATAGTTGTTATTCCGAATGGCAACACTTTGAATTGGTAATGTATCCCTTGGAATACAAACCTTAGGTACTTTCTGTGTGAAGGATGTATTGGTATATGGAAATATGCATCCTTTAGATCCAGTGTTGTCATGTAGTGTTGTTGTTTGAGCAGTGGGATTACTTCTTGTAATGTAACCATGTGAAAGTGGTCTGATTTGATGTATGTATTTAATATTCTGAGATCTAGTATAGGTCTTAGAGTTTTGTCTTTTTGGGGTATCAGAAAGTACAGTGAGTAAACTCCTGTGTTTAGTTCTTGTTTTGGTACTAATTATATTGCCTCTTTTTGGAGCAATGCTTGAACTTCTAATCCTAGAAGATTTATATGTTGTTTTGACATACTGTGTGTTTTCGGTGGGACTGTTGGAGGGAATTCGCGAAATTCTATGCAATAACCATACTGGATAATTGCTAGTACCCAAGTATCTGTTGTTATCTCCTCCCAATGTTTGTAAAATTGGCTTAATCTTCCCCCCACAGGTGTTATGTGATGGGGATGTGTGACTTGTGAGTCACTGCTTATTTTGAGGACTTTTGGGGCTTTGGAAGTTTCCTCTACTTCTTTGGAATTGTCCCCCTCTATATTGCCCCCGAAAACTTCCCCGCTGATATTGGCTTTGGTAAGTGGGCCTTGTTTGTGATGTTGTGGTTTCTGTAGGTTGTCCTCGAAACCCTCCCCTAAAAGGTGTTTTGCGAAATGTGCCTCTGCTCTGCTGAGAGTAGAGTGCGCCCATGGCTTTTGCCGTATCAGTGTCTTTCTTGAGTTTCTCAATAGCAGTGTCGACTTCCGGCCCAAACAACTGCTGTTCATTGAATGGCATATTTAGCACAGCTTGTTGAATTTCCGGCTTGAAATCTGACGTGCGGAGCCATGCGTGCCTTCTTATTGTTATTGCAGTATTTACTGTCCTTGCAGCCGTATCTGCTGCATCCATTGAAGACCGTATCTGATTATTAGAGATACTTTGTCCTTCTTCCACCACTTGTTGTGCTCTTTTTTGGAACTCCTTGGGTAAGTGTTCTATCAAATGTTGCATCTCATCCCAGTGAGCTCTGTCATATCGTGCCAAAAGTGCTTGTGAATTGGCAATGCGCCATTGGTTTGTGCTTGTGCTGCAACCCTTTTGCCCGCAGCATCAAATTTGCGACTCTCTTTGTCTGGAGGTGGTGCGTCCCCGAGGTATGAGAGTTTGCTCTCTTACGAGCTGCCCCGACAACTACTGAGTCTGGAGTTAACTGCGTTGTAATATAAACAGGATCTGTTGGCGGTGGCTTGTACTTTTTCTCCACCCTTGGAGTTATGGCTCGGCCTTTAACAGGATCCTGAAAGATTTGATTTGAATGTTTTAGCATTCCTGGGAGCATAGGTAGTCTTTGGTATTGGCTATGAGTGGAGGTTAGCGTGTTAAACAAAAAGTCATCCTCAATTGGTTCGGAATGCAAGGTGACGTTATGGAAAGCAGCTGCCCTTGCGGTCACCTGTGTGTAAGATGTACTGTCCTCAGGAGGGGACGGCCTGCATCAGTGGAGGAGTTGCTACTGGTGATGTGTGCACTGATGGTGGTGGAGAAGGTGGTGGAGTTGTTTTCTTTGCCACCTTTGCCTGTGGCTCCTTGTCCTTTTCTTGAAAGGCAAGTTTTCTTTTTATTTTAATTGGAGGAAGAGTGGTTATCTTCCCTGTGTCTTGATGAATGTGGAGCCTCCTTTGAGTATAGTCTGGCTCTACAGCTTGAAGTTCCTCTCCAAATCTATGTTTTTGCATTTGGGAGGCCGATCCTTGTTCCTCTGTATAGGAACCTGTTTTCGGCTCCGAGGCTGGATGTTTCGGAACCGAAGCTTTTTCAGACGTCTTTTTAGGCTCCGAAGAAACCTTTGTAATTTTCGGCGTGGTGGTGTCTCGGTGCCGAATTTGTTCGGTGCCGCTGTCACGGTGCCGAAATTTCTCTGAGCCGATGTCTCGGGTCCGAGATTGCTGTGTGGCGGTATCTCGACCGGAGTCGGATGACTTCGACACCAGCGTGCCCTTTTTCGGTGCCTTGGCTCGGTCACCGCTTTTTTGGGTTAAGCCATGGCCTGTTGGCGGTGGCGTCCCCTGGGCTTTTGTTGACTTCTCGTGAGTCTTATGTTTCGACGTCTTACTCACGGTTTTCGGCGTTTCTTCGGCCTCGAGCTCTTCCGAGTCCGATTTGTGGATAGAGAAAGCTTCCTCTTCCGCCTCGAAACGCTCTTGTTCTGTGGGCGTCGACGCCATCTGCAGTCTTCTGGCTCTTCGGTCTCTTAACGTCTTTCTGGACCGAAACGCTCGACAGGCCTCACAAGTATCTTCCTTGTGCTCTAGGGACAAGCACAAGTTACAGACCAGATGCTGATCCATATACGGATACTTGTTATGGCATTTTGGACAGAAGCGGAATGGGGTCCGTTCCATCAGTCTTGAATTCACACGTGGCCGGGCCGACCAGGCCCCGACGGGGGATCGAAAAAACCCCAAAGGGCCACCGGAGCTCTTCTAAATTCAGTGTCGATCTGTTGTAACTAACCCGATACCGAACGCAAACAATACCAAAGTTTTTTCCGAGATTCGAACTAACTTTCCTACCCGAAACACGGAGCGAAAAGGAACACGTCCGAACCCGATGGCGGAAACAAAACAATCTAAGATGGAGTCGACGCCCATGCGCAATGGAGTCGAAATGGGAGGAGTCCCTCGGTCTCGTGACTCGAAAAGACTTCTTCGAAGAAAAACAACTTGTAACACTCCGAGCCCAACACCAGATGGCGGGATGTGCACAGCATGTGTATCTGCAGCTACACATGCCATCGAACATATATATACATACACACACATATATATGTATATATATATATCTTTCTCAAGAAACCAAAGGTTACAGGGGCATTATAGTTAGGCTCACATTTTAAACGAACAATACCATACACCTGTTAGAGTTGGTGTTATCTCAAGTAAGTATAGCTCGTGCCCTAATGGAACTATAACTTAACTTGCACCCCCGCCATGCACAGTTGTTTCGTCAAACTTTTTTGCTGCAAATATTACATTGATATTATCAATGATGTTACCAAAGATGTCATGACTGCTGTAATTTGTGGGGTAATTAGCAGTGCATGGTGAGGGCGTGAGTTACAGTTACCTTTGGGGACAAGTTATAGATATTGAGATACCTTTAATTGTAACAGGTGAATTTCTATGGTTTTGCACATTTAAAATGTGAGCCTAACTATATAACGTCCCTGTAACTTTTGTTTTTTAAGTGAATTTCTATGTTTTTTTAATTTCTATTTCCTAACTATAACATCCTTGTAACCTTTTTTTTCAATTAATTTCTATGGTTTTTTTTTTACGTAGAGTAATTTTCATTACTATACATTATTCCAACCAATGCCGCACACAGCCTTTGGCCATGCGCTCAGGCGGTTGGCATAGGCCAGACCCTGTGTCCAAACCCCCTAACCACCCAACCCCACACTGTGCAAAGGCCTTTATCCTTGCACAGCGGGAGTTGGCCGCAGGTCCGCGTGTCCTCCTCCCCAGGCAAATTTTGGTCCCGGGGTAACCATTCTCCGAGGCCTGGCATTCTAAAGTTTATTTTCTGGGCAGAGGGGGGGCCATGCAACCCCCTTCCCTGGCCGATTTAAGGACACCATTCCCTGGGGCCTGCATTAATATATGTCGTTTTTGGGGGGAGGAGAGCCACATGGCCCCTCACCCTGGCCGATCTTGGCCTTAGGGACCCCATCCCCCAGGGCTTGGCCATCAAAAATGTTTTTTTTTTTTTTTTTTTTTGTGGAGGGAGGCTGTGTGCACAAAGATTTGAAGGCCACTCTTTTTTTGATCGGAAGCCAATAGAGATTTGTTCTGGCCTTTGAGACTGAGTCAGATTTCTAAGGTTCATTAGTAGGTGGATAGCAGCATTTTGAGGTCTCTTCAGTTTAAGACCCTCTCCTGTGCTCCTGCATACAGGGCATTGCAGTAGCCTAGCTTGGCATGTACCAGAGAAGTGACTACAATTTTCTCCATTTCTTGGGGGATGAAAGGCAAGATTTTTCTAACCATTTTGATGGTGAAAGTGCAAGAGGAAATAAATGATTAGCTTGTTGCAAGAAGGAGAGATGAGGATCAAAAAGAATCCCCAGATTCCGCACCTGTGCAACAGAAGTGGGAAGAGGGCCAAAAGAGTTCAGTCTGTGACCTTAAACATTAGGCCACAGGTGACTCGTTGATCCACAGTTTCCAGACATATCTATGACATGCAAACCACACATCTGAGAGGAAAGAAACGTGAATGTTCCATTACTAGGAAGGTTTAACAGTCAAAACACTAGTAAATAAACAAACACGCTGCTAATCGATACTCAGATTTTAACTTTCAACCTGCTGAGTGACAGTGCAAGAACTTGACCATTAGGCCAGCAGTGACTCTGTTCTGCTCTGCATCCAAATGTAACTATAACCTTCATACCAAACATGTTGCTAGTATAACTCTTTGAAGTCATTGCATGGAGAGATCATGCAGTGACAATCTCTCTTTCTCTCTCCCTCTGTCTCCCATCCCATTGTGGAATTGAAAAGAATGAGAGAGTGAAAGGAGGTCTCCTGTGGTCCTAGCTGGCTCCCTGTGTCCTGCATGAGCCGGCACTGCTCCCAGGAGCAGGGAGCTGCTTTTTATAGCAGCTCCCTGCTTGTGAGAGCAATGTTTTCATATGCATATTTGAATGCAGGGAAGACAGATGAAAACTCTGCTTTCTGACCTCCAGCTGTCAGAAAGCAGACTTTGTTTGCTTATGCTTTGTGGGGGCTGTCAGCTCCCACAAAGCAAAAGCAAACAGCTGTGTTCCAGGGGTGGTTCCCAGGGCCATCATTGGCACCCTCCAATGTTACACAGCCTCGTGGAGGAGGTGGTCCCTGGGGCTTGGTGGTCCAAAATGGACCCCCCTTCATTCTTTTCATCATAGTCCCCGGGAGGTGGTGGTCCCTGGAGCTGTGGGGGTCATACGCCCCCCCACACCATAGTTCACTAAAGCCCCGGGGAGGTGGTGGTCCCTGGGTCTGTGGGGAGGCACTTGACTCTCCCACACCATAGTTCAGTAGAGACCCGTGGAGGTGGTGGTCCCCGGGACTGCTGGGGGCCTGCGTGGATCCCTGCACCATAGTTCAGTAAAGCCCCAGGGAGGTGGTGGTCCCAAGGCTGCGGTGGGGGGTGCACACCCCTGCATTAAATTAAAAATGACCCCAGGATTTGGCCCACCCGGGGGCTTCAGATTAAAGAAGTGTGAAAGCCAGTGCTTCATTAAAAAAACAAAAACATTTTGCCATATCTGTGGATCTGCCGCTGATCGCAGTGAAAGTAAAAAAAAAATGCTTTTTAGCTTAGGGAGGGTTCCTCACCAGAGCTGGAAGGGTCAGGGTGACTACCTTAGCCTCTTTTCTTATTTTTTTACTTTTTTTCTGGGACTCGGCTGAAGCTGAATCCCAACATGGTTGCCAACACTTCCTTGTTGAAGTGTTGTCAGTCAAACAGATCTTAGCATGAGATTGGGAGGGTTCGCAAAGCTTTTGCATCCCTATATATACAAATTTGGATTTTCTTTAATTTCTCTAAAGCTTTTGAACAGACTACTCCAATTAACAAAAAGGTTGCTTTCTGGACCAAGAGCTACCTTTCTGCCAGATTTGGTGTAATTCTTTCTAGTGGTTCGGGCGCTGTTGCTGTTCTAAATCCATATGGAAAAATGAATGGGGAAAAAGCGCTTTGGGCCCCCTCATTTTTCTCGGGCTCTGCCTGATGGATTACCCGAGGCTTTCCAGACAGATGCTGAAGTGAGTGTTGTATTTTGTTGGAAAATTTAGTGAAGATTCATCAAACAGCGTCAATGCTTTTTCAATAGAAACTAGGTGTAACTATAGCTACCTAATGGCGACTACCATTAGGTTTTATATATATATATATATATATATATATATATATATATATATATATAAATTCTTGATGATATAGCATCAGTTTATATTATGCCATTTATATTTTTGTAGGTAACTTATTCTAGCATATAACCTTTTAGTCCATGATTGAAAGGGAACTACAAGAAGTGTTTAAATAGTGAATGTCCTATGTGCAGACCCCCACCTGTGATGTATATTATTTTAAAAAATGCTGTGCATCCAATTGTGTTTTGTCTTCTGGTGCTGCATCTTAACATGATTCCAAATAGATCTTGGGATAAAGCTTAACAAGACGTGACATTCCCTTGACTTCAGCAATTATTTCATATCACTTTCAAACTCTCACTGGCCTTGGAAAGGATATGTACAATTCCTGTGAGGGCAGGTATTGTGATACTTTGTTTTTAAACAATAGCGTATGGAGGACCTTTTTAAATTACATCACATATGCAAAATCCAAATTCTCTATATGCAATTTTTGTTAAATGTGAACTGATCTTCTATAGAATTGCTTACTTAAATTACAAGATTGCTAGAAATTAAATGTGTTTGTAGGTATTTGGTGTGTTTCATAAAATGTGTTCTTGTGACATAGTTTCACAGGCCTGCTCCGTGCTTAATTTAAGCCAGTGGTTGCAGAGAGTGGGGCCCATTGCCATTTTTGAGGTTCAGCACTTATTTATCCTCAACAGCCTTTCACCCAGAGCAAGAGAAAGAAAACAACAAAAGGGGGAAAGAAAAAAGGAAGAAAAAACAACAAAACTGTGACAGAAGTAGAACTTAGGGATGACAAAGAACCAGGAAGAGTGAGATAAATGGCAGGTGGTGAATTCTGGTGGATGAAAGAAGCATGAGATTGATTCAAGACTAGATGTTTCTTATTCAACACCCCTGATATTGTGAGTGCAGGCCCCAGACTTCTGACCAAAACTTTGGCCCCATCACTTACTGTTTTGCAAATAAAGCACTGGATTGGCTCTTTCCCGTAGAGGACATAGCCGTACGCTCATTCTCAATGGTGATGGAACGCTTCATATTCAGAAGCTGGTTCCAAAACCTGTAAAGAGCCCGAATCTGGCCAAGGCTGGATTGTAATGAGTGGAACGCAGGAGCTGTTGAGTGGTGCTCAGGAGCTAATGAGTGCCACTCATTTGTGAGAGAGGAGAAATGGAGGCAAAAAGGTAAGAAGAGCCCAGGAATCTTTAAATGTTATATGCTTACTCTCCAACATCCCTTTAAGCATAACATAGACCTGTCTCACCAGAAGGAGTAAGCAGTAAGAACACAGAGCGCATGTGGCAGAGTTGTGACTTTTAAACGAAGTGTGGTATACACCTTTCAACCGTAAATCTAAAATTGTGTTTGGTACTACCATGGGATCCTGAGAGAGAGAAAGCTCAAACAACGCTTCACTCTGCTTTAGTTCTCTCACAGAGGGGCTGTGTGTGGTAAACCATCCAATTGCGGATGTTATTTAGCTGTAATACTGTGTGTGGAGTGATAAAATGTGTTTTTCGTTTTACAGCTCAGCATGGATGGCAGTGTGCTAATCCTATGCTTGTAGAAATAGTATAAGACTTTAAGACTTCCCCCTTCTAGCTTGGCATGGATAGCACAGTGCTAATCCTAAACTTCAAAGCTTTGATAGAAAAACAGACATTTGAGGTGAGCAGATTCAGAGTTTCGCTGGTGTTGTAGAACGCAATACATAGGAGGTGCTCTCCACCTAAACTTAGGAACTACCCAGAGTTCTCTGCTTTCTTTTTTTTTGCATAATTGATGTGGCACTCTAATCCTGAAAGGGTATTGTTTTTACACACACAGACCCACACCCACACATATATCTATAACTATATATATATAATAATAATATATATTGCAGCACAGTCTGTTTCATAAGTAGTTAAAGCATTTGCTTAGTTTTATTTGACAAACTATAACACATATGATCTTGTAAGAAATCAGTGCCAAGTTTGAAATACACTGTAGCGATGGGGACATCAAGGTAAAAGCTTAATCATCAAATCTTTCACGTTTGTGTTCACAAATAAGTAATAAATTCATAAAGCTGTGAAGGTTTTGCCTCAGAGGTTTCCACAGCTCTGCATTTACCTTTTTAGTAGTCAGATCCCATTGAACAAAGTGATGCATTGTTACCCAAAGAGGTGTATGAAAGCTGACTGATAACTGAGACCTGTAATAAAGGCGCACCAAGCAGGGATTTCAATACACTGTCTTGGAAAGTGAGGTTTGAGGTTTCTTGCACATTATATTTTCTCACAGTAACTTTAGAACCGTTCTTTGTCGGATTTTTTTCTGATTAACATAATACTTTAATGCCAATTAAACAATGTTTAAGATTTAAACCCTTTGTGTGACAAACCTGAGTAGCGTGGTTGTTGTTTTTGAACAAAACACTAGAGGATGCTGCTGAGCTGTATATTGACTGCACGTAGAAAGTTTGAAACTGATATTGTGAGAAAAAGAACTCGTGAAATGTTTAGTATTTGATTATGTGTAAATTGTATTATAGTGTTCCTTAATAAGCAAGTACGTTCTAGTTTTCAATGTTTCATGCTATTGCACGTGGATGTTCTCGGACATGTCCTGATTGCACATGTGTGTTTTAAAAAGGCAGTATGCACATAAATAAACGTAGAAATGTGCTTCCAGTTGCCATTTTGTGCAGCGACTCTCATCCCCGCTAGAAGTAGACGAACGACTAAAACATATCATGACTGAAGCAGAAATGTGTGAGCTTCATTGTTAAATGCCATTGTATATTGAAACAATTGGAAAGTAATCCAAAGTTGTTAAAAGCATTTTTGTAAAGCTATCACCCAGCTTCGGAAGTGGGTTAGCACAGTGCCAGGGTAAATCGGAACCGGAATTAGGTTCCGCAGGTAGTACAAGCCGGTGAGGCAACGTCTGTGCTATGTCTGACAGGTGGATTTTGCCTGTTTGTTTCCATATGTTAACCGTAGGCCCTGGCCTCACTCTTCCTGTGCCCTACATTTGCTTGTAGCACTTTTGAACCTATGAATATTAACGTGGTCTGTAAGGAACAAGAATCTCACATTAAGGAAGACGTATTTTAGGTTAGCTTGTGTCTTAGCTGAGGAGGATAGTTCCAGCACCAGTAAGGGATTTCTTCAGGGCGAGTGATGTTTTGAATTTCAGAGGTTTCCGTTGCCGAGTCTCTACTCAGTCTGCTGATGATAGTGGCTTGACTAAATAAGGTGGATTTCCCAGATGTAGAGTTTTGCAGGTCCGGTAGCAGGTTTGTGATTCTGGGCTCCATAAGTAGCTACAGTGAGTTTCTGAAGACCAGTTACTCTCTGGTGAGATAAATCAGGACGTGGAGTGAAGAACTTCTTTAATCTGAGTGAGCATAATCAGCCATGCACAGTGCTTAGGGACTGGGCACAGGGCCAATGCACAGGCCGTGCATGACAATGGACAACTTACTGTAAGTTTAAAAACATTTGTGCCCTGAAGTATCTATAACTCACATCCTCGCCATGCGCTGCAAAATACTTCACTATTTCATCACTCATGACTTGTTCTATGACAACATTGATAACATCACTGCAACATCTGAAATGACATCATTGATGACAACACTGCATGGCAGGGTGCGAGTTAGAGTTACTTGAGGGCATGAGTTATAGTTACTTGAGATAACTAGAACTGGTGAATTTCAGTTGTTTTGTTAGTTTAATTTGGTAAGTTTTAACTGACATTGTCATCTAACTATAACATGCCTTTAACATTTGGTGATTTCAGTGAATTTCTTTTTTTCAGTATAAAGCAAGATATATTACAATTCCTAACTAGAGGACACAAATGAACAATTTATAAGAATAAATTGCTCAGGAAAGAGTCTCTACAAACTGTAGCCTTTGATCGACTAAGTTGTTAGTTCTATGCCTATAACTGTATATAAAATCTCTTGACTGAGAGGGTATTGGTGCCTGGAGTAAACCAGATTTCAGTAATGAAGTGATCATCATTAGGTTGTGGTTGCTGTTCCAAAGTGCTGATATGGTGTAGTGAAGTATCGTTGGCATATTTTGGAGGTGATGTTGATGTTTGGTATATTTACCATGCTTCCCTATTTCAATATGTTTTTTGGTATACGGTGATGTATGTGTGTTTAAGAGTGAGTAGGGATCCTTTTGAAGATGGTAGGGTTAGTTGAATGGTAGGTGTTGATGCTGCTGAGTGACATTGGGTTATTTTTGGGTTTGAGATGCAGGTTTGTGTGTGTGTAGTTCCGGCTTTTGGCACCCAGTGTGACAATTATTTTTGCCCCCCCTTGACCTCCTCCTCAAATCCCCCCCTACCACAGGCTAAAGTGCTCCTCATCTCTCCATAGCCCCTCTCACACATACATTGCATTTGTTTTAAAACACTGATAAAGGTTGGCTTTATTAATAAGAATGAATAGCTACCCAAACAAACCTTTTTAGCAACATTACAAATAGAGAATGAAAGACTGGAGGAAAAAATATGGTCCTAGCCTATGTTATGCAGTTTGCATGCAGCTCTTTGATAACAGTTTGTAACACTTACTGTTCTGTATTAGGGTTGTATCTTATGCACTGTGAGCACAAAATAATCTCTGTGGCAAAAGCAGTAATCCACTCAGCTATCCACATAAAATACAGATCTGCATGGTATGTGTTCTTTGCAGAAGGCTTATTCACCCTCTGCACTACTTTATTAAGAGTCAAAAATGCCACTAGGCAAAACTGTGATCAATCTCTCTAGCAAGAACACTAATCACGAGAGTTCTCTTGACATTGCCATTGCTGCCTGAAAGCTGCATGCAGAAGGAACTCTGCAGCAGCTCTTTTTAAATTGTAATTTATTGCTAAACACGGAGCCCCCCTGAGGTCAGCACCTTCTCCCCAGGTTAGTGCCCAGTGCAGCCGCACCAATCGAACCGCCCTAAAGCCAGCCCTGTTTGTGTTTGTGTGTGTGTGTGTTTGAGATCGTGACACTGCACGTGTGGGTGTTGGTTCACTCTGGTGAGTGGTGGTGTGAATGCCTGGAGGAGAGATGCTGCAAGTGTCTCTCGCCAAATGGCTGAAGATGAATGGTGTTTGCAGAGGCTGTGAGACAGCTATGAGGCAGCTGTGTAGAAAATGTCTGTGGGTAGCTAATTGATGTTGCTTTCTATTGTCAAAGATCTTGAAAAAGGTATTGGTTTTATATTTCATTGATCCGCAATCTCAGTTAACAGTGAAAAATGCTCCCATACAGTTGCAACGGGATTACCATTGCACTATTAGCCTAGCTCCCCAGTAAAACAAATGCATTTTGTTCAGCTCATACAGAATGCTATTGGCAGATTGATTAGTGGTCACATCTGCTGAGACTAAATCATGCCCGAGCTCCCCATTAAAAAAGACTCGGTTTAAAGCTATGTTGCCCGTAAGACCATCTATCCCAACTCACAGGATTTCTGATAAAAGAAGCTTACATGGCTTATTCCTAATTTTCTGTATGCTTAGCCCATAAATATATTTTATATTAGCACAGATCTCCAACACGTTCTTTGATTGACAAACTATTCTCTGTGGCTGAAGATATACTTCTCTAGCTTTGCAGTCGGAGTAACACCAGCTACAGTTAACATTATTTTTAAATCATTATATTTATTTGCTATTTTACTCTTGTATTCATTGGTCCTTATTTGTAGTTGTTTTAGTTATTTATTTACTGATGGTGCCATGAAGCCTTGCAACAAATAAAGTTAAAAAAACATAGCGTTGTGAATAACTGTGGGTGAGTGGTAAGATAGTTTCAATTGGATGTGACATGTGGTGTCATGAGAAACCATCCTTATGTACATGGGTCATCAGGAAAAGAGCATATTTTATTCAAATGCCAAATAATGGATTTGGACAATTACAGTAAATATGAGGGGACCAGCTGATCTGGTTCAGTTGTCCTCTCTCCATATTAGTGAGAGAGAAGATGTTCTCTCCCCCATACTATAGTCACAGAACTTTATCCTAAACGGCAACAAGTGTAACATTCCATACACAAAATCCATTCCTTGATCACAAAGGGAGGATTTTTTTTTTTTCCATCTGGGGTTGACTCTTATGAAAGCTGAGGTTCATTGCTCAGATTTTTCACTCTTGAGACACCTTCTGGGTGTACCAGGTGAGTGTCTGGGAAAAGGTTTATCTCAATTAAGAGATCATAGTATGTGCACTTCTAAGCTTACACTTAAAGAACAAATGTAAGTAGTGCAGAAGCTGTAACCAAGTTCTCTGAAAAGTTCACATTCTCCAGTGGATGTCTGTGAGGGGAAATCTTTACATTGAAAATGTTTTCCATGTGAAAAATAAATAAAACGTTTCTACTTGAATTTCCCAAATTAGCTATCTTTACACGTGTAGGTTCTCCCTTAGGCAGATACTGAGCATACTTAAGTCTAGAAATGCACTAGGAAAGTCACAATAGGCATGAATATCAGTTACACACAATTAAGGATTTTCCGCCATGTGTAGGCCTAATAGTAGTTATTCAGACATTTACTCTTATTCAGGACGTTTCATCTCGTTATCCGTCCCTTAGTGCTGAGTTTTACTAATTCCATTTTACCATTGTTTAGTTATGTTTAGTGCTTTATAATAATTTGCTTTCCGTCAGTAAAATAGGAGGTTTGATGTTCGTGATGACATCCTAGAGATTCTCTCAAAATGGAGGTTAAGACATTTGGTGCTATTGGCCAGACACATTCCTGGTGATTGTACCTTTAGTTAGAGAAGCCCTCTCACCCCCCTTTCCACCCCCTATCCACAGCACGTAGAGATCTTAAGGTTGTGCATCAGTCCCCTTGACTTCCAAGCATCCACTTAAAAGATAAACTGGAGGGTAGCTTTTACTGCCACTGCTATGTCTGTGTAATATATTTTAGCACTGCCTTGGAAGTTGTCCACCAGCTTTCTTTGATGGACACAAAAATATTAATGTGGTTCGGTAGGTGAGAGAGAACTCAAACTGACTTGCTCATGTTATCAATACCACAGGAGTTAAGCATTCTCGGGTAGAGTTAAAAGTTAATCTTTCGCATGTAACTCTTTGTCTCGATGAAATGAAACCAGTAGCAGGTCTTCCATTAAACCAGCAAACCACTCCAATTCTTCCTTCATTGGCTGGTAGAATTCCCTGGTGCCCTATCATCACTAAGACATTGGTCGCTGTGACCAATCATCCCCTTGGAGCTTTCTAGAAAATATACACTTAATTACTCCTCCATCGGTTGCACATGTTTAACAGGTACATATGATCTTTTCTGAACACATGACTTCACCAGACACCGTGTGCTGGTCCTTGTGGAGTTCAAAGAAACTTTTCCCTTTCTGTAGAGAAAATTAATTTTGCTCCATGATTCCTGGCTTGGGTGAAAATTCGGTGTAGGGAATGATGGGCCTGAGTCTAAATAAATGGCAGACTGTCTAACCCATTACTGATCAAACGGGGCACCAGACAAGATTGCCCACTTTCACCCTTACTATTCCATCACACAACTGAACCAAAATGTGGCCTGGATAAAGAGGGATGCCCTGGTCTGGGGCTTTAGTTAAAAGCAGACATTGAGGGTTTGATGTCTCTTTATTCCATTGATATGATGTTGTTTCTCCCATATCTGAGATGGACCGGTCACAGGTTGATTGAAATACTAGATCACTATGGAGAGGTTTCTGTTCTGGTTGGGAACTGGGATAAGTCTCAACAATACAGGGTGTTAAATTGACAACTAAGAGGCAACTAAGTTGTGTGTTCAAATTCAGGGCTTTAAATACCTTGGGATTTATGTCACGCTTCACCCTGAACTATTCTGAAAATGTTGCTTATAGAAGTCCTTCAGAAGGGCCAGTGGGACTTTATCATGAAAGGAGTTGTGCTGATTAAAGTGGATGCTCTTACGAAGCTCCTTTTCGTCCTCTAGAATTAGCTTTCTTAAATTCCTGACTAGTTCCTTGAAACAGTACAGTCCCTATACAACCTAGAGTCTTGATGGGCAATTATGTCCAGTCTGCACATAACAGCTGATTGGGTATACCAGACGTGTTTTAATACTGGACACCACATCTGACCATCATAAAGGACTGGCTTTTTCGTCCTAGAAATGACAGTCATACATTTAGAATTGGTTCACCCTCCTTGACCTCATGCACAGCACCCTATTGCCTACCTCTGTCCCCCCCCCCCAATGAATCGATTAGCTTTCGCCAACTGGCACAAGGCATTTATTGTAGTTACTGAAAGCTTATCTGACAGGAAAGCTGCCTTTGCGGCAAGGCAGCTGGCTGGCTCACACTGCAAAACTGCAGGGCTTTAGAATGTGGGATCCCTTTAGGACTTTGAATTTGGGTGATGTTTTGGAGAGGGGGCCACAGGCAATCCTCTAGGACAGTGGTTCCCAACCTGTCGTCTGGGGACCCCTCGGGGTCCGCAAAGCCTCCTCAGGGGGTTCATGACTGCTTAGGAAATTAAATAATATTAACAGATTAGGTCTATATTTTTCAGTAATGACTCAGTGGAGGAGTCCCCAGATTCCAATAATGATTAGGTATGGTCCCCGTGGTTCCAGTAATGATAAAGTGGGGGTCCATAGAAGTCAAAAGGTTGGGAACCACTGCTCTAGGAGTATGTCAAAGGAATGCAAGTTTTATAAATCCCAGTTTTCCAGATACTTCAGCTAAAACATTCCCTAGAACAACAGCAAGTGAACTTGACAGCATTAGCCGACTTCAACCCCTGAAGGGCAAAAATAGTGCTGAAACCATTGGGTGTGCATGCAACTCATGATTATAGCACTCCCTGGTGGTTAACTCCCCACACTCTCTAAGGATCCAGTAGGGACCTGACTTGAATATGTTAGAGGATAAGGAGTATGGAGAGGCCAAGATGGCACCTCCTGAACAGGCCCTCCCCACCTGCCTCCAATTAAATCAATTCAAGTATCTTCATAAGGTATAATAGAGTCCAGAGTAGTTGTGGAGGATGATGATAGGACAGGCTCCCCAAACTGTCAAAGATGCCGATCCACCAGAGGGGATTTCTTTCATATGGTATGAAGCTTCCCAACAACTCATTAATACTGGCAGAAGATTGCATCCATCCTCAACGAGTTGTGGGCCACCCTATTGATCTTACTCCTAAACTGGGGCTTTTCAAGGGCTGAGGCGGTTCATGCGGCACACAATGACCCTAGTCAGCCTAAGTTTTCTCATAATCATAACCGATATTGCTCGATACTGGCGGAAGACTGGGTGAGGAGATCGAACTATACAACCAATTGAGAAAGGCAATCTATTAGGCAAGGGGGTGCTCGGCAAAGTGCCAGAGTATATGGGGCCCCTGGAATGATTATTTCGCCGAATTAAAAAACACTTCTAGTGCGAGAAGGGTTTATATTTCCTACCTTTTACATGCAAGTTTAGTAAGTTTCTTTAAAAACACGAAATCATATTTTAGGGAAAATTATACTCTATTATTTTGCTTCATGAAATCTTTAAACAAGTGAATATGGCTAAGGATTGAGTTGAACCCTGAGCACCTCTAAATAAAGGTAATAGTGGCTCCTCTACCGCAGCGATGCATCCCTCCCATATTTTCCCTGCCAGCTAGAGTCATGACACTATTTAGGTAACACGTGCTGTAAAATGCACAATTTGAAATCAAGAATCCCCATACATCTATTTTGAGCCGGAGCACACTATGGGCCTGATTCTAACTTTGGAGGACGGTGTTAAACCGTCCCAAAAGTGGCGGATATACCACCTACCGTATTACGAGTTCCATAGGATATAATGGACTCGTAATACGGTAGGTGGTATATCCGCCACTTTTGGGACGGTTTAACACCGTCCTCCAAAGTTAGAATCAGGCCCTTTGTGTTCGGATCAAAACTCTGACAAAAATGAGCTAATCTCGCAACTTGGCTGTTTCTTTTGAACAGACGCCTTCGCTGGGATGAGGTCCAAAAAAGGATTTTTTTTAGGAGCTACGCATTTTAATTGATTGTATTGGCAAAATGAAACCTGTCACACAAAATGCCAGACACATAACATTTTGCAAATTCCAAGAAGGTTCTTGGCAGGGTAGGCTGTTTCAAAATGTAAAGCTCCACCCTTTGCTGTGTTGCTTAATATTTAAATATAGTTATGCAAGGCTATTGCTTGTAGAGGCCTGGCATGCTCACCCATTTAGGCGCAGTGTGGTGGACGTGCAAAGTCATACACCTAAATATTTTGTTATGTTCCTGCATTGCAAGTTACATAGTTTATACCTTCTAGGATATCCACATTCACTCCCTCGGGACGTATGCATTGTAATGTGCGTAGGTGAAGGTATGGTCAGGTTCGGACTGAGACAGAACACCCGCCAAGGCACCTAAAATAAAAGTAGCCCCATTAGAGAATGAGAAGGCCCCATGTTTACTAGTCGGGCAGTTTTGAACTAGTAAAGACACGCTGTATAAGTTGTGCAAGGTATGGAAGATTGCATGCAATGTGTTTGCTGCAGTAAATGTGTAAATATCAGGGAATCAACAGTGAAAGCTGGCCCAGTAGACCACGAACAAACCCACAAATAGCCAAAAAAGGGCCCACACACTAGCCTATCAGAACTGCCCATTGGGCGTTGCCTGCTTGCCCTATATGCTAGTTCGACCCTGGTTTTTCCGAAGTCTACCTGTAATTGTGTGTAACAGTAACAACACTACATTACATATGATTAGGGTTTGTGAAATACTAACTTTTTCTTTGTTTTATTCCTATACTTTCCATCCATTTGTAAAATATTTCGAACACGTTAAATCCATTTCTGCACACATTCTGCCAAGAGTGGATTGGACGCTACAGTTCCTCACAGGTTTGGCGTCATTTACCTCACGTCCATGTAGGTGTTTGCTTGGTGCTTATCAAAAACTGCGAAGTGCAAGTCAAGAGGTTTATCAGTGGCCAAACTCAAGCTACAGTTTCAGTTTTATCCGAGTTTGCCTTGCGCTACATTTCAGTGTGTCTCTCTCTGGTACGTTTGGAAGGATGCTCACTTTTGCAGTTGGAATATATTTCAAGTAGTAGGTGTATTACTTGCATTCTTTCCGCGTGTGTACGCGCACACATGTATTTCTTTAATTTTCGTGTTTTATATATACATTTATCTATTATGCCCTAGTATGACTTACGCCTAGATAAAGTTTTGTGAGTAGGTCACAGTGTGCAGATCACACAAAATCTCTACTCTGTTTAGGAAGACCAATTTATTAACTCCTATTTTACCTGGAGATATAACACACAGTGGAGTTTGTGACTTTCCTAATGAAAAACTTTTGTTTGAAAACAACATAATCTAATTTAGTAAAACACTGAGTCAATGCCACACTGTAGTTGCTTATGATACATAATTAGAAAACGAAATCTTAAAAAAACGAATACATTTGATATAAAAATTGATCTAATATCACCATTAGGGAATTATTCCCAGTGCCCAATACAAAAAATATTTATTGTACAATATTTAGTTGTAATCACTTTAACCCTTCAAGCCAAGCCCTATTTCCCGTCTTAATACACTGCAGATGGCCTTGTTGATCACGTCACAAATAAGGTCAGTGTAATGTAGGACACTGGGTTAATTGTTGCAGGTGAAACCCTTCTCAAGCAGCAACCACAATTTTTGTCAGGGTGAAGTCACAAGCAAAACCCAAATTAACCTGTGCTTAGTCTTCTGGTAGCTTGGCACGAACCAGTCCTGCTTAACTTAGAGGCAATGTGTAAGGTATTTATGCAGAACTTCAAACACTAATAAAGTGGAAACATAACACAACAAAATGCCACATCAATTTAGAAAAATAGGGTAAACTTTAATACATGATTTGGCACCAAAACAATAAAAAATCCATTTGGTAAAACCAGAGATATGCAATTTTAAAAATCTAAGTCAAATTAGTGTCTAAAAACACAGTGCCAAATATGGTTATCTGGTCACGCTGTACAGGGACAAATTCACATGTTTAGGCCGAGTGCAATGTAGCCTAAGCCAGATATACGGACTAGGTTAGCCCCGCTGAACAAAGTACCTTAAATCCAGGTTGCGAGGCATTGCAACGTCCTGCATCGAGCATGCTTCACGCAGCATCGGTTCTGGGGAGTTGCAAAATGTGATGTGAAGTCCTACATCGAGGATGCATCATGCAGTGGCGGCTCTGATGCAGGGCTGTGTGACAGTGCTTTGCGCTGTGTCTGCTTTCCCCACAAGACCACAGCTGGGCTGGCTAAGAACCTTCTGGCCAACTTCCAAGGATCCATGACTGGGGTGGCACCACTTGGGGGCAAGACTCACAGCAGATAAGAGTCTAGGTGTTGGGTTCAAGGTGATTGAAGCCTTTTCTGTCCCTGAGGCTTTAATCAGAAGGCCAGCCAAGTAGCCCTTGGACTCACTTTGGTGGTCCTGGGTTCAAGATGTAGGTCCAGTCCTTTTCACTTAGGCAGCTAGGTAGCAGACCTTCTTACAGAAGAGTAGCACAACAGCCATTGTAAGTCTTTTACAGGTCCAGAGGTATACTGAATAGTTTGTTCCGAGGGTTCAACATTTATACATGGTGCCAGCTTTGAAGTAGGGTAAAGTTCTGGAGGGTTCCACCCACAGAAGTGTTTGGGATTTCCTGCCTCCCTGTCCTTGGTGCAGCTTGTCTTGGGGCACAAAGACTAATGTCAAACTACTTTGTGAGTAGGCTCAGGCAGAGCCACTGTAATGTGTGAGTGTGTCAGTTGACACCCCTCCCATCAAGTCAGAGTTGGCCCATCTTGCCAACACCTATTCCCCCTTTGTCTCACTGTGTCTGGGAGCAATTCACAAAGACAGACTACCAGCTACACCTAGTCATGTGACTCAGGAACAGGCTGCAGGCACCAAATAGTTGGGACACGAAAATGCTAACTTTTTCTGACTGTTGCATTTTCGGAACTGTGACTTAAAATCCAGCTTCACCGTTGAAGAGGGTTTTTACTTTACAATTCTTTAGACACCAAGCTTGAATTTCCGACCTGCTCCCAATGAAAATGATCATTTATTAAATGTAATAAGGTAACCCAATGTTATCCTTTTAGAAAGGTAGGCCTTTCAGTAGTGAAAAATGAATTTGAGTTTTTCAATACCAGGACATGTAAATGTTCAAAGTGCACATCCAACTTTTTAAGTACACTGCACCCTACCCTATGGGCTGCTTAAGGCCTACTGTAGGAGTGACTTATATTTATTAAAAAGGAAGATATGGGCTTGGTAAAAGGTTTATTTTGCCAGGTCGAAATGGCAATTTAAAATTGCGCACAAACACTGCAGTGGCTGGCCAGAGATATGTTTAAAGGGCTACTTAAGTGGGTGGCACAAGCAGTGCTGCAGTGCCACTAGTAGCATTTCATTTACAGACTCTGAGTATATGTAGTAATGTTTTACTAGGAGCTTACAAGTAAATTAAATGTGCCAATATGATGTAAGCCAATGTTATGGTGTTTTAGGGTGCGAGCATACGCACTTTAGCACGATTCAGCAGTGGTAAAGTGCACATAGTCATAAGGCCAACAAAAATGAGATCAGCAAAAATGGAAGAGAAAAGGCAAAAAGTTTAGGGGAAGACCACCCTAAGGCTACAGGTCTAACATGTAACATAACAAGATACATTATTCTAACCATGCGCTACAAGTGAGGGTCCTCTTGTGCTCTAAACTCAGCACTTGCTTCTAACAGATTAGGTAGAATTTCTCGCTACATTATTGCTTGTGCTAGAAGCAAGTCTCTATGAGCTTCTACCATGCCCTGCAGTGTGTGAGTGTTTCTGATTTTATAGATCAATTTTCACACTTTATTGGCTCACTATGTTGCTGCTCCTCTGTAGAACCATTGCATTCGCAGGTATTGTGCACTGCCACTCATACATAATGCCCTGTGCTCATTAATTACTGAAGTGGCAAAGTAGGAAACACTGCTTCCTAGATTCTGTTCTTAGCAAACTTCCATGCATGTGGCATCCTTTCCCCTTTTCTCTCAATGTACACGGGAGGGATTCTGGTCACTGGTATATTTTGGACTGAATTGGTACTATCTACAAAATCTGTATAGGGTCTAGGTTGCCTACTCAATTGCTTTCCAGGTGCCAGAAACTGTGGGGTATTTCCAGTGTGCACCTACTTTCTAGAAAGCCATGATATACAACCCTCTAAAACGCTGGAGTATTACTCTGCATTTTACTGTTGGCTCCATGAATAGGGAGGACTGATAACTTCCCACTTGGTAAACACACGTTTCGCCTCACAAACCACTGCATACCTAAATAAGGTTCCAATTTTTGTGTGTATTGCTGTCACTGGTGAAGTAGTAACATAGCACAATGTGTGATCAGTGATGCAGTCTAGTATATGGAGGTTAGAGTTGTGATGCTAGAATTAATGCACTTTCCAAACCTTTTATAAGTCTAGCTTGACACATTAACAATAATTCATATAAACTGTTTTCTAATTATTTGGTACTTAACTTCTGTCACCATATCTAACCTTAATGTTCCTATCAGTTTTGGCTAATATTTACTATGAGTTTCTTCAAGACATATAGGGGGTTATTACAACTTTGGAGGAGGTGTTAATCCGTCCCAAAAGTGACGGTAAAGTGACGGATATACCACCAGCCGTATTACGAGTTCCATAGGATATAATGGATTCGTAATACGGCTGGTGGTATATCCGTCACTTTACCGTCACTTTTGGGACGGATTAACACCTCCTCCAAAGTTGTAATAACCCCCATAGTCCCTTGTCTTGTGTAGGTACTACCTTTGTTTCTTGGCAATCGATGATCATCTGTTAGGTTAAGCCTTGAAAAATCATAAAAATGTTACCAGACCGGCAGGTCGAGTAGCTTGAATAATCTACTCAACCTAACTGTAATGTACTTGACCTAGAAACGGGTCTCAAGTTGTGTGATCCTAGGCAAATATTGTATTTTACAGTCGCCTTTTTCTTCATTCTCCCATGAGTGCACCTTCAAATATGTGAGTTCAGCATTTCTGCTGTAAAAAACAAGTCCTCTTTTGTTTGGTTAAATCCCCTGAACGTTTGCTCCATGTATAATACAAATAGCCTACATGTAGGGTAAACATGATCCATGCATGACTTGCCTCTTAGTTTACTAATAGCTTTGCCATCAGGGCAGGAGTGTTTCTCAGTTTATGTTTAAACACTCACTTTTAATAAATATATTACTAAAGCATGATGTGGTAGTGCACTGTCTTTTACAGAGAGAAAATTTCCAAGAAATGTCCAAAACCTTTCCCACTGACTTGCAGCTTTACTGATAACACTCTGTAGTGTATTAACAATAATCTGTGAAAATTGTGATTCAGAAAACATTTATAGTTTGCACATCACCATGTAAAGTGTTCTTATTTTTTTATCATACAGAAGTACAGAAAAATGGGCTTTCACATCTACTGAAATATATTTTGAAATGTTTGTAAAGTTGACTTATATAAATGTTGTGTGTTAGGAAAAACCTGATACCAAAAGCCTTTCACTTCACATAGGTCAGACAGTTCACCTTACAAAATTCTGGAACTCTGCAGTCACAAGGAAAGTATTTCAATTGCAAGAAGACAAACTGACTTTTGACCTCTGTCTCTGAACACAGAGCAAATGTGACAAGAATAAGATTTAAAGGAATCTTCATTGCTAATTCAGTTTTAGACTGAACAGAACACCAGTTCTTTGTGGAGTGGAATCTAAAAATAGCTTGACCTCATAAAATAAAACTCAAGTGGTTGAATAGATTTTTGGAGCCCTGTAAGGTGTTTTTATGTGGTAAATGGTGTACTCAAGCCAAATCAGCAATGCTTTCCAAAGTAAATAAAGTGCCTTGATTTTGCAGCAAGATAAAGGAACCCTTGATAATAGGTAAACAATGATGGATAATGAATCATGGTGCTGTCCCTGTGTAGGTCCATGGTTGTCTAGTCAACACTATACAGTATTACAGACCTCAACCAGACTAGGTAGGTGGCAAAGAAAGGAATTGTCCTCAACGATTGAGAAAGCACATCCACGCCTGGCATTGGTACCTGGCTGACATAGGGACCAGAATAATCCCACCAGTAGCTCATAAGGGACTACTAACATTCCTATGCTCTGCTCTTGGGATGAGCTTGCCTGTGCTTGTGAAAATATAAAATTGAGTCTCCCAGTCTGAAAAAACAATCTCTGTAGGTCTTTAAGAAAACATGTAGCAGTGAAACAATTCTTTTCAGCACACTACAAACAGGACAAAATAAAAGCTCATACACAGGTCCTCTCATCTAAGACACCAACTCCAAATGTCGGGACAAATGGCCATGTATGGTGAAGAACTCTATTCAATGTTGTCCCTGTTGACTTAGCCTTATTATAGCCTTAGAACCCGCCGTAGCGGACTCTACCGGCTATTAAAGGCCCGCTCCCCGCGTTAAATGCCCGAGCCAAAGGCGAGGGCATTTAACAAGGGAGAGGGACTTTAATAGCCGGTAGAGCCCGCTACGGCGGGTTCTAAGGCTATTAGAACATTCTGCCACACAGGGCAGAATGTTCTATTAAAAAAAAAAAATGTTCATTGAGCCCGAGGGGATCTAAATCCCCTCGGGCTCCATGAGGCTTTGTTTACAGCTGTTGCTGTGAACAAAGCGAACATTGGAATGTTGGCGCTGCGGGCTTTTACCAGCCAGTAAAAGCCCGCAGCACTCCATTGTTTTCAATGGAGCCTCCAGCATTCCAATGTTCTAATTATAGATGGGGGCTCTGAAAAACCTTACTAATCACCTTAATTCCAAAATCGGTGCTATTAGATGACAACTAAAAAGGAGCATCTGAATATATTATTTGGTATTAGATAGTGTTAGAAATGGGGTCTTTGGTTGACAATCAGGTTACCCCCTGTTCAAACAAGGACCCTCACTCTAGTCAGGGTAAAAGAGAATCACCCTCAGCTAACCCCTGCTTACCCCCTTGGTAGCTTGGCAGAGCAGTAGGCTTAACTTCAGAGTGCTAGGTGTAAAGTATTTGTACCAACTCACACAGTAACGTAATGAAAACACTACAAAATGACACAACACCAGTTTAGAAAAATAGGAAATATTTATCTAAATAAAACAAGACCAAAACGACAAAAAATCCACCATACACAAGTCAAGTTATCAAATAAAAATCCAAAAGAGTCTTTAAGTAGGTTTGAAAACACACTAGCGCTGCTAGAGTGAAAATGTACCAGGTGTGCGTCAAAAATAACCCCGCACGGGAGGGTGGGCGTCAAAAATAACTCCACACGGCGGTACTTGAGTCAAAAATCCAGCCGCACGATGATCCGAAAATCCCGCAGCGCAGTTTGTGATCTCCCAGCCTCCGTCAGCGATGCTGTGCGTCGTTTCTCCTGCTCCGTGCATCAATTTTTCGGTCGTGTTTCCTGCGAGCGTTGTTTCTCAGCTGCGGAGCCGGCGGCGCGTCGTTTTTTTTCAGCCGCAGATCTGATTCGCATCAATCTTTTCCCCGCACGGCGCTCTGTGCGTGGATTTTCTTGTCTTTAGGCTGCCAGCTTCTCCTTTCAGGGTCCCAGGAATTGGATGGGCACCCCAGGGCAGAGTAGGAGTCTCTCCAGAGACTCCAGGTGCTGGCAGAGAGAAGTCTTTGCTGTCCCTGAGACTTCAAGCAACAGGAGACAAGCTCTATATCAAGCCCTTGGAGATTTCTTCTCAAGATGGAAGGCACACAAAGTCCAGTCTTTGCCCTCTTACTCTGGCAGAAGCAACAACTGCAGGATAGCTCCACAAAGCACAGTCACAGGCAGGGCAGCTCTTCTTCCTCAGCTATTCAGCTCTTCTCCAGGCAGAGGTTCCTCTTGGTTCCAGAAGTGTTTCTCAAGTCTGTGGTTTTGGGTGCCCTTCTTATACCCAATTTCTCCTTTGAAGTAGGCCTACTTCAAAGTAAAGTCTCTTTTGAATGTGAAATCCTGCCTTGCTCAGGCCAGGCCCCAGACACTCACCAGGGGGTCGGAGACTGCATTGTGTGAGGACAGGCACAGCCCTTTCAGGTGTAAGTGACCACTCCTCCACTCCCTCCTAGCACAGATGGCTCATCAGGAAATGCAGACTACACCCCAGCTCCTTTTGTGTCACTGTATAGTGTGAGGTGCAACCAGCCCAACTGTCAAACTGACCTAGACAGGGAATCCACAAACAAGCAGAGTCACAGAAATGGTATAAGCAAGAAAATGCTCACTTTCTAAAAGTGGCATTTCCAAACGCACAATCTTAAAATCAACTTTACTAAAAGATGTATTTTTGAATTGTGAGCTCAGAGACCCCAAACTCCACATGTCCATCCGCTCCCAAAGGGAATCTACACTTTAATCAGATTTAAAGGTAGCCCCCATGTTAACCTATGAGAGGGACAGGCCTTGCAACAGTGAAAAAACGAAATTGGCAGTATTTCACTGTCAGGACATATAAACCACATTACTATATGTCCTACCTTAACCATACACTGCACCCTGCCCTTGGGGCTACCTAGGGCCTACCTTAGGGGTGCCTTACATATAAGAAAAGGGAAGGTTTAGGCCTGGCACGTGGGTACACTTTGCCAAGTCGAATTTACAGTGCACATTTACACACACAGACACTGCAGTGGCAGGTCTGAGACATGATTACAGGGTTACTTGTGTGGGTGGCACAACCAGTGCTGCAGGCCCACTAGTAACATTTGATTTACAGGCCCTGGGCACCTCTAGTGCACTTTACTAGGGACTTAACAGTAAAACAAATATGCCAATCATGGAGAACCAATTACATACACATTATAAACAGGAGCACTTGCACTTTAGCACTGGTTAGCAGTGGTAAAGTGCCCAGAGTAATAAAAACAGCAAAATCAGAGTCCAGCACACATCAATAACCTGGGGAACAGAGGCAAAAAGTTAAGGGAGACCACGCCAAGGATGAAAAGTCTAACAGATAGCATTCAAACAACAATGAGTAAGGCACCTATGCTACACATTACTAGATGTTTATAACACTAGGAATCTAAATATATTTTATATTGGCCTGTAATAAGCTAAAAGATTACACAAAGTACATTCTGTACATGCAGATGCAAGAGAAAAAACAATCAGATGGGTGTGTTCAGGTTCTTCTTCTATTCTTCTGTTCAAAGCTTGAAGTACAGCCAAAAACATATAGCCAACACGTGCTTTGCCCCTTCGGCCTGCAAACCTAGGGTTTTCTCAAGGCAGTGAAACATGGGTATCAAAAGAAGAGATGGGACACATACAACTAGATGTGTGGTACTTGTTTCAAAAATAATAATTGGCAAAGTTGCTGTACAGGTGTCTGAACCTAAAGTGTTCAGCTAGGAATGAGCAGTAAATGCTTCTTAATGCAGTTCAACAGGTAAGGGAGATGTCCTGTTGGGGTTGCATAAGTAGTTAGCAAGAGTTTTATTTGTTGGAAAAAAACAGACAAATTGCTCCACTAACTATAATCAACCATGCACCACCACTCACAGAATCAAGAAAGAGCTATCAATCTGTCAGTCCTTTCCATGTTTGAGCAAGGTGAAGTTTCCCTTGTTGGACTTATCTGTGATATTCTTCCTCAGTGAACTCAACAATGTGCAAATCCTCTGGTAGCTTTCCATTGTCCTATAAATGAACACCACGCTCTGCTGGCCCTTCAGTACACTTAAGGTGTATCCACTACCCATAGCGGTCACCTCTATCCAGGATATAGAGAGAATGGAGGTTGGTGTCAACGATTTTAGATTCAGAGGCTTAGTCCCTTTTCAGGTGACATTGGTGGGGAGGTGGCCTAGAACACCCCCTGGTAAAGTATGTTCTAGCTTCAGTAACTAGTGTATTAACAGTTCCTGGGTATTTGTGCTTTGTTGCATGTCTGGAAGGCTATTTATATGGTGAATAGTGTCTAAAGGAGGACACCGTTTTTGTTGCACAGAATGGTGGTTCCTCTTCAGGTCGTCTTTGTACCCTGCAAACAAAGCACTTCAGTGGATCTGCTTCAGATGCTAACCTAGTGCAAGCTTCATTAGCCCCCCTCTCAAAAGATTAACTGTGGGTATGAGTGGGAGGTATTACTGGTCTTTGTGTAATTTCTGCTTAAAGGTCTGATTGTAGCCAACTGCCGGATTCTGTAGTAGTCAACCTAACACTATGCTTCATTTTTGTGTTATGGGGTTTTTGGTGTTTACATAATTTGAGGATATGGGATATTTTTGTAATATTCTGAGCATTTTTGCTCAGATTCAACTCTTTGATCCTGTTGATCATTCGCCTAGTAAGATACTAGGACAAAGGATGAAGAATTATAGCATTCGTGAGTATGTTTGGTTTTAACACTTGTCACAGCAACATCACTGCATTATTCATAAGCCTTGCTATACAGTCTGCAGTGGTGCTTAAGTGTTCAGTGGGAAATTTGCAAGCACGTGGCTATACCTTTGTCTGCTAAGGAGAGGGCATTCAGATACCCAGGCAAGCAGCGTGCCATCATTCATACCTTTGTTTACACTCATACATCACTCCTGTCAGGTAGGCATCAGCGCAACAGAACTATGCATATCATACCCTTCAGTTATTTTTCATAATTCAAACAAATTAACCAATTCCTATACCAATCTTAGCATTGTGTTCAGGGATCTGCTGATATTTGTCCTGCCCGCACAAGAAGACAGTGAGTCATCCCATACATCTGCAAGAGATAGTGGCAGCCCACCTTGGGCACTAAAGATGAGCATACCAGCATCCTGCAGTCTCGTGATTGTTACAGTACATTGGATTTAGTATCTGCTTCCTGCGCATCCTGCTGCTTATTTAGGAAACATTTCCTTCTGTCAGGGTAAATCTTCACTTGACAGGCTTACAGCTTCATCTGGCTCATCCGAACGCCCTGGCCGCTAATGCATCTCCAAATAAATCACATTGATCGTGTTCTGCCATAGCGGGTGACCTGCCGCCACCTTACTGTAACCAGTCCCAGAAGGGGAGGGCTTTAACTCTGAGAGACATTGAGGAGGCAGGGGCGTGTGAGCACGCAGCATTAAAGGCGTACAATTATTGAACAGGTGACTACGGGTTCTTAGAGCTCAACGATTCAACAAAATAACTGTAATGAACCTTTGCCAGAACAGCCCTTGGTTAAGCTGTTATCAGGTAGATGGCTCCAACCTGTTGTACCCCCTTAGCCTCAAGAAGAGCTCTTATTCTGTAGCTGCAGCGTGCTGTACTTGTCACTCATCATCATGAGGGTATTAGACACAACACTGTGCACTATCATCTCACTGACTGCTTTTACTCCACAGTTGTATGTACTATGTACTTGTGCCTTATTAATCCCAGTCAGTGCGTGTCAGCCTTACAATGTCCTGTTACATCGACTGACATATAACTTCCGGCTTGCATTACTCACATCACTTTCAATCTTTAGAGAATGGAGTGGACTCATCCATCCTCTTGGACCTTTCTTAATGGAGAGTAGTGCTGAGACCAGACTTGCGGAATCAACTGTCAGAAGCACAGAGCTGTCTTTGTGTGTAGTCAAAATGGCTGTAAATACTCTGAACAGTGGCATTAGCCAGAACAGCACCCCGGAGTACCCATCTTCTGCCTCCGGTTTAACATTATTTTCTTGGACCACGTGTTAACATTCTACACTCCTTTACATGGGTACATTTAGAAAAAGTGCTATTTCCAGATTTCGATAAATGTCTGGTTTTCTCTGAAGTACTTTATTCCCATAGTCATCGCTCAGGCACTTGGGTAACCAAGATATTGGTAGTCCACATTAGGGAGCATTTTCCATGTACGAAGCTATACAGTTTGCAAACTTGTTTAGTTTAATACTGAAAAATTTGATGAATTCAGGATCAGTTAATACTGTCAGCCCAGTTCATATTTTGTTTGAATTTCAGCACACCCACAATGAAAAACTAACTTATGATGAGCAAGGACTTGGGCATGAAAAAATGTGATCATTTTCTGATAGAAAAATAAGTTGCTCTTAAAAATGTTGAAGCACCAATATTGTATTCTAGAGCCAAAGGATAAAATCATTGAAATCTGAAAATGTAGAAACTAAAAATTATAGTATCAGTAAATTAGTAAAGCAGTATTTTAATAACAATGGGAGACTGGTGGGAGTTTGTGTGTTTGCATTTATATTTTCTAAAAAAAAAACAATGGTTAAAGGGACATTATAGTTTGGTGAGAATGTCAGTTGAAACATACCATTTTAAACTAACAAAACCACTGAAATGTATCAATTATAGTTATCTCAAGTAACTCTATAATTAGTGCCCCCGCAATACACAATGCTGTCATCAGTGATGTCATTTCAGATGTTTGATTGATGTTATCAGTGCAGTTATTGAGCATGTCATTAGGGTTATAATGTCTCAGGTAATTAGCCGTGCAAGGCGAGGGCACAAGTTATATTTAGGGCATGACTTACAGTTACCTGACCTAACTATA
Organism: Pleurodeles waltl; assembly: GCF_031143425.1. NCBI lineage: Eukaryota > Metazoa > Chordata > Amphibia > Caudata > Salamandridae > Pleurodeles > Pleurodeles waltl. The sequence continues at coordinate 1,487,541,281 of NC_090444.1, forward strand.
ACTGGTAAATTTCAGTAGCTTTGTCGGTTTAAAATGGTATGTTTTTATTGCTGTTGTCTTCTTACTATAACGCTCCTTTAGCCTTTGTTTTTTTCAGCAAATTTCCAAGCTTTTTGTAAAATTTAAATTAAAATATTATTACAATTCCCTATTATAATAGGCAACCTTTATATTTTTTCAGTAAATCTCTATGGTTATTTTAACGTAAAGAAAGATGTCCTTTCCTGTGCATGGCGTGGGGTTAAATGCCAGGTCCCACTGTGCACAGCCTTCATGCTATTAAAAAAACATTAACATGTGTCAGGGTCTTTTTTACCAGTTTTCAGGTCACATAATACAGCCGTAGAACCAACCAGCAAGGTCCTTTCACTCCAGATGAAGAGCATACAGTGCTTAAAAATATTTTAAGTTCTCCAGGGTGTCATGGATTCAATGACCTGGGAAACTTACTTACATTTTGTTACTGTTGCTGGGGCTGCTGCTCTCCCTCCAGCCCCCAGCAACACAGAACTAAATCAAGCTTTGTGGTGCCCCTGCGCTTTCTAGGGGCACCAGCAGCATCACACATATTGTAAAAAATACTTGCATTCAGCTCATTTTGGGGTGTTCCCCAGCCAGAGCTGTGAATGTGAAATGAGAGGCTACTTAACTCATTTGACATTCACTGTTGTTTTATTTTATTTTTTTATGTGGGGGTGTGCGTCCCCCTCCCTGAGCCATTTCATGACCCCAGTGACCACAACCCCTGGGGTAATCACTTTCTTTTTTTTTATGAGGAGGGGGCGTGTAGCTACCCTCCCCAAGCCACAAAGGGGGACCCCATTTCCCAGGGATGATGTTTATTTTGTTGGGAGGGGTGTGAATATGCCCCCCCTCTCTGGACAACTTATGGGCCCTGGCGCCCCCATCTCCTGGGACACTCTAGTCCCTTGCCTTCGAGAGTGAGGGTAGGGAGAACTTTAACTCCTTGTCCACACTCTTGCAGGCTAGAAACAACGATTTGCTCTCACCCAGCTGGAGCAGAGAAAATCTTCTCCCACCGGATGGGAGTAAACCACTGTATCCACCTCTGGCAGCACATTTGATAGGTGCAAGCAGGGGCATGAGCCATGGGGGGGCATGCCCCCGTGGTCCATTGTCTGCATTGGCTGTGGGTGTTTGCACCCAGGGCCTTTTAATGTGTTACGGCCCCAGGGGATTGGGTCCCTAGGGCCTGTTAATGGCTCATGGAAAGGTGGATTGGGTCCCCAGGACCACCCTCACCTTATATAATATTAACAACACCCCCCGCCCCCCTTTCTCCCCCATTCTGGTACACAAACAGAGGAGTAAAACTGAAAAGGGCAGAAGCTTGTTTTTTTTTAATCACTGCTTTGGATCCGTGCTATAAATAAAAAATATTAGGTCCCCCCCCCGTGGTGGGTGGGCATTTGGTACCCCCCCCCCCCTCCCCCCCCCCAACCAGGCCTAGGAGGGCAGGATATCTCTACCCTGCCCCTCTTTATGTTTTTTAAAAACTTTTTCTGGACAAAGTCCTTGAGTCATAAAATGGCTGGTGTCACATCATTGTTGATGTGTGCCAGCCAACCATATATATTGCTTTAGATCTTTCGGTTCCTCAGATCCTCTGTAGAGTGATATATACATACATTTATGGGTTCTTAGAATACATTTCTACTAATACTAGCACTGTTGGTAGTAAATAGAAGACACACTGCTTCTCCCACAAATGAACAAAGTACTTTGATGGTGCAACACATGTTTGAGTAGAAAACACTGCTCCATCATGAGATCAGAGGCCATATCAAGGACACCTGCCTTGGCTCAGTGCAGAGCTGAGCACCAGTTCTTCACTTGCAGTGTTTAAACTGCATACATTTAAACCATAATTTCGCCAAGTGAGTGCATGAGTTGCAGACGGCCCAGCTTTTGAACAGCAGAGGTGGGCGAGCCACTGAAAGCTCAAACCGAGCCTGAAGCCCTGTTCTGCTGGGGTCCTGTCGGAGCCTCAAGCCCATAACCAGCTGAGCCTTCATGTGGCTTCTGCCTGCCTCCTTTCTTCTACCCAGGATCTTTCGCTAAAGCGAGTGCTGCTGACTTTGGAACTGAGAAACCAGGTTTGAGTCTCTGTGTCAGCTCAAAATCCTGTGATTGTGAGCAAATTGCTTTATCTCCTCATGCCTCTAAGTAGGGAATGTGACTTTAGGCAATGTAACTGGTGCTCATGTAAAGTGCTCTAATTTGACCTTTGGGTTGAGTTCACGGTATAAAAAGAGCTAAGAACAAAGCCTTAACATAAGGAAAGACAAAACGATACCCATTTTCTGGGTGATTTGTACAAAGTGAAACCAGAAATCCTGTAAAAAACGCATCTTCACCTCTCAAATTGTGTGATGTTAGACAAATAGCTTATTTCACCAAAACTCTATTGTTTTTTCGTTATCAAATATGAAAGCACTTTCATATATGTGAGTTCATAATACTAGTTGTGCAAAAAAACTTTTTGTGCTTGATTTAAAGGCTATAAGGTTGCTCTGTATTATTAACTATATATGTGGTCATGAATAACGGTGTGTATAACAATTGTCTTGCCTCAGTGCACAACTAACCATATATGTTTAAAAACTATTACTTTGCTAAGTACTTCTCAGTGCTATGATGTGACGTATTAATGACACAGCATCATATGTGAGAGAAATACACAGTTTTGAATTTTGAAGTGACTTTAGCAGGTTTTACGTGATGGTTGTGCGATTTATAGCAAACATTTTCAGGGCTCGGCTCGTACACTAAGATCCGAGCCAAACCTTTGGCTAATTTATCGGCTCGCCCAGGTCTAGTGAACAGTGAGCACTACTTGCCACTGCTGTCTCGTTGATTCTGTCTTCAGCTCAGATACTAACCTGGAGAAATTCTGAGCCCATCCTATTCACAGTAGACACTGTAACCCCTCTGCCCTGAAAAGCTCTGATGAGCTCTCCCCTGAGCCAGCTCAGCTGTTTATGACACCCCTCACGTGCTTCAGACACGTGGATCATTTTATCACTTTTTATTTAAATTAGGAAGACAAATTAATTCTTAGCCCTTGTGATGTATAGTATTGCGTACATCTGATCTGCAAGAACAGAGTTTAGATAAACCGAAATCCCTGAGTAGTTCTATGTTAAACGTTTTAACACTTTTTTACTGGACAAATAATAATAAAGACAGTTTGACGTTAAATATAAAGTAGAATGCAGCATATCTAACGGCGAGCTATTTACTGTTCTAGCCTCGAGAGAAAGGCCGGATGCGTTTTCACAGGCTGCAGAATGTACAGATTGCACTCGACTATTTGAAGAAACGCCAGGTACGTCAGTCAGTGTTGTTTCAATGTGTTTGCCGTAAATGCATCTTTTGCCCGCAGACAGATCCGAAAGAAATGCTAGTGCATGCTGGTGCAGTAACAATAAATGTCGTGTACTGTAGGTGAATGGCATCTTGATATCAGTCACTCATAGTTGCACTGTAATGCGTACACTGCTGAATATCAACACCAACTGTATCCTGGCATGCTAATATAGAGGGACAAAATATTGGAAGGTAAGTGCTCTTTGAGAAGTATATATTTAGTCTAACTATGCCACTACGTACCTTGAAGAAATATATGCACAGTGTAGGTACATATATGTGGAGTTAGGGATCTAAAATCGAGACTTACCTGTCGATATTTTATTTTCGATATTCTGTCACATCGATTTTGTTAAATCGATACTCAGGGATGAACAACCACTATAATGAAGTCACAGGGCTTTCGGGCAGGCCTATCCTCTCATGTCATAGACCCGGGTAAGCTGAGTTATGAACTTTACTAAATGGAAAGAACGCAGATTGAAGGGAACATAGACAAAAAAACGTTTTTTATTTTTTCAAAACAGATTGAGTTTCTCTTATTTCTCAATGGCCTTACATCCAAGGCAGTTTATCCCTAGACACACCGCACAGGCTATATTAACTACCTTTCCGCTGCAGTACAGGATATCTAGAGGACAGTGCCCTGGCTTGTGACCCGGCTTCCTCACTGCCCAAACAAGGAAGTCCACGGAGGTGAACAGGTTTCACTATTGATAACTCTTCCCACCTTTCCTACAGTCTGAGTAAAAGGCAGCGCCCAGTCAAAATATGGGAGTTACGTTTATAAAAAAAAATCAATTGCACAGTTGTTTAACAATAAAATCACAGACCTGCAGTATGATCATATCTACACTAAAGCTCTGACCACAAATCAGGCTTTTTTCTGATCTTGACAAATGTGCTTCCTTCCATACTCACTTGCCGCCCTACAGTGTGTTTTCAGTTCTGCCATTCCTCTTCTCTTTAGTTACCCTCCTACTTCATGCCTCTCTCCCCACCGCCCCTCTCTAAACTGTCTTCATTTCTCCACCTTCTCTATGATTATTTTCTTGGAATAGTTTTTAAATCTGTTAACGACCCGGCCTATACCTTTCTTCTATCATCTAGGTTTGGGTCCCCTCCTTCGCTCAGACTCTCAGATTTCTTTGGCCGTGACTCAAAATCCTTTTTTGTTTTAAATCATTCTCTTCACTGGCTTCGATGCTATGGACTATTTTGCTGTCTACAGTACACTCTCCTCCGACTCTTATATTGTTTCGGACTTCCCTTAAAGCCCATCCTCTGCTTTACTCGAACAGTTGTAATTCAACATTGCATTATATATCACAACTAAATTGCACCGTTTTATAATCTTATTAATTGATTGCTTATCCTTTGTACACTATGCAAGTCATTTTGAGTAAAAAGAAAAACGTTTTTATTTACAAAGTTGACACTAAAACTAAGTAAGCTGAAAAATGCAATCAAATGTGTACAAAGATCAAATGTAACCACTTAGTAAATGATGGAGGCTAACAGTACTCTTACAGCACCAATCAGGAATGAGTCTGTAATCAAAAACAATCATCATAGAGCAGCAGGAAAGCAAAGATGCCCACTGTGGACTCTCAAAGATTGCCAATCCGCACATTCCTATGGGGCTTAGAATCACTTACGCTGTTGGATGTAAACTGCCTTTTGGTTTGGACAATGTTTCTTTGGGTTGGATTCCACTCAGTTTCTTTCACTGAAGTCTCAAATTCCTGTCCAGTGGCAAAATGTTTCAGATGGTTTCTCGCTGTGCAACCAGCTCAAATGAAGCCAAGAGCACCCCAGCCGACTCTAATTCCTCCAGATGGCTACCCAGTTCCCCTATACTATGCTTTTCCCAGGTCTAGACAGTTTAGGATCTATACCAGTGTAAAGATACCAGCAGACGAAGCCATCCCTCCATACCACATGTACAGCTGTGCCTAGTTCTCCCAGTGCTTCCAATCAAGCGAGAATAACTCTACAGATCACCACATTTCTCTGCAGTCGATAATGACTTCGCTAAGAATATAACACAGTCTCTCTTTCTCCCTTGCCAAACACTCCAATATGTAATGTGGGGACCCCATCATTATCCAGGAAACCTGACTATGAAGTGGATATTTCCAACCTTTCCAATAGCTTTATCGTTCAATTAAATTATTGCCACAATAGCTAATACACATTGGTAAGCATGTGTATTTCCGTTTCCCTCTTCCTGCATGCAGTAAAGTGATTTGAAGATAGGACCGTGAAAAATGAAGGTCCGATGCAACAACACTCATATTGTCCCTCCTGGTCTTAGTCATGACGAACCATAGGCGTGCCAACAGCTAACATTCTGGTGAAGCTAGAAGGCACGTGCCCCGGATAGGTACTACATCATCTCCGTGAGATATGCAGGTACAGCCAACCAACCCAAGTCAAGGGAAAATCTGATTTATTCTAAGAGAGAGTGCCACGTTTTTGGGTAAATTGACAGACCCTCAGCCTACGCTCCAATCCCTTCCTTTGTCTCCTAGGCCCACGGACGGGCCCACTAAAGGAAGTATATCTAGGTCACTAACACTACTGGGGGCGAGAGAAATCTGGACCTAGGGAGGCAGGGGACTTATAAGGGTATCAAAGTACTGCACCCCAATATCGACACTTTTTCTTTTTGCCTCTGGTGTCCTCGAAAACACAAACTATGGAATCTTAAACAGGGAGCCAGATAATCACTTTAGCACTTGAGTCTACGAATAGTGAGGCATAGCATTCCAAGAATTACTTTGAGAGGAGCTGTGGGCCAGAAACTCAGAACTCCGTAACACAATATATAATTTTTAATAAATCACTGACCAGTCAATGTTTTTCCTTTAAAAAGGAAAAGTACTTTAAAACATTAAAAACATGATAATATACGCAATATTACAGAATTTTACAGAATATCAGTGGGAACACCATCTAAAGGTTTTACAAGCTACAAGGGGGTATACTAAAGAATGGTCACAGAAAGTAGGTTGACGCACCTCTAACAGTTTGTGCGCAAATAGGTTCTAACCCCCATATATACCTATCCTAATTATTTGGTGTGCAATTAAAAAGTCAGATTTACTGGTTTTCCCACAAAGTAGTGTTCTACAGCCAACAATAGAAAATAAGCATTTCTTCATTATTAAACATTTAAAGATGCTACCTCTAAAGTACACATATTTTGAATATAGCTTTTAAAAGCCATAACTATAGGCTTTATCACACTTACTATAAAAAACAGTACAAAGCAAAGGGCATTTCAACACAAGTTTTACTTTCTCTATCGAACCAGGTCTTCTAGTAAACCAGTGACCACTCACAAACTCAATGAGTCTATTCATTCTAGTGCCATACCAAAAACTCAACTCCAGAATTGCTTGATATCTACCAAAATCTCTCAGGAGTTCAATAACACAATAACATGGGAGAGGCAGGTTCAAAAATTAAGTGTGGGCTGTGTTGAAGGCCTGCATTGCTCCAAGCAGCCCCCCATGCTGAATCAAACTCTTTTCAAATGATAAGGGTGCACATTGTCCCTCAAGGTGCACCACTAGGAAAACATGCACATTTGTCAAAGCTCTTAATGGGTTTGAAGGGCACGTTTCTGCCATGAGGCATTTTTAGACTCCTTATATTTAGCTGAGAGGACGTCTTTTGCTTTTGTTGAAAGGTTTAATGTTCCAAGCTTGTAGGACTTCACAAACATGTAATCCTGCCTTCAATTGGCTCTTGCACAATGTTCTCCCCTGATTGTGCAACAGTCCCTGTGGCACACAGTCCTTTGGCCTCACGTGCACTGCGTGGCCTATGCCTGTCTGAGGAAGAGTAGGGAAGTCGCTGGCTCTTGCCTCTCTCAGTTGTGCTGTTTTCGACTTGGGGAGCAGAGAGAATGAAGTACTGAATGAGTTGCAGTTCTGGGGAGCCCACTGCTTCTCATGGGCCACCATGATCAGGCCCAAGGGTGTCTCAGACCTTTACAGTGTTAAGTGCCTGTCTCCCAACTCTACTGGGGATTATTTGTTTGATATTTTGGTTTCATGGGGGGGATCCAACTAACCACAAGACCCCATGGTCCTTACGCCAGACCACTCTCTCAGTCACTGTTACTGTATCCCAAAGACATGGCCTTAGATTTGCCACTGGGCCTAAGAGACACAACTCAGCACAAAGGTTGACATCCACCACTATACCAGTGTTTTGGACATTGGGGCTGCTGTACCCCAAATAATACACAACCTCCTACCCACCACTGCTAATGAAAACCCTCACCTCAGAATACAACATGGTCACATTTAAGTTCACCAGAAATAACATTTTGGCTTGGTTCTGCTCTGCCATAGGGCCTAGAAAACTCTTCAGCAATGCACACTAGGAGTTTCCCCTGGGCAGTAATGGTGTCCTCTCCACAGAGGAGACCAGCCCAGTCCCTTTCTGTGGGTGCCTTCCCTAATAGTAACTATTAATGAGATATTGACCTGGTCCTTATCTTCGAGGGTAGGAGTTAGTGTACTCTCTCAGGAAGTGGGTACCTAACGTGAGGCACCATCAATCTCTGCAGAGTGCCACTCAGACAAAATCTGACACCTGCCAATATAAGGATACCCTCCTATCCCTAGACATTGTGTCCTTTCAGTTTCCTGAAATTACTCACATCTTCAGGCAAACTTTTGGTGGAGTTATTCAGCTTCAAACTTTCGACATCCTCCTTGTGCCTGCACAGCTATCTCTTCATAGGATGCACTTTGAGACCATTCCTTTTGCCCCAGGCTGTCAGCATGGAAGATCTTTAATGTACCATTTGCACCCAGACAGTCTCTGAGTCGGAGACATGAACTTCCTACTACTGTCACCTTCCTTGATTCTCATATTAAAATATCTCCGGATCATCAGTATAAGACTGGTCACCTGGAATCCCCTCCAGAGGCAAAGCAAGCAGCTATCTCTTCACACCTTGTACTTTAAATAGCCTCACTTGTCATTTGTTTTTAAGCCACAGGATACTCATGAGACCATAAGGGGTCACCTCACCCAATCTAGCGGTCAATCACAAAAACGAAACCGTAAGCTAGAGATGTTTTAAGTCATGGGCACAGTGGGCAATTATTGCCCAGGGCCCTTATCTTCCAGGTGCCTATTGAAAAGTGAACTTTCTCTTTATCTACCATCTGTTTCTCCATCTCAAACTTCAACATAATATATAATATTGTTTGGCATCATTGGGTTTGAGTTAGCAGAAAATCGGCAAAAAAATACAAATTTGGTTCAAACACGGGCCCCTAAAGTATGACTTGCCCAGGGACCCCAAAATCCTTCAGCTGACACTAAGCTCAGGTGTAGCACCCTGAAGCTGAATAATTGTATGGCATTGCAGGACTACCTCTCATCATGCTGTAGCTGGAGTCTTGAAGATGTTTTGGGCAGGTAATTTTGGTAACCACACTGCAGTGAGTGCAGGCACCTCTGGGCCAAGACAGTGACTTCAGTTTCAGGTGGCAAGTTCACTCCTGTGAGAGCAGGTTACACCTGTCCCACTGACTTCATCACTGATGATAGCATGTGTATTTTGTTATGTTTTTCCTCTGAAGTATCTGTACTCTGCAGGTTAATCAAGTCACATTCTGACTTAACTCCCAACCAAAGGCCCACCTCTATTGCAGCCAAGGAACCTAGAGAGTCTTACAGGACTCTCCTGTTTCTCCCAGGATTGCACCATCATCTGGGTAAAGCTAGGGAGCACAGCACTGCCTTGCCTCTTCAAGGGCACAACTCATCACCTCTGAGGATACTAGGGAGTACCTCACCTCTTCTGCTTGGGGCACACTCTGTGATAGTAACACTTTCAGAAGCTACCTTATTTATGTCTCTACTCTTTGTGCTTTCCCAGGGCAGCCCGGAAAGTTTGAGTATTTAAAGATCCAGCACCTGCTCTCGGACCTCCTTGGGGCCTCATTGGCCACCATAATGCTCCAGGTTTCGGGCCCGAGGGTTTCTTAGCACTTAAAGGCAATTGGAAAGTGACACTGAGCACTTTACAAAATCTCTACACAAATACATTCCTTCACTTCCTTAGACTAGATACTTCCTTGACCTTCCTTAAATGCTGCCAGATACGCCACTACCTTAAAGGAACAGTGAGTGCTTAGTGCCAGTTACTTTTTCTCTCCATCCACACCAGACCATGGGGTCATACTGAACCCTCCTGATGGTCATCTGATTTAAGTGGCTTCCCACAAGACTTTCTTAGACACCCTGGGTTATCCCAGTGGTCAGCAATCATCTGCAACGTAGTGCCCTCAAACTCACAAATTTTAAAGGACCACAAAGGAAAATTAATGGTTAAGCAACAGTCTCTGAAAAATTAAATGCCAGGGCAGAGTCCTGGAGAGATGATGGATTAGGTTACAACTGTGGGCTAGTCATGGTGGGAGTGGTTTTCATGTCCTTGCATCAAGGCAGAAAGAACTATTTCCAGATTAGGACCACAGAACAGAACTTCGACAAAAATTGTTCCAAATCTAAAATGATGTGGTGGTCCCAGTCCTGCTTTGCTTTTTTGCAGAGGCCTTCAAGACAGCCTTCATGTTTCATGAACAAAATGGTTTGCACTCACCCAAGAATTAGAAAATACAAAGATTTTATCACCCTTCTAAACTTCATGCCCATTAAAGACATCGTCAATGCAAAAATCATCTACCTAGGCCTCACAACGTTTACTGTTACCATCACCTACCTCTTAAATGTATCACTTTTCATAGCGTCAGAAGCTCTCTGCTCAAGAAACAAAGTGGAGCCATGACATAATTACTGACATTTCTTGAGCCTGCCTGGAATTGTGAAGATATTGAACACTCCGGTAACCATAAAGTGCCTACCCACTTGATTTGCTTGACCCCTGCCAACATCTGTATCCCCTCTCTCCCCCCCCCACTATTGACAGAGGCAAAACATGTACCCTGGTACTACAATCGAACACTAAATTCTGCTTGACTGACTTGTGAAGTGATGGGAGTAGGTGCTATTATCCTCTTTTGGGTCAAATTATTTCTAACCAACCATACATGTTAAATTAATTTGGGCCCCTTCCTATCAGTTATCACATTTGTGCATCTCAGAGTTCATTCATCTCATCTGTCTTTTTGATAAAGGCATCAGCTATCACATATAGCAACACAGATAAAGAACTAGATGAAGAATCTTTGGAATGTCATCAACCATCCAACTATCAGAAGCACCCCCAACACAGCAATGAACAAATCTGGCCATGCTTGTATAGAAAAAATAACAGTACCCTGCTCATGGACCCAGTTAAATTCCACACCCCTTTTGCCTAACTACAGTACAGGTGCCCACTGCCAAGCCAGTTTAGAAGGTACACTGAGCACCAGTATATTATTCCCCACAAAAATATGTCATCCAGCCCTTCCTGATTGATTTAATAATCTGATCTTTGCTATGAAAACCATCCACCAGGACTATAGAAACAGCATTTAACTGGGACGGTCTAGAAAGACAGTTAGCAAACTGCAAAGTGATCGCAACTACATCACGTGTTTAATATTTGGCTTAAGGCACTGTGATTGCAATGCAACTGCATCTCTTGCTCCCAGTCCAAAGAAAGCCCACATTACTAGATGATTCAGAATCTATATGTCTCTGCGTGTTAGTGTCCCAGGCTATCTAAATAAATGCTTCCCATTGTCCGCAACATCAAGGCACCTGAATTCAGGCATCCAGCCACCTACACTAAAAGATAAGATCTGCCCACATAAGGCCTCTACCCTATAGAACATCTTTCCGCACCCTTGGTGACTCGAATAGGTCAGCCTAAAGTCCCCAAGAAGCCTGAAAGCTTAAGTCTTCTTTTCTACTTATGGTATGGACCCTTCACTCTAGGCTCTAAAGAACAAAACCATTCACCCGCCTCAATCCAACCACTAGCGCTGGAATTGCAGGTATCAGGTGCTGAAGGCCAGCTTTTGACTGCTCCCACATAGAAGGTTCTTCTATTTCACCGACGTCTTCACTGGGTCATTCGAGGATCTTACATTCACTCACCAGCTCCACCGGTGTCGCCAGCCTGTGCAATACACTTTCCTCCTTCTAGTTCTCCTTGCTGCAAGACGCTGTCAGATTTCAGAAATGAAGCACAGACTACTTCCTAAAACACTTATAAAATAAATTTGTTTCGGAGTTGTTTTGCATCAGTAAGAGACTGAAAAATAAGGCCTTTTCTGGACTAGGGATTGTCTGGATTCAAGCCATACTGATGGCCCAGGTACTTCCTTAATGCAGCAAGTGCTTGACACAGTTTAACAACGCTGGAGCTTTTTACACGAGGGTTATTTAACACGCACTGACAGCACTGCTTGATTTCAAGTAGCCCACGTTAGTTTTAATGTCGTTACATAGTAAGAACATCTCTTAGCTCACAGTTCGACCCAGGCACATCCTCCAGCATTAGGCAGTATCCATTCTGCACTCTCCGAGCCCGCTTATTGCTGATGTTTTGTTGTTGTGCTTGGTGGCTAAAGGCGTTTTTCAGAAATGTGTTCTTGCATCATGTAGGCAGTTTCATTGCCATAGGAGAAGGAGTGTGAAAGTATTTACCCTGAAAACATTTTAAATAATTATTTAGATTTTTGATAGCGGTTATTGTCCTTTTATAACCTTCAGTCTTCATGGTCTAGTTGGAGATCAGTTTGTAAGGATCATGTGTGACAATTTGTAAAGGAAGGCAATGTGAGGTGACAAATTTAAGATTTTCACCTAGCTCCAAGAGATTAATTTTGAATTAGATATAACTGCACAAAAATTGCAAATGGCAGTAGATCACATCCCCGAAATAAATGTGCTGAGTACCCAAGATGGTGGTCTAACATTGACCTGCTGGAGAGGTCCTGTGGCATGCCCTACAGCCACTGCGGTGGGGCCAACATGGACCAAGCCCTTTATAAATAGGCGAGGTGGGGTGAGTGAATGCTCAGTCCTGGTGGTTGAGCAGTTACACACCTTTTTAGAGACACCTCTTTTACAAGCAGTCAGCATTACTTTGTTTACTTCCATTGTTGACTTGTCTGCACTTCTATGAGGAATGATTATGAGCTTCAGTTGGCGAGTGGTGCTGAGAGACCATTCTCCGGTAAATGGAGAGGTAACAGTGTTCAGGCCTAGATCACGCCACTAACACACCAACGACTATTTATCAGCTGGAAGCCCCTGTTACAAGTGCCTGGGGAGGGGAAGAAGTTGTTACCGCCCCACTGCAGTACCCAGTAAGTATGTACCGGGAGCAGTTATTATCTTCTATTCTATGATTTTTCTAAGAAAATGGGGCACGACATGCCCAACTCTGTGCTTCCGCGTGTCAGGGCTTTCCCCCCTCGGACTGCTGAAATGCACCCGGGGTAAGAATTGCAGAGGGTGCGGCAATGACCGCATAACCTGGTGGGCTGAAGCCCTAGGAGGGCGGTGTTTAGGATAGCGGGGCGCGTCTGTAGCCCCCGTCGCTTTCCCCAGCTCCCCGAGGGAGACTTCAAGAGAAAGAGAGGCAGGGAGGGCGAAGCGAGAGAATGGATGGAGAGAGACGGATTGCACAAAGAGATCAAGGGAACGGGGCTCCATCACTTACAAGTGTTAATAATTAGTGATTTACCACGGGAGAGGATGTGAATTCTTGAATTTGTCAAGTACGTGGCTGGTGATTTCCAAATACAAAAGTGTATCTTGAGAAAGAGACTACAGGATAGAGTCTACGAAATTAAGCTCTGTGACCCTTTAACCTCTCTAGAGATGAGGCAGGCAGAGTTGGCAGCAGAATGTTCACGCTTACTTGTTTTTTCTCCTTAAATCACAGGTTAAACTCGTGAATATTAGAAATGACGATATAACAGATGGGAATCCCAAATTGACTTTGGGGTTGATATGGACCATCATTTTGCACTTTCAGGTAAGTCTGGTTTTCGTATCGCAGAGTAAACACATCAGCACTGTGAGGGATTCTGCCGTTATGTTGTGTGAACGGGTTTTTGTAAGTTTTCGAGCAATACATTGTTCTAAAGTACATTGCAGTCGCTGTGCTTGGAAACATCTTACATTTCACTGCAGACTTCTTTGGGCCGTGTTAAAACGAGGAAAAGGCTGCATTTTGTACCCGGCATGATGAAATGTTGAATACACGGATTGCCCTGCAGTTTGTCTGTTTGACATCTTGTTTTCTGTGTGTGAAGAGAATGTCCATGCGTTCCCTCCTTCGGGGCTACTACAGATATCCCTCCTGAAGAAATGGTATTTGTGGGTCCTTTGTAAGAAGGAAGAGAAATATCCTTTAAACAAGTGTACATTCGGCTCCATTGCTTTCCATATATAGCGTTGTTTGCACGCAGGACTGTGACTTTTTAATGCAGTTTATTTAGATTCCACGCAGCAGCTTTCGAATTCCCTTCATGGCCAGGGGCACATTACAATCAAGTGCTAGTAAAATTGGCTAGGCCGCTATGGTTCAATGAGGCTCTCCGCAGCTATCCCGCTATGTTTCTCCTCTCCCCGCCTCTTACCTTGGCGCCTCTTCTTGTGTGCTGTTTTCTTGTTCATGTTTGCTTTCGCTTTCTCGGAGTCCGCTGGAGTCCCTCACCTTTCTCTCCCTCACTTCCTCTTCTACCACATCATCTTTGTGTTTGTGAAGGAAGGGAAGCAGGAGAGACATGCCCACCACGATTATTAGCGACACCACCCAGGCTGTTTGCCTTGGGTGAGAAGGGTGGACGCTTTCTCCTTCCACACTGTAGCCTACACTGACAAGAGCGGGAAAAGGTAATACCTCTCCCAGTGTGGTGTATGTTAAGGATCAAGGTGTATGGAGCCCCAGTAATCAGCAGACATGTTGAAGTAAGGCGGATACTTAGCCTTCATCATTTCAGATGCCAGCATGTTAATATATTCTTGAGTATTCCCTCTTACCCTGGAACAACTCATTACATTCTTTATACCCTCGAATAACCTATCAATGTGTTTTCCCTTTCTGTGTCCTTGGTAGACTAGTGTCCATACATTCTGCATGCCCTAAGGATTGGAATTGACAAGCTGAACAGGTCCTTCAGGACTTTCCTCCATTTTGCCATTTCACATCTTTGGTGTTGGGGTCAGGCTCCTCTGTGTAATAAGAAACAGTGGTCAGAATGAGCCTTCTTGATTGCATGCATCTATCCCCAGCCCTGATCTGTGACGGTTCCCTGCCCTCCAAACACTACTACTCGCCATCCCACTAACATGAGTATGAGAAAGGGTGGTCATGAAGGAGCCATCAAGCTGCCTGCACCTTCTCCCTTCTGACTTCTCTTACCTGCCTTCTATATCTGACTGTGGGGCAACCCTTTAGTATCCCCACCCAGTGAGGTTCGAGGTGTCTTTGCTGGTCCTTCCTCCCTTTGGTGTTTGGGCTGTGCTACAGGCATAAGGACTGGAGTCTGGGTATGTGTCACCTGTCTTCCCTTAAAACCAGGCCTCTCCTGTTGCTACCACATGGCATCTGACATGGGTTTGGTACGTTCTGTCATATGACATATCTGGACATATGTGGAGGGTCTCAGACCACTATCTACCAAACAAAGGTTGTACCAGCTCCTGTACTTTCAATACACTGGCAAGTTGTGTGCTGTGGTCTGTGTAGCAAAGTCCCAACTATAGTAATGACACACCTGAACTATGTCAAGGTACCTCCCAAACACAACAGCTGCTGGGGCATTTGGATAAGTTGGAGAGTCAACCTCCTTACATAGAGACATTTGGTCCATCTAACACTAATCCCTCCTCACCTCAGGCAAAGGAGATTTTCTGGACTTACATCACCAACCTTCTGTCTTATGGCGAGCCAGCTAAACCCCACCACATTCAGCACTTGGCGGCGTTGTAAAGGGCACTGCTCATTTCCTTGCACATACACACATAACATCAGTGATCACTGCGAGCATGCTTTTCTTCTGTATAAATATTTTAAAGTAATGGCTTCGTTACACTTATGTGGAGATCGAATTTTTCTAACTTGGCATCAGGCAGATGTTTTTATTGTAATGCCACTATGTTTCCCACTCTCACCTTCCTCCTGCTGCCGTGAACTTGATGAAAAATCAATTTTAAAATCACCAGAAATGGCCCATGTGTGCAGAGAACTTTCCCAGTTGTATTCTGTAGTGGAAAACCCCCGTTCTGATTATTTAAGGTATCCTGTACTTGTGTTGCCAGATGTTGTTAAGCATATCGTACTGAAGTGAGTGATGGGTCATGTGGCACATTAAATCACCCACAATTTATAACATCATCGCTCTCCACGCGGAGGGGAAGTGCTAAAGATGGCCACAGGTCCTTTGTTGTCAGTATGTCTTCTGAGGTCTTTGACTTGACATTGCTGGTCTGGCATAAACTTGAAATTAAAGTATGGGGCTGGCTTCATTTCTGAATTGTAGGAGTGAACCCTAATCATTTTTGAATGTCCATAATTAGAATCCAGCATATGTTGTGCCAGGTGCAACAAAGGACCTAATTTAATATTATAATTGGTGTTTTTAAGGTTTATGCCCCCTTGTGTTTTATGCTTTTTGACTTTTCTCCAGTAGAGCACATTTCAAACAGTTCTGCATCCGTAGCTGTGTATCTTAAAACAACAGTCTTGTTGCATCTGAAGGGACACTCCGTGGATAGTGCCTGTCTCAGCTACGATCATGTCAACGTAGGTGCAGGGGGTTGTGACAAGTAGGTTCTTGTGCCATCTAGGAGTCATAGCTGAGGCAGGACTGGGACAGAAAATAGGCTAGGTCACCAAAATAAAAGTGGCCCACATTTGCAAACCGGGGCAGTTTTGAACTTCTAAAGACAGCTGCATTGGTATTTTGGAAGGTATGGAAGACTGCATGCATTTCTGCTTGCTGCAAGCTCTGTTTTTGTTGCTCCCTGAGTTAATTATTTGCTTTTCAGTTCTTTATTCAGAAATTGTACTCATAGTTAAACGTTCGTGTGACTGCTGATATTTTCTTATTTACCTGGCAGGTATTGTTTTTAAATCATGCTTTTGATTTGCTGTTTTACGGATATTTGTTTGTGCGCCTAAAGTGATAGCTAAGTTTGTAATTTGCAATTCAAAATGCAGTCTAAAACAATAATAAAAATAAATATTTGAGCACTAGGTGTTGCTATTGATTTCATGTGCACAGTACTTGGCTTGGCAGGGTACCTCACTGTTACCCGTGAGGTGCAGCAACAAGTGCTGTAAAGAACAGTGGCTTTAAATATAAGGTTTTTTTTTAATAACTAATCCGACTTCTATTGTGTTTTATTTTGAGTATGTAAACTCGCTTGGTGGCCCAATACTTCTGAGCAGATTATTGAGAACTACAGAAAGTGCCAAATTAGCTGGACCTCCGGATCACAGGTTCTAGCCGCTGGTGTCGATTATAGATGTACAGCAGGACATTTATTTCCATGATGATGTGGCCCTTAGTGTGATTGATAGAAAGTGTTGTGGAGAGCTGCTGTAGGCCCTCCACTTACCATGCTATTTTTTAGAAGTGGCACAGTATTGTGGCACTCTGGGCATGCAGGAGTAATGGGGAACAGTCGTAGGTTACATGGGAAGTAGGGGCTTTTGGGGGAAAGGAGCTTTTACCAAGAATGGAATATACAAGACAAATGAGGGGAAAACTTGGCAGTGTGTAAACACCAGCGAGGGAATGGGAACAGTCATGTGCCACTCTCCTGGGGAGCAGAAACACGAGGAATCCTGCCACCTGGTGCCCTATTACATATAGGGAGCACTTTTCCTGTTTGCATCATGGCGCACGTCTAAATAAGTGCACTGTGCGCATACAGGCAAAATGCGCCCCCAGGATAGCCACAAACCTGTGCTGCCCTGGGGGTAGCGCATTCAAGTGAAATACGGAGTGACTGCCGTGTTTCACTGTGCCAGCGGCAACCCGCCTGCACTTTAAAGAGGGATTAGAGATCCCTTTGCAGGCAGGTACAGTGAGTGATTGCACGTGCCTGCAAAGGGGTGTTGGGGTGGGGGTCCATTGGGCCCCCTTTTCCCCTTTCCACAGGGCTTCCATCAGGGGGCATCCTGACAGTGTGTCACCTTTTTGTGACACACTTTCAGTGTGTCTCCTGACAGATTCTTTACCATTGCACCCAGGCCAATATTACGGCCCTGGCGCAGAGGCAAAGAGATTGTCTCATTTGCATGGGGCCACACCCCATGCAAATGAGGGAACGCCCTCTTTGAATCAACTGGCAGTACATGTGTGCCAGAGGTATCTGTGTTTCAGAAGGGCCCGCACAAGCGTCTGTGGCCCCCTTCCGTAATACCAAAGTGCTTCCGGGTGGCGCACAAAGTGGGTGCACTTCCCTGTTGCACCCCCAGGGCACTTTGTGTAATATGGCCTGCAGTGGGTAAAGTGGTGGGCAAGAGGATCGGACAGGGAATGCTGGCATAGAGTGAGACTGCCAAGGAAAGAGACACAGAAGTGTATCAAGTGAAGAGGTGCAGGAAGATAGGGCTTCAGAGGGACGGGGGGGGGTAGGGTGACCACCTGGCATTGATGCAAATTCTGGACAGGACTGTAAAACAATTCAGGACAAAGGGTCAAAATTTAGGACAAAATTTCAAGAACAAACGTCAGTTTTACAGACACACGCAAGAGAGGCCATGCCTCACTATGTTGTCAGTGCATTTATTTACCCTTTTTTTAACATAGCACTATTTATTCACTGGGTTCTTCTTGTGATTGCCTCCTGGTATGCTACATTCAGGTGTCACATTACGTCCTTGTTCAGTACTAAATTAATGCCCTTCAGTACTGCGGCAAGGCCATCCCCCCTACCCAAATCTACCCAATCTTTCTTGAAGAGAAAGTAGCAGCAAATTTTTGATTATGTTTCTGAACATTATAAAACCACTGGCAAACAGTTTGGAAAACAATACGGTAATTAACCTTATGCTAGTTTAAACAAATTGAACAAAAACATCTGGCTTACCTTAACCGCCTATTGACTTTCAACCTAAAAAAAATTAAAGAGGCAGGGCAGATGGTGTGGGCGACAGTCTCACACCTAATGTCAGGATGTGAGGTACCCACAACTTGTCTGTAGTCTCACAGCACTAGAGTGTATGTCTGGGACTCTACATTTATCTCGCAAGAGTCTACTCTGCACTCTATGATACTGCACCACTCTGCATTACTGCACTCTCTGCCACTCTGCTGTATGCCACTCTACTCCTCTGCACTCTATGCTACTCTACCCCATGCCACTCTATGCCACTGCACTCTGCACCAATGCACTCTAAACAACTGCAATGTACACCACTGCCCTCTACTCTGCACCACTGTACTCTACGCCACTGCTCTCTGTGCCACTCTGCTCCACTCTACATCACTGCACTGACACTCCACTCTGCAACATTGCACTCTCCGCCACTGTACTGTACACCAATCTACTATGTACTACTGCATTCTAGCCACTGCACTCCATGGCACTCTACTCTGCATCACTCCACTCTACGCGTCTGCACTATACAGCACTATACTCTACTCTGCACTGCACCACTCTACACTACGCCACTGCACTCTCTGCCACACAAGTCTTCTCTGCACTCTATGCCACTGCACCACTCTACACTACTGCACTCTCTGCCACTCTATTGCATGCCACTCTACTCCACTGCACTCTATGCCACTCTACTCTATCCCATGCCACTGCTCTCTAAACCACTGCACTGTACACCAATGCACTCTAAACAACTGCACTGTACCCTGCACCACTGGGCTCTCTGCCACTGCTCCGATGCCACTCTACTCCCCTCCACACCACTATGCCACTAACTTTTAGCCATGAACAGCAGCCACTCTGGTGTATAACATGGCTAGAACACATTGGCACATTTCAGTAGTCAGCCATCTTGCAGGGGCCACTTCAGCGCGCCATAAGTGACGCAACAAACTGATTTCTGTAGCAGTGTAATCCCAGTGCAGTGTAGAGGAGTTCAGTGAGGTAGCACACTGATGAAACGTTGCAAAATGCGAGCATGTACGTTTATATGATTATTTTAATAAAACAATGCTCAGAGCTTGGTAAGATAAACGGGTACGATGTAGAGAGATGTTGAGCTTCTTAATTCATTGTGATTTGTCCAATAATTATTTAAAAAACGTACATCTTCTTCAAACTTTTTTAAATGGTTTTATGAATATAATCATATAAACCCTTGCCTGCTAACATTACCAAGATCCCCGGGGGTGGGGGAGCAGGGGGCATCTATGCACTTACCCGGTGCTTAATTTGTAAATAAAAAGGTGCCGGTGCCCAAAACCCTCCTCCTAAACATGCGACTGCTGCATTTAAATGCGCGAGCACCGAATACTGAGGCAGTGTAATCCTGAAGACATCTCGGGCTTCTTTACTCTATTTACAGCCACTACCTACCCCTTCAGGACGCGCCTGCAGCTTCCTGCTTTCTCCCTTTCCGAAGGTTTTCGTTTGATTTTTATTTATCACTTGTGTATTTTGCTCGCAGCAAATGCTTGATGCAGAAAACTAAGTGCCGGCCGTCAAAAATAAGTGCCGGTGCCCCGCAAAAGAAACCACCAGCTCAAATTAAGCACTACCCTTACCTCAGAACTTTGAAACAAATTACTGTGCCTTGACGTGACCTCATGCCCGCAAGTGGCATCCCAAACGTCATTAAGGTAAATGTTGCAATGGAGCCCTGAGATAATGGATATTATAATGACCTGAAGTGACATCATTCAGGAGTGAAGGTCCCTGAGGAGGGAAGCTAGTAAGGAAGGCTAAATGTTGTTTCGTGCTCACAATCAATATATAATGCTCACAGAGGACATCAGCTCTTTTGAATGAAGACAATTTTTATTCAAAAATTAGAAAAATGTAGAAGGCTTGTTGATTCACTGCTCTCTCTAGGTTTTCACATTAAAATATTTCTAACGCAATTAAAAAAATGCTATGTTGTTTTATTTTCCAGAAGGTACTTTAAAGTCTGGGCTGATGCAATTATCCCAGCCTCAAGGCGCCATAAAAACATGAGTGTTAGGGGGTGCAGTTACCTGACAGCAGCCCTACCCTTTTTTACGGTGAGCTGGCATGAACATGTAACAATGCATTCAGCTAGCGTCAGCGAAACATTTGTGGTAATCGGCAGACTATTTACATTTTGACCTTGTTTTTAATCGACATTTTCAGAATAACAATGAAAGCATTTTGTTTGTTATTGTAATTTTGGATCTGTTTACAGCTTAGTTGTGTTTGAGTGAGGAAAAACAACGAGTTTGGGCCTTAAATAGGCTAAAGTAATTTCACTCTCTGTCCCTATGTCAGCCTTTTGTATCAATGAATTGTTTTCTTTGTCCATATGCTACCTTTGGTTGTCAAGGGTCATCAGATTTAACCTGAAGTTTCCTAAGAGAAGTCTGCTTTAAATCTGATTGTTTGAATTCTAGATTACTGACTCATATATTTTTTAATAAAGCTGAAATGCCTCTAAGTCACTGCTTGATTTATCAAAAATAATAATAATAAATGCCAGGTCTCAAGGTATTTCACTTGAGGCTACTTTATGTTGCACACACTACGAGGGCTGCCAAATGTCAGCAACACCGTTGCCAGCTAACCATCACACTCCAACAAATGAGGCAGTTTAGATTATTCCATGTCAGTAAAGCAGAAAAAATGACTTAAACTCTGTATTATTTTACTTTCAGTTTATATTGAATATTCAAATTTTTTAAATGCTGCGTTACTGTGCTTTTCCCAAAAATATAATGACAGTGCCACCATGTGGCGGCCTATTAGAAATAAATGCTGGTGCCGAGTAGCAGTAAGCAGCAGCACAAATTAAGCACTGCTTCAGTTGCCTGCAAAGGTACTTTGGCCTAAGGGGAGGTTCCAAAACCGTTGTGTCTTTCTACATATTTGCGATCTGCAAGTAGTTTTAAGGTCTCCCTTCCTAGACAGCACATGCTTTATTTACTGGTGAGACATTTTCTCAGCCCTAATAGGCTCAGACTCTGCCCATTGCTTACCATTGGTCGACTTCATTGTCACTCTTATTTACCTACTTCTTATTTGTCTGTTTGTGTGGACTTTACTTCCTCTTCATGCTTTTGTCTCTTCCCTGCAGTATGGACACATTACTTGTGCACTCCCACTGCTCACTTTTCAGGTGCTACATTTTTCTCTTTGCTTAAACACTCCATAAGAGTGAAACTGTTTTCCAAATGTTCCGTCATGCACTCCCCTGTCACATTTGTGTTGTTCTTTCTCTGCCCATGTGCTTCTCCCTGCCCCTTCATAATGTGCTCACCCTTGTTGTGCTCTCTATCTCATCTGTTTCACCTCAAACGGCGTCCAGGAGGGAAACAGGGTGACTTGGACCTGGGGTCTGTAAGCCTTTGTCAGGGTTTTGGTAGGAGGGTTTCACTTCTTGTCAGGACACGAGTGTGGTGGTTTGTCTCAGTCATTTACCTCACTGTTGTCATTGTAAGCAAATTCTCTCCATATAAAGCAGTCTGAGCCAGTCCAGAGAGCAGAGTCCAGCAATTTATTGCTAGCTTCTGTTCAATGACTAATGAGAGGACTCCTTTAATGCACCCTACTGCTTCGGGCTGTACGGGATGTTAAAGGTTCTTGCCCCGCTTCCCTGGCCTGTAACTCTGATTCTCTATTAAGTAATGTGGATTCTGTCTTCCTTATGAAACTGTGAAAGAGATCTGCGTGACTCACCCAAGGGGAGATGTTTTTTATCTGGCCCATTGTTTGAGAATCAATTTAAATGAAAAGTATAAAAAAGTCAGCTTTCAATGTATTTATATTTGATACTTTAGTTTTTGTTATACTGGAGAAACTGGAATTAACTCATTTTGTACATATAAAATTGTTTAAGGCAAAAAGGAGCAAGTGGTCCTTCTAAGCCTCAGTGAAGCTGGTGTCTTTCATACAAAAGCACCACCATGAACAATGGGGTGGGAACCACAATGGTAATCCAGGTGGCTAAACAGCCAGTAATACATCCCTGCTTATACTCCTCAGTAATAGTCGCTAAAAACATGAAACATGTTGGGTATCGTTTACCGTAAACAAAGCCTCATAAAGACATGTGGCACAAACATTTGACAAAAAAAAAGTAATAAGCTTAACATGTATTTACCCAAAAGAGTCATTTAAAACAAAAGATGACTTTGTCTTTAAATGAAACATGCTTTATTATATTAAAACAAGTAAAACAAAAACAAAAATGAATGATAAACTCATTTTTAAAAGGGTTTATTTTTTAATGCTTAGGGTGAGGAATAGCCTTACTGCAAGAGTTAAGGGCAAGGCTAGGTGTTAGTACATCATTGGATTATAGCAAGGCTAAAGGCTGGGATGAGGGTAAGAGCTAGGCATAAGGATTCAGTTAAGGATAAGGGGAGAGGTTGAGTAAGGGTAGGGTTAAGGGTGGACTAGAGTAGGGGTAGAGTTAAAGGTTGTGGATAAGAGGTGCGCTGGAATAAGGGTAGGGTTAAGGGAGAGTGAAAGGGATGGACAGGTGTAGGGGTAGGGATGAAAGTATTGGTAACGGAGGCTACAGTAAGGTTAAAGGTGCTAGGGAAAGGGGTGAACTAGGCTAAGGGTAAGGTTCTAGCTTATGTCAAGGGGTAGTGTTACATTTATGTTAATGGATGGAAGTGAAGTGTAGGGTTAGGTTACATTTCAAGGGGTAGGGAAATTGTTTCTATGTGAGTAATTTTTTTGTTTTAAACTGTTTATTTTATTTTCATAAAAGAAAATTTAACATAGTACAGTGATTGTATATTCAGGGTAGAAATTTGATTTAAAGCATGGTGTCAATATGAGGGTTTAAATACAGATGTGTTGGATGTGTTAATATCACTGAGATTAATATTTTTAAATACGATCATAGGGAAATAAAGCATGTAGGAAACAGTGGAATGTGACACGACAATATGCATAGAAAATTGACAGCCGTTTAAACAGAGTCTTTAGAAGTAGAGCCCAGTGAATTTGAAGCATGAATACTACTGGTAAATTGATACGTTTGGTACAGTGAAGGGAGATCAGTAGGAGCATTAAACAGTATCATTTTACATCGGACTCAAGGAAAAACAAAAGCAGAACTATAATAGAGAAAAACTGCGATAACTCCCCGTAGGATCCCACCATTACCTCCCCTCTGCTGTACTCCCATATTGCAGTTACATCCAATAGTATAATTTTCATTATGTGTGGAGGAAGTTGGATCAGCTAGACTGCATATGGAGATTGGTCCACTCAGACGCAATACAGAGAATGCTATTTTATTGTGTGGGATGGCTCGTAAAAGTTATGTTTGATCAACAGTGCCATGGTCTAGGCTGCTTTTAAATTTGGTTAAGATGGTGTCCCAGTAAGAGGCCATAGGGTACTTATGAAGCTTGAGGTTTTCCTCTCTGTTCAGTCTGACTTTCCGCCTGGGTCCAGACAAGGAGGGAATTAGTCCGCGATTTATTGTTGGGGGGTCAGGTGATATCCACCTCTTGGTAATGTGGCATTTAGGTGTTATGAAACCTAAATCCAGAAAGCGAGTGGTAGTCTTAATTTTTTGTGTCTGCAGTATATGCCCAAAATACCTATAACATCAAAGTACACTGTTCCAAATTGGGGAATCCCAATAGAAGTTCACTGTGAAATACAAGTCAAACTAGGCACTGGTGTAGTTAGAAGCCGGTGCTGCAATGTCCGACGGGTCCTGCAAGGGGGCTCTTTGCAGGAGATCTTTTTCGGTCACTGCGTTTTGTTGAGTGCAGGAGTGGAATGGCCCTGCAAGTGAAAAGGAGTATGTACAACTGGAAAGTTAGTTAAAATTGGCTAAAGACCCTCAAAAATATGTATATTGAGTAACTAAAGGGTCTGTTTCAAGGTTAAAAACAAAAATGGGAGTGCCGTAGGAGATGATGTCCCTGCACAAACCTTCCATTTGTTTAGCCCCTGGCGGTCAGTGCAGCTAGTCAGGTGGGACTTGGCCCTGTGCCAGTAGCCTTGTGGCCGTGGGCAAGCCCAAAACATGTGGAGCATATCAGCATTGTTTTGAAGGCAACAGGGGCAAGCTACATCTGTTAAGTGGTAAAAGCGGTTTATTTTTAGCAAGGGTGAGTTATGCTCTGTGTATGATTTATAATTGTATTAACTTAAATGGGTCATTTCTTGGGACTTGAACTGAGCCTCCCAGTATGGTGGC
This sequence comes from Pleurodeles waltl, assembly GCF_031143425.1. Lineage (NCBI taxonomy): Eukaryota > Metazoa > Chordata > Amphibia > Caudata > Salamandridae > Pleurodeles > Pleurodeles waltl. Next base: position 1,487,565,969 of record NC_090444.1, read on the forward strand.
CCATTGTTTGTCTGTACAAAGGCGTCGCAAGTCGGTTTCCCATTGCTGTGTTAGAGTCATAAGTGGTAAGAGGGTGTGGATACGTAGCAAGTCAACTTCCCAGCATATCAGGTGCCGACTGGTTCCCATCACATGGAGGTACTGGATAGTGAGGTGAGTGGGAGGCTCGTGTGACAGATCCCCTCATTTATCCCCCAGTGAGGCCAGTAAGGAGTTATATAGCAAGAACTGACCTGGGGGCAAGCCCGTATCCACTATTAACAATGTCTAGGAAAGAAGGACATTCTCTTGGTATAGCTCGCATACTGCGTGTATACCCGAGGCATGACATGTACTGAGCTCCGTGACAGAGGAAAAGGTGTTGCCTCTGGGAGTACCAACAGTTGCCAATGTAGGTGCATAAGGAGTTTGAAATCGTGTGAGTTGCAGGCGCCTACTGTAGCAGCGATAAGCAACTCCCAGTCGTAAGGGTTCAGGAATCCTAGGCCGGGAGCGTTGGTGGAATAAATGAAAGATGGTAGCTATATTCCAGGCGCGGTGGGTCGTGGCTGTGTCTGTCAGATACTGGCCGACCATCCACTGGGTCACCCATTGGATATGGGAAGCAAAGTAATAATGTTCCTGGTCCAGTACTGCAAGTCCTCCTTGGCTTAGAGGTGGATATAGTTTTGCTTAGGCTACTCTGTGATGGGAGGTGACCCAAATAAATTCTTGTATGTGTTTCTCAAATGTACCAAAAAAACGTGGCTGGGATATATATGGGGAGATTGCTAAAATAGTATATTAAGTGTGGCAATACTACCATTTTCAGGAGCTTAACTCATCCGGTCACCATTATTGGTAGTATGCGCCAGAAAGTCATTTGGGATCGTAGGGACATGGTAGCTTGTGTAATGTTGCCATTGACAAGGTCTATCAGGGAATGGTAGACCAGTACAGCCAGATATCGGAACATGTGTGGTTGCCAGGTGATTTGTGTCTCATTAAGGGTAAAGATTAAGCAAGTCGGGTTTAAAGTGGAATAAGCTTGATGTCGCCCAATTGACCTTTAGTCCCGAAAGAGATGCTAAATGAGTGATTTGTATGAGATCGGATACCATGGAACCCATCTTGATCCTTACCAATGGCTGTGAGCATAATAATTGCATGAGGCAAAAAAACGGGTCCCAATGCTGTATCAAGTAAGAGTGTGAAATAAGAAAGCCCATTCTAGTGAGTTGAAGGCCTATCAAGGTCTAGGGCTAGAGACCCAGTATTAGGCCAGAATTGTCAGGTGTAGGTCGTGATTAAAATAAAAGTGTTGGATATTTAAAGACGTACTTGAGTGGGGACAAACCTGTTTTGGTCCGAGTGTACTACGGATGAGATTAAGGTTGCTAGGTGGTTTGTGAGGATCTTCACCAGGATCTTATAATCCGTGTTAATAGGGCAAGTGATCTGTACAATCCCAGCAGAGTAGGATCTTTGTCAGGCTTGGAAAGGGAGATAAGTAGTTTCCTCATATAATGTCAGCATTTGTGGAGCAAGGAGAGGTGCATAGGTCTTATAAAATTATGCAGGCGGACCGTCAGGCCCTGGAGATCGGCTAGAGGCAAGCAACCTTATTGCTTCCTGGAACTCAGGCTGGGTTCATAAGTTTGGTGCATTGATTCAGCGAAATGCAAGAAAGTGATATTGTGGAGAAAATGGAAGCAAAATCAGATGGGCCTGCACAGGAGACCGAGCGGTATAAATGTGTGTATTGGTTGGTCATCTCTTTGTGTATGTCGAGTTGGGTCTATAGTAACGCGTCGTTAGTGGATCTTATTACCACAATGGGATGTCTGGGCTGGTCCTTGCGAATAAGCCATGCTAGAAGTCGGCCGGATCTGTCCCCTGTGGCATGTATGCCAGCTGAGTGGGCAGTGTAGTTCATGCATCGTAACCTTTCTAACAGTGACATGTGTTCCCACTGAGCTTGAACATGTGAGTGGGATCACGCCTGGATAAGTTTTCATTGTATAGTAGAATGCGTTCTAATTTTGAAAGATCTTTATTGCGGTTTGACGCATGGATGATTGAGTTACCCAGACAATGCTCCAGCATTGTTACTTTGAATGCATCCCATTCTATTAGTTTAGGAGAAGCTGTGTTATTATTATGTTTGAAATATTCAGCAAGGGTTGTGCCCAGTGAGGTGTGGAAGGGAGGGTCTTCCAGGAGTGAGGGTTACAATCGCCAGTGGGGGTCAGGGGAGGAATAGTTGTCTCAAGCAAATTGTAAATTTTGAGGGGTGTGGTCAGAATGGGTTTGGCCCAACTGGTCTCTGTGGGATATGGTGGAGAGTAAAGAGGTGGTCCCGAGGAGGTGGTCTATGCGAACGTGAAGTTGGTGTGGTGCAGAGAAGAAGGAATATACTTTTGTGTCTGGGTTACGGGAGTGCCATATGTCAGCTAGTTGCCAGTGACTGAGTCAATCTCGCAGTTTTTGTGCGTTGGAGGTTGCGGGTGTGCATGGGAAACGGGCAAATGAGCGGACTAGGGTATCATCAAGGACACAGTTAAGATCGCTCCCATATGCCAAGGCAATCCGTGCCAAAAGGATAACACCCTCGATATGTGATGGAAAGATGTTGCTTGTTCTGAGTTGGAAGCATATATCGAACCCAGGTGGATATGACAGCTATCAAGGCAGCCTCGTACAAACAAATTATGTCCTCCCCTGTCTATAACAGTGTCTTTCGCCACAAAAGAGGTCTTGGCATGATCCACAGTAAGAACCCCCTAGCATAGGAGGAGAAATTAGTGGCAAATACCTGGCCTTGCCCTCTGCATTGGAGTCTAGAGTCATCAGCCAGTGTTAAATGTGTCTGTTGTAAAAGGGCAATATGTGTAGAGTGGTGCTTAGGGTGCAGATACACTGAATAATGCTGTGAGTGGGTGTGCATGCCCCTCATCTTCCAAGTAATGACGTTAAGGTGGGTCATACGTGGGAAGTGGGTGTGCATATTGGGCGGATTTTATCCACCAGCTGTGATAACAACCAATGGGCAGAAATAACCATGTTGGGGAGTGAGGGGCTGGGACAGATCGCATACATGTGTGAAAGAAAGTGAGAAAACTTATGAAACAAACAACACTGTCAATAGCAGCAGGTTGGAGGTTCAACATGTTTCCGTCCAAACTGCTGAATAATGTGCTTAGAGTACATAGCCTTAAAGGAGGAGAAGCTGAGGGGGAAAGCACAGCAGACAAAGGTGTGCGTCTCCTTAATTTAGAGAGGAGTATGTGTGAGCCATGATAATAAGTGACATTTTTAGGCAAGCAGTATTGACAAGAGACAGATATAGCACATCATTATGGCCACAGAAATGTAAGAGTTACTGGAAAGTATATAATATACCTACAGTAAAAGGACAGTTAGTCAAACACTATTAGCATAACCTGTTGTTGTGTGGGTCCCGTGCATTGGTCGGCTTATCATTTCAAACCAGGTATTGTGGAGTTCAAATAAGATCTTCAGCTGTCTGTGGTAGGAGGGGTGAGTGAGGGAGTCTATACCAGACGACCAAGTGGCTGAGGAGCTGTCATCACTTATAGATTTAATGGAGCCTTCTTCAGGGTTGGATCCTTGTGGGGTTTTGCATAATGTGGCAGCAATTTACAATGCCCAGCGTTATTCTTGTATGACCTGTTCCAGGTTGGGGGTATGTTTTAGCTGTGATGATTTGGTTGATCGTGATCGACGACCTCAACGATGGTTTGCAGCAGAGTCCCTGGGTGTCTTTGGGTTGGATTTGGGTTGACTTGAAGATGTAAGGATCATAGACTTCAACCAGTCCCAAGTGGCTTCTGCAGAGTCAAAGAAATGTGCCTTCTCATTAGAAACATCTCTCAACTTTGTCTGGAATAAGAGTGGTGTAACAGGTATCCAGTTATCTGTAGCTTTCTTTGACCACAAGTAAGGAGTTTCTCGTCTGCTGAACAGACATTGTGTAGTCCAGAAAAAGCATGATCTGGGCATTTTAAACTATTAGGTCTTTGATTTTGCGAGTTTTATGCAATATAGTCTCTGTCACAGTAATGTAGGAGTCGGAACAGGAATGGCCTGGGGTTGGGGCCTAGAGGTGGTTTTCGTGTTGGTACATAATGGCCATGTTCCACAGATAAGAACTGTGAGAGAGCCATTGGTGGGAGCAGGTCCCGAAGCCAGCATTCAGTATAAGCCTCAGCATTGTATCCCTTTACACCCTGCAGAAGTCCAACCACTCAAATGTTGTTTCTTCTCAATTGGCCCTCTGCATCTTTGGCTCATCACTTCAAGATACGGACGCGTTCGGTCAAGGAGATGAGCGTGGAATCCAATGCCTGGGTTTTTGGCTGGAGTTCAGTAAGGAGTAATTCTGTGTCATGGACTTGGTCTGCTAATTTGCGGTGATCAACATGTAGAAGAGTGAGCTTGGTTGTTATATTATCTATTTTGCTTTCCAGAGACGTACATGTGTTTGCTAGTGACCAGCATGAAAGCAGCACCAGGATTGGATAGAGCAGCCTCTCTCTGTGCTCCTGAGGTCACTGGAGGCATGTTCTGTCTCTAACCCAGCTGTCTTAGATGCCTGGGTTAATATTAGTGAGGTTTAAAATGTGCATATCTTGCTGGCCGTCACAATATGGCCGGCCAAAGAGACATGTGCGCTTTAAACTTAAAGTGAAGTGCCCTGCCCATCACTGCTGTCTGCTGCTGCCAGTCAACAGCAGCCCCACTCCCGCACTGACGCTTGGCTCGGGACGGGGTTATTGAAAAATAAAATGGTAATAAATGAACTTCATTACCATTTTTGCATCTTCGTGCAATTTAATTAGTGGGGCGATGCTCCTTCACCTTAATGGATGGGCCGCCCCTGTGTAAAGCACAAAATAGTCCAATATTGAGTGGTCCCGACTTTACAGCTAATTATCTTCAATGGGTGGTAAGCGTCTGAGACTCTGAACAGTATGCTTGATAAAACACTCTCTGCCTCTCAACAGAACTACTATGAGCTCAATGTTAACAAACAAATAGTCATAAACTATAAACAAAAAGACAGCTATGTTGCTTGACTATATATATATGGGAATTGGACATTTTTCACTTGTTTTATATTGGAAGGTTGCACATCTGAACACAACAGTTCTTACCATTACCATCAAGCGCATTTTACAGCGGAAGTTGAAGCAGACATTAAATCATTTGTATCCTGTACTGGTCCTCTCTTGGACCGGGTACTGCAATGCTGACGATGGACCTCTGCCTGCTAGAGAAATTGGGAAGCTCCAAAGAGCACAGAACTATGTGTCTCGCATCATCATCTGTCTAAAAATATTTGACCACATCATTCCAGGAATGAGCCTTTTCCCATTGGCTTACGGATCGGTCATGTTGACTTCAAAACTTTCTACTTTGTGCACACTGCTTTGAATATCACCTAACTAGATGCCTGTGAACAGCCACCAAACGCATGTCATGCTCCATCTGTACCTTATAAATAATTTGGAAGAAGATCCATGCATTCAAAGACTTGACCCTATGGAATTTCTGGTTATTGTCTATGCTACCTAGGACAGACTTCAGAAAAGTACTAGAGGATCTTCTGGTCCAGTTCTATTTGAAGTGCTAGACATTGGCTTCCAGCTGAATAGTTGATCCTGTTTATGTCTGTGCTTAGTACATTAAACATTGGATAAAGATGTACACTGTTGTATACAGGGTTTTTCATGGTTTTGTACAAAGAGCTCCTTGAGATCACTGGGTGAATTTCTACTCTAGGTCCCCAAGACCGAAAGAATACAAATCAGAGAAAATGCTTTCTCTGTAGCTGCTGCTGCCCAGTGGATCCCACTTTCGTAGATTATATGATAAAAATCTCCTTTATCGACATTCAGGAAAGCAATGAAACTCGACCATTTCTTTTCAGTAATTTGTTGTTCATGTTACATTTTGAGCCTTATTACTAGTTTGAACAGCACATTGAGGGCTTTGTAAATCCCACCACTGAAGCTCCTGGAAAGGAGTTTGAGCACTGCACACCTTAAGATACACCTATGTATTTGGAAACTAAACTCCCTTTAAATTGAATTGGTTTCAATGGCACCCAATATTGTGCTTTGTTCATAGGTTATGTGGAAAGAAAGGCATCATGTAAATCAAGTCAAAAAGCAAGGCATCAGACGACCGCTTCTACAGGACGCCCAGTTTCTTGTGGGTGTTTTACCTTGTTAAGTCGAGCACGTAAGTGCTCTGACCTGTTGTAATCTATCTGTGGGCTTTTAACCACACCCACCGCACGCCCATCACTATCACTGGTTTGTGAGCTTACCTTTCAAAAATCCTTTGTTTTCATTGATAAATGCTTTACATTTGTCCCTCCTTGGGGCGATTTGGTTACTGCCTTGGACATCGAACCTGTTACATGGATAATTGCACTAAACGCCTGACTGCGAGCAAACTTATTTTTTCTTTTGTGTCTCTCCTTCACGCTTATGCTCATGGCGCTTTGAATTGGCTCACTTATGTCAACTGTTTCACTTATCATTTTCAATCTAAGTGGCAAGAAAAGTCCAGGTAGGAATTTACAACGTTAACAGCGCTAACTTGAGCAAACGCAAGACCCATTCCATATGCTTGCTGAGTTTGCGGATTATTGCCATTTTACTGGAATCTGAGTCCACAAATGTGTGCCCATCATGACTGACTGACACCAGGAAGGATCAAGACCCTTCCACCGTTGATGGGTGCGGATTCATCTACATCAGGGCTGTTCGGGGGTGTTCTTGCACATTATGAGTTTGGGGATCGAGTGGTCCCCCACCAGAGCCACCGTTTTCTTTCAGCCTAATAATTCATCACATTTCGATAAATTATAACTTACATCTGCTTTCTTCAGTTGTGTTTTCTAACTACTTCCACAGCCGGCTGTAGTCCCCGCCGCAGCAGTGGTCAGTCACCCACACTCGTATATAAATCACGCTGCTGGCTTGGACTTAGCTTGTTTGCGCTTGCTTCGGGCGTTAGTTTTAAGCTGAAGAGCTGCCACGCGTACCAGGAAGGGCCCCTCTACCAGCCCGGTGCGTGTAACCGAGCCTGTTGGCGTCCCTGACCTTGTATCCTCCTCACCCGTGCACCACACATTTTCTGCATTTCTTTGTGAAGTGCACGAGCTCCTTGACAAGCTGTAGTGCGCTTCGGTGTTATAAAATACACTGACAGCTTGATTTCGAATATTTGTGTGTCCCACCTGCCCCTGCTACAACACGCACTGCTTCACCTCACCGCGCTCCTGGGCATGTGCTTGTTGCTTCTTGATGAGCCCTCGAGGAGACGTGACACGCGCTCCCTGCGCTTTTTATTATTAAATGTTTGGCGAAAATGCGCCCGCCGCGGTGTCCGCGAGCCCGGCTGCACGTGCGCGCGGGTCGAATTTCCACCACTGACTTAATGCAAGGGCTAGAGGAGCAGCGCTTGATTGAAAGTCTGCAATAAATCAACAAATGCAACATGCAGTGGAAGACTGCTGTTTAGTTGATTTTCTTCCTTTTGAAGCCTGTATTAAGCAGGGTTGCATCGCATATTTAGGACGAGCTCTTAATTTCATTTTATCATTGAGGGCAAATAGAAAATACTGGAGCTCTCACCCATAATCTCGTTATGAATTATTGCTGTTATCACACACCACTGACGATTGTGACACCTCCATAGTGCAACATTCAAAGCTTCCTCGTGGCATTCTGCATTAATATGTAACATACATAAATCAAGTTAATATGTTCACAGTTTGAGTTTGGTCGTCAGGTGATATCCTAGTGTGGTGCAAATCGAAATATTTGTTATCGATTGTCAGCTAATGTTCCCATGCCCGCCTTTTTCCAGTTAGGGTTAGTGAAATCCAAGACTGTTTTGGTGTGTTATTTTTGAATCCAATGTGCGTCAGCTTTGAGGACAGGTAGTCCAGTTTAATTCTGCAAAGATCTCCCCATAACACGAAGATCAAAGGGTCCAATCCCAGGGGGTTGGCACAACCTTTCATACTTTTGAGGACAATACAGTGGGTTTGTGGATTAGTAATAAAATACATTCTTGTTGACATTCTGAGCTTTTCAATAGGTAACTAATATTGCCTTAGGGCATTTGAAGTCACTGTGGGAGTGGAGAGCTATATAGCGCCTTCTCAGTTTAGTTGCATCAACATAGTGGAGGGTGTGCCTTCCTGCGACTTCAGTGACAATGCCATCTTTTGTTATGCTGGCTCTCGTTTCAGCTGCTTGAATATAGCACAGCTGAGCCTTGATGTTACCAAAAGAGCAGATGTTGCTTTGGCATTGTTTCGAATTTTGACAGCTATGTAAATCTGTACTGCGCTGGGGGGGAAAGGCTGAACAGAATTACACTTCCTCTGAAAGTAGAATTTTACTCAAGGGAGTGCCTTTGATTTTTAGGGTGCAAATTTGTTTAGTAGTTTTCAAGAAATTAGTGCAACAAAAATGTTTGCAGGCCTCAGATTGAGCCAAATTATCAATCAGATTTGCTGTATATGGGCCATATGTCTGCGAACGGTACAGAAATCCGGTTTTGCAGACCATCTGAAAAGACTCAATTGTTTTTTTTAAATGCTGAAATCCAGTTGGCAAAGGGAGCAATTTTTCCTGTTGTCCAACTTGGATCATGTGACCGAAAGCTGTCATTGGCTCACCAGTCTTGAAGAAAAATATTATGAGTGCCATTACAGGATGTCGGCGGTTGGTATCTGCCAGCTGAAAAAAAGATTTAAGCCCATGTGGAGCATCTCCTGGCTCCCTGGCTCAATTGGGGGAGAGAGGCCAAAGAGACCCCCCCTGCCTTCCACCACACACACAGTGGATTGTTAAAAATAAAGTGCTAATTTTGCAGCGGGGGGCATGGGCTCCGAGGCTGGGTTTGAGTCCCCCAGAATGACTCCCAAACTCTAGGTCAGTGGTCGCAAACCCATGTCAAAATAGGTCAGGGACCCTTGTTGGCCATCCTGCGGGGTTTGCCGACCCAGTGCTGGGCTTGCAAACCCTGCAGGATGCCCAAGATAGGCTCATAAGATTGCAAACTTTGGCAAACCCCAAGGCAGGTTGTGAGAAAGTAGCCTCTTTCTAGCCTTGTTACCCCCACTTTGGGCCTGTTTGTGAGTGTATGTCAGGGTGTTTTCACTGTCTCGCTGGGATCCTGCTAGCCAGGGCCCAGTGCTCATAGTGAAAACCCTATGTTTTCAGTATGTTTGTTATGTGTCACTGGGACCCTGCTAGTCAGGACCCCAGTGCTCATAAGTTTGTGGCCTATATGAATGTGTTCCCTGTGTGGTGCCTAACTGTCTCACTAAGGCTCTGCTAACCAGAACCTCAGTGGTTATGCTCTCTCTGTACAAATTGTCACTAACAGGCTAGTGACCAATTTTACCAATTTACATTGGCTTACTGGAACACCCTTATAATTCCCTAGTATATGGTACTGAGGTACCCAGGGTATTGGGGTTCCAGGAGATCCCTATGGGCTGCAGCATTTCTTTTGCCACCCATAGGGAGCTCTGACAATTCTTACACAGGCCTGCCACTGCAGCCTGAGTGAAATAACGCCCACGTTATTTCACAGCCATTTTACACTGCACTTAAGTAACTTATAAGTCACCTATATGTCTAACCTTTACCTGGTAAAGGTTGGGTGCTAAGTTACTTAGTGTGTGGGCACCCTGGCACTAGCCAAGGTGCCCCCACATTGTTCAGGGCCAATTCCCCGGACTTTGTGAGTGCGGGGACACCATTACACGCGTGCACTACATATAGGTCACTACCTATATGTAGCTTCACAATGGTAACTCCGAATATGGCCATGTAACATGTCTATGATCATGGAATTGCCCCCTCTATGCCATCCTGGCATAGTTGGCACAATCCCATGATCCCAGTGGTCTGTAGCACAGACCCTGGTACTGCCAAACTGCCTTTCCTGGGTTTCACTGCAGCTGCTGCTGCTGCCAACCCCTCAGACAGGCATCTGCCCTCCTGGGGTCCAGCCAGGCCTGGCCCAGGATGGCAGAACAAAGGACTTCCTCTGAGAGAGGGTGTTACACCCTCTCCCTTTGGAAAATGGTGTGAAGGCAGGGGAGGAGTAGCCTCCCCCAGCCTCTGGAAATGCTTTCATGGGCACATTTGGTGCCCATTTCTGCATAAGCCAGTCTACACCGGTTCAGGGACCCCTTAGCCCTGCCCTGGCGCGAAACTGGACAAAGGAAAGGGGAGTGACCACACCCCTGACCTGTACCTCCCCTGGGAGGTGCCCAGAGCTCCTCCAGTGTGCTCCAGACCTCTGCCATCTTGGAAACAGAGGTGCTGCTGGCACACTGGACTGCTCTGAGTGGCCAGTGCCATCAGGTGACGTCAGAAACTCCTTCTGATAGGCTCCTTCAGGTGTTGCTAGCCTATCCTCTCTCCTAGGTAGCCAAACCCTCTTTTCTGGCTATTTAGGGTCTCTGTCTCTTGGGATTCCTTAGATAACGAATGCAAGAGCTCATCCGAGTTCCTCTGCATCTCTCTCTTCACCTTCTGCCAAGGAATCGACTGCTGACCGCGCTGGAAGCCTGCAAAACTGCAACATAGTAGCAAAGACGACTACTGCAACTCTGTAACGCTGATCCTGCCGCCTTCTCGACTGTTTTCCTGGTGGTGCATGCTGTGGGGGCAGTCTGCCTCCTCTCTGCACTAGAAGCTCCGAAGAAATCTCCCGTGGGTTGACGGAATCGTCCCCCTGCAACCGCAGGCACCAAAAAGCTGCATTACCGGTCCCTTGGGTCTCCTCTCAGCACGACGAGCGAGGTCCCTCGAATCCAGCAACTCTGTCCAAGTGACCCCCACAGTCCAGTGACTCTTCAGTCCAAGTTTGGTGGAGGTAAGTCCTTGCCTCCCCACGCCAGACTGCATTGCTGGGGACTTTTGCAGCTACTCCGGCCTCCGTGCACTTCCGGCGGAAATCCTTCGTGCACAGTCCAGCCTGGGTCCACGGCACTCTAACCTGCATTGCACGACCTCCTAAGTTGTTCTACGGCGACGTGGGACTCCTTTGTGCGACTTCGGGTGAGCACCGTTTCACGCATCCTCGTAGTGCCTGTTTCTGGCACTTCTCCGGGTGCTACCTGCTGCTGAGAGGGCTCCTTGTCTTGCTCGACGTCCCCTCTGTCTCCTGACGCAATTTGCGACATCCTGGTCCCTCCTGGGCCACAGCAGCGTCCAAAAACCCTTACCGCACGATTTGCAGCTAGCAAGGCTTGTTGGCGGTCTTTCGGCGGGAAAACACTTCTGCACGACTCTCCACGGCGTGAGGGATCCGTCCTCCAAAGGGGAAGTCTCTAGCCCTTGTCGTTCCTGCAGAAACCTAAGCTTCTTCTGTCCAGTAGAAGCTTCTTTGCACCCACAGCTGGCATTTCCTGGGCATCTGCCCATCTCCGACTTGCTTGTGACTTTTGGACTTGGTCCCCTTGTTCCACAGGTACCCTCGACTGGAAATCCATCGTTGTTGCATTGCTGGTTTGTGTCTTTCCTGCAGAATTCCCCTATCACGACTTCTATGTCCTTTGGGGAACTTTAGTGCACTTTGCACTCACTTTTCAGGGTCTTGGGGTGGGCTATTTTTCTAACCCTTACTATTTTCTAATAGTCCCAGCGACCCTCTACAAGGTCACATAGGTTTGGGGTCCATTCGTGGTTCGCATTCCACTTTTGGAGTATATGGTTTGTGTTGCCCCTATCCCTATGTGTCTCCATTGCATCCTATTGTAACTATACATTGTTTGCACTGTTTTCTAATACTATTACTGCATATTTTGGTATTGTGTATATATATCTTGTGTATATTTGCTATCCTCATACTGAGGATACTCACTGAGATACTTTTGGCATATTGTCATAAAAATAAAGTACCTTTATTTTTAGTATAACTGTGTATTGTGTTTTCTTATGATATTGTGCATATGACACTAAGTGGTACTGTAGGAGCTTCACTCGTCTCCTAGTTCAGCATAAGCTGCTCTGCTAAGCTACCATTATCTATCAGCCTATGCTGCTAGACACCCTATACACTAATAAGGGATAACTGGGCCTGGTGCAAGGTGTAAGTACCCCTTGGTACTCACTACAAGCCAGTCCAGCCTCCTACACAGGTTCTGTCAAACCTTTAAATAATCAATAAAAAACAAACAGGGCCAAACCATAGGCCAAGCCCTGTTGGCCACTGCTAAAGTGCACGGCCAAAGGCCGTGAGCAATAGTGGTTGGCTGTCCATGGGGGTTTTGGGTGCAGGCCAACCCCAGCTTCAGGTGGATGCTGGGGCATACCAGAAATATAGAAAAAAGTGATGGATGGAATGCTTGAATTAATTTTAGACCCTGGCAATTATTCAGGGCCTCATCCTATACCATCATCATTTTGCATACCATGCCACCTCGGTTTCGATCCAGTTATATGCAAATCTGGCTTTTCCCTGCTCCAGTGTGGCCAGTCCAGCCCACACTGCAGGCCCGGTCCTCTCTGAAAGGGCTCATCAGTCGAATATAGCTTAATTCCAGTGCCACAGTGTGCACAGGACCCATGTCTGGGTATAGCCATCCCCTTTAGGCCTCAACACTTAAGTATACAAAAACGTTATGGATGGAATGCTTGAATTAGTCTTGGGCCACATCTCAGGACGCAGCAGTGTGGGTGGACATTTCCTACTACAGCAGGACCAAGACTGATTTGCATATGGCGCTGTCTAATCTGAAGTGGCATGGTGGGAAAAAGAAAGGTGGCTTGAAATGCTTGCCAGTGGATAGACTTATTGTAACCATTTTCCCATTTTAGCTTTTGTCACAACTATCAATATATTTTATTTTATTTATTTAATTGTTTTGTATAATTATGGCATGTCACTTTGCAGTCACTTCATAACACCAGCAGGTTGTTTGGAGAGGAAACCCTCTTGACATGTGGATAACATGTGGGTAATGTGGTTGCATTGGTTGGAAGGCACTCTTGTGCTGGAGGCTTGGGTAGGTTTGTAGGAAACTTGGTTTTGATTGAGGGGATGTAGTCAGTTCTCAAGCAACAACCACAATCCCTGTCAGGGTGAACCACAATAGTCACTAAATTAACCTGTGTTTAACCCTCTGGTAGCTTGGCACAAAAGCAGTCAGGTCAAATGATTTACAACGGACCGAGACACAAACACCTGTCACTGTAGGAGAGTTTGTAGGTAAGATGGCTGCACTGGGAAATGGGTCAGTCCTCTTCACCCCTCCTTTCAGGCAAACTGCCCTATTTTACAATTCTACAAAGCCCAAGCGCCAAACATCACTAACACATTACATACAATTATCAAGTGAGCTCATGGAAAAATCCTCAATATTCAGTTCACATATTCATATTATTTTCCTCCCAAAAAAGTGAAGACTCTTCTGGAGATTTTTTTATGCTGGATCATTGTTTGAAATAACTATGGATGAATATGTGAACTGAATATTGAGGATTTTTCCATGAGTTCACTCAAACTCATGGAATGTATGTAACATGTTAGTGATGTTTGGCGCTTGGGCTTTATAGAATTGCAAAAGCAGTCAGGCTTAACTTAGACACAGGTTGTAAAGTATTTATGCAGTTATACAGGAATACAGTGAAAAATGAATACAAGAAAAATCCCACACTACTTTATGAAATTAGAGATTTTTTAATGAAAAAATTAGACCAAAACAACAGAAATCGAATCAGTAGAATGGCGATATAATTTTCAAAGATTTAGGTAAGTATAGCACTTAAAAGCACAAAGCGGTGTTCACAGTTATCTGGTCGTGCTAGACCAGTGGAAATCCACAAGTTCAGTTAGTCCTGCTGCAGAAGTTACTTTCTCTAAGTCCAGCTCGATGAGTACAATTCGAGGTGGAGGAGACCCCGAGGAGCATGGAGAGCACCTAGGATGGTCATTGATGTAGCACAAAGAGTAGGCGGGCATCACGGATGGTCTTCGCTGTAGAGCGTACATCCTGTCCGGCATCGCCGATGGTTGTTCCCAGAGCATTGCATTGGTGGTCCTCATGGGCTGCCATTGCTGTAGCATGAAATGCAGATCTTGTGTTACCGGTCATTGCTGGTGGTCGCTGTAGCATTAAGAGTTGGGTTCACTGTAGCTTCACATTGGCGGCCGTCACAAGCTGCAAAATCTTGGTGCGAACGGGCATGTTCATGAAAAAAACAAAACTTCAGGATTTCTTCTTTTCTACACAAGAGGAGTTCCACTGATGACAAACAAGGGCCCCAAACCTAGAGAGGCACCTCTCGGGGATCAGGAATTCACATCCAGTTGAGACCAACAGGTCCATTTGCAGGCCCAGTTGCTACAGGTCAGATGGTCAGTTGTAGAAAGGCCTCTGGAGCTTCTTGTGTCTCTGTAGCTCAGAACAGGAGGTCATCCATCTGACCCTTGGAGTCAATCTAGTAGTCATGGAATCAAGCCACAAAGCATCCCTCAAGCAGCAGAGCTTGCCTCAAGCCTCAAGCAGCAGAGCTTACCTTGTACCCTAGGCAGTAGCAGCAGGGTAATCATCTGAGTTAGAAAGCAAGCAGGCCTCAAGCAGCAGGGCAGTCTTCTGAAGTACAAGATCGACCTTCTGGGGGTCCTCTACAGGTCCAGGAGTGCACTGAATAGTTGTTATCAGGGTCCATTGTTTAATATTAATACCTGATGCCAGCCTTTGAAGTGGGAGAAACACATAGACTTTCACCTACATGTGGTTCTGGAATTTCCTTCCTCTGCTGCCCAGGATCAAATCGGTCTAGGGTGACAACAAACTGGTTTCAAGTTCTTTGGGAGTGTGCTGAGGCAGCCTTTTTGAAATTTAAGTTGGGCAGGAAACAGCTTAGTTTCTCCCATCCTGGCAGGATGGCACTTCCTGCCAACAACTAGTCCCCTTTTGTTTTACTGTCTGGAAAAAACATACAAAAGCCAATTGCCAGCCATACCCAGTCACGTTACCCAGGGCACAGGCTGCTGGCAGCACATGGTTAGGACAAGAAATGCCAGTTTTGTAAAAGTGGCATTTTCAGAATTGTGGCTTAAAATCGGACTTTACGGTTATAGAGGGTTTTAAGTTACAATTCTTTAGAGACTGAACTCCGTATTCATATCTACTCCAAATCAAACGTTATCACTTATTAGTAATAAGATAACCCAATGTTATCCTTTTAGAGAGGTAGACCTTGCAGTTGTGAAAAACAAATTTAAGAGTTCTTCACTACCAGGATATGCAAAACTTAATAGCGTACAACTAACTTTTTAAACACACTGTACCATACCTTATTGGCTGGTTAGGGCCTACCTTGGACTCACTTATGTGTCTCAAAAAGGAAGGTTCGTGCCCGACAAAAGATTCGCTGAGCCAGTCAAGATGGTAGTTTTAAACTACATGCAGGCTTCAGAGGTAGGCCTGAGATATGTTTAAGAAGGCTACTTAAGTGGTTGGCACAATAGGCACTGCAGACCCACCAGTAGCATTTAATTTACACACCCTGGGTACATGCAGTACTATTTTACTCTGGGTTTATAAGTAAATTAAATGTGCCTAATGGATGCAAGCCAATTTCATCAAGTTTAATTGAGAGAGCAGATGCACTTTAGCACTGGTTAATGGTGGTAAAGCACACAGAGTCCTAAGATCAATACAAATTAATTGTAGCAAAAACAGGAGGAGTGAAGGCAAAAAGTTTTAGGATGATCCTGCAGAGAGGCACAAGTCCAACAACATTTAAATAAGTGCCCCACTTATGCTACTTAAATGTACCAATAAGAGAGATAGAACACTCGTCTATGTTAAGGGCTCGGCATAGGTGTGATAATATCCTGAAATTATATATTTTTTCAATCAGTGTGACTGGCAGTCGCACAACTAGGGTACCACTTTTACTGTGAGAAGTATGGGAATGCAGGGTGGTAGGAAATATTTAGGGAAAGAACCATACTCTTTCTTGCAGAGCACATTTTTCCCAATTAAAATACATTTTGCTATAATTTGATTATTGTCTCGGTTTCCTCTGGAGGAAACTACAAAAACTGGGTACCTTTAGAATTCCTAAAATGTGGGGGGAAAAGATGTAAATTTGGCCCGATACCTTTTGTGCAAATATTTATGAAGGCTTAAGTGCAAAGTGTCTCAAACATCAAAAAAGGACTCAGTACTGGGGCGGGAAAAGTATCAATAGGTAAAAGTTAAATTCTATTATCAAGGTAAGGCTTGGTCTCCCAATGTAAAATATTTTTTTGCCATGGTGATTGGTTCTGCTGTGGCACTTACATGTTAGTTCATGAGATTGGATTTCTGAGCAAGAACATCCACCCTTTCTGCAATTTCGTATAAAAACGTCTGTTCTTGTAAAATGAAGATCCACACTGAGGCAAAGCGTCCCTCTCTGGTATGTCCCCAGAGAGGAAGCTTTTGATGCTGCTGTCTGCATCCCAAATGAATTATCGTCTACTTTTATTTCTTGTCACTTATTCCCTTATTTGTTCAGGAATAATAACGATCCTGATGTAACTGATGGTTGCTATCTGTCAAAATGATTTATTTGCCTTGTGGTAAGCGGATGCCAGGAATTCAGTTTAGACAGACTCATGAGCATTATATGACCCCCCTCTCCTTGCATGCTTAAGGCTCTCTGAACTTAGCACTAGTGTTTGGACCTTTTTAAGATTTAAAAACCCTTGTGTGAATTGGTGTGAAAATGCGAGCATTGTGTAGAGTTTTATTTGCATGGGCGGATGTACCGAAGGACTCTCCTTTTTAGGGTCGAGCCTGCGTTGCATGCGCTCGCGCATGCGTATCGCAGCGAGACGCTTTAGTGTTTAGAAAAGGGCTCGGAGCCCTGTTGACGTCATTTCAGTGTTTTTCATTGGTTCGTGGGCTTGCCTAGTAAAATCTGCTTGCTTTCATTAGTGGAAGGCATGCACACGTCATGCCTTTTCCGGTGGCTAGCCCTCCTCGAGCGCATCGACCAAGTACAGAAACCATGCGAGGCTCGCTGTTTTCTGTCCGGCTCGTGGACTACTTTTTTGCGTATCATAGCGAGACGCTTTAGTGTTTAGAAAAGGGCTCGGAGCCCTGTTGACGTCATGTCAGTGTTTTTCATTGGTTCGTGGGCTTGCCTAGTAAAATCTGCTTGCTTTCATTAGTGGAAGGCCTGCACACGTCATGCCTTTTCCGGTGGCTAGCCCTCCTCGAGCGCATCGACCAAGTACAGAAACCATGCGAGGCTCGCTGTTTTCTGTCCGGCTCGTGGACTACTTTTTCTCTAATTTACTAGCGCGATTTCGCTTCGCAGAAATCGAGCGCTTTACATAGTTAATTGCACTTTTTCGGGTTACGTGCCTAAATGCACTTTAGCCGATATGTGAAAAGTCGGGTTATGAGTGTACAACGCTATCAGCTCTAACATGAGCAAACGCGAGACCCGTTGCATTGCAAATGCTTGTTGTCTCTATTGTTGGAAGGGTCATTTGTCTTATGCTCAACCACAGTACGGTGCTTTTCTTGCAAGGTTCGTAACCCAGCCGGTGACTCATGGTCTGATGGCGTTCATGTGAGGGTTTGTTAGGTTAATGCTAATCTTATCTGTGTCTCTGGAGAGTATGCTGGCGTAAATGATTATATGGCTTTAGTGCACCGTTGTGCACATGACGGTGAGAGTGTTGCATCTGGTGTGTGCTATTTCCACTATTTGTGGTTGAGATTTGAATGATGGTGTTTGGTGTTATTCTTGGCTTTACATTGTTGTTGAATACTCACTGAAAGCAGAATAATGTGTTCGCAGAGGTGTGCTTTTTCAGTGTTGCAGGGCCTGTATACAAAGTATTTTTAGTTTTGCGTTTGGATGATGAGTGCGGATAGATAAAAATTGTTGTTCTTCAAAACTAGAGTTGCTGTTACATATTAGTGTGGGGTGTTGTGTGTTCTTCTATGGAGATGAGTAATGAGTCCGGTTTGTCCTGTGCGAGAAAGTACAGAGAGAATCAATGCGATCCTCGCAGTTATAGACATACAAACCCTAAAGCAGGTATATTGTTAATCAATACTGAAGTCATTATTAAGGGATTAGTTGCTCTGGTTTTGACCGTAATGTTTATGGCAAGTTTTACAGACACTTGCAATGTTATTTGCATTTGGTATCTTATCAATTTTGAATATGTCCCTTGAGTGCTTTCTTTATCTGGGCACTCCTTTTGAATAGTTGGTATGCTGGTTATGATAAAGATAAAAAGAAATATTGAGAGAGATATTGAATGTGTGTGTATATATGTGTAGGTGTGTGCGTGCTTGCAGATGAGTGTGGGTGCCTGGTGACAATGCCTGGGCCTCTCGAAGAAATACAATTCATTTTCTGTTCGAGCGATGCTAGATAGGAGAATCCCGGGGCACGAAGAATAAGTGTCTCCTCCTCCTCGGGCAGCGTCAGTCTCAGATAACGCCCAGCTGCCTCTCCCGGCTTGATGCATTTACCTGGGGGGCCCACAAGTTGAACATGGAGCTTGTGGGGTTACAGCTACGACCAGTGTCTAGGTGCTTTGGATTCTGAGAGGACAAACATGGCAGGGTTTGCGGAGTAGTGCTCCCAGTATACTGATTGCCCACCTTGGCACTAACCAAGCGTATGGTGATCTGGGTGGCTTTTTGAATGTTTGCCTTTAGAAAAAAGGAGCCTGTACATTTTATGTATGCTAACCCCCTGCAGAAAGGAGAAAAGTGGCTTTTTTATACAATCCTCACTCGCCAGGGTTGCCTCTTGGTGGCATGCATCATCATACACAAATAAAGCAAAGCTTTCACTTCATAGGTCTTCCAGTGGCAAGGTGAGCCTGTAGTCACACTTGCATCAAGGCATCCCCTCAGGCCTATTCACCTAAAGAAACTGCATCAGGCCTGCATTTTAAAGTTTTGCTTTATTTATGTTGCCAAGCAGTAACACCAAGTAAGTGTTAACTTTTTCTTAGCATGCAGAGCATGTGTAGTTACTCTGCGCCATCACTCTTTTAGTAGTGGAATCAGGGAATAAGATCCTTGGCCCTGAGAAAAGCCATGGGGATTGGCTTGAAACATGTAGACCTATAGAAAGGAAGGGGTATTGGTACCCACACTTTCTACTTTACTCCCTACTTTTTAATCATACCACCTGGGGGACAAATTTAAGCATAGCTCATCTACCAGACAGGTATGTTTAACTGTTTACCATATATAAGTAAACTTCCATGAAGGATGTCTCAACATAGATGGGAGACAACTGCCTAAAACTCAACACCGACAAGACCGAAGTCCCCATGTTCGGCAATCACTCAGCTGTCTGGAACGACTCATGGTGGCCAGCGGAACTCAGACCCACACCAAAAGATCATGCCCGCAACCTCAGCATCATCCTTGACAGCAAACTCTCCTTGAAGCGATAGGTCAGCGTCATAGCCTCTGCCTGCTACCATACACTCTACCTGCTATGAAAAATCTTCAAGTGGCTCCCCATCAACACAAGGAAAACAGTCACATATTAGAGATGGAGGAGCACCAATGAAATTTCCCAAAAATGTGAGAACATCCAAGTATGTTGCTGCAATATAGCTTTTATTAGCTTCAATACGCCAAATGGAAACCAGCCATCGTGTTTCGTTCACCATCCATGAACTTCATCAGTGCCCTTCTGCTGATCTTGCTCACACTCTGTTCACCTTCTTGAATGTGTGTGTTTTAAATGTGGCTTCTACCCAGTTGTCTCAGCGGCATGAAGCCTCCTGCATGACCACGTGCCTTGTTCTCCCTTTCCTCCCCACCATGTTACAGCCGGGAAGAGACAAGATGGAGGACTGTTGGGAGCACAACTTAAAAGACACACAGTGAACAAGGGGGAGGTGTGGTTGCCTTTGGCTCGCTGTTCCAGTTTAATCACGTTTACAAGGAAAACAGTGACGCATGCCCTCATCACCAGCAGGTTGGACTACGGGAATGCACTATACGCAGGCACCTCAAACAAACTCACGCAGAGACTCCAGTCGATCCAGAAATCAGCTGCCAGTGACTCTCAACTTCCCTAAAAGAGCACACAGCACCTGAAAGACCTCCACTGGCTCCCGGGCCAAAAAAGATGCCAATTCAAGCTTATCACCCATGCCTACAAAGCCCTCCACGGCCATGGACCTGCCTACCTGAACCGCCGACTACAATCTCACCACCCTGCCAGGAATCTCCGCTCCGCTCCGCACACCTCGCACAAATCCCCCGTGCATGCCACTTGTGCACTGGAAGATGCTTCTTTTCCCATCTCGCTGCCAAGACCTGGAACACCCTGCCCCTCCGCACCGCATCCACGCTGACAGACTTCAGAATGAAGTTAAAGACCCGTCTGTTTGAATGAGTCCCGCAGCAAGCGCCTGGATACTCTTGCGGGTGACAAGCTGTAATCTACAAATACAACTTGATATATAAAAAACCCTCCTACTCGTATTTTTCATCATTAAGAGCAGATGTTCAGTGCTCCCATGTAATTCGCAGGTTGTAGCACGCCCTGTTCCACAGCAGGACAGGATGAACCCTATAATGAAGCATGCCTGGTGGGTGGGGGTTATATAAAAAAGCCCAGTGGTTTTTCTCCACCCTTCAAGAGGTTAGCACACGTAGTATGGACGGGCTTCTTTTTTCTGAATGTACACACAATTAGGAGGACAAGCCCTTCTGGGATAGTCCTCTTATCTCCCCATTTCTTGTGAGGTACATGAGTGTATGGCCTAATCCTGGGTTGCCTGTGTCTTTGTAGTGAAGCCCGTATGTTGTTGTCTCAAGCATGGCTTTGGCTCGCATTAAATCACATTTATGATGTGCAAAGGAGTGTATAGGGCAGACATGTATGTGTGTCTTCAGCTTTTGTATTTCAGGATCTTGACCTGCCAGGGGAGAATGATGTTATGGGAGGAAAGGTTCACAGTGCAAACCCTTGTCTGTTTGGATTTTAGTTTTCATTTTCATGTTAGGTTGCAGTTGGTGGGAGAGTGAGCTCAGTACAAAGCTCTGTAGTGTAGTGTGATGTACTGTGTTTGTTGGGAGAGACCAGCATGGCAGGCATCCATGGGGGAATAGGCAAAGTAATACTTTAAACTGTTAACAGGGAAAATCATGAGCACGAGCGGTTGAGTGAGTGAGCAAGCAATGGAATGGATGTCCACAGTGTATCTGGCAGCTAGTATAGGGAGCGGAAAGGTAAGCAGGATTATCTTTATAAGTGACTCTTTTTGCTGCCAGATAGATAATCGCTGTGAAGGCACAGATCGTTATTAAAGTAATCTAAATGAGAAAGGATGGGAATTCAGAAAAATATTTGATAATGGTGGGCAACAAAAACAATTTGAAGCAGCCTAGCACAGGATGATAATCCCAGAAGCCAAGAAATGGCCCTGACATAGTAAGGCAATGGATGATTAAGGTGCTAATGTGCACAGTGTGCAGCACGGATGGGTTCTGGGGTGGTAGGGGATCCAGTAGTCGGTATTTTGCCTGGACGTACAAGCGTGAGGAAAAGTTAGCCAATAGCAGACAGGGCGCCTATAGTAACAAAGCATAATAGGCACTGTAGCATTTCTACCCTAATGGCTGTGCTCATTTACATGGTTAGGTAAAAAGTACCTTTTCAGTTGGCTGTGAACCTCACTGCAACTAAATAGCAATAGTAATTACACGAATAGGCAGACACGGATGCAGCCAGCAGCCATAGTGGTAATCAGGAGTACTGTTTTCACTTATCACGGATCCCGTGTATGGCTTCCATTATGACACATTATTCACTCACAGATTTATTGGATTATTATCTCTTGACAAGTGATAATTACACTTGGATTTTAGATTTTTCCCTTGTAAATTGAGTTATTTGATTGCTGTATTCATGACTCAGCGCAATATGCCAGCCGGTGCCAGTTAAGTAGAATGCCTTGGACGGGTGAGCCAGGCTGAAATTATGAATACTTAACGCAAGAAATTGACTGCTTGAAACAGGTCAATTGTAGATCAATGGACATACTACAGAAAGTGCCCTAGGGAACAATGGGCTTTTGTATCTGTTTTGCTACCCTAGAAACCTGTAGTGTCACAGACACTTGTGCCGCCCCTTCATTAATATGCACATTTTTGTGGCAGCATGGTCCATTATGGCCATTGATCGTGGAGACATGGCCAAACACAAATGAGGGAGCACTCTGCCTCTGCACCGGCTCTGTAGTACAGATGTGAGTTCAGGGAACCATCATCCACCACAGTGTGCACCAATTGTGTATAAAGTTTTGTAGTGTGAGTGTGCACCCGGATTATGATGGACTCCCAGGGATTATCCAAGTAATCCTCTGTAGGTACCTGCGTCACATTTTGCTCCCACCTGCAGGGGGATCCGTGGCCACCTTGGATTGAAGGGTGGACCATTAGCTTCAAAGCTGCTGGTCTACCATTCAGTGCTGCCCTATCCCTATGCAGGCACAAATGTAAACCTGCAGTGGACACAGCACTTCTTACTTTTGTAATTTTTGCAGTCGCCTGACACAAAACAAACCTGTTCGTTGTATTTTGTTCTTACAGTAGTTAGACTTGAACCTTCATTCTGACTTGTCTTCACTTCTGCCAAAGCTGGCCAACACCCACCAATCAAGGTATAGCCTCACCATTAGAAACAAATATATTTGTGGGATAAAAATAGAATATGTTTATACTCCAGTACTTTTTCATTTGTTTGTGTCGCAGTGATGGAGATCCTATTCACAGATGCAAGTTTCTCTACCCGCTGCAGAGCAGGCTAAGATGGTGATTCTTACCTAACTAGGTATTGAGTTAGAAGCAGCTTGCCAAAGTGGAATGAACAGGTGAAGTTATTCAGGTTGCCTCCTCCAGCTAGACACACTGAAGATCTCATGACATGTGCAGACAGGTCATTTTAATGCATTTGGGTTTAATGTATGCCAACCTGCTTTGGATGAAATTGATCCACTTGAGCACCATGTAGGGAATGCTCAGATCGTCTAAGCAGACAAGAATGCTTAGAATGTGGGCACGAGCTCCTGCTGTTTGCCTACATTAAGAGTTCAGTGAGAGTGTGCAGAAATGTGCCGTTGCCGGATGGGCAATACTTAGCAGCTGATATCCTCGTGGCAAGGCTGTTAACCACCCTTAACCCTCTGAACAGAGGGCGGGAGAAATAATGGTTAAATAATGATCATAGTCCGTGGAATCCAATGGAACTAACATTCCAATGCGTGTGCTATTAGGCAGACTGCGGTATCAAAACACGTGTATGTTTTAGAAATGCAGCATCCTCAGTGTGACATCACAGAAAGGCAGTAAAGCATAAAGTGCCTACAATTCTATTAAAAGGCATTGGATTACCAGATCACCTCCGTCCTGCTTGTATGTATAGAATTTGGGAAGCACACACAATAATTACTACGCGCTTGCTAATATAAAAAGAGAATTCATTTTCACCAGATTCAAAATATACGGTAATGCTGCTCAGTGCGTTTCTCAAACAGTGTTTTATGCTCCCGTCTATATTCACACCAAGGTCACGACAACAAAATTGTATTTATAGCCTTTTAAACGCATCAACAAAGGGCCACAGTGAGCAGAAAAGGCCAATGCTAAAACCTCGAATTGGATACATATTAGATTCTTTGAGCCGTTGACTTTACAAAATGCCTTTCAATGACAGTAAGTGCCGCCATCTCGGACTGTACCGCCACTGTTTGCCCTCGATATGCACTGCCAGCTGATGGTCTCAAAGGTTGCTACATATTTTCCAAGTCTATCTCCCTGGCCCTGCCAAATGAAACAGGAAATAGAATTCCAGTCGCCGGTGCTGCTGCGTCATAGCTGTGACAGCTCATCTGGAGTGCCACAAACTTCAGCACAGAGGCAGTGACACTTGGCCTAAGTGGGCTGCTGGACAGAAAGAAGCCGGTGGCTAATCAGACCCAGGCCTGGCGCGGGCAGGATGCCATGGCCGGTACAGTGAGCACATTTCTCACAGACGTGTTGGCTGTGCGCTGAAGCAGCTGGAGAGAGCCCTGCGAGGTTTCCCTCGCTGGAGCTGAGGCTGGCCTGTGAGCCTGGCCTGCCCAGCCTAGTGCCAGCCAAATGGGCAACGTCTGCGGATGTGTCCGAGAGCAGAAAGAAGGACATCACTTGGACCCCACCAGGGCTCCCCTGAGCCCTACTAAGCACTCGCCAAACAGAAAGTTTTTTAGGAAAAGGAAGAGAAAGAAGGCATCTGATGAGGAGCTCTACAGGGAGAACGAAGAACATGGACTTCCCAGTGATTCTGAGGTTTGGAGGAAGACCCTCGTGAGGCTAGTCCCAAGAGATCTCTCGGACTCCCAGAGTCCTTCGGTGCAGCATCATATCGTGCGCGTGAGTGCCGGCGCCTCTTCCATCCATATCGAAGATGCTTTGCTCAGTAGGTCCGGCACGGATGCTGTCCAGCCAGAGCGGTGCAGCCTGGATTACCAGAACCTTGGTGGGCCAGGAGATGAGGAATCCGGTAAAGAAGATCGGGATGGGAGGTATTCTGTATCCCAAAGATCTCAGGCACAGCCTAAGAGACGTGTCAGCCCGATCAGCAAGAGCGATGCCACACTCCAAGAAAGAGAACATTGCCTCTGCGATAGGCGAACGCTCAGCATGCCCTCTGGCTGTGATGTTCTGGAAAGGGCATCATCTTATGGGGCTGGGATGGAGGCAACACCATGTACACAACTTGATGCTGGGAAGCCGTGGGACAGAGGGAGCTGTGACAGACTTCGTCCTTGTACATATCAGCCTCAGGCGGTACCAAACCCTGCCTTGGGAAGAAGGCGATCACATTCTTACTCAACCGCTTTACATCTGCCATGGTGCGAGGAAACAGCCAGCCTCTCAAGCCAAAATGAGGTAAATCGAATCATCTTTTGCTTAAAATGTCACTAGTTTTTCCCTTTTCCTCTAAAGAGATCCGGAAGAAGGTCTCTTTTGACGAGCGTGAAAATGCCGTTTTTGCTTCTCTTGGAATTCCAGTCGCACAGTAGAATGACCCGTGTTACACACGAACACAATTTGTGCTTCTACTATATCACTTCCACTCTATGTAGTAAACAGTCTACTTCGGGCTCTGAGAAAGTTGGTCGTAGGCTTTGAGTGAATATTGACTGTTATCTGCCTGGAATGCCTGTGCTGTGCGTGTCCCGGGCACGTTCATCTAATCATGTTTCGTGGTCACGCACAAAACATGTTTGTGACTGATGGCCAGTGTGACACCTGAGATAGGGTGACCAGGCGTCCCGGATTTGACGGGGCAGACCCGGTTTTTCGCCAGTTGTCCAGGAAAAGTTCAGCAAATTTGGCTCACGCCCTGGTTTTTAGAGGGCCTGGACTGAAAATATTGAGAGGCGTTTTTAGGTGTTCCAAAGCAGGTCTACTTGGCAGTTGTTATAAGTAAGCAACTTAAGTAACAGGTATGATGCTGGTTTTAAAGAATTACGTGTTATTTATTTTCTTACTGCCTCTTCTGCATTCCAATGTTGATGAGAGCTGTCATTCTCCGACTCTCCCTTGATGTAAAAATGTGGTCCCTCTTCTATTTTTTAAAAACGTCCAGGTTTTTTTTTATGTTCAAAATCTGGTCACCCTAATGAGAGCTCTTGTGGGATGTGACCTCTCTCTCACGGAGGTTACTTTAGAGTCCTCTCCCAGTGACACATGCCTGAAAGATGCAGCCGAGGGTTCCTATCTCAGGCCTCATACAGGAGCCAAGGATGTGCTGTTGTCTTTGCTGGGCTCCAGGTGTTACTGTGATCAGATGTGATCCTACGCGACTCCGTATCACAAAATACCAGGTTATTTCTTTATGTTCTGTAGCGAGACCACTTCCTCGTTACCATTGTTGGCCCGGATTGCTTTACCAGTCACCTCGGCAGGTGAAGCACTATCTAGAGCTCGTGGAATGAATCACCGCAGGGGTGGGGAGGCTGTTGTACAGAAGCAGTGCTGAGTGTAAAATAGACGCGAAGTCCAGAGGTCAGGGGCTTGGCGCGATTATCAGAAAGCTGCAGGTGTGCTGGAAGTCAGCTGAGCGTGAGATAGGAGAGCGCTGACGTCCGCCAACACCGCCCTGAGCAGCGGTGCACGTGGAAACACCAGAATGTGAGCTGCCCCGGGTAGCAGTGCACCTGAAAATACCCGCAGTGAGCAGCAGTGCACGTGAAAACACCCGCCATGAGCAGATCTGGGCAGCAGTGCACGTGAAAAACAAAACATCCGCCCATGAGCTGCTCTGGGCAGCGGTGCACGCCAAAACAACTACTTTGAGCTGCTGTGCACGTGAAAACACCCTCTGTGAGCATCTTTGGGCAGCGTTGCATATTTAACACCTGCCGTGAGCTGTTTTGGACAGCAGTGCACGTGAAAACACCCGCCCGTGAGCTGCTGTGGGCAGCGGTGCACGTGAAAACACCCTCTGTGAGCAGCTATGGACAGCGGTGCATGTTTAACACCCACCCGTGAACTGTTCTGGACAGCAGTGCACGTGAAAACACCCGCCCATGAGCTGCTGTGGGCAGCAGTGCACGTGAAAACACCCACCTGTCAGCTTCTCTGGGCAACAGTACTCGTGAAAAACAAAACATACGTCCTGAGTGGTCGTATGATGGAACCACGCATGCAGCAACCACGCATGCCTGAACAACGTGGTCGAAACAACGACCGCGTTGTTTTCACGCACGCCTTTACAACAATGTTTTCATTATAAAGGCATGCCTAGTAAAGGCATGTGTGGAACCGGCATGCGTGGTTGTCGCATGCCACCCCCCACCATAAAAACAGAAGTACCCGACCCCCCGCCCTTAAAAACTACCCCAATACCCTACCAACCCTGAGCCCTAAAACTGCCACCAACCCCAAAAATAAAACAACCCACCCCCTAAAATTATAATCCCCAACCCTCCCACTTTTAAAAACTACCACAATAACCCCCACCCACCGTGAGCTCTAAAACAGATCCCCACCCCAAAAATAAAACAACCCAACCCCTAAAAACAAAATTACCCCGAGCCCCCACCTTTAAGAACTAACCCGATACCCCTCACCCACCATAAGCCCTAAAACCGACCCCCACCCCCAAAAATAAAACTACCCAACAACTAAAAGCAAAATTACACCAACCCCTCCAACCACATCCCTGAAAACCTGACCCCGCCCGCCCTGAATACAAAATTACCGCAGCCCTCCACCCGTCCCTAAAAACCCGACCCCCCCAGCCACCCTAAATACAAAATTACCCCGACCCCCACCCCTAAAATCCTGCCCCCTGCCCTAAATACAAAATTACCCCGACTCCCCCACCTTCCCTAAATACAAAATTACCCCAAGCCCCCACCCGCAACTAAAAACCTGACCCCCCACCTGCCCTGAATACAAAATTACACCAACCCCCCTAAAAACCCAACCCCACCACCTGCCTTGAATACAAAATTACCCCAACCCACCCCTAAAAACCCAACCCCCCACCTGCCCTGAATACAAAATTACCCCAACCCGCCCCTAAAAACCCACCCCCCCACCCGCCCTAAATACAAAATTACCCCGACCCCTGCCCCTAAAAACCCACCCGCCCCCTAAATGCAAAATTACCCCGACCCCTGCCCCTAAAAACCCACCCTGCCCCCTAAATGCAAAATTACCCCGAACCCGCCCCTAAAAACAAAATAACCCCAACCCCCACATCCATGCCCTAAAAACCTTAGTACCGACCCCCCCCTTAAAAAAAAAAAAATAACCTAACCACCACAACCCTTTCACCCCTGGCCCCCACCCCTAAAAACCACCCTCAACCCTGCCCCAGCACCACTTACCTGACCGCGTTCTCTTCTGATTGATCTTCCTTTTTCTCTGCCTTAGCCACGCATGTGCGTTGTTCAGCACATGCGTGGTTAAGGCAGAGAAAAAGGGCTGTGTTGTTCAGCACATGCGTGGTTAAGGCAGAGAAAAAGGTCTGTGTTGTTCAGCACATGCGTGGTTAAGGCAGAGAAAAAGGGCTGCGTTGTTTAGCAAGCAGCGTTCTGCTTGCGTGAACAACGCAGGCGTAGTTCCGGACGCGTTGTTCTGGATCTTTCCTGCCCAGAGCTGCTCTGGGTAGCAGTGCACGTGAAACAACCTGCCCGTGAGCTGCTCTGGGCAGCGGTGCACGTGAAAAACAAAACATCCACCATGAGCTGCTCTAGGCAGCCGTGCACGTGAAAACATCCGCCCGTGAGCTGTGAAAACACCCGCCTGTCAGCTTCTCTGGACAGCAGTGCATGTGAAATACAAAACACCCGCTCTGAGCTGTTCTGGGCCACAGTGCACGTGAAAACACCCGTCCTGAGCTGCTCTAGGTAGCAGTGCACGTGAAACACCTACCTGTGAGCAGCTCTGGGCAACAGTGAACATGAAAACACCCGTCCTGAGCTGCTCCAGACAGCAGCGCACGGGAAACACCCACCAGTGAGCTGCTATGGGCAGCAGTGCACGTTAAAAACAAAACACCCGCCCTCAGCTGGTGTAAACACCTACCCTGAGGTGGTTTGGGCAGCATTGCACGTGTAAATACCCGCCAGGAAGTGGTCTAGGCAGAAGTGCACATGAAAAAACACCCACCCATAAGTTTATCTGGGCCACAGTGCACGTGAAAACTCCCACCCTGAACTGCTCTGACCAGAAGTGCACGTGAAAAACCAGCTCTTTAGCTGTGCTGAGCAGTTAGTGGACGCGGAAAACAAAACACCCACCCGTCAGTGGTTCTGGGCAGCAGTGCACGTGGTAAACAAAACACCCGCCTGTGAGCTGTTCTGGGTAGCAGTCAGGCGCACAACGCCCATTGGGCTAAAAGGGCTTTAACCGTCCCAAATCGCCCCCCATCTGTCTGAACTGGGACTGGAGACTGGTTTACTTAGCACTCCGTTTGCTTAAATCATTTCATTTTCCAAATCCAGCTGACTCGAAAGCATGCCTCATTGTACCCCATCTCCTCCACAAATGCAATGATGTATGTATGTTGATTTATGTAAAAGCAGCTGTGAAAGTTGCTGTTTTTACATACCATCCCTGTTAACCAAAAATAAAATAAAATAAAAAAACAGCAGGGCAGAGGTGTCATGCCAAACCGCAGCTAAGACAAAAGAGAGAGTATTTATATGTCAGAAAAAGCAACATGGAAATAACTATCTGGCAATGTGTTTGCCATCAGAAAAAAATAATTTAAAGTTTTATATAATTAGAACATAACAGTTGTGGTTTATGTTATTTTGTAGTGCTTCAAGACCTTCTAGAAATTGCAATGTACTTGAAAACGAAGGAAAGAAATGTTGCAATTTTGACATATGTTTTAGTAAATATTTGTCATTTTTATAACGCTTCAAACCATGTTTTTGACTTTTCTAAGTGCTGGAAATAGCAAGTGCTACTAACATCCAGTTTGATGGGCCTCAATTTACCGGCCTCAGAAGGATGGAAGTGCGAGCCTGCCTTGCATAAATCTAGCTTGTGACCCCACTCTGATGTTTTTTTTGCAGAAAACATTCAACTACATGTAATTTCAGTCATTGTTCTACCTAATGCACATGATAACCATATGTTTATGTGGGTGCATAAGTTTATATTTATTTACGTGCCAGTACTGCACCATCTGCTGGGATTTATATGCAGTCTCCAGCATACAGTTTGAATCTCAACAGAGCATCTCAGCCTTCCGTACAGTGCAGTGAATCCTGAAGCAAGTGGTGTGTATGTATAATACAAGGTACTTCAGCCCACCCAGTTTCTAGTGAGCACATTATTAAGGTGATTCAGCAGTTTTATTATTCCTTCTTCTACCACCCTTGTCTTTCTTCCTATCATTCTTATATCTTTGCAGATTTCCTCAGGCATCTCTGCCTCCTTAAACAACCTTTTCAACCCTCATTGACCAGTCCATATTTTCACACCAGGAATCAGATTCTGACATTACTTGTGCACCCAGGGGCCTCACAATGTTGCTTCTCGAACCACCAGTCCAGTTTCATCCCTTTGTTCTCCATATTTTGGTGGGATACTGTTAGTCCTATGAGCCTTAGTGAGGTCTTCCCCCAAACATTTTGCCTGCTTGCCTCCATTTTTTCTGGCTATTTGCTATGTTGAACTTAGGACTCTATGCATTTTACCACTGCTACCCACTACTAACATGCTTGTGTTCGCTCTCCTAAACATGGTTCAAATGGCATACATCTGGTTGTCGTATTTAATTTTTACTTGTAAGTCTTTTGTAGAGTGGTATGCCCTATACACAGGACCTATAAATTAAATGCTGTCAGTGGGCCTGCAGTACTTATTGAGCCACCCACACAGCACCACAAAACTTGTCCCATGCCTGCCATTGCAGCCTGAAGGCAGTATCCCACTGTCATGTCGACTTGGCATTTAAACCCCTTGCCAATCCTTAAACTCCACTTTTATTACATGTAAGTCACCCCATGGTAGGCCCTAGGTAGCCCATAGGGTCAGGCGCTGTGTAATTAAAAGGTAGGGCATGTACTTTCAAGTTTTACATGTCCTAATAGTGAAAAACTCCTAAATTCATTGTTCACTACTGTGAGTCCTTCCCCTCCCATAGTATAATTTTGGGGATTCCTCATTACATTTAATACACTGTAATTCCTAAACCTGAGGAGGTAGTTATGCCATGTTTGGTATCTATGAAATTGTAATGATAAACACTCTTTAATAGTAAAGTCAGATTTATCATTACAAGTTTGATAATGGCACTTTAGAAAGCTGCTATGTTCCTGCCCTTAGCCGTCTGTGCCTGCAGCCTGCATTATGTCACCTGACTATATGTAAATGACATTTGAGACTTTGTGAATACACCCCAGACAGTCATCCAAGAATGGGATTAGCAAAGCCTCAATGGCCTTTCCGCTGGCAGGCTGGAGGGGTTGGGGAGAGAGAGGTGGGGGCTGAGATGGAGATGAGCACAATCCCACTTGCACCTCAATAGACTGTGCTGATCCACCACACAATAAGCTTAACACCCCTGTATTGCAGTGTAGTCCGCTAGGAGACAGGGCAGGGGAGGCAGGGAACTCCAGGAACTTCAAAGAACCTTTCTGGAAACTTCTTCCACCTTCTAGGAGCAGGGCACCAGAGTCTGAAACTAGGGCTCCCAGACCCACTCTAAGTTCACTACTGAACCTGCAAAAGGACTGTCAGAGGCCTGCCTGCTTCTGTGTCCTGCTGTGCACTTTGCCAGACTGCTGCTGTACCTGGAAGGACTGTTTGCAGCCTGGAACCTGCTTTGAACCCTCAGAGACCAGTCCTGCTGTGAAGCCCTGCATCTTCACCTGCACCCAGGACTTCCAGAAGTGACTCCAAGGGCTACTTTGCTGGGCTTCTTGTCAGAGTCATGAGGATATAACAGGCTCCCAACATCTTGAACCCATACCTGGACCCAGCCTGAGTGAGTCCTGAGCCCACATGACGTCCCCATACACTCCTGATCCCTTGTGTGATGCTAAAAGCGACTGGATAACTGTGGTTGATGCTTTTATCTTTTAGGTGCTATTCTGAACTGTACACTTTAAAAATGTGTAACTTTGGTTCTACTAATTGGAGTTTGATGGTTTTGGTATTAAATCATTTATTAAAATGTTCTCTATCTTTCTAAATTGATTTGGGCTTTTTACTGTGTTTTCACTTTATTACTGTCTGTTTACTGCATAAATACTTAATACACTGCTTCTAAGTTAAACCTGACTACTTTTTGTGCCAAGTTACCCAGGGTTAAGTCCAGGTTAATTTATTGACATTTTTGTGATTCACCTTGCAAGGGATTGTGGCTGGTGCCTGACCCCACCCCAGTCAGTTTCTCACAGATGTTATTACCCCAGATCCCAGCAATGCCAGTCATGCAGTTAGGTCCACTGAATCCTCAGCCACCTTCGATAGGTATTACCCAACTCTATTTCAAAATGCATTAACCTGTATTGCACGTAAGAAGGTTCCTTCTCACCTGTATCTTTATGAACAGTCACCCAGTGTGATCTTAGCAAACAATTTATGTTGTGTGCGTGTAAATTAGAGATGATGCAGGATTTTTAATTGGACCACTGTGAACCCCTCTTGTATAGCCACCTTTGAGGGGTGTTTACATGCTTCTTCCCGATCCACATCTTCCAGTACACCAGACTCCTTTTCCCATCTGTTTCTCAGACTCCCTGCACTGAAATGTCAAATAAAGTAACCTGACAACCAACATAATAGACCATGTCTAATGACTGAACAGGAGCAACATACCACCCTTGAAGAAGGCATAACATACTAGTATTCCAACCAAACTGCCATTACCAAATGCCCTACTAAGGAAATTCTTAGTAACCTTAGCTATTTCTTTAAACAAGTGCACCATCACAAACCCCACCAGGAATGCCTCATTGAGAATGGTGGGGCAAGGGGGCAGCTGAGACTGAAAATGTCTTAATTTTTAGTATTTTTAGCCTACTTCTATGCTCAGGCCATCATGGGAAAGAGAGAGAAACCCAGAGAAAAATACTAAAACCAAACAAGAGAGAGCAATACAAAGAAAGCCATTCACACTTTAAAGTGTAAATATGCTTTCCTAAGAAGTTTTGAATAGCTGTTTTTCAAGCCACCACAAGGTCATAAGAAAGCACGGAACAGGCAGGAGAGATGGAGAAGAGGACGAGTTGAACAAAAACAAGGAGACTAAAGAAAAGTTGGGTGGAAAGAACCATTTTAATTGGAGTGGTCTTCATGAAGAAACTGAAAACTCGCTGCACATTGTAGCCCTGCTTTATGGGCACTTAGCATCTGACCAATAGGCAAAAATGAAAGCAATTCATGAAATAATGGGACGTAGAAAAGAGCATGAGAGAACAAGTGAGGAAAATATGAAGAAGTTAGGGGTGACAGTTTACAGTGGTAAGAATGACAGACTTATGAATAGATTTTAAGTGTACTCATATGGGCCAGAAACAGCCAATTGGAGGCAACATGCTGCCTACCTACTCTCTGGTGTCTACAGTCAGACCTCACATAAGAGACATATTTAGATTTAGCTGCATGCCCACATCTGCAAATGGAGCGTGGTTGGGGAGGATCTCTGGGAAGTCAGTCACAATCAGGTTTGGAGATGCCAGGCCTTTGTCCAAGAAAGGAAAGGGTTTGCTTAGTGGGAAGGGCAGTGCATGATATTGAAAATATCAAGTGTAGGTTTTTGCTTTCTTGTGGCACCTACTTCCTTACAGAAGATCAAGTACTCTGCATCTGAAAATCAAATCAGGATGGCTTCGGCTTGCAACTGTGCTGACCTCATGCCTTTTACAGGACAGTAGATGAAAGAATATTTGCAAATAACTATTTTCTCCCCATTAAAATTACCCCAGTTGGCAAACACCTTTTAACTTGACAGATTCATGCTGTTACAATTCCTTCAGCAGGAGTTTTGTTTTTCTACTACTTTGTTTCACAAACATTCCACAGAAGTGCCCTAGAATGTCATAGTCTTATAATGGGTTTTTCTTTTAGCACATTTTCCAATTTGTTTCTTAAATGATTTTGCTATTTAATAGTCTTTGGGCAAGTCTCTGTTGTGGGAGAACTTTGGATCATCACACTGTGTACTCTGTATTTCTGCTCCATGTCTTTCATTTTTATCTTCAAAACATGGGCTGTATTTAACTTGATGGGGGTGCTCAAGTACTTCACAGTCAACAATACTGAGGAGAGCTGAAAATATAGCTATTAATGTAGAACCATGTAGAAATATGTGTTATAGAGTCTGAACATGAGGCGCCAACTCCCAGAAGACTGCAACAGATTTGTTTCCTGTAGTAACGTTCTGTCTTAAAATGCAGCAAAGTTAGTGCATGCTGCAAAATTTAGTACGAATAAAATTTATAAAGAAATGTGCTTAACTAGCACAATTTGCCTCCACTTTCCCAAAACCTGTTTTGGGGAGTGGGAAAACAAATATGGCCTAATGTTGTTTTTAGTAAGCCCATTTAAGTTGAGATCTATGCAATGATTCCAATGTGTTTTAGAATGCAAAAGATTGCCCCGGGGACTAAAACTCAAAATTCAAAACCAAACTAGATGTGCAGGTCCACAATATCCTAGAATGCAACAGGTAATGCTTTCTGCTAACAATTTCTTGAGCAAAAATCCTAAATCCACACTAAAAGTTGTGTGTTATTTTGTCAACCATGTAACTGGTTCACTGCACTTTCAGATTCAATAAACTCCACTCTGACTTGCCATATTAGGCATTATACAAGAGCATTGAAGGGACTCCGATAAACAATTTGCGCTTGGGCTCAGAAGATAGTTCTACCCTTATTTTTGAAAGTGTTAGCATTCATAAAAGCAGTGATTTTGTAAATCAAAACACTTAGTCCATCTGGACCACTCTTCTGTATGATCATCAATTAACTGAAAGGCCAGGGATAGTGGAAGTGACGTCACACCCCATTTGACTTATACATTCACTCATCCACGGATGCTTACAAATTAACTCACAATGAGACATATATACACACACTATTTCCCACATCAACACACTCTCACCTGCAAGCATGCACACAACATGCATTTAAAAGTATTTTTATTTCTTACCTCAGCTGCCAGGGAGGGTTATATTCTAGCTAATTGTACTCCATTTTTTATTACACGAATAGTGAATAATATAGTGTTATTCACTATTAGAATAATAACAAATGACAAAAAACAAGGAGATCCATAAGAGCGAGGTGTCCCTGTGGTTCTGGCACTGATCCAGGGGTCGCAAAAGCAGTGCTATGGGTCTCAAGGGGCAAGCTAGGTATCGCAGCTGCGACCCCTGGCGACCCCTAAATAACGTCCATTCTCTTCTGTATTGTGAGCGCGAGAGTGTGTGTAAATGGCTAATATAACTCCAAAGAACCTCTTCAGTAAAACCCATTTCCAACATACTCCTTTGTCTGCAGACCGGAGGCCATTAGGTATTGCCACAGTGTGCTCTACCGAGAAAGAAGGGCACAGTGGCACAAACGAAGGGCACAGTGACACAAAGGAAGGACACAGTGGCACACAAAAAGGGCACAGTGGCACAAAAATAGTGCGATGAGCCTGAATGCAAGAAAAGAAACGAGCCCTTTATTCCCTGGAATGGCACACGGCTGCAGTTCAAGACACACTGCATGTGCCCAGCACACATTCACTTGCCCTTGAGGGAACGTCTGAAACCCACCACTTCTAAGGCATGCAGTCAGTTTTCTGTCGGCACAAGCAGTGCAGATCTGCTCCACACGTACCCCAGCCGCGCTTTGTTCTCTGCCTCATGAACCAGCACCATTGTTTCCTTATGTTGCCCATTGAAGCTGCAGTTACGTGGGATTATGTGCCCATCTTGCTACTGGATTTCGATGCCATAATCCTATCCATAATCCAGGGACTAGGAAGTGTTGGATCATTAAAAAAAAATCTATATTTTGTTGAGAACAGGAGCTCAGTGGAATCCCAGGTCATTTTTGGGAGGCTCACAAATGGTAATAGGGTGTCAGGCTTTGTCACTGATAATTCATGAGGGTGAACAGGGTACCCAAACATTTAAGGACATGAAAGAGACTGCCATTTCAAAGCTGTGCTACCCCCAGGCAAGCAGTCCACATTGTTTGATGATAAATGTGGTAGGCTGTGGAATGAATGCAGGGAGTTTGTCACTGATGTCACTAAGTAGCATGTTTTCAAAGGCAGAATATAAATTAACAACATGATAATAAGGCATGTAAAAGGATGACACAGTTTAGTAAAAGAGAGGAAGCCAATAGTTTTATTGATCTAAGTTTGGAAAAAATAGGAATAAAGATCGATGAGGAACAAGCTAATTTTCCTGCATTTTATGAATAGTGTCTCTATTGGGTTATCTAGTGATGCTGATGTTTGAGACTTCCTGTCCTCTATATTTATTCCTTCCTCTTTCGGATATCAGATATTGATCACAAGGATCTTGGAGGGAAAGATCCACATGGCTGTGGACCAAATGGCTTTCCAATAGAGCTTTTCAAAGCACTGGAGAATGAGTTAAGCCCCAAACTTTCAAACTTTTGAGTGTGTTTGAGTGTGTCGTGACAGAGTACAGGATGAATATTTAGTATTATGCTCGCCCATAAGCCTGCAAATAAATGCCAATTCCACCGACCTGTATGATTAATGAATATGGAAACCAAAATCTTGTTGGAAATATTTACCGATAGGCTACTTCTTATGCAAGCTAAAGTTATTCATCCAAACCAATTAGGATTTTTGCCTGGTAAATCTATGAACCTTAACTTGAGGTGCCTACATAATTACATACATGAGTCTGTTTGTCTAAGGAGTTCCTTGACAGTGTAGGTGCTTGATGCTGAGAAAGTGAATGACTCTATAGAGTGGCCCTTTTCACTCGGAATACTCCATGCATTGTGGGGGGTGGAAGGAGACAGTGTTTTTGGCTTGGATCTGTTTTCTTTGTGTAAAGTGAATAGCTTCCTTGTGGTTAAATTGGAGGTTGTATTAATCATTCAATTTGGAGCGTAGTTCACACCGAGGTGTCTATTTTTGGCCCTACTATTTATTCTTACAGGGAAAACTATCTACACAGACCTTCATCCGGAATGTGATAAAGAAGTTTGTATCTCGCTATATGTGGAGGACATTTTCCTAGATATGATGAACATCAAAATAACCATCATGAGGGCGCTCAAAATATTTGGGGAATTTGGCTGACATTCAAGCTTCAGTATTTGTTGCAGCAATTGGATATCTTTTCGGATTTGTAGTCTCTCAACTATAAAATAATAAAACATGTGATGAGAACCACAGAGATTGGATTTAAGTATCTGGGTATTGTGGTCACTAGTAACGGTAATAATTATTGGGAATAACCTGGAGACTTAAAATGATGTCCAACACTGGGATCTTCTTCCCTTGTCTATGCTGGTGAGTACAGCATTATTCAAAATGATTTGCTACCCCAGATTCCGATATAAAAGACATCCTATATTGAGTCGTAAATTAGTATTTCCATATAATTAATTCTGGTTGCACACCATGTTGTGGGATGAGCAGCCCCCCAGAATCTCTTTACTTCTACTGTGTTGCCTGGTTTGGAATGGTGGTATTCCATTGCCTCATCTCAAATGTTGTTACCGGGTATTACTACTGGTGGCAGTAAATGCGTGGGCATATGTCTCAGTCAAGAACCTGCAGTACTCCTCGATCGTCATCCAAGGGGAAGTCACACATATTGGCACTGGTTCTTTAGAAGCAAGAAGATAGACTGTATGCCACTAGTGACAGTGGTGGTGCTTGATACCAGGAAATTTCCCATGAATTCATGGGATGGAACCAAAGATGAATAGGGGACCCCACTATGGTGAGGGAGAGTGTCATGAGAGCTGACTCAGTGATGTTGATAACTCTTGTGTTTGTCATGCATTGAGCTGTCAAGGTTTGTACTTGGATGATATACAAGGATGTTCTACCCTGAAACCAAGTATTTTAATAGACGAATTACCAGAAAAGGCTGTATCATGCTTTTGTACTGTAAGTCATACGCTTGCCTCCTTAAGAATGACGTTTGTGAGGAATCTGCGAGAGATGACAGACTTGGAGTGGGAGGACACATTTGCCCCCGCAGGAGAGGTAGGCACTCAGTCTAATTTGAAGCTGATACAACACAAGATTTTACATAGAGGACGAAAACAGAGTTAAGCTGTTCAAGATGGGGCTGGCCTAGTCACTTGTGTGTACTAGATGTGCTCACACAATAAGTTCATATATTCATAAAGCATGGAGGTGAGACGCTGCCAAAGAATTGTGGATGTGGTTCATTCTGAACTGATAGCAGCTCTGGAAACACACTCAGAACTTAGTTCACGTCTTGCTTCCCTGAGGGCCTGGTGTGATGATCATGGTCTAACCAGATATAAGAAGACATTTTGCACCCTTGGTTTAATGGTAACAAGAAGAGAATGGGGTAATCCATTGCCCCCACTGTTAATGAATAATGTAGAGGAATGGGCTGGTGCATGTTTCCTGAAACATCTAACTATGAAAGACTAGTATCCCCCATTATAAGCCCCACATTCATACTTCACTGAGTCTTGCATTACATTTTTTAAACAAAATTAGACATATTTAAGGACATCCCAAATATATTCGAAAGTTGCACTCTCAAGTTATTCATTAACATTTACCAAATAAAGAGGGATACGTGGAAGCAATATCGGTATGTTTATGACCATAAAAAGTTGGAATTATTCAATTATTAAGACTAGAATAGATTTCCTTTATCCCAAAGAGAAATATGTCTAACTGTATATTACTGGCTATTTTCTAAATCGATTTGTTTGTAATCCTGCTAAACCTAATGTGGTAGTTTTGGATTGAATGAATGGATTTCAATAACACCTCATACATTCTATTTTGCGTGTACTCATTTTGTCGATTTCCAGTAGAGTGTTTATAACCAAATCTATAGAGGCCCTCAGTCTGGCTTGCAGACCTAACATGTGACCTGGATTGTCTGTTCAAGAGCGTAACTCACTCATACACTCAAATTGTAATCTATGGATTCAAAGGCAGACATGCTCCTAAACAGAGATTGCCAAACAGAGTTTACAGCCTCGTTGGTCTTGGTATCTCACTAAAATATCTGTATACATGGCAAAGAATGATCTCGAACTGAACTATGACATTGAATAGAGCAGTCTTGTTGTTTCTTTCTTGTAATTATTGCGAATAATACTGTGGAATTCAGTAAAACACAAAGTCAGGTTAAGGGGGTTGTAGGCCTTCCATATTCCACTGAGGAGCTCCTAGAAATGTAACGTGTTAACTTTAAAAAAAAAAAAAAAACAGACAAACCATTTACCTTGAAACATTTCCAAATAGCTTTCATTATAGTTAAAAGAAAATTAACAGGCCATGTCCAAGCCTTACAATTACCTATTGAAACATAGATGGAATGTAATTGCCATTTTCAATTGCAGTAGTTTCTCAGAAAGTACCAGTTGTAGGCAGAAAATAGTTTTGTAAACATGGTTGTCTAACTATGTCAGTTTTACATACTAATTTATCTTATTCATTCTCACATTTTTAATGGCTGTCAGTCAGTAACTTTACGCAGGTGTGGGTAGTTACATAACCTAAGGGTATCTGCAGCTTTCAAATATACTTTCTAAACTTTAGACTTCAGTCCCTGGGGCAAGGTTTTTACTTGCAGGAATTACCGCCATTTTTTACAATGTAATTCAAGTAAAATATGTCATTAAAATAGTTACTCAAGACCCTTGAATGCAGAAAAAGATCCCAGTATAGTTTTATGTTTTTCCCCAGTTTCCACTCAGTGTTCTAGAAGAACACATTATACCTCTTTTGTACTCAAAAGCTAAATTCACATAGCTGCTTTTTGGGTCTGATCATTTACCAATGTGCTTTACACAAACTATAGAGCCGAACTCTATTGGATAAATTGAAGAACCCACCCGTTGACCTAAAGAGAAAAGAATCATTTTGCTTGAAAAAATCTCACCCACCAAGGGTTGCCCTTGTTGGCATGCTTCATCATAGATTTCCTTCCCATTCCATTGCGGAATGGAGCATACTACAACCTGTGAAACGCATGGGAGCACTTTGTTGGAAAAGTAATAAGGTAGTGAGTTGGGGTAGGGTTACTCTTAAAAAGTACCTGCATGGTAGCCCTAATGTTTTAATCTGGGTGCTAGTCGGTATGATTAAAAACTGGAAAAGTTAAGAAGTCCCGGGGCTCTAGATACTTCCAGTTTTGCTTATGTTTCTGCCACTTATGTTCCGAAGTGCTTGTTGCTTTCACCAGGACTGATTATCCACATCTATTCCATAATGTTGATGTAACTGGTGAATTTACCATACATACATCAAACACACCTAAACCATAAATGATTATGAATTAGGGCACTTAATAGTGCTCCATAGGTACACGGAGGAGAGGCAGGCCTGTTGTCACACAGACTTCAAGGTCCCCGCAGGGCCTTCTTACCTAAAATACCTCCATTAGTGTCGGCATCTTGAAAGTGGCAGAAACATGTTGACCCTAAGAGGAAGTAGGGGTAACTCGAGCCCCAGGTCTTTGTAACTTTTCCAGTTTTTGATCATACCTTGGGTAAATGGGGAGGGGGTCTTAGAATGATCCAATTAATTGGACTCTATAGTTTTTCTAAATTTCTGTGTCAGTGGAAGGTTAGCCCATTCTCTACAGCATCTCTTCACTCCCCTTAATTTGTTTATGGGCATGTGCCCATTCGTATTTTTTAACAAGTGGCTGTAAATCAAATTATTTGCTGTAATACTCACGTACCCTCCGTCTAGTAACGATTGCATAGGGTGAAAATGGATAGGGCATAGAACGGTGCACATTAGTCCTGTGGGAGGAGTCTTGACCTCATGTTAATTGGTTGGGAGTAAGATATGGACTATGCCTGTTGATTCACTGAATAGAAAAATCCAATCATGCTCTTCAAATGCCCATAAAGAAGATATATATGAGGAACTTGTACAGATAACATTTCCAGGAACTTAATCATGTTATAACTTTAGAAATTGTGCGACTCAAATAAAGTTTGTGAGATATCTCCAATATATCTGGCAATGGTAAGAGCCTAGAAGTGAGATTTCTGCAAGCTTACCACTCTAGAGGTAGGCCCTTATATTGCAAAACCTATTGTTCTCAGGTGGGTTTCGACTAACACTTCCAGCAGCCTTGTTTTACTTTCCTCAGTAGAATAAAAATCCAGACATGCCATTTCATCCATATTAGAAGGTGTTAAAGCATTTATGATGTGGCAAATCAGGCTAATGAACATTGTATTGTTTTATCTATTCATCAATAAGAGTTATAAGGTTAGTGGTTGTATAAATCCGAAGTTTTGAATGTTTAGCATCTTCCCACCCTGCATCAGCCATCTACGTGTGACCTGTACAAACCGGAGGACCTTTAATGACTTTTTAGCTGAACATTCATTGTTTGAAAATATATGATATTTTTGACGTTCACTTTACAGAGTGAACTCTAAAGGTTGTGTCTGTGAGATGGAGAAGAAGTGAGGTATTTTCTTAAGCTTACTGTTGGGTTGTTTTGCTGTTTAAACTTTGAGTTAATTGTAGTTTTTGTTCCACTGTGGGCTGTGGAACAGGGCATTGGTGATCCATTTGCAACAAAAGCGTCAGGCCCAGAGTGTACTTTGCCTTCGTGGACTATTCACTGTAGCTGGAAGTTCTTTGATTTTGTTATATGTTAACCTGTTTTATAGAGACTGCGTTCATACTGGGTATGTATAGCAGGCATTGGGTGCTGTGTGTGAGGTTCAGAGGCATGCTACAGTTATGCAGTGGTAAGTATGTACCTGTGTTCTGGCATGCAGTGATGCTGAAAGTTGTAAGACAAGTAGATGATCTTGCAGTATGTGCCATCTTCCTTTTGAATGAACTATGCCATGGTGGATCATATGTTTGAGCCCAGTCTTTAATGTTCTCCAGAATTCGTGGTGGTTGTGTGGTATTCTTGCTCTCAGTGTGGGGGAGTTCCGGTGTTCTGCTGCCTGTATAGAGAAAAAAACTACCGCAAATGCCAGATTTTGTGAATTAAAGGATGATCATTAGTGTTGCCAGTCGTGGAGTATACTTCTCTGGCAGTAGTTGTGACTTTTCAGAAGGAAGAATATATGTCCTTTATAGTGGATAGCCTGGATGTTGATGCAGAAATTCTTGAATATGATTCATTTCCCCACCAGTGGATAATGTGGCTCCCCACCAGTGGATAATGTGGCTCCTGAAGGCCCGGAGTGAGGTGGTTAAGCATAGGTGAGTGCAAATGTTGTCTAGGGGCTACCTTCTGGATTCATTGAAGACGGTTGTTTAAATCAATAGTGGCCTCAATACGCAGTTGTAATAAATTGGGTTGCTGGCTGAGGGGTGCAAGTCCCTACGCAAGCAGGAACAACAATCTTTGTCATGGTGATGTCACAAGCAATCCCTAAATTAACCTTTGCTCAACCCTTAGGTAGCTGGGCACAGAGTAGTCATGCTTAACTCAGAGGCAATGTGTGAAGTATTTGTACAACACTATGAACAGCAGCACAGCGAAAGCACACCACTAAAGGATCCCACACTGGATTAGAAAAATAGAGTTATTTGTTATGAATAAAGCTAAACCAAAACAACAAAAATCCAATTAGTAGAACTGGAGATATGCTGGACACTGACAAAGTCACAAGTTCAGAGTGACTGCGATGGAGTGCAGGCTGGCTGCATGGATCCAGTCAGGCCTGCTGAACAAGAGTACCTTAAATCCTGGTTTGCAGAGCTTTGCGAGGTCCTGCATCGAGGATGC
This sequence comes from Pleurodeles waltl, assembly GCF_031143425.1. NCBI lineage: Eukaryota > Metazoa > Chordata > Amphibia > Caudata > Salamandridae > Pleurodeles > Pleurodeles waltl. Next base: position 1,487,608,469 of record NC_090444.1, read on the forward strand.
GCCACACAGCGTTGTCGTCGATGAGGGCTTGTGGTTCGAAGTCTGGTGTCAAGGATGTGCCATGCAGTCGCGGCAATGAGTGAGTTCCAAAGAGCTGCTAGGCTACAATGCAAGAACTTGCGTCATCTTCAAGACTGCCATCAACAAGGGATTTGCGATGGCAGGCCCTAAATTGGTGATGCTTCGCAAAGCCGCGTATCAGATGCAGGAAACAAAGTTCATGCAGAGTTCTTGCACTGAGAGAACCCATGCAGCAGAGGCAATGTATCGGTTCCAATGGTGATTCACCAGTTCTGCAGAAGATGAGCTTCTCCAGGGAAGAGATGTTTTGGTTCTGCTGGATCCACAGATGGGCTGAAGGAGCACTTTCAGACAAATTCCCAAGGGTCCAAGACTAGGGTGGCACCACTTGGAAGGGTATGACTCACAGATGACAGAATCCTGGTGCTGGGTTCGAGGTTTTTGGAGCCTTCTGACCCTGAGGCTTTAGTCAGGATGCCAGACAACTACCCCTTGGAGTCAGTTTGGGGTCCTGAGTTCAACAGGTGGCGGTCCAGTCATTCTCACCCAGGTAAGAGGTCAGCAGGCAGCAGGGCAGCACAGCAGGAGAGCAGTCCTTCAGAGCACCAGTCCAGCAGAGTGCCAGTCCTTTCAGCAGCACAACAATCCTTCTTTCTGTCAGAGTATCCACAGGTCCAGAAGTGTACTGAAGAGTTGGTGTCTGAGATCCAATATTTATACCCAGTCTGCCTTTGAAGTTAGAGACACTTCTAGAGGTTTTCTTTTGATGTCCACAGGCATCTTGCCTTCTGTGCCTTAGGCTCCAGACTTACAACAGGTGGTATGCAACCCTTTATGTAGAGGCAGGACACAGCCTATTCAAGTGTAGGTTACGTTGTGTCTAGCTCTTCTCTACCATCCTGCCAGTCATGGCCCATCTACGCACACCCAAGCTCTCTATTGTGCGTGGCTGTCTAGGAGGACTATACAAAGCCCAACTGTCAGCTACACCCTCTCATGTGACCAAGGGACAGGCTACTGGCACTACATGGTAAGGAAGGAAAATGTCAGCATTCCTAAAGAGACATTTTCAAAATTGTAATGTAAAATCTAACTTCACCATGAGAGAGGATTTGTTCATTACAACCTTAAAGACTCCAAACATGAACGAGTTGCCTGTCCCATTTGGAAATTACAGCTTATTAAATGTAATAAGGTAACTTCAATTATATTCTATGGGAGAGGTAGACCTTGCAGTTGTGAGGAACGAATTTAAGAGTTTTACATTACCAGGACATGAAAACTTAAAATTACATGTCTTTCTAAATACACTGCACCCTGTCCTCTAGGCTTTCCAGGGTGTACCCTTAGGGTGACTTATATGTATCAAAAATGAATGTTCCTGGCAAAAGGTTAATTTTGGCTGGTCAAGATGGCACTTTAAAACTACACCACACAGTCTTCAATGGCAGGCCAGAGACATTTAATTTACAGGCCCTGGGTTCATATAGCAGCCTTTTACTAGGGGGCCTATAGGTAAATTAAATAAGCCTATTGGGGATAAGACAATGTTACTAAGTTTTGAGGAGTGAGCACATGCATTTTAGCCCTGGTTAGCAGTGGTAAAGTGCTCAGTTTCTTAAGGCCAGCAAAAACAAGATCAGCAAAAATGGAGGAGGAAGGCAAACAGGTTTGCGGAAGCCCACCCTGCGACTGACATGTTTAACAGTCCATTGTCACAATGGTGAAAAATTGGTTCCTCTTCAATGCCATCTTGTTTTCAAACCTTGCAGACCCAGACTGGTTTCAAGGACTATGATTTCCTGACTAGCAGAGATATTTCAGATATAATGTGTTGATGGCTGCAAGAATGAACTACAGTGCTGCGTTACAGAGGAATCTAATTTAGCTAAAGGCTGGCTCTTAATCAGAATGCTTAAGATCCCACTCAGTGCCTTTACATTTTTATACAAATCCTAGGGAGCAGAAAATGTCCATTCTTACAGATGGCCAGTGGCATCCCATGACATGTGCGGGTTTTCAGTGTACCAACTTACACCAGAAATACGCCATCTGTGGCCCATTTGATACTCATTGTTCTGCCCCTGAGTCCCTTCTATATTCCTTCATTGTTTGTGTCTTACGTCAGGACTGCATCCTGGTTTAGTGAAGGAGTTTAAGATGATCGAACCCCACTTTTCTTATCATATACCCAAAATAATTAAATTCATTATTCCGTATTAAATGACCAGGTAAAGTAGAACCCATTCCTAGAGGTGCATGACTTTAGAGATACTTCGACTTCACAAAACGAATTTACTAAGTACTCATTCAAAGATTATTTATTTAGGCTCAAGAAGGAATATCCCTTTTGGTTTTCTGCTTCCTCACAGAGCATTCATTCCTGAAGTGCTCTTATTCGAATAATTCCCGTTTTTTTGCCATGAGGGTCGTTTTCGTTTAACGTTTGTGGGCGTTCAGAACAGATACTGGTCTTTGATGGCTTTGCTGCGTGTAGCTCCCACAAGATGTGTATTGTCATCAAGCTCTAGCCTCATTTGAGGGCAATACTGTGGTCCTTCTTTCATCAGCTCGTGTTTTGGTTAGTACGTCTCCTGAGGACAGCATGTAAAGTTGTAGGAAAATAGAAGCCGCAATCAATGTCTTTTTTCCTTTCATTGAAATGTATATGCTATCTTTCCTCTAGCCACAGCTAGGAATGACCATATCTATACTTGTTATAATGTATCTGTCATACAATACTCTCTTCATACATGTTAAAAAAAATATATTTTAAACATCTGAGCTGGTATTATGGCAGCATGTTTGGCCTCATTCGTGGATGTGTTATTTCCAGAATACGTCGTCTAGCTCAACAGTTATGCTAGCTATCTGTTTCATCAGTATCATTACAGCTCATTCATCAACGCATTCAGTGCTTGTCCTTTAAGTAAAGTGCATTGCACCTGAGAACATTGACCATCCCACCTCCTTTAAGCAAACTGCATCGCCATGGGATTGTTCAGAGGGTTAAAGGATGTATGTTGAAGATCGACCTATAACATTGTCTAAAATGTATTTTAATTCGTTTTTCAAACCATTGTGGAATAAATACCTAGTTTACGTATTGTACAGCTAAAACAGTGAGGTATCTTATTGGAATCGGACTGGATTGGAGTAAAGTGGATTGAAATGGAGTTGGATAGAGTGGATTGGATTGGGGTGGAGTGGATTGGAGTGGGGTGGGTAGATTGGTGGTGGATTGGATTGAGCGGGTGGGCTGGATTGAGGTGAGGTGGATTGGAGTGGGGTGAATTGGATTGAGTTAGGTGGGTTAGATGAGGTGGGGTGGACTGGAGTGGGGTGGGATGGGGTGAGATGGATTGGATTGGCTTGGGATAGGATTGTGGATTGGAGTAAAGTAGACTGGATTGTAGTGAGGTGGATTAAATTGGAGTGAGGTAGATTGGATTGAGTGGGGTGGATTGGGGTAGATTAAATTAAGGTGGGGTGGATTGGATTGGGTGGGGTTGATTGGGGTGGGGTGGATTGTAGTGGGGTGGATCGGAGTAGGATGGAATTTTGGGGTGACTTGGAGTTATTGGATAGGCTTGGCGTAGATTTGAGTGGGGTGGGTTTGAGTAAAATGGATTGAAGTTGAGTGGGTTGGATTGGGGCAGAGTAGACTGGATTTGAGTAGAATGGATTTGAGTGGGGTGGATTATTGGGGATTAGACTGGAGTGAGGTGAACTGGATTGGTGTGGAGTGAATTGGATTGGATTTTAGTAGTGTGGACTTTCTGGAGTGGGGTGGAGTTTTGGAGTGGGATGGATTGGAGTGGGGTGAATTGGATTGGTGTGGGGGGAGCTGGCTTGTAGTGCAGAGGATTGGGCAGTAGTGGGGTGTATTAAGGTGGTATGGAGTGGGTTGGATTGGATTGGTGTGAATTAAGGTGGACTGGATTGGAATGGAATTGTGTGGATTGAGGTGACCTGATTTAGTGTGAGATGGATTGGAGTGGGGTGGAGTGGGGGTGGCTTGTAGTGGTGTGAATTGGGTTGTGGTGGATTAGAATGAAGTGGGGTGGATTTAATTGGAATGTGGTGGAATTAAACTGAGTGGGTGGATTAGTGGACTGGATTGGAGTGGGTTGGATAGGTGTGGGGTGCAGTGGGCTGGAGTGGATTGAATTGGAGTGAGGTGGATTAGACTGGACTGGATCGGGGTTGTTTGTGATGGGTTGGATTGGAGTGGGGTGCATTGGGGTTGACGGTTTGGATTGGTGTGAAGTGTATTGGATTGGGGTAGATAGAATTGGGGTTTATTGGGTTAATGTGGGGTGTATTGGAGAGAGGTGGAATGTGGTGGGGTGGATTGGATTGTGGTGAGTTGGATTGCATTGGAGTGGGGCAGATTGGCGTGGGGCAGATTGTTTTTGATTGGAATGGGACAGATTGTTTTGGATTGAAGTGGAGTGGATTGGAGTTGGGCAGATTGTTTTGGATTGGAGTGCAGCAGATTTGCGGGGGAAGATTGTTTTGGAGTGGAGTGGGTCATATTGGAGTGCTGCAGATTGTTTTGGATTGGAGCGAGGCAGATTGGATTGGGTCAGATTGTTTTGGATTGGAGTGGGGCAGATGTTTTTGGATTAGGGTGGGGCAGATGTTTTTTGATTAGTGTGTGGCAGGTTGTTTTGGATTGGAGTGTGGCAGATTGCGGTGGGGCAGACAGGAGTGAAGCAGATTGTTTTGGATTGCAGTGGGGTGGATTGGAGTGGGACAGCTTGGAGTTGGGCAGATTGTTTTGGATTTGAATGGGCCAGATTGTAGTAGTGCCGATTGGAGTTGGGCGTATTTTGTAGATTGCAGTGGAGTGGATGGGAGTTGGGCAGATTGTTTTGGATTGGAGTGGGGCAGATTGGAGGGGGGGAGATTGTTTTGGATTGTAGTGAGGCAGATTGGAGTGGGGCTGATTGGAGTGGAGCAGATAGTTTTGAATTGGAGTGGTACAGACTGGAGTAGGGCAGATTGTTTTGTAATGGATTGGGGCAGATTTTAGTGGGACTGATTCTGTTGGATTGGAGTGGGGCAGATTGGAGTGGGGCGAACTGTTTTGCATTGAAGTGGGGAAGATTGTTTTGGATAGGATTTGGGTAGATTGTTCCAGATTGAAGGGAGGCAGATTGTTTTGGTTTGGACTGGGGCAGATTGGAGTAGGGCAAATTGTTTTGTATTGGAGTGGGGCAGATTATTTTTGATTGGAGTGGGGCAGATTGCTTTGGTTTGAAGTGGGGCAGATTGTTTTGATTGGCGTGGGGCAGATTGGAGGGGGCAGATAAATTGGGATTGCAGTGGGGCAGATAGTTCTGGATTGGAGTGGGGCAGATTGGAGTGGGGGAAATTGTTTTGGATCGGAGTGGGCTGTAGATTGGAGTGGGACAGATTGCTTTGAATTGAAGTTCCCAGATTGGATTGGATCGGAGTGGGGCAGATTGTTTTGGGCTGGAGTGGGGCAGATTGTTTTAGATTGTAGTGGGGCAGATTCTTTTAAACTGGAGTAGAGCAGATTGGAATGTGGCAAATTGTTCCTGATTGAAGGGAGGCAGAGTGTTTTGTATTAGAGTAAGGCAGATTGGAGTGGGGCAAATTGTTTTATATTGGAGCGGGCAGATTGTTTTGGATTGGAGTGGGGCAGATTGCCTTTGAGTGGAGTGAGGCAGATTAATTGGGATTGGAGTGAGGCAGATTGGAGTGGGGCAGATAGTTCTGGATTGGAGTGTTGAAGATTGCTTTGGATTGGAGTGGGCAGTAGATTGGAATGGGGCTGATTGTTTTGAATTGGAGTGGGACAGATTGAATTGGAATGCAGTGGGCAGATTGTGAATGGGGCAGATTGTTTTGGATTGGAGTGGGGCATATAGGAGTGGGGCAGATTGTTTTAGATTGGAGTGGGGCAGAGTGGTATGGAGAAAATTGTTCCAGATTGGAGTGGTGCAGTTTGTTGTGGATTGGCGTGGGGCAAACTGGAGTGGGGCAAATTGTTTGGCACTGGAGTGATGCAGGTTTGGGACTGGAGCAGATTGTTTAGGTTATCTGCAGTAAATAGGTTCACCACCAACACTGTTGGGGGCAGTGATAAGTCTGTTTTCTGGGTTTGTATCATGAAGTAACACTAACAAAATAGATGGAAGCATAGAGAATAGAGATTCTCCAATGGTTAACCTTTTTTTACTCGGGGTAAACAAAAAAAATAGAGCCATTGCCAATACAGCACTTTTCTGCATACAAAAATGAAAATCTGTACAGCTCCTTCCATGTTAATAGATTCACATGTGAATACTTATGGAAATCTGTGACAGCCACAGCTTCCCAGGAGTACTTGGCTAATTTGTGAAAAGCATGAAAGTACTCAAAATGCAGGTATGCACCTATATCAGTAAATTCATGAATTTTTAATAGTTAGTTTTGTTAATAAGAATGAAACTGATGTAGATGTGTATGTCCCTGCAATGTCTGGAAAATAAAAGATAAATGCTCCAGAGACATGGTCTACAAAGGATTTTAGGCCATATGTACTCGGACCATTTGTGACAGCAAAATTGCCATTTTGTTTCTCCTAAACCCAAACTGTGACTCATTTATGTTTGTGAATACATATTAAATCCGTGTTAGGAAGGGACGTATTTAGGGCATCCCTTCCAAACAGCATTTCAGAATAGGATGTTTTAATGGTTGGCGATTGAAATCTGGTCCCAAAGCATTCTAATATTTTACTGACTACTAATATCTAGTTGATAAGCATTCACAAACGGGAAGGGCCCCTCAAGGACCCCCTTCCCTTTTATGAATATTGACAAAAACAAGAGAAGACAGTGTTTCTGTTTTTAAAAATGTTTGTTAAACATTTCAATTTTTTTAAACGTATCCTGGTTTCCTCTTTGAAAGGCGGGTTGCATTTTAAAAAAATCTATTGATTTGTTTCAAAGCAATTACAGACACAGTGCTTTTGTGATTGAAGCAGGCCATTAATCTTATAGTTGGTTGCAAGTCATAGTGGGTCAGAATTTGAGACCTCCCTTTTTAATACTGAAGAGGTAGGTTGAATTGCAATCCACCATGAGTCAGTCTTTTGCTAAATGACCTATTAGCACATACGTCGGTTCGAAAAGTACCACACTAGTCTAAAAAATACTAGTCGTAAATTGTAACCAATATTTAGATAAATGAGACCCTTTGTTCCATATGCATTTTAGCAGAAAAGTAAACTTGAAACTAATATCTCATCCTTGGCTTGAATTTGAGAATTTTCTCCTAGAAGGGTACCTTCCCTGACTTCTTAAGCACTCTGTAGGAGAAGTGGTGTCTGCTTGGTACTTCCTAGCTCTTTTTTTTTTTTACGTCATAATTGCTTTAATATTATTTTCAGATATCATGGTGACAATGGCATCTTGCAGCTGAATGTTCTTTTACAGACTCCTTACAGACCAATTCACAGATGTCAGGGGATGAACTAAAAAATGTGCTTCAATAGGAATTGTTTATATGTTTTAAAGAAATTCCCGACTTTTCAGCGATTCACAATCAATCAATGGAGGCTTCCTGGAAATCTGCATATAGCCTTACAGCAGTACAAATGTATAAAATGTACACATGAGAAATGTATTCCAAGGAAAATTCTGCATCCCACAATTTCCTTTCTTTGTTTCTGCATGGGATAAATATGTTCCCATATAGAGGAACCCCACGAAATATGGGGATTTTCCCTTCCCAGTTCCACTCTAGAAACTATGGGCCAGATGTAGGAAGCAGTTTGCACGTCGCAAACAGCAAATTTAGCTGTTTTCGACGTGCAAACTGCACTTTGAAATGCACAAAAACCATTTCGCGATTCGGTAACCTGGTTACCAAATCGCAAAATGGGTTTGCGAGTCGCAATTAGGAAGGGGTATCCCCTTCCTAATTGCGAGTTACAGTGCAATGCAGGATTGCTTTGTGACCACGAACGCAGTCGCAACCAAATCGCAGTTAGCACCCATTTCAAATGGGTGCTAACCCATTCGCATAAGGGAAGGGGTCCACATGGTACCCCTTCCCCTTTGTGAATAGCATTAAAAACATTTTTCCAGAGCAGCCAGTGGTCCTATGGACCACTGCCTGCTCTGAAAAAATGAAACGAAAACGTTTCATTTTTTAGTTTTGTAATACATCTCGTTTTCCTTTAAGGAAAACGGGCTGCATTACAAAAAAACTAAAAACTGCTTTATTTAAAAGCAGTCACAGACATGGTGGTCTGCTGTCTCCAGCAGGCCATCATCCCTGTGAGTGCTGCGAGTCTCAAGGGGGTCGCAAATTGGGACCCACCTCATGAATATTCATGAGGTGGGCATTCGCGACCCCCTTGCGAGTCGCAAACAGTGTCAGGGACACTGTTGTGCATAAGGTTTCGCGACTCGCAAATTGCGAGTCGCTCTGACTCGCAAAACCCAACGTACCTACATCTGGCCCATAGTTACCAACTTTGCGTTTGTTTCCAGTGTCGGCAAATGCATGCAAGGTTTGTGTAAATAAGGGCAAAGTTATGAGATTTCTTCTGTTCAACTACATTTTCTGGAATGTTCGCAAACACATTCCAACCATGAATTTGCGATTACAGAAAGTATGAAAGAATTTTCATGTTTTTAAATTCAGTTTCCGAGTGTAAAATTTTACCAATCCTTATTATGTGATTTCTGTGACTCAGGATTGGAATGTGTTCCTTACCAACGGATTAATTTGTACATCTAAAAAGCACCCAATGAATAGACATAAAGAAATAAATTTGGACATTATAAATTTTGAATAAGCTGACATCTAGAAAAAACTTGTTCAATTTTGACCCCCACAGAATGTTTAAGATTCTGATCTTCTAGCAGAAATTGTGAAAAGGACAGCGCAAATAAATAGGGTACTGGGCAGTATAAATTATAATGGAATTAACAAGTAATTACAAATGTGTTCAGTGTTTGAAAAATGTTAATATAAAAGCTAATGCTCGAAAACAAAAATATAATTTTGATACAAGAAAAAATCTAACAGGATTTTTAAAATATTGAGCTGTGTTCCTTTATGTAGGAGTTGAAAAATTCAAATACTGTCACTTGATGCCCTTTCTATTTTACTTAATGTGCCGTTGGGTAGATGAGCTGAGCCATTCAAAAGAGACTGTCCCTCCTCCGTTTTCTGTAGGAGAGACTTAACGTCCTACAACACATTAAGGTTACCTTAACGTCCTGCGGCACGTTAAGGACCGTACACTAATGGAGATACCGCATGGCTGTCTGCAGGATGTATTGTTATCAATTGTTTAAAATATGCAGTGCTGGTTTTTGGCTCCATCTAGAGGAGTATTATTCTCTCCCAACATGCCGTTGTCAATTTTGTTTATCATTACAACTTCCAGGAAGTTCTTTCATTCGACTGTATGAGGGATCATTTTACTTTTGAAATGTACAGTTGAATTACTTTGCTGTTTGTTACATCAAACTTTTTAACTCCCCTATGCATTCAATTTGTAAAGGATTCTATATTTGCTACTTTTCCCCAACACTGGCTAAGCCAGTAGGACAGGCTTTATTTAGTATGATAAACAGCATTTGAGTATGCAACACTGGTAGATTGCATTTGTGATAGTCTGTGTTGACAAGAATTTGAAGCCAGATCTGTGGGCTTTGCTAATGTTGTTTTGGAATTACAGTACACCGTGGGGCTGCCTTCAACTTACTTCTCCCCAGAGAGGGCTTTGTCAGCAAAGAAGAGAATCTCATTGACCCTCCCAGGCCAGCAGTAGGTTGCCTTTTTATCAGGTGCACATTAAATTACTCTTTTCTTCCTATATTAAACATGATAAGGTCTTTATTAGCAAAACATTCATTACTTCCTAAATCAGTGGTTCCCAACCTCAGGTCTAGGGACCTCTGGGGGTCCACAAAGCCTCCTCAGGGTGTCCGCAACTGCTTTGAAAATTAAATAATATTAACAGAATAATAAAGTGTAAATAAATAAATTGGCTAAGTATACAACTGAATAATTGAAAACATACTGCAAATGTCTAGGAATTTGAAACTAGAGGCTAAAATTTAAATTAGCATCCTCAGATTGATTCGAGGGAGCAGTGCAAGTGCACCAGACAGAATAGAGTATGGACGAAGTGTGGCTTCAATTAAATTTAGAAAATCTCCAACTTTCTTATTAAAATTTTTAAAAATATATTTTTATTTGTTTGCAAATGAAATAAAAGGTGTTACCATTTGTGTGTGTGTTTGATGAATGCTTGTTTCTGTATTTCTTGTGTATTGTGTTGCTATTCAGATCAGTGGCTGTGTTTAGGCAGGTGTCCTGGGCTTCCAGTAATGACTCAACAGGGGTCGGGGGGTGGATCCACTGTTTCCAATGATTATTCAGTGGGGAATATAATTACCATTATGATAGTGTTACTTAATTTAAGGAGAGCATGATCTCGGGAACTGGAAGTTGCATTTTGACTTTGAAAAAAATACAGCAGTACACAGCAAATTATTTGAGAAGAAAAGGGTGTTTTCTTATGAAAAAAATGAAATGTGTGATTATTAACAGCCTAACCACAACTTGATTAATACGTGTTTTGTTAAAATGTACTCATAATACTCCTGTCACCTCTTAGGCTGCACAGATCACTTTTTCTGATCAAGATATTTCCAAGGGAGCTGACATTCCTCAATTTATTTTTACACTGCTCTCAGCAGCTCAAATTTCAGAATTCCTGTTAACAATTAAAACGTGGCCTCATTCCTCAGATCCAGTCGTAAGGTGTGTTACGGAAGAGAGTTTACTTTGGGAATTTTGTGGCAGACACGGTGCCCCCACAAAGTCCACTTGCTTCTGCCCAGGACCAATCAGCTTGCCTTTGCATCCCAAATCTTTTAGTGTGTAATCAAGTAGCTTAAGAACATGTAAAAATCTTTTCATTATTTGGGAGAAAGAGGAAAGAATAAGGAAAGAATGGGGTCCCGGGGGGGATCTGCCGAAGAATGAGGTCCCCCCCCGGGTCTTTGGGGAGGGTTGTATGGCCCGCGGCGGCAGTTGGGCTGCCTTGGGCTGTTTTTGGGCGGTGGGTGGGGGGTATATATGGGGCCATTTTGCGTGATCGGCCACCATTTTGTCAACTGGTGACACTTGCTTTTTCTTTTTCGTGCGGATGGTGAAGATGGCAATTTTAGGTAGTGGGGGAAACAGCAGCAGGTCACGACGGGCAGGAAGTAAGCTTGACATTAGCATTCAGGAGGAGAACAAGCGGGTCTGATAAGGAAATAGGTAAACAAGAGTGGAGAGAAGAAGGGCATATTAAGGTTACAGGGAGGGGGGATGATAATTTAGTTAGGTGTTTTCGATGTCTAGTGAGGTTTTAGCTTGTAAGGCAAAGGCCAAGGAATTATGGGGGTTATTCTAACTTTGGAGGAGGTGTTAATCCGTCCCAAAAGTGACGGAAAAGTGACGGATTTACCACCAGCCGTATTACGAGTCCATTATATCCTATGGAACTCGTAATACGGCTGGTGGTATATCCGTCACTTTACCGTCACTTTTGGGACGGATTAACACTCCTCCAAAGTTAGAATAACCCCCTATGTTTGTAAGTGCACCTGTTTCAATAAAGCGGCCTTTTCCACACAGCAACGGAGTCGTGGTGTTGTTCCCTCCTCCCTAAAATATGGATGAGAAGAATCTGATGTACTCGCCGCTCAAACATTTTAGCTAAATATAAAAGAATGTTCTTCTGCAGCGAGCACTGTAAATCAAATTGCCTCTGGGTGCTCTTCAATTTTAGTCTGGGAGGGGAGCTGCTGTGCAGTAAATTGATTTTCCAAGAATCACATGATTTAAGTGGGGACTCAAAGCACGACTTGCGGTACTGAAGCCTGCATTTTAGCCACCAGCCATTAACAACAGCAGTTTGCCATCTGCATTGTCAGGAAAAAAGCACTTGATCCTATCATACCTATCTTACACACTCAAATAAAAAGTACAGAATGATACTTTGAGTGGTAAGTCAATAATGTAGGATGGGGGTGCTTCTCGAAAATAAGATAGTAGAAGAGGTTGTGCTGCTGTTATTTACAAAGCAAGAAAAGGGAACATAATTACTCCACAATTCAAGTGTTCAACATTGTAGGCTTCGTTATATTAAACACATGGACTGCCAAGGTGATCTACAGACTACTCAAGACCTGGCTTCTTACAAGGATCAACCTCTGTGCTTGTTGGAGAATGAGTTATTCCTCTATATTACCTTCACCTCAGACATCATCGCATCAGCCCTGTTAATAAGAGATCGATATAAGTTAAAAAGTTATCACTTGGAACTTTATTCTTAACTTTAGGTGGAGCTCAAATGATCTTATAAAACTTACTTTACTCTGCCAGCCACTTACAAACATTTGCAGCACTCAAGGTTGGATCCCGAAAACACCTTTCATTATGTACCAATGCTTCTATTTGATTAATAGTTATTCAGCCTTACGCCCAAGCAAGCCTAATCTGTATGATCATCCAAATATTGCTTGAGATGAATTATTACTCCTTCTGCCATTACTGTCTCCAAGGCCATGTTGACAATCCTTTCCTGGAACTTATGGCAATCATGTATGCTGCTGAGCTGAAGTCATCAATTCTGTGTCCTCGGAAATGTTGGATAATCAGCTCCCTTTTTGCCCTGTATAATCCACCTCTTAAGTTCATTTGATAAGGAATTTGATTGCAATTTTCTTTCTTCCCGAGTGTGGGTCAGATACCCTGGTGATTACACGTAAACTCAATAATGCTATTCTGTTCAGATCACATCTAGTGCACTTACCTAGACTTTTATCATGCAGACTATCTGAGATTAAAATACTTTGGTGTCACATTCTTGTTGCAGTCTGCTCAACTGAATACCTAGCTACCACATGAAGTTACCTACTACAAATTATTATGTGTCTGCTTTTTGACAGCTGCCAATGCATTTTTTACCTGTTATTTTTTAATCTATGACCACATCTCATGCAAAGGATAGCAATCAAACAGCTGTCTTGTAACTATAGGTACACACTGTCAGGGTGAAATTATGCTATTGTGTGCAAACTCTTGTGTGCCTCTTTAGTGCACTGTTCCGCTGCCCAGTATGGGCTGTTTCGTATTTTAATAGTAAAATAAATTCATGCTAGACTCATATGCTGTGCAAGGACTAATATTTTGATTGAATGTGTATTGATGATGAACACCTCAGACTGAAGAATTCCTAATCATTACCTGGTGATGTACAAATATTCCCAAGTATCACTGAGTTCTAGGATTGGGTGTTCCTGACCTTCTCAAAATATTACCAAAAAAACTAGTATGTGAGCTTTGCATGGCTTTATGTACGGGGAGAAAATTGGCATGTGTGGAATGGACATGTGTGGGACCATTATTAGTTTTAACATACTATTTCTAAGGAGTTAATTCCCAAGAGAGTAATACACTAATCTCATTTTGGGACACATTTAAGGACTCTGTTGATGACAATGGAGTTGCTGTTCTGCTGCTACTTGACCTCTTATCAGCTTTTCACACAATTGCCCACCAACCACTGAACCAAATATGACGTGAGACTAGATTAGAGGGTGCAGAGCTTCAGCTGAATAAAATCTTTCATTAAGGACAGGTCTGGCTATCTCGTTACCACCAATAAACTGTTCACCCAACATCAGTTCTGTGAGTGTCCAATGCCTCAGCTACCCTGTCACTACTCGTCCATGGTTACTTAATCCATTTACTTGACATGCTGAACTCTATCAACCTCACCGGCTCCAGCTAAACTAATGACACTCTGATTAGCTTAAAACTCACAACAACCATCACTGTTCAAAACATCACAACCTAATTTCCTCTTGGCCCAGGAAATTAGACAGCCACCTACCACTTCCAATTTAGTAAAAATTCTCAGGATGATTATGGATTCCAACCTGTAATTTCAATCTGAAGTCAATAAAGTGACAAGACGTTTATGAAACCTCTCCCTCTACTTAGTATTTGTACATTGGATGCAGGCCAGTTATATCAAGACTGGAGCATGAAAATTAATTCTGCATTGGCTCCTCAATAAAAACTGTCAAGAATATAACACCACCGCAAGGCAAGTCCTCAACCAAACAGGCGGGAGTCATAGTACAACTACCCTCAAAGCACTACACTGCTTACCAGTGGACAGAAGAATATCCATCAAAGCATGTTGCATTGCATCAGTAAATCTATGGGCTGGGAGCTAGCTTCTTAGAATTGAAGCTCAGACTCTATAACCAAATGAGGAAAATTGGATCTGGAATGATCCCTCTACTGAAAGATTCTACTTACGGTAAAACTTTCATAGGAGATTGTTCCTTCTCAATAGAAACATGCAAATTAAGTAATAACCCCCAAATAAGTTCTGAATTATCAACAATCATTTGCATGCCAGAACGGCGATAAAGTCCCTTTTTTTCTCACAATAAGAACTATGCCCCCTAAGGCTAGTTCCTTTCCTGGTTTGTATAGGCTGTTTGTGAACCTGTCCTCACGTCTTCACTTTCCACCACATATGTAAAATGTGCTCACATGCAGTTGCGTTGGGTTTGAAGCACATTCTCTGATCCTGACATATCACACCAGTACTCATCACTAATAGTTGACACAGCTGCCAACACCCTTCTTCAGTTCAGGAATCTCAGTACTAGAGGTCTGCAAAGTGCTTTGGGTCCTTGACAAAAGATAATGAAGTGCTTTAGTAATGGTGCAATACAAAGGCACTGGAAAACATTATTTGAACAACCTAATAGAGAGGAATGTCTGCTTCCCAGGTTGAAGGTCTTCACGCCTGAACTTACAAAGAAGAAGACTTTTTGCAAACATGATTTGCCAGATTTGTAGATGGCCCTGTGGCTTGTTGCCTTGTGGATTCTATTCAGGAATCCACCTTGAATCATGTTAGACATCTCAAGTTTAGTGAGTAGTTGGACTGAGGGCACAGCAGTTCATCTCCACTATTTTCCATGTTTTGCTAGACGTGAGCCTGATTCTTGGGAATCAGTGATCAATAAAGTTTGTCACGTATTGAAACTCTGCCTACAACAAAATAAACTGCTTTATCTAAAAAAGAGAACAAAACATAGAAGTGCCTGTGCTTGTGCTGACAAGAATTCACCAGAGTCAAGAATTGTTTGAGCAGAACTTGGATAAAGTCAAATGTGAACTTAAGACTTTGAGGGGCCCAGTCACCAATGAATTTGGGAGTACATATAGTAGTACTCCTGCAGTACACTTTTATTTATTAATAACACATCTTTGTGATTTGCTGTACACCGTTTAAAATGGAGATGCAATAGGTATATTTACAGAATATTCACGTACACTTAGTACAAATAAAAAAGGACTCTGCACTGTTACTAATATGGAGCTGACGTAGCTACTCCGTTTCAGAAAGGCAAGTAAGAGTACATAACAGAGCTCTCCTGCAGTGCTACTTTCTATTCTCATAAGTGTTGTGATTTTGCCTCATAGTTTTCATAGCCAGAGAGATGTATTCCCTTTTGATAGCTGATAACATTAAATAGAATAGAATATTTCAGATATTTTTGTTGGATCGAACCATATTGATAGCATCACTGCCTTACTTCCATTTAATTTTCCAGTACCCAAATATCCTTGAAAGCCCGGAAGGCTTGTTGGTCTCTGGTGTAAATGCACTGACACATAACAGTATACATATTGCACAGTGCCCACTATATATTAGAATAATCTGGGCAGCATATTTCT
Organism: Pleurodeles waltl; assembly: GCF_031143425.1. Classification (NCBI taxonomy): domain Eukaryota; kingdom Metazoa; phylum Chordata; class Amphibia; order Caudata; family Salamandridae; genus Pleurodeles; species Pleurodeles waltl. Next base: position 1,487,624,291 of record NC_090444.1, read on the forward strand.
TCCTCAGAGGCCTCAAAAACCCCAATTGATTGCAGTTAGTTCTCTTGGCATTTTAAAAAGTGCAGCTCTTCGTTAACAGTATAAACATATTTTGAGAGTTCATTATAATTAAAATTTGCATTACAGCGTTCAATAATATGTGAGCCCAAGGCCAAGAGATCTGTTAGTGTTAACGTCCTTTCGGTGATCATATTCCCAATTAATATTGGAAAGATAAATTTTTTCGTAAAGCACAGTCTACTGCCATATACCCCTTTGCTTGCACACACTTAGAGCGGCTCTATACACTGAAACACTGAAGTACATGTTCTCGCATTGTCTGTGTATACTTGTAACTCAGCAGCAGACTCTATCCTTCTCCTGTTGTACCTTCCTGATCTGCCAATGCATGTTAGTTTTACTCAGTTTGTTTCATAGTAGGACAGACACCGCTATGTGCCTTTTGAGGTACGAACATACTCTGTGACTCAAAAAGAAACTGATGTAAAAACCTGCCAAATGAACAAATGTTAACAAATTTTCAACAAGATACCTGTTGCTTTTTCCTTCTGTTTTTTTTTTACTTCATTATTTCCCTCTGTTCATCGGTATTAATTACCAATTCCCCTTGGCTTTGCATGAGCAGAAATGCCGAATACTATATGTTTACACAATTTTGTCACCACAGCACTTGCCTCTGCTAGATTTCTCTAGCCCACGGAGTAGGCAACAAAAGAAAGCAGATACATCACATCTCTATAGATTTGGGGGCAAATGTGAGCCAAAGGGAAAAGTCACTATAAAGCCAAAAGTACCAATAAAGTAGGGATGGGTTTTCAGCCTATTACAGAGCTACCGACCCCAAAGGAAGCCTTTGAGATTTTGCGTGATTTTCTGTTCTTTGACTTTGAATGTTTTATTCTAATTTAGATTGTGTTGGTATAGGACTTGTTCATTTAGTTCTAAGCGAAAACTGTGTCCTAGTCTCAAGCACACTAATGAACTTACTTTTGGCATTTTTACTGTCTATATATTTTACAGCTCCCCAGGGTGCACTCTGATTGTCTGAGGAAGACCACATCTCTACCATTTTTGATCAGCATATTTAGAGGTGCCATTTTGAGTTGCACTCTAGTCGTCTATTTTTTCTCCTTCTACAGTATTTAATGATGATTGCAGGGCAGATGCACTTCTAAGTTAGCCTTTGAGATCGTACTTGATTATCATGATTTCATGTGGTTTAGTTCAATGTGAATGTTTTAAGCAGTTTCAGATGTTGGCAGGGGCGGCTCCTCCATTTGACAGAGGAGCGTTTCCTCCTCCCCCTGCCAGCAGTGGCAGCTACAAACTTTTTACTAAAAAAGGATAATAAACACAGTTTATTATCCTTTTTTAGTAATAGTGGCGGGGCCACGGGGGTGACGAGCAGTGAGGGGGAGTGCTCAGAGCGCATGTGTGTTTGGCCGGCTGTCTCGTCCGACCAAACACACGTGTGCACAGGACTCGCTAGAGAGAGCCTGCACAGGCTCCAAGTCTGCTTGGGAGCATCCTGGCAGGGCGCTCCCAGACAATCCTGACGCCACTCTGAGCAGCGTCAGGACTTAGCCGCATGGCAGGCTGGCAGCCTGTGCCTGCAGCCAGCAGAGGAGGAGCGGCACGGCGGCAAGAAGATAAATGTTTTTTTTTTTCATAATTAATGCATGTTTTATTTCCCTATTCCCCCCACCTGCACGTGCCCCACCCCTTCTGCGCTCTGCTCACCACCACTGGTTGTTGGTAGAGGACTTGTGCAATGAGCACTAAGCACTCTAGCAAAAACTGTGTCCCCATATTTCAAGTGCACCAATTTACTTGCTGTTGTCATTTTAACAGTCTGCATTCTTTACAGCTCCCTTGAGCTCTGATTGTCAAAGGGAGACCGCATCACAGCCATTTTTGATCACAACCGCTACAAGTACATTTTGGGCCACGCTCTAGTCATCCATTTCTCCCTTGTCTCCAATATTTAATGGAGGCTGTTGTATGGATTTGCAGTGGGTGAGGGCAGTAAGCGTGCCACTAGCATGGCAGAGGCAAGCCCATGTGTGTCTGCCAGCCCCCGGGCAGTGCGAGGGATCAGGATCTCTGTATCTTTACAAAGTGACTCAATTTCCTGCTCAGTAACAAAACTCTTGCATTTCAGTGTAAGAGGGACTGACCATTTCTTTCACTCTATAAATCGAATTGATTCTCAGCTTGCCAATAACTATTGTACCTGTGTCACCGAGGCCTCATCAGCAACTTTTTAAGTAATCTTAACTCGACTTTTATTCTTGATGGATTGCCACTCCTTAGACAAACACAAGTTAGATATGTTTTCCTTCATTGAAGATGAGCATCCCGATGCCTTGTTTCTTAAGGAAATCTAGCTGCATGAAAGTTCAATGGCTGATGTATCTTTAGCTATTCCACATGGCTACTGCATTACTAGGAGGGACTGGTGCAAGAGAAATGTGTTGACGAATTGTGATTCTGTATAAGTCCATGCTAAAATGTGAAAACTCCGATTTCCCAGTTCCTGATTATATGTCATGTCTTTTTCTTGTAAACTCACATCCACTTTCTCGTTTGCATGGGCTTTGGTATATCGACCTCAGGCAATGCACAGATGTTCTACAGACCCTGCCTGAAGCAATTGCCAGGCAAACCCTTAAAACCAAAAACTTTACCCTGGTAGGAGATCTCAGTTTTTGTTCAGATCAAATCCATAACCTAAGATAAACAACTTAATTCAAGACGTGTTGCTCTGCAAATGTTGCAGTTGGCTAAGTTAGCTGCACATAAAGCTGGACATATTTGGGATACTGTTTTTTCCAATATCCTGGATTTGGTGGTAGTCGTCCCATTTCCCAAGCTTTGGACAGAACACTTTGGTTGCTCCTGTGTCTATAGTGCTCCCTACCATGAACACTATGCTACCTACTATGCCCCGTGTCTGTAGACGATGGTCCAAGCTTGACCTGCCAGAACTAGTTGGTTTGCTACAATCTTATATGCTGGACTTGGGAGGCACAGTCATGGAAGCAGACCACACATTTAAAGATTGGCTTTTGAAAGCTTTAGATAAGGCGGACCCTTTTAGTGACCTTCGGGTCCCATCTTCTAAAAATGCCAGCCTCTTGATTTGACTCCTATCTTCGGGATTTTAAAAAAGGTAGAATATTCCGGAACGAATGTGGAGAAAAACTATGATTAACTCAGGAAACTGGAATATAAAAAAAGAGCTATAAAAAGTTTCATAGCACTATTAAAAAGACAAAGACCACCTTCTTTGCAGCTAAAATGATCTAGCCTCCAATTCTGTGATAGATGTTTTGCAATTGTTAGCTCAGTGCTTGATCCATTAATCTGGCTGTGGCATCATCTATCTCCAGCTGCAATGAAGTACCAAGCTTTTTCCAAAGAAAATCCAGGACACCTATGCTACCTTATCAACTCATTCTACTCCTCCGAACACTCTGGTCATCTAGACATCATTTAGGCCTTATGGGCCACTCTCTTTTCTTTTCAGCCTATAGAAGGATTTGGTAGAACTGGCAAACACTGATAAGTCTAGTTCCCTTTGGGAGCCTTTTCTCCTGTGTATCCTAAAGAGGCTGACTACGGCCATCTATCTTGTACTAAGAACGCTACTAAATCACTCTCTATCCCCCTCACTTACTCCAAATTCCCAGAAACCTGGGATAGTCAAACCCCTACTGAAACACCTACTTTGGATCTGGCCGTGGCTGAGATTTACAAACCTATATCACTTCTTTCTTTCCCTGCTAAGGACTCAGAGAACCATAGAAGTATGCCAACTGGCAATTATCACATTATTTTGAGCAGCACAAACTTCTCTATCCCTCTCAGCCACACCACATCCCTCTCCGACCACGCCACAGCAATGGGTCTGCCATACTCACCGTATTTGAGGAACTACAGGGGACTTTGGTCAAAAGCAGCACAGCAGCTATAACCTTGTTTGACCTCAGTGCTACCTTCAACACCATCCGTCGTTTTGTTCTGCTTGTTGATACACTGGAAGATTGCAGAGTCACAAGTCAGGCTTTGCAATGGTTTGCCTCATTCATCAAGATTAGAGTTTTCAAGTGCTTGGTAGGCTATTTTACTTGAATTCTTTTGTATGGTATGTGGGGTTCCCCAGGGGTCGTGTCTGTGCCCCACACAGTTCAATATATATGTCCACCCTCTAGCTGACATTCTGTAATCCTTCAGGAATACCTTGATTTCTTTTTTCTGATGGCACTCACTTAATGATTTCCCTCTCTCCAGGTAGAGGCAACAATGCTTGACAGCTAAATAACTCTCTTACTGCTCTAGTAGAGTCCCTGGGAAACAGCTGCCTAAAGTGACAGGGGAGCCAAACAGAAGTCAGTCTAGGGGGTAACAACCTTCACTGCTGAACTTCTGATTGCTTTCCTGACTGTTTTGGACCTTTAGAACTCTAATTAAAAATGTAGGGTTTTGCTTCAGAAAACTGTAATTCAAAATATGATCACGTCATGTCTGGACTATGGAAACTTGCTAAGGTTAGAAGCCACTAAGATTGTACCAAACAGATTACAGATAATTCAGTATTCTGCAGCCCGACTCCTCCTTCGCCCTCCTACGTGGGATTTGATGGCTTCTTCCCTTGTAATGCTCCACTGGCTACACATCGAGAAGCAAATACTCTTTAAAGCACCTTGTGTCACTTTGTGTATGTTTACCAACTCAGTGTCAATGTTTTTAAGACATCTTGTTCAACATTACACTCCTTCCAGAGCTTTAAGATCTAACTTGAACCTAGCTGCAATTCCCATAATACATAAACAAAGAAAAGGAGAGCTTTCCTTCCCCTGTTTGGCTCCCAAGTTATGGAATTCTCTCCCCTATACCAATCATCATTCTCCTAATAAAAAAGTGTTCAGAAAAGCTTTGAAGACCTGGCTGTTTTAACATGAGTGAACCACTGGATTCCTTCAGATCACTTCTGCCTGTTAGTGCCGGGAAGCCTACCTCGGGCAGATATGCAATTTATAAATCTTACCAATATCAAATTAAATTAGATTCTACTTCAAGTTATAGAATCTTCTACTCATAAATTGACACAGTATTGCGTACAATGGCATTTTTATTATGGGATATGCTCTTTCAATGTAAAATTGTCCATCACCATTTTGATTTATTAGGAACCAACAGATGGGTTGAGGATCATTTACTTACTAAACCAGATAATTATTACATTGTGTTGTAAGATATCCTAAGATTCACCAAGAGTCTTCTAACATGACAACATTTAAATAATATCTGAGGTCACCTTTGAATTATGGCAGAGGTGTGATGTATGTAAAGGTGATTGTCTAGGTACCTCGAATTACACAGAAATACCAACGTGGTCACACTGGGCTGCACATGTCCAAACCTCAACTACAATGAAAATGTGTATAAAGGAGGTATATTTATATGACATGAATTCAGAAGTCAGGGATATGTTATAAAACTCATCTTTATGCTAGCATTAGCCAATTAGCTGAGTAAAATAAGACGTGCTTTTCAAATCTCAAGAGCTAATTAAGTATATGGTGTGTGCTGTCACTATTATTATGGTCATTGACAGAGCAGCTGTTGCCAGACAATTAAGTCAGCATTACTAGATATGTACTTTGGCTCCGCCCACATATTGGGAGCCAGAAGTACATGTTTTGTTTGGGCAGAAATTGTGTTCTTCTAAAAAGAAATGCTTGCCCTCCACACAGCTGTGATAATTTTGTTTATTTTACTAGCAGCCTGAGATTGAACTTTCAGGGGTAGGCACATGAAATTGTAATGCTATTAAAGTCTCTTATATTGTTTGTCTCTGGCAGGAGCACAGATGGGAGGAGGGCTGCCATTAACCTACATGGAGTTTTAGGTCTGGCTTGACAGTGCAATTGGCACTTGACCTTTTAACCTACACCAGTGTAATTTTACAGTTCTTTGCTTTCACGCAAATACCTTTTAATTTCCAGTTGACCTGTAACACTTTGCATTGCCATACAACATTCTTGTAAATCCAGACCCATTGGCATTGCCAGTGCTCGTTATTGTATTAATATCACTGCTTTCACCGTGCATCGGAGCAGTGGGTAAAAATGGTGTTTCCTCACACTAAATCAGGACCATGTTCACGATTCCACGTCACTCCACTCACCCCCATTGACCCCTCTTCCGCCTTCTTGCCAGTTGACCAGTCCATCATCCTTCATATCATAATCTTCAAAGATAATCGCACGTGATCACAGTCCTTGCTTTTGCTACTACCATGGTCACTCCTTAGCTATTTCAGATAAATGTATCTGCCGCTCCAGCCCTTCAGAGCGAGATATGGCATTCCTCACGGATGTTGTTGAATTACGACTGAAGTGTCTTCCAAACTAAATATTTGTTTGAAACTTCTTAGTTGAGGTTGCAGGTAATGTACATGAGATTCACTGAACAAACTCTTTTTTGTCTACTGTCTTCTTGTCTCTCATTTGATCTGAATTTATCAAGTTATGAAATGTAATCTGGGTTGCAAAGTAGTTTCACCAGCGCAAGTAATAACGGGTTAGTCTGTACAGTACAAGTGCTAATTAGCAATGACCATAACATTTGACATTTTTGTTGTCCTTCTTTAGATCTCCGACATCCATGTCACGGGGGAGTCACAGGACATGTCTGCGAAAGAGAAATTGCTCCTGTGGACACAGCGTACAATAGACGGTTATGGTGGAATACGCTGTGATAACTTCACTACCTGTTGGCGGGACGGGAGACTTTTTAATGCTGTCATTCATAGATATAGGTAACTGCATGTATCTTTCTTTTTTTAAGCTATTTTCGTTGCCACATTTTACTAACCATCGTACATTTAGAGTGTACTTGATGTTCACTAAAATATTGAGTTGAACAGTGATTTCAAATGTGGAATCAGCAGCTAATTCCTTTTTTTTTTATTATGTGACTCTGTATGTACACATCCTAGTAACAATTCAAGTTGGCAAGGCCAAAGAAACTAACCTGCTCATTCATGATATGAAGCTAGTTTTGTTTGACTTTGTGGGTTGTGTGGCAAATAACAAATGTGTGTCTTTTGAACCAAGAGACTGCAAGATACTTGAATGGCAGGATACACAAGGTCACACGTGCTATAGGATTCTGGAGATGCTAAGATAAGTAGGTAGCAGGCTAGAGGGGTGACAGAAATTAAGAGACTGCACATTATAGTACCAGACAGACACAAGGGGTGTCAGGATTCGAGAATCGAAGAATGAAGGTCACAGAATACTAAGAATCAAAACACTCATGTATATGTGGGGATGGGAGAAAGATGCAAGAGGTGGAGGATTCAAGACAATATGATATGGGCAAGGCTGCAAGATAGATGGGAAAGAAGAATTTGGGAGGTGGGTTGCAAAGGGCTTCAAGATACAGAGGTGTTCAGGATATTATGAGTTACAGGACAGAAAGGATGCCAGGATACTAGGGTGTGTAGGACATCGACGTGGCAGGATACAAGCGGTGACATATTAGAGTGGGTTATAGAGTGCGTGTGCAGCAGAATACTTGCATCACAGAGTACAAGTGTGCAGGATACAAAGAATTGCTACATTTAAGTGGCTATAGAATACAGGTGTTGGCATGGTCGGGCAGCTTCAGGTTTATGGGAGGTAGTCAAACGAAATGGGGGCATAATACATCGGGCAACAGGGGAGGGTTGCCATAGGATGCAAGGGGACCACAGGATACTGGGCAGAAGAATACAACAAGAAGCATGAAAGTTAGCCAGAAAGTCAAGTATTCATCCATCCTGCAATGGCATCATGGCATCTATTTATAGGACAGCAATATATTAGTTCACTGGAAATAATTATATTCCAACAGTGTCCATACTTCATGTGGCCCACATGTCCTTCATCCAAAAATGCCGTCTATTTTGTCAGACTAGTTTTGTAAAGCACTTTATTAAGTTTAAGATAAGGACCACTAAAAAGGAAGCAATTATAGAGAAGTAAAAATGATGATACAGCTACAGTATTGTTCGACATAGATTCAAAAAAGGGAGCAGGATGAAGTTTAACAGGTTGACCTAAAACAGTGCAAGCAAGGATAGTGCAAGACTGAAGCAAAACATTCAGATACTATCAATAACACACCATAAGGAAGAGAGGTGAAGACAGTACAAGTGTTTTTGACGCTTAGAGTTATTGCATGATAGAGTAAAATTGGTTTAAATATGAATCTATATAACTCGTTTAACTATGATTTTATAACCTGATGACCTGGAAAATGTTCATTTGAATGTTAAGAAGGCAATGGGAGTCATAGTAAACCAAGGATGATGTAGGTAGATCTAGAGGAGTTACCCCGAAGCAAAGTGTGAATAGTTTGCACACTTTGTCAACTATCTGAATGTAGTATAGTCTACAGGCAAATGTACATGCAAACCGTGTTCACATTAGTGGAGCTCCTGCTTTAATGTCCTCCCATTCTGTGTTTTTACTTACTTTGATTTACGCCCTTTTTGAAAACTTTCTGTTGATTCCCATATCAAGTCCTTTCTTTAGCTGCTTTTGTCTGCTCCGGCAAAAATTTCACTCTTTTTCAGTTCTTTTAAAAGATAATGTTAAATTGAGGTTAATGCTGCAGTCACTATTCTCCAGTGAATGCTGTATTTTTATTATTTTGATGTAGCAGCAAACAGTTATCCAGCCCTGGTTATAACTTTGGTAGTAACTCTACCATTTTTCCATGTTCACCTCTCTACAACTTTGCTTTATTCTCCAACCAACCTCTTTGTACATTACTCCACCCTTGCTTAGGCCAATGTATATGTCAGTGTCTACCTTTTCCTCCTTTACCACCCATGAGTTATTGAGCTTCAGTGAACATTGACCCCCAAAAGTCATTAGTGGTTTACCTGTTACTCCGTTAGCTGCCCGGCTCTGTGTGTTCCATTCCTATCCCACAAATAATACCTCCCTCTGACCATCTGTAATGGAGTGCATTCTTCATATGGTTAGAGAGACAGGGGTACTGCAGTTACTTTGTAGTCACTTAGTCCACAGCTTCAGATCAGTTCCCACATACCCTGAGATAAAGCAAAAGCCTCCCACTGGATCCGATGACTGAAGTCAACGAACAGCCAGACTTGATCTGGAAGCAATGTTCAGTCTTTCTGAGGCTCATGAAAGTAAACATTTTTAGACCAATGCTCTAAAGAATGTTCAATGATACGACCCAAACCTTATTATGACAAAGAGAAATTCCTACGGATGATAGGTGGATTGTCTAATGGGAAACCTCCTGAAACAATTCACATTACCACTTTTCTTACTGAGATAATAGAGGGAAATGCTTAAAGAATCTTCCAAAATCCATGTCCACATTTTCTGTCTGAAAATAACGCCTCTGTAGAGCCTGCTGAAAAACAAATATCTACTATATACTTTCATTGGTCTTTCCAGGAGGCTGAAAAAGGAACTACATTTACATCAAGCCCTCACGGGTGGGTTAGGCAGCCTCTCATTAGTCTGACAAGTTTTTGAATGTATTGTGGCGGCATTAAGGTGCCTGATGCTAATGACCTAAACCTTTAGTTGAATCTGACACCGATTCCGTAGGAAGTAAGTCCAGTCATTGACAAACCCAGGAAGGAGGGGATTTACAGCTGAAGAGACTAGAACTTTTACTTTAAAATAAACAACAAATGTAAATCTGATTTCGCAACACATGAATATATGTAATTCAAATTGCATACTAGCATGTACCTAATAAGATTAACACTTAATCACGTGTAAACCAAATTAGCTTTTTTGTGAAACATTTTTCGCTGGGAAGTAGTAAAGGGGTAAACTACGTATTAATGTATTGGAAGTAGTAGGAAAGTGCTACATAAAAACCTACACAGCACAGTACAACATTAAACACAACAATGATCACTACCACATATTTTACTGTTATAACAGTAATTGCCAACATCCTTGTGGAAAATTCTGATTACATCTTTTATTATTTTTATATACTATTAAATATACTTCCTTTTTGCAACTTTTTATTTATTAAATTATACAAACATACAGACGATTAAAGAGGTGTACTATACAAGGAATTGCCTGCTAAGAAATATCTAATACAATTGGATATAATAAACAAATGTGTCATGTATAAAATTAATAATAATTCCATTCTTTTATCTAGATGAAAACAAACACATATGTTACACTACATCAGTACTAAAAAGTCATAAATTGTGACTGTATTTAGTGTAAAGAAGTTGAAATCATGAATAATCCAAGCACATTTCTGTTTTATTTTTAACATTCAATGCACCCATATCGTTTTAGCAATTCACTGCATTTGGAATTATGTTTATCAAGTTGCTCTTTTTCTCATAAAACATTTTGTCTTCCAAGCCTGGCATTTTGAGTAAGTCTTCAATCTAGTTTTTGGCACACTTTTTAAGTTGCTTTCCATAACATTAGTAATATCATTCTGAATAGAAAGTTCTTGTTTATGCGAGATAGATGCTACTGATTTATCATAATGCAGTTGGATGAGCCTTTATTAGTTTTATATTCAGAGATCCAACAAAAGCATTATCCTTTGGAAAACATCTGATCAAAATGTGGATGGACAGCTACACCAAGAAAAACATGTAGATATGATTCCTTTTTCTTTTTTCACAATCAGCGAGTATCATTTTTCAGTAGGCTCCAGTCATACCATCTCAAAATGTCTTAAAACAAATGCTTCTTTTTTTTTACATGTGCTGTGATGCAATTGGGTTTGCTGTAGCATTTTCATCCTTCGCAAGAATCAATGCTTATCAATGCCGATGGACCTTTGGACCCTGCAACAGGGTGTGGTAGAACCATTCACCTAAATAACAATACAGATCAAACAAGTTAAACAGCATGACCTATTTGGTCATACAAGGAAAACTCCAGTCAAAAATAAAGTTAAGGGATTTATTACAAACTCAAGCTCAAAGTCATGTAAATCACTCTCAGAACATACACATAAAGATACAGTATCAGTAAGGGTTGCCCAAGGAGACAAAATAGATTCAGGCAAACTAACATTAATAAGACTAAGCATTCAATAACAAAAACACAAAACATTAATAAGATCAGTTGCGATATACAGAAAGTAAATATTGATCAAGATTAGCCAGCATCAGTCGATTTAAAATCATCAAAGTTATAATTTCAGCTGGGCAATGGGAAAACCCTACCCTGACCAAATTAAGGATTAACATGTGTGGGGCAGAACATGTGGGCAAAAGACAAAAAGAACAAAAGGGACAAAAAGAATTTGTGAAAAAGGGGAATCTCCAGCAACAAAATATTAAGGTGGGCAAAAGATAGGTAAAAAGGGAAAGCATCAGCGTGTCAGATACGCGATCAAGAGTCTTCTGAAAGGGTTAGGAAAGATTCTCTAGATCTCAGTGGGGCATCTCAAAGAGGCAAAGCAGGGAGGAAGATACCTCTCCAAGGGGCTTGGCATTCAGAGATTGAGGAACAGGGGTCCAGCTTCTCATCATCAGGAACCTGAAGAGATCTCTATAAAGCACATTTGACTTATGTCTATACTGCACAGTTCCTTGCATTATGCTAAATCTGTGAGTTTAGCAGAGATTCAAAGGTTTTGTCAGGATCCTACAGTAAACTTGTAGTGGCAACAGGTAATTTAGCATCAACCCAAACAACCAGCAAAATGGGGCATTTAGCTCAATAAACTAAAGAGTGGTAGATAAAATAAAAAATTCTGTAGCATAATATGTTGATATTTAACCATTTAAATGTGTTAAGCATTTGAATCGATAAGGATCAACTTTAGAGGTCTAGTGGGTTACAGAAGTGCATATCTGGTACTAGAATCCTGAGGGAAGATATAATGGCCACCATGTTCCAGGACAACAATAACATTCCATAGCTGACGCAGCATAAAAAAAGATGGTCAAATCCATACATTATGACCCACACATGAGCTGTACCATCTGCAGAAAGACATGAGTCGAAGATTGATTTTAGGCATCTGACTGACCTAGATTATGTAGATTTCAGATTTCAAAAATTATTGTACAAATATTTAAAATCATTACAATGACACAAATATCAGTGGAACTAGAGTCCAGTAAACCATTCACAAGTAGATAACAATCTATAATCCTCAACTAACACTTAAAGCTGTAATTTGCAAAAAATAACTTTCTGATGAAGTGATAAAAACACTCACTAATATGTTTAACAAACAAAATTTAGTGGTCCCACTATTAAAATGTAATATAAAATATTTAAAGCTGTCCTTGTTGTAAGTTTAAAGTGCCTCATGTGACAAGTCTAAAGTGCTATATCAAGTGATTGATGCTTTCTAGCATCAATGGGAGAAGGATCCGGCTATGACTACTATGGTGCTTCACATTTACTAGTTGCCGTTGCCTCAAAAAAGTCATAAAGTTAAAAAAAAAACTGTCATAATAGAAATTTAAACTACATTATCCGGTTGATCTAAAATGCTACGTCCACACTGGGGTACTTACTGGGTTATTTCAAGAAACCCAGTTAAAGCGCCCCCTGCTGTGTTCCATTTGTCAGCTGCTCGTAAATGGAGTATGTAGGTGTAGCACCACGTCTGCACAGGATACTTGCTTTACTTTCTGAATATGCCAGTGCAGAAAGGCCATGGTTATAGTACCCCTTACAACATGCCATGTAACCGTCCCAGACTGTACAGCTGTCATTCTTTTAGGGAGTGTGTGGATGAGTAGACTGTAATCAAGGTGATGAGGGTCTGGCAGCTCTAGTCATTTCTTGTGTGAGGCAAAGAGGTGTGTTCATGAAAGGCTACATCATCTGCCAATTACCTCTTCCTCATAAACAACCTTATGGATGAGGAACATGAAATACTACACACACTTGCTTTTAGAAATTTCTCTTATAACACTTGTACACACAATTAGGGTATTTAATATAATCTATGTACTACCTTCGTTAAAGAAAAGGGTTTGAATAATGAGTTATGTCCCTTTTTATGTATACTCAGGAGGCTCATGCTTAATGCATTGGCTGGCTGTAAGCGTGCATATCCACATTGCAAATATAATGTTAGAGTGAAACTTGATAAATGTCTGTCTTTACAATTTTGAAAACTAAAAAAGAGTGCAGACATTATACACACTCCAGTAGTAATTTTCATTTACACAAAACACATAGGGGGTCATTATGACCCTGGCGGTCTTTGACCGCCAGGACCAAAACGACGGGAGCACCACCAACAGGCTGGCGGTGCCTCCCGGCGTATTTTGACCACGGCGGTAGTGCCGCGGTCGCACCGCCGGGGCAGGCGGTATACCGCCATTTTAGCCCCGGCGGTGATAGTCCGCCAGGGCGGCGCTGCAAGCAGCGCTGCCCTGGGGATTATGACTCCCCTACCGCCAGCCTGTTTCTGGCGGTTTGCACCGCCAGGAAGAGGCTGGCGGTAAGGGGACCCTGGGGGCCCCTGCAATGCCCATGCACTTGGCATGGGCAGTGGAGGGGCCCCCAGGCAGAGCCCCGTTGCGCAATTCACTGCCCGAATTTCGGGCAGTGAAATGCGCGACGGGTGCTACTGCACCCGATGCACATCAGCATTGCCGCCGGCTCAATTACGAGCCGGCGGCAATGTTGATGTGACTTTTCCGCTGGGCCAGCGGAAATGTCAAAATAGGGAGCCAGCCATACCGCCAGCAATGGCGGTATTCTTTCGCCCGCAACCTCGGTGGTCTGCCATGCAGACTGCCGAGGTTGTAATGACCCCCATAGTGTCCTAGAAAATATGAACAGGCTACAACATACTTCTGATGATAAATGCAGATAGAGAAATGATTGATATTTAACAGGATCAGATGGATATCCCATGCCATCTGATTTAAGTCTTCATCAGCCATTCCTCTGTTGTTAGTTTTAAGTGATTTCTCCTAGTACAGGATCATGCTCCCTTCTTGTCAGTGCCAGCTGTGTTTACACATAAGTATGTACACATCTGCCCTGTAGTCTCCATCAGTTCCTTAGCTTATTAGTTCCAGTGAACTTGTCTAACCCTGTTCCCTATCATGTCCATCAATACACTTAGTACAAATACTGGTAACATTTTAGTGAAGGCGAATCAAAAACTATTGCCCAGCCTACAAAACTAGAGAACTAGAGAGGACGTCAAGAGAAATATCAGAGAACAGTTTTTTTCACAGGTAGAATAGCAATTACATCCAACAACTTTACATACTGGTAGTAGCAGAACGACAGTATATAAACTGCTAACATCCAGCCACTTAGCCTGTGTGTGAGCAGACCAGGGTGGATGGCAATCGTTGCCTGCATCTTCACCCTCATTGCTGTCCTTTCTTCAGCACATATGTTCATTACTCTCCTCAGCACATTACATGTCCCAAATTCATTCATTTATTTATGTTCTGCAAAACCCCTTTGGTCAATAGCCACACAGTATGCATTTCTGTTTGTTTATTTATTCCAATCACTATACTACCAATATATCAGCTGCCTTCCTCTTCAAACAACTTTCATTTACAAAGCAGTATTATTACTCTAGTGCGTACTTTTTGTGATATATGTGCATGTACTTGGGGGTGATGTCCCAGGTGGATTCGTATGATTAACTATTGTAATTTCATGTACCTGATAATTGTATTATCTTGGTAAATGAGATTGAATATTACTTCAAGAACCTCTCCTCTGTTGTTGAGGGGAGAATGTCCATGCTCTTTTGTGGAATGTCATTAGTAATACATGTGGTAAGACAGGGGTCGGTGTTAAGGTGCAGTAAGAGGGTGCTGGCTAAAGGCTGAAGATTGAGATTGAGAATTTTGTCTTTCAGAGAGGTCATGACCCTATTTGAATTTGCTTGGTGACTTCGTCTCTAATTTTGGCCAATAACATATAGATTTGGGAGTGACATATGACAGAGCGTTCCGTCCTAATAAATTACCTGTATTTGGACGCTCTTGGGTCGATGAATCTTTTGACCAAGTGGGGCTCTCTTCACCCAAGATTAGTCAATTTAATCAAATCAATAATCAATAACGAACATAAGCAATGCCCTGATCAACATAACACTTCACAATTAATCCAGAAAACATTTCGGCGAACCATGACCTTTCGGTCATGAATAACCACACCAGTTCATTCAAAGTTAATGAATTTATTTCCCTATATTAACAAAGCTAGCACGATATAAATGTGTCTCAACACCAAATGATATATGTAAATGAACATTAATAGCTGTCCATAACGGCGAAAAAGATGCAATCTATGCAGCATTTGAATAACAATGCATTCGATAATAGCAACGCAAACCACTAAAACTATAATCTGTAATGAGCTAATTGCATACATTAGTCAGCATAACAAGGTCTCAAATTGCATCGTGCAACAAATGAATCCTCATCTAACCTCAAATTAGCATCTGCATGTGGGATTTCATGCAAAAACAATTTAGCAACATTAATTTGGAAAAACTCCTAACTAGGGCTCTTATAAAAAATCAGCAGTTGGTTACCTAAAAAGAAACACAATGCAATTGTACATTTTCCTTTCATATTTACCAAATTCAATCAGCATTCAAGGAAGTCTTCGTCTCACAGGTACCGGTTTCGATCAGCATGGGACGGGGGCAAAGGGGGCAGGGTGGACGGGGCAATTGCCTCACAGCGGCAAGATAAAAGGACAAAACTACTACTTTATGCAAAGGGGCAAATCAAAGTTAAAGTCTCTAGGGCGAGAATTACTTAAAGTCTCTTTCTCTCGATTAGAGAAAGCATCAAAGTCTCATTCAAAATGGCGTCGAACATCAATTGGCATCGTAGAAGATGGCAAAATGACGAGGTCGGCAAGATGGGCCATAATGGCTGCAATGGGCAATAATGTCCTCAATGGGTGCAATGGGTAATGGCTGCTTTCTTCTTGTGCACCAGGTTTAAATAAACAACAGTTCAAATCCAGTAGGGTCTTCCATTGGAGGGTTCATAGGTTGGCTTCAAATTGTCCAGTCAAAAACAACAATTCACAAGCTTCTACCTAGGCATACATTATCCTTGGAGTCGGGAACGTAAGTTGCAACATTTTTTACCAATTAACTCACTTTCAGAGCTTCCATTGTCTGCACCTGCAGATTGACCTTGGAGCAAAGAAGAAGATGCCAGGCTGGCACGAAACCTTAAAGATAAGCATGTGAACCGATCTCACTGGAAAAGTACAGCTTCAAGCTAGAATACACGTTTTATTAGCACATTAGAAAAACACGAGCATCTAAACCGTGAGACAAGGCAACTAGGCCGAAGCCTCCACTAAAGTTATGCTAAGTTAAAACATTTCAAACAAGCAAATCATGGCACACGTTTACGGTTATGTCAGATTAGTACAATTCTAATACATCACGTTATATAAAGCACGCTTATAAATGTTGGCGAACTACTCTGAGGGTACATTTGTCCCCGTACAATCTTTATTAGTTCGGTTAAAGTCACACTTGATTATTGCGGCACTACGTTTATGCGCTAATAAATGTAAAACCTTCATTTCTGCGTCATCAATCCCTCCTCTGATGACTATTTGTCATCACACAAAACTATTCCCACAAATTTTATTCCATTAAAATTCTGTCAGTTCTCTTTGCCTTTTAGTTCCCCTTGTTCTTGCCTTGTATTCTTCTGCCATTCTTTTCATCATTTTCTCTTCCTTCCTTCTCTTAATTCTTGCCATGATCATTAGTATTCCCCTCTTTATTCCCCAAATCCCAAAGATGCAAATTAGTACTATTAGTATTCCCTGTATTATTTTTAGTAATATTCCATTCCAAATGCCACCAAGCCAATTTCCCACTGAAGCAACTCCCTTTCCAACCTTCTCCCAAACTCCTGGTTCTTTCAATTCGTTCAAGTCTGCACTCTCTTTTGTTAGATTTGCAAGCATTGTTTTAATCTTCACACTGTTGTCTGGTATATACGTGCAACAGTGACGCGCACCAAGCATTTTGCAAACGCCGCCATCCTTTGCTAAAAGAATGTCTAGAGCAAGCCTGTTTTGAAGAGTCATAGCTCTTTCTGCTGCAAGTTCAGCATCCATCAGGATTATAGCACCTGAAAACTTTGTCAACATGTTATCCACTGTAGTAGACAACTTTCTTATTTTGATGGAATTCAACACAACTCCCAATGAAGGAATCATGGCTCCAAATATATCTCCTACCACAGCAGCTGCGGTCTCTCTTTTCTGGATACGATGAGATCCAGGCGTCTTTGGAATCACTGATAGGTCATCCAGTTGATAAACCTTTGGGAACACTATACCCAAATAACATCTCCCCCACCATCCCTTTGGAAGACGATAATAGGCATTATGCCCGCAAATGTAATATACACCAGGTATGACAGGGTCAAGTCCGTTCAGCATGAATGTCCATTTGGCCTTAAAGATAAACGTATGTTTACATTCACTCGCTCCCACGAAAATGTTATCATAATAAGATTCGCCACGATATATACAAAATTTCCCTACATGCCAAGCGTCTAAAGCTATCTTTCCTTGTGTTTTTATTGCGGCAAAAGCATAATTATCTACTGAAGTCCTCTTACTTAGCTCTTTTTCTAATTTCGCATTCATTTGTGCCCTTCTATCATCTGTGCGATCTAAAAAGCTTATTTCTACTGCGGAGAGCGAGCAGGTAAGATTTTCCCTATGAGCGTGAGCTGTTTCAAAAGGTTGCATTGGCTCGAAAAATTCCCTCATTATTTTAGCATCCCAATCTTTAGCAATCTGGCTTAGTTGCGTTATTATAGGAACATATGCAAAGGTAACATCATAATTTGAATAAAAATACTGTATGTTAGTTTGACCATAAAATCTAGAAGTTACTAAACTACATGTAATCCCATATGTAAGAGGCATGTGGTGATAAGTCACCCCTTCCGTTACCGATGTCGGTATCTGTGTACACACATAACAATCTTTCGCATCCATAGTCTCAACATATTCTGTTAGTAGGCGATAGAAAACATTATACGAAAGTTCCTTCTTATCATGCAAGTGTCTCTCATCTAATTCTAGTCTTTTCAATGCGGTTAGTTCAGTGACAGTAACAGGAGCAGAAGTAGAAGCATCAATTTTCTCATTCTCACCCTTACCACGCGTTGCAAGCACTATTGCCATTATTATTAGTACACATGCAGTTATCAAGCCTATACACGCATATTTACAATATTTCACTCTACTGTTTTGTGTAGCGTACTTAGTCATGATCTGTATAGAATCAGAGAGCTAGAAGCACTTATAAAGAAACGATTTAGCAATTAGTTACAAAGCTGAACGAGCGCAATGTTCACACAGTTTTCTTCAGGAGCCCAGTCACTTATCGGTTAGCAGCATTTGTCTCAATTCGGCAATAACTCAGTCTTTTACCAGTTAGCAACGTTGTCTCAAATCGGGTTTAAGAGTCAATCAGGTTATCAAAGTCTTATCAAGTTAGCAAATGTCTCATCCGGTTTAGCAATGTCTCAGCTGGTTGTATCACGTTAGATTATAGCAAGCAATGTCATTTATCAGTTTTTCAGTCAATAGTGTCCATAAAACTTTTCTTTTCTATTGGTATCTCTTCTTCTTCGTTCTCGAGGCTAAGAGATACAAATTCGTCGGTCCAATCGTCATTGACTACATATGCCCATTCTGGACCGGAATATCTCCTGTTTGGTATCCTTTTCCTTTTCAATTTTGCATCTCTCTTTGATTCTGCCTCACTGGTACTTTCCTCTTTGGCCAAGTCTTTTTCTTCACTTGATGTTGGTACCACGACAGACACTTCCTTTCTTTTCTCTTTCACTCTTGGCCCTTCACTGTCGTTCAACGTTTCTCTAGTTCTTAGTTTTACTGGTGATATACTTGGTCTTCTCTTTGCACTGTGTCCACTTGATGGACCTACGATCTCTTCTGAGGAAGTTTGAACAGTTTCGTTCTGTCCTGCCTTGTCCCCTCCTTCTGGGGAGTCAATCAGGTTTTCCTTTTCTTTTTCTGTACCGTCTGCTTCTGGGAAAGCCCTCCTCTGATCAGGCTCTCCTGCTTCTTCACCTCTTTCGAGCCCTTTGTCACCGTTACTTTCTTCAGGCTCTTTGTCACTTTCAGCTGCTTCGTCGCTGTCTGAGGTTTCTCCTTGATCTTCCCCAAGTGAATCGGTTGTTTCGTCCTCAGAGAATATTTCTCTCTCCTCTATTTCTGCCTGTTCGCTTCTAGTTCTGCTTTGCTCTGTCTCAGCGCTCGGCACTTTGTTATCAGGTACTGGCAGTTTCAGCGCTTCAACTTCCTCATCTGTGGGACACAACACTTTCTTTGTATGACTGGCGTGAATCCAGTTGGGAACTCCCGCACACTTCACAGCGGTAGTGGTCGTCAGGATCACTTAGAAAGGGCCTTTCCAACGGGGTTCCAGACACGACTTCCTCACGTGCTTCTTTATCACGACCCAGTCACCTGCTTTCAGTGTGTGTCCTGGACCTTGGATCGGTGGCAAGGTGGTTGCTTCCACCTGGTGAGAGAAAGAGCGAACCACGTCAGCCAGACCTTTGCAGTAGTCTAACACCATATCATCTGTAATATTCAAAAGCGCGTTTGCGGGAACTGCAGGAAGTCTCATGGCCCTGCCCATGAGAATTTCGTGCGGGGACAATCCAGTCTTTCTGTCAGGGGTGTTTCTCATTGACATTAACACCAAAGGCAATGCGTCAGGCCATTTCAAATTTGTCGATGCACATATTTTCGCCATTCTTGATTTCAGTGTACCATTCATTTGTTCCACCAGTCCTGAGGCTTCAGGGCGATAGCTACAATGCAGTTTTTGCTCAATGTTCAGCGCTGCGCAAAGTAACTTTATCACCTCGTTATTGAAGTGACTTCCTCTATCTGATTCTAAAGAGATCGGGAATCCGAAACGTGGTATCAACTCCCTCAACAATAGTTTTGCAACTGTAAGGCTGTCATTTCTACGTGTGGGGTATGCTTCAATCCAGTGACTAAAAATGCACACAATCACCAACACATACTTCAGACCTCCATGCACAGGCATCTCAATAAAGTCCATCTGCATTCTGCTGAACGGGCCACCCGCCCTGCCAATGTGGCTCACGTTCACAACCGTTCCCTTTCCTGGGTTCATCTGCTGACAAATGACACAACAATGGCAAACTGCTTCTGCAACTTGACGGAATCTGGGGTTAAACCAATCAGTTTTGAACAATCTTATCATGGCATCTCTCCCTAGGTGAGCCTGCCCATGATAGAACCGCGCTAGCTGCGATAAGAGACTATTTGGTAAAACAAATTTTCCTTCATTTGAAACCCATAACTCATCTGGTCTCCTTGTACATTGTGACTTAATCCAGGAAGCTCTTTCATCCTCCCTGACGCTATTCTGTAATGCTTTTAGTTCATCCGTTGTATCCACAACCTTCAAGGCAAATGCTTCAGCTGGTTCGAGCTCTGGCTCACTTATCAAATTCCATTCATCCCTGAGCAATATACAGTTCAAGGCACAAAATCTTGCGACTTGATCCGCATATGCATTTCCCAGGGAAACATAGTCCTGTCCTTTTGTATGAGCACTACACTTTACCACTGCAATTTCGGCTGGCATCTGAATGGCGTGTAACAATTCCCTTATTCTCTCCCCGTTTTTCACTGGGGACCCTGAAGAGGTCAGGAAACCTCTCTGTGACCATAGTTGCCCAAAGTCGTGCACAATTCCAAACCCATACTGACTGTCAGTGTAAATGGTAACCTTCATCAATGTAGACAGTTGGCATGCTCTTGTAAGGGCTACAAGCTCTGCTACTTGTGCGGAATAGACTCCTTGAAGCCAGGACGCTTCCAAGACACCTGTTACAGTACATACAGCATATCCTGCTTTCAAAATTCCCAACCCATCTCTTAGACATGAACCATCAACAAAAATAATATGGTAATTTTCATCAAGCTTAGTATCCCTAATATCAGGTCGGGGTTTTGTGCAAAATTCAGTCACCTGAAGGCAGTCGTGCTCGACGTCTTCAGCGTTCTCAATTTCAGCATTTTCACTGGGAAGCAAGGTTGCTGGATTCAACGTAGTGCACCTTTTCAGCTGCACATTCGGTGAGCCTAGAATTATTGTTTCATACCTTGTGAGTCTTGCTCCAGTCATGTGTTGTGTTCGGGAGCGGGTCAAAAGTATCTCAACTGAGTGAGGGACCATGACTGTTAATGGGTGTCCCATCACTATTCCTTCACTCTGAGTGAGGCTGATACCAACTGCTGCTACGGCGCGCAAACACCCTGGCAGTGCTGCTGCGACCGGATCCAAAGTAGCTGAAAAATACGCTACTGGTCTGTTTATGCCACCATGGGCTTGGGTCAAGACAGACAAAGAACATGCATCACGTTCATGACAAAACAATGTGAAAGGCTTTGTGTAATCAGGCATACCTAAAGCTGGAGCCCTGCACATGCATTCTTTCAATTCAATAAAAGCTTCCATCTCATCTCCTTTCAGCTCAATTTCATCCAAGGCATCCTTCTGGGTCAGTTTCAGTAAAGGCTTTGCTAGAGTTGAGAAGTTGGGAATCCACTGGCGACAGTAGCTCACCATCCCCAAAAACTTCCTCACCTCCCTCCTTGTCTTCGGTGGACTCATTTGAAGTACACTTGTTATTCTTTCCTTCATTATTCTCCGTGACCCTTTCTCTATTTGATGACCCAAGTATTTCACTTTCTTCTGACAGAACTGCAACTTTGAAGGAGACACCTTAAGGGGCCTGATTCCAACTTTGGAGGACGGTGTTAAACCGTCCCAAAAGCGACGGATATACCACCTACCGTATTACGAGTTCCATAGGATATAATGGACTCGTAATACGGTAGGTGGTATATCCGTCGCTTTTGGGACGGTTTAACACCGTCCTCCAAAGTTGGAATCAGGCCCCTTGTGTCCATTCCTTCCCAAATGGTTCAGTAGAGCAATGGTGTCGGCTGTGCAGCCACTTTCTGTCTTAGATGCAATCAGTAAGTCATCAATGTACTGTACTAGGGTTGACTCGAATGGCAATTCTAACGCTTCCAAGTCTTTCTTTAGAATCTGATTGAAAATTGACTGTGACTCCGAAAACCCTTGAGGAATTCGACACCAACTGTAAACTCTGTCTAAGAATTTGAAACAAAAGAGAAATTGGCTGTCCTCATGAAGAGGCACCGAAAAGAAAGCTTGTGACAAGTCGATGACTGAGAACCACTCGGCATCGCAAGGGACTTGAAACATTATCACAGCTGGATTCGGTACTACAGGGCAGCATTTAATTATGATGTCATTTATTTTCCTCAAGTCCTGCACGATTCGGACCTTTCCACTCGGCTTTATTAGTCCCATGATTGGTGAATTACATGGACTGCTTAACACTTCTTTCAGCACTCCCTGTTTTACAAACTCGTCAATGAGTTGGGCGACTTTCATGAGGTTGTCTTGTGCCATGTGGTATTGTGGGGTCTGGGGAAAGGTTACATTGGGTTTTACGGTCACTTTCACTGGTTCCACTCCTTTCACCAATCCCACCTCTTTTCCTGTCATATCCCACACTTCCTTTCCGACTGTTTCCCGTAATTCAGCTGGAATATCTTCTTCAGTTATCATCGGAAAAAGGTTAATCAGAGGATATTCTTCATCGACAGTTTCCATCTCATCCCCTTCTGCACTGTCCTCTTCTTCCCCATCACTGCTCGTCTGAATTCTAATTCCATCGTTCGAACACATAATCGAACATCCCAATTTGCACAATAGGTCTCTCCCTAACAGTGCTATCGGGCTTGAGTCACATACCACAAAATTATGTGTCCCTTGATAGTTACCAATTCTGACTTGTACTGGATCTGTGATTGGGTTCGTCAGGTGCCTGTTTGCTACTCCCACTACTTGAACTGTTCTCCCTGAGAGTGGCAAATTTGGTACTTCAATGCTCCTAACAGTTGAACGTGTGGCTCCTGTGTCAACCAAGAATGAAACACGATGACCCATAACTCTTCCCTCCACATATGGACCCTTTTGATCAACTTCCAAGGATGCTGCAAGCACACAATTTCCCTCCTCATCTGAACTTTCACTCTCCCATACATTATTTATTCCATTCTCACTGTGTAATGGGAACTGTTGTACTGTGCCATTTGTATTCATCACCTGACCCGAGACCTGTGGAGGAACCATCACTTGCTGCTGACTCACTGGTGCCAAAGGTATTTGCATTTGCTGATTAGGTACCATGGGAAACTGCTGTTGCATTGGCTGCATTTGCGTCATCTGCATACGGGGCATCTGCATCTGCTGCGGCTGCATGGGCTGTAATCCCTGCAGCTGATTTATGGTCTGAAAATTTGGGTTTGGACCTCTCATTTTCGGTCCCCTCATTGTCTGGAATGCATTGACATCATTGTTTTGCTGACCAACACCTGCACCTTCCTGCACCACCATCGGGCACTCGCGTTTCCAATGCCCGACGATTCCGCACACGTGACACGGCATCACCCTTTTCATTGCCTGCACACCATTCGGAATCGCAACAGTGTTCAAATCCGGACCATTACTCCCAAAGCCTCCTCTGCCTCTGCCTCTCGCCTGTGGCTGAAACACCATATTTCCCTGCGGCTGCGGCTGCGGTATCTGCTGTTGGAACCCTTGCAACCCTTGCAAACCTGTCTGAGCTGCTTTAAGTTGCATCACCATCACTTTCTCTTTCAACCTTTTCTGTTTCACTTCAATTTCGTCGCTACAGTATTTCGCATGATTCAACACCTCATCAATCGGTTTCGACTGCCAACAAATCAAATGCGTCTTTATCATCTGACTTATCTCTGGTCTCAGCCCTTCCACAAATCTAAACACAAAATGAAGCATGTCCTTCGCCTCTATTGTTTCCGTGCCACTGTAGTTCTTGAACGCCTTCAACAACCTCTCATAGTAACCATGAATCGACTCTTTAGCCTCTTGGGCAGTCCGATCAATCTTCTGCCAATCCACATTTTTCGCGGCAACCTTCGTCTTCAAATGCTCAATCACCTTATAGTACAAGCTCATTACCATAGGTGATGGTGCACCCGTATCCCTGTCTCTCTCTGGTTCACTTGTCGGCCAACCTACAGCCCTTTTGCAGTCTTCCCACAAATCTGCCGGAACCACAATCTCAAAGAGGGTGTTCAGGTCTTCCCAAAGACATTTTGCAAGCTTCACAAACCTATCAGTCTGTTGATACCATTCAATCGGTTTCTCTCTCAGTTTGGGAAAATCATCCGTAAAAGACTGAATGTCGCTTCTGTGCCACGGTACATGTATTAATTTTCCCCCTGCTGTCTCCCTCATTGGTAACATGGTTATTGCATCACTACTCTGTGGTCTTTTCTCCTTATGCTCTGGGACACTATCTTTCTTCTTTTCCTTTTTCTTTGCCCATCTATTTTCCCATTTGTCTAAGCACCTCCACACTTGTGCACTCTGCAGCAATTCTCTAAGGTGCATTTTCATGCCTGCTGACCTCATGTGTTCAAAGTCTGTGGTCCCGAAATCCAATCTATAGCTCCTGCTCAAGTGTTTTGTCTTGTCTATCTCAACCCCGTTTTTGTCAGCTATTTCTTGCAACCTTCTATGTACCTTGTTCACTTCTCTCGTAATCCTGGGACATAGATACCTCAGCTCTTCTTCTGAGTAGGACTCTAACCTATTCAAACCCATAGTCCCTTCCACCAATTCTTCTGCTTCCATGTTCAACCTGACCCTATTCAGATAGTCCTCTCCCTTCCCACTGGCTGAGCTTGGTGTGGAATTCAGACTGTTGAACCACTGTGTCAGCTGTTGCGCATTCAACCCCATCAGTGTAGCATTCACATCGACTGCCATTGATGGTTGCGGCAACTTTTCAGTGTTCGATGATAGCGGTATCATCAGTGGGGGACTCGACCTCACCACTGTTGACTGAGCACATATGGGACTAAACTCCATCAAGGACCCAGATCCAGTTGGCAGAGCCGCTATCGGAGTTGTCTCTGGAGTGTTTTCTATGCACCTCCTTTCCGTCCCATTCTGCACCACTGATCCTTGACCGCTCATACCTGAGTTAGGCTGAATGTACAAAGGTACCGGTGGACCTACAGTAATGGGTAGGGATATCGCATCTGGGTTCTGTCCATTCCCCAGGTTCTGAGGCATGTTCATTCCCACACTATGGGTCATCATTGCCGGCATGCCCGTCTGACTCCCCGTCATCTGAGCATGTGCGGTTCCCCCCTGCATCTGCTTTTGAGGCATCAAAAGCTGGGTTGATTCAGCTTCTGCCAATGTTGGGTTGCGACCATTCTGTACTCCCATTACGGTTGGATCTAGAATCATTCCCGTACTGTTGTCACTGCTGTAGTACCTTGGGACCTGCGGCTGATCATTTTCTGCTGTTTTCAATATAGGCACATCTGGATATATTCTCCTAACCTGCGGTATCTGCGGGGTGAACAGTAAACTCGGGTCCTTAGATCCCGATGGCGTTTCTGAATTCGGAGTTTCATTATTCTGTACCGGTGCCGGAGGGGCAGAACTGGTACTTGGACCTTGTTCACTCTCTGCATAAGGTGGTGGACGGTCGTTCAGCAATTGCATGATGAACTCCTCATCCTCTGACTCGTCTTCTCTCCTTAACTTTTCCTCGTCCTCTCTATCTTTGGAACACCTCCTGTTTGTCTTACAGGTAGCTTTCTTACCTGTCGCCTCTTCTTCCTTAGCAATTGCGGGAAACAATTTTATCCCCTGCAATATATCTGACCTCCACACCTTCTGTGCATTATCCCACCTAGCGTCCGCTAGTGCCTTTTCTACCTTTCTTATCCTGGTCTCGAACTTCTTTTGCTGTTGCTGTCTAGCCATTAGTTCCCAAATCGCTAGAGCCTCAAACTGTGCTGGCCTTGGAGGTACCTTCATGTCGTACATCGCGAATCTCAAATTCTCTAGGATCCTTATATTGAATGTCCCATGGATCGGGAACGCTACGCTCCCATGTCTCTCTGTCAGCTTGTGCCATTGCTTTAGCCAAAGGCACGGAGCTACCCCCCTCTCCTCCATTACAATGTAAGCTGGTGTACCTTCGGGTGGCGTCTCCTCTCCTACGCTCGCTTTAATGTAAGACTCCCCCTTCATCGCACTCTTTAATGCTTTAAAAAATTTCATTTTCTCGTCTTTTATTTCACAAAGTTTGTAATCAATAAGTGACTTTAATTCCCGGAATACTCTTCGCTTGCCTTTCCCCTTCCAATCGAGCCCCACGGACTGCGTCCAATCCGTGCGCGACCCTTCTCTGCAACCAACCTATCCCAGCGCGGCTCCTAGTAACGTCACACTCACACACTCTGCGGCTGACAAAGCCTCGCGGCTTGTCCTCCTTCACTCAGCTCCTCTCGTAACAACTTCTGGCATGTATCGCGAGCAACCAAATAATAATAAAACAGATCTGTCGGTTTACTACAGGAAGGGTAACACAATCGCTTCAGGACCTTAGGGATTTTTCACTAGCCTCAGCAGTTATTCCATCTTTCTCGGTCCCCACTTTCGCAAGCAAATTCTGACCCGCAGACTCTGCTCTCAACTTGTCAATGATCTATTCTAGTGCACTTAGAATTTGTCAAAGCCCGAAGTCGAAGTTTTCTTTCACTCCCTTAACACACGTACCGACTCGTTGACCACGCCCGGTCAACCTATTAAACCGACCAGACCACAACATAAAACAAGTGTCTCATACACTTTTCAACATACTCCGGAGTCTCTTGACCTCGCAGGGCCCGTCTCAACAACAACAACCACGTGGACCTTTTTCTGCACAAAGCGCCACATGCACATGAAGTTCGACGACTTCCCTACTCTCACACTCGGAGTCGCACCTCCGCTATTCTCTAAAATCCTCGCAACCTTTTCAAACAATCTGCGGCAATAAGCTGTGCAAGCGCAAAACCCTAACTTCACTCATACCGTCACTAGTACCGCCAACGCCGATTTCACACCTCCATTCTCTCCATTCGCAAGCTCCGAGATCCCGGGAAAGTCGCCGGGGACTTAGGGCATCATCATTCTCTCAATCTGTTTTACCCAAGAAAAATCTAATTCAACACCATATACTTCTCGAGTGGGGTCTCAAAGGGCGAAACCGTCAATTCAACACCATATACCTCTCGAGTGGGGTCCCAAAGGGCGAAACCGTTACCTCTCGAATGGGGTCCCAAAGGGCGAAACCGTTACCTCTCGAGTGGGGTCCCAAAGGGCGAAACCGTTACCTCTCGAGTGGGGTCCCAAAGGGCGAAACCGTCCTCTGCTACCATCTACTGATAGAGCGTTCCGTCCTAATAACTTACCTGTATTTGGACGCTCTTGGGTCGATGAATCTTTTGACCAAGTGGGGCTCTCTTCACCCGAGATTAGTCAATTTAATCAAATCAATAATCAATAACGAACATAAGCAATGCCCTGATCAACATAACACTTCACAATTAATCCAGAAAACATTTCGGCGAACCATGACCTTTCGGTCATGAATAACCACACCAGTTCATTCAAAGTTAATGAATTTATTTCCCTATATTAACAAAGCTAGCACGATATAAATGTGTCTCAACACCAAATGATATATGTAAATGAACATTAATAGCTGTCCATAACGGCGAAAAAGATGCAATCTATGCAGCATTTGAATAACAATGCATTCGATAATAGCAACGCAAACCACTAAAACTATAATCTGTAATGAGCTAATTGCATACATTAGTCAGCATAACAAGGTCTCAAATTGCATCGTGCAACAAATGAATCCTCATCTAACCTCAAATTAGCATCTGCATGTGGGATTTCATGCAAAAACTATTTAGCAACATTAATTTGGAAAAACTCCTAACTAGGGCTCTTATCAAAAATCAGCAGTTGGTTACCTAAAAAGAAACACAATGCAATTGTACATTTTCCTTTCATATTTACCAAATTCAATCAGCATTCAAGGAAGTCTTCGTCTCACAGGTACCGGTTTCGATCAGCATGGGACGGGGGCAAAGGGGGCAGGGTGGACGGGGCAATTGCCTCACAGCGGCAAGATAAAAGGACAAAACTACTACTTTATGCAAAGGGACAAATCAAAGTTAAAGTCTCTAGGGCGAGAATTACTTAAAGTCTCTTTCTCTCGATTAGAGAAAGCATCAAAGTCTCATTCAAAATGGCGTCGAACATCAATTGGCATCGTAGAAGATGGCAAAATGACGAGGTCGGCAAGATGGGCCATAATGGCTGCAATGGGCAATAATGTCCTCAATGGGTGCAATGGGTAATGGCCGCTTTCTTCTTGTGCACCAGGTTTAAATAAACAACAGTTCAAATCCAGTAGGGTCTTCCATTGGAGGGTTCATAGGTTGGCTTCAAATTGTCCAATCAAAAACAACAATTCACAAGCTTCTACCTAGGCATACATTATCCTTGGAGTCGGGAACGTAAGTTGCAACATTTTTTACCAATTAACTCACTTTCAGAGCTTCCATTGTCTGCACCTGCAGATTGACCTTGGAGCAAAGAAGAAGATGCCAGGCTGGCACGAAACCTTAAAGATAAGCATGTGAACCGATCTCACTGGAAAAGTACAGCTTCAAGCAAGAATACACGTTTTATTAGCACATTAGAAAAACACGAGCATCTAAACCGTGAGACAAGGCAACTAGGCCGAAGCCTCCACTAAAGTTATGCTAAGTTAAAACATTTCAAACAAGCAAATCATGGCACACGTTTACGGTTATGTCAGATTAGTACAATTCTAATACATCACGTTATATAAAGCACGCTTATAAATGTTGGCGAACTACTCTGAGGGTACATTTGTCCCCGTATAATCTTTATTAGTTCGGTTAAAGTCACACTTGATTATTGCGGCACTACGTTTATGCGCTAATAAATGTAAAACCTTCATTTCTGCGTCATCACATACTTTATGAGTTAAGTCAGAGTTTCCAATCCTATAATTAGATATCAGAAGGGTAACCCGTAAAAGGCAAATACAATTTATGTATTATTAAATAATAATTTTAAAGCATTATAATTGCTACATCTGTAGTTATTTCATCACATGTCACATAATTGATGAAAGTGTTTAGTTGCAGACTAAAACTTGCTGATAAAGTGTATAGTATGAAGGTCACAATTTATCAATGTACTTGCAAGAAGAATCAACTCTCTGTATCTCCTTTTTTGCACCTCTCTTAACCTCTTCTCTTAATCAATAGACTTCAAAGTGTAGGGCCCATTTCCTGGAAGGCTGTGGCGCTATATGAAGGGGGTAGATGCCATGCCCAAGAGTGAATGCAAGCATTATAACAAGGAAACCCACAGCTCACAACTTTTTTTATGTGCATTGAGAGCAATTTCAAATATCTCATAAAGAAACATCCCACACTCTGAGTCACAATCATCGTTTGTGATAGGCCTGTTTTTGGCTCCTTCTTTAGGGCAGTTATGCTTGTTGACTCTCTTTATCTTCACACAGGAGACGTGCCAACTTAAAAAATCACTGTGTGAGGAGGGACCATGCCTAGGAATGAGGTGGAGCTTTGTGCTGAAAACTGACAGAAAAGCACCTCTACTCCCTCCACCCACCAAAAAAACAAAAGACTGCTGCCGGTGTCCTGGGGTGTTTGTAAAACACTTAACGAATATTAGCTGCTCAGAACCTGCAAAGTCAAACTGGAAACACACTTGGTACAGGTGTTTCCAGCTCTCCTCCCCTTCCATGGTGTGCTTTCGGCTGTTGACTAGGTGACTATGTGAAGGCAGCCGATATCATGTGACAGACAGTGAGAACATGTAAGTTGGCAGTTTTACATATTACAAAGCTCTTAATTTAGGCACACAACATTTGGGGGATATCCACTAACAGTTGGGATGCCATCTAGAAGTGAGGCGCAGTAAAATGCAAATTCTGCTTCCCCCGCCATGGAAGACGACTCCAATGTTGAAGGGAGCATTCCCTTCTTATTACATACAAAAACTTGGAAACAAAACCTCTTTGTTACAGAGCTGTGTCCTGCTGATGAAGTCCTGTAGCAAAGAGTAAAATGCACTGACGGTGTCACACACTCAACTGGTTCCAGCCGCAGGGACGATGCTGGAGCTCCAATCCCAGCTGGGGCAGCCTATTGTAACAAGTAATGACTGTCTGGTTTCACAAGCTTCCCCCAAAGGAGAAAGGGGTATGTGGGAAAATTCAAGAAAAGATGAACCCACGTCACTGCAGGAACTGCCCAGTTGCCTCGTGCACTGCCTAGAAGGGCCGGGATTCCATGGAACTCAGTAGCTTGAATGCAGTGCGATACAGTAGAAACAACGAGGTAGCATTCTCCATAGGTTCCCAACTTCGATAATCTATCAATAGTTTACATATCGTGAACACTTATAAGCTTAAAAGAGAGCAGAACTCGTTTGAAGGATAAACTGGTGAACTTCGGGGACTCTGTAAAACACAAGATTCCGATTCTGCACAAATACAACTTCATCCTCTAAGAACTTGTCCCAAGGTACTAGATAGAACATTTCAAGAAACATAGGGGGTTATTACAACTTTGGAGGAGGTGTTAATCCGTCCCAAATGAGACGGATATACCACCAGCCGTATTACGAGTTCCATGGGATGTAATGGACTCGTAATACAGCTGGTGGTATATCCGTCACTTTGCCGTCACTTTTGGGACAGATTAACACCTCCTCCAAAGTTGTAATAACCCCCATAATGCCAAACTTTCAATTGGATAGAAAAGTGTTCGGAGCACTACAAATGAAAGACTCCAGAGTGCTTGATCTCGATGAGGAGGTCAGTACTCCAACAATGTTGAAAATCCGAAATGAGCTCCTTGGAATTATTGCTAGACTATAGATTAGTGTGCACTTCCCAGAGAATAAAGTACGTAGCCTTGAAAGTACTTGAACTGGTATCTGAAGGCAGCAGGAGACTCGATGCAAGAAGCTCAAGTAGAGGCAGAATCGAAGCTCAAGAAGAAAGACACTGGCAGCGTCACAGTCGCCAGAATCATCAGAAAGGCTCGGAAGACTACAACAGTGGAAACTATGGGTGACTCAGGAACTGGGTGCAGGGAAGACACTTGCACAGGATTGGAACACTGGAAGGCGAGTGCAGGAGCGATGCTTGTTCATGATGGGAACAGGTGCAATGCCAAGCACCAATGCAATTTCAGAGGGGAGTATTTATACAGGAAGCAGTGTTCCAGAAAGGCATGTGTCCCACATGGAAAAGTGGAATATTCCAACGAACCTGGGGAAAATCACGTGTTACATAACAACAAACATGAAGCCTAGCAGGTTCAAACAGTAATTGATAACAATGACAAGTATAAGTGCATGATGGAACAATTCAGTGGTTCACAGTGGAAATGTGACTTTTCCAAATAGACACCTGATATCTGCAGGTGAAAACTAGATGAAACTTGCATAGCAACAAAACAGGAAAGTCAATGGTTCAGGCTTCCCAGGAGGTGGGAGAGTCATGGAGTGCTCAGGGCTATGAGGCGTCACAAGGGAAGCATGACTGGGAGTACTCGTGACAGGGAGGTGCCACAAGGGAAAGGTGACATGAGCCTCTGAGTAAAACCCACTAGACGTAGGACACAAGATGCAGTTGTGACAGACAGGAACTACTATTTCAGCAGTTCTTGCCAATACTTTTATATATGCCCACTTGCTTTTTGACTTAGGTGGGCGGTCCCTCCGTCTTTTGAATTGAACAATGTACTCTGTCCCCATGATGGAACGACGGGCCATTTGCCTATGTATAAATCAAGGCCTAGTCTTACTCAAAGCCTTTGTTAGTGAATTATTGTCTTGTATTATATACCATTGTGTGTGTGATATTCAAGGCAGTGCTTCAATATTTTATCAGATATTGCACCAAGCTAAATCATCAGACCTTCATGAGATCGAATGTATGTACAGTTGAGGCCACAAAACAGTTTAAAACATAAAATAACATAACGTTATAAAGGACTGAACCTCTCCAGTATATTTGGTTAGGACTCATGAAACCATGGACCTGAGGGAAGCACAATTTAGATGAATGTCTTATTACTACTCAGAATTCATAAGAGCCTTGTGGTTGTTGATAAACATGACTGGATTGATAGGAAGCAAGGGCTCATCTTAATGATTCATGGTTGATTGTGGCATCACCCTAATACTAATATACTCACCCATAATACTTGCACCAATGTCTGATATTCTTTACAAAATGCTTGAAGGGTGAAGTGAGGATTAGCTCAAAGGATTCTTATTATTTCTCAGTCAGAGAATGGTGTGCAGCAGCAGATGTGATTCATGAGCCCAGCATGATTGAACCTTTGGTTACTTTTCTCTCACATGCCTCATTGTCCACAGCAATCAATCAATCAATCAATCACTTGTTAAGCGCACTACTCACCTGGTAGGGTCTCAAGGCGCTAGGGGGATGGGGGCAGAGGGGGTTGCTACTGCTCGAATAGCCAGGTTTTGAGATGTTTCCTGAAGGTCAGGAGGTCCTGGGTCAGACGTAGGTTGACGGGAAGGGAGTTCCAGGCTTTGCCGGCAGGGTGGGAGAAGGATCTGCCGCCGGTTGTGGTACGGTGGATGGGGGGGGCGGTGGCAAGGTTGGCGGAGCGGAGCTGACGGGTGGGCACATCGAAGCTGAGATGCTCATTGAGGAAGGCAGGGCCTGCGTCGTGAAGTGCCTTGTGAGTGTGATTCAGGAGTTTGAAGATGATCCTCTTGCTGACGGGTAGCCAGTGAAGGCCTCTGAGGTGGGCTGAGATGTGTTTGTGGCGATGGAGGTTAAGGATGAGGTGTGTGGAGGCGTTCTGAATGCGCTGAAGTTTCCTCTGGAGCTTGGCCGTTGTTCCAGTGTACAGTGCATTGCGTAGTCCAGTCTGCTGCTGACGAGGGCAAGGGTGACCGTTCTTCTGGTTTCGATGGGGATCCATCTGAAGATCTTGCGAAGCATGCAGAGGGTGTTGAAACATGAGGATGAGACTTGCTGGGTCATGGTGAGTGAAGAGTCCAGTATGAAGCTGAGGTTGCTCGCATTTGTGGTGGGAGTTGGAGCGGCTCCTAGTGTGGCAGGCCACCAGGAGTCGTCCCATGCTGATCTGTTAGAGTCGAGGATGAGGATCTCCGTCTTATCCGAGTTCAGTTTAAGGCGGCTTATCTCCATCCAGTTGGAGATGGCATGAAGTCCGTTGTGGAGATTGGTCTTGGCGGTGGCGGGGTCCTTCGTCAGTGAGAGGATCAGTTATGTGTCGTCCGCGTAGGAGACGATGTTGAGGCCGTGGGATCGGACGATGTTGGTGAGTGCCGCCATGTAGACATTAGAAAGGATAGGGCTGAGAGAGGATCCTTGGGGGACTCCGCAGATGGTCGTGGTGGCTTTCGATAGGAACGGAGGGAGGTGGACTCGCTGACTTCTGCCAGAGAGGAAGGATGTGATCCAGTCCAGGGCCTTGTGGCAGATTCCGGATTCGTGGAGGCTCGTGCGAAGTGTGTGGTGGCAGACGGTATCGAAGGATGCCGAGAGGTAAAGGAGGATGAGGGCCATGGTTTCACCTTTGTCGAGCATGATCCTGATGTCGTCGGTAGCTGCGATGAGAGCGGTCTCGGTGCTGTGGTTCTTGCGGAAGCCGGATTGGGAGATGTCGAGCAAACTGTTGTCCTCCAGGAAGCGGGATAGTTGGCTGGTGACTATCTTCTTGATGACCTTCGCTGAGAAGGGAAGGAGGGAGATAGGCCGGTAATTCTTGAGGTCTTCGGGATCTGCCTTGGGTTTTTTGAGCAGGGCGTTGACTTCGGCGTCTTTCCAGCTCTCCGGGAAGGTGGCGGTCTCGAAGGAGCTGTTGATGATAGTACGGAGTTCGGGGGCGATGATTTGGCTGGCTTTGTTGAGGGCAGGGGTCGGTGGGTAATCCGGAGTGGATGGTGCTTATGGTCTTGGAGGTGTCTTTGTCGTTGGTGTGGGTCCAGGCGCTCAGGAGGTTGGTGTGGTTGTGTACGTTGGGGTTGGTGTTGTCTGCGATGGTCATGGGGTTCAGGGAGGTGAAGCTGACGTGGATGTCCGTGATCTTGCCGTGTAAAAAGGTGTTGAGAGAGTCGCAGAGTTCTTGCAAGGGGGTGGGGTCGATGGAGCAAGACTTGGGGTTGGCGAGTTCTTTGATGATGCTGAAGAGTTCTTTGCTGTTGTGCGCATTGTTGTCGATTCGCTCTTTGCAGAATAATCTTTTGGTGATCCAGATGAGCTGATGATGCTTGCGGATGGCTGTCTTGAGGGCGGCGCGGTTGCTCTCCGTTCGTTAATGGTGCCTATTTTCTTGATTTTCCGGCACTCCAGCTTGGAGGCCTGAAGTTCGGTGGTGAACCAGGGTGCTTTCTTGCTGGTGCGGGTGTTGGGTGGTTTCCTGAGTGGAGTGAGGGTGTTGGCGAAGTCGTCTAGCCATTGTTTGAGATTGGTGGCTGCGGTGTTGGGGCGCTGGTGTTGGGTGGCGGGGCGTGAGCGAGGGTGGAGATCAGCTGGTCCTTCTAGATCTTGTTCCAGCTGTGGCGAGGGATCCATTGCAGGTGGTGGTGAGCGGTGGGTTTCTGGAAGGAGAAGTGGACACAGCGGTGGTCGGTCCAGTGGAGTTCGGTGGTACGGGAGAAGGTGATTGGGCTGCTGATGCAGAAGATGTTGTCGAGTGTGTGGCCAGCTGAGTGGGTGGGCGTTGTGATGAGTTGTTTGAGACCGAGGTTGGCGAGGTTGTTGATCAAGGCTGAGGCACAGTAGTAAAGATAGGTTGCTCCAGTGCTTTTTTGTATAAGCAGTGTGTTCCATCGTAACTCCGACAGACAAAATTGCATCTGATCAGAGAGGCCACTCCCACTTAGTGTTTACTGCACAGGCAAGTTGACGAGACACATGATAAGGTGCGTATATGTTTAGGACCGTAATGGCAGTTTGTTTATAAACTCAATCAATGTTCGGAATGGTTTGAGAGACAGAAACAATGTAGCAGTGATGGACAATATGTTGTGGCACTCATAGTAGGCAATATTTTGCAGCAGTTTTGTAACACTGACTTGTGACATTGACTGTGACATTGATTGTCGTTCATGCACTGATCGACAATGAGCCATGCTATTCATTAATGTAATCATATTTTATATTGAGGGACAATTTAATGCATGTTTTTAGCATCTAAGAGATGAACAGTTCTCAAGTAGTAAATGAGCATAACAACAAGAGACAAATCCAGTACTTGGTACTGCCAGTGCCTTTATCAGACCTAATAAAGATACGTTGCTCTAAGAAAACTCAAATTCA
This sequence comes from Pleurodeles waltl, assembly GCF_031143425.1. Lineage (NCBI taxonomy): Eukaryota > Metazoa > Chordata > Amphibia > Caudata > Salamandridae > Pleurodeles > Pleurodeles waltl. The sequence continues at coordinate 1,487,659,746 of NC_090444.1, forward strand.
GAATACAGTATTGTTAGATGTTAAAAATAAAACACAGCATGTCACAAATGAAGTCCAATTAGCGCTTAATGCAAAATAGCAAGAAACACAACAAAAGAATGAAGGTCAATTTCAGTTCAACTCACTAGGGCTTTTGCTAGAAAAAAGTCATTTGAATCATAATACTAATACACATATAATTTTAGAGTAGTATATAAATGCAATTTTCTCAATATAAGTCGATGGTTTTTAGCCATATGACATAAATGTGTTACTTTCAGAAAAAAACTCATCTAATTAGCAGATGAATATGATCTTCTCCCCAAGGAAGCACAAGACATCATTGAGGTAAATCAATGATTCATAAATACAATACTGGGTTTATTATTCTCTTTTATTCCTGTTCCCACTTGCCTGGTTCGAAAGCAAAATTGCACTTTTTGGAAATGTGCAAATGTACAACTGTGGATAACATGGATTCCGAGCCTACTTGTGCCATGAAAATTGACAAGCATATTCAAAGCTACTGGAAGCTCCAAACCTCTGCAAAATGAATTCCATATTTGAATGAAGGCACTGGTACATTCTTGATCATATATGAAAAATAACAATACTAGAATGTGAGAAAACAGGGCTTTTTGTAGATGTCTCCACGCTTTTCCCCCCATTTGGACTTCTGGATGCTAGTTTTCTGAATCTGAATGTGCTTTGGGCCCTGCTAAACAGGCCCAGGGCCAGTGCTCTGTCTAAAACATATATGGTAATTAGGTGCAATTACAATTGTTTCTGACAACCTACCTGTAAGACCCTGGTATATGTTAGGGCTTGTATGTTTAGAGACTGCTTTGGGTTTAATGCCCTGATGTGTGCCCTGCTGTGTTGTCTGGTGTCATTTTAAAGTCAGCCCTGCCTTGCAGGCTGCTTTTAAACTGAAACTATGCCGAAAGATCAACTTTGGAATTAAAAGTACTTCCAAAGTCTAAAATTTCCTTTTTGTTACATAATGTCACTGCTAATGTCTGCCCTATGTGCCCCAAGGGTAGGATGCCTTGTAATTAAAAGCAGGGACATTATCAAATACATTTTACATGCCCTGTTGAGGGAAAAACTGCCCATTTCGTTTTTGTCCCCATTTTAGGCTAACATGGGAAGGCTATTTATTAACGTCTAACTTTTGAAAGGAATGAGCTAGAACAATGATTCAAAGTATCAAAATAATAGTTACAATAAATTCAGGTGTGTGGAATTTGATAGAATATCTACTTGTCCCTGGGACAGGTTGCTTCTTAAATCTACTTGTCCTGTGAAAAAATATATTTGTCCTTTTGGTGCCATGTAGTGTGGCGACAAATTACAGCAGCAATCCTATTATATAAGAGCTTTAATAATAGCATCTCTGATTATGCCAGGGCCACTACTATAGTAGGGCTTGAATACTTGCAATTTCAATCCCTATTATAGCAATTCCCTTATTTTGCCATACATACTGGGGCTGGAGGCAGCAGTAAGCAATAGTTCCAGGGCTGGAATGCCTTTGAGTCTGCAAACCCACTAACTTGCATGTTTTAAGCTCTTCTCTTATCTTTCCCATAATAAGAAAGGTGGGAAATTTACTCCTGACAATGGCAGAAGTAGAGAAAAGTGGTTGGAAGGAAAGTGAACTTGTAAACGCTCAATAGATTTTCATATGAGCAAATCTACACATGCATATTTGCTCATGCTAAAATACAGTTCACAAATATTTTCTAGAAGTGCGATTTTCTGGTCTACTTCTGTAAGTGCTTGTGAATTCATGAAAGCCACTAATTCAAAGACATATACCAGGGGTGCACTTTTGTGACTTTCTTTGAGAATTTTGTCTCTAATTAGGTCTAGTGTTAACAAAGACATTTTGTTTTTATTACACTTCTATTTCTCTCTCTATCTATTGGCTGGCTTTACTGTGAGTGTTCACATTCTGCTCTTCCACAAGGAGAATATTGGCACACAAAGTAGTGGTGCTCAGTGCCAGGAACTACTGTGGCAATCAGTGGCATAACGAAAATGGAGGAGGCCCCTGCAGAGAACATGGATCCCCCCCTGCAGACTCACTCAGGGCAGGTGCTGTGCTGTGGGACCCTGTGGAGGGGGGCTGCGGGACCTTTGTTACGCCACTGGTGGCAATGTGTGTTTTTTAAGAATAAAAAACATTTTTTTTTCTTTTTGCCAGTTTATGTTAGAATGGCAAGGGCCTGGCAGGTCCCACAACAATCAACTGTTACAAAGCCATGTCAAATAAGACACGCATTGACAAAGCCAAAACTCTCAAAAAATGTTGGATCAGTTGGCTTTGCCAGTGCTTGTTTATTTTCATGCTTCCCATAATCTTGTTGAAAATGGTTACACTGATTTTCCATTAGGGATATTTTTGGGAAATACTAGCGTGCATCAACACATTTTACTATGTGACAGTTCAAAGAAATAGCACCTGAACTTTCATAGTAGCGAAACGTTTTTTATCCTTTGTGCATTTTTATCTGAACATTTATTTTGAAAGCAAAGAGTCATCACTCTTGCTTACGAGCTTCGGCAAACATTTGCATCTAACAGAGAGCATCGAGTAGCATTATACTTCGCCTCACATTGTTAAACTTTTCAAACATGGTGGAACCACTGACAGTAGTGCAGTGTGACCTTAAAACGTTTACAGCACTAATAAGGAAGGCCTTTTCATTAATGAACCATAAATACAAGTTCAAACAGCATCAACATATTATCTCAAGTGCAGAAAGTTCCCTTCTCTGGAAACTGGCATCCAAAGGCTTTCTGCTGCAGGGGTCGGGCCAATGTGCCCCAAGGACAAAATAATGGTAAAAAAGAACAGATGATGGATGGAATGCTGAACAATGCAAACATTCACCCCCAGTCACAAAGATCTGAGTTTAATCCAAGGACAAAATAAACATGAAAACTTGTTGCCCTTGACCCGAAACAATATGTGCCGGATGTCGGGCGATAGGAATTCCACATTCCTGAAATTCAACAACTTGCCAATGTTAGATCTATTTTCACTATTATAGGAAAGGAGTTTCAAAATGTTTTTTTTTAATGTAACCTAAAACGGACCTGTAGCAGCCTCTTCTGATTAGTCAGCCCTTAACAGGCTGAGCCAAGCCGCTCTGATGAGGTGTGAAGTGGCCTAGGCCGATACAAAGAGACCACCTGGTGAGAGGAGATCTGCTGCTGCCAAGACAAGAATATGGCTGAGTAGCCAAACCGGTCTTCAAAGGGAGAAAGACAGATAGCAAAGGAACTAAGCCAACCCCTCTTCCTGCACCCCTAGTCCAGTGGAGGGCCCCTGTAATTAAATTTGGAACGGGCTGGAAGGAGAGAGTAGGGAAAATTAGCTGCACCAGTGGGTTGGGTTGGGTTAGCCAAACCTGAACTCCAAGGAGATATTTTCTCCATTTTGATTTTTGATATAGAGTGTACTTTGGGATGCCTGTCTTCCCAAGAAGTGGTCATCATAGAGGGTGGCAACTGGAACCCTATTGGTTGGAGATGCCTCCCTCCTTGCCAGCCCAGAATGAGAAATAAATATGGGAGAGCTGCACAGCACCTTGGATCCCTGCTTGAAGAAATCTGAAGAAGGACTGCCCTGATTAACCCCTAGTGTGCACCAAGGAAGGGCTGCACTCGCAAGGACTGCACCTACTTCACCCACAAGGCTACACAACAAAAGGAATTTGCCTGTGTTAAAAGACACAGGAGTGGACTCCCTGATCAGCAACAGTTAGAAAAGTTCTGGAAGGGATCCCTGCCTGGAAATCTCAAGTGAAGAAGGACTGACCTGCTAAACCCCAGATCTGCACCTCAAGAGGACTGCATTCATAGGGACTGCACTTGCTGCACACTTTGGGCTTCACAAAAGAGGACTTTGCCTGACTTCAAATGGCTTAAGGAGTGGACTCCCTGAATGCAACAGGTACAAAAGAGACCTTAAAGGATTTGACCAGGTGCATTGTGAGAACTGTAGTCCCAAATGTATGTGAGGCAAACTAGAGCTTCTGCACCCTTGGATGGTGATGTAGACTCTCAAATACCCATAAGGAACCTTCTGGAAGAACAAGTGGACAACTTTTGTCAAAAAGCTCCCTAGGTTTACTGACCCCCCCCCCTACAATGTCAACTTGGCCTGAAATTCAGGTTTATCCTGCTGAAGTTACAGGGCTCTTTGCCATCCACAATGAGAACCAATATATTCAGGATTCACTGAGGCTTCGTGCTGAAGCAAGCCGCCTTTATTGAACTGCAGCCTGGCCTTCTAAGCAGACTCGATTGATGTAGAGAGAAAAAGCTTCAGAAATTTGACTAAGTGCAAATGTAAAAACTTGACCCCAGCCACTCGTTGCATCTGACCTACACACCATCATGGTTAGCCTAAAACTTTGATTTGGTCCCAGTCCAGCGCAACCAGGCAGCTGCAGTTGGTGCTTTTCACTGTTTGGTGCTAGAAAGCACATTTTTTATTTAATCTTAAAAAATGCATAACTCTGGTTCCCTACACTGGATTTTTGCCATTTTGGTTTCTATGAAGTTAAAAATATTCTGTATTTTTATAATTGGTGTTGGATTTTTATTCAGTGGCTTACTTACATACTATTTTGTTGATATTAAATGCCTTACACAACTGTCCCCTAAATTAAGCTTGAATGCTCGTCTGGCACGCTACCAAGGGTTGAACAAGGATTAATTTATTGAGACTTTGACTGGACCTTATTTGTGATTGTGTTGTTAATACCTACTAATAAACCACTTTCCAACATGGAAATTATAGGGCTCTATGGGTCTGATACAAACAGGATTAGGTGTTCACATCAGACAAAACTGATGCATCGAAAATACCTGCTTCTCACACTTCAACCACAAATGTATGACTGTAATCTCAGCATGTTATATATCTACATGATATTACATTAAAATGATAACGTTTTGAAAGTCACTGCAAAAAAAAAAATCACTTGTCCAGACTTTGTTAATTTAGTATTTTAGACGTAACATATTTATAGAGATGTGCTTGCTGCTGGCATTTCCTTTCACGTTACTGTTTCAGCATGGGACATTAGGGGCATTAATTGCTGGTTATTGCAATCAATATTTTTAGTGTTGACATTTGTGATGAAGGCATTTTGCGTGTGAAGTTACAACCGGCTACCAACAAGGCTCTTCAACAAAACCCATTATATATTTTCTGTAAATATTCACAATCACAACAGACTGTTGGAAGATAACACTGAGTTAAAGTGCTTTCATCAGATCTATAGATGTCACCCTGCATACACATAGGAATTTACATACTGAGATAGAATTGCAGTTCTGCCCACTTCCTCCACTCTCTTGGATATCTCCATCAGGCACTCTTCACTGTAAAAGGTGGTGCTCTGAAAGCAACATGGAAAGAAGCTTTATTCTGTTAGGTCTATGGTTCTGGAAGCCCCATACACTCAACATCTTCCTTTCTTGTACTTTTCTTTTTGAAGAGTGTTCATCACTGCTCCTTTGCCCTCAGCTTTACCTCTGCCCAGGAACTTTTATCGTGATTTCTTAAAAACGGATAGAAAGGAGGTAGACTTGACTTATGTATATAACCCAGAATAGGCACTTGGGAAATGTGGGTACATTGATTTGAGTTGTAATCATATTTAGGGGTGACACCGAGTTTGTTGTAACATTGACATTTGGGAAAAGTAAGGAATTGTTTTTCTTTCTTCTTTGAAAATTATTTAGCTAAGATTGGAAGATTTAGAAAATATGGATCTATTTCCTAACACAAGATAGCTGCTAGTTTCTAGGTCGGATTCTAGCACTTAGAAGACATTTGATCTAAGGGGTACTGGCCGTGATTTCAGTTTTAGCATTTTTTGTGATTGGCATGTGCTTCATTTTAAGCAGCTGTGATATGAATTCGCCCATTTCATACCTCATCAGTTTATCTAAGGACTCAATCTAAAATAAAAGTGATCAATATCTCATTTTGGTCTGCCACACTTTAGTGAGACCAGCTAGGTTTTCGTGGCTACATAGCGGGCAAAAGCCAGTAAAGCGCTGGCTGTCGCAGACTTTATTACCTTCAAGTCAAACGTTTTACTCTCAGCAAGGCCAACTCGGCCTTTCATCATTCTGGAATCTACGCATTGAGTACCTTTCAATTGAGCAATAGTATACCTTGTTATGTATAACACATACAAACTTCATAATTTTGTGCTGTATAAATAGCGTCAGCGTAGATCATACTTTGCTGGCAGATGCACGGCAACAAATGTGCTCAAAGCCATACATACTTTAAATGCGCTGCCTAGATTTGCTGTAAGCCGCAGCACTTGTTTCTTCACTAATGAAGTATCCGCCCTCCAAGAGTGCGCGGTGCACGCAGAAGGCAAGCCGTGGGATAGATATTCAGGCTTGTGAGTGATACTACTGTGTCGAGACACGCCGGAGCTAATCAAGCATGGGCACGATTGATGCCCTGAGGCGAGACGTAGTGAAGTCAGAAGCCAGTGGTAGAATGCTGAATACCTGAAGCAACACATAGCTCGAGCCCAGAGTGTCAAGACCACGGCGCTGGGGGATATGTAGAGTACGATGATTGATGGCCACCCGTTTTAGGCTGACTTATTTGCCAACTCACAAAGAATTTTATTGGATGAAATGAATTCCCCTTTCTCGGACTGATGCATTAAAGTTAGATTACAGCAGCTCTATATCGAGCCCCATAAGCGGTCCCGATGAGACTTGCATTGTTTTGAAACGCGCCTCGCTTTGAGGAGGAGCCATAGCGGTGCTTCGTGTGATAAACAGCCACGTGTACAGCGAGGGCTCGAGACCTGTCTGCGCACGTGCCTACCCGAGGAACTTCAGCAGTGTACATAGAGGGGCAACCTACATCTCCAGATGTGAACCATAAGAGTGCGTGAAGGTTCGGTAAATAGATTACACGCGCTTCTGTTGTGTTACTCAGGAATCAGTTGGTAAATCTAGGTTGCCCTTTCAGTGGTTCATGGTTGCACTTTCAAATCGTTGGACATAAGATGCAGACGGATTCATGTCTGCGGGTACCCAGGGTGATGCAGGCACTCACCTGCAAGCTAAGAATGGAGGTAAATAGCAAAATGCCTGATTGGCAGAATTCCCGACCATTGTCAGGCAAACTATGTTCGACATTCAGAGCAGGACAAAATCAAGCAAGTCCTATTTTCTATCCTTTGCTCTTCGTGGCAAGGATGTCGTGTGTGCTCCCAATGCAACAAATACAAAAATCTAGAGTGACTATAACACCTTTCGAACTGTGGTCCGCTGGGGCAGTAGAAGTCGGATGTATACCACTTAATAATATTTGATGCTCCAAAGGTTGACAAAGGCAGTTGGAAGGGGTCTCGGTGGAGTAGTTGGGCTAATGAGGAGTCTTTGAGTTACATGTTAGTCAATTGGGAATGGTTCAAGTGAATTTGAATGAATGCATGAGACTTATAACGTGCTAACAGCTACTCCGAAAGGTACATCCCCATGCTTTGTTTGAAGACAGCAGAGTTAACCAGCGTAAAAGTAAAGCCTTCAAGTCGTTGGGAATATTGAGATGTGTGTTTTCTGCGTGGAGATGTAAAAGGAAGAAGTTCCATAGCTTTTGAGCAAGATTAGAGAACTCTCACGCCCCCACAGCCCTGGTCTCACGTGGGAAATGCGAGGAATTGATAACAGTAAGACCTCTGAGAAACGCAGCGCCAGGAGCATCAGAAATAATTCTCCAGCACTAGATAGTACTGCATGTTTATGTACGACCCTGTGACAGATGCACAAAGCCTTAATAGTAATGCAATGTTGAACTGGGAGCCATTGAAGGTTTTTTAAATGTGTGGAGATGGAGCAGTAGTGATGGAGTTCCAGTAAATACTCTTGGTGTCGGGTCCCAGATAGAGGAAGTTGCAATAGTCAATGCAGGACATAAATAAAGCGTACCACAATGCAACAAGAGTAAGTGGATAATAATATAAGAACCTGGCATAACATTGAGAAAGCATCTTAAGGTGAGGGTATTGATTTGCTTCACAAATAATTGTGTCACATCAAAGACTATTTGGAAATTTCTTGTTGAGTCCTTAAGTTCTGGTGGCCACCAGGGTGGAAACCAAATGGCCCTTCCAAAGACCATCAGCTCAGTCTTATTGCCATTCTGCTTTTGAGAGTGGCACTTCATCCCAGACCAAACAGCCATGAGACATTCCTTAACTTTTTTTACAGTAGCATTAGACCTGTTTAGAAATGTGACAACAATCCGAATATCATCCACTTAAATATCAGGGAGAACACAAAGCTGCAAATTAGGTCACCTAGTCGAGGTATGTAGACATTAAAAGGTGTAGGGCTTAAGGAAGAGCCCATTCCACACATTAGAGGCCTCGGAGAAGAGGAACAAGGCTTAAGAATAACTGATTGAGAACAGTTAGTCAAGAAAGAAGTAAGCCACTTTAGATCTTGACATTGAATCCCAAAGGAAGGAAGCCAATGGCAAAGAATATCATGGAAGACAGTGTTGAAGGCAACACTGAGATAAAAAAAATAATTGCTGCACTACCACCTTAACCTAACATCATGCGGATGTCATGGGTGACCACCAACAAGACTTGCCCTGTGTCAAAGTTGAAAGCCCGCCGTGTAGATGTTATTATGTTCTGTAAATGAGAATAGTTGGTTATTTACCTCTCTTTCCACATTCTTACCTGGATAGAGGTGGAGAGAAGGGTGGTTGCTGCTAAGACCTAATTGATCTGTAGCAGCCTTCTTAGGGTTCCCATGCCACAGATAGTGTAAGCGGGTCATTGAAGAGGGTAGGTGTGATAGTCGTAAGCCAGATTAAAAGTGTGCGATGGGCAGCGATTCCTTAGTTTAACCTTTCTTATTTTTTTTTAGTCTACCTGAAAAGGTCATCAGATTGTAAAGCCTGAAAGTGCGAGATAATATAGAGGATTCAGAATAGAGGATCACTGTGAGGGCATATTTAAACACTGTTTCCAAAAGATGGACGCATTTTAAGGATTGTATCCTTAACGTAAGAGGTGATTGAGAGACAGTTCAATTGCTGCAGCAACTTGAGACTGATTAAAAAGATTTTTCACAAGTTTGGAGACTTTCTTGGTGCAATTCACTGCCGTTTGAATGGCAGAAGCAAAATAGGCAAGCTTGACTTTCTTACGGTATTTATATAAGCTTTGGTCTCACAGCAATAGGCTTATTTCTGGGTGGCATTATTGTAATTCACTCTTGATTGCCTCTGTTATATCTTACAGTAAAACTAAGTGTCTGCAATTGGCTCTGTTTACCATGGGGATAAGCGTTGCTCTACAGGATCATTTCATTTTTAATGGGGCCACAGTATTTAACACTGAACAAATCCATTAATTAAAAAGATCAGCATTATAATTCATAAACTCATGCCCAATGCCGGGAACTAGATGATTTCTAGGGCTGTGTTTAGCTGAGAAGCTTTATTCCTGACCAAGAGCTTATGATCCCTCCTCAGTGATTCAGTTGAAAGTTAATGGTCTTGGGGGCAAAATTCTAGATGCAAAAAGATACATCCATGTGATCACTGCAAAGTATGTGTAGTCGAGGGGCAATGCTCAACTGATTGTTGGCCGAAAATATGGCGTTGGAAGTGTGCCCCCCTTTGTGAGTTGGAAAACAGGCGGACTGGGAGAGCGTTAACACTCCTAAAGACTCATTAGTAACGGAGTATCATGATTCTTAGACAACTCGAGCAAGATGCTAACATTCTCCAATATGATGAAATTAGAGTATTTAACTGCGCAAAAGCTTAAGAACGCCACAGGAGTGGAACCAAAGCTCGTAACATTTCTAGAAGGCAGATAGAGAGGACAATCTGTAAGAGGACGTGTGAGGATAATGGCCTTAAATATACAAGTACAACTTCCAGTTTGTGAGCAGGGCCAACCTTTCCATGCTGTGACAAAGGCATAAGCTTTTGGGCATGACTTAGTGGTGGCTCAGATAATTGAAAAATGCCTGAAACTGCCTTTTTAAGTCTTCCCTAAGACAGCACATGTGGTGTCTCTTGGGAGCCCTGTTGTTACCCTGTAGCGGGCTTAGGGGCTGCTCGTTCCTTACCATTGGATGGCTTAATTGTCACTTTCATGTGCCTGCTTCTTACTCGTCAGCGTCAATATGTGTTCTTTCCTTTTCTTGTGTTTGTTCCTCCCCTGGAGCTTGAACACATTACTATATTTTTCTACTGCTCATTTTTTCAGGCGCTGCTTTTTTTTCTTTTTGTTCAAGCACTCTATGAGAGTGAATGTGTTTTCGAGTTGTATACCTTGTGCACTTTTTCCATTCCGTGCTACTCCCCCATTCCCTTTCTACCAACCATCCATTGTCCATGTGCTTTGCCAGCCCCTCCTGCTCACCCTCCTGTCTGTGTGCTTCCCTCAGCCCTTGCTTTCCACTGTCCAGAGTCCATTTTCCTCCCCTTTTGCCTCTTCAGCCCCTCCCCCCTTTCATCGTCTTTGTCCTTCCCCTGCCCCCCCTCCGTTTACCATGTGCTTGCCCTAGCTCCTCCGGCCCACTCTTCGTTGTCTCTGCTCTTGCCCCAGCCTCTCCAGTCCATCCTCCTTGGCTGTGTGCTTGCCCCAGATCCTCTCACTCACCCTCCATTGTACCTGTGCTTGCCCCAGCCTGCCCCAACCATGCGCCGTTGTCCATGTACTTCACCATCCCCTCTTGCCTGTCCTCTCTCCCACACTCCCTTAATGTTGCCTAGTGCCCAACTCACTCCCCATTTGTTTTTTCAAACAGATGGGGAAGTGGGTTAGGGAGTGAGGCAACAAAGGGGGAAGGAGTGGGTGGAGAGGAGAGGTTGAGAAGGGACGAGGGAGCACAAAGTTAAACATATATATTGCTAGTGCACTAAAGCGCAGCAGTACTAGCTGCAACATATCCCTTTTTTAAGCATTATTTTTAGCCATTCTACACGGCCGCCATTCTGCTGTACATAATGGCTACAGGTCATTGCCTAAGCCAATAGCTCTAATAGGTGAGACCTACTGGCTTTGACAATGCTTTTTTGGCATGGGGAGTGAAGAATATTTTTTGCTGCAGTGTTGAGAATACTTGCACTGTACTGCATGCAAGTGCCATTGGGAAGTGGAGGACAGCATATCACTTTATATTACTGATAGTTCTTGTGAAAGGTAGTATTGTCATCATTGGTAGAAACACTGAATCTATTAAAAAAAGATCCTAAACTAAAATAAAGTTGTTCCATCCATACAGAAACTCTTCTCAAATATTTTTCCCTGTATCTTACCAAAGGGTACTGTGGCACATCTTTTATAGATGTTCATCCAAACAAACACAGATTACTATTTGGTGTCCTTTAGCCCAAGGGTCTCCATCCGGTAGCTCAGGAGTTCCTTATAGTTTATCTTCACCCTGAAAGTAGCTCTTGTAGGTGAAGTCAAACTCAGGGCCTCATTCAGAGAACCTGTGCGTCGTAAAGAAGGCAGCACTGATCATCTCAAGACCTTAGAGTGACAGCTACACAAACCAGTGATAGAGGCTCAGACCACTCAAACATATACTGTCGGCTTATGGGGTCTGCCACATGACCATCTGTCTCCTCTCTCAGTCTAGCTAAGTTACAGGGAGATGGCCATGTTGTAGGCCCTTCTCCGTCAGCTGCACCAATGTGCCATAAATAAAGAGTGCATGAAGTAGCCTGAACAGTAACCAGTGCTCACCCATTGAAGTGTGGGACTTTATGAGCCAGAAGGAAAAGTGTTGTGTGCATGATTAGCCTAAGAGCCACAGAGAGCAGAGGTTGGATCCAGAGCTGAGACAAGTGCCTCATGTACATTCATCTCTGGGTGTATGCATGTGTGCACATTTATGTGTGTGTCTGTGTGCATGTGACAGTGTGCCCCTTCACAATAAACATTGTTGTTCCCTGAAACCTATGCCTGGTGCCCAGAAAACCAAAAGTATATCCTGCCCTACATTATAAGGGGTTCATCTTTGGAACAACTGTGTCTGTTCATTGCATACTTATTGTCATGCTTGGCTATTTTGGGAAGTTGTGATCTAGTAGTGACATACTGGCATTAGTCATGGAATATTAAGTGAATGAATAGCTTACTTTTAGCAATCCCTGACATAATTGTGACCGAACCTTGAATAATAATGGCCATAACTGATAGGTGGTGAGCATCCTGGCTGTTACTGTGTCCAGCCTTGGCAGAACGGTTGCCTTGGTATAATGGTGGGCATTATTGGCTATTACAAGCATCTTTGAAGTTATTGTGAAGGTATGGGGCTTACATTTGTAATGTTTGGGAATTTGATGCAGAATCTGTCTATGTGAAGCATTTGTTCATGGGAGTAATTGATGAAAATGATAAGCTGATCTTTGGAGACCAGGTAGTTCCTAAACACAAGCACTGATATTTTGAGGGCAAAAAATATGTTTTGCAAAAAGTTTAATCTTCTGGAAAATTGAGTTTCTTTGCCCCAATTGGAAAGTACTATTTGATAGAAAATTGTGTGTATTTTCAGAAACTGGTATGCTGATTTATACAAGCAATTAAAATTGATAGTTGAAGGATAATTCAATCTGAGTTGGGGAGACATATCATTATGGTTATGTAGTTTGTGCCAAAGAACATGGGATACTTTGGCTGTTATTTCATTATCCAGTTTGAGGCATTTAATATTGATAAACCTTTTCCGTGGCATTTCTACTAGTACCCTCACCTAAAATGTGTTGGTGATAAAATTACCTAGTAGCTCAGGGCACATTTTCTTGAGCAGAAATAGCTCTCTATACAAAAAAGGATGGGGACCTCTGCTCTGGGCCATGACGTGTGGCAAAAGGTTGTGAGACTGGAAGATACCCATAAATAAAGAAACTGTAGTCACTAAGTGAGCAACTTGTTTTACTCTTCTAATATTCATTTCCAGTAGTGCACATAACAAATACGAGGCAAAGTGGTACTACATAATTTAAATAAAATCGTTAATTTTTCACACTGGAAAAAGAGTCTGCAAAACCGTGTGTTTGAACCACTTCAGAACTCCCATTAAGTTTAACTATTTATTCTTTTGAAGAAACAAAACACTCCTCCACAAGGTTCACTATAAGTAACGCCACAATGGGATGAAGAGGTAATAGACGTTTTATATTCTTTAGCTGAAAAAACCTTTGGCTGAAAAGCTTGCCTTATGACATCATAGACATCAACATTAGACAGCCAGCAACCAGTGATACATGCAGCCTCTCATTGGAAGTTGATGGGCAGGGACAGTGAGCACCGAGTTCTGAGGCTTGATTTTCTGTCCGAGCAGTGAGGTTGGGTTTTCAGTCGTGCTGCTAACGTGCTCACTGGGGTGATTTACCCTTGTGGGGGATGGTGAAATGTGAGTCTAACGGGAAAGAGGCCACCGTCTGCAGAGTGGAGTGTTTGTTAGCTTTAATGCTGAACTGTTGGTGATAGGTCCACAGGACAAATTGTAGTGTATTCACTCGTGGGTCCATTGGTGCACAACTGAAAGGTGGCTGGCTGGCTCCAACAGAAAGAAGGATGGTCAGTTCCACACCGGATAGACCTGGAAATCATACAGCCAGTCTCACTGGATCAACAATTTCACTGTTTGGTGCCTTGAGAGCAAGTTGGGCCTTTAAAGTACAAACTGTACGTTTTTCGTTTAACCACCCTCCCCACGCTCTACAAGCCTGAGACCTTTTTTTCTACCCTGCTGTTATGAGTGGTGATAATTTGTTTCAATTTTGCTCAGTAATTAACAGGAGCTTTATATTTAGCTCAGCAACCTGGAATTATAAATTATTGTTCGTGGCACTGTTCTAGCTCAGTTGTTGAGTGCTGCAGGTGTTTTTTTTTTTTCAGAATATCAATATTAAAAATATAGGTTGACATAAAATTTTGACTAATTATAGTTTACAAAAATCCCGCTCTGTTCGATGTATATTTTCTATTATTATCTCCAGTGAGGCAAATTTCTTATAAGTGATATTTTGGGCGCAGTCTTTTTGTCAGACAGTATTTAGACCATACCCTATGTGGGTGGATAACTATTTAAGCTACATAGCATCACAACATCACTTTCTGTAGTGATAACCAGTGGTATGGATTGCATGTAGACTGGGCAGCAATTTGAAAGGCCATGATATTCTATATGTGTGCAACACAATATGTTTGAGGGTTTGATTGCATATGATTTTGGGACAGTAATTCCATAGAGGTTGCCATTGATGACCGGATGGTGTAGCCTGTGAGTGAGCGTGTATGTCTTAGTCCCCCTCCACCTATTCTCTCCGAAAGTTGAACAAAGGTTTCCAGCAAAGGCCTGGAATCGTAGGGTGTCCAGTAACCCTGGCCCCTTATGTCTCTGCTGGCAGCAAGATTGCAAGGATTGCAGTAACTACCCAATAGTAAGTGGCAGATTTTATTTGGGACTGGTTTCCATGATTGGGTAAATGACCAATGGGTCAAACAGCAGTAAAACAAAGTCAGAAACTGAGAAACGTGGCACCTTGTTAAAGTCACAAGTAATGAAATGGCCTCCGGTCTGTCTGAGATTCTTTGAGAAACAAATGCACTGAACTGAAGATCTCCATCAATAACAAATGATACGGTGCTCTTAGGCGATCTGATAATGATTGATATACTGTAAATAAATGAAAGTGATCTAGATTTGGGTCTTTCCGCTCTGGCTGAGAGAAGAATGAGAGGCAAGCTAGGGACCAGTTGAGTTCCAGCATTAAGCTTCGCTCTGCGCCATCTTAAACCCTATAGAGGCTGCATATTCATTCTTTACTGTAGTAAAGCAACCCCCTTCTAATAGTAGACAGAATGTTCCTTCAAAGCCTGCTACCTGGGCCAATGCAGATAAAAAGGTGGAATTTTACAGTTTAATTAAAAACAATTCAGAAGGGTACAGTAGACCTGGTGACAGAAGGGATCCGATAGCTATATTACATGGGGTAAATAGAAACAATGGTCAGGACAACAAATTGAATACGTCCCTAATGCCAGTGAATTTGTACTTGCTGGATCAAGTGCCATTTGCTCTTTACAGGACCAGACTGACATGGTGATGATGTCCTTGTAACTGTTGGGGGAGGGCAGTTGCACGCTTGAGTGAAGTACAGACAGCTGCAGGAGAGCAGCTTGTAATCGCTCCATGTACCACTGCGCCCCCTGAATCCTGAATCCTTTGAGTGCTACTGGATTACGTTGAAAACTGGGCAGTGGTGATCTAGTGACTTGGGAGTAATGCACTGAGGCAGGTAGCTGATACGCTGGGAGAACAAGTAATCTGGTCACAGGTTCATTCATTGCTCCTACCTCTTGACTCTTCATTAGGTGCCAGCCCAGACTCATTCTTCAAACACCCGGACCACATTTGACGCAGTGCACTTAGTGTTACCTTCTCAGATTAAGGGCCAGATTTAGATTTCAGTGAATGGTTTACTCCCTCACAACAGTGATGAATATCCCGTCTGCCAAAATATAAATCCCATAGGAAATAATGGGATTTATGTCTCGGCGGATGGGATATTCGTCACCGTTGTGACGAAGCAACACACCCGCCAAAATCTAAACCAGGCCCCTAAATTATAAAATGAGCACTGTAAGCAACAAGAACTACAGTCTTTAAAGCAGAACGTGAATTGTAATCCTATGATGGCACCAAAAAGAGTGTGTTGAGGACCAATGTAATTGGCTAAAGTGCTATACCAGGCCAACTGATGACGATGCCGCATGTAGAGCTTGCATTATGGAGATTATAAATGTGGTGGTGACTATAGCATTGATAGACAGTCATTTGAAGAACTTGGACTTTATAGGTTAAAGAAACTGGAGAATATGTTGTCATATTTAAATTGCCCCCTGCAGATGGAACAGATGAGGTGTCAAAGACGGTGCCAATCTGAGGCAGAACAGGCAACAGCGAGGGTGGGTGGGAACTAACCAGTGATTAATTACATCTTGGCTTATAGTGGAGCAGTTTAATGAAACTTCTTGGACTGTGTCCCATTGTCTCTGTAACAACAGTTTGGGCCATCGTATAGTACCAATAACTAAGAAACGTCACATTTCAATGAATTTATTAACATAAATAACAATTACAAATTATTGAAGTAAGGAGAAATTTGGAACCAAGTGATCGTTTTCAAATTATTGGCTGCCAGTTTTCCTATTCTTCACAGACTGGGCACGATGAAAAGTCTCATGCATCCTTTCTTTACTGTATTTACTACATTGCCAGCTTCTCCGGTGCCACACTTCGATTCTTACTTTCCCTTTTCGCTTTTGTGTTTGAGGAAATTTTATTTTTACCGATTATTTTTTTTTGGGGGGGGGGTTTGTATCACACATGGAATGTTATCGTAGCAATGTGTGCATTTGATTACCGCCACCATTGTGCCTGCCATTTTTATTTACACCTTCAACAACAACAAAACAAAATATTATCAGTTTTTACAACATATAAATGTTTTGAACAGCAATTTTGGACTGCCACTAAGTCATGGGTTTTTCACAGCACCTAGTTAACCACCCTGATAATCCCACCAACATCACCTCATGTTTGGACCATGCACTCTAAGTATGGTTAGTAGCAGTACATGGGTTTCAAAGACGGAACTTCACCAAGACAATATAAGTTCAGCCTTGCTAGTGCGTTATCCAGGTTACTTATACATGTATTTAATAAACTGATACACTCCTAGGCTGCTGCTTCTCGTTTTCTCATTGCTTTGAAAGGTTATATGTTTTAGCTTTGCCCTATTTTTATACTATGTTTTTGTCTGTTTTTATAATACGGTGTGAAAACTATTTGCAAAAAATGCGATACTAAATATTTCCCCGTATGTTCTCTAGCTTTGGCACACGCTTTGATATTGGTGCAGTGCATGATGGATAACATGCACAAATGCTTCTAATGCCCGTTATACAAATACTGACTTATGCTCCCACCTCTAGGAGCAACACAACACGCCAGATAGTGCTGTTTGCACTCCAGCCTAAATCACTGATAGCAGGAGTGGCAAAGATAATGCGCCCCCGTATATGTTACTGTGTGGATGTCTAAATGAGGCTGTATGCGTTCGGATCTTTTCCAGAGCCTTTCAAAACAAACAAATGTTAATCAGCCCTTCCTTGGTCCAGCTAGGATAATTTGCCATTCGTTTGTAATGCTGCACCAATGCTCACACTGCTCACAAAATCACAACATTATGGCGGTCATTCCTACTTTGGCGGGCGGCGGTCGCCGCCCGCCTGGCGGAAACCGCCAGAAGACCGTACCGCGGTCAAAAGACTGCGCGGTCATTCTGACTTTCCCGCTGGGCTGGCGGGCGACCGCCAAAAGGAGCCGGCGGAGTTGCTGGTGTGCGACGGGTGCAGTTGCACCCGTCGCGATTTTCAGTGTCTGCCAAGCAGACACTGAAAATCAATGTGGGGCCCTGTTAGGGGGCCCCTGCAGTGCCCATGCCAGTGGCATGGGCACTGCAGGGGCCCCACGACACCCGTTCCCGCCAGCCTTCACCGCCAGAACCAGGCTGGCGGGAAGGGGGTCGGAATCCCCATGGCGGCGCTGCTTGCAGCGCCGCCGTGGAGGATTCACAGGGGCAGCGGGAAGCCGGCGGGAAACCGCCGGCTCAGAATAGCCCCAGAAGCACCGCCAGCCTGTTGGCGGTGCTTCCTCCGTCCCCTACCCTGGCGGTCTCGGACCGCCAGGGTAGGAATGACCCCCTATGTATTCTACTGAGATGGATTTTCAAGTCGGAGGTTCTCGACTTAAAATCGCAGTTTAGCCACTGACACTCTTTGAAGCTACGGAAATGGCATGTTTTTATTTGACTAAACCTCTATAATTCTGGGAATGTTGATCCCTATTGCAGGTGTTAGAGCAGGCGTGAGCATGTTTATTACATAAGTGGTAAATGTAATTGAACTTGTCTATGAAAATGTTGCTCTGTTGCACATGTAATCCATTTACACATCACATAGGCGCTGTCAAAGACAGTCAGATTGCGCTTTAGCCAGTTCTTTTTCGGGAGAAATATTAGCTTTGACAGTTCTGGTAGATTTTCCTTGCAAGCATTGGCAAAGTCAGTACTGGTGTCTGGCTAGCTTCTAATTTTTTTTTAAAATACTTGCAAGATGACTGTAATGTTGTATTAACTCCTTGACAGCCAAGGACGTAACCGTTTTTTTTTTTTACATGAGGGGAGCGGCCCCTTGGGAAAGGGCTGCTCCCCAGGGGGCCAAATTATTTTTAGGCCATTTCTGCCGTGGTGGCAGATCGGCCTAATACAATTAGACCGATCAGCTCCCGGAGAGGGAGGGGGGCGGGCAGAAACCTCCTAGACTCCAGGAATATATTTTTATTAATTTTAGGGCATTTCTGCCTACTATACTTAGGCTGATCTGCCTCCGGGGGGGGCAGAAACCCCTAGACACCAGGGATATATATTTTTTATGTTTACTTTTGTTTGTTTTTTATATATGGGGAGCAACCTCTTAGGCAAGGGTCGCTCCCCTGGGGGGCAAATTGCATTTAGGCCATTTCAGATCAGCCTATTTTTGTTAGGCTGATGGGGGCAGAAACCACTTAGGCACCAGGGATTGGTGTGTGTGTATGTGTTTGTTTTGTTTACGGGGCAGCCCCTTGGGTAAGGGTCACTTCCCCTGGGGGCACATTACTGTTGGCCATATTGGCCTATTTTTGGAAGGCCCATCTGCCCCCAAGGAGGGCAGAAAGCCCACCAGAGACCAGGGAAGATTTTTTTTTTCAAAATAAGAGGGTGGGGTTATGGCCATTCCCCCACCCCAAATAAATGGGGCCAAAGTTGTTCTGCCCACCAGTGGACAGATGGGGCAATTACCCCCGATCCAAACCCCGGATGGCAGAAAGTCTACTAGATGCCAGGGAATTTAAAAACAAATAAAAAAAAAGTGGGGTGGTGGCTACTAACAAGTATGTGCCTGGTTATACCCCCACCCCAACTGAAGGGGGTAACAGTCTTTCAGCTCTCCCATCGCACACTAAAACATCTTATCCCATGGCAAGCAAGAGGACATTTGATTATTTTGGGTTTTGGTTTTACATTTGGGCCATGAGAGCTTGGCTAACTCTCACAGTTGTCCCACTTGGAATGGTGAGGGCTGCACTTTTGGACTTTGGGGCGCTGCCATGTAGAAAAATCCACAAGACCTAGACACATCTGAAAACGAAACATCTGGGTGATTCCAGGGTGGTGTGCTTCAAATGCACCCGGCACTATTTTCTTACCCACAGTGCCCCTCAAACCTCCAACTTTGCTGGAAATCACACATTTGTCCCACATTTTTGTGATGGAACCTTCCGGAATCTGTTGGAATTGACTTGTGTTAAAATAGCAAATTCAGGAAGTTAAGTATATTCTCTCATAGCCCACACCTGCTCTCATACTCACTTGCAGAAAAAAGTTTCTTATTTTAGATAGCACTTTCACAGGAAGGTAATTTTTCAAAAAACAGATGTGTTTTTTAATTACTTCATGTCAATGTTCCTGCTTGCTGCTTTTTTTTAAATATATTTTTATTATCAGTTTTTAGCTATGTTTCTTACTTTCAGGGACCTAATATGACAGGTAAAAAATGGTCTTGTGTATGTATAGAGCAATTACATAATAATATGAAACAGATTCAAAATGCATTGTCTCTGCTACCTTCTTAGCGTGACAACATAGGGGGTCATTCTGACTCGCCGCCCGCCTGGAGGGAGCCACCATATGGCCGCTCCCCCATCTGGCTTTCCCGCTGGGCTGGCGGGCGACCGCCAGAAGGCCGCCCGCCAGCCCAGCGGGAAACCCCTCCCCACGAGGAAGCCAGCTCCGAATGGAGCCCGCGGAGCGGAGGATGTGCGACGGGTGCAGTGGCACCCGTCGCGAATTCCAGTGTCTGCAAAGCAGACACTGGAATTCAAAGTGGGGCCCTCTTACGGGGGCCCCTGCAGTGCCCTTGGCATGGGCACTGCAGGGGCCCCCAGGGGCCCCACAACACCCCTCACTGCCATCCTGTTCCTGGCGGTCGGAACCGCCAGGAACAGGATGGCGGTGAGGGGGATTCCCAGGGCAGCGGAAAACCGTCGGGAGACCGCCGGTTTTCCTGGTCTGACCGCGGCCAAACCGCCGCGGTCAGAATGCCCTGCGGGGCAACGCCAGCCTGTTGGCGGTGCTCCCGCATCCCCGGACCGCCGGGGTCGGAATGACCCCCATAACCTTATTGTTAGGAATAACGTTACGACTATCAAGAGTTGACAAGCTTTTATTCGTAACATGTACGACCCCGACAACAACAACATAAAAAACGCGTCTTCAACCGGAACATATAGAGCACGTCTTCCACCATCAACTGTCTCCTCACAATCCCCGATTCAAACCGCCCCGTTGCCTAGCGATGCTCGAGCCCAGTGATATCAAACACTGTGCGCGAGCATCGCAACACATCTTCCCCCTAACAAAAAGAAAATACAACAAATAAAAGAATGAATACAATTTCAACAAAAGCACAATTTTACCCGCAAAGAATAATAAGTTCACATCCGTAGCTTCACGCAAAACAGACATAATCTTGAAATTTGCTTGGTGTCCTGACTAAACGACCACACCTGCTTGTTTTCCTTGCAGGCAAACAAATATGATTGTTAACAATAGGAACATTAGGCTGTACGTTTGAGTTATAACCAGGATCATCAGAAGGTGGATACTTCCAATCATCTAACCAGTCAAATTTGCATTTCTTGCGTTCTGGACTGATAAATTTTCCTTCCTTCCCAACCAACCCAGAATTAACATTCCTATACTTGGACAATGATGACATGTGCCAAACCTTACCATCACTCAATAATGCAGAATTGCAAAAAAATCTATCTACTTTAAGAGGATCTGAAAATCGATTATTACTTTTTTTAATGAAACCTGGTTTCTTAACTCTCACCAGATCACCAACTTTTATGACTTGTTCTTTACATTTGTGTTTTGTGTCATAGTACATTTTGCTTTGCTCTTGGGAACATTTAATGTTGTGTTTAACTTGTTTAAGTGTCCAATCAACCTTCTTATCCCCAGAGCTCCAACCCACATTATCTTTTCCAGTGGGAATTCTCCCTCTCATCAACACAAAGGGAGAATACCCTGTAGAAACACAAGGTGTCGTTCTATATGACCATAAATTCCGCATTAATTCACATCTCCAATCCAAATTGTTACAATTTGCCATTTGAATGACACCCTTGATCACCCGATTGAATCTCTCTACAGCACCGTTCCCTGCCGGATGATATAAAGCAGTAGTATTATGTACAATACCTTTCCCCTCTACAAAATCTTTGAAAATACGAGAAATAAATTGAGGTCCATTGTCGCTGACTATACATTTAGGTAAACCCTCTTTCAGAAACACCTTGTCCAGGAAGTGCACAATAGAATCAACATCAGCCCTATTAACAATCTCAACCTCTGGCCATTTTGAGAAATGGTCAACCAACACTAATAAATACTTTTGCTTATCATCATACATTACTGGCCCTGCAATATCTATGCCTATCCTTTCCCAAAGTCCATCCGGACACGGAATAGGATGGAGAGGTGGTCTTAATGTTACCTGAGTCTTGTCGGATGAATTACAGGCATAGCAATCTCTAACTTTCCTTTCAATGTCTGAGTCCAAACCTGGCCACCAATAAGTACACTTAATTTTGTTTTTGGTTTTACCTATGCCAAGATATCCTTCGTGACACATGTCAATAATCCTATGTCTTATAGATGTGGGAGGAATAACCCTGCCATTTCTAAAAATTAGACCACCTTCAAGAGAGAGTTCATGTCTCAATTCCCAAAACACACGCATACCATGATCTAACAAATGTTTTTTAGGCCATCCATTCTTGATATAACCACTAACTGCACTAACAATGTCATCTTGAGCTTGAGCTTGTTCCCAGTCCTCTTTGGTAATACCTGGACAATCAGCTAACACATTAGCTACTGTAAAATTGTCAATGTCAGTATCCTCACCACTCACTACTGGTAAAGGCATTCTGCTTAAAAAATCTGCCACCACATTTTTGACCCCAGGAACATAGTGTACACTGTAATTGAAATCTAAAAGTCTAACTGGCAAACAAGCTATACGGGGTGATGCTGAAATTAACCCTTTTGTTGTCAACACTTTAGTGAGCGGCTTATGGTCACATCTTAACAAAACATGATAACCACAAATGTACTGTCTGAAATGTTCCAACCCCCAAACGCACGCAAGTGTCTCACGCTCGATCACAGAATACCTTTCCTCAGTCGGTGTAATCGAACGCGAGGCAAAAGCTATGGTCCATTCAACTCCCTTTTCATCAATTTGGGATAAAGTTGCACCTATGCCTTTAGAACTGGCATCCGTTGTGACAACACTTTGCAACATGGGGTCATACCCATGCAACGGTGGGGCATTAGCCACATCATTTTTTATTACTTCACATGCTTTATCGCACGCCTCACTCCACACAAACTTAACATTAGTTTTAAGCAGTTGACGCAGAGCATACGTTTTTTCAGAGAAATTGTGTACGAATTTAGCATAAAATTCGGCCAATCCTAAAAAAGCGCGCAAATCATCTTTAGATTGAGGTCTTGGGGCACTTTTGACAGCATCAACTAATTCCAATTTGGGTTTAATACCAGCATCTGAAATCTCATGACCTAAATAATTAATTTTGTTTTCTGCAAATTTGCATTTGTCAATTTCTGCTGTTAAACCATGTGTGTTCAGTCTATGCAAAACATTATCTAGATTACGATCATGTTCATTTCTGTCCTTCCCCATTATCAAGATGTCGCCCTGAAAAATCAGTACATCCTTCATGTCCGATAATACCTTGTGCATTAACCTCTGAAACATAGCTGCCGCAGAAGCCAACCCAAAAGGTACTCTTTTAAATCTGTAACAACCAAAAGGTTTCACAAAAGTTGTTAAACTTCTACTATCAGCATGTAAAGGCACCTGATGGTAAGCAGCTTTAAGATCAATACTAGAAAACCATCTAATACCTTTAGTGCGAGCTAACATTTCGTTTATTTTTGGCAAGGGAAATTGATCAACTAAAATACTCTTATTAAGATCCCTGAGATCCACACATAATCTCAATCTGCCATTTTTTTTTTTTAACTACGACCAAAGGTTCGACCCATTCTGCAGATTCAACGGGTTCAATAATGCCGTCTGACTGAAGTTTTTAAAGTTCTTCTTCTACCTGGTCCCTCACAGACACAGGTATATTTCTGACTTTGTGAATACAAGGTGTGGCATTAGCTTTCATTTGTATTTTGTGTTGGAAACCCTTTGGTTTTCCAATTTGGCCAGAAAAGACACTGGGAATTTTTTTTGCAATAATTCCTGAGAAATCTTCGGTATGTTGTACAATAGACACAGGTGTAGAACTACTGGGGTCCAAAATAATACCCAGCTTTCCCTGGTCCTTCCAACCCAGCACAGACGGGCCAGTAACCGCCACATATACCTTGCAATGCGCTTGTTTGTGTTTAAATTTAATTAGCAAATTTCTGTAACCCACAATTCTAATGGGCTCACCAGTGAATGTTTTTGGAGAAATATCCGTTTTTTCAAAGCACTTACCTAAAACGGGTTCAAAACATTGTTGCCAGATTTCCTTATTAAGGATAGTGTAGGGAGAACCAGAATCAGCAACAACAGAAATATCAATACCAGCAATCGTGACTTGACACAAAGGTCTACTAATGTTGCCTTTGACGTTCTGTACATTTTCATCTACATTAAGAATGCATAAATTAGAATCAGACTCCTCCGATGAACCGCTATCACATTCTCTCACACATTTAACACTCACGTCACCACCACCAAATTTTCTTCTGCGACACACTTTAGCAAGATGTCCTAATACACCACAATTTGAGCACTTCTGATTCCGAGACGGACATTTCCGATCGTTTGCTAGATGAAACTTGCTCCGACATCTGAAACAAATTCTTTTGTCTTTCAGAATTGAATTCTCTTTCTCCCCACGAGATGAATAGACTCTCTTAATAGACGATTCATGGTTTTTCTTGACCATGGCAATAGTAGCATTGTCTTCCAACTTCGAAAATGATTTTTCCTCACTGCGCAGAACAGCCTTTGCGCACCTTCCTGTGAGTTCAGCACTTTTGACCATATCGATAACCTCTCGTAACGGTGCTTCCCCTCTAGACCAAAGTTTCTCTTGGATATGGGGGTTGGCAGTGTGCATTATAATTTGGTCTCTAATGAGGTCGTCATGAAGGTTACCAAACTTGCACGACAAAGCCAAATTCTTGAGTGCAGCAACGTAATCATCAACAGACTCCTCAAGTGGCTGCTTCCTATGATAAAATTTAAATCGGTCAACAGCCACGCACACAGCAGGCCTAAAATACTCCGTAAGATCTTCAAGAGCATGAATGAATACATCGCCTTTGTCAGGTGCTCTAATTTTTTTGTTAATGCTGTTGTAAATTTTTAGGCCCTTAGCACCTAAACAATGTAAAAGAATTTTCTTCTTCTTTTCTGGAGTAAGTTCCTCTTCATCTTCAAATGTAGAAATGTAATTTACAAAATATTCTCGCCATTCCTCCCATTTTAAAGTAGCCTCTCCATCTTTAGGCAAGAATGGCTCAGGAGCGCTAAGATTCCATGCATTTCCTGAAGCCATGACGTAAAATATGATGAAATTAAGTTTTAAAACAAATATTTTCTTATTTCAGAAAAATGAGCAAGTTTTTTAAGGGTAGGTCGCTAAGCCACTGCAAACAATGTTTGTAAATGGCGAAAGAAGCTGTGCGCAGAGCTTGCGCAACAGCACGAGGAGACTTGGTAGCTTGGCAAAACAGACAACTGCGCAGTGCGTGGTGCGGCGCAAGGACGTGTTTAGTATGGGTTGCTTGGCAACGTCAAACAGCCTATGAGCTCGCGAAGCAGCACCAGGACGCTTTGATGAAACGCCGAAAACAACAATAGCAGGAAAAGGAATTAATCCTACCGCAATCACAAGGTCCCGATAAAAATGGCAGGAACAAAACGAGTATCACAACTTCCTGGAGATCCTGCCTCAAGTTTTGAAGAAATGCTTGATGGACGTGTGGGTTCTTCGTCGGGGTCGCTCGTCGCCAATTTTGTTAGGAATAACGTTACGACAATCAAGAGTTGACAAGCTTTTATTCGTAACATGTACGACCCCGACAACAGGAACATAAAAAACGTGTTTTCAACAGGAACATATAGAGCACGTCTTCCACCATCAACTGTCTCCTCACAATCCCCGATTCAAACCGCCCCGTTGCCTAGCGATGCTCGAGCCCAGTGATATCATACACTGTGCACGAGCATCGCAACACTTATTCCCTACAGTAATCTGAAATGTACAGACTTTAAGGCATGACCATTTTTGTGCCTCGCTGCTGTTCCTGAAAGAAACCTGCAGTTTTTGATTTTATAGCGGGATAGATAAGAATGGTATTTACACCACGGTATCCTGGCACAATCTTGAAAGTCTGCTTTGTCCTCCAGGGTGGACCTTTTTTCTCGATTTGAGGCTGAAATAACATTGCAAAGACAGTGAAGCAGATTTTGCTTCACAATACCAACAGAAAGGAATAAGTTGCAGCCCATAAAGGTTTATTAGCAAATGAGTCAAGTTACAATCGCCAATCAGTTAGTTGGAAATCAAGATTCACCTGAATGCAACATATATGACTATGATCCAAGTAATTCAATTTGGTAAATGTGAGCATTGTGTTATTAAGGGCAACATGTGCAAATCAAAGTGAATTCTTGTTTCCATAAAGGAAAGTCCCCTAACATTAAGCTAACGTTGTACTCAGATCGGGGGAATTCAGAAACAGCAGGTGTCAGCAAATATAGCATCAAAGGAGGAACCAAGTGTTGGTTCTAAATAGGATTAGGAGTAGGAATAGGATGTCCGCCTGCTAAGGTGGATAGGGGCAAGTGATCTAACAAACTTCACACAGTCAAAATATACGTTTTTTTCAAATTATACATTTTTCAGGTTCCCAATGGACAGGAATCAATAAAAAAAACAGTGTACATTCTGTACTCTGGGTCGGCCTTCTTCTCAAAGATAATACAACGCCAACCTCTTCGATCATCATGGCCTTCATGGTATCTCACAAAGGAGTATTTGCCCCTCTCCTCCCATACATTAAGTGCTTGGAGTCATCGTCCAAACTAGTTAAGAGCTACTTTACAACCTTGAAAATGTAACCTAACAAGGAATAACAATTCTAAATGAGTACACAGTGATTTCTTGTGCCTGCAGCAGAAAAAAGTGTTACGCACATCAAGCAGAAATACAATGTTTATTTCAAGATGGAGTAAGGCACTTCAGCCCACTCACGGCATTGTGTAGATGCACATGTGCTAACTAAAGCTAGTCAAAATATATATAATCTAAATACAAAATTCCATGGAAAATAATCAATCAATCAATCAATGCATTTATAGAGCGCGCTACTCACCCGAGAGGGTCTCGAGGCGCTGGGGGGGGGTTACTGCTGCTCGAAAAGCCATGTCTTGAGGCGCTTCCTGAAGGCGAGATGGTCCTGGGTAGTTCTTAGGTGTGTGGGGAGTGAGTTCCATGTTTTGGCTGCCAGGTAGGTGAAGGATTTTCCCCCTGCGGTGGTTCTGC
Organism: Pleurodeles waltl; assembly: GCF_031143425.1. Taxonomy (NCBI): domain Eukaryota; kingdom Metazoa; phylum Chordata; class Amphibia; order Caudata; family Salamandridae; genus Pleurodeles; species Pleurodeles waltl. The sequence continues at coordinate 1,487,686,530 of NC_090444.1, forward strand.
GGATACGTGGGATGGTGGCGAGGGTGAGGCTGGCTGAGCGAAGCTGACGGGTGGGTGTGTAGAACGAGAGGCGGCTGTTGAGGTATTCGGGGCCCATGTTGTGGAGAGCTTTGTGTGCGTGGGTGAGAAGCCTGAAGGTGATCCTCTTGTTGACGGGAAGCCAGTGCATGTGTTTCAGGTGGGCGGATATGTGGCTGTGGCGCGGGATGTCGAGGATGAGGCGTGTGGAGGCGTTCTGTATGCGCTGGAGACGTTTCTGTAGTTCTGAGGTTGTCCCTGCGTATAGGGTGTTTCCGTAGTCCAGACGGCTTGTGACGAGGGCATGGGTAACTGTCTTTCTGGTTTCGGCGGGGATCCATCAGAAGATTTTTCAGAGCATGCGAAGGGTGTTGAAGCATGATGACGAGACGGCATTGACTTGCTTGGTCATAGTGAGGAGGGGGTCCAGGATGAATCCGAGGTTGCATGCGTGGTCTGAGGGGGTTGGTGCGGTGCCCAGCGCCGTGGGCCACCAGGAGTCTTCCCACGCGGATGGGGATTGTCCGAGGATGAGGACCTCCGTTTTGTCTGAGTTCAGCTTTAGGCGGCTGAGCTTCATCCATTCCGCGACGTCTTTCATTCCTTCTTGTAGGTTGATTTTGGCGGTGGTAGGGTCTTTGGTGAGGGAGAGTATCAGCTGGGTGTCGTCGGCGTAGGAGATGATGTTGATGTTGTGTTTGCGACCGATGTCGGCGAGGGGTGTCATGTAGATATTGAAGAGGGTTGGGCTGAGCGAGGAGCCTTGGGGTACGCCGCAGATAATCTCGGTGGGTTCTGAGTGAAAGGGCGGGAGGTAGACTCTTTGGCTTCTGTAGGAGAGGAACGAGATGATCCAGGCAAGAACCTGTCCTAGGATTCCAGTGGAGCGGAGGCGGGTTATTAGGGTGTGATGGCACACGGTGTCGAAGGCCGCCAAGAGGTCCAGGAGGATGAGGGCGATTGTTTCTCCATTGTCCTTCAGAGTTCTGATGTCGTCGGTGACTGCGATGAGGGCGGTTTCCGTGCTTTGGTTGGCCCGAAATCCTGATTGGGAAGGGTCGAGCGAGTTATTAGCTTCAACAAAGTTGGTCAGCTGCTTGTTGACGGTCTTCTCGATGAATAATGAGTAGAGTGGTATGTGAAATAACGAATAACTCATGTAGATCATGGGTAAATCATGTAAGCAACAGTTAGGCAAGTTACAGATTAACAAACCATTAATCACAAATAAGTGATAGTGACACTGCATCTCCAGCATCACTATCCCTCTTGAGACGTAGTGCTACTTAGTTGATTCAAGGTGTTTTTCATTATTTTTTCCTGGCAGTTTTAGAAGGAGCATGTCTAATTTTGTCACCAGGTTATGACTGCAGCGCCTTTTCTAAGGGCGAGTCTGCTTACTTGCTAAGCTCCCTGTTCTACTACTGGTATTTTTTTGCCATTGCCACTTTTCTAAGGCTTTTCTGATTGTCTTTTGAGCAGTAATAGCACGAGTTCCACAATTTGCATATCATTTTGTTTTTCTATGTCCCTCCAAATAAAACTCAACAAGAATGTTATAGGGCTACAACTGGTAGTGGTTCCTGCCACCGCACCCATTTAAGATGTCAGTCCAATAGCCTGCCTTACCCAGGCAAGATCAAAATATATGAATCAGTTTGGCATTGTTGGCCTGACATCTTGAGTATGTGTCTGGTACGATCGTGTACATTTTATGCCGGCAGTTGGGTGTCAGGTACGAGGGATCTAGTATGTTGCGTTGAATTAATAGTACTCTGCTGTTTCTGGATATTCTACAGCCTTTGCACATTCTCTTGTCAGTCAGTACACCCCCAGCCAATACCTCTTTTAGTGTCATCCGTCTTAATTGCTCATGTTCTGCAGCACCAAGTATAATTGTGTCACCGCTTTCCTATCACATCCAAACTCCAGCAATACAGCCTGGCTCAAGAAGGTCCCTCCCCAACATCCCAATATCTTCTGATCTGCCTTGCCAATGCATTATATGTGAAGAACTGTCTAGGAGGAATCCAGTACGTTCACTGCAAACTCTATAACATGTGAAATACATCATCATCCGTTAAATGGCCCAGCATCATGAAACCCACGTCTGCCCACATTGACAAGTCGGACTGTCTAGTGATCTTCACTTAATCGGGCAGTCACCACAATGGTAGGTCTGATGCATACACCACTTATGTGTTAGTATGAACTTAACCCTGCACCTGCAAAAAACAACCACTTCTGTTAATCTGACAGCAGTATCATGTTTTCTTCGAGGTCTAAATAATTGTGCCATTATCCCTGTATCCCAAACAAGTGTCTCACTTCTGGGTTCTTGGTCCCTGGCCACCATCTTGCCCCTGACGGAAGTAGAGCTGCCAAAAAATGAAGTTCAACAACAGGGACCTTTAATGCATCATCAGGCTTGGGCAGCTGTAACCTCTGAAGCAAGGTTCTGTGTCTCCACCGTCCTATAAAAGATGAAGCAGTGTACTTTTGATGCCACCAAGCAGATCTCTGGGTATGCCTGCAAAGAAATAAAGGTGGCAAAAGCAAGATTATCATTTTCGTTATTGCTACCCTTCTATGTGCTGTTAGTGGAAGTATCTTCCAAAATGTTGTTGATTCATGAATATATGCCACAGCTTGGACAACTTTCCAACCAGATCAGTTTCTGTGGGGTATATACAGGGTTGGTTCAAGGGCAGTGTGACCGGCGCCACTGCACCGGGTGCTGACTTTGTGTGGGGTGCTGTGTTTGCAAGTGTATTATAATTTTAAAAGTACCTGCTGCCAGTGTTCCCTGAGGTCAGCTATTTTCAGACAGTAATAAACATGTCAAATGACTAATGTTCTTTCTGGAGAGATGGGGGTTCTGTCTAGTGGAAGATTTGACTCTATTGTAAGGTAACGTAGAGGGTTACTACGTCTGCTGCAAAGAACCTGTACAATGCAGATCACAAAGTGCATATAATGTAAAAAGGTCAGAGTGTTACTGATTTTGTCAGAGAGATCCTTTTGTTACTAGCAGTTTATAAGTTAAAATCCTAATATACTGTAGAACAGTAAGCTATAAACTATCATCAAAGAGCTGTATGGAAACATCAAGGTATAGATCAGAGAGTTATGATGTTTTCCCCAGTCTTTCATTATCCTAATGCTGCAAAAAAGGGTTCACTTGGGTAGAAATCAGTTCTTATTATTAAAGAGAGCCCCCACCCATGGTGTTACATTTTAAATTCTGAGTTAGGCTTCTCCAGAACTAGCACTCTTAAACTGTACCCCCTACCAGTATGGATGATCTGTGACTCCTACATCTAGTAGTCCACTGTCTTACGTGACATTTCCTATACACTGATTTACACACGTAGCCCCTCATTCTAAGTGCGGCGGGTGGCGGGAGCCGCCCGCCTGGCGGGAACCGCCAAATGGCCGCTCCGCGGTCAGAAGACCGCGGAGGCCATTCTGGCTTTCCCGCTGGGCTGGCGGGCGACCGCCAAAAGAGCGCCCGCCGGCCCAGCGGGAAAGGCCCTGCAACAAGGAAGCCGGCTCCGAATGGAGCCGGTGGAGTTGCAGGGGCGCACCCGTCGCGATTTTCACTGTCTGCAATGCAGACAGTGAAAATCTTTATGGGGCCCTGTTAGGGCCATGCCAGTGGCATGGGCAGTTCAGGGGCCCCCAGGGGCCCCAGGACACCCTTTCCCACCATCCTGTTTCTGGCGGTGAAAACCGCCAGAAACAGGCTGGCGGGAAGGGGGTCGGAATCCCCATGGCCCATGGAGGATTCCCCCAGCCGGGGGAAATCCGGCGGAAAACCGCCGGACCCGGCTCGGCGACCGCGGCTTCACAGCCACGGTCGGAATACGAAATGAAGCACCGCCAGGGTCAGAATGAGGCCCGTAGAATTGATCGTCTCTGTACTGACACCTTATCCTACACTGGTATGAGTGATGCTATAAAACTAATTAAATGCATCTGCGATAGACGGATCATGGAGACGTGAGGGGCTCTGTTAAAGGGTGGTAGTGAAGGAATCCATGACAGAAGTGATCATTGGTGGGCACCTACAATCATTGTCACACTGGGCGCCACCAGCGCTAAAGCCAGCCCATGGTACATCTGGACACTCGAGTACTGAAAGATGGTGCACTCCCGTTTAAATAACAAGCCAGTGAGACTTTCACTACCCTACTCCCCCACACTCGTCTCCTTACATTACAACTCAGTACATTTTATCCTGCCCTTTCCTTGTCTAAACCCATGATTTATACTATCTCTAATCCCTTCACTTACCCCAGCACAAATATGTACGCCAACCTTAATCCTATCCCTTTATCATAAGCCTGAAACGTAACCATTGTCATTTCCATGACCCTTACCCTAACCTTAAATTTTACCCTAAATGTAAAATAAAAACAATTTTTTAAATAGTTTCTATTTCATTTTTTTAATTAAATTTTTGATTAAGTATAATATTATATGTTTAATTTAAACTAGACTATTTTCATTGTTGTCATAAGTATGAGTTATTTGGATTAAATATATGTGTTGACTTCTTACAACAATTGTATATGTGGTAGTCTACCTTATAACAAAACCAGGTGTCTCTCGAAGAGGGACTGTCAACAAACAGTGTTTTGCAACCAACCGTTAACTTTTTAAACATCAAAGCATATGAAAGAGTTGTCGGGGACCACTCTACTCATAGAGGTAAGGGATGAAAAAGGACAAGAATAAGATCATAACAAAACATTTTACCAACCTCCTCTGTAAGTAGAACCTCTTGAAGCTTATCCAACCCTCTATACTTTCGATCTCTTCGACCTCAGATCGGCTTCTACATCAAGCAGCCTTTTATAAAGAGAACAAGGCAACATCTAGGCGTCTTAGATACTAACCAAGTACCACTAGGTGTAGAGCCTGGGACCAAAGATTCCATGTGTGCATCTAGAATGTCACAGGCAGCAGATGGATGCAATAACCATTATGCTTTCCCTCCATGTTTAGCTCTCCATCTTGCGGACAACCCTGTGGAACCTTCACACACTATCCCTAGTAGGCTTCTTGTCACCCTCTGCAGTTTCTGTGGTTTATGCATAATCAAGCAGAATAGGCCCAGAGCAAGTGCACCCAAGTCATGCTGAGCAGCTTTGTGGCAGCTGCTCTGTAACAGTTACCACTAACTTGGAGTAGTCAATGCGACCAAAAGAGTGTCTTCCCTCTGGTTGTACCTGATAGGAGGAGATAGGCATTTGGCGAGCAGCCTTGTAACTTTCACTCACCACTGCAACCAATGTAGCCAATTCTAAACCCTTTTTGATTAAAAAAAAAAGTTTTATGTGAACAGTTTTTCACACACCCCTTATTCGGACTTGTGGCTTTTTTTTACTGCTAACCGGAATGGAGTACACACGGTGTGAGGGTGGATTGCTCAGACCCAAGAAAAGCAGCATCCTAAGGTGCGTTTCATGACTTCCTGATGGAAAGGTGAGGCAGGTTGAGCAGGCTTCCCTAGCGACGGTGAGCTTGTGCACCGGATGGGATGTATTGGGTACATTACCTTGTGCTTAGGACATCTGCGGTTGAAACAGTAGAGTAATTTAAGAGGTTTTTATGTTTTTGTGTTCCTTTGAGCATACTTGTTTCCAAATCGTAACTCCAGTTTGTATAAACCTTGCAGGTTCCAAAGTTTTCAATCTTACATTTCAGCATGAAGCGGGTTGCGCTAATATAGTGAGCCCAGGGGGTGGCTTCGGGATGGTTTCCAGCGTGCAAGGTGTCTCTTTCGCCTGCAGTGATTTATGCCGATGTTGGTCAGGGTTCACAGAAGGTGTCAATCTGGCCTCAATTTGTAAGATTTCTTCTCTGTTGACAGTTGACGCGGGCTAGTTGTTTTGTGTTTGGTGTTGTTTTTTGGGTTTGATATCGGTAGAGCCGACGGTCAATAGAGAGGAGGGAACACGCAGGACGCTGATGGATTCTGCCACATTTCCAGATTTAGCTGAGTAGCCCAATTGCCAGATCTTGAACGGCTGTCGTGTAATGGAGATAACCTAAAAGGAGAGCGAAATGAAACGCCAATTTACGAACCCATCAGTCAGTGCCTCGAATAGTATAGTTTTTATGGACTTCACGGTTCTTATTTTGAAAGGACCATTTCCATATGCTGAGAGCATGTTAGAAGCTGCCGTTGTACAAATACGAGCCAGTATCTTCGCATCTTAGCGTCCCGTTGCCATTGGCACATTTTTGTGCTGTGCTAATCATTCACGTAGCTAACAATGTCAAAGCCTTGGAATGTACATATTTTTAATATAAAGGTTGACAGCGTTTCTGCTCCTGTTACAGATAACCCTCCGCTCTACCTCCAGGGCACACCACACTCCTTGCCGGGTGTGAAGTGGCGCACTGTACACGTTTAGTGACTCACCCACACCACTTTCTCTGGACCCCAGTGCCGCAGTGCAAGTACTTTTGAAGTCCAGGATGTCATACATGTTGCTTACACAAATACATGACATATCCCAATTGAAATTGCACTTCGTGATATTTATGTGTTCTCTTTTTACTTTGCTGAATTTTGAACATGGCTCGTACAGATGTCTAAGTGGCGAATTAGGATCTTAACTATGTGTTTTCAATGCTCTTTTTTTAATATTTGTTTCTTCTTCTTTTTTCCTCATTTCAGCTACAATATCCCCTGTTTGGGCGTTTGGCCTCTGGTTGGCTTACGGCATTACCTACTCTCTTAAAGTTCTGAGGACACGTCCTAGCTTGAATTAGCCACTGCAAAGTCTTGGGGGTGTGAAAACACGTATTCATCCAAATTGTGGACTATACTAAGCCCAAGTAGCCACTACCCTCTCCAGCACTACCTGGTGCCTATAAAGCGGCTGTTCATTTTTATTTCACTTGTAGGCGCTCCCTTCTAAAGTTCTCCTACCCTGTACTTATAGCTGCAGGAGTTTAGGGACATGCCGTGCACTATGGTCATTTATAGAGTGTTAGATGAAAAGTTATTGCTTTAGAACAGCAGTTTGTGACAGCGCCGTACACATTCACTTACTACAGCAGCATTACAGCGCAGCTTCTTTTTACGACAGTGCAAAGATCATCCTGTTTGCTGGATACCAACCTGTTCTCTGCCAACATTTAGATTCTGATTTTTCATTTGAGAACAAAGAGAGTTATCTTGCAGTTACTGGCAGCATTGAAGGCTCGCTTGTGGCTAGAGGTTCACGACCTGACGTGCATTCGCTCTGCAGGTGATACTGACATTTGCTACTCCCATAGCTCGATGCTGTTGTTAGTCAGTCGAACAGATTCGTCTACTTCACCAACTATACTAGGATGTGTATCACAAAGGGACATTAATGGAAAGAAGCCATGCGATTGGTTGTCCTCTTCCGTTGAGACAACGTTTTCTTTCCAGGGTTGTATGACAGAACTACGCATGGTAGAACCACGTATGGCTTAACAGCGCGGTCGGAATCACAACCGTGTCTTTACCACGCATCCTTTTACCACGCATGCCTTTATAACGAATTTGTGGTAAAATCATGCTTAGTAAAGGTATATGTGGTAACGCCATACGTAGTTATATGATACAACCCCCGTCCTCCTCGCCTCCTCCCCAAACCCTAAAGCCTACCCTGTCCTAAAAACTACCCCACCCTGTCCTAAAATCTACCCGACCCTCCCTGAGCCCTAAAACCTACCCTGCCCTGTCCTATAAACTACCCTAAACTTAAAAGCTACTCTGCCCTTGCCTAAAACCTACCCCGCTCTGTCCTAAAAACTAACCCCAACCCCCTCACCCTAAATCCTAAAATCTACTCTGTCCTAAAAACGACCCCACCCTGTCCTAAAAAGTACCCGCCCTAAACCCTAAAACCTACCCTGTCCTAAAAACTACCCCACCACTGCCCTAAACCCTAAAAGCTACCCTGCCATGTCCTAAAACCTACCCCACCCTGTCCAAAAAACTACCTGACCCCTGCCCTGAACCCTAAGACTTACCCTGTCCTAAAAACTACCCGACCCCCGCCATAAACCCTAAAAGCTACCCTGCCATGTCCTAAAACCTACCCCACCCTATCCAAAAAACTACCTGACCCCCTTCCCTGGACCCTAAAACTTACCCTGTCCTAAAAACTACCCCATCCTGTCCAAAAAACTACCCGACCCCCCACCCTCAACCCTAAAACCTACCCTGTCCTAAAAACCACCCACCCTGTCCTAAAAACTACCTCAACCCCACCCTAATCCCTAAAACCTACCCTGTCCTAAAAAATACCCTACTGTGTCCTAACAACTACCCTGACCCCCGCCCTAAAACCTACCCTGTGCTAAAAACTACCCCACCCGTTCCTAAAAACGACCTCACCCTGTCCTTAAAACTACCCCAACTCCCTGCCCCCACCCTGAACCCTAAAACCCACCCACCCTCTCCAAACAACGACCCTGCCCCCCACCCTGAATCCTAAAACCTACCCTGCCCTAAAAAGTACAACGACTCCCCACCCCACCCTGAACCTTAAAACCTACCCCACCCTGTTCTAGAACCTACCAGACTCCCCCGCCCCTGCTCTAAAGCCTAAAACGTACCCTGTCCTAAAAACTACTCAACACTGTCCTAAAAACTACACCGACCCCCCCACCCTAAACCCTGAAACCTACCCTGCCCTGTCCTAAAAACAACCTGACCCTATCCTAAACCTTAAAACCAATCCTGTCCTAAAAACGACCCCACCCTGTCCAAAAAACTACCCCGACCACCCACCCTAAACCTTAAAACTTACCCCACCCTGTCCTAAAAACTACCCCAACCCCCACCCTAAACCCCAAAAACCTACCCTGCCCCGTCCTAAAAACTACCCTGACCCTCTGCCCTAAACCCTAAAATCTACCCCACCCTGTCCTAAAAACAACCCGACCCCCCCACCCCTGCCCTGACCCTTAAAACCTACCGCACCCTGTCCTAAAAACTACCCAGACTCCCCCGCCCAAACTCCAAAACCTACCTCGCCCTTTCCTTAAAAATCCCCCCACCCACCCCAGCCCCACTTACCCGGCTGCCGCGTTCCTCTCCCGGTTGTTCTTGCTGTGTGCCTGAACTAGCATATGCATGGTTCCTTAACCATGCATTTGCGTGGTTCAGGCACATGCGTGGTTGAGGCAAGCGTGGTAACACTTCCGTGGCTACGCTACGCGTTGCTCCAGCTGCATAGAAAAGGCTGTTTCCCTCTTTCCAGTTCTGACATAGTAAAGCCATCAAGGTAGAACCAGTGGCGTAGCGTGGGGGGTACAGGGGGGGGGCGGCCGACCGGGCGCAAAATCTTGGAAGAGACTCGAGTGCTAAAATCCACGGGTTAGGGGGCGCAAATTACTTGCCTTGCCCCGGGTTAGGGGGCGCAAATTACTTGCCTTACCCCGGGTGCTGACAACCCACGCTACGCCACTGGGTAGAACTACTCTCAGTCCAACGTGTTCAATGCAAACGCCTATACCTCACATTTTACGCTTTTCACAAAAATGGACCCAGATACTTAATCAAACACTTCAATAACTACTGCCTCACTAGAGATCTGAGATTGTCTAACGTGTGACCTCCAAAAAATCCAAAGCACGTTAGGAAAGGTGATAGCGTCTTTGCGTATCCTTCTGCTAAGCTGCATCATGACTTCCCTGTCTCTTTAGCCTGTATCAATAACAACGATCATGGCTTTATAGATCTGCCTAATTAATATTGTGCTTCTCCGTCTTCCGCAGCACCGGGATGCCCATTGTATGCACTAAGGCGCCCCATTCGTTCATTCTCGAAGCTAGTCAACAGTGGATCCCAAGTGCCTGTGGGGAAGGCGTTTGTTTTCACTGCATGATGCCCTTATATAGTCAAAGAAGGTTGTCATTTATTGATCCATTGCCAGTAGTGCCTGTGGTCAAAGCTAAACAACTGAGCTTTGCAATTTATTTGTAACTAAAGGCTAACAGGCTTTCCTATTTTGCAGCCTTCAAAAGATGTGAAATGTCTCTGGTTCTAAGGATGTCTTGTAACATGTGAGAATTGCTGTGACCTGATACCAAAGGTTCTGAATAATTAACCCATAAACAAGAAAATGCAAATCAAAAAACATGTATTAATAAAATCACCTGTAGAATGGGTTTATGGACAATTAGAATAGGTGGATTTTAGTTCTTTTTTAGTACACATTTGAAGCTGCTTTAGGGCGGCATGGCTCATTTGTAATTCTGTATTTGTCTTTGTTACCAGAAAACGCATGCAGTTCCTCCCACATGCAGTGTAATGATGCATCGTTATTTTTCACATTTCCCAATCTAATTGGATGTGCTGCATCTAGTGAAATATTCTGTGACATTTTTCTTGTGGGTGTGACCATATGTAGTGAATAGCTGTGGAAATGCACTGTTCTAGCAGGTATTTTGGCAGGAAGCTTTGTTGATGTGCTACACAGAGTAAGTAGTAAGGGCCCAACCCCACAGGACACCCTGGCACATGATGAGCCACCCTTATGCCAACGTGTCTTAAGGGTGGAGTCAGTAACTGTTTTTCGATGAGTGTAGCTTGTGTTTTCTACAATTCCACAAGCATGATGTCACTCACCTTAAACCGCCTGGAGAATCCGCGTTAAACTGAACAGAAGAGAAATACGAAGAAAATGTGCGACCCATTTCATGTTTTCTTGTTGGCCTTAAATTTGTACAATATTTGTTGACAAATCTGAGCTTACTTCATGAAGTAATGCAAATGCCCACGAGTTGAAATTGCTTTCGGATGCCAGAATATTGTAAATCATCTACTGTAGTGAACTTGAGGAAGCAAGCCGTCCCCACAAACTTCTGTCTTAACCTGTGCTCGGATTGTTCAAACAAAGATGACGCTGTTATTACATCAGTTTCCAAATCAAAATCAAAATGCCTGCCGCTCCGAGAAGTAATCCATGGTCTTAATACTCTTGATGGAGGATCCAAGGATGCTTTTCTATTTTCCTCTCCTTCCAGTCCTGAAAATTATCGGCTTGGTCCATCAGAGACGTTTTAAGGCTTGGGCAAATTAGGCTCTGGTCCAGGGCCCCAGCCTTTCAGGGGGGCCCCTTATAGAGCCAGGTCTGTTCGACTGAGAGTCTTGCCCTGATGATCTTGAATACTTCTTAAAAAGATTGTTCTAAATACTATTTTCCTTTAATTTATTTTTAGTTTTGGTCTATGTGTGAGAGTCCATTAAAGGCATTTCTCAGAGAAATGTTATGTTTATGTTTCAGGCAACATCCATCAAAAAGTTTATTTTAGATCAAAACAGGACCTCACCTATGAGAAAAGCGAGGCTGACATAGAGATTATTTGCAGTAATATTAGAGAGCTGCTGGAGTGTTACAATATTAAAAACACAGGCCACTATCTCTAAATATTAAATGTAAACACATTTAGCATTTGAACCTGTGCTGCGCCCTGCCAGCGACCTGGTAGAAGAGGACATGGAAGTGCTAAAATTGGATCATAATTAGGAAGCTGTTCCGTACAAGGGCCCCCAAAATAGGTTTGGCCCACCGCCCCCAAAATTCTTAAGATGTCCCTGGGGCCACGTTAAAGAAGGTCCCAGGAGCGCAACCGGAGCGTGCACCCGTTTGTAGCACTTTTGTACTGCAGAAAGTGCCTGCAGATCTTAGTGTGCCTTCATCTGTCATATGGATTGTGCATGTGCTTGCCCAATTCAAAGTGGACCACCCATCATCGGCAGGAAAATGAGTTAACCTCTTTGTCCATGTGGCAGTGCTATCTTAAAGAAGCAGCAGTGCATAATTTGAGCCGCTGGCTGCAGATGGCGCCCACCAGCACTGGTTTTTGGGGCCAGTATTTATTTTTCCTCATCAGACTTTGATCCAGAAAAGAGACAAAAAAAACACTAACGAGGGAAAGAAGGAGGACGATAAACACGAAAAATTCATGAGAAAGGGAGAAAGCAGCAATAATAAAAAAAAGAACCTGAAATAGAGACAGAGAATGTCTGGTGGTGGATTAACAAGGCATGTAATGGAAGCAAGATGACGCGACCTTAGTACTCTGCACTCCGACCTTCGATAGCTCTGGCACCGGGCTTCTGAACAAAACTTTGTGTCGCGCCGTGCGGTGCGGCGCGAGCCGAGAGCTCGACTTCTGCCGGGCGTTCGGCTCGGGCCGCGCACCGCGTTATTAAGACGCGGCGCGCCCCCAGCCTTTCCTGCGCGTTTCGAGGCCCCAGATTTGCTTGGGGCCTCGTTCTTCCTTCTGCCTTTCACTGTCCCAGGGGTCTCTGAACCCTCTTACCTGTTTTTCTTCGTTTCTTTGTCCTTCTTCTTTTTTGCAGTCTGTTGTGTGCCTTTCTTTATGTTTTTTCCTCCTTCCCAGATTCCTGTGCTTTCCCAGCATTCCTTGTTCCCTATTCTCTATGGTTCCTCTACTATTCTGTTCTATGTATTGTTTCCCTATCTAAGATGGTGTCCTTTTACTTCCTGTGGGTCACTTCCTGTTTTTTGGTATATAAGGGCTGTGTTTTTCCTCTTTCTTTGCGCTGCAACACTTTCTGCTCAGTTAGTGTCTTCGCTCCTGATTTCCTTGCCTTTTGGTTTTGGATTCAGCATTCTGTGTTTTCTGATTTTTGCTCCTTTTGGATTCCTGTTTGTTTGTTCTTGTTTTTCTCCAGGAGTCTTCCTGTTTGGAGGTTTTTTCCCCTTTTTAAGGGGTTTTTTCCCTCTGGCGCTACTTTCTGAAGGGCACGGTCTGTTCTTGGTGTCTCCATTACCTACAGCACCGTGGCTACCAGAAAGAGTCGCCCCTTTTTGGGCCAAAGCCGAACATTGAAGCTTCACGCCACCAGATCTGCAAATTCCAGGCGCAAGCAGCACGTGAGTCGTGACAGATTGCAGCGCCCAACCATTCCGACGTCCTCAAACACCATGGATAATACAGTGGCGGCTGCTGCAGATCCGGAGCAATCTCTGTTGACCACGATTCAGCAACAAGCCCAGGAATTGCAACAACTACGTAATGAAAATGCTGCGTTAAGACAGGCTTTGGCCCTCCGCACCAGTGATGTTCCGACAATCTCCGCTTCTACCCCTTGTTTCTCTGGTGAACCAACCAAGCTTCGCGAGTTCTTGGATGCTTTAACGGTGTATTTCGCCTTCCGACCTACTCAATTCTCCCACGACAGGACCAAGGTGGGTTATCTTATCAGTGCCTTATCCGGTCCAGCCTTGGCCTGGGCAACCCCGATGGTGTCCTCCAACGACCCTGTATTGTCAGACTATTCCGCCTTTGTGAGTCGCTTCAAACAGATGTTTAGTCGTCCTGGATTGGAAGCCTCCGCTGAAGAAGCCTTGTGCGACATCCAACAAGGCTCCCAAGACGTCCTGCAATATATAACCCGTTTTCGTCAGCTGGCGGCAGAGACCACTTGGGTGGAACGTACTCTGGTAACATTATTTCGTAGAGGACTCAAAGAAGAAATAAAAGATGAACTAGTGCATTCTACCAGAGCGGAAGATCTTCGTGGCCTGATGGATCAAGCACTGTCCATCGAATATCGTCTTCAGGAACGGAGATCGGAGAAGAAAAGGAGTAGAGGGTTTGCCCAGCCAAGTAGCTCACGTGCATACCTGCAGCGTTCCGAGGAACCTCGCACTCCTGCTAGAGACATCGAAGGGGAACCCATGCAGGTGGATACTACCCGAGGTCCGCTCTCTGCTAGTGAACGAGAAGACAGACGCAAGAGAGGGTTGTGCCTGTATTGTGGTTCTGCTGGTCACATGCTCCGTACCTGTCCAGTACGTCCGTCCAGGCCTTCGGGAAACGCCACCTCCCGTCCTCTGTAAGAAGGGAGGGGACGGGATCTACAGCTATACCTTCCATCAGCTCCTTTAATGACAATACAACTGCCTTGTTCATCTTTCCGGTCCTGTTACAACTTCCGGACGGTCGTCAAGAAAAGACTATGGCATTACTAGATTGTGGTGCTAGTGGTATATACATGGACAAGACGTGGGCTGCTGCTAACCTAGTCCCTACTCAAGCAAAAGAAGTACCCGAACAGGTACACACTGTGGATGGATCTTTGATATCCTCTGGTCCTGTAGACACCACTACCCTGATGTTAAGTCTACAGGTGGGAAACCATCAAGAACACATCTCCTTCGATCTTATTACGTCCCCTAACCATACCATCATTCTTGGAATTCCGTGGCTCATCAGACATAACCCATATATAAATTGGGTTACCCGGACAGTCTCTTTGTCTTCGCAATTTTGTCATGAGAACTGTTTTACTTCCGACAAGTATTGGTCTCCGAAAAGATCCTTAGCTACTGAAGGTGCCACTGGTATGTCCATTAATACGGTCCAAGGGATCCCAGACCACTATTTGGAGTTTCAGGATGTTTTCCAAAAACCGTCAAAACCTGTGCTACCTCCACATCGAGAATATGATTGTGCAATTCCATTGGAACCCGGCACAATTGTTCCTTTTGGGAGGATGTACTCCCTCACGGAACCCGAAAAGGAAGTTCTAAAGGAGTATCTGGACGAAAATATACAGAGTGGTCTTATTGTTCCATCGTCGTCTCCGGCTGGGGCCCCTCTCTTTTTTGTGCCCAAGAAGACTAAGGATCTTCGTCCGTGCCTGGATTTTCGAGGTTTGAATAAAATTACCATTAAAGATCGTTATCCTTTGCCTCTCATCAGGGACATACTGGAAGCAATCAGAGGGGCCCAACGTTTTACTAAATTGGATTTACGAGGAGCCTACCACCTTTTACGCATAAGAGAAGGCGACGAATGGAAGACAGCATTCAGGACCCCATTTGGCCATTTTGAATATAGGGTTATGCCGTTTGGTCTTACTAACGCCCCCGCAATCTTCCAGAGATTTATGGACTCAGTGTTTTCAGACCTACTGAATCAGACAGTCGTGATCTACCTAGACGACATTCTTATTTATTCTAGAAATCCTGAACTCCATACCTCCCATGTTAAACAAGTTCTTCAAAGACTTCGTGATCATCAACTATTTTGCAAACCAGAGAAATGTGAGTTCGACATGACGGAAGTCAAATATCTGGGCTATCATTTAAGTCCCACCGGCATAGCTATGGATCAAGAAAAGGTACAAGCTATCCTAGAGTGGCCTTCTCCTTCTACCATAAAAGAAACACAATGTTTCCTAGGTTTAGCAAACTTCTATCGACAATTCATTTTAGACTTTGCCAGTCAGACTAGCCACATAACTCACACCTTAAAGAAGGACAATTTAAAGAAGGGGTTTGTCTGGACTGAGGCTGCTGAAGCAGCCTTTCAAAGCTTAAAGAGAGCCTTCACCCAAGCCCCCATCTTAAGACATCCAGATACCACCAAGCAATTTATAGTAGTAACTGATGCTTCTGAGAGAGCCATCGGAGCTGTCTTACTCCAACGACAAGAGGATGATGGCCTTGAACATCCTGTTTTCTATTTGTCTCATATCCTTTCCACAGCTGAACAACATTATTCCGTACTTGAAAGGGAATTATTGGCTCTGAAAACAGCCTGCCTTGAGTGGAGACAGTTTCTGATGGGTTCCAAGGAACCATTTGAGGTGAGGACAGACCACCGTAATTTACAATGTTTAAGAAATTTTGTATGCCAGAATAGTCGTCAGGCCCGCTGGGCCTTTTTCTTCAGTCAGTACGATTTTTATATTACATATATTCCAGGATCTCAAAACATTCTGGCTGATGCTCTGTCTCGCCGATATCCAGAGTGTTCTCCTTCCTCATCCCAGTATCTTCTAGAACCCAGTAAGATCATTGGAGTGGCTCAGTCTTTCCTGGAAGAAGTACAACAAGAATACGCCAACCTATCGGACCATGACATAGAAGAACTAAGACCATTATTGTACAAGAAACAAGGATATTTTTATTACCAAGACCTGATATTCCTCCCTACTAACAAGGTGCAAAAGAAAGCATTACAAATGTGCCATGATTCCCCTGTAGCTGGTCACAGAGGCATCAAAGCCACACAAGAACTACTTTCACGATTTTTCTGGTGGCCTACCTGGAAACTGGATGTGGAAGAATACGTTCAGGCCTGTCCCATATGTGCCCAAGTCAAAATACCTCACACCAGACCGGCAGGATTACTACAGCCTTTGCCTGTTCCATCGGCCCCATGGCATACTATCTCTACTGATTTTATGTGTTCGCTCCCACCATCAGCAGGAAACCGGGTTATCATGGTCACAGTGGATTCTTTCACAAAAATGGCTCATTTCACTGGCCTAAAAAAGCTGCCTACTTCTCAAGAACTAAGTCAAATATTCATAGATCATGTCTTCCGTCTCCATGGACTTCCACATACCATAATATCTGATAGAGGACCTCAGTACATCTCCCGATTTTGGAAGCATTTTTGTAAAACCCTGAATATAAATAGAGCCTTGTCTTCAGGGTTCCATCCTCAGACCAACGGACAGACTGAGCGTCTGAACCAAGGACTAGAGCAATATCTTCGGTGCTTTTGCAATTCTACCCAAAGTAACTGGAGCACTTACCTCTCTTTAGCTGAGTTTTCCTACAATAACTCAGTCCATAGTGCCTCCAAGGTCACTCCCTTTTTCTGTTCCTATGGTTTTCATCCTACCTCTTTCCCTACTTCTCCACAATCCAACTCTCCTCTACCTGCTATTAACTATTTCTCCAAACGCCTTCTCCAACTCCATAAACTAATTCGATCTAATTTGTTACATACCAAGAGGTATATGAAGAAGGCTGCAGACAAGAGACGTACAACCAATCCAAATTATCATCTGCAAGATAAAGTCTGGCTCTCCTCCAAATTCTTGCCCTCACGTCTCTCTCAAAACAAGTTCACACCTCGTTACTATGGGCCTTTCCGTATTCTCCAGTTGGTCAATCCTGTCACTGTCCGTCTTCACTTACCCCATACATGGAAGATCCATCCGGTTTTTCATGTTTCTCAGCTTAAACCTTATGTGCCTGATCCTTACTCACGTCAGTTTCCTTGTCCACCTCCTGTCCTTGTGGATGATGCTCCTGAATATGAAGTGCAGGAAATTTGTGACTCTCGTCTTTTTCATAAACGACTTCAGTATCTGATTCATTGGAAGGGTTATCCTCTCAGTGAATGTTCATGGGAAGATGCCTCTTCCGTTCACGCTCCTCTCCTGATTCAACGCTTTCACCGTTTATTCCCTCTTAAACCTGGGCCTTCGGGAGGGGGACCTACTGTCGCGCCGTGCGGTGCGGCGCGAGCCGAGAGCTCGACTTCTGCCGGGCGTTCGGCTCGGGCCGCGCACCGCGTTATTAAGACGCGGCGCGCCCCCAGCCTTTCCTGCGCGTTTCGAGGCCCCAGATTTGCTTGGGGCCTCGTTCTTCCTTCTGCCTTTCACTGTCCC
Organism: Pleurodeles waltl; assembly: GCF_031143425.1. Lineage (NCBI taxonomy): Eukaryota > Metazoa > Chordata > Amphibia > Caudata > Salamandridae > Pleurodeles > Pleurodeles waltl. The sequence continues at coordinate 1,487,703,997 of NC_090444.1, forward strand.
AGGGGTCTCTGAACCCTCTTACCTGTTTTTCTTCGTTTCTTTGTCCTTCTTCTTTTTTGCAGTCTGTTGTGTGCCTTTCTTTATGTTTTTTCCTCCTTCCCAGATTCCTGTGCTTTCCCAGCATTCCTTGTTCCCTATTCTCTATGGTTCCTCTACTATTCTGTTCTATGTATTGTTTCCCTATCTAAGATGGTGTCCTTTTACTTCCTGTGGGTCACTTCCTGTTTTTTGGTATATAAGGGCTGTGTTTTTCCTCTTTCTTTGCGCTGCAACACTTTCTGCTCAGTTAGTGTCTTCGCTCCTGATTTCCTTGCCTTTTGGTTTTGGATTCAGCATTCTGTGTTTTCTGATTTTTGCTCCTTTTGGATTCCTGTTTGTTTGTTCTTGTTTTTCTCCAGGAGTCTTCCTGTTTGGAGGTTTTTTCCCCTTTTTAAGGGGTTTTTTCCCTCTGGCGCTACTTTCTGAAGGGCACGGTCTGTTCTTGGTGTCTCCATTACCTACAGCACCGTGGCTACCAGAAAGAGTCGCCCCTTTTTGGGCCAAAGCCGAACATTGAAGCTTCACGCCACCAGATCTGCAAATTCCAGGCGCAAGCAGCACGTGAGTCGTGACACTTTGGGCCGCAGCACTTATTTATTTTTTATTGTAAAACAATGTAAATAAAAGACTTCAGGCCTATTTATGACTTTGGCGGTCCACAGGACCACCAAACTCACAGCTGAGGTCAGACCGCCACAATCCTGGTGGTCCGACCACTGTATTACAATCCTGGTGGTCAGACCTCCAGGAGACCACCATCTCCGCCGGGAACATGGATCCCGATGTGTTGGCTGTAGTCAAAGTCATGGCCAGCCATTGCTGTACTGATCATGACTTTGTTTTTCACCAGCCTTTTCATGGTGGGGTCCCTGCCATGAAATGGTGGCGGAAAGCCAGTGCTGGGGGCTACAGTGGGCCCTTGAACTGCCCATGACCGTGTCGTGGACAGTGCAGGGCCCCCCCCAGCACCCTTGGAATGCTACTGCTGTTGCAGACAGTGCGCATTCCGAGGGTGCTGCGTGCAACTGCATTGGCCTTGGCTCCCTAAGGGACTAAGGTCAATGCTGCTGCACTGTTTCCTGGTAATATGACATTTCCGCTGGTCAGCCTGGTGAAAACATCATAATATCACGGGGTGAGGCTGCCGGCTTGATGGCCGCCTCACCACCACCATATTGGAGTTGTGGTGGTTCAACCAACTCATAATGAGGCCCTTACTCAGTGGCCTGTATCAAGCCACTGTATGTACTCCCTTCCTCCACCCTGACATGTTAGTCTGCTTTCTCTGTGCACGTGATAATGGGCAGAGATAAAAAGTAACAATTGCAGCACTGCCATGAGTGGGGCCAAACCTGCCTATCCTTTATGGTTAGTAAATTAGAAAAGAGGGAACTCAGCCCTGGGAAGGTAGGTGAGGGAGGGAATTAGGCACCATTTTTCTAATGCAGTGGTTCCCAACCTGTGGTCCGGGGACCCCTGGGGATCCGCGAAGCCTCCTCAGGGGGTCCGTGACTGCTTAAAAAATGAAATAATATTAACAGATTAGGTCTTCAGCTAACAGTAATTACTCAGTAGGGGGTCCCCGGATTCCAAAAATGATTCAGCGGGGGTCCCTGGGTTCCAGCAATGATAAAGTGGTGGTCCGCAGAAGTCAAAAGGTTGGGAACCACTGTTCTACTGGGTTAGTATGAAATACCCCTTCTGACCCACTACACCTTCCTGGTTAAACTGTATCACACATGGAATCAACTGTACTTGCAAACTTAAAACGTGTACGCTATCTGCCACCGTCCTACTGTCCCACTTATTTTCCCAGACCCGCTGTAAAATTGATGCGTCTTCTTCTGTGTTTATTGTACATTCCAGTTTTATATTGAACTATTGCTGCTCACGCTCATATTTAATTCATTTATAAAAATGTTAAAACACATTCATCCCAGTACTGATTGCTATGCACCCACCAAATTACACCCCAAACCTTAGAGCCTGTACTGTTATCAGGAAGTCTGTTTTAACCAGCTGTCTTCATTTTCATAATTGATCACCAACTTAAGTTTGATCACATTTAAAAATAAGCATTTTGGTCCTGATTACGACCTTGGCAGAGGGGATTACTCCCTCCCAAATGTGACGGATATCCTGCCACTGTATTACAAGTTCGATTAGATCTCATGGAGAGTGTAACACGGCAGACAGGATATCCGTCACATTTGGGACAGAGTAATCCCCTCCTCCAAGGTCGTAATCAGGCCCTTAGTGTCTGGCAGTGACACGCATAATTTACAACCACATTAAAACACAGCATCTTACTTACTACTAAAGAGAACTGAGTTCCCCCTTCTTATAAAAGTAATAGGTCGGTCTCATTGTAATGAAATTAAATGGTACTCTTTTTATTGACTTAACAGAAGGATTTGGATGCAGTAAGAGGCACACCTACCTGGGAAAACAGACACTCAGTGCTCAGTGGCCTTTTAATTTGATTTCCTTGTGTCTCCAGGGTGTGAACCACATCCACTTTGTCTGCATCTGGTATCACTGCAAACCTAGTCCTAGGTTTAGGGCCTACCAAGAGGCAAACATCCACCATTCACCGTTGTGATCAGGAGTAGTCCCAAAGCTGATTTGTGAATGTGTTGTGGATATTGTTTTATGGTTTCACTGTGTTTTTAAAAGAAGACCCGACTCATATCACATGCTTGATTTAGCGTTTATATTGTTGCTACCCCAAAAGCGTAAACAGTGATCTACTTACTTGACAAAGACCTGCTACTGTTGAAAAATGAATAGCCCTCTTCTTGAAAGATTCCTTCTCATAATTTATTTATGTGTTTATTAAGGAGTTTTGTAGTTAGACACATTACCGTTTGGTTGCTTCAGAGTGCTAATAACTTTTTAAAGAAAAAAGTCCTTAAAATGGGAGTTCAGGAGAAAGAAAGATATTAAATTATCATGCTAATAGGCTAGCAGTATTTCCTAATCTAGAGGCATATACTGTTAAGATGGCACTGTGGGGCTGATTTACAGTTTGGAGATGGTACTCCATCACAGTGGCAAAGGAGTACCCTCTCCGCCTAACTGAAAGTCCAGCCGCCTGATTTACAGCAACAGAGACCACTTCATCTCTGTGACTGACATACTTCATCGAAGGTTTGGCCATTTGACCACAGCCTGATTTAGAGAGGATGGTACTATGGCTCATTTTTAGTCTCTCTTACTGCCTTGAAAAACCCAATGGTAGGGGACATTAAAAACATTTAAATTACCCTCCCAATAAGGGAGTGACAGCAGTTCTTGTCAATGACTAGAGATGTCCGCTGGGCCAGCAGACATCTCTAAATTCAGAGTATGAACTCTAAATCAAGTCCTTAGTGTAGAAAAATGGAAATAAAAGCACAAGACTACAGAAATGTGGAGACCTTCTGAAATCACACTCCAAGTATCTATAAATGAATAATTTCCCTACACTCAGCATCTTAAATATTTAGATAAATCTAAAAAGATTAGCCTCTGGCAACAACACTGACATGCACTCACTAAGCCTGTGTGATATGCTCATAGGGTGGCAATATAGACAATCAGATTTAGTCATTGATAGTAAAGAAATGCATTCCAATTTTTCCTGGTAAATCTTGAAACCTGTGGCGGCCGGCAGATTTAGGAGGGAGGGGGGCGGGCAGGAAGCATACTTACACTTTCACACACACACTCACGTACACACATCCATAAACAACACTCATCAACATTCAAACATACACGCATACACCAAACATTCATTTAAAAAGATCTCACACACACACACACTTACCTTCAGGCTCGGAGGTCCTAGGAGGGTTCGGACTGCTGCCTTCCGTCAGGAAGGCAGCAGTCTCAACTTCGTCACAGAGTGGGACTGCTGATCCCACCCCACTCTGTGACGAGGTGCCACTGATTGACACTCGCCCTGGGCACTTCAGGGCTTAAACCTGAAGCACCCAGGTCGAAGTCAATGGGTGACGCTTCCCTCGTCACCCGGGGGAGGGCCTCGAGGCACCTTTGCTGAGCCGAGGAGGTCACGCCCACAGAAGCTGAGACCTTTTCAGCCCAGCAAAGTTCAGCTCAGGCAGCCAGGAGTCTGCGCAGATCACGCATGTCTCGCTCCTGGCTGCTTGACCTGAACATGAAGAGTGTCTGTCAGGCTGACCTTTGTTTAGCCTGACTGGCACTCTTCATGAGGGGCAAAAGGTGGGGGGGTGTGGCCCCTCCGCCCTAAAGGACTGCTGCGCCTGCTTGAAACCTATATCAAGCAATGCTTCAAAGGACCACAGCCCTTGTATGTTTTATTCAGTAAAACATCCATTTTAGGAAACCACCAGTCTTTACTCCCCACTCCTCCTTTTCACACTAATCTCCTTGTCCTAAGTAAACCTTCTGGCTACTAATTTCTGACTTCTCCCCCCTCTTTCCTTTCTTGAGCGATGAGTATGAAGGATGCCATCTTAAAGTCTACCCCCTACATATACATTTCAGCACATCACCAGTTTTGTCAGCCTTTGATGATGAATCTATTTTCCTGGTGTATTTGTTTGAATTACACCTTTCTCATAGATTGGGAGCTACCTAACATTTTATTTCAAGAGTAATTTATTCATCAAGAGGAGGTACAGGAAGAGAGGAATTAGTTCCTTGCCCTGTAGTAGCAGATCTCCTCCTGAATAGTTATTTCCATGATCATTCACAGTCCCTGGTAAATTGTACAACATGAGTCTGAGATATGGTGGTAAGCTAAGGCATTACTTGGGTATTTGTGCTTCAGGAATGTCTAGTGTATATTTACTTGTTCAAGGGTTCCCCAGTACTGCCATTGAAGGGCACTATCCTGGAAGGCTAAATCTCACGGGGAGAGTAATCATTAATGCTAAGCAGGTTGTCCCTTGAACTCAACACTAGCTTTGCTCAAAATGGTGATCTTAAATTAATATTGCTGTAATTCAGCAGTCTATACTCAAGTGAAATAGTGTGCCAGGCTGTTTGTTTTTACAATACACTCTTACCACCACTGCTTGTTCTCTCATGCGTTTTAGGCATTACTTGGCAGGCAGATTGGGTGGATATCTTCTGCTTCATTTGTGTTGTTGTTTTTGACTTACTTAGGTTATTTGTTTCTGTAAATATAAAGTACAAGAGGCACTCATTATAACATGAAAAATAATAGTACTCATAAGTCAGTATACATAGGTAATGTTTTGTCATATATTTCTGAAAATTAATAGGATTATTTCCTATTTCTATTTCTTCAAAAGATGATATAGTTTCCCAATGACTTCATCAGTGCTAAACATATATGTAGATGCGTCCTATATCAAAAGTATTCCTTACAATAGGAAGGATACTTCATCGATACACACGCGTACTCACGCTTCACGTTTTGACTCATTGGAAGGTGGATTGATATAACTGATATCAGCAGATAAATTGCTTAACGGAATTATTCTGGGATTCGCTTGTAAGGAATACTTATGGTATAGGACGCATCTACATATATGTTTAGCCCTGATGAAGTCATTGGGAAACTCCCGGACGAAACACGTGTTGGCTATCAATTTGGATGCAGCTGCTAAAATTTAAATAATAAGATATATCATCCTTTGAAGAATATGATTGAACCTTGATTTGAGAAAATCTGGACTGGCTATCAATTTGGATGCGATTGCTAAAGTTTAAATAATAAGCTATATCGTCTTTTGAAGTGAATATGAAGTGAAGTGAATATGATTGAACTTTGATTAGAGAAATCTGGACTTGGACTTTGGATCATAGCAATCTTGGGACAACAGATCAATTAATTCTACTATTTGGATTTGGACAGTGATACTATAATTGGGGATTATGTTGGAAATAATCCTATTAATTTTCAGAAATATATGACAAAGCATTACCTATGTATACTGACTTATGAGTACTATTATTTTTCATGTTATAATGAGTGCCTCTTGTACTTTATATTTGCAATAGTGCTTTTAGCATCTATCAAGACCTTTTGGACGTGGTCTTTCAAGAGTGCACCATTTCGAGATTCGACATTCTTCATTGATATTCACCTCGCTACCCAGAGCGCCTAGTTTTCTCCCAGTACAATACACCCACACGTAGTTAGAGTATTTGTTTCTGTAGGCAGACTTCACAGGATAACAGCTATGTACTAATGTGTATGGGGTATTATGCTCACACCAAAACCATCTTGGATGTTTCTTGTCACTTATGATTCTTAATAAAAAATTGTGGCTGTGTGATGTTCCATACGGTGACCAAAATGGTTGCATATTCGCCCACATTTGCAAAATGGTGTCTCGAAATCAAAACTCTACCATGGCTAACATGTCTTCTTGCTAATCAGTTGGGCATGCAAGGTCCCTTTCCTGTGGATCTTACTGTCTGGTGAGTTTTTCATTGAGAGCCAAGAGCATACCCCTGTGCCAGCCTATGCAGAGGTTTATTTGTATATCTTTTCCACTTGACAGATGTCATCCTTAAAGATAGGTCACCCACTCTCTCAAGTGAAATACATACTGGGTGTCCCTATATTTCCATCAAGGGATTAGGCTGTGTGATTCTTAATCCCAACTACACTAGTGAAGACCCATGTTTGTTTTTCAAGAAGGTTGTCTCTGTATTTTAAAAAAGGGAGAGGGGCACTCCTACCAACTAAATAAATCCACTCTGTTTATGTCATAACCCAGTTCTGAGATAATCTTTGCTCAGCCCCTGGCACAAGCAGCTGGGAGTCCCTGGAGAACTATCTGCTAAATTCAAGCAGTACCAGCAATTTCAAAGTAAGTAATACAACACAGCTGGGGGGCAGGTCTAGTGACACTTATCAACTTGGGTTTGAATTTTAAAGTGGAGATGATTCATCCAATTCGCCTAATATCTTAGGTGCCCTTTTGACTATCCAAAATATGACCAGGATATGAAGTATGAACGTTTATAACTCGGCTTCGACCTGAGATGACCAAGATGATGTTAAAGGTTTTAGAAGGTTCTAGATTACTTTTTTCTATGTCAGTCTAATTTTACGATGATTTTGTTAGTGGGGTATTTTGATTTACGCCCTTGCACAGTATGTCATATTGGCAGTCGTGACTTGTGGGTGTTAAAGGGGGTGTGGTGGAGCACGCGGGGGGAGTAGTAGGCGGGTGTTCTGGAGGGAGGGTGGAATATTAATAAAATTAAAAATAAATAAATAAACTTACCTGAACGCCGTCCTCTGCTGCTGCTCCTCCATCTCGTCAGCATGCTGCAGGCAAAGCCAGGGTGCTCCCAGACAGACTGGGAGCCTGTGCAGGCTCTCTCCAGCCCAGCAACTGTGTGCATGTGTGTTTGGCCAGTCAGAGACAGTTGGACAAACACACATGCGCTCTGAGGGGGAGTTCTGAGCACCCCCAATCAATCAATCAATCAATATTTGTAAAGCGCGGCTACTCTTCCGTGAGGGTGTCAAGGTGCTGGGGGGGGGGAGGGGCCTCATCCAAAGAGCCACGCCTTGAGGTTCTTCCTGAAGGTGGTGAGCGATGGGCTTTGTCTGAGGTGCAGGGGGAGGTTGTTCCAGCTATTTGCTGCAGTGTAGGTGAAGGATTGTCCTCGGGCAGTGGTTTTGCGGATGTAAGGGATGGTGGTCAGGGCCATGTGGGCGGAGCGGAGGGTTCTGGCGGGGTGTGAAAGAAGACACAGTGGTTCAGTTTGTCTGGTCCTGCCTTGTGTATGGCCTTGTACATGTGGGTGAGAAGCTTGAAGGTGATTAGCTTTTCGACCGGTAGCCAGTGGATGGCCCTCAGGAGTTGGGCGATGTGTTCTCGGTGAGGGAGGCCCACACTTACACTCGTCACCCCCGTGGCCCCGCCCCCTTACAAGGAAATTATAATAAACACTGGTTATTAATGTTTCCTTGTAAAGGTTTTGCAGCTGCCGCTGCTGGCGGGAGGTGATACTCTTCTGCCCTAATGGAGGAGCCGCCACTGCATAGTGGTAGATATTCTGACAATCTGTCCCCAGTTGCTGATCAGGTTCATCTTAGACATATCCAGCAAGGTGACATATTGAATAGTATGGTTACAGATTATTATCTAGTTAGTCTTTTGAATGGGGGGCATCCAGTATTGAAGAATGGACACCCACATTTAAAGGGGAGGGGGTTCAGCTCCACTATCAGCTACATTTTTGTTTCTGCCTGTTTATTCCTCTCCCTTGTAAATTATAAGGTAGTATGGGGCATTCACAGTGATCATAACCCTTTACTAGCTACCTTTTTGTGGCCTGAGTTGGCTGTGGATGTAGCATGCCTATTAAAAGAGCCAGATATAACATCAGATCAACGTCGTAGGATCACATGGGCTAAGATCAACCCAGCTGATTTTTTTTCACCCATTTGGTTGCAACTTGCCAATCTGATTTTTTAACTTGTCTTAATCAGAATTCCACTTACCTAAGCATTTTGGGGATGTTTTTTAACACCTGTCGATCTGTTCAATATGCTGTCTTTAGACTAGGGATGTCGGCATGTCAAATTCTCTGTAAACAGTTTGGTAAGCAATGCTCTCTGGTGCATAAGGACTTGCTGGTGACTCTGCATAAAAAGCTGCGCGTTCAGGAAGAGGTGAGGGGGGCCAGATATATATCTAGTTTGGCTTGTAAAGAGTGTAAGAGTTATTTAAAGAGGGATACTTTTGAGAATGTACTTTCTGCTAACACCTTGTGGGACTGTGTGGCTTTCTGGAGAGTAGTGAACCACCCTTTGTTTAGCTCTGAGCCGCTGTCAAATGAGGCACTAACTATAACCGCACAGGCATGGACTGGCCATATTGAGAAAATGTACAATCATGAAGGCCTTAAGTCTCCCAAACCCTGTACTCGGGTGGACAGGAGGCTCACATTCCAGTGGGGAAAGGTGAAAGCAGCTATTTTAATCCTCCCTTTGGAAAAGTTCCCGGCCCTGATTGAATCCCTGGTGATATTATAAGTTTATTTTTTGACCTGTCGACCCCCTTGCCGACATTGTACCTATACGCCAGTGTGCGTGGTTCTGTGCCATCATCATGGCACCAGTCGGTGATAGTATCAGTATTTAAAAAGGGGAACAGAGCAGACCCAGCTTGTTACAGACCTATCTCCTGAATAGTCTGGGCTAATGAATATAACATTCTGTCGGATTTGCAATATGGTTTCAGACCAGACCGGGACACCATTGATCAAAACCTTCATCTATGCCTGCTAATTAACAAATATACTAGAGCAAAGGGGGGGTTGCAATCCATTTGGCTTTCACGGGCCTCAGCTCAGCGTTTGACAGAGTCAACAAAGTCAAGCTCTGGGCCATGATGGAGTCCATCGGGGTCGAGCCCGTCACTTTTCAGCACAATTTGCACGATGGGCTTTTGGTCTTCATGAGATACGATCCAAATGGGGAATGCACACTGCATTTTAGTTTGAAGAGAGGGGTTTACCAGGGATGTGTCCTATGTCCTAGCACCCTTTTATGTTCTTTTTATTAATCGACTTGAATTATCTTTAATAGAACAGTGCCAGGATGTTTCTAGTGTTGGTGGTCGCCTAGTGCCCACCCTGTTATATGCAGATAATATGGTTTTAATCACTTGCAGTACAAGGGGTTTGCAGCTTTTTTAGATCTCTTTGTCAGTTTTATGGACAGTGTTGCTCTCACCACCAATTTTACAAAATCTCATATTATGGTGATCGGTCCCTAAAGCACTAAAACCAGGAACCTTGTGGCAAAGGACCATCATATCAGCAGGGTTGATCATTTTTGCTGTTTGGGCATTCTGTTGGATTCTCACCTTAAGTGGCAATCACTGATTGAGAGCAATATAGTGTCCTTTAACAGGGCCATTCATAGTATTGGTGATTTTCACGGCGGTTGGGCCATGAACATATGAAGGCTGTATTAGACATATTTTTTAGCCACCTGTATCTCCAAAGCCAGCTTCGGCTGTGAGATTTTGGCCTATATGCCCATTACTCCCATCCAGATTGTGGAAAATATGTACTTTAGAGGACTTCTAAAGATTCCACAAAGATTGTCCCTGAAAAATTGGGCATGAGATTCTTTCTACTCTCAGTGTGGCTGAAGGAGGAGCTGAATCGCAATAAGTTATGTACATGACTGCATGGGCCTGGACAATATGCTACATATCTCTTGGTTTCATTTTAATTTATGTAGCTTGACAGGTTTAAGGAAACTTTGCACTTGTATAGCGCACTACTTACCCGTAAGGGTCTCAAGGCACTGTAGGCATACCGCTGTGGAACCCCTCCTGGCTTTTCCCCAGGGTGAAGCCAGGCATCCAAGCGCTGTCAGGCCCTTTATGGAGATTAAGCAAGCTATTGCCCAGAGTTACAAAGTGGGATCCATTAATTAGATTAGGCCTCGAGGCAAGAATTATCTGGTCCAAGGGAATTGAGCCCAAGACCTGTTGAGGTGGGAATTGAACCCTGGTCCCAGGCCAGATCTCTGCATCAGGGTCTGCTGCTCTAACCATTGTGCCACACTTCTCCAGGAGACCTGAACTCTTTTATGTTCTAGATTGTACTGTCAAAGCGGACATTGCCTGGGTCAAGCTGGCCTTCATCTCCAAGGTGACAGCATAGTGTGAGGTCCTGGCTCTGACCAAGTGTTTCTTGAGACACTTTATTCTGGTTAAATCAGTGAGCGGCATGAAACCCTATCTAAGCCTGGATATGTCCAGGCGCCATCATAGGTTATTGACCTTCTTTAGGCTATACTTGATTCATCAACGAATGTTCGCTAATGGTTGCTAATTGTCACTGGCCCAAAGATTCAAAATTACCTGTGTGCATTTGTGATAATGTATCTATTCCTTACACTTTGCATATTGTCTTGACCTTTCCCAGGTTCAGTAAAAATAAGCGGTTAGACCTGCTGGGCCGGAAATGAGCATCTCCGACCCGCCGGTCCACAGCAGACCACAGACGGTATTAAGAGCCGCCTTTCCACTAGGGTTCCCGCAGCTGTAGCATCGCCACGAAAACCATGGCGGAAACGCCACTGATGACATGGAATTTCTTTCCTGTCACCGGCAGACAACTCCCCCACCCGCAAGAACAATCCCCCCAACCCCCTCCCTGCATACATGCACATCCACACAGACACCCGCACGCACCCCACATACACTCATTGACCAACACTGACATATACGCATTCACTCACATGCATCCATGCATGCATTCACCACAACACATACTCACATTCACACACCCATACACACTTACATTCCTACACACACACACACTTGCACACTCACATTCATACACGCATACAACCAGGCATACACACCTTCATGCACACATGCAGACAACACCCACTCACACACACACACACACACACACACACACACCACCCCCTCCCCTGTCAGATGATCGAATTACCTGGTCCGGGGAGGAGGTCGTCTGGCAGGGAACAGGAACAGACGCTTCCACCTCCGGCAGCACCTCACCAGCAGGACACCACCAGGCTGTATGATTGCACATAATACGCCAAGCGGAGTCCTTCTGGCGGGGCCGGTGGTGGAACCACCCCAGCGCCTCCGCCCACCAACATGACTGCTGCTGGATTTCCGCCCAATATATGGTGGAAATCCAGCAATACCCGTAATATGGTGGGCAGAAGACCGCCAGCACAGTCATAATGACCACCCTAGTTTCTAACTGCTGGGGAAATCTCCTTCTGATTGGTCCAGCAGTCCTTAGCTCCTCAGGATGAGCTTCTGGGCACCATATCTCTTGCTAGCCACATCTCCGTCATGGTCTAGTTTTCTGTAATCAACTGGGCCATTTTGGAGTTAGGATTCCTTGTGCTTTTTGTGTCTCTGAAGTATACAAACAGGAGGCAAGCACTTGACCATGGGAGAGCAGTTCCTGTGTCTGAGTGCCAATAGGATTCAGGAGTCCTTGTGTGAAACCTCTTCTTTCATGAGCTAGGATAGGAATCGTTATTCAGCAGGACTGTCTTCTTCAAATGGAGTCTTTCCAGGTCCAGGCTGTTTGTTGGGTGGTTGGTGGTAGAGGTGTCATATTTATCTTGTACACAGACCAGTGAGAGTAGGAATTCCGCCCCCAATCCTAATTTTCTCACAGTCCCCCACCCCCATTTTGCTGCACTTTCCTCCTTACTATAAAACTACCAAGGAACATCTGCTTCAAGATATCTTGTCCCAGCTGCCACCAGGCAGGCCTTTATTCCCTTTTTTGGGTACTCCCCTACCTCACTGGGTTGAGTGTGGTTTTCCTTTCCTAGCATGGCTGGGGCCTAACTGTCTAGATTGGTCCTGAGGATGAAAAGAAGAACCTGCCCTTTGCATCTTCAAGTCAGACGATGTAGTGCTAGTGTTGTCCTTTGTCCTGCCAGCAGTTTCTGTCCACTCCTAGATAGCTAATCCCTACTACGTGGTCAGCAGTAACTACCCACCTTAATTTCCTGGGCCCAAATGCACTCTAGTACCCTCTAAGCCAGAGTTGTTACCTCTCCCAGCCAAAGATGCAGATTCCAGCTCTCGAAGTGTGATGGGTGGCAGACCTGTTTGTCCATCCTACTGTGACTGGATATCTTGGAATGTCCTGGAAATAAATAGGAGAGTTCCTCCCTGGCATCTCACAGTTTAAAGAGGTAGTGTTAAATCTGCCCTTAGTTCTGCCAACTGTTCCAGGCAGCTAGATTCTGCTAAGTGATGCACAGTTAACAGCCATTGGCCTTTACTGGACCCAGAGGCAAGTCATTATCTTCTGATTCAAGGATGTCAAACCTTTTTGGCAGAAATGTTGTATTCCAGCTCCGGTGGTGAGACAGATAGCAGAACCGGTTTTATCTAATTCTGACTGATGCAGCCTAAAGTGCATTTTTACCAAATTACTTTTTGCTTATCAAAAATCTGATTTCACAGGTGAGTCAGATTTTAAAAACGAACCAGCAAATAAATATGATGCATTTTTAGCACTTTCCTGAGGAGAGATGGCAAATAAAGATTTTAATCCCATCTAGTCCTGTAAGAGAAAGATTTAGCCAGAGCTCCCAAGTGTGATTACTTTTGACTTCTTTTACCTTGAGGGCACACTAACTCAAACATGTAGTATGTTATATTTTTCTTTGTTAGCACCCTGCCCTTTGGACATACAAAGCACACTTTAGTGGTGGCTTCTGAATATGTAGAATTAGGCTTTTTCGACATGTAAAGGGCAGTTTCCTCTGATATGTATGTTTGCATTGTATGTAAACTGCAGCCTAGGCAAAGCACAGTGGTGCTCCTGGGTGAAATGTATTTAGTTTTATCTTTAAATACCCACTACTGCCTGCATGTGACATTTAACTTTCCATGACATATATGTGTTTAAGGCACCATTTACAATGAATTTATAGGGGAGTTAAAACAACCAAATAGCACAACACGTGATTTAAAGTGGACACAGAGTCACAAAGCCAGGGAAAATGAAGAAATAGACAACAAATCTGGGGTGACTATGCAGAAAAGGCATTTTTGCTAGAGATATGGACTGAGAAAATACTGTAGATGTCAAGAGAGATTTACTGCTTTTGTAGCTTTCATTTCAATAAGAGTTCAGTTTTTCTTGGGAGGAGCCATTGTGCCCAGCCCAGTAGGTTACCCAGTGATTGTTTCCTCCAGACAGGAGCACAGTCTCACAATTTGGCCATGACATCAGCAACCAGTGGAGCGCCATTCCTTCTTAAAGCACAAAGATCACCATCACAGAATCTTCTTTCCTCTTTGAACAGCCACTCTGATGTGTGTTTCAACTGTGGCTACAGTTTGGGGATAGCATGACCCCTCATCTTTGGTGCCTCCCACTGCTACAAAACATTGGTTTGTCATAGTAAGTTCACCTCCACAAGCAGGCAAGGTCACCTGTCTCTCACACTTCTGAAGGGCCTTCGATCTGCAGCTTACCCCTCCAACGTTGATCTTGTTGTACATGTAGAGCCCTCTCTGTGTGAAAGGGAAGCTCTGCTCCTTGCTGGACGGGGATGAGTATTCGTTTGAGGATCTCTACCTCCATTGAACTTTCATCTTGTGCATCATAAAAGGTTTCAATAGTCAGAGCTCAGCCTCCCTGATAGACCAACCGTGAAAACAGTGAAAATGTGAAACACTTGTGTAGAGGTCCACTTCTGTGCACTTACCCAGATCCTAGCTCCAACATCTGAAGTGTATGTTTCATGTTTGCGTATGTGGCCTGCCTGGTAAATGCTTTGTATGCATATGTGAGCCAGAGTAATGGAGGCCTGTAGGATTTTGGCCTTGTGCACAGGATGGCGGTAAGGTTGTTTTCCAGACAGTGGAAGTGTATTGCTGACAGTCCTGAAGCTGGATGGAGGAGACCTATAAACTGAATTATGTAAAGGAGACAAGGTTCCTTTAGTAGTTTGATTATGCCTTTTGATGAGAGTCTGTTGAGTAGAGTTCATATAGCACTGCCATTTCGTAGACAGTGTAGGTGATGGGTGAGACTGAAATCTCTGATGTTCAATGTGAAAGAGAGTCCTTAGGTGAGGCCAGCCATTTGTCTTTCTCTGATCACTCTTCAGTGTGGTTGCAGAGTACTCAGATGGCTAGTGTGCAACCAAAGCTTGTGTTTGGCTGTCAGCCAGCTTCACAGAGGTGAGAGACATAACCTGAAACTTTACTTGCCAGATGAAGCTGAAGTGCCTACAAGCCAGCCTACCTGCTCAGAAAAGAAAGGAGCATGACAACCCTGCAGGAGGACTGACTGTCCAGGGGGAACTGGGTGAAGGGTGATTCTGCTGTTAATAGAGTCTGACAGAGGAAGGAGGGTAGAGGAGAGAGATCTGCATGCCCCAGATATCGCTGGGTGACAGACTCTTGTATTCGCAGTTTGAGGTGGGACCTGGGGAATTACCACTGCACAATATCACTACAGTATGGATTGTGAGCATGCTGATTCTGTGTCGCTGTGACCCAGAACACTTTAACAATGGCTAAAACGCTGCTGCCATGAGACATCAAACTGTGACCGTGGCTGATCCTGTGCAGCTGTGACCCAAAGAACTGTTGCAGCTGCCCTGTACCTCTTCACCTCATCCGAAGAGAGAAACTTACACCTGTGCCATTGAGCTCAAAGATACTCAGGGCTTGATTTAGAACTCAGCGGATGGGTTACTCCGTCACAACAGTCACGGATATCTCGTCTGCCTAAATCAAAATCCCTTAGGATAGAATGGGATTTAGATTTCACCAGACAGTATATTCCTTCATTGTGACAGAGTACCCACTTTTGCTGAGGAGTCTTGTGTCCTGAAGTGGGGCCTGTGCAAGGCCTGTCACAGAGAAGCTGGCCAAACAGTGGCAATGACAATATCGACCCAAGTGGGCAGCAGCACCTCCAGGTTATCTGTTTAGTTGCATAGAGAGGCTGCCACCCATCTGCTCCCACCAGTGCTCTTGAGCCAGAACCTAGCTGCAATAAGAGAAGCTGCATTGGAACGCCATTATGCCTGCACTTCCAAAAGTGGAGAGTGGATGTGGGCTGCTGCATGCTGGCTGTCCCCTTACAACCAAATTCCTTTAGGACTTAATGTGAAAGACTGCATGAACTGTGAAAGACTGAGTGCATTAACAATTCACAAGGGGGTAATCTACACCTGAAGCAAATTGTATGCTATTACTGGTGAACTCCACTATAGTGTGGTGCTCAGCTTGCATAAATGGTGCTGTGGGAGGGTTTTAAGTGCTGGGATCTAACCGGTATCACCAATTTAGGGGACATTTGGGATATTATGCATCTCAGGTCATTCAACAAACTCACTGATTAATTTAGTCTTCACAAAGGTCGTTTTTTTAGATTCCTTCAATTATTAAGCACACTTCCTGAATCCAGTCCTTTGGAACCAAAGGTTACTATTAAATCCTTGGGTAAAAAGGTGATATCACGTATATATTGTTCCTTGGTTGTTTATAACCTGGTTCGATTAAAGCTAATCAGAATATGCTGGCAGGAAGGCATTGGCTCCCTAGTAGATCACACATGGATTATCGTGAAAATGGCATTTTGCCCACCATTTCAGCATACCTGCGCCTGATACAGCTGAAATACCTAAATAGATATTATTTTATGCCACTACACCTGCACACAATGGGGAAATTTACAACTGCACAATGGCTTGAAATTTTTACAACATAGAATGTGTCTGCTCACAAATTAATAGATACCCAGTTATTATACAAGAGATAATCACTTAGATGATCACAGTAGTTATCACACTTACACCATAAACTGCACTTTTGGGAGTAGAAGAATAGGATGCATTTAGCCAAAATACCCAGATGCTGTTATGCCCGGGATGTTTGTAGCAAAAAGAGATCTAGCTTACTACTGATCAATAAGAATACACTTCAGTTTCCGAGAACCAGAGAGGAATGGATAGCTACATGCTTGGAACATAAGTTATGTCACACATGAGGTTGCCTGACAAAGAATGAGAAAATATGGGGCCCTTGGATTAAGTTTTATAGACTAGGCTAATAATGTACACTAATAATGGACGAATGAGGTCTTCACTGAAATAGGAAGTAGAAGAGATGTTGGAGCACTGCCCACCAGAAGATACTCAATGTTATCCTATGATATCGCTGTGTGCAATTTGGTTTAATTATCTGTATTATGCTTTTTGCTCAAAACTAATAAAATTAATTAAAAAATAATTCACTCTATTACTACTACTCCGCATAAACATGTGAGCTAGGGATGAGACACATGAGAGCTAGCTCCAGTGCCCAGTTTACCTAATTGTACCTGCCCATTATTATATTCTTAGTATTTAGTTTTTTTGTGTATTCAAATACTTTCTTTTTAAAAGTAAAGCAGTATGTTGTACAGTCAGTCACTTTGCTGCTGAATGATTGTTGAATTCTGAGCTTGAGCACCCCCACACTACCTCCCTGAGAAACCCATGACTTCTTGCAATTGCTGTTATGGAGTGTCAAGTGCTGAATGGGTTGTACTTGGCTCAGTACCTTAGCAGGACAGACCCTGGTACATCAGAGACAAATTACACCAGCCTGAGCAGTTGAGGCCCCATAGGCCATGCTTGGCCTGGGCCTCCCACCCCATCGCTAGGGATCATTGTAGGAAGCTGGCTCTTTATTTTGATATATCAAAATTAGATATATTGTGCAAAAAGTGCTGGGGTTCCCTTACTAGTGGACAGGGGCTTGCTCTAGCAATACCAAGGTGCTCTTTTGGGAGTTGGTGTGGTCGAGCAGCCTTAGGCTTATCAGAGAGGAGTATGAGACATCTGCAAGTACACACAGTCAATAAATGAGACGCACGATTTAAGAAGGAGAGCCACACCAATTTACAGAAATAACAAGTGTCTTTATATATGTTTTGGCACCAGAATCAATACGATCAGGCAAGTACGTTTTGCAAGAAAAATCTTCACAGTTTTGAAAAGTCAAGAGTGCAATTTCCAAAAAGCTGCAATGTTATCGTATGAAAGAAAATCAAGTACTGCATTCATGTATAGTACAGCGACTTATGAAACCGATCTCCTGGACTTAAGGTGAGTAATGGGCAAGGGTCAGGACCACACCAGCAGGTCACCCTGAGTGGCACTGGGTCTGCCAGATGCAGAGGTGTAGTATGGCGTTGGCCCAATGTTAATCAATAGGGATCGGTCCGGTTGCAAGGATGCTGCAGGCAAGGACTGGGGATCCAGTCAGGGGGAACCAACACGTGGGTCCTAATCTTTAGTCAGGGGGAACCAACAAGTGGCTCCGCTGCTACACAGGTGTTCCTGGGTCTTTGTTGAGTGCAGGCATTCCTCCCAGGCTTTGGAGGCACAACAGCTGCAGGACAAGATTACTTTGGCGCAATTTTGGAGGAGCAACAGAAAGGCTGGCAGAGCTGGGTCCAGGTCAGGTGCTTCTTCCTTAGCTTTCACGGTTCTTCAGTGTCCTTTGTCTTAGGTCAGTAGGAATCTGAATTCCAGGTGCCAGGGGCTCACCTAAATACTGTATTTTGGGATGTTTTGGGGATTGTAGGGTGGTAACCTGTGAGTGAAACCAGATCCGCATACCAAGGGCGATGGGCTTCTTTGAAGCCCCTTGCCTTGGATTGCAGGTCATCCTGTTGGGTGGGGTTTGTAAATACCTCTCCCAGAGAAGCTTTGTGATTGACCACCCAAGAGCACAGGCTCTCACCCTAGGAGGTCAAACTTGTGTCTGGTGGTGGCAGGCTGGCTAAAACTAGTCAGTCTCCACACTGGTAGTTGCTAGGTTTTCTGGGAGCTCCTCTAAGGTGCCCTCTGTGTGCATGTATTAATAAATCCATTACTGGCATCAGTGAGGGATTATCAGTATGAGATATTTGATTCCAAACATCCCTATTTTCAGTGAAGCAATCATGTGGCTGGGTAACTCGTATTGACCAGTGTCCAGCACAAGTACTTAAAATGGCCTCCCTGTTCACTCACTATGTCTAAGAATCGACAGATATTGCAGGGGCATATCTGCTCATGCAGATATGTCCTCACATGCAACGTAATGCACCCTGCCTTAGGACTCTAAGGCCTGCGGTAGGGGTGACTTACATATATTGCAAGCAGTGTTAGGGGCATAGCATGCATGCGATGTACCATGTTGTGTTTTCACTTTTAGCTGCACCAAGACACGCAGCCTGCCATGTAAGTCTGCATGTGCTAGGTGACGGGCTCCTGAGGGATGCTCAATGCATGCTGCAGCCCTTGGGGACCCTCTTTGGTACCGATGCCGTAGGTACCAGGGCTACCATTTACTAGGGACCTACAGGGGGACCAAAGATATTGCCAATTGGCGAAACAATTGCACAGTATTAGGGAAAGAGATATGACACTAGGGTCCTGGTTAACAGAAACCCAGTGCACTTTCAGCCAAAATTGTATAGAATGCCACAGCAAACATTGTGGGTGATCATGTCAAAAAGGGGCACTTTCCTACACAGATAGTGTGTGCATGTGTAATTAGGTTTAAATAACACAGAATGGGCTTTGTGTCAGCCCCTTGCAATTTGCTTCAACCACCTTTAGATGTCAGCTTGAGACACTGCTACAAATACTTTGGATATCAGCCAAGAGAAGTATTTGATCCTCTTTGTTGTACTATTGGCCATTTATCATTAAATTCCCCAGTGATTCCTTTAAATGTACAAATGGCTATTTTACATGTCAAAAGTACACTCAATCATTACACTTTTGTTACATTCAGTCATTTCTCATGAATGCATTTTAAGCATGAGGCATTATTTTTTTAACTCGAGCACTCATTTCTGTGTGCTTTTGTTTGTAACTTGCAAGGGTGAGACAAACAATCAGTGTGAGGCTGCCCTATTGGCATGTCCTGTAGAGTCGGGCTCTGTAGGACCTTGATTGTCTCTGGCTGGCTGTGTCATCACAGCCTTTGCTGGAGGTGGGAGGATGAATGAAGGCACTTGAAAGGGAGGGACAGTTTATGGTGGAGTAGTGAAGGTACAGCGTGTGATTGCCTCTCACTACAATAAACAATAAATTAAGCCATAAGTGCTCCTTTTGTGTTGTCATGTACGGCGCCGACACAACAACTGGTGACAAGGAGGTGAGCATTTACTCATGCAGCACTCTGCTCGGCTGTCTGCAATGAGGTCATTGCTCTCCAATGCCAGCTGGCGCTGGGTGAAAACGCTGCAGCTGAATGTGCTGCTGGCCCCAATTGGCCTCCCAACAGTGAAGAAAACTGCCAAAAAAAAGCCCCGTCCAGTCTCGAAAAGAAGACCCATGCTTTTGAAGCTCCTTTGCCCAGCAGCCCTCCAGCCTCCTGTGGCTCCCCAGTGACAGCACAGAGCCTTGCCAGAACTGCTATTACACATGCATTCTTGGCCCCGCCTGGCCTTGCAAACTAAGAAGCAAGAAAGAAGACATATCCCATTGGAGCCCTTTTTGCCCAGGTACTGGGACCTATTTCTTTGTTAGCGTCCAATGGCTCTGGGAGCTACTTGCTGTGTGCCAGGCCCTATTGACTGCTGGCTACCATCTCGAATTGGGGAGGCCCATTGTTCTTCACCTAAGCCTATTCTTACTGGTGGCCATTTTGGATTGGGAAGCCCGTCATCTCTGCGTTTTTTTGTATCTGCCCGGCCTAGCTTCCAGTGTGCAATCCTGTGTTCCTGGCTGGTTCCTCCTTGCAGCTTTCACCCACCATTACTTGCTGCCTCTGGTGTGTGGCCTGGGCACTCATTGTCGTTGCTTCTGCGGTGTGAGTGACTAGTGCGCACTTTGACACATTCCATTATGTGTGCTGACAGATGCGTAAGATGCTGCTGCATTGCCGAAACTGCCACACCCTTCGACACATCCAAGAAGCATAATATTGGGGTTCGATATGCTGATTGGATAGAAAAATGTGATCACTTCATTGAGGCCTTAGATGAGTCTGATGACACCAAAGTGATTTGCTACCTGAAAAACCTTGCAGGGAACGGCATCAAAGAGGCTTTCAAGAAAGATCATAAATAAGAAGTCAACACATATTGCAAAGTCAACGATGAACTTGCCAAGAAGTTTGATCCTGATACCAATGTAGACTATGAGTGGTACATGTTCGGAAAAGCTTGACAACAACCAGGAGAGTCAATGGATGACTATGTTCAGCACCTAAAAAACCTCATCAAACATTGTTGTTTCTCCAAATTTACTGATGAGGATGCATGCGCCTTAGGATTATTGACAGCTGCAATCTGAAGCCTTTCCAAGGCGAATGCTTAGAGGAACTCACTCCCTAGCCAAGATGCTCACCACAGCCCACTCAGAAGAATGCGCTGGTAAAGAGGCAGCCAACAAGCAAGCAGGTGCAACCACAGCAAAGTGTATACTAGCAATAAGCAACCGTCACTCGGTACACAAAGACATGCCCAAACCATAGCCTTCAGTTACTAGAAAATCCTGTTACAGATGTGGGTTGACATACCCCCATGAATGAAAGTGTCCAGCTGTTGGACAAATGTGCAGCTCCCACCTTCGACCCCTCACAAGGCAAGGGGTGGCTTTCCAATGGTCTCTGGAATGTGAACACAGTTTCCAACAAATAAAAACTGCTCTTGCCAAGGCCACCATCATGGCCCACTTTAACCCCAACGTATCCACATAAGTGAAGCTGATGCCAGCCTCGTAGGTCTTGGTGCTATCCTGGCCCAACATTCAGGACCTCCAAAGGTCCAGCGCCTTGTAGTCCCCGATGCTAGCAGAAGCCTCTCGGGTATTAAAAAAGCTTAGTCCCAACCTGAGAAAGAGAGTCATGCAGTAATATGGGCCTATGAACACTTCCATGTCTTCCTATGTGGCAAAAGATTCACCATCATAATAGATCACCAATGACTCCTGATCATCTTTGGGAATCCTAGAGTCAAAATGCCCTCTAGGTTTGAACGGTGGTGAATAGGCCTCCAAGAATACAACTACATCATGACCTATAAGCCTGACAAGGACCATAATTCAGCTGACTACTTTTCCAGGCAGCTATTGTGCTCATAGAAGAGACACTCATCAATGGCTTGAGAATACCTCCAATTTATAGTCAGCTTGAGCTCTCAATTCCCTAAATAGCAGACAACACAAGGGATGGCATCACTCTGACCCTCGTCATTCATCTCATGGCCCAAAACAAGTGGAAACACTACAACAAGTGGAGTGATGACCCTGCGGAGATCAAAGCTTTGTATAACATCAGGGATGAGCTGGCAGTCACTTGAGTGGGACTTGTCCTCAGAGGGTCACACATTGTGATCCCTCAGAAGCTCCACAAACAAGCCATTGACCTAGCCCATGAAGGGCACCGAGGGATAGTTGCCTCAAAGAGGGCACTCCGAGACAGACTGTGGTTCCCTGGGTTGGATGTCATGGTGGAGACGGAGCTGTGGAAATGCCACCTATGTACCTATGCCACCAGTCACATGACTCTTGCCCCTGGAAATGTCAGAAATACTTAAAGGTGTGTGGGAGAGGATAGCATGTAACTTCTTTGGCCACTATAGTCTAGTAAATACCTCCTAGTAGTGATTGATGAATACTCCTGGTTTCCACTGGTCAAAGTGGTCTTTTCCAATAACGCATCCAAGGTCCTCAAGATTCTGAATGACATCTTCACAACTTGGGCATTTCATAAGTTCTAAATCTGATAATGAGCTGCCATTCACCAGTGGTTACTTCAGAGACTCCTTGAATTGTCTGGGTACTGAACACCAATGAATAACAGAACAGTTCATGGGAACCCTCTAGTGAACTGTGCAGAGAGCCACCAAGGAGGGAATTGTGCTTGTAGAAACCCTCTGTCAGATCCCGAGGGCTTAACAGACCACCCTGCACCCAACAACTGGAGTGAATCCGGCCACACTAATGTTTGGCTGATTCGTTCACCTGAAGCTACCACAGTGGACACATGAAAGACACATGAGCTCTGGCATGGTCAAGGCTACCGACTGGGAAAAAAAAGGAAGATGAAACTGAAAGCTCGCACTGCTACCAGAAGGCAAGTGCAGGAAGCACTCTTTGAAACAGGTGACTGTGTGATGGTCAAGCAGAAACAGCAGAAGAAAGCAGACAACCCATTCAACACTCAACCATTTCAAGTCACAACAGTTAAAAAGAGTATGGTGATGGTGTCTGTCCCTGGAAAGTCCATCACCCGGAATGCATCACACTTCAAGAACTCAAACCTCAGTCAAGACAAAGACAAACTCTTGGTGATGGCATCGAGCTCTGTAACATTAACCGCTGTCCCAAGTGACCTGATGGGCATGAGCCAGTGCCTCCAGTGATGACCACATGGTCAGGCCCAGTTGTGAATAGACCTTGAAGACTTATAGAAGACATCGGAATTCAGTAAGGACATCGAGGCCATGGTTGAACGGGTGGAGGTGTAGTGTTGGCTCTTTGGGACCTTGACTTTGTCTCCAGCTGGCTCGTTGTCTCAGCCTGAGGCAGGAGTTTAAAGGGAGGCACTGCAAAAGGAGGGACAGTTAGTGGTGAAGTAGTGACGGTACAGGTTGTGGCTGCATCTCACTACGATAAAGAATAAAGGAAGTCAGAAGTACTCCTCATATCATGTCGTCATTTACAGTGCCAGCATGACATGTCCCTTTTCAGATTGAGAGAATCTAATCTGAAGATGGCCAAAGTACTGCAAGATCAGCAACAAGTAGCATGATCTCACAAGAGTTCAGGAGGGGATCATGGGGTCACACTGTCAGAGCTCCTGCTACCGGGTGACGACTGTTCATCCTGCTGCCTGACTTCTGCTGGGTTTCTGCTGCTGTTCAGTGCACCGATTGAAAGTATGAAATGCAACTGCTCCTGCTGCTGAGCAGGCCTGATGGTTCCTTCTCATCCTACACCTTGGCTTCTGCTCCTGTTCAGTGAATCTGTCTGTAGGACGATAAAAAGCTGCTGTTATTCAGCCAGGGCCACTGCTAAAATGTATTGGCAAAGACAAAGGGTCTAGTTTATAACTCAAAATGCAAGCCAGGCCTCTTGGCTTTGCCATTGCTTGGTAAGGGACTCATGATTGCTCAAACATGTCAAAGAGTCGTAGTTGGATATGTATATCTTCCAGTAGCGAGATCCAGCAGTAAAGTCTTAATTTTGGAGGTAGTTATGGGTTAGGAAATCAACAAATGTATAAATTAAAACTTTACTAAAGGTTAGTGTGCAGGTTTATAAAACATATAATTATTTACATTAGAAATAAATACACAAGTGTAATGATGAACAAAGTAAACCAGAAGGTTCTAGCACCAGGTGGAGTGAGGGTAAGACCCCCAAAGCCATTATAATTCTATTGAATCAGTCCAGAATCAGGAATACAGGGCATGGAGGATTAGACAGAGAGGAGGAAGATCAGAGTGGGGACAAGGAAAAGGAAGAGGGGAAGTGCCAGCTGAATAGCCAGCACCACTAGGAGAGCAAGGGTTATCTTGGAGAACAAGAACAGGAGAACCTCATGAATAGAATTTCTTGGACTTAGAAAAACAGCAGAACCAGGAGGAGTCTAAATAGAGTGTCCGGAAGGCCAGAAGGAGAAAGACCAGGACTGTCAGCATTGGGACAGCAAGGAAGACCACAATAGGATACCTGGAGGACATTTCAAGGAGGACCAGGGCAGAAAGAGGAGAACTTGGAGGCACCAGGAAAAGGGAATGCTCACCAACAGGATCAGATCCTTCAGGATGATCAGGTAAGGAAGATCAGGTCGAAGAGGATCCAGAAGAGAAGATATGGAAGCCAGGAGGAAAATGAGCTACAAAAGGAGGGTACACCAGAAAGATGAGGGCCACCAGGAAGACAAGTATAAAAATGACCGGTAGGACCTTAAAGTGGATCAAAAACAGCAGAAGTGCATCTAGGCACATGCATTAAAACACACAGTTACCTAGAGTACATCTTTCATGATCACTTCTTAGTTATTCTTCATTGGCCACTCCCTATCCCTTTAACAGTCCCTCTCTCTTCAGCCTACGTAGAGTCCTGAAATGGGTTGTGTTGGTGTTTCTCTAATGCATTTGGACAGTAGCTCCTTGATGGTATTATCTTCCATTATGGGAGATCAGATGAAGACTCACTAGTGAAAAGTGATGTCTGCAATCCACACCTGCACAGCAACAAGACACAAGCAAAGTGAGTCAAAGGTATGGCTGCTGCTGGTTGGTGTACAAATGGATAGCGTGATGGTGGAACAAGGAAGCTGGCATTCTCTGCAGGAGGCTTCTCCCTGCTTCTGTCTCTCTCTGGTTAGCTGGTCAAAAGATCTCTGAACGTGGATGAACTATTTCTCCTCAGATTGCTTATCACATTTGTTTTCTAGTAGCTAGGCCTAATTTCTACTTCAGGACAGTTGCTGTTTGTGCAGGGCTACAAGCTTCCCATTCATCACAGAGTACAACTGCTGGTGCATTACTCGACCTCGCTTTGGCTTAAGAGTTACAGTGATACAGTGTCTGGCAACAGGTCCAAACCCGCCAAAATTGAAGTGTAAATAGCTTTCTTCTAAATGAAACAGAAATTAAAGTATTAACCCAGGGAAGCCAGCATAGATCTGAAGCTGCGGTTACTGGGGGATTAACTAGTACATAGGGCCAGATGTAGCAAAACTAGATTTTGCGACTCGGGAATTGCGACTCGGAGTGACTCGCAATTTCCAAGTCGCAAAACCATATGCAGAATGGTGTCTCAGACACCTTCTGCGAGTCGCTAAGGGGTCGCAAAGACCCACCTCATTAATGTTAATGAGGTGGGACACATTTTGCGACCCCATAGCGAGTCCCTGCACTCACAGGGATGGTGGCCTGCTGAAATCAGCAGACCTCCATGTCTGTGACTGCTTTTTAAATAAAGCAGTTTTTTATTTTTATTTTGCAGCCCGTATTCCTTAAAGGAAAACGAGTTGCAAAATAAAAAAAATAACGAGACCTTTTGGTTTCGGTTTTCCAGAGTAGGCAGTGGTCCATTGGACCACTGCCTGCTCTGAAAAACCCTTTTTGGCAACATTCACAAAGGGGAAGGGGTCCCATGGGGAACCCTTCCCTTTTGCGAATGGGTTACCACCAGTGTGACACTTGTGGTAACTGTGAATTGCTTTGCGACCGCATTCGCGGTTACAAAGCAATTTAGCATAGCGATGCGAGTCGCAAATAGGAAGGGAACACCCCCGGCATTTTGCATGGCGCAAACTGCGATTTTCGCAGTTTGCACCATGCAAAATGCTTGCTACATCTGGCCCATAATCACTGTACCTGTCTTCTTTTAAATTGAGGGGGCTGTCCTGGTGATCCAAAGAGTATCTTGCCATGCTTCTCCCACAGACCGCAGGGAAGGGAATTAGGAAGAGTGCAATCATGTGTATCTGATGAACATGCCAAGTGTTCCTTTGTTCAAGATCCTCTTGATGGGCAGATCTTCCTGGCTCTGCTCACATCTCCAGAAAGGAGGAGAAGGGCACCTAGCTCTGCTCCGGGTTCAGACATGCAGTCAAAGCTTTCTAGTTTCTGTTTTCAGTGATAAAAATGAATTGGTGTTTTTGCCTTACTTAAATGAGTAACACTGATTATGAAATCATAAAATAGTCACACATACATTAAGGAATTATTTCTATAAACTAACTTTTGGCAGAGAATACAAGATGCGCCTTCCGTTTTGTATTGAGAGAAACAATGCCATTGAGCTGTAAGTATGCCAATAGCCTGGGGCCCAAAATAACATTTCCATGAAAGTAGTATAAAGTGGATTTGAGATCAGAATTGGTTCTACTGGTCTGTTCCATGTGATATTTACAGAACTGTTGCACACTTGGCAAGCATACATCTTGGCACAAAAAGAGTTGTTAGGTAGAAAGGTGTCATAATTTGTTTTCTCCTTAAAGTGCCTTCATGTGTGAGAAGGGAAAAATTGAAATGGGTCACATGTCAAAGATTAACACAGGGTGTTCAATAGAACTTGTAATCTGATATCTTAATATGGTACAGCAATCAACCATTGTAGTAATGCTTTATGTAGATGGAAATTGCTGAGGCAAGCAACCTTACTACCTTTGCAACTAAACAGTACTTAACTGTGTAGTTTAAATGTAAAGCAGTGCAATATACTCTGAGGGTTGCCTGTGAACTGACGCAAATGCTCAGCTAAATGAGGGGGGTCACTTTACACTAGGAAACATGTTGCTGGTAACAGCAATGAGTCTTCTTTATAGTGTTAGTGCCTCTTGTGATAGTCAGAACAGAGAAGACGTTTTAGTTCAGGAGAAAAAACTTGAGAGCTTTGGGAGGAAATCCGAACCCTAGCGGAAGGTAATATCAGCCTGGAATTTAGCAAAGGTCTTGAGCAAGTTTTTGACTGTTTCTAGTTTCACTACCATCCCCCCCACTACCACAGCCACTGTTACTGAAAATATGTTGTTTAGCATCCAAATCTGGACAAAGCACTCAAGAACCAGGGGTGGCTCCTTCATAAGGGGGAGGAGCGTTGCCCCCCGCCAGCAGTGTCAGCTTCAAACCCTTTGAAAGAAATGGATAATAAACTATGTTCGCAGGTAGCTGCCCTGGACCATTTTGCTTGCAAGTGGCCCCATATTTATAGAAGAGATCGCACTGTGCATTTGGTGGACAGCTGCATTTCTCTCTTCTACACGGGTGTGACCCAACGAAGCAGCCCGCTAAACCTACAGTTTTTGCCCCCCTCTCACCTGGGAGCACGCACTCTGGGGACATGATGGGAAGAGTCCTTGGCAGAAGCCCCCACGTAAAAGCAGGTTGCCTTTGGGAAGGGCTGCCTTCTAAATTACTGTATCATTTGTAGTAGGTGCACAGATGTTCCTGCAGCCTATGTTTTATGCCTACACATAATCATTGCACCAAGGCACCAAATACCGTAACCCTGCTAAGAGAGGTGTAGGGATTTCTGTGCCTACCTGGGCTGATTGTTACTGATATTTATGGTGATAATTTGTGATGAGTGTGTTAATTGTAATATTTGGTGATGTATGTGACATGTCTTAAACCTAACAGCTGCATTTCATGCTCTGATGTATGTCGGTTGATTCCTACACTATCAGGATTCTGAGTAAAAACGCAATAATGGCATATTAGGCACACTACTTATGATTGGTGGTATTTATGGGGCTATGTGATGATTCAGGACCCCAGCAGTTCTAGGTCACAGGATACAGATTGTGTTAGTACTGGCATTGTCCTCATCCTGAGTCCCATTGTAATAAGTGGTCTATATGCTCAACTCTGATGATCTAGGTTGTCTTATGGTGATTTATGTACCTGATCTCTATTCCCTACTGCCTTCTATGACCAAGCTACTTACTGACTGCATGATACTGTTTTGCTACGCATTATGTGAATATTAAGTCTTACTACTGTGATAATATAATACACACAATACTTATGATCTAGGACATTTTTGGTCTATGTTATATACAGTATAGATATATCTTTATATAACTCTGTGTGGAGTCTCTTTTGTGGTGTACTTATTGTGTCACTGGTGTGAGTGGGTTGCATAAACGCTTTACACATGACCTCTGGAGATAAACCTGACTGCTCTGTGCACAACCTACCAGGTTATCTCATAGCCAACCAGAAACTCAATTTCTAACAAGCACCAATACCTTAGTTCCTAACATGCAGTATTTGATCGCCATGTCAATGCTAGTACTTGTTTCTCCTTTCAACCTTGTTATTACTTGTGTCCGATATTCAGTCAGAGTCCTCCAAGGCCTTGCTAGATATATAGTGTGGCCTCCTGCTTCCTTCATTTGGGACATACAGAGTATATATCAGAGCAAACCCTCTTCAGTTTCATATGGTAATATAAGCATGGTGCAGCAAGTTAAAATGTATTCATTAGAATCTTGTGTTGCTAGATACCTCCTGCTCTTGCTTTCTCTCATTCTTTGTCTGTTAATGGTGTCTGTAAACCCATATCCCACAGATGCCGTATTCTCAGTTAAGGAGCTGTACAACCTTAGTTGTTTAACACACGAAATAGACAGAGGTACGATTAGAAATTGCAGTGAGTTGAAAACACCAAATCCTTGCCATTCTTTAATTATGCTTTCTGAAAACCACAAGAGCTCAATAGCTGTACAGAAATCATTATTTGGGTGATGGAGGTATCCTCCTAAGGCTGCAGTAGCATATTCTATCAAATTTGCCAGAAACTGAAGACAGGCCTGCCTGGTGGAAGATGGGTTCTGCCATCTTGGGGCAAGGGATCCTGGGAAAGAGGATGCAGTACAAAAGGAGGTAGGGGACGGTGAGAAAATAGGATGGGATGATAGAATTTCTTCAGTCAGTGTTGAGTGTACATGATAAATCTGTCTCCTTGACTACCACCTCCATAGAACGATCCTGGACTTGGGAAGACTTCACCTGAAGAAGAAGGTCTTGCTTGAAAAAAGAAGGCCTTTACTCCAAAAGCTCATATTACACTGGGCAGGATGAGGAGGAAGAGGCAGGATTGGATGAAGACAATAAGAAGGGAGAGGAAGCCAATAAAAAGGGACACGAGGAAGGGGATTAGGCATACCAGGAAGTATCGTAATTAAGGTTTAGTTTTATAAACTGAGGTAAAGTGGAATTTAAACTAGAGTGCCAATGTGGACAATGGCAGAGGATACTGATATCATGTTTCCAAACATTAGCCTCATGACATTACCTGTATATTGATAGAGAGCATATGAAGTGGCTGCACCTTCAATCGTGAAATAACCAGTGATATCCAAACCACTCTTAGTGATTGAAATGGTTCCTTTTTCTGTGTATAAATCCACCAATTGCAAGACTGCTGAAACAAAACATTTCTCACATCTTTGGCAGACAGTGGTAGCAGCTTCTTCCAATGAGAAGCTTTAATGCGTTTGTGGGACAAACACTGGCAAAGCCAATTACCCTGTCATTGGTTGCCACTTTTATTGGCTTTGCCAAAGTTCCTTAGAAACATGTTCATAAACCTTTATTACAAAACCATTCGATCGAAAGAAAGGAAATAACATTTAAAAAATGCTTATTGGTCCACCAGTCCCTGACAGTGAAAAGGACTACTTTCTCTATGGGCATCAGCACTGTGCTTGGAAAGAATGCTGCCACTCCTACAGAAAGAAACCAATATTTGAAGTGGGCTCTCCACTGCTGCATAAAGTATGTTGTGCTGGGCGGAAGCAACATGTGAATGACACTACTGCAGACCAGAAACTGGGGCTGGCTGAAAGTCCCTCTAATTAAGTATGACATGCAGGGTTCAACTGGCCTTTAGGGCAGTCAGTTAGTGCCCCAGAGACTGGTCTGACAGGTCAGTGTGTGGGCTGGTGTTTTGGCTGTTTGTGGGTCTGTTAATGGTCTGCTGGGCCAATATTTACTGTTGATTTCTCTGATATTAAAACAAACATTGCCTGCAGCAATCTCAAATCCATGCAGTCTTCCAAACGTACAAAACTCTTACACAGCATGTCTTTATAAGTTTAGGACTGCCTCAGTTTGCACACATGGGCCACGTTGCTTAACTCTCTAATTCACTAATGGAAGCCACTTTTGTTTTGGTGCCTGGGCCTATTTTCTATCCCAGTCTGAGCCTGATGACATGTATAATATTTGTAAAATCACTTGGTCTTGGCTAATGCCAGACCTAAACATGGCTTTCTCACTCAATAAAAAGCTTTCTTGCTAGCAGATATTTCATCTTTATAATAGATTTTTAAGGCTTGTCAGATGTAGTTTGCAAATAAGCTGTAAGGGCAAATATATAGTCACAGTAAATGGCCACACTCTCACTGCATGAAAACACTCTCTAGGTTTCCAAAGCATGAAGTAATTCAGGGCAATTACACCCTGTATGTATACATGTTATTTTCGCTGATCCAGCCTGATTTTAGTTCCTTATGCACTGGTGCGTAATATACACATGATATACAATAATCATATTAATCTGTGTGCATTGTAATGATTAATCATTAGTAGGCGGCTACATCTATTAAGTAAAAGGTGACACAGATACTCAAAATGTACTTGTGCTCCCTGTTCTTCTTTGGAATCCATTTTTGATTAAGGGTAGCTCAACATTTAACCAGGCAACACAACTTTCATTTTTTAAATAGGTTGCCACTGTCTTGTGTTTTCTCTCCTCTGCAGGTGCCTTGTCATTGTGTTTGTAAGCTCATTGATTATTGTATTAGTCTGAGAGGCAACTTAACGTTAACTAGAAGTTGGCCTTGGATATAGAGACTGAGATGATAGAAGAGATCCGGATTGATGTTTCATTCAAGGTCACCCAGATGATTGCTCCTTTGTTGAGAGATGGGAGTCTAGAGAGTCGGCCTGCTTCCAGAGAACACTGGCCTCAAACTGATTCGTCTGGTGGAACCGAAATGGAAAAGCATTCTAGAATCATCTTTCATGTTTTAATTGTGTGCTCTGTAGAATAGTAGAGCAGACCCTATCCTACTTTGGCAGAGAGAAGACATCTTATTGACTCTCCTAATTTACCCTTCCCAGAGTGTTGAGCGTCATGCTTGAGCACTTTTTTCTATGAACCTTAGATTTTGTTTATTTGATGTTTACAACTTCCTCATAGAATTTTCCCTTGCTACTTTTGGTACTTTATGTAGGGTAGGGAAGTTTCTTTATGGAACCTGCTTGGTTGATGTAGGCTTGCTGTATGTGATTCTGTTTTGCATCTTTTCCTTACAATACATAAATTCAAACTGCATGATCATTTAAACATGTATGCTCTTACAATATATTTTCTTCAATTTTCCTGATTGATTTAATATGTAACCTGAATCAAATTGTTGATAAACCCTTAAGGTTTGGACACACTCCTTTCTGCTGTTCTTGTGAAACCACATTGATTTTACTGTAATTGAAATGTTTTTTTACTGAAGTGTAGGGAGTTACTATAAGGTAGAAAAGATGGCAGCATGTAGAAGTCCAGTCCATGCACTTGCATTTCTGGTTCAATATTGAAGATCAGGGGTGTTTCGGTGGTTCTGAAGCTATCCGCGGTGGCTGAGGAATATTAATAGGGTTGTGCATCGCAACTTGTTTTGAATTGTAGCAATGTATTTGGTCAAATTGTGTCAGTACATATGCGCTTAATGTTGAACAGTTGAAGTTGTTATCGAGCTCGTCGCAGTCCAAGATCCGTGCTAAAAAAAGAAGTATATTTTGATTTAACTTGTCTGCTAAGGTTGGTAGTGTTGGTCTGTGGGGTACCATTGGTTGCACAATTAAGATTGAGACCTATAAATGATCATTTAAGTGTACTAATAGTATTTGGTGTTTGTAGATCCTGTTGCACACATTGGAGATGGTGATTTTCCACTTGTTGTGATTTCACTTGTGTGTATGCTAGCAATAGAAAACGTCATTCTGTGTTATCCCCTTGAATGAATGATAACTTGGGATTTCTTTAGTGAAGCAGAAAATAGTTATTTGCTAAACATAAACTTCGCACTTGTATAGCGCACTACTCACCCGTTAGGGTCTCAAGGCGCTGTACGCATACCACTGTGGAACCCCTCCTGGCTTTTCCCTGTGAGGGGCCCACTCCTGGGCAACCCCCAGGGTGAAGCCAGGCATCCAAGCACTGTCAGGGCCGTTGAGGAGATTAAGCAAGCTATTACCCATAGTTATAGAGTGGGACCCATTAATTAGATTAGGCACCAAGACGACAATTATCTAGCCCAAGGGATTTAAGCCCAAGACCGGAATTGAACCCTGGCCCCAGGCCAGATCTCTGCATCAGGATCTGCTGCTCTAACCATTGTGCCACACCTCTTTGCTAGCTGTGCTTGCATTGGTATTTTTTAAAAGGTTTGGTTGCACATCATCATAAAGGAGGGAGAGCTGCTGCAAGGTGCTGTGGTCAATGTCATTGAGTACTGTGCTGGTATTGGTGGTTGTCATCAGGTGCTGCATTGTAATACGTCAGTGTGTAGAGTGCCATGCTGAGATCGGGTTTTAGTACTGCCACATATTATATTGTAATTTGATAAAAATCGCCACATTTGCATTCACTGTTTACTCTTCTATTGTTAGAAATTACTTCAAAAATGAAATGTTTTAGGGCGTTAAGAGATTTGCTAAGGGGTAACATTAAACTTCCTGTCGAAGAGGGTGAGGAAGCTCCACTGGAAGGTACTCCAGGTCATTACATGGACATTAATGGTGGAATCGCCATATGTCTTCTGCTCAAACAATTTTACAAATTCACTGAGAAAAATCAGGGAAAAAGAAAGTTCAGGGAGAGAAATATAATTAGATGCAGGATAAGTCTGACACTGACAATGAGTCTAGTGATGATTTCTTAAAGGATTTACTGTCTTCCTGACCAACGCCTTATAACGTTGTCTATTCTGCTGCTAGTGGCAGGGCTATTGCGTATGGCAATGGTGCTATTGCTCCTGTTGACCAGGATGTAGCTCAGATAGGAGGAGCTTACCTGACGACCAAAGTTGTAACTGTTTCAGCACCAACATATATTGTTATGACTGTCCCTATTTCTACTGTCCCATTTATACCCATCCCTGGAGTGACAACCCCTGTTATAACAACCTCAACACTGACTGTTCCCACTGTAACTGCCCCGATAGCTGTGTGCTTGATATCCATAGCTTCCAGGGAAACTGCAGGAATGCATGCTACTGTTATTATTCCCACAAAACAAAAATCACAAGTGGTAATTTGGAGTCCCTTAGGCACTTAGGACAAGGTGGAACCCTAGTGTTTAGGACCACAGTTGCTCGATTCCTAGATTTTGAAGTGATACCCTGATTGGCTGGTGAATCCCCAGAAAGCGGAAAGACTGAGGAGGCCGACAATGAACCGATGGTTCATTCAAGTTTGAGACCCTTAGCCATTTCCAGGTTGAAGGTAGAGTGAGAGGAACTCATTAGGGTAAACCTTGACCTTATCCATGTGGACCATTATCAGGTAAGTGAGCCTATATATTTGAGCAAAGATGTTACCCCCACACATGCAATACAAGCCCATTACAAATTAACAAAATTGGCAAATCGGTATGAAGTAGACCTTTTTAGAATTAAGACTTTACAGAGAAGCTTCTGAGCACAGTTAGATGATGAAGCAATTGTGAACTTGAGGACTTCTGTGATAGCTTTCCCTTTGAGGCAAGGTACATGGAGGGGGATACATGCATGTGCCCTGGAGTTGAGGTGATATTGCGGTATTTACAAATCAGTTCCCAACATTGAGAGTTCTGATTTGTGGTACACTCAGATGGACCAGTTTCTGAAAATATTGAAAGTGTTGTGGGAAGATTTAAACACCTTTTTCAACATAGTGGTTCCCAGTGATTTGTGGGCTGAATGTGAGATGCCCATACAGTGACCAAAAGCTGAACCTCAGAGAGTGGCTGGGAAGAATGCATCATCTCCTATATTGATGAAGAAGTATAACCAGGTAATTAACATTTTTAAAGGAAAGGTCCCACAAAAGGAAATTGATTGGTTGAAGATAAATTGAACTACTCCTGAGGCCAACGAGTCAGTGCATGCATATTATGAGTGTTTGTTGCAGGTGTTCAGATAGCATAGCACTGTTGATAACCCAGAAAGGGATTATGGGCCTGATTCTAACTTTGGAGGACGGTGTTAAACCATCCCAAAAGTGGCGGATATACCACCTACCGTATTACGAGTCCATTATATCCTATGGAACTCGTAATACGGTAGGTGGTATATCCGCCACTTTTGGGACGGTTTAACACCGTCCTCCAAAGTTAGAATCAGGCCCTTTATGAGCAATATTATGTCACAGTTTATTCTCGGATTGCATCAGGAGATTACCCTGGATATTCACTAGAATGTGATTTGTTGGCAAAGTAAGTCTTTGGCCGAGATGCCAACTTTTGCAGTGATAAGCAAGAAAAGAAACAGAAAAGTCTTAGGGAAAAGTTTATAAAGCCCCATACTACATTTGCACAGAATGGGTTTCAGAATGGTCAATACATGGGAAATGGTCAACGCAAACTGTTGGGTACAACTGTGCAGGACAGATAGTAGAAATGATGTCCCACAAGGTAGAGGTCATGGTGTACTAATTGATCTGAGTACAAGGATAGATGTGGCGACACTGCAGCGGTCTAACCAATGTAGTTATTGTAATAAGTTGGGTCACTAGATGTAGGGATGTCAACTGAACCCCAACCAAATGCCTGAGGATGGCCAAATGCAAAATGTTAATCATATGCAAACTTAAAATATATCCATGCAGAGACAGCAGAATCCTAACATGCCTCAAGCCCCAGTGACAGAGGTTCCCCAACCACTGATGCCTCGGAAAAATATGGGGAACCCGAGGTCCAGTGTGATCCAGTTTCCAATAGCTAATCAGATCCCTTTTGCAAATCAAGCTGCGCTCCAAATATCTCCCTGTATTTGATGCTTCTGATAGTTATAGTTCTGATCAATCACAATGACTGTGCCTGGGGAGGGGGAATTGGATTGTGTGCTTGGCACAGTCTTGGGTGTAGACAAGAGTTGTCCATTTTTAGAGAGGGAGGTGAATGGCCACCAAGTATATTTTTGAATGACACTGGTGCTACTTGTTCCACTGTCAGAACAGTTGAAATCCCAAACCTACCCCTCTTGGAAATCAAATCCAGGTTTTAGGTGTTTCTAATTAAAAGATTACAAACCCTGTATCA
This sequence comes from Pleurodeles waltl, assembly GCF_031143425.1. Lineage (NCBI taxonomy): Eukaryota > Metazoa > Chordata > Amphibia > Caudata > Salamandridae > Pleurodeles > Pleurodeles waltl. Next base: position 1,487,739,302 of record NC_090444.1, read on the forward strand.
GAGAAGGTCTCAGTTAAGATAGGGTCTGTCAGAGAAGGCTATGAATTTGTGGTATGTGATTCTAGTGTCGTCAACTTGTTAGGATGCAATCTTTTGTGCAAGTTAAATTGCACCATTTATTATACAACAGATGGTGTTGAGTTTCAAACACATGATGAGGATGATGACTTTAAAATGGCTAAAATGAAGAACAGCGTCCAGGTTGTTTCCCATAATGACTGCGGAAGTGTTACCTCCTGTTCTGAAAGATACTGTGACGACCCAAAGTCTGGGACCTTTCAGGTAAAGATATCTGACTTATGAAAGGCGTACAACCTGCCTGAATTACTGTCACACCCAATGCTGAATATCCCTGAATGCCACCATATAACCTCACACCAGAATCAATAGCCGAAATTGCTCTAGTGATTGAGTCCATGATAGAGTAAGTTATCTTGAAGGAGATTATGGGGAGTCCCCATGTAACTCTTCCAATATAGGCCTACAGAAGCCAAATGGCAGGTACCGCATTGTGCAAAACCAGTGAAAAGTTAATAACGTCATTGTTCCAAGTTGTCCTGTAGTACTGAATCCTGCTTTGATATTGTTTCAAATACCCTGTAAAGCTGAGTGGTTCAAAGTAGTTGACCTGTGTTAGGCGTTCTTTTACATCTCACTGCACGAAGAGAGTCAGTTTCATTTTGCCTATCGGGTCCAAAATTAGATTTGGCATGGTGCCAATGGTGTACAGAAAGTCCCTCAATCTTAACTCAAATCATGAAAATGAATTTGGACTCTCTGAAGTTACTGTATAACTCACTTCTAGTGCAGTACATCGTTGATCGGCTGATAGTTTCAATGTTGCAAGAAGCATGCAGACAAGACTTAATTGCCTTGTTGAATCACTTGGCTGAGAATGGACACAAAGTGTCCCCCGAGTAAAGAAAAAGAGGCCTGGTACTTAGGACTTCACATTAAGTGAGCAAGGAAAAGAGGAAAATAAGCCCTCCCGCTATGAAGAGAGAAGTCAGGATGTTTCTGGGAATGGTGGGCTACCATCCTTGGTGGATTCCCAACTTTTTCTTAGTGGCTAAACCTCTACTGAGGTTGACACACAAGGATGTGTCTGATTTGATACCATGGGACACCGACAACATGAATGCCTTCCGAGACTTTAAAGAAAATCTCTGTTGAGCCCTGGTGCTGGGAATATCAGATTACAGTAAAGAGTTTGTTATTTTGCAGTGAGAGAGAGGGCTGTGTTCTCTCAGTGCTTACTCAAATGCATGGTGATTTTCAAAGACCAATTGCATATTTTTCTGCTGTACTTTACCCCGTAGCCACGGGACTGCCCCTCTGCCTTAAAGCAGTAGCAGCGGTTGGTGTCAGCATCAAGCTGAGTGAGAATGTAGTTATGGACTATTCTCTTACAGCGATGGTCCCTCACTCTGTAAAAATATTGCTTACCAGTACTAAGACACAACACCTGACCAACAGAAGGTGAACCCGCTATGATCAGAGTATACGTACTGCTGAAAATATTATTTTGAAAAGGTGTTGCAGTCTTAAACATGCCACACTGTTACCCTTGACTGAATCTGAGGCTGAGGGTGGAGATTGAGCATGAATTGTGCACCAGCCAAGACCTGATTTTAAAGATTAACCCCTTGCAGAACCAAGCTGTGGGCTGTTTGTGGGTGCCTCATGCGTGGGAGATGATAAGGGAAATTTGAGAGCTTATTATGGTGTTTGTACAGTTTAAAGTGTAGTCTCCTGGTTCTGCGGTGCAACTCCTGCCCATGTGGCTGAATTGGACTCTCTTACTAGTGCTTGCTGTGTCTTGTACCAATTGAAAGTTAATTTTTTTACTGATAATCAGTATCGCTTTGATGTTGCGCATGATTTCAGACAGTTGTGGTCACAAAAATGATTTATTATGACATCATCAAGGTCCCTGATCAGCAATGGGGAATATGTTTTTAAACTTTTGAGGGGTTGCAGATATCATGAGAAATTGCAGTCATGAAGTGCGCGGTACTCACAAGCGGAAATTATGTTGTGACAGCTGGTAACCGGCATGCCAACGAAGTGTCCAGTGCATTTAATGGGGACTATTCAGATGAGCTGAAAATTAGACCACTTTCAATTTCTTGTCTGTTGCTGATACATGGGAAGACGTTAAGAGGTTACAGGAAGAATTACCAGATGTTGAACAGCAGAACTGGGATAGAGCATAATGTGTGAAAAATGAGTATAATATTTGGGTTTCAGCAGATGGAAGAATTGTGTACCAGACAGTTTGTTGTGTCTGATGGCTAGACACTTTCATGGTCTCACGTGCATAGGGAGGGATGCAATGTTGAGGTTGCTTAGGCAAAGCTGATTTAAACCCCTGGTTCAGGATAATGGAGGATGTGTTATCTACCACCAGATAAATGTGGGGAGAAGAACCCTAGTCATTGTCAGTCACTTCGGAAGATCAGGAGGTCCTTTTAACAGAATGCAGTTACATTTTATTGAAATGCCGATATGTAATGGGCTATGTCCTGGTTATGGTGTGTGCTTTCTCCTGCTGGGTTGAAGCATACCCGTCTAGGAGGAATGACAGTCACACTGTAGACAAACTGTTGTTTCATGAATTGATACCTGGTTTCTCTGGAGTCAGACTAAGGGATTAAGTTTAATAATGAAGTCCTGAAAATGCTATGTGTGTCTCTGCGAGTGGAACAACGACTGCACTGTAGACACTGATCTGAGACTTCTGGCATTGTGGAGCAGATAAATGAGACACTAAAGTCCCGGTTGGTGAAAATATGTGCGCCTACCTCTGTGAAGTGGCTGGATGCTTTGCCTTTGGTTTTGATGAGTCTCCAAACTACTCCTGAGCAGTGAAAATGACTCTCTCCACACAAGATCCTCTAGGGGAGCGCCATGAGATTGCCTACTGTGCCTGCAAATGCGCTTGTGAATATCACAGAATATATGACTCTCGACTACTGCAAAGGACTGCGGTGCATTCTGTCTCTCACCAAGCTTAAGCAGCCACTGTCCTCCCTCAACAGAGATAGTGCCATGATCTCAGTCTGGGGGAATGGATCTTCTTCAAAAAGGACATTTGAAAGTTGTGCCTGGAGCCCTGTTGAAAGATCAAGTAATCCTGTTCACCAACACAGGTGTCAAGTGCGGTGAACTGCATAACTAGGTGCACACCTCCCATACTCAGCGAGTGAGAGGCCCACCTGAAGAGGTGGTGATTCCAACCATAGATCTGCAACCACATATTTGTGATTACCCCGAAGGAGCAGTCAGGATGAAGCAAGCACCTTAGAACCTCCGAGTCCACCTGTGATCCAAATTACATAACTAGCTCATAGTTTTACTGAGACAAGCCCTGAGTCTGTGGTGAGTAAATCAGGGGTAACCAAAGTAAATCAGGCTTGTGCACTGATTTTTGATGACTTGATTTTTTAAAGCATATTTTATTAGATTTTTAACACACATGCAACCGTGCAAGACAGGAGGTGCCTCCTGATTTACAGTAAGACAAATCTTATTGGCAGGGTTGGATAATCAGTGTCAAGAAGCACAAAACGACATTTATGTAAGTTATATTGGCATGCAGTTATGCTAGTGAATAGTCTAGTTATTTGCAGGGTAGCTTTGTTTGTCATTCACATTTGTCTACTATAGTCCTGAAAAAGTTTGACTCCCAACAAACCGGACACCTCTCCCCTTACCCTTTTTCTCCACGCCTTGTTCCATCCAACCATTCTAGTGTCTATTTCTTACCTGATAGTGGAAGGGGTTACCCCGGTTAAATGATCATAGTTATATCATCCGCTGTCATTCATCCTGACATCAAGTAATGTGGAGTGCCCGCTTCTCATTTTTGGGGAACCCTTCTTGTGTCCCATCAATGGGGTAGAAGGCCTATATACTGTAGGATCTGGGTATGTAGTCTCTAGGGAATATACCAGGTTATCCCAGGCCCTCGCTTCTTTAAGAGAACCCTGGCCATGCTTAGCTTCTCTAAGTCACACTGTGCTCTTGTAATCCACCCATTTCAGCAACTCCTGTCTCCAGATATTGTATCTAGGTCCTCCTGTGGCTTTCCAATTTCTATTGATTACCCTTTTGGCCAGGAGAAATGCTAGGTCCTGCAGCTGGCTAGTGATTTTCATTTTAGCAGTGTAAGGAAACCAACTTAACTGGCAATGCCCGGAAGTGCATGGTATGTCTCCTCAACTTCTTTTCCTAGCGTGCTCGTGACGGCTCCCAAGTATTCCATCAAATGTGTGCATCTTCATACCTCTGTGAAGTATTACAAAGAGCTTTGTGACCTAGACCCAGTTGCTTTATGCAGCACCACAGGCGAGAGTCTGCATGGGCAAGACCATCACTGAGAGCTATGTTGTAGAACAGGGAACAAGGCAGGGCTGCTTGTTGTCACCCCTCCTTTTCTTCCTCGCCATGGAACCTCTCATGCGTCATGCCTGAATGGGAGATGCTTTTGCAGCTCTACAGGCCAGGGGACATGTGCAGTATATTGTCTATACACAGATGACCTCCTGTTATTCCTGAGACATACCGACAGAGCTCTGGTTGGGGGCTCGCAACTTGTTGGAGCGCTTTGGCTCACTTTCACGTCTCCATGTGACTTGGCAGAAGTGTTGTATATTTCCCGCAATGGCCTCTAGAATGGCCCTTGGCAATCTTGGCTCCCTGCAATGGAAACCACATTATTTATCATATTTAGGAGTGTATGTATACCATGACCCGCTAGATCTCCTTGAGGGAAACGTGGGAAGGGCCATGTGGGACCTCCGAAGTAGCATGGCTTTCTGGAGCTCACTACCTTTCTCAGTAGCAGGGCGTGGAAAATGATAGTCCTACCCCGCCTCTATTTTTTCATATCTTTGTCATTGTGGTTCTGGGTGCTCTTTTTAGGGACCTAAACACTCATCACAGGATTTGTATGGGGCTCAAGCCAGAGGAGGGTGGCGTTGACAACACTCAAGCGGCCCATGACGGAAGTAGGAATGGTCATTCCACACTTTGAATCCTTTTATCTGGCAGGACAACTACAAAGGCTGACCCAGTGGCTAGTGAGTCGAGCAACGCCTGGGAGAGGTAGGCCCTTTACCCCAGATATCCATAGTCTGGTCAAGACGCTGCTCTGATTAAGTTGTCCTACTTCAGACGATACCATGGAGTTTTGCCTACTGCGTCCCTGCTGGCTATTGCGACAGGCATGTACAAAGCAATCACCTTTTTGTACAGGAGAGCGCGGGGAGACTTGATACTACCCTTAACTTCCCTTAAACAAAAATGGGAGGAGGACTTGGAAATCCCCATCACCGATGAGGAATGGGAGAGTATTCTAGAACAAATACCTAGGGTGTCAAGAAATGCTAGATTTAAGCTCATTAATTTCTATATACTCCTTAAGGCATACCCTGGGGAAGCTCAGCCACGATTTTGGCGTGGAGGATGTATGTTGATGTCGCTGATCCTGGCCAAGGATCGTGTAATGTGACCAGGAGTGACCGAGGGAGAGAAGAGTGACCAAGGGCCGAGAGAGACTGAGACCAAACTTATCTGTTGAACGCATTCCACAAACTGTCACCAAAGCGACAGAGCTGAGCGGGTTGAGTGATACTGAAGATGAACAGCCAGTACTCAGGAGATAGAAAAGAACAACGGTGCTTTGTCAGAGGTATTCTGCTCTGAAGGGACTTACTATGCTGACAGTGAACTTGATCAAATCACATGATTTGGGTGATTAGGGAATTGCGCCAACTGGGTCTCTACAATTTATGCCTACATAGCAAAGTTCAATCATAACGATCTGTATCTAGGAGGTTAACTTCACTGAACTTTATGACAGAGCTTTGATGAGCTTTGTATTTATGGAATGACAAAGATTCCCTAAGGCCAAGGCTTTAGGAGAAGAGTAGGGATGTCATTCTAGAAGCAGGTAGAGTAGGGCTAGGGATGACTCACAAAGACTAAAGTACATAAAGTCAATCTCAATGTGTAATCACAAAATTAGTTTTGCTATTTGCGCAAGTAGAAATGTTGCAGAATTTATTAGCCAGCCTGCTGCTACTCTACTCTAAAGGAATACTGTAGAGAAAATATGGGTGTCTCTACCACAGACCAGCATAGTTTGGTTATAGCAGAAGAATTAACCATTGATATAATATTCATGGCTGCTTTATTCATAGGGTTAAGTTCCCCTGAAGACATTAGTCATGTTAGTTCTACACCTCAGCTTATTACACATGTATACGCTGTAGAAGATGAACATAGTTTCGACAATAGGATTTTAACCTCAGATGCTCCAGTGGGAGACTTTTCTACTAATGCATTTTCTAGATTACTGTAGGAGGCTGGCCTGGCTTATAGCGGGTACCTTGTGGTACTTACACCCTGTGCCAAGTCCAGTTATCCCTTATTAGTAGAATAGAGGTGTTTCTAGCAGCTTAGGCTGATAGAAGGTAGCTATGGAAAAGCAGCTTAGGCTGAACTAGGAGACATGCAAAGCTCCTACTATACCACTTATGTCATATAGCACAATATCATAAGAAAACACAATACTCAGAGTTACTAAAAATAAAGGTACTTTATTTTTATGACAATATGGCAAAAGTATCTCAGAGAATACCCTCACTTAGAAGGTAAGTAATATACACAAGTTATATGTACACAAACCCAAAACAGGTAAGTAACAGTAAGAAAAGTAGTGCAAATAATGTAGAATCACAATAGGATGCAATAGGTAGACATAGGCCTAGGGGCAACACAAACCATATACTCCAAAAGTGGAATGCGAATCATGAATGGACCCCAGGCCTATGGGAAGTTGTAGAGGGTCGCTGGGACTGTAAGAAAACAGTAAGGGTGTCCAAAATACCCCACCCCAAGACCCTGAAAAGTAGGAGTAAAGTTACCCTACTACCCCAGAAAGACACAATAGTCGTGATAGGGGGATTCTGCAAGAACCACAAGCACCAGCAAAACACTGAAGACGAATTCCTGGATGTGAGGACCTGCAAGGCAAGGGGACCAAGTCCAAGAGTCGCAATAGTGTCCGGGGGGGCAGGAGCCCAGGAAACCCCGGATGAAGGTGCAAAAGGGCTGCCTCTGGGTGAAAGAAGCCAAAGATTCTGCAACAATGAAAAGGGCTAGGAACTTCTCCTTTGGATGGAAGATGTCCCACGGCGTGCTGGATGTTGCAGAAGTATTTCCACACAGAAATACCGCAAACAAGCCTTCCTAGCTGCAAAGGCCGTGGTGGAGGTTTTTGGGTGCTGCTTAGGACCAGGAAGGACCAGGATGTCACCCCTTGGAGGAGGAGACAGAGGGGGCACTCAGCAACTCATAGAGCCCCAGCAGAAGCAGGCAGCACCCGCAGAAGTACCGGAGCAGGCACTTAGAAGATTTGTGAAACTGGAGTCACAAAAGGAGAGTCCCACGATGTCAGAGTTCAACTCAGGAGGTTGAGCACTGCAGGACGGAGTGCTGGGGACCCAGGCTAGGCTGTGCACAAAGGAATCCTTGGAGAAGTGCACAGAAGCCAGAGCAGCTGCAAATCACACAGTACACAGGTTTGCTGTCTGGTGTGGGGAGGCAAGGACTTACCTCCACCAAACTTGGACTGAAGGATCACTGGACTGTGGGGATCACTTGGATCCAGCTCCTGTGTTCCAGGGACCACGCTCGTCAGGATGAGAGGGGACCCAGAGGACCGATGATGCAGTCTTTTGTTGCCTGCGTTAACAGGGGGGAAGATTCCTTCGACCCACGGGAGATTTCTTCTTGGCTTCTAGTGCAGGGGGAAGGCAGACAGCCCTCAGAGCATGTACCACCAGGAAACAGTCGAGAAAGCCGGCAGGATGAGGCGGTACAATGTTGCTGGTAGTCGTCTTGCTACTTTGTTGTGGTTTTGCAGACATCCTGGAGCAGTCAGTGGTCGATCCTTGGCAGAAGTCGAAGAGGGAAGTGCAGAGGAACTCTGGTGAGATCTTGCATTCGTTATCTGAAGAATACCCCAGAGGAGAGACCCTAAATAGCCAGAAAAGGAGGTTTGGCTACCAAGAAAGGAGGTTTGGCTACCAAGAGAGGTAAGAACCTATCAGAAGGGGTCTCTGACGCCACCTGCTGGCACTGGCCACTCAGAGCAGTCCAGTGTGCCCCCAACACCTCTGAATCCAAGATGGCAGAGGTCTGGGACACACTGGAGGAGCTCTGGGCACCTCCCCTGGTAGGTACTGGTCAGGGGAGTGGTCACTCCCCTTTCCTTGGTCCAGTTTTATGCCAGAGCAGGGCTGGGGGATCTCTGAACCAGTGTAGACTGGCTTATGCAGAGATGGGCACCATCTGTGCCCATCAAAGCATTTCCAGAGGCTGGGGGAGGCTACTCCTCCCCAGCCCTTTACACCTATTTCCAAAGGGAGAGGGTGTTACACCCTCTCTCAGAGGAAATCCTTTGTTCTGCCTTCCTGGGCCGGGGCTGCCCAGGCCCTAGGAGGGCAGAATCCTGTCTGAGGGGGTGGCAGCAGCAGCAGCTGCAGTGGAAACCCCGTAAAGGCAGTTTAGCAGGACCGGGGTTCTGTGCTAGAGACCCGAGGGATCATGGAATTGTCCCCCAAACACCAGAATGGTATTGGGGTGACAATTCCATGATCTTAGACATGTTACATGGCCACGTTCGGAGTTACCATGGTGACGCTACACATAGGTAGTGACCTATGTGCAGTGCACACGTGTAATGGTGTCCCGGCACTCACAAAGTTCGGGGAATTTGCCTGAAAGATGTGGTGGCACCTGTGTGGTAGATGGCTTATGTGATCTCAGCAGGAGCGGAGTGCTCATAATGCTTTGCCTCAGGCTGAGGTCACATATGACCTCATCGTAGAATGTGGAATGTTGGGGGTGGCTGGAAGAGAGTAGAGAGCTGGATGAACAGGGCTGCTGGTGGATGGCATGCTTCAATAAAGAACCTACATGAATCTTGATGGAGATCCTCTTCTTCACACTGGCAACGAGCACGCATGCAGGTTTATTGTTTCTAACGTCTGAAGCCTGAACATATGAGAAGGAATTCTTGTTGAAAAATGTGGATATTAAGGAGAAAAAAAAACAGTATTAAGGAAATACCTACTATTGTCTGTGTTAATAAAAACCCCAAATAATGCAGAATATTCCACCACCTCCTTTCTTTTTGACCATGCCTGGCGAATCACCGATAAAATTGTCTAAATGGAAGAAAACGTTTCTCCGTTATTCTGTGATCTGTGGTTCAAATTTGTCCAACGAGAGGAAAACAGCTCTTCTTATGCATTGTTTGGGTTGTGAGGGACAGGAAATTTTCGAGAATCTGCCAGATCCTGGTGATGAGGCTACAGATCTAAATGAATTTGAGATGTGCTTAAAGAAGCTTGATCTACACTACATACCTAAGATTAGTACTATCCTAGAACGTTATCATTTTGGTATGAGGGAGCAAAGACCAGGCAAAAGCATTGAAGAGTACATTACTGCACTTAGGAAACTAGCAGCTACGTGTAAATTTGGGAGCACTATTGATGAAAGGATCCGTGATCAATTTATGTTAAGGTGTGCTAGTGACAAGGTCAGACAAGAGTTATGGAGCAAGGATGATCCAACTTTACATGAGGTTATCATCCTAGCCAAGAGTGTAGAGCACACCTTAGCTTGTGTTGAAGAACTTGAAAAAGGGAAAGATATAGGAGTGAACAAAATCACTACGAAAAAGAAACCATCTGGTGCGAATGGAAATAGTATCGACAGGGAGGATGATAAAGTGGATCAAGGAGAAGTGAACAGGTTCAGGGACGCAAAGTGTTTTCGCTGTGGGAACATTGGCCACTATGCATCTTACAGGAAATGTCCAGCGATAAACTCAGCCTCTAGATTATGCAACAGGAAAGGTCATTTTGGTTAGTGCTGTAAATCGCAAAGGAGCCAGACGTCGGTGAAAGTAGTCGAGGACTGCATATTGTCAGTCTCCATGGGTGCAGAAAGGAAGAAACATCCAAAAGATGTCGTCACCATTTTGGGAGTGACAAGTGAAATGTTATTCGACTCTGGAGCATGGTTGACATTGATCTCCAATGAAGTTTTCGATGAACAACTGAGTCACAAAGTAAAACTGAAAGACCCTGATGTTGTTCCGGGGGGTTATGGAGGTCAGGTCATTGATTTGAGAGGATATTTTGAAGCAGAGATTGCTTTCAAGTCCAACACTATCTGTGGGAAAGTTTATGTTCCTGTTAAAGGGGACAGCGTTCTGAGTTGGCCACATCAGAAGGATTTGGGAGTTATTCTGGATCCAAACTCTCCTGCCCCTGTCATGATCAAGGATGACTATGTTAACACTTTGCATGGTGTGTGTGAACTTGCTGTGCAGAAGGAGGAGTCCTTACTGGATTTTGTTGAGGAGTACAAGGAAGTTTTTAGTGAGAAATTAGGCTGTCTGAAAAAGTATACCCATCAGATAAGGTTAAAAGAAGGCTCAGTTCCAGTGTCTGCTAAGGTACGGTCTGTGCCTATTTCATTAAAAGATGATGTGGAGAGAGAAATAAAGAGGCTATGTGAAGAGGGGATTATTGAGCCGGTAGAGTCCTCTGAATGGATTTCAACGATTGTTGTTGCGAGGAAACAATCTGGAGAGTTAAGACTGTGCATTGATCTGAGGAACCTCAACAGATGTGTGGTCAGTGATCAGTTTCCTTTGCCAAACATCTCAGAAATGGTCATGATGCTATCCGGATCTAAATATTTTAGCAAATTTGATCTGACTTCTGCGTACCATCAGGTTAAATTGCATGCAGATTCACGTGACTACACTACTTTCATTACTCCGTTTGGCACTTTTAGATTCATAAGGATGCCTTTTGGCTTAGTATCAGCTGCTGCAGTATTCCAACGATTAATGTACAATCTGTTTAGCTCCGAACCTGGAGTGAAGTGTTTCCAGGACGATATCTTGATACATGCGAGAACATTGGATGAACATAATTTTAGAGTTAGGAAGGTACTGGGTATTCTTAAAGACCATGGTTTGACTCTCAAGTTAAAGAAGTGTTTTTTTGGGAAAACTGAAGTTGAGTATCTTGGACACAAAATCACAGCAGAAGGGTTATGTCCTGAAAAAAAGAACTGGTTAGCAATATTTTGAACCTGCGTGTTCCAGAGAAAAAGGAGGAGTTGTTATCTTTTCTTGGGATGATAGAATTCCATGCAAAATGTTTACCGAATTTAGCATCCAAAACTGTTTGCATGCGTAAACTTTTGAAGAAAAATGCTGAGTTCTTGTGGGACGATGAGTGTGTGAGAGAGTTTGAGAATATCAAGAAAGAGTTATCAACAATTGGGACATTAAAATCGTTCGACCCTGACAAGAAGTGTGTGATTATTACGGATGCCTGTGTGAGAGGACTGGGGGCAGTATTGTTACAGGAAATGGGTGATGGTGACCTTAAGCCCATAGTGTATTGTTCCAGGACGCTAGGAGTACCAGAAGTCAACTACTCTACCATAGAGAAAGAGGCTCTAAGTGTTTATTGGGCGATTAACAAACTCAGGAGTTTTGTGTGGGGAAGAGAGTTTCAAATCTTTACAGATCACAAACCATTGGTGGAAGTGTTTCTGAGGAAGGGTCTGGACATGATTTCTGGAAGAATTAGTAGATGGCTTATTAGTCTACAAGATTACAATTTTACTGTGCATTATGTCCCAGGGCCTAACAATAAAGTTGCGGATTGCCTATCCAGATTAAGTTCAGAGGTAGAAGAGTTTTCTGAGAAGCAAAAGCAAAATGGTATAAGTGTGTGCAGTGTAACTGGAAGTGTGGTGGAACAAAATGAGTGGGTGAAGGCAGTAGCTGAGGATAGAGTATTACAACAAGTGTGTGAGGAGCTCAGAATTGGTTGGAAAACCGTCTATGTGTAAAAGTGGAAGCAAATTTTTAGGACCTTTTGAAGTTATAAAACTTTTCAGGAATGCTGTCAAAATTAAGGATGGAAGAGTGTGGAATCTTAATAGAGTTGTGATATCTAAAAGGAAAAAAATATTGTGAAGTCATGTAAGCTATTTTCTTTGTACTTTTGCAATTTCTCATGTCTTTATGTATTTACTTAATTAGTTTTAATTCTTGGTCTAATATAAAGAGGGAAGGTGTGTGATAGATGGCTTATGTGATCTCAGCAGGAGCGGAGTGCTCATAATGCTTTGCCTCAGGCTGAGGTCACATATGACCTCATCGTAGAATGTGGAATGTTGGAGTTGGCTGGAAGAGAGTAGAGAGCTGGATGGACAGGGCTGCTGGTGGATGGGATGCTTCAATAAAAAACCTACATGAATCTTGATGGATCTGGAAATCCTCTTCTTCACACCCTTGGCTAGTGCCAGGGTACCCACACACTAAGTAACTTGGCACCTAACCTTCACCAAGTGAGGGTTAGACATATAGGTGACTTATAAGTTACTTATGTGCAGTGAAAAATGGCTGTATAATAATGTGGACGTTATTTCACTCAGGCTGCAGTGTCAGTCCTGTGTAAGAATTGTCTGAGCTCCCTTTCGGTGGCAAACGAAATGCTGCAGCCCATAGGGATCTCCTGGAACCCCAATACCCTGGGTACCTAAGTACCATATACAAGGGAATTATATGGATGTACCAGTGTGCCAATGAGAATTGGTAAAATTAGTCACTAGCCTACAGTGAAAATTTTAGAAAGCAGAGAGAGCATAAACACTGAGGTTCTGGTTAGCAGAGCCTCAGTGATACAGTTAGGCACCACACGGGGAACACATATAGGGCATACACTATGAGCACTAGGGTCCTGCCTAGCAGGATCCCAGTGACACAAGGGCAAAAACAAACATACATGTAGTGAAAATGGGGGTAACATGCCAGGCAAGATGGTACTTTCCTACGATTACCATACAATATCACAAACATAAACTGAAGGCAAAGGACTGTTACGTATGCTGTCACTTCCCTGCTTCTGTAGCTGAGGGTGTTACCTACCATAATTTTCCTCTTTCTTATGCTATCACTTGTAATGTTCTACTTAGTCTTTTACATAGACAGGTACACTATGAATATTATTTTTTGAATTATTATTTAATACTTTTTGAAGTTCCTGTTAATAAGCGCATGAACCCTCATCATGAGGCAGATGAAATAAATAGATACCTCTTGGAATTTCTTTCATCCCACTCACAATATTGACACTGATCATGCCCATAGATTGAATTTGACATGTGCCATTAGTCTTCTAGAGAAGCAGTTAATCCATGGTCAATGTGGGGGTGGTTAAAGAACGGGTGGAAAAGGAGGAAGGTGAGTATAAGGAGAAAGGAATATATCCTAAGTTGAAATTGGATTGACAACATAAAGGGAATTTCTTACTTACTAGTTGGCAAGTGCAGACAGGAATGAGCATATGGGACTGAATGCGTGTGAACATGTGCTCAAATTCTTACAGGAAAAGATCAAGTGATTCCTGGAGTTTATTGTGTGTGTGAACAGTGTTCTTATTTTAAGTTGCCATGAAAATGGGCAGGCACTTGTTATCTTGCATTAGTGGTTCCAAAAATATGTCATATAAAAAAAATTGATACGCCTGAAAAAAAATAATTAAGTAGACTTAAACATAGTGATAGTGGTGCCTCGCATATCGTAGGAGTCATTTTGGAGCTAGCATTCCTTCAGTAGGTGCTGTTTTAAATGAGGTAAAGATTAGAACGTTTTCCACAGTAGTGCACAAACTTACTACTAATACTACTGCTGCATTGCTGGCTGTAGATATAGATTCCATTGATGGCAAAACTGATGGGCCACTTGTATGTTATTTCTCCAGAATACGCTTTATATTTTGAGTTTGTATTGCATTACATTGAATGGTCTTCTTGTACTAAATGTTCCTATCTTATCTTTTAGGCCGGACCTGATAGACATGAATATCGTTGCTGTTCAAAGCAACACCGCAAATTTAGAAAATGCTTTTTATGTTGCTGAGAAACTTGGCGTAACTAGACTTCTAGATCCTGAAGGTAAATCTTCTGTTGAACCTCCCATTAGATTGAATCTTTTGTCTTTCTGCCTGCATTCCTATCTGCATATTTGATTCCTTTAATAAGTGAATGTAGATCGCAAAAAAATGTAAAAATAATTGAGCTGTTTTGTTATGTTTGAGTATCAGATTTCGCTCTGATGCAAACTTTAAATCGGTGCTCTTTTGACATTTTGATAGATGTGGATGTCTCCTCACCTGATGAAAAGTCAGTAATTACGTATGTGTCATCACTTTATGATGTGTTTCCCAAAGTACCAGAAGATGGTGAAGGCATCAATGCAAATGTAAGTAACTCCCTGGAACATTACATAGGAAGTATGAATACACATCTTTATTAAAAAATAACCTTTATAATGTATATATATATTTTTAATTGTGTGGCAATCAAGATCACAGAACCTTGGAAACTCAAGATCACATGAATAAAATGTTCTTCTACTTTCCCTGCTAAAATGATACAATCCATACTTGTTAAAATAGATTACAAACGTTGCTTCAAATGTTTATATAACCTCCTATCCACAATGCTCTATTAGTATAATATTCCCTCTCAGTAGAACAAGGGAAAATCACCATTGAGCATTCATAGCAATTGGTTTTACCGGGCTGAGTAGTTTTCTGTTGAAGTTCACTAAATTTTCACTCTAAACCAGGGGTCTCCGACCAGCAGTTTGAGAGCTACTGGCAGCTTGCCAGCTCCTTGGCAGTAGCTCAAGGAAGACTAACCCAGTCTATAGAGAGGGTCTGGGCACATTGAAGGAGGTAGTGAAGCCAGTCAAACCAATGACAGGTATCCACATTAACGGATAAACATACACTATGACAGCCTGTGAAAGTGGGATGACCTGCAAAATGACCACTGGTCTCCACTCACAGTCTCCATGGGTTGCATAGATATTGGTCATGTTACAGACCCTGTTCTATCAATCGCACTATGTGAATGAACACAGCCATGAAAGAATGACAGATGAAGCAAAAGAAGAGTCATTTGAATGCAGGGTTGCAAGAGTTCGTTGTTATCAGTAATGCCATAAGGGGAGGTCAGAATAGGAATCTTATTGGGTGTGTTCATATTGTATTACAGCATTCATGAATTATTCATGAATACTGTATTACAATTCTAAACCCATCCTTGATGTTGTCTCCAAAGGTTTTGTCAAAGCTAAATAAAGAGACACAGACAAAGTCAAGTCTCATACAAAGCTGTATTATTCATAAATTCATGGGGCCATGTATTTAGAAATACATTGTCCAATAAGCGAAACATCTGCCAGAACTTTTATGCATGAAAACCACAAACGCGTGAAAATACATTCTCCAATCAGGATACAGCAAAAGATGATTTCTTCATCACTATGGGCAAATACATGGCGTGATGTTGATCAGAAGATGCATGGTGTTACACATACAGTAAGCATCCAACCGATCACTGTAAAACAACATTTTATGGTAGCAGCATCATACAAGATGGCTACAAGTGTGACCTTCACATTACACAAATGCTTAGCACTTTCCAAGGCGTCAACAAAACAATTTCTTCATAACCCCTGTCCAATCAAATGCAGGCTATTGGCCTCAAACCTTTCCAGATGCCTGTCTGTCGCTGTGCGAATGAAGTAATGCATGTTGCGTGAGCGTATCTCTTTTAAGCAAGCCTTGCATTACAAGCTATCTGTCTGGGTACATTAGCTTATCAGCGGTCATCCCAATTCTGAACACACTTTGTAGGCCTTTGTCATCATTGAATATCATAAAACGTGAATGAGACAAGATGGATTCCATATAGAATAATACATGCTTCCAAATCCCCTCTTCTGATCATCAATGATAACATGGTGTTCCCAATCCTCCTGTCACTGTCCCACATCCATCAGTGTTTAGGTCTAGATATTGTGCCTGGCATGCGTGCTGTTGCTATCTTGGGGATAATTACTATTGCTGTTGTGCCTCATCCTTAGTACCTCTTGCTCAGTCTTCAGTGGATAAATAATGCATCACTGTCTCTGGTAGTTTGTACAGGCAGTGTTGCATATGGGACATTAGCAAACCCTAGATAGTCATGAGCTACCTATTGTGTGTACTTAGGAACAAAACATTTGTCTCCTCAACCGGAAATCTGAGATGTATAGTTGGATCACTACTTACTAATCTATTCTTAACCTAACAACAACTCATTCCTCCTATTATTAGCCCTACACATGTACTTTCTATAATGCATTTTTATTAATGTCAATTCTTATTTAACAGGTAATGGAACGTTGATGTTGTTCTATGTCTTTCACAGCTATAGTTGGTAAAGATGATGTGCAATAGTACTCTTTCATTTATTATCCACTAAATGCTGTTGGAGCAGGTGTGCACAAACATCAAATGACATAATACATGTAACTCTGTATCATACTTCACTTTCGATTCAACATAGTTCTTGTTTTTCTCTCAATGTATGTTTGGTCATCCCCTTGATGTTTGGTTGTATTGTCAATCTGGGAAGGAAAGGAAGTTCAAAGTCTCAAAGTTAAAAAGTCTCAGTGTCATTCAATGTTCCTATTTTGAATTAAGAGGGATCCATGTGAAATCAACAGACAACATAAGCAGTAGCACAAAGAAAACCCCTGGTACCCATAGCAATTTCTTGGTGGGCCTTGAAGAGGTGTCAGACATCATTGCCTCAATGAATTTCAAAATAAACCTTCAAAAGGATCAATTTCCTGTACCTTATATGTTGTCTCAGAGGTCACCAGTACTTGAGGCAAAAAGGTACTCTAGATTGGAAGCCAGGTACTCTAGAACTGAGGTTCTATTGTGGTCTTTCAGCCAGAACAGCAGGCGATGAAATTGGTGAAGTTGATTCTGCCCTTAGTCCTCATTGTTGCTCCAGTTGGGGACACCTTCTTGGTGCCCAGGAGGTCCGCCCCTCACACTTCACAGATGACCCAGGCCCAATCTCCTGGTTGGAGATCATGTCCCGCTGGTCTTGTTCAGTCAGGAAGGGCCTGGAGCACCTGACAATGAAAGTTACTCAATGTGACTGTCAAAACAATTGAGATGCTGACAGCAGAACAATGGACATGTACCTAGGCCAGCCAAACAGTATTTCAGTTGGTGCTCAGTTTGGAAACTCTGTCAGGGTTGCTTCTCCTGACAAATGAAGCAAATGGTAGTGCACCAATCCAAAACAGCTCAGCAGGTGCCCAAATCTTCCACCACCTTTTAGTGCCAGAACTTACAAAGAGGTAAAGAACAAGGTTGCATAAAGCAAATGTGACTCCAGAAGATGGAGGTGGAAAAAGAAAACTTTCAGTGGTTTCCTGAACTGAAACCTTTTATACAGCTTGTAGATCTAATTTGGGAGTTCACTTCAGAAAGATATTACCTTGATCCTCTCCTTTCTATTTGTCTCTATTTAGATGACCCTACGTGCATCCCTGGAACATTTTGAATTATTTTTTCAGAGGTGCGCACAGGATCCATTCCGTCAGCACATTTACATGTTAGGCCGACGGATCCAAAGGTGATGCTTTTCTCCGTAGATATTGTTGGACCTGACAGCTCTTGGTGTGGTTTCCCATAACTTTTTGGCCTCTGACCTCCTGTTTTGATCCTGTGCTGAATTTCGTTTTTGCTGGCTTTGGGACACTGGGCTCTTTACCACTGCTAACCAGTGCTAAAGTGAAAGTGTTCTATGTCTACATTGTATTGGTGAGAGGTTTATCCATGATTGGCATATTTGATTTACAAGTATAGTTTACCATGTGTGCCCAGGGCCTATAAACCAGATGCTACTACTGGGCCTGCAGCACTGATCATGCCACCCACATGAGTAGCCCTGTAAACATGTCCCAGACCTGTCACTACAGTGTTTTTGTGTGCAGTATTAAACTGCCATTTCGACCTGGCAAGTGCACCCACTTGCAAGCCCCAAACCTTCTATTTTACTACATGTAAGTCACCTCTACGTCAGGCCCCAGGCAGCACTACGGGCATAGTGTGGTATATTTAAAAGGTAGGACATATACTGGCGTGTTTTACATGTCCTAATCGTGAAATACTGCTAAATTCGTTTTTCAGAATCGCAAGGCCTATCTCTCCCATAGGGTAACATGGGGATTGCCTTGAAATATAAGTGTTCCCATTGAAAGCAGATAGAGATATGGAGTTGGGGGTGTCTGAACTCACAATTTAAAAATACATCTTTTGGTGAAGCTGGTTTTTAATTGTAAGTTTGAAAATACCACTATTAGAATGTGGGCATTTTCTTTGCTTATCCTTTCTGTGCCTGACTGTGGAATACACATCTAGATCAGGAAGACAGTTGGGCCGTTTGTGAATTACCTCTAGACAGTCACACAAAGGGAGCTGATGTGTACTCTGCAAATCATGATGGGCTAAAGTGATAGGAGGAGCTGACTCTTGCACCTCAGTAGGGCTGTGTCTGTCCTTAAACAAAGCAGTCTCCAACCTCCTGGAGTGTGTCTTGGGCCAGGGCAGTACAAAGACTTGCCTTTGAAGTTTGCCTACTTCGAAGGCAGAAATTAGTATAAGTATTGGACCTCTAAAGCCACAACTTGAGAACACTTCTGGACTGAGGATATTCTGCCAGGAAGAAGAGCTAGATGCTGTAGAGGGTACTGCCACTTTGCCGGTTGCTTTGTTGAGTTGGCCTGCTGCTTGCTGCTTCTCTCCTTGGAGTGAAAGGACTGGACTTTGCTTTCTACATCCTGTTCCAAAGGTGCTCCAAGTGCTTGGGCCAAGCCTGCCTCCTGTTAGAAGTATTGGGAACATCAAAGACTTCATCTACCAGCACCTGGGCTCTCTTGTTGAGAGTCCTGACTTGACAAGTGGTACCAAATCCAGTTTTTGGGCCCTTGGGAGGGAGTTCTGGTGTAACCAAGAAGAAACCAAGTACATCAACTCCAGAGCAACTTCAGAACTGGTGCCGTTGTCCGAATTGGCGCCGCTGCATGCACCGGAGCTGTAGTCCCCGCTGAGTGCAACGACCATGACTGACGCCACTAGCCCAATAATCCTGCAGCACCTTCAGAGTTCTGCCACAGAGTGAGTCCTAAGTGCCATGTCCCCAACATTTAGGACACGTGACACATGTGGCCCCGTGGCGTCATCGTGACACTGCAAAGTCGGCGTCTCGCGTCTTGACCTGCTGCATTCATCGACCCCGTTGGATTGTAAGGAAACAACGCCTCGCCACTGACACTGCATCACCTCCCCTGCAACCTTAAGGAACTGACGCCTCACCTCCTCAATAGCAGCAAGGAGCCGATGTCACACTAGCTCCAGCGATGCCTCACCTCCTCGACTCATTGCAATGTCTTTGTTTTCTCATTTTCCAAAGGTACTGCACCTGGGGTCCGTGCGACTCTGTGACAGGCCCACACTCCCTCGCAATTGGCTTTGGATTGTTGGGAAAGACTCTGTCAAGATGTCGTGATAACCCCAGCTTGAGCTATTGTGTTTCTAAGCGATTTACTGAAATCTTTATAAATTTGTTTCTGATGTTCTGATGCGTACCTGTGGATTCCTCACCTTATGAATTCTTCCAATGCACCAGCATCTGACAGAAAATCTTCTTCCCAGCTCCCCATGTCGATGAGGTCGTCACAATTGCACGGCTCCACGTGACTCCGTCTGACATCAACGTGCCAATAAGAGGTCCTCCCCGGCGTGCTGACATCAGTTCCCTTTTTTTCCGTGCCTTTGACGTTAACGGTTTTCTCTTAGCTCTTGCTACTGTTGAAGGTGTTCCATCTTGTTTCTGGTTACAATCTTGTTTCAGGTTACAATGTCTCCTCCTAGGGAGTCAGGGTTTAAGCCTTGTCAAGAGTGCGGGGGTCGCATGTCAGTTACCCACCCTCATGATGATTGCCTTTGGTGTTTAAGCTCTGAGCGTGACGTCGAGGAGTGTGTATCCTGCCAGAGCATGAATCCAAAGGCTCTGAAGGAGAGAAAAGCCAAACTCTTTTTGGCTAAGGCGAAAAAAGTACATAAGAGCCATCATAGATCGTCTTCTCACACTTCATCGAAGAATCATAAGAAGCGATGTCGTCACGACTCTGCGTCATTCGGCTCGGAGCCGTTCAAGGTCCAGGTCTCCATCTAGACGGCGCTGTGTGACGTGGGAAGTTAGTCCTACTGTGACTCCTCAGCCTCAAAGCCCTCAGGTTTCTACGGCGCTGTTGGTCTTCGAGGTGGTCGCGCCTCCAGAGAGTCCTCACTTTTCACCTGCAGAGCAGGATTCGATGCTCAACCGACGCAAGTGCCGCATGGAGACCAGCAGTATCCTGCCTTCCCGGCTCCGGGAGTGGATCCGGTGGCATGTTTAAATGCCATGTTTAGTATGTTTAATGCTATGGCCCCTGCTGGTGCACCGGCTGGTCCCACAGGTCATTTGGCATTTACGTTGGGCTCCCCGGCTCCTTTCAAGGCGGCGCCGTTTCAGCCTTTTTATCCAGATGAGGGTGCCGGTTCGGCGCCAATGACGTCGCCTCAAAGACCTGCGGGCGCTGATGACATCACCTTATAGACCTGCGGCGCTGATGACATCACCTTATCAGTCCACACTGATGATGGAGCCTCAGGTGACCATGGCGCCAATGGGATCTACTCCGGTGCCTGATGGCTCTGGATTAGACCTTAGTCAGCCTTCTTCTCCTGGTCCGCGTCTTCCAGTCTTGAAGCCGGTGTCTTCGGCGTTGGCTAGTTCTATGCCAACCCCAAGGTGAGATGCCAGGCTGAGGTCCCTCAGCAAAGCTTAAAGGCTTTTGGAGGAGCAGGAGTACCAAAGGCAGCTGCTGGAGGAAGGAGAGATTGAGGAGCCCTTGGGGGAATATCAAGGACTTGACTCAGCCAGTGGGCTAGACACTTCCCCGTAATGGGACCTTTCCTTTCCAGGGGAGTTTACGGAGGAGGCTGCCTCTTTCCATACTGTGGTCAGGAAGGCGGCAAATTTTTGGGATCTTCCGTTGCCTGCTGTAGATGTCAGAACTAATATTCTAACTGAGGTACTGTATCTTTCTTCGGCTTCAGCGGAACCATTGCTTCCAGTTAATGATGCTCTTACGGAGACTATCTTAGAGACATGGAGGAAGCCTGTGTCATCCCCAGCTGTCAACAGATCTGTGGCAAGGAGGTATAGGGTGGCTCCAAGAGATCCGGGATTTTTGTCAAAACATCCTACCCCGGAAAGTCTAGTTGTTCAAGGCTCATGTTCCACACGGTCTGCACCAGGTCCCTTCCCTGTGAATCCGTCAGAAAATGAGTCCAGGAGGATGGAGCTGTCAGCGAAGAAGTCTTTTGCTTCTTGTAGTATGGCCCTCAAAGCAGCAAATGCTACCTGTGTATTAGGTAGATATGTGCACTGCCTGATAGACACAGCGAAGGCTATGGTTCCAGACCTGCTGCAGGAGGTGCAAGGACAATTTGTAGAATTCCCGTCAGATGCTCAGGCGGGGGCTAAACAGATTATCCAGTCTGGTCTGGATTCTACAGATTCGGTGGCCAGGGCGAGGGTTACCTCTATCGCTACCAGGAGGCATGCATGGTTGAGGTCCTCTGGCTTTTCTTCGGATGTCCAGTCTACTCTCTTGGGCTTGCCTTTTGATGGGGAAAAGCTATTTGGTACTAAAGCTGACTCTGCCTTATAGTGCTTTAAGGACAGTAGGGCCACAGCAAAGTCTTTGGGTATGCAGGCTTCCACTACTACCCCTTTCAGGTTCTTTCGGAGGTTCAGGGGGTTTCGGCGTGGAGCCGTTTACCATGGGAGACTTCAGTCCACAGTCCAACAGCCTGCCAGCCTCCCATATAAATCCTTTAGAGGACAGGGGAGGGTTCGGACAAGAGGGGCCACCCAGCAGCACCCTATATCATCCTACCTCTTCCTCTGGAGGACAACAACAAGGGAAGCAGCCCTAGTTTTCTGCGTATTTTCAGCCATATTTCTCCTGTAGGGGGAAGGTTACGTCTTTTTCTCAGAGAGTGGGAATTAATCACATCAGACTCCTGGGTTTTGAACATTGTGAGGAAAGGATATGCTCTTCTTTTTCAGGAGTTTCCCCCTTCCATCCCTCCCCGTCCCTCGTTTTGTTCCGAAGACCATCTCCTGTTGTTGCAGCAGGAGGTTGAAATCCTGTTATTGAAAGGTGCCGGGGAGTTGGCTCCAGAGCAGGAAAGGGGCCAGGGTTGTTATTGGAGATATTTCCTGACTCCTGAGAAGGACGGTCGATTGAAACCAATCCTGGAAATGAGGATTTTGAATTGGTTCCTCAAATGGGAGAAATTCAAGATGCTGACTCTGGCGCAGGTGCTTCTGGCATTAAACAAAGAGGATTGGATGGTGTCTGTCGACTTGCAGGATGCTTACTTTCATATCCCAATTCTCAAGTCACACAGGAAGTATCTCTGGTTTGTGGTGGGGTCACAACACTACCAATTTGCGTTCCTTCTGTTTGGTCTTACTTCAGCACCTCGAGTCTTCACAAAGGTAATGGGGGTGGTTGCAGCAAGTCTCCGAAAGAAGGGAATATCTGTATTCCCTTACCTGGACGATTGGTTGATCAAAGCCAAGTCTCCGGAGCTTGTGCTGCATCACTTGCATATGACAAGTCAGTTGTTGTTCAGTCTGGGGATCTTCGTTAAACGTGCCCAAGTCTCACCTGGAGCCCTCGCAGCGCCTCCTGTTCATACCGGCAGTATTGGATACAGCATTGAATTGAGCCTATCCTCCGCCTCAGCTGATTCAGGACATCCAGGCTTTCATTCCAATGTTTCAAGATGGAGCGGTTGTTCCAGTCCTCAAGATCCTACGCCTGCTCGGTCTGTTCGCTCCTTGCATTCTGTTGGTCACGCATGAACGTTGGCACATGAGGGCTCTCCAATGGTGCCTCCAGAAGCAGTGGTTTCAACACAAAGGGAATCTCAAGGAGTCGATATCGATCTCCAGAGACACTGCAGCGGGTCTACAATGGTGGGCTGTGGGCGGCAATGTTTCTCAAGGAAGGCTGTTTTCACTGCCGCTTCCGGTAGCCACTGTCATGATGGATGCTTCCACTCTAGGGTGGGGAGCTCATCTGGGGGACCTGGAGATCAAGGGTCATTGGTCTCCAGTGGAACAGACTTTTCATATCAATCTGTTAGAATTGCGGGTGATACTTCTGGCTCTTAAGGCCTTCCTTCCGTCCCTTCACAGTCAGTCAGTTCAGGTCCTGACGTACAACACTACCGCAATGTGGTATATAAACATGCAGGGAAAAGTGGGGTCGTTCCTTCTCTGCAGAGAGGCTCTGTGGCTCTGGTCCTGTAGCGAATCATCTGGATGGAGTGCTCATTGTACGTGCAGACACTCTCAGTCGACACTTCTCGGCCGATCACGAGTGGCGTCTCCATACGGATCCGGTCCTTCACATCTTTCAGATGTGGGGTTCTCCAAGGATAGATCTGCTTGCCACTCGGGAAACCGCGCACTGCCCGTTGTTGTGCAGCCTCCAGTATCTGGTGCAAGGAGCTTTGGTGGATGTGTTTCAGATCTCTTGGTGCGACCAGTTGCTTTACGCATTTCCCCCCATGCCCTTGATTCCTCTGATTCTGAGGAAGATTCGCAAAGATCGGACTCAGGTCATTTTAACAGCTCCGGGTTGGCCAAGAAGGGTGTGGTACATGGACCTTCTCCAACTCTCACTGTGCCCTCCGCTCTGTCTCCCTCTCAGGGCAGATCTCCTCTTGCAGTCGCAGGGGCAGGTTCTACACCCTCACCTTCAGAGTCTGCTCCTTCATGCCTGGAGATTGAACGGGGCAATCTGAGTTATTTCTCCCTCCCACCAGAGATAGTGGATGTTATTTTATCGCCAGGCAACACTCCACTAAGACTGTTTATGCTGGCAGGTGGGCAGAATTCATGGCTTGGTGTGGAGAGAAACAAATTGATCCTTTGAGTGCCCATTGGTCTGATGTTCTGTTATTTGCATTAACTTTAGCACAGAAGGGTTGTGCAGTTGCTACTGTTAAAGGCTATTTGGCGGCACTGTCAGCCTTTCTTTGCCTTCTGGATCAACCTTTGTTGTTTAAATCACCTATTGGTATTAGGTTCTTAAAGGGTTTAACTAATAAATTTCCTCCCACTCCTTTTCTTATGCCTCAGTGGGATCTGAATCTGGTTTTAATATTTTTAATGGGGTCACCGTTTGAACCCATGCATTCTTGCCCATTAAGATTTTTAGTTCTTAAGATGGTTTTCCTGATAGCTATAACATCAGCTAGGCGTGTCGGTGAGCTTCAGGCTCTTAGTGTTAAGCCTCCCTTTACTTTATTCTTTCCTGATAAAGTGGTGCTGAAAACCAGGGCGGCTTTCCTACCTAAAGTTGTCACTCCTTTTCATATGGAACAGACCGTTACCCTTCTGTCTTTCTACCCTCCTCCTCACCCCTCGAGGGAGGAAGAGAGGCTCCATCGTTTGGCCCCCAGAAGGGCTCTCAGTTTTTATATTGAGAGGACAAAACACTTTCACTTGGAAGACAAGCTATTGGTGGGATATGTAGGAAAGAGGAAGAGCAGAGCGGGCCATAAAAAAAACAATATCCAGGTGGGTCATTCTTTGTACCAAGGTTTGTACTCGTTGGCAAAGAAGGTTCCCCCTGAGAGTATTAGAGCCCATTCGACCAGGGCTAAGTCCGCCACTTCAGCCCTGGCTATAGGGGTTCAGGTGGTGGACATTTGCAAGGCAGCAACTTGGACATCCCTCCACACCTTCCCAAAGCATTATTGCTTGGACTCGGAGGTTAGGAGGGACAGCCATTTTGCACGATCTGTATTGCAGGATTTCTTGGTGTAACCAGTCAGGCACCCACCTCCGAGTGCGGTACTGCTTTGGGACTCTATTCATAAGGTGAGGAATCCAAAGGTAGTTGTATCCATCAGAAGAACAAGTTACTTACCTTCGGTAACGCTTTTTCTCACAGTCCCACCCGACTCCCCGTTGCCTGTCTGGTCATACCAAGGTTTTTGTTTTACAAATGTATATATGTTTTGGTTATTATATGTATATATAAATGATGGTTATAATTGTATTACATAATTATGGTTTTATGTATGTGTATTCGTTTGAGCTATTGTGAGGTCGGTTTTCACCTGTTCGCCTCAAAGGCACGTACAAAATGGGTGAAACTAATGTCAGCACGCCGGCGAGGACCTTTTATTGGCACCGTGACGTCAGACGAAGTCGCGTAGAGCTGTGCAATTGTGACGTCCTCGTCAATGTGGAGTATTGTGAAGAAGATTTTCTGTCGGATGCTGGCGCATTCGGAGAAGTCATAAGGTGAGGAATCCACAGGTAGCTAATGTATCCAACAGAAAAAACTTTACCGAAGGTAAGTAACTTGTTCATCTTTACTTGTGTATGTTAGATTCTTGTCCTTTTGGCTTACTCAGATAAATATTGGCTATTTTTCTAAACTGGTGTGGAGAACTTTTGTGGTATTTTTTGTGTTACTGTATGCATGTGTGTACAAATACTTTACATACTGCCTCTAAGATAAGCCTGACTGCTTCAGCCAGGCTACCAAGGGGGTGAGCAGTGGTTATCTTAGCTGGGTGACTCCTTTACCCTGACTTGAGTGAGGATCCCTACTTGGACAGGGTGCAAACTGCTGCCAGCTAGAGACCCCATTTCTAACTGACACCCAGTGCAGGCCTGTCTGATCCCGAGAGACTGGTACTGGATATTTACAGACCAAAAACAAGACATACTCTAATATTCTTCACAACCTGAAGCCATTTAACTTGCTAAAGCTCAAGTGCAAAACATTGGCATGATCTAGTTTTGCACTGATCAGAGACCCAGTGAACATAGGTTGCTGTTTCTAAGGAAATATGAAAGGCCATGTTTGCACTGCTACAGCCAAAAAGAGTCCCCAGCTTGACTTAACCAGTTTTTAAATGTATGTTGAGATCGTCATCCCATATTAATTCCAGCATGATTTTAGCCCTTTTAGTAAAAAACTATATTGTGTCCAAGAGAGGCAGAGCCTTTTGATAAACGTACAGAAGATACCTAGGAGGCGAATCAAACTACTGGCACCTTTCAATTAGATGACCCTGACACCTATCCACATTGTCACACAATTTACATGATGGTAAATCTATTTATCACCTCTATGTAAGGAAAAACACAGAACCACCATAGCATATCCATGAGGAGTCCTTTAATGAATTTAAACATCAGTGGGATAGAGTCCACCATCTTTTGAGGACAAGAAGAAAGTATTTGTTTTTGGCTTTTAACAAAGGAATGGCACCATCTTTCAAACTACTTAGTAACCTGAGATATGATAGCAACATGATTCAATTATAGGACTTACTTCAAATAGCAAAAGAACATGGAGTGGTCCAGTAAAAAGAAAAGGGGCAATCCCTCTCTCCTGTTTGTAAAAGAATGGGATCCATCACTGTAATGGTAAGTGTGACCTCAAGATCAAGTCTAAGATGATGAAGAGAAACAATGATTGATTGCCTATATACTATTTTTCCAAAACTGTAACAACTGATTACTTTCTGTCTCCTGCTACATGGAGGACCACAGTAGATTATTAATACTCGGATAGCTATCCATGGTATGTCAGCTCAGGGGCCTCAGAGTTTGCTGCCCCTTTGCAGCATATTTCAAGGCAGTTGCTGTGAATCCGTCCATCTTTTGGATCAGCAATGATCGTTCAAAGGTGATCTCTGGTCAATCTCTGCTTGAGAATAAAAGGAGAGAGGACTCACCTTTCTGACTGAGCTCAGGAGGAGCCACTGCACAAAACCCTTATCTATGGGGGACCTAATGAATGAATGTTAGTTTCTGCCTACCATACCTAGGCACTCCTAACACTTCTGTTATCTAGTGTCTTCTGAACTTTGTAGAGTGGTGGTTCCTTCTCCTGAGTAAGGAGTCCTCCTTTTTAAAAAGACAAGGGTACACACTTCCAAACAATGGGTTCTGTACAGATTCTAAAGAAACCGATGGATCCAAAGAATCAATTTGATTTAGAACAAGAGCCCTCGCTCACCAAATGGTGACATGCTTCATCATCGGGCTTTTGCTCCTTGTCAGGCCGGCACTGCAATGCCTGACGGGCCCCTCGTGGGGGCTCTTTGCCAGAGATCTTTTAAATATAGAAATTCTTGTTGGTGAATGGCGGAAAATGGGATTGGTATAGAGGTGTGTGAGGATAAAAATGGCTAGAGGTCTAGAGAGATTATTTTAATTAAACATCAGCCTCTGTCATGATTAAAAACCAAGTGCGGGTAATAATTAGAAATTATGTCTAATCCACCCTCAAAAGAAACAAAAATTAAGAACGGATCAGCAGTCCCAAAATTCAGGGAAAGCAAAAAGTAAGCACAGAAATCACCATGCTACTACTATAATGGTCAACATGTTTCTCGCAAATGGTGTCAATTAAGATCGGTGCGATTCGTCAGGACCAAAACGTACCTAATCCACATGTTATAACCCAATTAGGAATCTATGCTTATCACTGGAACCCTCCTTGTATTAAAGGATGGGCCGCATCCGGAAAACAGCGAGCATCAGTAGTCCAGGCTGGTTTAATGAACCTGCCCTATAAGACCACCAGGCGGTTCGGCACCTACCCCCAGCTCCGCGTTCCCGGAAGAGAATAAAAGGAGAGAGGACTCACCTTCCTGACTGAGCTCTGGAGGAGCCACCGCACAAAACCCTTATCTATAGGGGACTTAATGAAAGAATGTTAGTTTCTGCCTACCATACCTAGGCACTCCTAACACTTCTGTTATCTAGTGTCTTCTGAACTTTGTAGAGTGGTGGTTCCTTCTCCTGAGTTAGTAGTCCTCCTTTTTAAACCATAATCCCTGACTTACTTTGTGGTTAGCCTCTTAGGGGTAGGATAACACCCTCCTTTTGTCTACCTCTTGAAAATGGAAATTAAATGAATATATGTTTCTCATGCACATAGGTTCAATAATAGCATATCCAGATGAACCCTCCTTGCTTCACAGTTGGGCTTACAATGCGAAGTAAGAGGTCTTGTTGGTGCCATACTTTTTAGACCAAACCTCACCAGGTGACCAGGTAATTGGGTGATGAACGTCTTATTTATCATAACAGACGTGTGACTCAACTGGTATGTTTTATTTAATATTATTATTGATCTGTCTATGAAACCTCCAAGGGTGTGGCAGAGTACTAGATCAGCATTTTCAAGTATTTCATGTGTTGATAGTGAGAGCGACTGTATTTTGTTCGTTTTTACCCTTCACACAACTTTTCTGTTGATTCTAATTTGTATTGAAAGATAGTGGCAAAGGAATTTTGGCTGCATTTGGTATTGCTGTGCTGATAAACCTCTAAGGTCATGGTTCAGAGTTTCGCGATAGCAGAAAGTACAGAATGTTTAGGAGAAAATGCTAAATTTTCAATTGCAGTGTTCTCCTCTAATAAAAGGTCTACCATTAGGATTTCATCTTCCATACTGTTCCTATGATAGGGGTTCCTGTGACATTGTTCTTACCATAGAGTCAATTCTGCAGCAGATTCACCGCTTGGGAGAATCCTCCAACAGATAATGACTGGAGGTTTAGTCTGGCTAATACTACAGCTCACATTTATGACTTAGGCGTTGACAGTATGGAAGTTTTGCATATTTTCAAGTTTCATGCTTTATCTTGCCTTCATTTACAGGAATCTGGAGCAATTAATTTAAAAGCGCCTAGACCGCCAATGTGGAGACTAAGAAAGAAATGTTCAAATGTGTTTTTAAGCAGACTTCTAGGCTTAGTCGAGGCTACACCCAGTGTGCATATACTGTGATCTTGCAACATAGTCTAGCTTAGAGGTCCGGAATGGCAGGATTAGTTGTAGCAGTTATGAGCCCAGTACAGGTCCCAGCACTCCTTCCACCGGTTCAGCATAGCTCGAAAAACATTCTTGCCACGTGGGTTCCCGCGCAGATACCTCCAAAAGAGATGACATACCTAGAAACAAGACTTCTTTTTTAAAATTGTTCTCTTCGATGTTCTACCACTGCCATCTTTCATTCTTGTTTAGGGTGTTCCACTGTCTCGCAGAAATATCTGAAACAAACATATTTATAACTGCATAGTGTTGGTCCCCTGCTGTGGAGGGGTTAGGCGTGTGTGGTCTTGGTTTCATCTGTCATCGCTTTCACAAGGTACCAGGGTCCTACCACTTGGACACTTACATCTGTTTCATTCCATCCATTCTAAAATGGTCCACATAGAGAGTAAGTCATGTGTTGAACTACAGGGAGTGCAGAATTATTAGGCAAGTTGTATTTTTGAGGATTAATTTTATTATTGAACAACAACCATGTTCTCAATGAACCCAAAAAACTAATTAATATCAAAGCTGAATATTTTTGGAAGTAGTTTTTAGTTTGTTTTTAGTTTTAGCTATGTTAGGGGGATATCTGTGTGTGCAGGTGACTATTACTGTGCATAATTATTAGGCAACTTAACAAAAAAATATATATACCCATTTCAATTATTTATTATTACCAGTGAAACCAATATAACATCTCAACATTCACAAATATACATTTCTGACATTCAAAAACAAAACAAAAACAAATCAGTGACCAATATAGCCACCTTTCTTTGCAAGGACACTCAAAAGCCTGCCATCCATGGATTCTGTCAGTGTTTTGATCTGTTCACCATCAACATTGCGTGCAGCAGCAACCACAGCCTCCCAGACACTTTCAGAGAGGTGTACTGTTTTCCCTCCTTGTAAATCTCACATTTGATGATGGACCACAGGTTCTCAATGGGGTTCAGATCAGGTGAACAAGGAGGCCATGTCATTAGATTTCCTTCTTTTATACCCTTTCTTGCCAGCCACGCTGTGGAGTACTTGGACGCGTGTGATGGAGCATTGTCCTGCATGAAAATCATGTTTTTCTTGAAGGATGCAAACTTCTTCCTGTACCACTGCTTGAAGAAGGTGTCTTCCAGGAACTGGCAGTAGGACTGGGAGTTGAGCTTGACTCCATCCTCAACCCGAAAAGGCCCCACAAGCTCATCTTTGATGATACCAGCCCAAACCAGTACTCCACCTCCACCTTGCTGGCGTCTGAGTCGGACTGAAGCTCTCTGCCCTTTACCAATCCAGCCACGGGTCCATCCATCTGGCCCATCAAGACTCACTCTCATTTCATCAGTCCATAAAACCTTAGAAAAATCAGTCTTGAGATATTTCTTGGCCCAGTCTTGACGTTTCAGCTTGTGTGTCTTGTTCAGTGGTGGTCGTCTTTCAGCCTTTCTTACCTTGGCCATGTCTCTGAGTATTGCACACCTTGTGCTTTTGGGCACTCCAGTGATGTTGCAGCTCTGAAATATGGCCAAACTGGTGGCTAGTGGCATCGTGGCAGCTGCACGCTTGACTTTTCTCAGTTCATGGGCAGTTATTTTGCGCCTTGGTTTTTCCACACGCTTCTTGCGACCCTGTTGACTATTTTGAATGAAACGCTTGATTGTGCGATGATCACGCTTCAGAAGCTTTGCAATTTTAAGAGTGCTGCATCCCTCTGCAAGATATCTCACTATTTTTGACTTTTCTGAGCCTGTCAAGTCCTTCTTTTGACCCATTTTGCCAAAGGAAAGGAAGTTGCCTAATAATTATGCACACCTGATATAGGGTGTTGATGTCATTAGACCACACCCCTTCTCATTACAGAGATGCACATCACCTAATATGCTTAATTGGTAGTAGGCTTTCAAGCCTATACAGCTTGGAGTAAGACAACATGCATAAAGAGGATGATGTGGTCAAAATACTCATTTGCCTAATAATTCTGCACTCCCTGTATTATAACTGGCCTATAGGTTAGAATCGGGTTTCCTCTTAATGTAATTGAGTGCAATACTTCTAAACTTTAGAATGCTGAAAAGTAGGATATTTTGAGTAGGGAAGAGCAATACATTCTGGTTGAAATTCACATTTCAGGCATATTTTCAAAGAAAAAGGGAAGTCTTCTGTACAAATACAAAACATTATAGTTGGCAGCATACCATTTTATATCCTTAGGAGTGTTTGACACAGAAGACTGCTTTGTAGTAAATGTATGGACGTGTTCCATGGATAGAATTGAATATAATGATGGCTTATAAAGCTGACTTCACCTCCAAGATTCCATGTGTTGTTTCAGGATGTCGAAGTAAAGTGGGTCGAGTACCAAAATATGGTGAACTACCTCATCCAGTGGATCAGGCACCATGCTACTCTCATGTCCGACAGAACATTTCCCAACAGTCCTGTAGAACTAAAGGTAAGTTGCTGAGAATGTTCTTCTTTTCAGTATGGTATATTGGTGAGTTGACGGGAATGCCGGAGGTGCAATAAGGTCTGCTTTGCTGCAGAAGTTAGAGTAATGTACTGCCTGGATGGGCATGGCAGTCTGGTTTTCAATCAGTTCGTATTACCCTTCATTTTGGGATAGGTTGCTATGATCATATTGAGCACATGCCTTTTGCCTGCCCTATAAATTTGCTAGTACCTGCAAACCCTGTAAGTTCATTCATAATAAGTATGCTTTGGACATTGGTGTCTAGCAGAGTTTCTGGGTGGCATAAATTAATTTGGCATACAATTAATGTAAATAGAACTCATTTACATAGCCTTAATTCTAATTTTGAAAGTCTAATGATGTCCCGGCCTCCTCGTTTCTACGATGAACACCCGTTTTTTTAGAGGGTTCTGTATGAGCTTACCTATTGTTTAAATCAATAAGAGGTACATGTCTCCTCGGGGTGGAACACAGGCGCTCAGAAAAGTGCAGTAAGTGCATGTTAGAAAATTTTGAAATAACCTCAAAGTTCCTATAAGTGAAAACTCATGAGACCTTAATTTACACTTACCTTGCAAACGTCGTGATCCTTAATGCAGTAGCGGCTCGCTTCGGTCACAAGGGGCAGGTGCCACGCCAGGGGGGGGAGGAAGAGGGACAGGGGCTAGGGAGTGCAGGGGGTAAAATGTATTAAACATATTAAACAAATAAAAACGTACCTGCTCCGCTCCCACGCCGCTGCTCTTGCTCCCATCGCTGCAGGCAGACACAGGCTCCCAGCCTGCCCTGCGGCCAATCCTGAAGCTGCTCACAGCATCGTCAGGATTGGCTGGGAACGCCCTACCAGGGAGCTTCAAGGCAGACTGGGAGCCTGTGCAGGCTCTCTCCAGCCCGGCTACTGTGCTGCTGGGCTGGAGAAAGCCTACGGCGCAAGAGTATTTGGCCAGCCTGAGACGACCA
Source organism: Pleurodeles waltl (assembly GCF_031143425.1). Classification (NCBI taxonomy): domain Eukaryota; kingdom Metazoa; phylum Chordata; class Amphibia; order Caudata; family Salamandridae; genus Pleurodeles; species Pleurodeles waltl. The sequence goes on from NC_090444.1 coordinate 1,487,771,679, forward strand.
GCCACACATATATGTGCACTGAAGGGAGTGCACAGTGCACTCCCCTCACTGCTCGTCACCCCCATGGCCTCACCTCTTTAACAAACGAGACAATAATAAACATGGTTTCGTTTGTTAAAGGTTTTGCAGCTTCTGCTGCTGGCGGGGGTGGGGATCCTCCTCTTCCCTAACGGAGGAGCCGTCCCGCCTTAGTGCCTCTCCACATAAGTGATAACATATGTCTTGGTATGGGTTGCACCCACACATGGAAAAGGCATTGTTAATCATGCCCCAAGCACTTTCCCTATGATCTAACTTACTCAGAGTGTAAATGCTAGTCCAGGGGGCACAGGGTGCAAGAAACATCCAATGGGTAATGCTTTAGGCCCACTTTCATTCACAAATACATTGTTTTAAGAAAACATAGCATACGTTTTTATTATTAAGTGGAAAATGAATCACTCCGAGCAAGGAGTATAATTTAAACCATGCATTCTCTTTTTGAACCGGGCTTCAGTTACACTACCCCTACCTCCTCTCATAGAATAATAGTCTCTCACACGCACACATGTAAACCTCTGGTTTTAACTGTGTAGCTTTCTGTGTGCATTTGGTCTCTGTGTGCTTCTTAAGAATAGGTATAAGTAAGGCATTCTCCCGTCTCCATGCTTTGAACTCTGTCTCACTTGTGCTCTGTCATTCAGTCACCAGCAATTATTCCTCACACATCCAGCCTTCTCGGATACTCAGATACAGGGCTAATCCAAACAGAAGAAAGTGTACTTATATAAAGTAAGTAAAAACGTGCTGTGCGTAATAATGCAACAACAGATGCAGCAGCTGTGGGCCATTGATTATACCCTGGCTGCAGATTCTGCATTTGTAATGCAAACAGGATTCTGACTTGCTAAATAGTGTGATCTTGGGCAATCCCTCGGTTTCCTACATTTGCATATTGAGCTGACATTCCGTTGAATTCTGCCGAGTTAATTGAGAGCTTGCTCTTTCCTTCACTCATTCTACAGTAATTATTAATTAATTGTGTTACAGAATGGTTGCAATCTTGTATTTTGCGTGAAACTTTTTTTCCGTAATAGTGCATCCAGTAGTGATTGTTGTCACTCCCCAAAATGTAATTATTTGTTTTTGCTAACTCTTTTTACTATTAAACTCTGATGGAAGAAAGTCAGCATGCCTGAATTAATTCAAACTGGTGATATATATATATATATAGGAAAAATACAAAATATATATATATTTTATTTTGCTTTTGACCTACTGTTTTGATCCTACCCTGAATTTCGTTTTTGCTGGCTTTAGGTCTCTGTGCACTGCTGACCAGTGCTTAAGTGCAAGTGCTCTCTGTCTAAATTGTATTGGTGATTGGTTTCTCCATGACTGGCACATCTGATTTACTAGTAATCCCCTAGTAAAGCGCACTATGTGTGCCCAGGGCCTGTAAATCAAATGCCACCAGTGGGCCTGCAGCACTGAGTGTGCCACCTGCATGAGTAGCCTTGTAAACATATCTCAGACCTGCCACTGCAGTGTCTGTGTGTGCAGCTTAACTTGCCATTTCGACCTTGCAAGAGCACCCCCTTGCCAGGGCCAAACCTTCCATTTTACGACATGTAAGTCACCCTTGGCAGCCACACAGGCAGGGTGCAATGTATTTAAAAGGTAGGATATGTACTGGTGTGTTTTACATGTTCTGATAGTGAAATACTACTACATTTGTTTTTCCCTATTGCAAGACCTATCTCTCCCATAGGGTAACATGGGGAGTGCCTTGAAATATCTTGTAACTATAATTTCCCATTGGGACCTGATAGAGATATGGAGTTTGGGATCTCTGAATTCACAATTTGAAAATACATATTTTGATGAAGTTGTTTTTTTAATTGTAAGGTTAAAAATGCCACTTTTAGAAAGTGGGTATTTTCTTGCTTAACCATTCTGTGCCTCTGTCTGTCTGCTGAATACACATCTGGTTCAGGATGACAGTTGAGCTGTTTGTGCATTCACTCTTGACAGTCACACATAGGGAGCTGAGGTACACACTGCATATCCTGATGACCAATCACCAGGCTGATGTGTCTTCCTGAGCTATATTGCTGGGAGGGGATGACACTTGCACCTTAAAAGGCTGGGCCTGTTGTCACACAAAGCAGTCTCCAACCCCCTGGAGTGTATCTGGGGCCAGGGCAGAGAAAGGCAGAGTCTTGTGCACTACAAAGATTTCTCTTTTAAGTTTGCCTACCTCAACAATAGAAATGGATATAAATACTGGATCCTGACCCCACATAGTTAGAACGCTTCTGGACTGAGGACATTCTGCCAGGAAGAAAAGCTTGATGCTGTAGGAAGGACTGCCACTCTGCCTGTTGCTTTGTTGTGCTGGCCTGTTGCTTACTGCTTCTCTTCTGGGAGTGAGAGCATCCTACCTTCCAAAGTTTTCCAAGGTCTTGAGCTGAGCTTGCCTCCTGTTAAGAAGTCTCAGCACCATCAAAATCTTCACCTGCTCCTGGGTTCTCTTGCTGAGAGTCCTGACTTGGCAAGTGGTGCCAAATCCAGTTCATGGATCCCTGAGTGTGAGTTCTGGAGTAACAAGGAAGAAACAAGCACATCCATTCCTGATTGACTTCTGAACTGGCACCACTGTCTGACTCTGCATCGCTGCCTGCACCGGAGCTGTGATCCCCTCTGAGTGCAATGACTGTGACCTGCAACTCAGGTCCGATGCAGCTGCAGTGCCTCCGAAGTCCTACTACAGTGTAAATCCCGAGTGCCATGTCACTGACATACGTAGCACCTAAATCCGACTCTGCCACAGAACCTGGGCCCCATGGAGTGATCGCAACAACACAAGGTCAATGCTTCATATCTTGACCTCTTGGATTCACCTACCCTGCCTTGCCGTAAGGAACCAACGCTTCGCTACCCAGCCTGCATCACCTCTCCTGCAACCATAAGAAACCAACACCTCACCTCCCCTGTATAGCAGTAAGGAACCGACACCTCACCTCCCTGGTGGCAATAAGGAACCAACACTGCACCAGCTGCAGCGACGCCTTACCTCCCTGACTCCGTGCAATGTCTTTGTTTCCTCTTTTTTTTAAGGTACTATATCTGGGGGTCTGTGCGACTCTGACCGTCCCTCACTCCCTCCCGAGTAGCGTTGGATTGTCGGAAGCAACTCAAAGAAGACGCTGTGATAGCCCCAGTTGGAGCTATTGTGTTTCTGAGCACTGTACTAAGATTTAATAGTTGAAAACTGTTATCTTTACTTGTGTTTGTTGGATTATTGTCGTTTTGGTCTTGTTTTACTCAGATAAATATTGGCTATTTTTCTAAGCTGGTGCGAAGTACATTTGTGGTGTTACTGTGTGTGTGTGTGTTTACACATACTTTACACATTGCCTCTGAGATAAGTCTGACTGCTCGTGCCAAGCTACCAAGGGGGTGAGCAGGGGTTATCTTAGCCATGTGACTCCCTTGCCCTGACTAGAGTGAGGGTCCCTATTTGGTCAGGAAGCAAACCACTGACCACTAGAGACCCCATTTCTAACACACACACACACACACACATACACACATACACACAGATTATCTACTGGCGGTCACCAGTAGGGAGTCATAGTTAGGACCTAGTTTCCATAGAAAAAGCTTTTTTTCACTTGGCTATATGTTTTGCACCTTTTGACAAATCTTCATGAAATTACCCCCAAAAGTGCCCTATGGGCTCTTGTTACAACTGGAAACTTTTGGGGCGATTGCTCAAGCAGAGGCAGAGAAAAAGGGGGGGATCAAAATAGTAAATTCCCCCTGTTAATTTCATAGGTTATTTAGACACGCCTATAGCCTGAAACGCTGAACAGAATTACACCAAATTTGGCAGGAAGCTAGATCTTGGTGCACAGATTGTGCTTTTTGTGATTTGGTGTAAATCCATTCAGTAGTTTGAGATAAAGGGAAAAAGAAATATAGATATCTAGGAACGTGGAGGATCCTCCACAGCAAATTTGCGAATCTGTGTGCCAAAGAAAAGCCCTGATTGTCTGGGCGGAAACAGAGAGAAAAGTTGTGGGCACCATTTTGTTTATCATTGCGGTGGGGAGAAAATAACAGTGAAAAGTGAGATGAGGGATCAGGGTAGAGGTATCCTAACCCCATAGGACAGGTAGAAGGGTCCCTGAGGGACCCCCAGGGGCAACAAATTGCCCAAATATTTTTTTTGTGGATGCATGGATCCGCGGTGGGGCTCAGCACGACCCCCGTGTAAATCTGCAATGGAACTGCATGTTCAGAGCAGTTCCACAAATCCAGTAGCGGATCTCCAAATACAGAGCCTGATAAGGAAAAAAAATGTACACACATTCACTCAACCAACCCTGCGTGGCGTTGGCAGCACATGGGGCATTGGGCATCCAACCCGCACTGCTGCTCACGACCAAAGGCCGTGTGAGGCGTTGGATTGGCAGTGCTGTGGGATTGGCAGTATAGCATGTCTTGGGTGCAGGACCTCCCGCTGCTCATCACACACACTGAGTATATATGATATGTGTGAATGTATGTGTATATATATATACATATATATATATATATATGTATAAAAAAAAAATATATATATATATATATATCACCTAGTGGCGGTCAACACTAGGTAGTTATAGGTAGGACCTAGTTTTTATAGTAAAATTGTTTTTTTACTTGCCTATATCTTTGGTGTCAATTTACAAATCTTCATGAAGTTTTTGAAAAAAAATTGACGCTCACGTGAGCTGCTTTCATGAAAGTTTTGGGGTGATCCGTCAAGCGAGGGCTGAGAAAAAGGGACGGTCCCAAAACATTATTTCCCCTTTCATATTTCCATAGGAATTTTGAACAGCAATTGCGCCGGAACCACTGGACGGAATAAAACCAAATTTGGCAGAAAGGTAGCTCTTGGTCCAGAAAGCGACCTTTTGTTATTTGGTGTGAATCCATTCAGTAGTTTTTCAGTAATTAAAGAAAAAACAAATTTGAATATATAGGGATGCAAAGGTGCCACAAACCCTCCAGATTTCATGCTGAGATCTGATTCAACAAGGAAGTGTTGACAGTCATCATGTTACTCGGTTTCAGTTAAGTCTCAGAAAAAAAGATGAAAGAAACAAAAGGGTCCAGGACAGAGTCACTCTGACTGACCCCTGACTCCCCCTCCAGCAACTTTTTGGTGGAAATCACAGTGGGTCCACCAACAATTTTATTTAAAAAAAAAAAATGTGGTCTGCCCTGTTTGTAAATTCTGAAGTTTCCGGGTGGGCCAAGTCCCAGAAGCATTACCATTTTAATACGTGGGCCCGCCCGGCTCCCCCGCAGCCCCAAGGACCGGCACCTCCACGGGTGTAAATGCAGGAGGCCACCCACCCCACCATAGCCCTGGAGACCTTAACCTCCCCCAGATTTTTAACAAACATAACGCAAGGGGGGCACCTGGCACCCCCACAATCCCAGGGACTGCCACTTCCTGGGGCTTTAAACAGTTGTAACAGGAGGCACTTACCCCCTCCTGCAACCTTGGGGACCACCAACTCCCCAGGGCTTTGAACAAATATAACGCAGGGGTGCCCTGCCCCACCACAGCCTCAGGAACCACTGCCTCCCCAGGGCTATTTTTAAAAGGAATAGGGGGGTCTGTTGTTGACACCAGGGACCACCACCTCCCCAGGACTACCGATGTTTGAGTGTGGCTGCATGGCCCCCCTCATGGATCCACTTATGGCCTTGAGAACCGCCGCCCCCAGAGCTGGCTCTTGCTATGTCCCAGGATGCCCACCCCTGGGCCATAGCTGTTTGCTGTGACTTGGTGGAAGCTGACAGCTCTGCTAAGTCAGAGTAAACACTCTGTTCAGATGAAGTGAGAGATGTCAAACGGCTCTCAATTTATATGAGTGGAGATTTCCTCTGTCTCCCTGCCCGCGGGGATGCAGGCAGGGAGACAGAGGAAACATTGGTCTCACAGAGAGGGAACTGATTTAGCAGCTCCCTCTCTGTGACAGCAATGCAGGCTCTACAGGAGGTGGGGAGCCAGCAGGGACCGTGGGGGCCTTCAGGCTCCCCCTGATGTCCCCAAAATTGTTACTGGGTGCCCTGGTCTCATGACTGGGTCCCGGGAGATGGGGTCCCCAAGGTCAAGATCAGCCTGGGGAGGGGGTCTACATGCCCCCCCCCCCCAAAAGAAATACTTAGACCGGCCCTCAGGGGGTGGGGACCCCGGGCCAAGATTGGCCTGTGGAGGGGGACTGTCCTGCCACTCTACCCAGAAGCACAATTAAACATTTAGGCCAAGGGATGGGTTCCCATGGACTGAGATCAGCCTGGGGAGGGGGCCATCCCCAGGGGATGTGATCTCTGAGACTAATAGTGGCAAGGAGAGGTGGGCATGCAGACCTGCTGCCAATTATCGCTGGCATGGCCCCTACAGCGCAGGGTTGGGTGGTTTTAGGGGTTGGCCACAGGGCCTGGCCTGGGGCAAACCGCTGCCGTGCATGGCCGAAGGCCGTGCGTGGTGGTGGTTGGATTAATGTGTAGTAATGAAAATTACTTTATGTTAAAAAAAGATGTCGAAATTCACTGAAAAAACTAAAGGTTACAAGGACGTTATAGTTAGGAAATAGAATTTTAAAAAAACATAGAAATTCACTTAAAAACTAAAGGTTACAGGGACATTATAGTTAGGTTCTGAATTCCTTCGTACTAAACCATAGAAGTTCAGAAGTTACAGTTAGAGTTCTTTCCACTCCGGCGCCCCTTCGGACCCCTGCCCGCACTTCATCTTTAACAAAGCCGACGACATCATCGCCCCGCACCTCCAGACCGTCATCAACTCTTCTTTTTCTTCTGCTACCTTCCCCGAATGCTGGAAACACGCCGAAGTCAACGCCCTACTAAAGAAACCTACGGCTGACCCGAGCGACCTGAAAAACTTCCGCCCCATCTCCCTTCTGCCTTTCCCAGCCAAAGTAATAGAGAAGACCGTCAACAAACAGCTGACCACCTTCCTGGAAGACAACAACCTGCTCGACCCTTCACAAACCGGATTCCGAACCAACCACAGCACTGAAACCGCCCTCATCTCAGTCACAGACGACATCAGAACCCTGATGGACAACGGTGAAACAGTCGCCCTCATTCTTCTCGACCTCTAGGCTGCCTTTGACACCGTCTGTCACCGCACCCTAATCACCCGCTTCCGCTCCACCGGGATCCAAGACCAGGCCCTGGACTGGATCGCCTCCATCCTCGCAAACCGCTCCCAAAGAGTCTACCTCCCTCCGTTTCGCTCAGAACCCACTGAGATCATCTGCGGCGTACCTCAAGGCTCATCACTCAGCCCGACACTCTGCAATGTCTACATGAGCCCCCTCACCAACATCGTACGAAAGTACGACATCATCATCACCTCCTACGCCGATGACACCCAACTCATACTCTCCCTCACCAAGGACCCCGCCAGCGCCAAGACCAACCTACAAGAGGGCATGAAGGACGTCGCAGATTGGATGAGGCTTAGCCGCCTAAAGCTGAACTCTGAAAAAACGGAAGTCCTCATCCTCGGCAATACCCCGTCTGCCTGGGACGACTCCTGGTGGCCCACGGCCCTCGGCACCGCACCGACCCCCACAGACCACGCCCGCAACCTCGGCTTCATCTTGGACCCTCTTCTCACCATGACCAAACAAGTCAACGCCGTGTCCTCCGCCTGCTTCCTCACCCTCCGTATGCTTCGCAAGATCTTCCGCTTGATCCCCGCCGACACCAGAAAAACCGTGACCCACGCCCTCGTCACGAGCCGCCTGGACTACGGCACCACCCTCTACGCCGGGACCACAGCCAAACTCCAAAATCGCCTACAACGCATTCAAAACACCTTGGCCCGCCTCATCCTCGACGTACCCCGCAGCAGCCACATCTCCGCACACCTGAGACACCTGCATTGGCTCCCAGTCAGCAAAAGGATCACCTTCCGACTTCTCACCCACGCACACAAAGCCCTCCACGACAAGGGACCGGAACACCTCAACAGACGCCTCAACTTCTACGTCCCCACCCGCCCCCTCCGCTCCTCTGGCCTCGCACTCGCTGCGGTCCCTCGCATCCGACGCTCCACGGCGGGTGGGAGATCTTTCTCCTTCCTGGCGGCCAAGACCTGGAACTCCCTCCCCACCAGCCTCAGGACCACCCAGGACCACTCCGCTTTCCGGAGACTCCTAAAGACCTGGCTGTTCGAGCAGCGATAACCACCCCCTTTGTCCCTAGCGCCTTGAGACCCGCACGGGTGAGTAGCGCGCTTTATAAATGCTAATGATTTGATTTGATTTCAAGTAACTCTAACTCTGCGAGTTTAGTTACCTGAAAGAACTCTAACTATAACTGATGAATTTCTATGGTTTTCTACGAGTAAATTCAGAACCTAACTATAACGTCCCTGTAACCTTTGTTTTTTTCATTGAACATATATATATATATATATATGACACTTTTGATAACTTTGCAAAAAAACTTGCTGAGGTAGTTTAAAATATGAATAAAATGTAATCTCGCTTTTAAAATCTAATCTGCCTTTTTGATTTCATTTCTTGTCACGTCTTTCGTTGCAGGCACTTTATAACCAATATCTGCAGTTTAAAGAAACAGAAATTCCACCAAAGGAGAACGAGAAGGCAAGAATCAAGCACTTGTATAAACAGTTGGAGGTAAGGGCCGAAATACTTTTTTCCTCCTGTTCACTGACAATACAGTTTCTTTCTTGACGTGCGGACAAGAAACGACTTGTTTCTTTTTTTTCTGAAGGTATGGATAGAGTTTGGGCGTGTCAAGCTCCCTCAGGGCTACCATCCAAATGATATAGAAAAAGAATGGGGAAAATTAATAATTGCTATGCTGGAAAGGGAGAAGACACTTCGGCCAGAGGTAGACCGGTAGGTACCCACGCATGCCCTTGTCCTGGTTCCTTCCCGAGCTAACGGGTGCCTGGTTATTTAAACTGACTGATTTTACATTGTGAGCATGACAAGATATTTTATGTCAGAAGTGCAATACTTTGCAGAGTGTTGCAGTGGCCGGTGTTGTGAATTGCCAGGCGGCTGGATGGCAGCTTCGGTGGGCACGAGTGTGGTTCTCTGCGCATGCAACCACTGCTTGGGCTGTAACTTGTGATTGTAATGTTTTAGCTTGTCAAGGTTTGCAGTGCTGGGCACTCTGAACCCCACTGTGCCCCATGGGTCTGTCCCTTCACTCTCTTCCCAGTCTGACAGCGCCACTTGGTGTAGGCCATTTTGGTTTTTGTAATCTGTACTGCAGACCGTGGCTCCGAGGACGGAGGTTTGGGACCCGTCCATGCAGCGTTGTTAGAGGCTCTTTTTAAGGACCTTCTATGTAGACGTCGTTTAAGGCTGGTGCTCTCTATGCCGCGATAACATGAATCTACTTGGAGGGATTTATGTCGGACAAATGTTTGTCGAGATGTCCAAATGGTTTGCATGTGATAGACACAATGATTAATTGGGAAATAGGGCGCCTAAATGAAGGTGTGAAATCTGGTTGTTAACACAAGCACGTGCTGGGCACACTTTTCGCAGCAGTGCAGGATGCAGAGGGGGAGCTGGCAGGGATACAGGACTTGTGTAACGCTGGGCACGGAAATGCACAAAAAGCCGCGCATTTTCAAGTTTTCGGAATGGGTGGTGGCTGTGTTTTGTTTCTGGCTCATGATGAAGACAATTACCGTGACTCAAGCTTACGTTGCTGCCTCCTCCTGTATCTCCTGGTACACGTGCCCTGTTGATGTACGGATGCACTCTGTGCGTGGGGCAGAGAATGCACAGAACACAGCTACTATGACTACCTCTTGCTGCATCACCTTCTCGTCTCTTGGTGCATAGGAAGATGTGCCCCGTTACATACTCAGTGCACGGTGCAGGGAGTGCACGTAACACATACTATGACTGCACTTTTGCTGCATCGGCCTCCTCGTCTCTTGGTGCATATGAAGATGTGCCCCGTTACATACTCGGTGCACGGTGCAGGGAGTGAACGTAAGACAGATACTATGAATGCACTTTTGCTGCGGTGGCCTCCTCATCTCCTTGTTCAAAGGAAGTCATACCCTGTTGATGTAATCCGTGCAGTGTGCAGATTATGCACTGAAGACAATTAACATGGCTGCCTCTTAATACCTAGGAAGATGTGTACTTTTGATGTAGTCTGTGCACGTGCAGAGAATAGATAGAGGGCAGTGACTAAGACCGCCTCTGCTGCGGTCACCTCATCTCTCGGTACACAGAATGGGTGTCCTCATATGTACTCAATGCACGGTGCAGATTATGCACTGAAGACAATTAACATGGCTGCCTCTTAATACCTAGGAAGATGTGTACTTTTGATGTACTCTGTGCACGTGCAGAGAATAGATAGAGGGCAGTGACTAAGACTGCCTCTGCTGCGGTCACCTCATCTCTCGGTACACAGAATGGGTGTCCTCATATGTACTCAATGCACGGTGCAGATTATGCACTGAAGACAGGTACTATGGCTGCCTCTTAATACCTAGGAAGATGTGCCCTTTGGATGTACTATGTGCACGGTGCAGAGAATAGATAGAGGGCAGTGACTAAGACTGCCTCTGCTGTGGTCACCTCATCTCTCGGTATGCTGGAAGCTGTGCTCTGTTACGTGCTCCACAAAGGGTGCACGGAATTAACATAAAACAGTTACTGTGACTGCCTGTTGCCACATTTGCGTCTGCATCTCCAGCTACATAGGAAGAGGCGCCCTTTTGATGCACTTCATGCACGGTGCATGGAATGAGCAGAAGGGAGCACTGTTGTTGATGCACGGTGAATGGAATGAGCAGAAGGGAGCACTGTTGATGCACTTCATGCACGGTGCATGGAATGAGCAGAAGGGAGCACTGTTGTTGATGCACGGTGAATGGAATGAGCAGAAGGGAGCACTGTTGTTGATGCACTTCATGCACGGTGCATGGAATGAGCATAAGGGAGCACTGTTGAGGCACTTCATGCACGGTGCATGGAATGAGCAGAAGGGAGCACTATTGTTGATGCACTTCATGCACGGTGCATGGAATGAGCAGAAGGGAGCACTGTTGTTGATGCACTTCATGCACGGTGCAAGGAATGAGCAGAAAGGAGCACTGTTACTGTGACTGCCTCTTGCCGCCTTTGCGACTCATCTCTTGGTACATACGAAGGTGTATGCTGTTATGTACTCAATGCACGGTCCAGGGGATACCATGACTGCACTCTGGCTACATTCACCCCCTCTTCTGGCAGATGGGACGGTGTGTCAAGTTAATGCACTGTGTGCCTGGTGCAGTGGATTAGCAGTTAACAGTTCCTAGGACTGCACCGTTGCTGCACTTGCTTCCCTACCCTCTGCTCAGTAGGGAGTGTGCCCAGGTCACGTGCTGTTTGCATGGTGCAGCAGCTGAGCAGGGAGGTTATGACGGCATCTCTTGCTGCAAGGGATGGCGTGCGCTGCTGAGTCCCTCATGCACAGTACACTGGATGAGCAGGAGGCACTCTCATGCTTGCACTCATGGCGCTCTCCCCTCCTGTGTCTCCTGGTGCTTGGAGAGGCCGCCTTAGTGACGTACCCTATGCCCAGCGCAGAGGATGAGCGGAGGGTATCATCAGTGCACTCTGGGTGCTGTCTCCTCGTCTCTGTGTGCACTGGACCACATGCTCTGTCCTGTACTATGACCGGTGTGGAGAACGAGCGGAAGACAGTTACCATGACTGCAGTCTTCGTGTGGTTGCCTCCTCTACGTCCTGCTACGTAGGAAGATGTGCCCGGGTTACGTATGATGCATGATGCAGCGAATGAGCAGAGGGAAGGTGACATGGCTGCAGGCTTGCTGATTCCTCCTCCTCTGTGGATACATCCGATGGTGCGCCCTACGCAGCACTCCCCGTCTGGTGCAGAGTGAAAACAGAAGATGGTAACTGCCATGCCCGCACTCTTGCTGCTTTCTCATCCTGTATCTCTTGTCATTAATGACGCTGTGTCCTGGTGATGCACTCTGTGCAGGGTGCAGAGGCTGAGGAGGCTGTTACCATGCCGCACTCTTGCTGCTTTCTCCTCCTGTATCTCGTTATTGATGACGCTGTGTCCTGGTGATGCACTCCGTGCAGGGTGCAGAGGCTGAGGAGGCTGTTACCATGCCGCACTCTTGCTGCTTTGGCCTCCTGTGTCTCTTGTCATTAATGACGCTGTGTCCTGGTGATGCACTCTATGCAGGGTGCAGAGGCTGAGGAGGCTGTTACCATGCCGCACTCTTGCTGCTTTGGCCTCCTGTGTCTCTTGTCATTAATGACGCTGTGTCCTGGTGATGCACTCTATGCAGGGTGCAGAGGCTGAAGAGGCTGTTACCATGCCGCACTCTTGCTGCTTTCTCCTCCTGTATCTCTTGTTATTGATGATCGTGTGCCCTGGTGATGCACTCCGTGCACGGTGCAGAGGCTGAGAAGGAGGCTGTTACTATGCCGCACTCTTGCTGCTTTCTCCTCCTGTATCTCTTGTCATTGATGACGCTGTGTCCTGGTGATGCACTCTGTGCAGGGTGCAGAGCCTGAGGAGTCTGTTACCATGCCGCACTCTTGCTGCTTTCTCCTCCTGTATCTCGTTATTGATGACGCTGTGTCCTGGTGATGCACTCTATGCAGGGTGCAGAGGCTGAGGAGGCTGTTACTATGCCGCACTCTTGCTGCTTTGGCCTCCTGTGTCTCTTGTCATTAATGACGCTGTGTCCTGGTGATGCACTCTGTGCAGGGTGCAGAGGCTGAGGAGGCTGTTACCATGCCGCACTCTTGCTGCTTTCTCCTCCTGTATCTCTTGTTATTAATGAACATGAACACTGGTGATGCACTCTGTGCATGATGACGAGTATGAGAAAGGAGGCAGTTACCATGCCCGCACTCTTGCTGCTTCCTGTTTGTGTTGCTGCATAGGATTGTGCACTCTGTCTCACTACTGTACACATAGTGCAGAGTGGAAATAATTGGTAGATATCACACCCACACTCGCTGCTTTTTGCTGCTCTATTTCTTGATACTTTCCTTCTCTCTCGGATTTAAGTCTGCTCTAACGCACATGCCCGATTGCCTTAATCGCTATCATTGTATTTCTACAAATTTCCCATAATTTCAAATATCACAACTTCTCCTTATTTGGAAGGTGTACCCCTGCTACCTAAGAATACCTAATCTCTTCTAGCTCCTCTGTTATTCCATCCAACCATCTGCAAGAACTCACACTCACCTCCACGCTAATGACTGCACCTCACTATTGTGTTAATCTTTGACAAAGAAAAATGGGAATATACACATGCAGTGCTTTCCTTGAGAGCAAAAGACCAGTTCAAATAACCACCAGATTAACAACTAACCTTGGGTCCCAGAACAGCTTGCTGCCCAGTGTGAATTGCTTGAATCTCCTATCTTGGGTGGTAAGCGCCATATGAATGAAACACCGAACTTCTTTTAATTCAGTCTATCAGAAGAAACTGGAGTGAGTGCATGGGATAGTTTTCTTGAGAGCACAATGTTAATCCAATAATCAGCACTAACCAGTAATCACTGCATTAACCACTAACCTTGGATTGCAGAGCAGTGTGCTGTCCACTTTAAAGTTTCACGAGGGGTAGTAAGTGCTAAATAATTGTAATTACAGACTAATAGAATACAATGCTTATGAGACTGTGTCCCGGTGATGCACTGTGCATGGTGCAGCGAACGAGGAGGCAGTTGCTATGACTGCTCTCTTGCCTCCTCCTCTTCGGTGTGTTGGTACATAGGAAGGTGTGCCCCGATGTTGGACTCTCTACACAGTGAAGATTGGGATGAACAGGAGGATATTATTTTGACTGCACTCTTGTTACTCTGTGTGTTGACATATAGGAAGGTGCTCTGGGCTGTGGTGCTCTCTACAGAGTGAGGACTCTGCTGCTTCCCTCCACCTCTTTTGGAGTGGTCGGGTGTGCCCTAGCGTAGACCTCCAGGCACCGAGCAGCTTTGTTCACAAGAGACCATTGAATCTGTAAGGCATTTGGGATTATTTTGGCTAATTTCCGAGATCTCAAAATGCCCCCAGGCAGGTGTAAGTAATTTGCCTAGTCCTCTTTTTTCCTTGTATTTTTTAACTTGTAGCCTTACATTTGTAATGGTAAGGTAAAACTAACTACAAGTACTGTAATACAAAGGAAAAGCAGAAGTTGATAAACTGTTCACATTTACCATGGAACAAACTGAGAACTCTGCTTTGTACTCTTGTATCTTTCCAAAGTATGGTTTCTAGTGGGACCAGTGAACATTTGGGGAGGCCTTTAGTGTGTTGCTATCGACAAGCCTAAGCAGGTGCTGTAGCCGGACTTACCTGTGCCCGCTCCTCCGACCAGGCAAGGGCTTTTTGCACCCCACTTAGGAGCATTGAGGCACCCGCCTCCCTCCTTTGTCTCCTCCTAAAAATCACTCTCTCGCTGTTTTTTCTCTTTCTCTCATTTCTCTGTTTAGTTATTCTGCCTTTTTCGTTTGTCACTGTTTGCCATTGATTTCAGTGTCCACTCTGTGCATGTTTTCAGCCTTGCTTGCACTTTGACTGTCCACTCTTTGCTTGTTGTCACACTTGACTATCCGGTCTTTACTCGTTTTTACTCTCAATTGCGCTTTCACTGTCTGCTCTTTGCTTGTTCTCACCCTTGCTTGTGCATTCACTGTCCGCTTTTTGCCTCTTTCACTCTCACTTTGTGTTTTCATGATCTTCTGTTTGCAGTTTCGCTCACACTTTATGCATGGATTGTCACATTTTGGCCTGTTCTGTTGTCTTGTTTCCTCACTCTCACTCTTGTTAATTGTGCTTTGCCTCTCCCTTTTCTCTTGCTCTTTCTGTGCCTATATTTTGCCACTTTTTTTTTTTTTTTTAGCTGGTGCCACTTTTCCTCCTGTCACTCTTTTGTCTTGCTCCCTACCACTTTGGGCCTACTCCCCCCCTCTTCCTTCCTCCCATTCTTTACATCATTTCCCACCTCTCCCACTTTCCCACTCTCTCACCTCCTGCTCCTCTCCCATCCCCACCAAATGCCCCTTGCTCTCCCCTCCCGGGCCATATTTAATGGTGGCTGCAATGCAGACCTGTCACTAGCATGTCAAAGGCAAGCCCATCTGCAACCAACTGTGAACTGTCCATGCCAGGCACCAGGACCCCTGGTCCTCCACACAGCGATCCTCCTCATTTTCAACCGAAGCCGCCACTTGATGCACTGCTGGTGTACCACAGCTTGCAACACTGGAAGAGCATTCTCCTACACCTCCAGCAAATTCTCATGTAACCTCCCACACATACCAATACCTCCCTCACACCTACAGCACCTCACATCCTTCTAACACAGCCCAACCACCTCCTACACAACACTTCACACTCTTACGCATGCTGCTCAACACTTCCTCACTCACTAAGCATGTTGTAGAGATCTGGGACCTTCTGCATGACTATACCTCAAACCTACTGTTCCTCACCAAAACCTGGCTGAGACCCACATCAGCCCTGACATCACTTCAGCCATCCCCGCGCTATAAGATCACCCGGCAGGACTGCCAGTACAAGCCTGGAGGCAAAGTTGCTGTAATCTTCAAAAACGCCACTGCCCCAGACATATTGACTAGCAAAATGGAACACCTCACGTTCGAACTCAACATCGCAACCAACTTCACACTGAAGGGAGCCTTTGGCTACAGACCACCAGACTTCCCCAGCACTGACTTTGTCAATGGTCTTTGACTTCTGTGCCTTCTTCCTCCTCTTAGACCTGAACTTCCACCTGAAAGACCATGATGACCCAAACATAAGAGCTCCCCTAGAAAACCTCAGAAACATCAGTCCTTCCCAAAGCATGACTGATTCCACCTACTCCTCCGGACTCCTCCTGGACCTGATTTTTCCCTTCTTCAACAAAATTGCAATAGATAAACCCTCACTGATAACGTGAACAGACCACACCCTCGTCCAGCCCAGCATCCTAATCCCACGCCACTACAATCCTGCCACCACCCGACCTGCCTACTGGAACTAGAGCAACATCCCAGTGGAGCACTGGACCACCAATCTCTCTGCTTACAGGTCTGAACACATCAGCAACCTTCCAGAAGCCATCAACAACTTCATCAGGTGGATCACTGCTAGTGCCGACTCCGTAATTCCCTTCAAACACAGCAAAATCACAAGCTAGCTGGTACACAGAGAAACTCAGAATGATGAAGCACTACTGCAAGCAGATGGAGTGGAGAACCAGTCAAGACATCCTGAACAAAAACATCTTCAAATCCGCCCTGAGAATCTACCACCAGCAGATCTTGAACATACAGAGCACTGCACTTGCAGACTGCAATGATGCCAGCCCCAACAGGAGTTAAGAGGTCTTCACCATTGTGAAAGATTTTACATCCCCACCTGCTGCCTCCAACAGCATCACCCCCTCGCAGGACCTCTACAATAACCTATCTGAATTGTTTTGCAGCAAGATAACCTCCATATACAGCAACTTTGATCCTAAACTAGAAGCTGTTGTCCTTGTATTCCAACATCCCATTTCAACCAAAGAAGAGGCCTTGACCTAATGGCAGGCCATCACCACAGACAAAACCAATGACACTATGAGGTCTATCTACTCCAGAGTTCCATCTGACCCCTGCCCTACCAAGCCTTCACTAGAGGACATCGGCCCACCAGTGAAGCTCTCACATCTATCCTCAATGCCTTCATCACAACAGCTAATGTGCTGGGCACTTGAGAAAATGTCACAGTCCTCCCACTTCTCAAGAAACCCTCTGCAGATCCATCTATACTTGTCAGCTTCACGCTGATCTCCTTACTTCGACACCTGGCTCAAGCCCTAGATAAACTCATCCACCGACGTGTCACCAACCACCTCAGCTCCCACTAACTCCTCAGCACCACTGACTTAGGCTGTAGATCCATGCACAGTACAGAAATAGTCCTCATCGCCACCACATCCGACCTCCGCATAATCCTCGACATAGCAGACACAATAGCCCTCTTTCTGGTGGGCCTTACTGCAGCATTTAACATGGTCTCCCATCCTATCCTAATCCGATTCCTACATGAGACTGGAATCCAAGGATCCACAGGAACTGTTCCTTCCTGACCAGCAGGACTCAAAAATCCATCTTGGCCCATTACTCTGCAGATACCTACAGCCTTTTCTGTTGAGTGCCGCAAAAGCTCATCGCTCAGCCTGACCCTTTTCAGTGCTTATATGATCCTGCTAGCCAGTGTTGTCTGTACCAACAACATTGCCATCCTCTTCTATATCAACAACATGCAAATCATACTCACCCTTTTGGATATGGTCTCCAACACACAAATTCATTGCCTGCAAGAACACTTTGCCTTGGGACTCCACTTGTTGGCTGTCCAAACTGAGACTCACACCCACCCCTAACACCCGTGCCCAAAACCTCAGGAAAATCATAGACCGCAAACTGGACTTGGCTGTGCAAGTTAGTGCTGTCTCAGCATCTTGCTTTTTCACCATTAAGAAGTTAAGGAAAATCTTCAAATGGCTCCTGAGCAAAACTGTCACTCACACCCCCATCACCAGTGAGCTGGACTACGGGAACACACTCTACACCACAATCAGTAAGCAACTCACTAGAAGACTGCAACCCATTCTAAGCTCAGCAGCCAAAATCATTATCAATAAACCACATAGCACCCTCATCATGCTGGACTTCAGTGAGCTGCACTGACTCCTGATACACAAGTGCACACCGTTCAAACTCCTCACCTACCATACCAGACACCTCCACTTGGCCGGACTTCTACTAGCAAACATCCAACAAACATCTAATGCATACACAGAACCAGGTCCGGAGGTTGGGCCTTCCACAGCACTCTCAAAGAATGGAACAACCTCCCAGTACACATCAGAGCCTCCCACTCACACCTGGAGTTCCACAAGAATAGCTGCCCAGCCAGCCCTAGGCAGGGCTAGAGTTCCAGAATCCCTCCTGTGTGACTGCGCTCTCTACAAATATAACATAACATAACAGGCTGTGACGCCAGACGCGACTGTGACAGTTTGACGTTCATGAGTTCATAAACGTCATAACTGATGATAAAAGGTGAGAAGCCAACACCAGCTACAAACTCCCTGGACACGGTCATTTAATGCAGACAAACAGCCCTATATCAGGGCCAGACTATATAGGTTTCCTGTAACCCACTTAGATCGTCAGTTGTGTACATGTCCTTGACAGGCTGGTGTTTCTGTTTCACAGTAATTGCCTTGTTTTCAGGGCTTTGAGTGAGCGAGGTTCAGCACCGACAGTTTTAGAGCCGATAGTTCTAAAAAACAGTTTCTGAGACGGGTCCTTATGGGACTCTTTATTTTTGCCCTCGCCCTCAGAGTGAAAAAAATATCTTCACTCAACATCAGTACCACCCTTCACCGGCCTTGGATGTTACTTCAAAGAGACTCGTTATAGTAATTTCACAGTCTCATCATTTCAGAATTGATGCATTTTCAATATTATATACAACAAAGTCATTGCTGTTACTTATTTAGATTATGAAGCTAACTACTCTTGACCAAGCCAATAGCCCTGGCTTGTTTTAGGTGTAATATCAGTTGTTGTATTATTATATATATGGATGTAACAACATAAAGAGGCAGTAAAATACCAGTCGGGCGACTCACTATACTAAGCAGCGTGTTTAAGCCATGTCCTTAATTACAGAGGCCAGGCCCCAATGAGTGACCCCTCCCCCCCCCTTTTCTGTCCCCTCTCCTGGTACTTTACTACACTCAAAGGCCTGCTTGTTTTCACACCGTGCTACTCCCTGCACTAAAATGTGCCCACAGGAAGTTCATGTTAGAGGGACAAGTGTGGGTTCGCGAATATCCAGACCCTGCGTGGTTTCCCGAGTTTTGGTATTTGGGGGAGCTCTTAAATGTCCTGTTTAAGGAGAAGCGCACACGTTTTAGGTTTGTTGATGTAAGCTGAGAAGCTTAAATCTTCTTTGGGTGTGGGCATTTGTTGGGCTCCTTTCTGCCCTATTTTCACAGGCAAACACTTTGCCTCGAAGTACGTCACTATTATCGAGTCCATTGTTACTCGAAGACAGGGTTACATGTAGGTCAGCGCTGAAGGTCATACAGCTCTGTAGAAGCATCTCTGAAGACCCCCCCCCCCCCCACACACACACAACACCCCCACCCCCCATTCAGCCCACACACTTTTACCTCTTTACCAGCGTGACTCTTCGCTCAATTATTTGCACGGTACTGAACCTGTCTGCAACTGTGAGCTTGTTTGAGAATGAATAATGCTCGATTCATATTTGGAATGCCTGATTCCGAGCGACGCCCAATTAAAGTGGATGAGTCCCTGCTTGCAGGGCTGAAAACAAACTTGAACTGGAGCGCAGATCGCTGCAGGCCAAGCCCTTTGAAACGCTGGCTGATGTGCTTTGCTGGTTTTGCTGTGTACATGTCGGAGCCTATTTAATAAGAAACACCACCTCTTCTGAAAGCCAGCAAGGTGTTTCTTTTTTGACGTTCCCTGGAGCTGCGGTTTCTGAAGGATGCGTCCTTCCCGTCAGTCTGTCAGTGTCAATGGCTGAAGACGGGAGGCTACAAGGGGAATCAAAATGAACAGCGTCAGTTATGGCTACCACAGCAGCGATTCGTTGCTTACCAGCAGCACCCGCACCAGCATCGGATCCAGTGAAAACCTACTTTCTGTCAACTGCGGCCCAAAGCTAATCAACTCTTGCATCAGTTTTGGCGGGAACTCGGCTCCAGCGGGGTCCAGGTAGCACGGGCTTCCTTGTGGTCTGGTGTATGGTTCGGAGTGCCGTGCTCGCTGTTGTTTTCTTGACACCCCGTGCACAAAATAGTTGTGCAGGCTTTAGAAATGTGACGTGAGGGGAAATATCTTTTTTTTTTTTTATTTATAGATGTTTATTTTTTTCTGCCACTTAGATTGGAAATGCTGCAGCAGATAGCGACCAGAATCCAAAGGGACAGCCTGGGGTGTGAAGATAAACTGATCCTTGCACAAAACGCCCTGCATTCAGTAAGTGGGGTTCACGTGGCTGTGGGTGCAGTGGTGGAAAACGAGGGGACCCGTTTACTATTTCTCACTGCCTTATCACATGCGTGGCACGCTTGCCTTTTTATACAACTAATTTAGTGGAATTTAACCTAAATACTTGCTGTTCTTGAGAGATACTATTTTTTGTCTCGTCTGTAGCCCGTGCCATCTACGAGCGCGTTAACTTTTAGAACCTCTGTTAAACGCTCTTCAGAAATGTGTGTGTTAATGGGGCCTGCCTTCGTTTCTGTTTGTGTTATGCTGAAACACAGGACACCAAACGTCTGGAATCAGGCCTGCAGCTCCAGCATGAAGCCGAGATCGCGGGCTACCTGCTGGAGAGCGAGGGCCTCCTACGCCAGCAGCTCAGCGACGTCCAGGTGCTGCTTGACGGGAAGTACTACCAGGCCGATCAAATTGTGCAAAGGTAGGTGTCCCCGCGGAACAGGCGTGCGCGGGGTGCCGCTGGGGGGGTGTGGGGGGACCGGCGTGGAGATGCGCCAGGGTTCCTAAGCGTACGCATTGTGTAGAAGCGTCATGCCCACCCTCCAGGAATGCTTAATCATGGCGCTGCAGGGATCTTATACACGCGATGAGACCCGGAGATGACCCTCATCTCTTGATTCTGTCTGAAAGTGCTTTGTTCTGTGTTACACTTCTCTAAACGCACAACATACCTCTCTGGCTCCCACCACTCGTTTTAAAGCGCAGGTGCGTGAAATACCTAGAAACGGATAATGATGCGGTGTTGTTAATGCAGACTAGATATGTGCCTTTTAAGGAAACGAGCTATATTTTGCATAGTGTTACATAGTTACCTTTATCTATACATATATTGTAGGCTATTTGTAGCACATCGGCCAATATATATTTTTAGTAAACTGCTTAGAGCATTAACCAATATCACATGTGCAATGTTTTGGTTAAATCCACTGCGCATGTATGTGTAGGCGCTTCACTGCCAGCTTTGATCTCCCTTAAGTGCTCCTGCCGATCAATCCTAAATATTTTTCTTTCAAATTCTCTATTGGCATCCATTTCAGCAGAACTGATTGACCAAACCTTTTCTCACGTCAGCTCTCACAAATCAATAAAATCACACCTTATCTTTCACAGAGCTAGAAATGTAAATACGTCATACGTCAAAAAGTAATAAAGCGACTAAGCACGCTGAAATGTTAGAATAAAAAGCATCCTTGCAACTTGTGTCACCATGGCAATAAGCGTTGCAAATGGTGTTCGTGTTTTAAATGCAAGCGGTATTTAAGAAAGCATTATAGCCGCACAGTCACATTGCGACTTCCAAAGATTAATTTCTACAAGTCTGAGACTATCTTTTAAAAAATATCAGTCTTTTTTGTTGCATTAGCGTCATTTTCCTCCAGCATCACCGTGTGATGAGCGGTAGAAGGGGCAGGAGATGGAAAAGCTTTTAACTACGCTTAGAAAAGACCAGTGCGAACACGAGTCCCGAGTCAGGACCTGAAGACGTGCAAACATAAGCCCTCCACCCTGGACCCCCCTCACCTCCAGGGTTTTTCCGTTGCACGAAGTTTGCCTCGTGCGCCAAAAACTGCACTAGTCCAAGTTTTTGCATCTGAGTTTGGGAATACACACACGGTGTTATACCACGCTGGCTAGTTGTCATCGCGAATGATAGCTTTACACATTGGTACAGTCTTAAAAGTGAAAGGGAACCATGTGCTATTTACCGGCAGATGAATGCCGAGAACCATGTGCTATTTACCGGCAGATGAATGCCGACGATGTAAACATTCGGGAAGGGAACACAGGATGCGCGCTGGGTGTTATTAATCTCTTAATGGTCGAGCGATGTTATTTTCCATTTGTTTGCGCCCAATTCTGAAGTAGTATTGCATTTGGCTGTAGTGACATATTGTTACTTCATTAAATTTAGTTTTTTTTAAGCATGTTGGCTTCATACTGACTTTTGTAAAAAAAAACAAAAAAAAAAACACAGTTCGACAATTAATAAACTGTATCCTAGAGAGTGATTTTTAAATCAATGCCCTTAATTTGTAAAAAAAACAGTCGCACTCACTCAACAATAAAACTATTGTTGAACAACATGTTTAACCATTTTACTGACTGCAGTCATAATTTTAAAAACTGCAAGTTGTATAAAATGTTTTATGACAGTCAAATGTGCCACCTCAAAACAGAACCACCATACTTTACGGTAGGCAGTAGGTGCCACTTGGCACACCTTCCGTGATCCGTCTCTTTGGCTCTCTGTGTGTAATGTACTTTTTCTTGTGCACAGGTACATTTTTGTGTGAATATAAGTAAGGATCTAATAATAAACATGTCATTGCTGCTGGGCAGGCCGAGCATTCTTTGGGGATGTTAGAGAGGAGGCCAGAGGTACCAGTTAAAATCCTGTTCAACCACAAGATTGACTGCTAGCTGTATTGCCAGCAGCACCAGCACTGAACTGTTCCTTTGTTATTCAGAGCTGTGTAACATTTTTATTTCCTAACAGAGTTGCAAAGCTCCGTGATGACCTCATTGCCTTAAGGAATGAATACTCTTCGGTGTACAGCACGGGGCGCTCCCTAACAACAGAGCAAACCAAGTACTTGATGTCAGGAATAACCCAAAGTTTAAGCTCTGGATTCACACAAAATATGAACCCCAGCCTCAACTCTGGCTTGCCTCAGACTCTGTCCAGCTTGGCTCCATCCAGCATTACAGCCGGTCTTTCACATGGTGTTAACTCTAGGATGACGCCGACTTTAAATCAAGGTTTCCCTCCTACTTATGCCCCCGGTTTAATCCAGAACTACATGCCAGGGGTTGATACAAGTGCACTGCAAAACCTGAAGCTCATGCAGATCCGCAAGCCCACCTTGAAGTCTGCCATCGCTGACCAGAATATGACAGAGGAAGAAGTAAACATGAATTTTGTTCAGGACCTGCTCAACTGGGTGGAAGAAATGCAGGTAACACCCAGAGTGAAGACCAAGTGCTTTACCTCTCTGCTTTATGTCTGCCATGTGAAGCCTTTATCCTTATCATGTTTATCATTCATTCTGAAAGGTGCAGCTTGATCGAGCAGAGTGGGGCTCTGACTTGCCAAGTGTGGAAAGTCATCTGGATAACCACAAGAATGTTCACAAGGCAATTGAAGAATTCGAATCTAGTCTTAGGGAGGCCAAAATGAGCGAGGTACAGCACTTTCTGTTTTTGGGGGACAATGCATGATGCATAGTAGTCACAGAGATTTCAGACGAGTGTTTTTCTGTGTAGAAGTGGGCTGAAAGAAGAATTCCAACTAATTGGTTGCATAGAAGTCCATACTTTTGTGTCGATCCATTTCTAATGTTCGGGATCACTACTTCTGGCCACAGAAATGGTTCAAATTTACATCATGTTTTAGTGCAATGCAGTTTTTCCAATAAAGACAAAATCTTGGGTTTTCACTTTTTTAGTACATTGATTGTGGGTTCAAATAAAGCCAAAGAAGCCCTTTTACTGGCTATATGTCTTCTGAAGGTCAATTTCATATCAACACCTCATTTCTTAATGAAGATAATGTATTCCGTGTTAGGCCATACTCTCCTTTCTACGTTATGAAGTGAGTTATTCATCCGTTTAACATTTTATAATTGCGGTCCCGCTACAGGCAGCTCCAACAGTCTGTCGGAACACTGCATTGAATACAGTACTCCACAGAGCCAATCCTTGCTCAAGGTTTGATGGCCTTTGCGTCAGTCTCATTTGCCTACCTCTTATTTGTTGACTCTTTTCTTTCGATGCTCGACCCTCTCACAGGAGCTTTGTGATCTTGTTGTGGTTAGATTAGTCATTTGTTTTGCCCGAAAGCAGCACTGAAAACAGAGCCATGTTTAAACACATGTTTGCTGCCTATTAGTGCCACTTAGTGGTCACTGGAAAAACTGCAGCAGAAATGTCAAAGATACAACAACCTTCTTGAAGTCTATTTTATAGAAGCATTGACAATGTCAATTGGTCTCAATTCTATGCATGTGCAAGTGAGACCAAGTGTCGTTGCCAAAACTTGCATTTGTTAAATGTTCAGGAGCAATGTCCTATTCTCCCAGCATCTTAGCCGAAGCACTATCAATCTTCTAGTCCTTTGCTGTACGTCCACTCCTGATATATTGTGAAAAAACGGCTCTTTATGGCCCCTCAGAACCACATTACTCATTCAAATGCATTTAAGTGTAGTATTCTAATGCTAAAATATCTGCTCCTTGCATTTATGTCCTGAACTACGAAGAACAATTGAAATACATTTCTGCATGATATTAACTGCAACGTACGTAAATTTCTCTAGGGTATATTGCGCATTGTCAAAAATAAAAAAAATGCCTAAACAATTAAGCCTGTTGATAATTTTGAGGCCTGGGGGACATAGGCAAGACTTTCTACGGGCCTGTGTTGCTATAGATTTT
This sequence comes from Pleurodeles waltl, assembly GCF_031143425.1. NCBI lineage: Eukaryota > Metazoa > Chordata > Amphibia > Caudata > Salamandridae > Pleurodeles > Pleurodeles waltl. The sequence goes on from NC_090444.1 coordinate 1,487,796,271, forward strand.
TTATAAGAACTTTAATATACTAAACAGGTTATTGTGTGACAAAGTAGGCAATGAAAACATAACATTTACCTCTTTTTCACTCGTGAACAGCTCCAGATGACTGGTTCAAGTAAACCCCATTACTCTGAGAAGCTGCACAAACTGGAGGGCCATTATTCCAAGCTTTTGGTAAGATCATTGAATGACCTGTCTTACCTCTCAGCATTTCCAGTTTGTAGAGAGGATCTTTAATACTTCTCCTGTATGCTCCTCACCCCCCAAGCATTCATCCAGGAGTCGGGCACGGCATCTTGACACACTCCATAATGTGGTGTCCCGCGCCACCAGGGAGCTCATCTGGCTGAACGAAAAGGAAGAGGAGGAAGTTGCTTATGACTGGAGTGAACGTGTCTCAAACCTGACCAGAAAAAAAGAATACCATGGGGTGCGTACAGTATGGACCTGACGGTTGTGTGCTAAATAAATTGTGAATCGAACACTGTCAGACCATGTTCTGCTCGCCAGGGTGCAGACAGGTCCCAGCTGTGGTATTTGAGGTGATTTTCACTGGTATCCTGGGTCATTTCAGCTATGACTCTGCGAACTGGGACAAATGCAACACTTTCTGCTTTTGAAACAAGCTTCTCAGTGAGGTAATGTGGGAAGCAAGAGTTCAGAACTCAACAGTCAGCCAATAGACGAAATATTGTATCGGCCAGCCCAGCACTCATCTTTTATGTAAAAAACAATTGCTTTAATTTCAAAGCAAAACTGAATACTACACAATTCGATGGGACCATGATAAAGGGTTTTTATCTAATCCAGATTGAGCAATAAGGCCCTACAGCTCCCCTTCTTTGCCTGATATGGTTTATATCCCATAGGTACAGTCCCGTAACATACCACAGGCTTAGGAAACGATCAGGCACAGGTCTAGATAATATCAAAATACTATCACTGGTTATATACACAAGTCAATTTATAGACTTTTACCCCACCATCAAAATTCTCAATCGTAAGTGGCAGACTCAGCTATGCATGCTTGTCTCTATACAACCTGCACGTTAAGCCCTGCGTTTACCTGCTGATATCAATGCAATGCAATTCTGCCCTCATGGCGGTAGCTCAGTTCCTGTGCAGGTCTCGGTTACAGACTCACTTCGAGACAGTGTTCAGGAGCTGAAATTAGTAAAACAGGACTCTGCAGCAACACTTGTCTTCACCCCTGGCTGTTTTTCTAGCTGTTAGACAGGATCTTAGCTTCACAGTGGTGGTCTTCAGGCCAAGTCACCCATGGTTATGTGTCTTCGATAGTTGCAGCCTCCTGACCGATCAGACTTTCCTGCTTTGGCAGTGATGCAGTGTCACACTTCACAATTTCAGCAGTGGCCTAATCAGTCTTTTTAGCCCTGAAAAGGATTGCCAGGTGACACAGTGGTTCTTGACCTTTGAAAGTCTTAATGCAGCTCGCATAGGAACTGTGCAGAGAGACAACGGCTGAGAACACTTTAGAAAGACCTACAAATTCTCCAGCAGAAAATGCAATCTTAATATGATATCCCCACACCGCCGGGAGGCTGGCTGTCAGGTGGATAGCAGTCCTCTTTGCACAGAAGCTCATGAAGTACTCTCTGGCGCACTCTCATCCTTGGACAAGAAGAAAGTGGGACAGGAATTTAGAGGAGTGGTTTGGAATCCACACATACATATTTTCAAGATATGGGATGTGGATCATCTGTTTGTGGTTTCATAAGTGATTTGGGTTGGTTCTTGTTTAAATGTCATTTTCAGGCACTAGCTTTGTAGAAAGTGATGGCTCCTCCAAAATATAGAAATGAAGCTAGCTCCAAGCAGAAATATCCACAACAGTGGCACAGGGAAGTGCAAGATATCTCCATCTGGCTGTCATCAGTCTTCCTGTAGCAGGAATCAGGGTCTGAGAAAAGGGCAGGCACTGGCTAGAAACTTTCTTACCTTGAACAACAGAAACTGCAGTCTTATCCTCACCTCTACCAGGGACCAAGTTACTGTGCTCAAGAAGAGCTAATCGGAAGCCCTTTGGTAACAAGGCCTCATTGAATTGCTAGGGAAAGCCCTTTCTCCATCCTCCTTCGATTCAGTGTCTGGGATCTCAAAACCCTGTAAATATTTTGTCTGGAAGCTCAAAAGCTAGGCAAAGCACTACAATATAAGCTTGTATAGCAAGTACGTTGTGAGCCCAAACACCTTGTTAAGTCCTGAGTGAGCTTGCACATGATGTAATGCAAAGTGAGAACTCAAACACTATGTAAGATGCAGGGTACTGTCACACCCCTAGTGAAGCTTGAACACCATCTAATGCATCCCATCATTTTTTACACAAGTATATAAGAGCACGTGGTAAGATGGAACGTAACATTAAGTACAGTATTATTCTGTAGGCTAATTACAATGTGAGCTTACATGCAGAGTATCTACTGATTTAAAAAAAACAAAAAAACATGTACAGTGTGATCCTAAATCTGATGTATAATATGAAACATTTAAAATACAGCATGAGGCCAAGCCCCATGGAAAGCGAAGTGTGATGTAGAACCCTATATAAAGTATAGTGAGCGCTTCAGCATCGCGAAAGGGCATTGGAACCTCAACATCATTTGTATTTGTACATATTCACTGAAGAGGGATTTACACCAGAAGCACAGTTCAGGGAATCAAATGGCCACATATTTTTGGCTATGGAGTGATTACGTAGAACAGTGGTGGAAGTGACAGCAAAAGTGAGACAGTACAGTCCCTGTGCATCACACACATCAATCACAGTATGTAATTCTAGCAAGTCACCCTACTTTGTATAGACTATTTGCAGGTTCTTTATATGCATGCAGAGCAGTAGTCTGGAGTTTGAATACGAGCTGTAATTGACTAGAGGGATTAGGGTATACTGGATATAATAGACTATCTGAGTGAGGTATCAAGATTGAAGAGGTATGTGATGAAGGCTCACTTAAAAGAGGAATGGAAGGGTCAAAAGTTCCAATGCAGTGGTGCTAGGCGTTCGCTCAGTCTGGATTTGGCGTTTGCTCAGTCTGGATTTAGATGTGATGTTGTGCTTTAGGGAATGGAATTATGGTGGTGTAGGTTTTTTTTTTAGTGCATTGTGATAGGAAAAGTCAAACAAATTATAGAGGGAGCTGAAAGATAGTCTAACATATATTGGGAGAACCAAAAGCATGGTAAACCTTGAGCTTGCACTGCATGAAAAAATCAGAGCTCAAATATCGTGTGAATTACAGTGTCACCTTGAAGATGATGAAAAGTGCAGTTTGAAAAACATATGGAGTTAAACGTGAGCTTGAACATCGTGTAAAGCTAGAGTGAATTCGGGCACCAGTATTTAGTTTTAGGAAGTCAAACCACATTGCTTAGACTATATGCAGTCTGGATGAGCTTGAAGGCCGTATATAATATTAAGAACCTTAAACTTCATTACGACTGGCCAGGAAAATGGGCCAGATTTTTCTCATCCCAGAAGCTAGTATGGGTGGGGTAAATCTGGCACATTAGGAGCTGGGCCACAAGGGTCCACTAAAAATGAAGAATTACTAGGGAAAATGGTAATTCTATGTGCAAGTTCACCGGTATTTCCTCATTTTGTCCAGAATTTATAGCCCAAAATTTCACCCTGAGGACAAACTAAGAAAGGAAGAGTTGGTAATTTGGGGGCAGATTCCTCTGGTAATTCCTCATTTTTCCATGTCTCTCATCCTGAGATTTCGGCTGTTTTTAGCAGCCGAAATCTCCTTCTAAAAGTAAAGAATACATCAAACTTAAGTGGCTGCTAACTACTATTACTAGCCCCATCCTAATTTAAGTGGCCACTCGTAATGAGGATCCATGTGTAGTAAAGCTTGACCTTGAGTGCTGTGTAAAGCTGGAGTGAGCGCAGTGTTATACTGTGTGAGCTTGTGCACAGTGTACACCACAGTGCGGTTTTGAACAGGTATCATGAATCCGAGCCCCAGGTAGAGCCCAGTGTGAGCTTGAGCTGCGTATTAAGTGCAGTTTTACCTTGAGTCGTAGGAGTACTGCGTGAGCTCGAGCTCGTACGGAATGATTCTGAGCAGCACGTGAGATAACCTGAGCACTTGAGAGGGATGTACAGCATGGAGAGAACGTGAGCTCAAACTACACACTGAACCCCATCGAGGTTTCAAAGTGTGTACTGGGTCTGGACAACATGCTAAGCACAGAGTTGGCTTAAAAACCATATAATATACAGTAAGAAAGTGACGTAAAGAATGCATGGCTTCCATTTATAGGCCCTTGTGTACAAAAGCCTGTTATGGTCAGCAAGGCTCCGATTAGTGGAATCAGAGCCATCCTGACTGCACAGTTGCATGTTTTAATTCACCGAACCCGATATGTGAATCCTTAAGATGTTACTGAATTGCAATTTGTGTGTGGGAGTGGATATCAAATTGGCATTTGGAAGGGGCATGTTGAGGGCATTCCTTCCAGATACCGATTTCTTTAAGGATGCATTAATGTTTTGCTACGAAATCCGGATGCAGAACATTCATATTTTACCAGCTCAAGCCAGGTGGTAAGCCATTCACAAACAGGAAGGGTCCTCAAGGGGTCCCTGCCCCATTGTGAGTGTTCACTAAAACGTTTTTTTGTGCAGGCAATGCTCCATGGAATTACTGCTTGCCCCTAAAAAGGTTTGTGTAATGTTTCATTTTTTTCACGCAGCCCGTTTTTCTTTAAGGAAAATATGCTGCATTAAAAAAAAATGCTTACATTATTTAAAAGCAGTCATAGACATGGTGGTCTGCTGACCTCAGCAGGTCACCATGCCTGTGAATAGAGCTAGTCATATTGGGTCGTAATTTGTGACCTACCTCATGCATATTAATGAGCTAGGTCGAATTGCGACCTACTAGGAATTGGTATGTTGTGAACCAACCCATTAATACATAGGTCGCTTCACAAAACACCAATGGATTCGGTAGAAATCGATTTGCAAATTTCGACAACTTCTGCAGAATCTGTGTTTGTATATTCGGTTTAAGAAATCACAAATTGCGAACCGCTATGTGTCGCAATTTCCAATTTCTTAGATGAAATCTTATAAATGATAGTCAAAGTGTGATGCTGGACCTCCTTAAGATGCCTATTTAGAACAAAAAGGGAATGACAATGTGAGATGAATATCCTGCACTTAAAGCACACGGTGTAAGTAGTCCGTACAGTGCAAGCTTGAATGCAGTGCAGTCTGTGCACCTTGAGTTTCTATGTTTATGTATGTATTTATGATATAGAAATAGCAAAAGTCTAGCAATGGAGCAGTATACATTACAAGAGGTGTTGCCTGTGTACATCAAGTAGAGCTTTAGATTTTACAATTACTCATTTACATCAGCATTTACAATTGCATTTCGTATAGGTACACGTAGGCCACATGGAAATTAAGTAATTTGCCCAGAATTACACATTTTTCAGGCAGTTGTCGAAACTGAGATGCAAACCTAGCTCCCCAGGTTCCAAAATCAGATGTTTAGTCACTGACATAAGGCAGTCTTTTCAGCAAATGCTTTAATAGCATCAGTAACTGCATGCTAGACAATACAGTGGGAGCTTTAATACAACACATACAGTGCAGCATTAGTTTAAGTGCATGTGGTCAGAACAGTGTGACCTTTAATGCTTTGTAAATAGGGGAGCATGAGTTTAAGTGCATGTAGTCAGTACAGTGTGAGCTTTAATGCATTGTATACAGGGGAGCACGAGTTTAAGTGCATGCAGTCAGTTAAGTGGGAGCTTTAATGCAACACATACAGTGGAAAATGAGTGTAAGTGCATGCAGTCAGTTTGGTGTGAGCTTTAATGCAACACAAACAGTGCAGCATGAGTTTAAGTGCATGCAGTCAGTACAGTGTGAGCTTTAATTCAGCGTATGCATAAGCTTGAGCCTTATTGCAACGCATACAGTGCAGCATGATTTTAAGTGCAGTGTCAGCTTTAATGCAATGCATACAGTGCGGCATGAATGGAAGTGCATGCATTCAGTACAGTGTAATCTTTAATGCCACGCATACAGTGCAGCATGAGTTTAAGCTCATGCAGTCGGTGCAGTGTAGTCAATACAGCGTGAGCTTTAATGCAACACATGCAGTGCAGCATGAGTTTAAGCGCATGTAGTCGGTGCAATGTAGTCAGTACAGCTTGAGCTTTAATGCCACGCATACATTGCAGCATGAGTTTAAGTGCATGCAGTCGGCGCAGCGTAGTCCACACAGCGTGAGCTTTAATGCCACACATGCAGTGCAACATGAGTTTAAGCGCATGCAGTCTGTGCAGTGTAGTGAGTACAGCGTGAGCTTTAATGCCACGCATACAGTGCAGCATGAGTTTGCGTGCAGGCAGTCAGTACAGTGTCAGCTTTAATGCAATGCATACAGCGCGGCATGAATTGAAGTGCATGCATTCAGTACAGCGGAAGCTTTAATGCCACGCATACAGTGCAGCATGAGTTTAAGCGCATGCAGTCAGTGCCGTGGAAGCTTTGCTATCATGCATTCAGTATGGTAGTTTGAATAGCACCCAGAGTAAAGCATAAACCCACCAGAAGTGACTACAGTGTGGGTTGAGCATTAACACAATGCAGTTAGTACAGTGTGTTTGTGACTACCATCCTGTCCGTTCAGCGTGAGCTCAATTGGATACAGTCAGTACAGTGTGAGCTTCAAGAACTTGCCTTCAGTACAGCATGAGCCCAGTGTATGCAGCCAGTACAGCTTGAGCTTCGATTCCATGTTTTAAGTGGTTTGTTTTATCTCTATAGTAGTCAAATTATAGTGAGAGCTTTAAGTACACACCGTAAGCACAGCCTGGGCTAATTTACTTGCCCATGCCATCTTTACTCCTTCTCCTCACTGTAGTGGATGCCATGTAGTAAGTGAAACACGGGGGCGCGCCATTGGTGCAGCGCTAATGGGCCCCGAGGGGCCTACTGAATCCTGATTATTGCTGTATTTGAGAGGTCAAAGAGGAGCCAGAAGGTACATTTTTATGGGCGAGCACGAAGTGCTCCGTCCATTCTGTTCTCTCTCTTTGGGCTTGAAACCACGCCCATGCCACGTCAGTCACTAACATTGGTTCGTGGGCTTGCCTTTTAAAATCCGCTTGCTTTCATTTGTGAAAGGCATGCATACATTATGCCTTTTTTGGTGTTTAGCCCACCTACACAGCACCGGTAAACTACTAAAAACATACGAGGCTCGATGTTTTCAGCCTGGAGTCCGGACTACTTTATCTGTTTATTTGCCACGCAGCGCGATCGCGCTGTATTTTATATAGCACCATCGAGCTGCGTTTGTTTTTGCTTTACAACACTAATCGCTCTAACTAGAGCAAATGCGAGACACATTGCATTGAAAATGCTTGTTATTCTTGCATTCGGGCCCATGACAAACTAGCTACGTCACTGATGCCAAATCAAAAATACATTGCAGTCAGCATAGTGTGTGATCAATAGAGCATGGGCTCAAATGCCAAGTTGTCACTATGGTCTGCGCTGCGAAAGTGAGTGTGGCTAAAAGCAACGTGAGTTTCTGCTAAGTCGTTTTACAAAAGACTTCCGCTCAGTCCTCGCACAGATATCCAAATGTAATGCATTTTTCCAGGCTGTCTGATCCAAGCATTGTTTTGTGTTTATAGTTTGAGATTTGAGTGTTCCAACCTGAAAGCCCAAGATTGCTGGTACCCCACCCAAATTCACCTAGCCTGGATTTAGCAGATTCCTTCTTTGATTCCAAAGCCAAAGCACGAAGCTGATGTCATAAGTGAGAAGTGATGGAGTAATCCCATGTCTCTGTCCACAGGCGCTGATGAGGGAGCTGGATCACAAGGAGGAGTCCATGCGGGCGGTGCAGGATATGGCCGAGCAGCTGCTGGTGGAGAACCACCCTGCCAGATTAACTATTGAGGTAAGTTAAGAATACTGTGTCAAACCGCAGTCTGAATGCAAGGATGTGTGGTAATCCTGCTATCTGTTGGGCGCGTCTGGACGATCAACCCAGAGAACGAGTGGAACGGAACTACTTTACGTACCTGAGGTCTGTCCACCGCAGATGTGGTGTACTCTTATCACAATTCAACACTGACGGCATTGATGGTCCTGGAAATAAGTGGCAAGCATACTAGGCCCTAAGATAGCTGTCAATAGTGCAGCCAGTGCATTGGGATGGGAGCACCATTGACACTGGAGCACAGTGTTCTGGGTCTGGCTGCTGTCTGGCTTTATTGTAAAACTGGGGTGAAAGGTTGGGGTTATTCTCCTTGTTTGCATTAGGGCCGTTGGAGCTCTAACTTTACCACTGTCAGTGATATTGTACTGCATTCTTGCATTCCCTGCTATAATCTGCAGTACAGCCTGGTCTGCCTACCCTTTCCAGATCAAAAGTGATGTGAATCCTGCATGAGAAATAGACAAGACCGCTTTTAGGCCTGGAAAACAATTTCTTCCTGTGCAGAGCGCAGGCCAAATAGCTTGGCTGAGCCTAGGCAGGAACAGGATGAGCTGAGACAGAAAGTTACAGAAAGTTACTCCAAACGTAGACATAAGCCTATGCAGGGAAGGTCAGATATTGTGTTGAGAATCATTCCCATTATTATTTCCATTCAGCCAGTGACGTGCAGGTGAGGCACATACAATGCACTTAGCTACCTGGCCACTTCTGTTTGCAGTATGTTGTCACTAGGGGCGAATTGTTCCCATAAGCTGACAGAGCTCCCAGGATGGCAAAACAGGAAAAGGAGTGAAACACAGTATTTTTCCCTTCTCAAACCTTAAACAGCAAACAACTTAAACACCATTTAAAAAGTTTAGAGTTGTGTAAATCGCTGCAGAATGTTTAATAGAGCAAACTGAGAGATAATTGTCCTGTTACTAAAAATTCTGATTTTTTGCGCAAATTATTTTTGAACCTCCAGCTCTTGGCTTCTCCAGAACAGAAAAACATAAACAAATGGTTGGCATTTTCAGTAACAAAGAGAGCAACCCTGGTGATAGCTATTGGTTGTTTTGTTAGTCAGGTTTGTTTTTGGCAGGCACGTTGGATCTCATTCCCATCATGATTTCCCATTCTGCTGACAGAATCATGCACTGTGTGCGCCTTTCCAAGCAAACCTGATCAGAGCTAAAAAAGATGACTAGCATGGTTGGAGTCAGGCGCACTTTATGAGATCACATTTGCAAAGGTCAGCCAAGATTGTGACAGACTTTTCTATTGATGGACTTTTGTGACAATTTCAAAACGTTGCATGTTTTAACTCTTTGAGAAGCCTGTCACTTTAGTGTAAACTTGTGGATTATGTAACAGTGTGTCTGAGATTGAACGAGACAAGCCCTCTAGAACATTGTGTCAGATGTGAACCACGTTCTCCTTTCCTTATGCACACCAGCGTTTAAAATTCAGGTAAAAACAACCTATTTATGTGATCTCCAGCATAATGATGGATGCTTATGTGAAATGGAAGGCAATTTTGCTGTAAGCAAGCGAACAAGAGGCCTTCTGACTTGCTAAGTATAAAATATGTTTTCTTTTCTTTCTTAACCAGGCCTACAGAGCTGCCATGCAGACCCAGTGGAGCTGGATCCTGCAGCTGTGTCATTGTGTAGAACAGCACTTACGTGAAAATTCAGAATATTTTGAGGTATTTATATAATTTAATAATTCCCGCAAAGGCTGGTTATTGACAACAGCTGAAAAGTATATCCCTAACTAGAATGTCTACAGTTCGAATCATTTCCAGGGGTGAATTGGAGTATACAGCAGCTCTTGAAAAATCCTTAATGACGGTGTAAAATTCTACTGAGAGTGTTTATTGGGTCAAAATGGATTATTTTCTCACCCATGAAAATGATGGAATAATTGTGGCAACTTCGTTCATTTTACAATAAAATAAATCCGATATATTGGTAGAATTTACAGGTAATTCTGAAAGAGATAATCTACAGGTAATTCTGAAGGAGAAAAAATGAAACAATTAAAAGCTTTAATATGTACAGTTCAAACCCCTATTGCAAGGCCAGTGTTACTCCACTATGTTAAGCACCATAGCCATTATATTTCTTCCAGTACCCTATTATGTAAAGCACCATAGGCTGACCAAATTTGACAGTACTCTTGTGTGTAATGCTCTTTAGATAGACCAGTTTTCATAATGCACCAGTATGCAAAGCACCATAGCCAGTTCAGTTTTGACAATACCCGTTTATATAAAAAAAAAACATAACCACACCAGATTTCACAGTGCCTCAGTTTGTCCAACAAAAAGCCAAGCCAGTATAGTACCTGCATTTAAAGCGACACAGCCAGATTATGTTTCCCTAGCATATAAAGCACCACAAATAGGCAATTTTTCATAATGCCTCTTTATGTAACGCACCATAGCCAGGTGATGTTTAGTAGTACCCAGTATGTAAAACGCTACAGTAAGACCAGGCTTTGCAGCCTCTCTGTATGTAAAGCTCCATAGCCAGACCAGATTTTACAGTGTTTCAGTATGTAAAGCACAGTACCAGACCACTGTTTTCCTATTATATAAAACAACAAAAAACAATTTAAGGTGGAGTCTATCTCAGTGGGTTGTGAATCTTGGGGAGGTTTCACGATTCCCCTAGAAGCCCAAACCTCTTCCTTAAAGAAAAACAAGTTGCAATGTGTGCACCCAACACTAGATGACAGGAGTGTACGCAATGGTGTAATATAAAGTACTACTGGCCCTTAATGTTTTGATGTTCCAGCATATAAAGTACAGTAGAAAGGCCAGTAAAGTCCCAGTATGGGAAACACAATAGTAAGACCACTTTTGACCTGCTTCTGTAGGTGACACTCCATAGCTAGACCACATTTCACAGTGTCTTTATATGTAAAGCATAATAGTCAGGACTGTATTGTCCCAGGCTGTGAAAGGCAGAGATAAAGGCCAATTAATACAGTATTTAAAGCACAATTGTTAGTAAAGTATTGCCTCAGAACGTAAACAGTTGAATCTCCACGTTTTGCATTACAACTAGCCCAGGGAGTGTGCATCTCTAAATATGTGTTGCAACATCAACCTCAGGCTCGTATCCACATTTCTCCATGATTTAAAGCATGATGATTGTTGCAGTATCCATAAGTCACACATTTCACCCAACCCACCTCCTACTGCCGCTTACCTGTGGTCCCACATTCCCATCATAGCAGGCCTCATCCTGAGACTTCTTCACTGAGATCTACAGCTGATGTAGTGCATGTGCATGGTTGTACCTGCACTGTAGCGAAAGCTTGCTATTGAAGTTGTGTTGCTTATAGTTCCTGTTCTTCTTGCCTGCTCAGTTTGGCCATTGAATCAGTCTTGTCTTACCAAAGAGCCAGTACTCTGACACAGGCCAAGTGTGGATGTGGCTGACCGCTAAGAAGCAGCTACCATGGATTGCAGCATATAAAAAGCATTGACAATGTAGGTGCCTGTGGAGCGGACTTTATCTGAGGAAACAAATAATTCTGCCTTTTAGAGCTGGTAGGTTTATCAAACCAGCCCAGAAAGCAGCCCCTTATCCTCCAGCATACCGGATTATTTCCCTGCATGCTGGCATGTGAATGCTGCAGTAACTTGGTCCCCTTGGATATAACCATTGTCAAAGAAATCAAAACTTACCTTTCTGTACATACTGTAACTGCACACTGCCCCAGTCATGCATACAAACTAAGGCCTGCAACTGATTGTACAAAGCTCAGAATCCCATAAGAGCTCACTAATGGCAGGTGTGTGCTATACAGATATCAAATACCTTTGAAATGTTTTAACATTTTTGATATTATGAGCCAATTGATAAAAATGCCAGTAGACGCCTTAGAGAGCCCTGACAGGTAATGAAGTGCATATACCTGATGCAGGTAAGTTATGTGTGACTTCAGCAGGCCGTGTTATTACATAATACTATATTGAAGTGGTCAAAGAAACTTCTCACAGTGTGGGTCAAGACCTATCATATTTTATAAGGAAACTATTCAGATTATTCTCACACTTTCAAATAAGAGAACTAGTTAATAATTATAATATTTGCGGTCTTGTGATCAGGGTCACTGGTAACATACCTCTTTGCAGTTAAAACGTTGCTGTGTAATTATGAAATTGTTGCACTTGCCTCATGCTCCATCCTTTGCTGCATAATTTGGAGATCACAACCTAAATGTTTCTAGCCCTAAACAACTTAAAAAGTACTAAAAATGTACTGCAATTGTTGTATCATAGTGACAGACATGTTACAAATATTAACTAGTAACCTTTCAGTTGCTAATTGGTATAGTTAGGTATTAAACTGGAACCAGTGAAGTGAAACATTTGCCTTGCTGTTCTTCATGTACCCATATGATGAACTGGGAATTTCATTTTGTCTGCGGCATGAACAGTCTAGATACATTTGAATGTAATAAACAAAATGTTTTGCCTCATTAGTTGTGAAAATGTATGTGTAATAGAGACATAGTTCTAAACACAGCAGTTATTAAAAGAAGGAATTCTGAGTACAGAAAAACCAGAAGCATTTTACTTCTCTGCTAATCTTACCGTGCTTCCTACTGAGTCTAGTTCACTATGTGCATTTGAAACTGTACTTTAAGGCTGTTTCTTAATTGAAAGAGATCTAGTAGAGTGGCACATATAGCTGCATAATTGCTAATTCTTGCCACACAAGTTAAACAACCCTGCCTCATAATTTGGGCCTTCACTGCAAACAAAAATTCAGCCATCCGGATTACACTGCACACTACTTTTCCCTGAAAACAAACAGGCCACTCTGCCACAAATGTGACCACTCTGTTTGGAGTCAGGTGAACTATCATGTTTATGCCAGTGGAGACTCACCTGCTGTGACTACCAACAGACACCCTAGACAGCCAGCCCACTAACACAGGCCTTCAGTCCAAGTACTTTGGGCCATCCACTATACTTACGACAGAAGTTCTGACATACGTTTTTACCCGTTCAAGACCTCCAGGAAAAGCCTGGTGATCTTAAACAGAAAAAAAATGAAAATTGCTTCCAAATCCTGGAGACAACTCCCAGGGTCTCAAGGCCATTTATATTCTTTTAAAAATGAAACTCCCAATTTGAGACTTTCTTTCTTAAAAGCAAAAACGATTGCTGAGCAGCTACATGAAACATGGTGGCTGCTCAGGAAACTTATTGTGCCTTCAGAAGACCCACTGTGGCTCCTCTAGAAGCACAAAGCTGTCCACCAGGCAGACTACTCACCAAATGCTAAATAACCTCCTTAGTCCTCATTTTGCCTTTCGTTTGCTGAGAATCAAACATTTGATGTGTGGGGTTAGCATAGATCTCTAAACCAGCCGCGTAACCCCAATTGACAAATTAACTAATTTCTGACCCGCTCCCAGTACTTCTAGAAGTACATGATTAGAGTTGATCTATGCAGTACTTCACATAAAGCTAAAGATGAAACGTAGACATTTTGCCTCAGGATGTAACTCTGGAAGTCTGGACCACTAAAGTGAGTATGCCAAAAACGAAGCATATATACATGTTTGATAGTGAAGATCTAAAGTCTTGAACTTTAAACCATCCATGATCCCTGAGATCCAGCAAAGATACAGGTGGGTGGTGGTGACTGGTATTTGAGTGCTGGATGTGCCAGAGAACCATTGTTATCCTCTGCACTTCACTACTGCCCGCAAACTCCTTTTGTCCCCCTCTAAGACAGCTTCAGATTTACATGGTGTTGTTTAGAACACAGAGGTGGAAAACGTCAACTTGCTAACATAAACCAGCTACAGTGTGCATACCCAACTAATCTTATGTCTGCATCTCTTCCATATCTCTGAAGGTAACCTCCTTAATATAACACATTTTTATCTCCGTCATGGCTTCTGTTATGTACTAAAAAACCTGATGAGCCATCCAACATCACCAACCCCTCACAAACTTCTTTCTCTCCTCATCATCATCATCCTTCTGTTCCCTAGCAAACTCCTTAGAGGGCTGCTGTTGAGCAGATCGGCTTCCTTCAGCTCTCGGAGGAGAGTACCATAGACCTTGTCTAAGAACAGCAGAGGCTCTCATTTTCTTGACACTGCGGAGTCTATAATCAGTCCATCCATGTTTTAGCTCCTCCCCGGGCAGTGTGGATGGGCTTGGACGGTAGATGGGTTGAGGATTGGTGGAGGTAGTAGCTCTCTGGCCTGAAGAAGCGGTTGTCCTGATAGCAGTCAACACATTCTTTCTCTGTCCACTCTGGGCTCCTTCAAAGGTACAGGAAGTATGTTGAATAAAGCTACTTATCTGACATGAGTCTCTGGGAAGACCAACCATTTTGACCACTGGTCAGATATTTTCTGTTGTTAACCGAGTTTTTGAATAGCTTTAGCATTCATGCATTCATGCAACGAGTGCCCATTTTAAATTTCATATATATATATATATATATATATATATATATATATATATATATATATTTTAAAGGCGTTGCGTTCCTCTTCCACTCTGAGTGAAGAGGTAATTTAATGTGATTCATCAAGCTTTTGGCTTATTTTTAATCCACTTGTCTACTTCCTTTCTTTAACAGGCCTTTATTTGTCTGCCAAATTACCCAGCATTTGACAATCATGTGTCTCTTTTAATTACAATCTGTTATTGAGTTGTATTTGAAATGTAGCTCATTTGTCTACAAATAATTTGTCTTTGAACCTTGACTGCATAATATTGTCTTCCCAGAATACCTCGCTTTCGTTCCTCACTCTCCCCTGGGCCAAGAAAGCGGCAGAACTTTAAGCTAAAGGCATAGGGCCATGTTTCTGTTTTCTCTCTGTTGCATGCAGGAAAGCATGAAGGCCAAAACTGAGTTGCCGTTACCAGGGCCTATGCTGCATTTACCGCCTGTCAGTCTAATTTATGACAGGGGAGAGGGAAGAGTGAGGGGATCAGAAGGAAAATACAGGGGACACTTCTGATTTGTTTGTTCACCAACTCCAGAGTCTCGTCCAGCATGAAAAGGAGAGCTAAGAGAATTCAAATATGAACCTGGACACCTAGCCCTATGTTGTGCTGTTTAGAACGTCATTGGCTAATTAGACCAACGGGAGGAGCAATGATAACTTAACAATTTGAGCAGGTGCAATAGCAGGCCCTGGAGTACATGAAATATGGTGTGCAGGCACATTCACAGTCTTTCCCCGCTTTCAGAAGAAGCAAGCTAAAACCACAACAGTGTGTAGCAAACACCACCAGCATGAGTCATAAAATGTCTGTATATGAGATGCAACCAAACGCTCTCAATACCCTTGATCCAACACCATCCAATTTCTAGAAACCACCAGAGGAATGACAACCCCACATTTTCATGGTGGAGCACGCTGCAAATGGTGGCCAATGCCTCGCCCCAAAGCAATAGTTGCTCCTTGAGAGGGGTTCTGAGGGGTGTAGCACAGAATTCCAGTTTGCTGTCACTACTGCTGAAATCAGAGTAGCAATGGGGAGAGAAGTGGAAGCAAGGAGGAAGAGAGGGCTAGTAGGTTTCTTTGTGTGTCTCAGAGAGAAAGCAACAATAAGCATGTGCAGTAAGAAAGATGTGGCTAAAAGAGGGACAAAGAATAGAAAGCAAGGTGAGTGGAAGGTTAGAGTGTATGAGAAAAGAGCACATAATACCATAGGGGGAGAGCATGGAAGGGAAAGGAAGATATCAGAAAGTACAGGTAATGATTACTGAGGTAGGCTGTAAAAGTGTGTGAACGAGAGATGGTGGGCAAGAGGAGGTTGCCAGAGAGGAGAATGTTAGAGTGGTTTGTAAGAACACCTTAAGGCAAGAATCTGTTTTAATGGAAGTGGTGAAAGAAGACAGCATGAGAAGATGGTGAGTGGAATGCGAAGAAGCATACATTGTGTAACAGGTCAAGCTGTGTAAGAGTTGAAGCACAGTCCCTACCCTCCTCCATGACAAAAGTAGTATAAAAAGAGTCACACATATTTTTATACAACTCTGCACTCACTTCTTCCCCGTCGCAAAGAACAGAAGAGCTACACAATGCCCTATGATCTATTCCTATTTCACTTCTCATTCCTTACTCATCAGAGCAAAGTTGTTTACATTATGTGCCAGTGACCCACCAAACACCTGATCAAAAAGTAAAGAAGCAAACATTTCTCCAGTCAAAGCAGAAAGAGCTAGAGACAGTCTACTATGCTGTTGTGCAGTAGTTCGTTGACAAAAGAGAGGCGAGACCTGTCAAAATGAACACTTCAGATGTTCAGATTAACATTCACATTGGCCCAATGTTGCTGTTCTCAGATGAAACCCTGTCTGTGAATGTGTGTCTGAGATAGTGGATACTCTGCCACCCCCACCACCCCTTCACACGATCTGAAGGTCCTGCACGTGGGTAGGAGCAATGCAAGCTAGAAGCAAAAGTAAATACTGCACTTACTTTCCTGGCTTAGGCCAGCCATTGCAATACTTTTGTGTGCTGCATCTCTAATACTTCCGTAACATGCACAATTCTATGAACTGGTGCAGTGTGTGTTGACATGCACCATTCTTAGGACGTGTTCAAAGTATGTTGACATGCGCCATTCTATAGGCATATGCGATGCATGTTGACATGCACCATTCTATGGACAAGTGCAATGCGTGTTGACATTGACTGGTGCCATAGACTGTTGAAGTGCACCAATCTATGGACAGATGCAGTGTGGGTTGCCATTTTCCATCCTATAAATAGGTGCAGTGCAGGTTGACATGCACCAGTCTATGCACAACAGTGGGGAGGCAGGGCAGGCTCAGTGATGCATGATTCCCCATTCACATTTCTCTTTGACAAACCTCTGTTGCCTTCTGTTGTAAAAATCAGCTGATACCTTGGGGGAAGAAGAAAAAAGGGAAAGGGAAAGGAAGGAGGTGCAGTCTGCTGTGCAAGTCCAGCCATAGATATTGGTATTGTGATGTTATAATGCTTCAGCTGACTATATACACATTTGTAGAGCTCCCATAACATTTAAAATAGTTGTTCTAACAGAGGCCTTTTTTGTTTCACCACAGTTTTTCAATGATGCCAAAGAAGCAATGGATTATTTAAAGAATCTGAAGGATGCTGTGCTTCGAAAGTATAGCTGTGACAGATCCAGCAGCCTCCATAAACTAGAAGATCTGCTGCAGGAGTCCATGGTAAGTCTTTCAGCCAGATAGTCATCTGGCATCTTCAGCCAGATAGTCACTAAAGGTATCCATGAGCGTTCCTTTATTGCCTTAAAGCAATGTGGCGTATAATGGGAATCAAGCACTGCTAATGGTCTTTGAAGTACTGGGTCTTCAGGCAGAGCAAACCCATGTATGAATGCATTTTGATGTGAATAAAATCAAAGCTCTGCAGCACAAACATTTAGGTTTGAAATTAGAATTCCCTATTTTTAGAAAATATGTCCTTTGTAGACAGGTGATACAATTGGTAGTTTGCTTTCATTTAACTTCAGCACCTGCAGTCATCCTGTCTGCTGCAAATAGCAAGGTTGGGTGTCATTGGTCACAGTGGGGTTCAGATGAGTGGGACGTTAAGCTTAATTCTCCTTCAGGGATGTTGCACTTGACGTATTACGACGACTGATGATTATTCAACCCACAGTCTAAGTCACAACATCTGGAGACATTTTAAGGACACACAACTCATTTAGACTCCGAGAGACTGTTGCAAAGTCAAAAAGGTACAATATTATTGAGTAATATCTTTGTCTTGTGAAATAACATGCCATGTATAATATGAACAATTTTACCTGTGTTTCATTGATCTCATTAGCGATTTACTAATGAGTAGGCGCACATAAAGCCGTGAAGTACCAAGCAACACACTCACAATTACATTTTGTTTCTCTTTTTTAGGAAGAGAAAGCCCAGCTCCTTCAGTACAAGAGCACAGTGGCAAGCTTGGTCGGAAGGGCGAAGGCAATAATTCAACTCAAGCCACGGAACCCCGACAGTCCATTGAAGTCTTCAATCCCCATCAAGGCGATCTGCGACTATAGGCAGATTGAGGTTAGCACCTATCATTTGCCACAAAGTCTCTCAAATTTTTCAGAAATGCAGGTGCGCCAGCAATATTGTGGCCAACGTTTCGTTATCCGAGTTTAAAACATGCCTGTGCTGGATGGTGATTAAGGTTGTTTTTTTAACCAAAAGATATTTATTAAAGAAATAGAAATAAAGTTGAATGACGTTGCCAATAAGCGAATAAGGCTTTGTATTATAACACCCAGTATGAAGGACTGATCAAAGGTAGTCTATCAATTGAGTAATGTAAAGTAATATTTAAAATTAAAATTGTTTTAGCAAGGTAACAAGCATGATAATAAAATATGCATTTGTAATCTAAAAAACAAAGAAAGAATATGAAAAATAAGTAAAGAGAATAGAAAAAAGAGAGCATATAATAATGTGTCAAAAATAAATAAGTGCAAATTAACAAAAGAAAAAAACTAGACATTGTTAGGAACAGCAATGGTATACAAATATAGGTTAAAAATTACAACAGCTATTTAATTTGTTTTTGAGGAAATACATTTCACAGGTTATTTTGCATGCAGAGTGATGCAACACCTAATTTATTTTTTATTGTTTATGTTCAGCCAATTCCATCAATTTATAAAATATTATTCAGCACAAAAGATAAATACTAAAAGATAAATAAAAAATAAAAACATACATAGAAAAAAAAGCACAAGATGAATAAATACATCAGGCAGAATGGCATTGGAATTGGTACAGCTCAATCAGATCTCTGCTAGCCATAACTGACAACGTGGCAGCCTTAAAAAGGGTAACCTGGTCAGAATACAACAACCACTACATTCATCCCAAAGTTCAGGTTCACCTCAAACTACCTCCGACAACCAAAAAACAAAGTTCCGTTGGCACACTTCCAGGGGTATGGGATCTGAAATTCACTGACACCTAGCCCTCCATCGAGTTCCTAAATCTCACCACTGCTGTGAAAAAGGAACAGACACCCAAACAGACATTAGGGCTGCTTAGGAGCTCGAGATAGAACAGTGCATCCCTATGCTTCCCAAGTCCCGGAGGTTTTAAAAATGGCTTATAACTAGCTTGAAAAAGGGATTATAACATTTACAAAGAAGTGTAAAGTGCAAAAAAGTTTGCTTTGAAGAGCCTTCACAAAGGCAGGCAGGCCGATACTGACCTACCCATCATACCACAGCACCCAGAAAGCTCAAAGGCTGCCACACCGTGCCAGCCCTAAAGTGAAAAAGTTAATGATCTTTCCCAATGTGAGAGAGCTAGGGCTAGATGTAGTGTTGGATCAGCTGGTGCAAGATTAATAAAATAATCTTTGATGGAGCTATTGCCTAACTCATTGTGCAATCTCTGTGAATGACAAAACTCTAAGAAGCAGAGCTTAACCTTCACCTTACCAGCCATTTTTAAAGTAGAAGGTGCGTCAAATATGCCGGGTAAATTCAATAAATAATTTTTTTTTTAACATAAGCCAAGCACGGGATTGAGAGGCCCTTATCCGGTTTAAGGCAATCTAAAATGATATTCTTTTTTTAGCTAGCCTCAGTATTAACAAAGATGTTGACCCAGAGTAAAAGAGGGGCCAACTTAGCTTTGTCAGATGTATGCTGGAGGTTTACCTTTGAGTGGACAATGAAGTAAAAGCTTGTTGGAGGCAGACGGAGCAGCCACATGCAAATGCAGTTTTCCTTAGTCTGCAGGTAAGAGACATTATGATATCCCCAGACTCTAGCACCATATAACGCAGCAGATACAGGGAGAAACAGTCCCCCCACCTGCAGCCTGAGGCATGTTAAGTACAGCTCCAGCTGAACCTCTGAGCTTTGAATGCGAGCAACTAATCTGCGGTTGGCAAGAGCCTCCAGAGTTAAAGGTGACCCCTAAATAGTTAATGTTGCTTATGCTACCAGGTGATTGCACCCACACCATTAATTTGGATATGTTTTTCTTGCCTGACCCGTACGCCATAATATGCAATTTCCTATAATTTGTGACCAGATCCAATTCACTCATGAAAGATACAAAAGATTCCACCAGCATGTGGAGTGCAGCTGGAGTCCATACCATAAGTATTGGGTTGTCTGCGTAAAGTAACGCCGGTGAGATGTCTCTGATGGTCTTAGTCAGAGCAGATCACAGATTAGTAATAAAAATCAATGGAGCCAGAATACGTCCTTGACGCACCCCACGGGCTAAATTAAAAGTGTGAGAAATGTCTTCTGCAGAGCGAAAGCGAACCTTCAATACTAGGTACTCATGTAAATTGTGCAAAAAGTTAATAAGTGCTACCTCAACCCCTAGATCCAGTACCATCAGCCAGAGTTTAGTTCTATTAACACAGTTGAATACTGTTGACAAGTCCATAAAGGCCAGGTACAGCTGGCAGCGCTTGGCGATGGTATACTTACCAATGATCAGATGCAAGTTTAAAAACTGTTACACTATGCCCAAGCCCTGAGGGAACCCAAATTGAAAAAGACACAGAATGTTATTGTGCTTTTCTCAAGATTTTAAATGGTTAAATAACACCCGTCCAATGATCTTGACAATGCTATCAAGAGAAATGGGAAGGTAGCATTTGGACAATATATGATCCCTTTTCTAAAGAAAGGGACAGTAGTAGGGAGGGTACAGAACCATGGGATCTTGTTACACTGTGAGTTATTAAAAACATTTGTGGAAAAAATGACCCCATAGATTGATATTGCACTTGATAAGGTCTGCTGGGACCCCGAGCAGGTGAGGGGCTTTGCCACTTGGGCTCTGCCTAATGGCATCGGCCACTTCATGAAGGGTAACAGACACTGTTGGTGAGTGAAGTAATTTACCCCTAAGTAGTACCTCCACTCTCTCCTCTTCCACTAAATGATAAATAGCTCTGAAGTGCTTAACTCAGTCTTTGCCTGAAACATTGCAGGTCAGAAGGGGATTGGCTGGGGCTTCCCTTTGCCTAATCTTTTTGACCATGTCCCAAAATAACTTGCTATTCTTTGTGAGTGCCGCACTTTCCAGGAGCTCCCAATCACTACTGTTCAAAGCATCTTCCTGGCCTTCATAGTGCTTTAATAGATCTTTTGGGCTTCACCAACCGCATTAGGATCTTTCAAAGTTGCAGAGAGAGAGAGAGAGTCTTCCTTACCATGCGTTGGCGGATGAGCAAGAACTATCAAACCAGAGAGGGTTCTCCTGCACACACCTATTTAGCTTCAGCAGAAGCTGCCTAGCTCAAGCTTAAGTTATCATAATGGATTAACATTTCACTCCCCCCCCCTTTCTCAGACAAACAATATGGAAATTAGCCAGGGTGAAACTTCAGCAGCATAGTAAGGGTATGATCTGGCTCTTTCAACCGCCATACAAGCCTGAGGCCATCGCTAGAGTGCTCAGTGATGGATATTGACTAATCTGAGAGAATCGGTTTGTGTACTGGGAAACGTCCTACGGCAAAAGAGCATTGTGGTCACCCCATTCTGTCGCTAGAATATCACCATGTGGGAAGCATAATTAGAAATTCCTTGTTACAAAAATATAATCTATAACTGAAGTCCAGCCATGTCTTCTAAAAGAGGCTAAAATGTCCCATCTATACAAAATGAGTCAACAAGATCAACAAGGTCATGTTCTGCTAGATATCTGCCCAGCTTCTCCCCTGTACTGTCGGGTTTCACCCGAGGGGATGTAAAACATTCTGTTCCCTGTGCCTTATAGTTTATCATCAACTTAGCATTAAAATCCCTGCAGAACTGGTAGTTTGGCAAGGAGAGCCTACACGCTTCAAATTTGTTAAAAAAGCAAATAGGTGTGTAAAATGAGCACATATCGGATTTAGAAAATCATTAGTATAAAAGGTAATCAAATAAAAAAAAAACACTCAATTCATCCTTAATATCAAAGCCAAGCAGGTCAAGCTCCCCGTATCCATGAATGAAACTTCCACTTTGAAATTCAAGTTAACCCGTACAGAGGGACCACCCTTGGCTCTACCATGTGTAGAAGGGATACTAGTGCAGGAGTAACAGGCAAAACCAGCCCAGGATGGATAGGCAGTGTCACAAGTTTCCTGCAAAGCAATTTGAAGTCGTATTTTGCAATAAAGTGTATTCAAGCTATTATCCTTTAAGCCAACTACGTTCCTGCTCAGAAGAGTAAAAGTGTGCCTTCTGCTGTCATTCATAGGACTCTTCATTGAAGCCCCATCACCTAAAGAGATAGCATTGTGAGGAGGTACTTGAGTGGGAACTTGCATACCACCTTGGATACCATCCCTAAGTCAGTCCACGTTAGAGAGAGCATCAAATCCATTTGAAAGATGTATGAAAGCCTAATCCGTCAGGCTAGAAGGAGGGTCAGGAGCCAGCCCAACTGGTTTTGAAGGTTTAATAGTTCTAGAAGGACTGGCATGAGTGCTCATGCCTTTTTTAATAGGCATATTTGCCACGTGAAGGTGCCCTGATTGCTGGGGCAGGACGCAAGTTCGTAGAAGTAACCTAGCAGGACCAGAGATATATTTCCCCCCCACCACAGCACGATTCATAGACCCAAACAGGAGACTTTGCACTAGAAGTGGTGATCTGAAATTTACAATAACACAGTTGCCGTCCCCACCACCCACCCACAACAACTGGACCAGGCCCAATCCATCCAATTCTATGGGTCAGTAAGATATTTTTGGGAAAAGAGAAATGGAGCGCTTGATGACATGTAAGCCAATCCAAAACTATGTTGCATAGGTCCTCTATGTAAAGGTGGGGGGGACTCAGTGAGAATAGACACAGAAGGGCAAGCAGCAGGAGGAAGAATAATTCTGGGTTGATTTTAGTGAAGGAGTGTCTCCGCCTTATGGAAGTTGATAGAAAAACCACTTCCACTCGGGTTTAGTCTGGTTTCAACCAGTGGTGGAGTGCACAGCCCAGAAGTGGAATTGCCTCCTCCAGACTCCGATGGGCATGGACTGTCCTGCCCTTAGCCTGGGCTTCACCTGGGAGCGTCCCGCAATGTGTAAGAGCGCAGCACCTTTTGTGGCCAGTGGTTGCACCTCCTGGCGGGAAAGATTCTGAGGGCTGTACTCAGCTGTCCTGAATTCCACTGCGCTGCACGTTAATGCATCCCACTCTTCGGGAGTTCACAGCACCTTGTGTGGTCGGTGGTGCAGCCTACTGGTGGGAAGGATCCTGGGAGCTGTAGTCCGCTCTTCCCAACTCAACTGCGCTGCACAGTTTTGCATTCCCATTTTTTATGTATATTTTCTGTCCATTTCCCTAAACCAAAATACCTTTTTTCGAGAATTTTCAAAGTAAATATTGCGTTTTTCACAAACAAGACTGCAAAATAAATGATACTCTGGGTTTCAGAATTTGTCAGGTGCAATAAGTAGCACCTGTTACAATTTTTTGCGCTAAACGTGGCTTCCGGCACCAAAATTTGAATGTCTCTTATTTACCAAGCCTTTTTCCCAACGTTTATTGGAAAAGCAGACTTTATCATTAAACTCAAAACATCTTGAACTTGCTACCCCCTGTGTAAACGGTTGCTTGTGGAGGGGTTGATAATTACACTGGCATTAGTAATGGAAGCCTATCCATCAGTTAGTAAAGTTACTGATCTTGACCTTTTATCACTACGTTCTTGGCTATGCTATGCTTCATATATTGTCTTTCTTCACACTGTGGCCTATCACTCTGTGAATTCCCATGACAGCTAGGATTGCTTTGCCTTTAGTGAAAATCCAAGTGATTAAACTGTCATTGGCTTCTATTGAACCACATTTGTAGCATATGGGTTGTTGGACATGTAGGTCATGATTAAGAGTGGGCCAGAGTTTTCTGACCCCATTCCTAAAGTCTTATTTGTGCAAGGGTTGGAATAAACTGGCAGAATTTTAAAGAAGAAAGTGTATTTTTTTACCATACCATGCAAATCTTGGGTGCGGCAAGCACCAAAGTTACAGGTTATTCCTCAGAAACTTGTAATAAGTGCTATTTATCTCACTGATGAATAACATATAACAGGGTACTATAATTTATGTGGGTTGATAAAAAGCACCTGAATCTGGCATGCTGGGATTTGGAGCCATAATTTCCTGTGATTCCAGTTGTATCTTTAGCGTAGTTTTTGGTGTCTACTGTTGGCTATTGTGTTTTTGGTGATATTTTTAACCAGTAGTTTTTCACATGGTTTTCTAGTAGGCTCCTGTCATTCATTATGCAAAAATCAAAATTTTGCCGCTAGATCCAATAAAAAACTAAATGGAAGTGGGCTGTCAGTCAGTGAAGCTAGTTAGCAAATCTTTGAAGCTAAACTGCCACTTCAAGTATCAAAGGATGTAGTTTATGTGATGTATTCAATTTACTTCACATTTGAAGCACCATACTCTCAGATAAACTATTTGGCCCTTTTATTCTTTTTCAGCCTTTCCTTTTTCTAGCCTAATGACTTAATAAGGTCCTCCAGTTAAGCATACTGGTGCAAGGTTTGTCGGATGGAAGAATTAAAGACGAAACTCAGTGTTCAAACGCAAACATATCTGGATTTGTGCAACATTACCAGCGTAATTCAGTTACATTTGTTCTTAAAATATGAGAACTAACCTATTGGTGAAAAACATTTAGGGGGTCATTCCTACCCTGGCGGTCCGAGACCGCCAGGGTAGGGGACGGAGGAAGCACTGCCAACAGGCTGGCGGTGCTTCCGGGGCAATTCTGACCGCGGCGGTAAAGCCGCGGTCAGAAAAGGGAAACCAGCGGTTTCCCGCCGGTTTCCCGCTGCCCCAGGGAATCCTCCACGGCGGCGCTGCAAGCAGCGCCGCCATGGGGATTTCCGACCCCCTTCCCGCCATCCTGTTTCTGGCGGTGACAGGATGGCGGGAACGGGTGTCGTGGGGCCCCTGGGGGCCCCTGCAGTGCCCATGCCACTGGCATGGGCACTGCAGGGGCCCCTAACAGGGCCCCATTGAGATTTTCAGTGTCTGCTTGGCAGACACTGAAAATCGCGACGGGTGCAACTGCACCCGTCGCACACCAGCAACTCCGCCGGCTCCATTCGGAGCCGGCTTCCTCGTTGCTGGTGCTTTCCCGCTGGGCGGGCGGGCGGCCTTTTGGCGGTCGCCCGCCAGCCCAGCAGGAAAGTCAGAATGACTGCCGCGGTCTTTTGACCGTGGTACGGTCTTCTGGCGATTCCCGCCAGGCCGGCAGCTTCCGCCGCCGGCGGGGGTCAGAATGACCCCCTTAGTTTTGAAAAGTGTATACTGTTTTGCAAAAACATGATTCAGGGCAAAGTCAATTTCTTCATAAATGTGATTTTATTTAAAAGAAATCTCAAAACGAAGCTTTCCAAAAAATCCACAATTTACTATGTGCCAAACTGATACCCCTGCCAAATTTTAAAAGTGAGCTGCAATTTGTTTAATCAAGCGCAAATAAAAAAATCTACCTATTCACTTACTCAATCCACACCTTTTTCAAGTAACTTAGTGGCCCAAGATATGGGATTGTTGTAAGCTTGTTGTTCCATAGAATAAAACAGAATTTGGATAGTTGTGGTACACCCTTACATATCTGTAGTCAGTTACCTACTCTGTAGTTAATTATGAAAACATCCATGCACAAAGTAATAATTTTAAATTGCTTTAGAAAGGTTTTGTCATCACCTGCCTCTTCAGCTGATATATTGCACCACACAATGATGGTACTTTCATTTTCATTCTAATTGTGTATTTTACATGCAAACATATATTGAGGCACATGTCATGGATGGACAACATTTTAGGATGGAGTGTTTGTTTTTGAAAGAGTTGCATGATTGCAAATGGTTTACTAGACAAATACACCTCATACTACTTATTTTTCTTAACTTTAGATAACCATTTACAAAAATGACGAATGCATATTAGCTGGTAACTCTCATCGTGCCAAGTGGAAAGTTATCAGTCCTAGTGGGAATGAGGCCATGGTCCCATCTGTATGTTTTACAATTCCTCCTCCAAATAAGGAAGCAATAGATACTGCAAACAGGTACAGTATGCATGAGGGGGGAAGGATTTGCTGTAGCAGTGTGAGCTTATGCTTAGATAGGTGCATATTTCTTTAAAGATAGCTTCTTTTGTGAATTGTTATTCAGATATATGTGTTGTATTCATAGAACTTCTGCTGAGGATTGCCTAAATGTTTTGTCCTCCTAAGCACATGTTTGATGGTCTAATTCTGCCACTGAATGATACCGTCTGTGAGTACCATTGGTGCTGGTTTGTCTGTTGGCAGCCAAATACAGTCCACAGTGTACAGCTCAGAGAGAACAGGAAATCGTAAGGCTTCAACTGTCTACACATACATTCATCACTTGATACTCCATTATCTACTGCCTGTGAACACAATTCATGCCTGTGTTATTTTTCCTTCGAGACTTCTAATCCAATACTTTTGAAATGTCATTTAGAGTGGACTATATCCAAGATACATCACTTTTTGTTGAACAGTTCTAACTTAGGATCTTCCAAAAGAGGTATAACAGCTGAAGACCTTTCTGGTGTAAATGAAACTTCAACATGTAGTCCTATTTCTGTTCCATTACAGCACATTTACTGCAGATATTGTTAAGATGCAGCCAAGTAGAAATGGGTGTGTGCATCTTTTGCCCTTGAAGTGAGTTGATGTAGGATTCTTAGTCAGTTACTTATGGGGCTGTGAAAGGAGAAATGATTGTTCCCCGGCACCAGTCAGCCACTGCATCTACCTAATATTTTCTAGTATTATATTGTTGAAATGAATATATATGCTTGCAAAAGACCAGGGAATCTTATGGTTTATGAAGTTTGTGAACTACTGTAACATCGCATTGCACTCTATAACATTGGACCCTGGCCATTTGGAGGTGGATGAGCAGCAGAGTTTAAGCCTGTGATGCTCAGCTGGCAACAACCATATTAGATTTCTCTGCTGTGACCACCATGCCTCATAAGAAAGTCAATTAATGGCCCTAACACACAGGGAGAAAGCTCCCTGCATGTCTGGGTCATTGGTTGTTTACAAATTACTGCTGAGGAAAGCAGGGAAGGACAATTACAGCACAGCACCTGCTCAACTTTTCACTGTCCCTAATGTGATGCTTCTGGTGCAGCGGCTCTACTGTAGGCTTAACAGATCCTGCTAGGCAGATCTGAATTGGGTGGGCGATCCTCTGCCAGGGAAAGGATAGCCCTAAATATGGCCCCTAGTCTTTCAAGCCATTCAGTGCTTTTGCATATTGTACGCTTTCACACATTGTGTTGGGCCACAAAATGTACAAACAGAAAAAGAAACAAATCAGTTATCCTGTGTTTTATACTGGGGACCAGTGCTTACCTGTGAATCTGAAAGGTAGGAACTTCTTATTCAGACATGTGAATTGTGGGATGTTTTTTATTTCAGGGAAGGGGATCAGCTGGAGAAGGGTCAGTGATGAACAAGACATATACTTGTTCTAAACAATGTTTTCTGTTTTGATGTAAGCAGATGTTTCAATAATTTTTATGGACCTTTTTATCCAAACCAAGGAGACTTAGTAAAAAGAACCTGTTTCATAAGGATTTGAAATCAGTATTGAGCTCACTTCTATGTCTAACTAAATAGTGTCAGTTTGTTTAGTTCAGAGAGTTGTGGCTGTCTACTCTTTTCAATGTAATTGCAAGTTTCCTTGGGCATTGAAAAGTGTGTTGCTATGGAAATACGTTTACTGAAGATTTACATTCGTAGTAGAGCATAACACTCCAGGCTTTGTGGCTGTAGCCTTTGTAAACACCTCTTGCAACCCTCAATTCAACAATGATAGGAAGTTACTGGTATTCAACTATAGTACATTTTTGTGGATCGTATAATACTTTTTTGTTACAGTTATATGTAGGGCAATATGGCTTGAGGGACTAGAGCGCTTTACAAGAGAGCCACATTACATTGCATATTTTTCTAAAGTCATTTTGAAATGTTTAGTTTGAATATCGCTTGAATAGAAGAACACTTTTTATTGTACATTCTTCATTTATCTTATGTTTCAGAATTGAACAGGTTTTCCAGAGTGTTTTAACTCTGTGGCACGAATCTCACATAAACATGAAGAGTGTGGTGACCTTCCATTACCTGATGAATGAAATTGAAGCAATTCGGGCTAGCAATGTATCTTCGGTATGTGCAGTTTTAAGATAAGGTTTATTTCAAATAAGTACAATAGGGCATGAAAGAAGGAGAGAGAAAAAGTGTGAGAGAGAGAGCAGAATGTCATCCACGAAGGAAACATACTTCAGGAGTGTCTACAGTTTAAAAGCTTTAAGATATCCATTATTGTGTGATAAGCTTACGTTCAAATTAGATGCTTGGGCAAAAAAAACATAAATGCTTACAGCACCTTTTTAAAAACATGTGTTCTGTTCT
Organism: Pleurodeles waltl; assembly: GCF_031143425.1. NCBI lineage: Eukaryota > Metazoa > Chordata > Amphibia > Caudata > Salamandridae > Pleurodeles > Pleurodeles waltl. Next base: position 1,487,824,714 of record NC_090444.1, read on the forward strand.
GATTTGAAAAATGGTCCTAGATTCATAGGTGCTACATACTGCCATTTATTCTGTTACCCTAACTGCATATTTATTGATGAGCTAGAATATAATCATGTTTACATTTTAGAGATTGTATCTGTTGTATTGTATTTGTTAACAACAACCACAAACCCATGAGAATGCGTTGCCTTAATCATTTCCCAAAGTCACCACAAACCCCGCCCATAGGTTTGAAATTGTATCTGTCTTGTTCAGAGATTTTGGTGTTCAGATAAAAATGTTGCTAGTTACTTTGTAGTGGACAACATCTAGATTAAAGCATGTCTAAGACCCATTATTCATTATGTATTGGTAGCTACTAGGACAATGGTTTATGCAGAGGTATATGCATAAGATTTCCTGTATTTAATGAAACTCACTCTAACAAAATGGGATCACAGAGAGAGACTTGTGTAATAGTAGGTTGGCCTGTGCAGCACTGACTAATTTTTGTTTGTCCTCTGTTACACTCAGTGCTGATCTTAACCACTTTCTGTATTAACACCTTATATATTCCAATAATAATTTGCTCAAATTCCAGATATTCTAGCACTTCCACTAGTATCTCTAGTTATGTTTGGCCCATCACATTCATGTACTTGTTATATCCACTCATATTCTGATTACTTATTGTGCCCTGCACACTGCAGCTTCAGTAATTTAAATAGATCAGTGTAGTTGTTTTAACGTATATCCAATGACAAATTACCTGTACATTTATAATGTCAACTGAGGGGAGATAATCAAGGTAAAAGAATACAGAAGAGTTATGAAACCTTCCAAAATGCTCGTAGAATTTAAAAGAATATAGAAGAGTTATGAAATCTTCTAAAATGCTTTAACAAGGATCTGTGATTGAGTAAGTCATTCTTAGTAACTGTCACTCAAGGCCGAGTCTCCTAGTATCACGCCTGATGTTTAGATGGAGCACTAGAAACATATTGATAAAAAATGCATATGGATGAATATTTATCATTTACTTTTATCAGAGCTTTGTATCATCACACAACACATTTCCAGGATATAGTACCCTCTACAGTATTTATTAAGGATATTCCAGTTCACCACACAGTTCTGTGATATTTCAGAGGAATTACATCAAATGCATAACTATTCACACAAGTCACTGAACCACAAGGTGACTTATAATTTGCTTTTTATTTTATGTATGTTACACAGTACTCTTTACTTATATTAACTGGCAGCCTAAAGATCATTTTCCTCTGTTCACTACTTCTCTAATGCAAGAAGTAGGTGTGTGCAAACCTTCTGAATCTGTTACAATCCAAAATATAACCTTACCATTGTGGGAAATAAATATTTAGGTCATTTAATGTATGCTGCCTTGAAAGTCTGTTCTAAAGTTTATTCTAATAAGTTGTTTTTGCTCTCATGCCATCATCGGCAGCAATAAATAGATAACCAGATTCTATTTTGGTACAGGTATTGCAGGGAACCACTGATAATTATGCTATGGTGGGTTTGCTGCATGCATTGCGCTGCTGTAACACACTTATAATAATTTATGGTAATATAGTAATGATGCAGTTTTGCCAATATAAGTAACAGTGTCACAGCTAAACTGTAGTATGGAAATAGTATGCTGTTTTAATTTGGGCATTGTAAGCCTCTTATTTAATATTTAATCACTGTTAGTTTATAAAGCATTTAATCCAGGAGATCATACTTCTACTGACATAATGACCTTTAAGGAAGAAGACTTGAGTTTATGCTCTCCTTTAAGGTCATGCTTAATACCCACATCCCATCAATGAACCCTGCAGTGGCTGAAGACTAGCAGTGTAACCGTCTGGCTTTGGAGCACACTAAACCCAGCCTCTGAGTGTCATCCTCCACAGGAGAAGATATGTATGCCTTGATGCTCCTTAAGGCCTAGAGCTCCATTGGGACATAACTCAGTAAAATTCCCCAAATATACATTGACTGGAGGGAAAGCCTGCAAAAGCTTCACACATTCTTCAGTAGCTTTCAAATTCAAGGTTGCCAAGAAGCGTATACATCTCCACTTACCAAGTTCATTCACATGTCAGAATTGTAGACTGTCTGACATTGGACTACATTCTTTTAGAAAAGTGTAAAGTATGAAGACTTGTTTAATATATATCAGATTGTATGCACCCTTTGTTATAGCCCTTCATCTTTGCTTTCAACCCTTTACACACAGTGTTGTAGTGTTGTTTTTAACAATCTAATGACATTATTTTTTAGATAAAGACAACACTGCCAGGTGAACACCAGCAAGTTCTAAGCAGCCTACGGTCTCGTTTTGAAGATTTTGCAGAGGATAGCCAGGAGTCTAAGATTTTTACTGTGTCAGATATAGGACAGCTGGAAAGAGAGGTGAATGTCTGCCGACAGTATTATGAGGAGCTTCTGAAATCTGCAGAAAGAGGTATGAATTCCAAACAACATCTGAAGAATACCAGAACTGGATCAAATGATAAGCAAACATTGTACTTTCCCATCAAGGTGACAGGTCCAAATGCAGAAACACCTCTTTATAATGAAAAGTGCCTTTCTACTAGGTCTCATCTCAACCTTACTTCATCAGTGCAGTACCTGTACGGATCTCCAAATAGACTGTTGTGCAAAGATCTGTTGTACCATCTATTGTGTTTGCAATAACACCCTCCTATACTTTGTTTCACAAAGATTTTAAAGTCTTGTCCAGAAGTCTTGTACAGTGAGAAGACTAGTGGTTCATTTGAATGTAGATGAGTGGACAGAAAGAAAAAAACTTATTCTTTAATTCTGATTTCATTCACCTTTATTTTTCCCCAGTGGCAACAGATTGTGTGACACTGAACCTTCAGATTTGTGGTTCTGCTCCACAGATATGCCAAACAATTCCAGCTCTTCTAGAAGTAAATACTGAAAGGAAAGACTAAGACTAAAATAATATTTATAGCATTCGTAAACTTAAATTGGTAATCCAGTTTCAACAACTGAAGATAACCATAGAATATCATTCATTTAACTCTGTCTAGCTTCTCTCGCAATGCCTTTAGAAAGCAGGACCAGTAGTTTGTAATGTTTAACAAGACAATCTACAATACCAATAATGCGTTTGTTTGCCTCAACAGAGGAGCAGGAAGAGTCCATTTACAACCTGTATATCTCTGAGGTCAGAAACATCAGGCTGCGTTTGGAAACATGTGAGGAGCGTTTGATCAGGCAGATCAGAACTCCACTTGAAAGAGATGATTTGCATGAAAGTGTGTTCAAAATCTCAGAACAAGAGGTGGGTTACAGGAAAGTAAATGTAATGCCACAAAAATGAATGTGTTCTTCATTCTTAATAGAAATGATGATGCTTTAATGAAATTCCAATTGTGGAAAAGATGTTTAAGCTTGTAGATCAGGAACTCTTTTTATTTCCAGTATGAATCAGCTGCTGTTTTATATTATATTCTCCAATTACTTTAAAAGGTTATAGTGGTTTACGTAATTTGAGATGTCAGATGCATATTGTGCTACATACAGATAATGACAATGTAATTGTTCTCATTGTATGTCCCTTTCTCTTCAGAGGTGGATTGCTATTTTCTTTCTGCAAAAGTCAACGCTGCGTAAGATGCTGTGTATCTCAGAATATCAATGTAGTCATAATTGTCTTCAAACAAAGCTTTATTTCTAGCTAGTAAACATTAATTTAACTTTCAGATATTTTTGTGGATGTTTACAAATAAAAATATTTATTCTCATGTAAAGGTCCTATCCATTTCTACAGGTAAACTTTCATAGTTATGCCACTTGCCAAGATCTATGTGTAGCATTTGAACACAAACAAGCATAGCAACCAACAAAAATCTACAAGTAATGAAGGAGGATGCTTAGATCTTCCATGTTATCCTGACTTATCCTTTAGTATGTCACTCACATGCCTCTTGAGCTCCATCTTAGAGAGATACATGCATAAAATGTTTCCTCTCAAAATCCATCACCTATTATTTTATTTTGAAATAAGTACCAGCACCAGCCTCTACACATCCTATTTAGTTTCCCGTGTGTACTTATTAACCCTACATGAAATATTATTCATTAGTCATGCCATGAGATGCTACTCTGCAGTAATAACCACACAAACCCAGGCAATTGTCCTCATCAAACAATTGTTCCACAATCAAATGCTAACTCTCCATCATAGAGTAGTACTTAAATCAGTTAGCAACTAGACTATGAGCCAGTTGTTCACTCCATAACCCAGTCATTTTAAAATCAGCCAGTAATTCTGCAATCAGCCAGTCTAGACCCCCAATATAGTCTCCATAACATCAAATAATCTTTCATTGCCCAGTTGACCCAGCCAGGCAGACTTCACTCCATTAGCCAGTAATCTATAGCTATTTATTACTAGCCCCTCCATCACCCAATTTCTGTGGTTTTTGTATTCACTGAAAAAACTATAGGTTATAGTAATGTTATAGTTAGGTTAATTTATCAGTGACAACATTAACGTTTTGAACCTTTAGTAGAGCTAACTATAATATGCTGCACATCCATGCAATGCTTATGACCTCACATATGACATCACTGATAACTTGTTTTATGCCACCATTTATAGCACTGATGAAATCTCAATTGACACCACTGATGACATCATCCAAGTTTCTTTTCTACACATTGTTCTATAAACAGGTACACCATTAGAGGTATGAAAGTAGGTGCAAAATAGCTCAGAATAATAGGAAGCACATTACTGCTATCAAACATACAACCCCCATAGGTAAAGCAAACTTGTGTTATTTGCGATGTTGACCCTGTACCATACATGCCATGGGAAGCTGAGTTCATGTTGACTATGAACCACAGATAATAGGGTGACTTTTCCTGCACAGAGTGTTCCATCTGTATACAACTGTTCAGGGAAAACCAAGTTCCTCCAGATACTCAAGCCCTGTATCAAACCCTTGACAGTCACTGCACCTATATTAAGAAATGAAGTGGAAATGAGTAGAAAAGTGGGTACTGTTAAAAGTGTTTACCCTCTCCACACTGTTTGGAGACAGTGAAACTCTCATGAGAAATACACAACGGAGTATTAATAAGTATCTACAAAGCACAGTGTATACTTTATACAAAACATGTCCGAAGAGCGACTATTCACTTACAATAACCATGGTCTAAAGCTGCTAAAGGCCATACTACCTGCACTCTTCCTACCGTGGTGAAAACCTTACAGATAGTCCATCTTCTGAAGCAAACCAAGCATATGTACATAGGTTAGTACCCAGTACACACAGTCTTCTGTATAAAGTAGAAATTGTCATGCTGAGACGTTTCTGTCTAATAATTCAAGGCTGCTTATATACTGTCACCTGCACACAGAGTTACTCTTCAATACAAAGATTTATAACATGTTCAATACCACTACAGACCTATGGTGCATTAGGAACACATGTGTTTTGTAAACACTTACACCGATTAGCTGGACACAGGGTGTACAAGGTTAAGTAGAATACTAATATGGTAGGCACCGGCCACTATGTGAACTATAAAGCAAAATAATACACATTGGATGGTGTCATCAGTGATATCGATTATGTCATAGAACATGTCTTGAGTGATATCATATGTGAGGTCATAAGCAGTGCATGGTGGGGGCACAAGTTATAGTTAGCACTGCTAACTATGTCTGGTGAATTTCTGTGTCTTTTTTAATTTCAGAACTTTAATGGTGTCACTGACAATTTCACCTAGCAATAATGTAACTTTAACCTTTGTTTTTGTTTCAGTGAATTTCTAGTTTTTTTTGTAAAGCAACATTTTAATACTATACATAAAGCCCACCCCCACTGCGCATGGTGTGGCCAGACCCAGTGGCAACCCCCCCACAGACAGCCAACCCCACCCATGCTTGTTGCCAGGCCCTGCGTCCAACTCCCTGCATGCAGCCATCCAGAGGCAGCCCACCCCATACTGCACACAGCCTTTTGTCATGTGTGACATGGAGTTAGCCACAGGGCCTGTTTTGCAGCCAGGCCCTACATCCAAATCCCCGCAGGCAGCTACACCTACGCTGTGCACAGGCTTTGGCTGTGCGCAGCAGGGGTTGCCCAATGCTTGGCCTGCCGCCATACCAAACTACCAGCAGTATTCAGACACCAGAACATGCACAACCTTTGATGTGTGCAGCGTAGTGTTGGCCTTTGGACCTGTGGAACCTCATCCCCTTTGGCCAAAACATCTACATTACGAGGAGGGGGCATGTAGCCCCTCCTTTCCGACCCTTAATTGACCCAGGAGATTTCATCCCCCTGGGCAATTTTCATTAAAAAAGGAAGGGGGTTATATGCTCCTCAAAGTTTAAGAGGCCCAGGGGACCCCATTCTTGGGGCCAAATACAATCAAACAGGGGAGGAGTGTGTGCAGCCCCCCTTTCCTGAGCCTTATTGGGGCTTGGGTACTGCATTCCCCAGGGCAAAATGCAAAAAAAAGGGAGGGGGCCTTTATAAGGCGCAGCCCCCTGCCCTTTGTTAATTCATTGGGTACCAAGGGATGGGGTCCCAGTGCCGAAAATGGCTCAAGGAGGGTGGCCATGCACCCCTTCCCTTAAATAATATACCTAGCCTGATGGATGGAATCTCCGGGCCCGAAAGTGGCTCAGGGAGAGGTGCTCTACTCATGCCCCCGCCCCATATACTTTTTAAAAATATTGCCCGCCACCCAACTGGAGTGTCGCAGGATCATGAAAAAAATGCCAATTATTTTTTTATTTTGGATATATATATATATATATATATATATATATATATATATATATATATATATATATATATATATATATATATATATATATATATATAGTTACTTTAGGACAAGGGACTAAGGGCCATATGTACGAACACTTTTTCCCATAGACACAGAATGGGTAAAAACCTTTGCTACATCTGGCCCTAAGTCCCCGAGTCCTGTAATGGCTGCCAGCAACATTTTGCTCATGTTGCTGGCAGCCAATCAGGGCGCTTGCTCCCATGGGAGTCTTACTCCCATGAGAGCAAATTGGCCCGAGGGACGAAAAGCTCGCTGAGCCAACCAGACTGCTCCATTTTTAAATTGACACTCCCTCAAGACTCTTGTGGGAGATCCTCTGACCCACAGTTTGGTACCTTAATTTTTCTAAAACTACTGAACAGATTTACACCAAATCACAAAAAGCACAATCCATGGACAAAGATATATCTTCCTTCCAAATTTGGTGCACATCCATTCAGCTGTTTTTTTTGGTAATGCTCTCTAAATAAGTCTATGGAAAATGCATGGGGATTTTGCATTTTGAGTCCTCCTTTTTTCTCGGCCCCAGCTTGATGAATCACCTCAAAACTTTCCATGCACAAACTCAACACACAAGAGTACATTTTTGGACAGTTTTGTGGACATTCGTCATACGGTGCCAAAGTTACAAGCAAAACAGAAAAGGCATCTCCTATGGAAACTCTGACCTAACTGTAACTACCCATTGGCGACCCTAGTGAATTTCTACAGATTTTTTAACGTTAAGTAATTTTAATTACTTTACATTAATCCAACCACCACCTGCGGCCAGGCCCTGCGGCTAACCCCCCTACGAGCACCAAATCCCATGCCACACATAGCCTTTGCCAAACACAAAAAAAAGAAAATGGAGCTGGGTACAAATGCCCTAAAACCCTTGCCTTGGTTCTGGCGTTCCCTGGAACCCTGCCAGGGCTAAAACGTTTTTTAAAAATAATTTTCGGCAAAATCTGCGGCTGGAGCCACGGATTTTGCAGAATGTTTTTCATTTAAAAAAAATCACGGTCTCCTTTGCTTAATTTAGCCCCTGGGTGGGCCAGGTCCTGGGGGCATGCCCAATATAATAAATAAGGAGGGGGTTGCATGAGACACCCTCCTATGGCTTTTCAAAGCCCTGGGACCTAACACCTCCTTGGGGGCTACATTTATTAAAACAATATATGGGGGGGGGTCGCAAAGACCTGCCCGGGCCCTGGGGACCACCACCTCCCTGGGGTCAAATTTTTGTTTTAAAGTGTGAGGGGGGCCACGTAGCCCCCTTCCTAGGCCGATTTCGGTCCAGGGACTCTATCACCTGCGGTCCAGCCACATCCATCTGGGTGCCTAGGGCACACAGTGTATTCAAGGCCCCCGCGGTCCCAGGCAGCTCCCCACTTCCTGTGAGACCCCGCTTTGCTCCTGGATACAGGGAGCTGCCAAATAGGCAGCTCTGTGTGTCCGGGGGCAATACCTTCATCTCTTTCCCTGCCCGCATGTCTGTCAGAAAAAGAGATGAAATCTCCGCTTCCAGCAAGTGGGAAAATTTTTACAGCTGCGGCTTGCTGGAAGTGGAGTATTTTTTGCTTTTGCTTGGCAGGAGCAGTTACAGCACCACCCAAGCAAAAGCAAACAGCTATCTCTTGAGGGTGGGCACCTCGGAGGTAGCAGGAGCCAGCCCTTGGTGGGGGGCAGTCTCCAGGGCCATATATTGCTCTGGGGGGGGGTGCTGCGCGTGCCCCCCCCATGTTTTTAAAAATCTAACTGGACCCAGCAAGGTGGTGGTCCTTGGGGTCGGGGAGTCTGCGCAGCCCCCCTCTTTAAATTTAATTGTAGCCACGGGGAGGTGGCAGTACCCGGGGCCCCGAGGAGGTCCACATGGCCCACCCAATAATTTTTTTATATAGTCCTGGGAGGGGATGGTCTTCAGAGGCCAGGGGGGTTATCACAGCCCCAATATACTTATTAAATATAGTCCTGGGGAGGTGGTAAGCCCCAGGGCCCAGGGGTGGGTCTGCACAGCCACCCTTAACTACTACTATTATGAAGGCCGGGGGAGGTGGTAGCACCCCTATATATTTTTTAAAGGTAGCCTCAGGAGGTGGTGGTCCCCGGTGCTTTTAAAAGACTTGGAAGGGGCAGTCTTGTGCACCCCCTTCCTTATTTATTACAGTGCACATACCCCTGGAACCTGGCCCACTGGAGGCCAAATTAATAAGAAATAAGAAGTGTGGGAGACCATGCTTTTAAAAAAAAACAAAAATCAGCACAATCTGCGTATCCACCTGTGGATTTTTCAGAACATTAAAAAAAAAACTTTTTAGCTTTGGCAGGGCTCCAGGGGGGCCCTAGGACCCTTGTGTTAGGGTATTCCCACCCTGCTCCTTTTCTTTTTCTTTGGCTTTTTTGGGTGGAGACTGAATCCCAAAATGGCTGCCAACACTTCCTGGTTGAAGTGTTGGCAGCCAAATCAGCACGGGGGCTTATGGATCAGTGGAAGATCTGCATCCCCAGATATCTATATTCTTTTACCTCTAATAACTCCAAAGCTACTGAACGGATTTACACCAAATCACAAAAAGCATGATCTGTGCACCAAGATCTAGCTTCCTGTCAGAATTGGTGTAATTCTGTTCCTCTGCTCAGGCTGTAGTGGGAATAAACATAGTAAACAGACTTTTTTTGACGCCCCCTTTCTCAGCCCCTGCTTTACAGATTGTTGTAAAACTTTCCATGCGCAACACTCTAGGGCACTTTTAAATTTTTTTTAGTAAAGAATCGTCAAACGGTGCCACAGATATTGACAAGTAAAAAAACGCTTTTCCAATAAAAAGTAGGTCCTAACTATAACTACCTAGTGATAACTGCCAGTAGGATATGTATATATATATATATATATATATATATATTATATAGATGTAGATATATAGATAGACAAACACACAAAAACACAAGGTTATGGTTACAGTGAAAGTTATGGTTGGCACTGGTTATAACACCTTAACATATGTTTAAAATTATTAAAAATTCAATTAAAACACAGTTCTGCTATGGTTACAGTGTGAAACCTAAAAACACTGAAATTCTGAAATTATGGTTAGTTCCACCAACTATAATTCACACAGCAGCCATACAAACAACAACTCACATACCAGTTGTAATGATTACAAACACCTCAAAATAAAAGCAATAAGTAATTTAACAGAAAAGAAGAACATCAATAGATAGCAACACATATGCGAAAATTCATTGTTGTCTTCTTGGTGTTGTTTTATATATGTGTGTGTGCGTATGTGTGTTCACAACACACTGGCATATGATAGACATTTTGTACATGTTTTTTCTGTCATATTTTCCATTTTTGTTTTGCTAATAACTTTGCTGCTGTTTGATGGATCTGCAAAAAAAGCTTATTCCGTTTAGTTTTAGCATGCCAAGATTCATGCAGCTTTCTCAAGGGAGGGTGAAAGTAAAGAGTCTATAGAGAAGCAGTGTTTGCCATTTTAACTCCTATAGGAGATCCACCATAGAAAAAAAGACAGAACAGACATTCTGGACAATGGAAGAATTCTGAAAATATATTACTAAACAATGAGAGGAGTAGGTAATATTTTCTTAATTCGATTTGGAGTATAAAACATCTTTTCTGAATGAGGAATAGTGCCCTTAAATTGAGAACAAAATAGGCGAAGAGGACATAGGTGTAGTCAGAGTGCTTTTAATCTGATTCCTGAATCATACAAGTCCTTTTCAATTCTCACAAGCAGAATCAAAACCTTCTGACTACCACACATCTTGCATTGGAACAATAAAGAATGCAATAAATCACTTAAACAATCCCAGCGATAAAAATAAATAACAAAAGAGCAACATTCAGATTCAGAAAAATGTGAAAAGATACCAAGAACTGTTGATTCTGTATTCTCATAATTTATTAGAGGTATTACATGGAGACCTCATAGAACGTCTGCAGCTGATCATTCAGTCTGATCAGCCTCTTATGTGAAGGTTTCCATCTTCCAATTTAAAAAAGTAGAGTGTGACGTGAATTTCCATTTTTGTGGGAAGCCCAGATTTTCATAGCTGCCCATGAAGAGGAAGGACATCTTCCGTTGTGATTACTGAGTCCTTGTATCTCAGACATGTCATCAGGTAGTACCAGGAAGCTTTGAGTATTATGTTCAATTGACTGCAATAGTCCCATACAGTCCCAAGTAGACTCATATATTTTTCCATTATGTTTTTAGTGTAATGCATCACAATACTATATGGGTAATGTCACAGGTTGTTCCTCTCAAACAAAGAGTGTCAGGCAATCCATGCTTTCTATAATTTAAGTGGATACCAGTGCAAGCCCTGAATTAGCTTAAAGAGACTATAACTTTAAGCAATCCTCATATAGATCTCAATCACGAAGTCAAAGTAGGTTGGATCAATCATCTTCTGAGTATTGAATTAATCATTTATCTTTTTACATGAGACATAATTCTTTTTCAGTTGCGTTCAACTGGCAGTCTTGAATTATGGTGCTATAATGGCCGTATAACACTTCTTTGAATTTTCTACAGGTAGATGGGTAAGAGGAGATGTGAGCATGTAATTCACTACACTCTTAGATTCACGGGGCTCGATGTAATAGGAGTTCAAAATCACCATTAACAAGGATAACTTGCCTAATGAATATTAATTAGGCAGGTCACAGTTTGTGCCCTCCTGACACTGGCTATAAACATGGGGATTGTGACCTGCATGGGACAGTAAACCACGATCCCTGTGTTTGAATTCAAAAATAAGATAATGTTTTTGTTTTTAAAGCAGCCCACATTTTTTAAAGGAACTAATGCTGCTTGTAAAAATAAATTCCATTAGGGCCACATCAGGGAAGGAGCGAAGTGGTCACATGGACCGTGGCCTACTCCCTCTGAGTCGGCCAACATGCACCCAAAAAGGATAGGAGTTCCAATTGGACCCGTTCCCCTTTGCAAATCAGTTACCACCTCCTTTTAGTAGTTTACATCTGAGTCAATAGGGTCAGGCTTACCTTGGGTGAACAATGATGCTGCTTCCACTTTTGGTAAAAGAAGAGGGGCTGTTGAAACCATTTGCACACTACACCTAAGATGTGTGCAAAATGAAAGAGTGTTGCAGATCAGGCAACTTTGCTGCTGTATCCCTGCCTCCTAAGAGTCAAGCTGATGGTCGTGAGATGCAGTGTAAGATCTCCAACTACACCTCAGCATGAACATTTTATGTTCCTGTGGGCGATAATGGCGGTCAGAGTGGGTCCCTTTAAAATATAACGTGAAGGAGGTGCATTTGTTATGCATTTTAAGTGGAGATTCACTTTGTAAAGCAGACAGGCACATCTAAATGTGGGTTCTATATAGGGTAGTTGCAACAATGCCTACATATGTATTTGTTAAAGTCCTGTTCATAGAGAGCTACCAAGCAGAACTATCAGTAAGCCCTCATCCAAGTGCTAGGGCTGGGGGAGGACAACAGTACTTTTTTTGCTTCTCCTCACTCTGCTTCTTCAATCCAAAGCATGTTCCTGTTGTGATTAATCCTGGTGTATTTAAGGAGGTAATGTTCAAGGGTGCCCTGGCATGCCTGGCCCCAAAGTAATATGGGAATTATAGGGCAGAAGTACACGGAGCATGGGAATCAGGCCTCGTCTGCACTGGCCGGGCTGGTCCCAGTGGATGATAGGAATGTAGGCCAGAAATACTAGGGGTATAAGGTTTGTAGGCCTTGGCACATAGACACACTGTGTATTAGATATATATGGGCAGAGGCATGATTTGATTCGGACTATAAGAATTATCGTGAGGAGGAGAGATAACATGATGTCTATTTGAATGTCTGCAGTGTACTTTGTATAATCAGGAATCACATAGTCACGGTATAGGCTGATCCATATGTAAATACAACGTGACAGTGATGGCAAAAGAAAAGGGGAATAGAATTACTTGTTGAAGGACATGCTAGATATGTCATCATTAAGGCCTACTGTGTTGATTCACATTTTAAAAATCCAACGTTGTTCCTTTTTGAACAAAATGTGTCAGGTAGTTACAGGGTTCTTGTCTGCAGTGGGTTTCTCAATAATTGGCAATTTGATAGCATTTTCAGCAAAGCAGACAGCGAACATTGCAATAGTGCTGGCTAGGGGGACTCCTGCCAAGTGCATGGGCAGTGCCGTGAGTCCTCCTGAACCCGTCCTCCACCAGCATTTTTATGGCAGTGTTACCACCATGAAATCACTAATGGAGAACGAGATCGTAATCCCCAGGGCAGCACTGCCTTGGCAGATTAGGGCTACCGCAACCACTAGACCACAGGATCTCTGATCCTGGCGGTGCTAGTGGTCCGACCGCGGCACCACTGCCTTGGTCATAATGTGGCGTTCGGACCGCTGCATTGGTGGCAGTCCGACTGCCACTGTGTGTCTGGTGGACAAGTGACCGCCAGACTCACAATGACTCCCATAGTGTCTTGATCATGAGTGAGTAATCAAAATAAAAGACAGTCAATAAATACAGTGACAAACCCAAGACATAAACAAAAGACTGCTAATATTCTGTTAAATCAATGCCATCTTAGAATGGGTTTACATCCATTGTTTTGCACCAAACATCAGATAAGTGAAAAGTGTCATGATGCCATGGGTGAATCCAAAATACAGATTGGAACTATAATCCCAATATATTAGTTAATTACTTGAAAATAATTACCCTGTGCAGCCCATATTCATGTTGCCTCCACCATTACAGTCAGTACTTGCCATTCAGAATCAATTATAGGATAAATTCAAAAGCACAAAGTAAAAAAATAAGTAAATAAACTGGACATCCTCCCAGTGGGCCTTTCCCCAACACAATTATATATGTAAATGAATAGATCAACCATCCATGTGGACATAGGTTACTGATGACTATGTTAGTACTGTCACTCAAATTGTTTTTCAACAAGTTCTTTCACAATATGGGCAGAAATAATCAGTGAAGAAATCTACTTCAAAATGAGTAATCGAAACATATTTAAGCCTAGGCATAAGTAGCAACAACATATAACCAACCACAATAAATAAACATTCTAGCTTAAGCAGTCTCAGTCTGGAAACACCTCCATGGTGATCTCTGAATCCCCTGTGTGAAAAATAAAAGGTGAAAAACAATCCATTCAAAGGAGAAGCAGCAGAAAAATATAGGGCCAGTTCTTCAAATCAATACAACATGATTAGCCCAAATGTACGGCCAGTTTTTCATTCATATTAAGCAATATTAAGCACTATAGGGTGGAGTGTATTGAACCTAGTAATGTACTTGTATTTTAGCTTACGCAGTGTTATCAGCCTGTCACTACCTCAAATATTGGGGGGACCTGATCCAGTATAAAGAACTTTAGTAGTGAGATGTTGCTGGAATGCAAATACCTAAAATATCTGAGAAATGGATATTGCTTGTTTTGATTGTTGATGGCACACATATGTTCTAAAATTCGTTTTTTTGCCCTGTACAGTGGGGGTTGGCTGCAGGGCCTGGCCCGCAGTCTGGCCCTTTGGCCAAGCCCCTATAACCACCCATCCCGAGGGACCCTATCCCCAGGGGCCCAGCGTTAATATATGTATTTTGTTTTGGGGAGGTGGGCCACGTGGCCCCCTTCCCTGGAATGATCTTGGTCCGGGGGACCCTCCCCCAGGGCCCGGTATTCTAAAAAGGTTTTTTTGGAGGGGAGGGGACTGTGTGCAGTGGTGGAAGACTTTAGGACCTTGCCTTCAGCTAGGACCCCCATTGAAATGTTTGTGAGTTACCATCCTCCACTGCCTTCCGCTCTGCACGCCGGGAGGTAACCTTCACTCAACCTTTTGTGTGTGGCTACTTCCAGCTGCATATGGACTTCGGTCTTGAGGAGCCCTTTTTTCCTTTTTTAATAATTATTTTTAAGAGTCACAGTCTAATGTCAACATCACTATCATAGATGATATCATCAATGAAATCATTTGAACTATTATCAGTGATATAATTTACCATGTCATGAGGGATGACACTTGTAAGAAGTTCATAAAGGGGTATGAGTAATGGTTAGTTTACCTAACCATATCCAGCACATTTCTATGATTTTATGTTTTGTTTTAACAGAAACTGCATTTTAACTGTGTTTTTTTCAGTGAATTTATACACACACACACATACACACACATACTCTTTCATTTTCCCAGCTAGTTCCAGGAGCATTATATTTGCAATATTTGTAAGTGAGCCATGGACATGGAGGAACAGTATTCAAATACGAAGTTACAATAGACCTCACCTCTATTTGTGGAGTTCCACAGCAGTTTCTTGTATTTATCCATGAAGGTTATCATCAGTAGGAAATGTTGTCAAATTCATATTGGAAAAATACGTTCCTCGGACGAACAATGGCAAAACAGTTTTGTAGGAGTCAGCCAGAAGAATGCAAAATAAATAACTTATTTGCGTTTCAGAAACTGAAGAAAGAGCTGGATCGCCTTAAAGATGACCTAGGGGTGACTACTGATAAGTGCGAGGAGTTCTTTAATCAAGCTGCTGCTTCACTTTCCGTCCCCACTCTGCGTTCAGAGCTAAGTGCAGTCATTCAGAATATGAATCATATCTACTCCTTGTCTTCTATCTATTTAGAAAAGTAAGTTGCACACTGCATTACTGTGGTGTTAATACATCTATGGTTTTACCAAATCTGTACTCATTTGGCGAAGTGTTTGCATTATAAATGTTTCTTCCAAGCTTGAGAGAACAATACAACTTCACATACTATGCAGCAAATATTTGTTTGCTTTCCATTGCCTTTCTAGGGGAAAATTAGATTAAAAAGCATATCAATAGAAACAGCTCTATAGTTTTTTGGTGATTGTGGGGTGCTTAAAAAAGCTAAATGATTTGGGTAAAGGCCCAGTTTCAGTCAGTGCAACTAGAAAATAAGTAATCCTGAGTGAACAAAGAGTACATGGCAGTCACATCACCAGGTTGTCCTCATTGTGGGCTCCACACCAGGACAGAACCATTGGGAATATCGACCAGGAAGATGTACAGTGACAGAACTGAAAAACACATCAAAGGGGGCATGGCACTGCACTTACAAGTTGGTATGGTCCTACTTAATAAGATATTGACTCTGTTATTCGTTTGTACAGTAACCATACGCCTTTTGCAGACTTTTATTTAGCTGCTGCCATGTTCCTTTAAAGATAGATTTCAATGACTATTACTCCTTGTGAAGTAGTCTCATGGATCTCACTTTGCAATATAATTTAGGGTCTCTATCAGATTCTTCCCTGGCGTTTCTCTGAGCTTACTATGTGCTCTACCTTAAAGTGGTGCAGTAATACTACACCGAGAATTACTGACACTGCAGATTTTGGTAGTGACTTGGAATAGTATTACCTCATCATTATCGGTTAGATCCCTTAGAATGAGGAACGACCGTGGGAATAGGCATTGACAGACTGATTTCCAAATGTTTTTCACTCATTTTAAGCCTGTTCCCTGACAAAGTCCATTTACTTTCACAGATGAAATGCAAAACACATAATCCTGATTCAGGAAGAAACGCCACTTTTTGCCTCTATTAGGATTTTTTGTAAACTCCAAGTGAGAGATTAACTAGTGATTGTTTCCTTGTATCGCACCATAATACACATGGCCATGACATTACATAATCCGTTATTAACCATGCTGTCACGCATTGTGTTTACCTAAGAAAGAATCGAGCTGTGTTTAGGCATTTTTAATTCCAGGAATAATTAACTTTGTTTCAGGTTAAAGACTATAAATCTCGTTCTACAAAACACCCAGGGTGCAGAATCTCTTGTAAAACTTTATGAAACAAAGTTGTGTGAAGAAGATGCAGCTACATCTGACAGAAAAGCTATCGAGAGCCTAGTAGCTACACTGAAGGTACGAATTACCAGTATTAAGTCTGCTGTTACACAAAAATGAATGCCACTGATGTGAAATTGCTGTGCATATAAATGGTATCGTTTTTTTTGGTTTTGCTTTTCTTACTTGTTCATTGTCAGGATTTATGCACAATTATACAAAAGCTTTGAAAAAAAAGCATCAACTTTGGTTGGATGTTCACCTGTGTTTTGCCTTCACATAAGTAACTCTGACTTCTTTACTTATCTATTTTATTATGTTTTTTGTATAGAGCTACACTAAACTGAGGGCATCTGAGCTGTAAAAATATTGGACCCTAAGGCACCATTATGCATTAAGAGAGTTTTAATTGTCTTTCTGACCTCTTATTGGAATGCATCCCTCAGATAACATGCTTAACGTGAGAATGTTCTCTCTCTAGCCGTAGCTCTTTTCACTCCTGAAATAACTGGCAACATGTTCTAGAAACTTTGTTTTCCATCAGTCTTTTTGCCCTAAGATGAGCGGGAAGTATACTTAGAGAAGCACAATCCAACAGAAACAGCAGTACTGACCTTCCATCTACTCTTGGTTTTCGAACATAAACCTGCACAATGGACAGCAGTCTACCCTTCAAGCACAACATCACCAAGAAATCCTCTCCAAAAAGAGTGCAATGTATACTCACCAAAATCTGCCCTTTGAGCCTCTGACCAAGACCTGAGTACATCATTCCTCCCATATTTTTTAGTGTAGCTCCAAAAATATTTTTTCTAGAATTGCTGTAAATGGTATTGATTGAAGGGGGTTCCTCTACCCTAATCTTTGGGTGTAATCATTACATAACCCCTGCCACTGAACCTTTGACGGTGGACAAAGAGAAATGAGGAGGAATCATCTACATAAGCAATACATCATTAAAATCATAAGTTCAGTCAATAAAAAGATTTAGTGTGACTTAAAGGGTTTTATTTTCTGAATCTTTCAGTTTTAGATCTATTTATTTATTCGGCATTCGTTTTTAGATTCAGCATCAAAAGTTATTGTAATCCATCAATTGATATTTGATTATGAAACAAAATAATATATTGGTAAAAATCGCAGCGAATATAGTAATGATACAAAACACTTGTTCCATTATGGACAACTCCCTATTCTAAATAAGGTAATATAAAGAGAAAAGGTGTCAGTCCAGAAACCCAATTAAGAGTTCTTTTTGAGAGAGAGATCAATGCACACGCATAAAGCTTTTTGCGCAGTAAGCTGGAAAGTATTCTCAGCCTAAAACCAGCAGACCATGTAGGGATAATCTAAGGATTAATGCCTATCATGAAGAAAGGCAGCAGAACCTCATAATATGAGTCTCCAGTGAAAGGGACGGGAAGGTAAAGGAAGTCGTGAATCTGCCTCGCCTACTCTATGAACACTCACTATTATAAACACACAAATTCAGTATTGCAACATTACTTTCTTTCATCTTCTTCATCTGCAAATAGAATACCAGCAACTCCTGGAAACAGGTTCACTCCCCAAGCTCTCACCTGAGTGTAATAGACTCAAACACATTAGCCCTAGGTATGAATACAATGTTATTTATGAGCAGTCCAAATCTTGTCCCCTTATATCATTCTCCCTGCCGTTGTCGTCTTTCTATGAAAACCCCAGTATCAGTCATCTAATATAAAACAAATATATTCACTAACAGTAAACTTCTGACGTTGCCACATATGCAGCAAAGAAAAATATCTTGCACCACTATTGAGTGTGAAAACAAGCCATTCAATGTTAATAGCCTATCTTTCCCATTAACATGGAATCTGCATTTAAGGTAATATTTAGTTCAGCATTTTATTCATGTGCTTTGTGCTTAAGTATGGTTACCTACAACATTTTGTCACTTTTGCATGTATTATTTCACATGTGAACATGTACGCATTACTAATATAAGGGTCTTTAATAGCAGGTATAATTTGCTGCATCAGCACTAAGCAGTTAGGAGTTTTAGGTGGGAACATATAGAGAAAGTGTTGGATTTGATGCATGGTGGATGTTCATCATAGGCATGACACTACAGACAATTACGTTTCATACATAAATCGTTATTGGAGATTCTCACCCCTCAGCAGCTGAGGTAATACCCTCCTCCCAAAGCCCTTAACACCTTTGACGGCCTGCAATGTCACTAAAATGTTGTGTGGGTAAACCACATGTACCTAGAAGAAAAGTAGGTCATCTCTCTTCATCAAGGCAACACGAGCCAATGCTGACTCATATTTGACCTTCAAAAAATGCAAAAAATGACAAACCCTGAACAAACCCAGAATGAACAGACACCCATCACAGCTGTGGCTGGGGAGTTGGTAAATTGCTGATGAGCTTCTGGTTCTGCTTATAAACTGTTTACTTTTCTGGCATACCTGCACCCAGGTCACAGTAACTGCAGGCTATGAGGCAGAATGTGATGGTCCATAGGTAACAGTCACCATATGTGTGCGGTATGGGTTTCACATGAACCATATACTGCAGTCACTTCTTGTGCTGTGCACTGGACACATTAGGGCCAGGAAGATGTATATATGTTGTCTTGTTATTATCTGTCTCCTGGCATGACCGGAACATGTCAACTATACTAGGCAGAAACATGTGTGTGTGGGAAAGACCAAACAGCGCAGCATCACAGCACACTACCACGTGCAGTGGAAACAAGAGAAACATATTATGTAAAAGCAGCTTACAGCAAACCAGTTCAAAGTCTAATATACTTTTACAAACAGATGAGGACTCTGCATGACAGCCGAAACCATCTGTAACATTATCTGATTTCAGTGAAAACTTTTCCTATCTTCCAAGAGGTCCACAGAGCATTTCTTAAATCAGACCCTAAGTACCTACAGGAAAAAGGTATCAGACATGCACTCGGTGGTAAACTACGTTCCTGTCGCTAAGATCTCTCCCTCTCTCCACTTCTACTTGTAATACAGGTTTCTTAGTCCAAAACCCATCACTCATGAGAACGCTCAAATCACACTTTACCTCTGGCGCTGCACCACTCAGTGTCCTGCTCACGGCTGCATTCTGAAAGCAGCATCCGGATAGTGGCTGTTATTATTGTAATGCCATTTTTAAAAGAGAAACCATGCAGACGTGCAAGCATAAATCTTTCTGGTTGTGTTCTTTTCAGGCCACGTAGGTCTCTTTCAAGACAGCTGGCTGAGCAAAAGACCGCATTTTCTTTGATAAAGGAACCACAAATGGTTGTATGTCGAAATATTGTAAACAAAAATATAATCTGACTGGATTTACACCTCCTGTATATTGTTTACAACAATATTGCCCCTTTGGGTGTACATTTTTGTTTAACTTCAATGGGGTGATATTTATTTAAACAATATTTAGGACACATCATTTCTGTTAGTATTTCAGTTATGATTTTTTGGCACAACCACACATATGTGATTGCCTAATGAAATACCACTTTGCAAATTTGCATTTTTTTGTATTTTTAACTGTACAGTTCATATGAATAACATGTTAGACACTCAGCCATTAATACTTCTACTGCTGCTACTAATACTATTACTACTTCTATGACTACCACAGTGACTACTACTACTTCTAATAATGTAGTTTATTAATTAATTACTATATGTTTGGATCACAAAAAACCCAGTTGGAAATAAGCAAATTGATGCAGTGACGTGAGCTTTTTATACACTAAGGTAGCCCTGATGTTTTTTAGGTCGGTGCTAGTCAATACTTTTCAATTTTAATAATATCACATATATATGGAATAAGGTACCCCCTGTTGCACATTATAAGGATATTGTAAGTCACAGATGAGTTCCTTTATATGGCTAGGGAACTCCGAGGTGACTTACAGTATTCTGATAATGTATGTCAGGGGGCCCTTTATTCCTTATAGTATATGGTCACACCATCACCTTTCATACAAACAACTTAAGTCCTTGGTGTGCAGCTCTTTCATATTAAGAGTGAGCATGTTTGCAAACATGAAGAATAAAAATAGAATCATAGAATCTCTAGTGCAAAATTAAACACATAAAAACTGATAGATAATTTTTGCAAAATGATATTTAAATCAGTTTAATACATGTCATTTGATATTTAAATCAGTTTAATACGTCATTTAAAAAACACAAAGTAGAAACATGCAGAAATATTTTAACTTTTCTATAACTACCTTAGGAGTGTAAAAAATAAACATGTTGCTATAAATTTCCCCTTTCAGATTGTTGTTGAACAACTACAAAACAGAGAAGAAAAAAAGAAAAGCAACATTTTGTTTTTGCTGTCTAAACAGCTGCTTTAATTATGCTCTGTGACCTAGCCTGCCTTTCATCTCTGCTACTCGCTCTGGCAGCAGGCATTGTGACTTCAGAACTAAACTGTAATTACATATTACAGTTTACTTCTGACAATATTTCATCAGTAACGGAGTGCGTCACATTTCGACAGCATGCGCCACAGTTCGAAATTAAAGACATGCTTTTAATACGGGGAATGCAGAATACCGTGTATTATAATATGCTTACAAATAGGGGGTGCTAGGTAGTCCTCTTCATCCATTGGCCAGTTGTTGTGTCATTCACATATTTCCTCCACCCCTACAGCATACAGCAAGAGACAGCTGGCCAGTCTTCTTCAGCCATTGGCTAACGTCATTGTGAGTGACAGCATTCTCCACTTTCATAAGGAGCACATTTTCACTCAATGTAGAACCCTTCAGTGAGAGCGTGTGCTTTTTGAGACCAAAACATATTTTTGTTTTCAACCAATGTTTAATTGTAATGTTGGTGAAGGTCAGTAAACTCCCAACAATAAAGTTGCACAAAAGCCAGGGCAACAAGCATTGGCAAAATAAGACAGGCAGCTACTACCAGACCTATTGGCTTTGTTGATGCTTGCCGTGAAGAATTATGTTGACCTATGAAGATACGAAAAATGGGAAGGTAGGTTGAGAACAAGATGTTCGAAGTGAAATTTCTACAATGAACCACGGGGTGGAGGAAGAGGTAAGGAAAGCAGAACCCCCATACGTGTGTGCTGAAATTTTTTAAAGAGGCATACTGCTTCACCAAAGCATGAGGCAGTTGGCAAAAAGGAAAAATCACATGAGGGGTGGTGTACAAAATGACACCCTCAACCATGTTTCTTCTTTGTCCCTGCTAGCACAGTTTCCTATAATCCTATGCAGTAAAGCTATTTGGGTCAACACCCCCAAGTTAGAGTTTGAATGGATACTTCCTGGCACTAATTTGAATCCTTTATAGCATGTAAGAATGACCAAAGGCCTATCCCTGTTGGACTCCACAATCTGGAGAGGACCTGGATTTGGGGAGGCTACAGATCTGGTCATGTGATGATCTGTTAACCAATAGGGATGCAACCGAGGAGATTTCAAGACCTCAGGGAGAGCTCAAAAGAGTAGATGCTATACAACAGTAAACCAAGAGAACAAAGCATTCAGACTATAATGATGCAATTCACTGGATTAAGGAAATAAGACCTAATGGTGGCTCGAATATCATACTCCAAGTGTCAAAATGTGAACAGTGTTATGCATCTTTAAACATCTGTTGTAAGAAGCACCTCAGTCACTCTTTCACATCCTTGACTGGAAGCAATTTCACATTTCCTAACCTGCCTGAAACTGGTAAAGTCTTGATTGATAGAGCTCATGCTTCAAATAAAGTCCAGTCTTAAACACACACATATGAATATATATTGAATAAACCTAAGAACTAAGAGACATTCCATGGGTGAAACTATGCACTGTGAATTATAGGAGACTGTTTGCAGAAACATTTTATTTTGACTACAAGCCTTCTACTTGCTTATGGCTAGGTCTGTGCTATATAAATACTTGACACATTTATACTTATACATTTATACATAAAAGAAAACACTGCCTGCAGACTGGTCCTCATAGACAGCCTCAAAAGATTGAGACGGACAGAGATGGATAAATGGGATTCTAATGGAAAGCCAGGTAAACATCGACGATGTGGAGAGAAACCACCCAAATACCATTAGTGGATGTGTCGTGGTGAGAAACAAACCCTTAAGCATTGAAATCATTTTCTGACTCATTACTATCTCTCCCCGGTAAACAGAAATGCCTCCCCCCAAGTATTTCCCTCGTGTCGATGATATGAGCAGTATGGTACTATGGGCCATATGTAAGAACACTTTTTCCCATAGACACAGACTGGGTAAAAACCTTTGCTACATCTGGCCCTATGTCACTACTTTGAAGTTAAGACTAAACAATTTTAACAACCAAGCATGCAGTCATTCTAGGGCTAGTAACCCAATGGCCTCTTGGTACTTTACCACTGTTTGGCATTCTCATTTTTCTTTTTCTTTTTGTCAGACCATGTTCCATTCTTTTTCATTTTCCTTTCTAGAAAAATAGTCTTCTTACACTCTTGGCATGATAGTGTTAACCCCTGCTTTTTAAAAATTTCCAATCCACATTTTTCATTTTATGCCGATTTATTTACTTTTAAATGTGCCTCAGAACCTAAAAGCTCCTGACAAAAGTGTGCTGAATAATTTAAGCTCTAGATTCTCAAAATAAACACTATGACAACTCTATATGTGAAATATAATCTATTTGATACAAGGCAACAGCTAAGTAAGTACATGTACTGTACAAAACATTTTTTTACAGTAATGTTAGGTTTGTAGGTTCAATTGCCATTATAAATTTCCTTTTTAATCACCTCTGTATTATTGTATTTTAGAATTGGAGGTCGGAAGTAGATGAAAAAAGAGAGGTGTTTCATGCCTTGGAAGATGAGCTCCAGAAAGCAAAAGCAATCAGTGATCAGATGTTTAAAACGCACAAGGAACGTGATCTGGACTTTGACTGGCACAAGGAAAAGGCAGATCAGCTGGCTGAAAGGTGGCAAAATGTCCATAGTCAGATTGATGGCAGGTGAGATCTCCACCAAACCAGCATGTGGTCACATCTTTTTTTACTGGAATTGTAACAGAATGCGGATGCTGAAGTGGACAGGAAGTAGCAGAAGCAGGATTTTATTAATACATAGTTGAGCTTCTTTTTATGACTGTTTTGACGCTTCCAGTATATATGTTTTTAAATGTAAAAAAAAAAAAGTTAATTCTATTTAGCAATTTTGCTCATTCTTTTATATGAGGCTACTTACTTACTTTCTTCTCATGATAAGTTGGCTTGAATGTAAACTTCAATCTGCGTCACTCAATTGGAGTAAAAACAAACGAATGGCAGAAAGAAAAACTACTTATCTGTTCTGTCAGCTTGGTTCCTCCATTCACCTGGTTGTGCACAGTTCTACTGTCTTTTGTGTTACTCTGTGACCTTTGCACAATTGTGCCTGTGAGGCTGTCCACACAAAGTGCATGTTACATTAAGTGGCAAAAAATATTTGGTTTAGGCTCTGGCTGTTCTGCTTCAGAGTAAATTGGCAAGAAGTGAGAATTCTAAGCAAGTTGAGTAATAGTGAGGTTGTAAAGGGCTTATATCAGGATACTAAAAAGCTCTTGGCAGTTTGCTTTAATTTGTAGCACATTGGACTACAGTGGGACTTTGTTTAAAGTTCAAGCATGTGAAGATGTCCTAAGCAACATCAAGTTTCAAAGGGAGTTTTGCTTGGGAAAGTAGTGTTTTACTTTAGTTTGACAACACTTTAAAAGTGTGCATAGGCAAAGGATCCATATTGCCTAGGTTTTCAGGCATGGGTACTGCTACCACAATTTTTACTTTGTACATACTCACATTTGGAAATTATGAACTTTGAGCTCAGCTCAGCCATTGTATTATGTTGAGAATTTATATAGTATGGACCTACCACTGATGAGGACTGGAGTGGTCCAGTATGCCAGACCTTGTTTAAATGCACAGTTCTTAGATTGCAAATTATGGTGTATCATATACCTTAGCTGAGAGCTAGGTGGGTTCTCCAGTCTTGTTGTTGCGGACCTGGTAGAGCACCTAGACCCATCTATGTCTACATCCAGCTCCATTGTTTGTCTTGTGAAACAATTTTGTAATGCGCGGTGGAACGTTGGGACACCTTAGTTTCAACATCTCGAAGAAGGCCCCTTTTGATAAATATATTGTTCCTAGGGTACTGCTGGTGGGGATATGACTAGAACATGTAACCTGATATAATATCCTCCAGACATTCATAAGCCCATGCAGTCAGACAAATTCAGAAGTGGTTGCCCTCATCTTAACTATGTGGGGGAAGCAAGCTGAATCTATACTATAACACAATACACAATTAAAATCTCCCATTAATAGTGTTTCACCGGACCAGTCTTATAAATCCAAATAGAGCCTATTCAACATCTCAGGGTCATCTGCATTTGGCCCATAAACAGCACAAATCACTAGTTGCCCATCTGCCCCTAGCATCGGAAGCAGTCCTCAGGGCCTTAAACTCTAAGCTTTTTGCGACCAACATAACCACCCCTTCAGTAGGAGTGGTTTGAGACGTGCTTACAATAAGATTGTACCCAAGCTGTTTGAACAGATGGTGATCTTTGTAGGCCAGATGTGTCTCTGTTAATGATATTATATGTGGGTTATGCATTTTAATCTCCTCCCGTACCAGCTGACATTTATTGGAGGAGTTCAGGCCAGATACATTTCAGCACATACAATTAAATCTATTAATAATCTATTCATATTACGTAATCTCCAGCCTCGACAAGACCGTCCCAGAACAGAGCAATGCCTATGTGTACCTCCAGTAATGCCAGCTCATATTGCAGCTTCTAATTAATCTGATTAATCCAACTATTTTCACCCACAGACCCCCCAATCTGCCTCGTATTGTCTTAAGGGTATGTCCCAAGGTATTGTCTGACCACAACCATAGCTGTCATGGGTGGCCGGGTCATGGCACCAGTTTTACTTCCCTCAACATTTGCTTGCTGACCCTGACTGACCCTGATTACTGTAAGGTTATGGCAAATACTTTCACAGGATTTTTGGGGGATGAACACGGGCTCAGCTTCTCCAGTTGTGGTGTAGGACACAATGAAAGCTTACATTAGGGGTATTACAACACAGTTTATACATGTGCAAAATAGGGAAATGCAAAATAGGGTTAACCAGCTTGTTCAGGCAATTCTGCAAGTGGAAATCTCTTATGCATCAGCTATTAGATCTGGGAGCCCGATGAGTGAGCCCTTAATGTCAAACTTATCAATAGACGACCTGAGCTGGGTCAAAACTTCAGGAAGAGGGTGACTGCCAGTTATTCTAAAAAAAAGGCTTTGCAATATAAGTATGGGGAACAGGTTGGCCGAGTTTTGGCCCATTAGATCTCAGATAGAAAGGCCAGGTGTCTAATCAAGCGTATCAAAGGCAGTGATGGATCTGTGCATACTCTTCCCCAAGCTATTGCAGAGCAAGAACTGTATAACCAACCCCAAACTCCAAGATTGACAGAACTTGTGCCTTATTTTCAGGATAGTAAGATGCTGAAATTGTAGACATCACTATTACAGATTGATTTTACTGCTGGGGAATTAGAAGCTGCTCTTATAGCTTTGCCTTCGGGCAAAGCGGCAGGGGAGGATTCGATCCCGATGGAGGTTTACTAAACATTTCAGTACATTATATTACCCCCATTCACAAGGGTAATGCAGTGTATCAATGAGGTTGTCAAAGTATATTGTACTTGGAACATGATTAAAATAATGGTATTTGTGAAGAAGGGCAAACCTCCAGAAGAGATGGGTTTGTATTGACCCATCGCTCTTGTTAATGCTGACGCAAAGATTGTCACCAAGGTTTTAGCCATTCGGCTTGCCTCTCTTTTACCATATTTAGTCTCAAAACAACAGCACAGCTTTATTCCAGGCAGAGATACCAACAGTCATATTAACACAACAATAGCTGCTTTTGATGTAGCTGAGAAAACGGGAACCAAGCTTGCCATGATTCTAGTAAACACCAAGAAGGCTTTTGATCATGTGACCTGGGACTGTTTATGCCTAACAATGGGGGTCCTTGGAACTGGAGATTGATTCTGTAAATGGGTACAGTCCCTGTACAGGTCTTCTTTTGCTAAACTAACATATGCTGGCATATCTACATCATCTTTTAAGATCCAGCGGGGCACACGCATTGTATTTGGATTTATATCTACAGTCATTGCAGAGGGATGTAGGGATTCTGCATATGACCTATGGAGATTGTGAATTAAGGGGCAGAGCATATGCTGATGATGCAGCTGTATACTCTGCTGACCCATCAATGGCCATGAAGTGTATAGTGAAGGAGGCTGAGAAATTCGGCTTGGTTTCCCGCTATAAACTGAACATTGCCAAATGGTGTTGAATTATGATTCGGCTACCTTAATATCTGGGGTAGTAACAACAGCCCTTTACTTGGGAATTAAACTAACTGCATGGGTCCATCAGATTCTTAAATTAAACTATTAGTCCTTGCTTCAGTCTGTCACTTTTAAGCTACGATTCTGGAATAGGCCCCTGATAAGCATCAGTGGCCACTGTAATATTATTAAAACGAATGGAACCCCTAAAGTTTTATACTTGTTTCAGACAATTCCATTAAGGGTCCTGAAATCATTTTTCAAGCGGCTAGAAGGGGTCACAAGTAGTTTTATGTGGGGTTATAAGTGGGCAAGGCATGCTTCTTAAAGCTACCATACAGGGGGGGGGGGGCTGCAGATTCCCAATTTCAAGATATATTTTTGGGCAGCATTTGCTGGTCTTTTTCGCAGTTTGCTTACTTTAGTATACCCAGACTCATCTGTTCTTGGTTACCCCACCTGGCTTTTGTTTCTGAACAGAGGCGTTTTCTATACAAAAATATAGACCCAATTATTACAAGAGCGTAAGTCTTAAGTTTGTTAGGGATACTGTAACTATCTGGTGAGAAATTTGTGCTAAACACTACATAAACTTAATACCTGGGAAAACACCACTCTGGGATAGCCCAGCATTCCCAGGAGTTTTCCACGATACTCTTTGTAAAGCTTGGGTGAGATTAGGAGTACTGACAGCGGGACAGTTTTTTGATGTGAATGGTTTCTGCTCAGTTGCAAGTTATTTAGCCTTCCTCATCATCATTTATTTAGATATCTTCAATTGAGGGATTACTTTCTCTCCAGTTGCAAGGGCGCTATTGATCTGGAATTCTCCGATATTTTGTTAAGCATTCTCAAAACTAGCCGGAAGGTATTAATTAATATGACTTATCAAGGGATCTGGGAGCATACGAGTGACAATAGCCTCCGTTTAGCTGCCAAATGGATCAAAGTGTTCTCTGGTGAGGTGACACCCTCAGAAATATATAGGGCTTTGGCGATGGTGGAGGGGGTGGTGCTTTCTGTAAATGTGAAATTGCACCTATTCAGAACCATATGTTTGTTATATTACATACCGGAGAAGTTCATGAGGTGGGGCGCAAATCTTAATTCAGATTAAGCTAGCTGTCCTAAGTGCAGATGTCAAGCAGTTGATTTTCTACATGCCTGCCCCATTATTAAGGAGTTTTGGGAAAGTGTGACTCAATTGATTATGACTAGTCCAGGTTATGAAATCCAGTTCACACCAATAAAAATAATGTTAGGATACCGAGTGGAATACAACACTGGGTTAAGATGACTGCTGTCTCTACTCATAATTTCATAAAAGACTTTGCAATGCCAGATACTGGGTTTTAGTTGTTTCCCTACAAGTTACTGAATGGTGGGAAACTATTCGGCAAAGATATGGTTTGGAACAAGCTCTGGCCAGAGCAAGGGTAGCCTGCTCACTCAAGAGATTTGAGAAAATATGGCGAGGATGGGTTTAATTGGGAACTTTAGATTATTCTGTAATAACTCTGACTTCTGTGCAGACTATATGAAGTATTTTTCTATTGCAGTCCCATCCCAGTCGAACTTAATAAAAATAATTTAAAAAACAGGAACGTTGGGACACACAGGGAACAGTAAAACCAATTGAAGAGGATAGGTTGGTGTTCCAGTGCACACCTGCAATATTGGGTGTCCAGCACTGGAGACCAAGGGGGTCATTCTGACCCCCGCGGGCGGCGGAAGCCGCCCGCCTGGCGGGAACCGCCAGAAGACCGTACCGCGGTCAAAAGACCGCGGCGGTCATTCTGACTTTCCCGCTGGGCTGCGGGCGACCGCCAAAAGGCTGCCCGCCCGCCCAGCGGGAAAGCCCCAGCAACGAGGAAGCCGGCTCTGAATGGAGCCTGCAGAGTTGCTGGTGTGCGACGGGTGCAGTTGCACCTGTCGCGATTTTCAGTGTCTGCCAAGCAGACACTGAAAATCTGAATGGGGCCCTGTTAGGGGGCCCCTGCAGTGCCCATGCATTGGCATGGGCACTGCAGCGGCCCCCAGGGGCCCCACGACACCCGTTCCCGCCATCCTGTTCCTGGCGGTTTTTACCGCCAGGACCAGGATGGCGGGAAGGGGGTCGGAATCCCCATGGCGGCGCTGCTTGCAGCGCCGCCGTGGAGGATTCCCTGGGGCAGCGGAAAACCATCGGGAAACCGCCGGTTTCCCTTTTCTGACCGTGGCTTTACCGCCACGGTCAGAATGGCCCCAGAAGCACCGCCAGCCTGTTGGTGGTGCTTCCGCGGTTGTTGGCCCTGGCGGTCCATGACCGCCAGGGTCAGAATGACCCCCCAAATCTCTTAAAGATAAATTGATTAAGTTTTTTAGGAGATGTGGTACTAAACTAGTGTATAGTATGAGTATACGGCATTCTTTGCTATAAAAGTTTAGTCTTAGAACAAGAGCTTAGGACACTAGAATGACAGGGGTAAGGTGGTTTCAAAATGCAGATGTAAAATCTGAGAATATTCTACTGAAAGAGGAGCAGAGGCATGTGTAGTCTCACAGCAGACGTGACAGATAAAAAATACAGCGAATGAGCTGAAGAAGTGTTGGGAAGGAAACAAAACAAGAAATTAAGCAAAGGCAACAAGTGAGATCTTTTTGGATTTGTGAGTAAAAAGAGCAGCTACTCAGTGGATAGATGGTTAACACCTGTCATTCTTTACCTTCCATGGTTTATATAATGCTAACGTTGCTATAAGGTCAAGAGGAGGACACTTGTGCTTCACAAACAAAAGTAGACTGCCCTAATTTCAGGTTGATTGTACAACATAGAATGCAACATTAGGATGGATGGATGGGTGTGTGACTGCGGGTGTTCCTTACTAGCTTTATATCTGCAGCAGCTGGTGGTTGGCTATAGAGACTTCAGTGGCAGTGTTCCTTCTTTCATCGGATCACCAGCCATGCTGAAGGTGCACATCTCTGCTTGTGATGAAATAAGGGATAGTTTGACGTAGAATGGGTACTGTTAAATAAGGTAAGGGTGTTTAAAGTAAAGCAAAATATTTCAGGGACGACATCTGCAACATTTTTCACAAACACATATTTGTTACATATTAGGGTTGGGCTGACACTCCACTTTGAAAGTTTTTGTGACCAATAACATTGTAAGAGAGGGAGAGAGAGAGCGAGCAAACTAAGTCAGCAGTAAACAACTCTTAAGTGTGATAATCATGGACAATGTAGGTACTGTTAAATGTGTGTATTAGTGTACACACAGTCGTATAATCAACATTTCAGATAATTACTCCCAGGTTTTCTCCTACACTTTGAGTAGATCTCTTGCTATTTTGGTATTTACAAGAATCCCAAGGAGTACTCTTTGAAACCTGCAACCACACACAGCAATACCGTGCAAGTGTTTCCTGAGTGGGAGTCGCAAAATATTAAGCAAACCTACTTATCAGTTTGTGAGTGCTTCTTACACTTTCTCTGACCATTCACTCACACTCCACCTTCCGTCTCTCAACTTGAAATTATGCTTGCAGAAAAGCCACTGTATTGACAGATTTCATCTGCTGTAAGTGCCTGCTACAATCCAGAAGCCCACATAGCCTGATTGTTTTTGATTGGTAGTTTTGTTGCGGTTATGGTTTTTCATTTTGGTGTGGGCTGTCCTGACAGAGCGCAGTAGCACCTCACTTGCTCTGAAGAAGGCAACATATTTATTTGAATGTCTATGCTGACATTACATATTCATGCATGTCTTAACATCACATGCACAAGACAACATTCACAAATGCAGGTTTTGAAGTCATGTGTTAGTACTTCAGGGTTGTAGTACTCAATATCTAGACTGCCCTGTTTTCACTGTTTATTTCTTGTGGATTTCAGTGGTGTTTTCTCAGTATATTCCACTTCTTTTGAAATCACTGCTTATGAGTATTTATTCAACTGCCTAACCCCCAACATAGACAATGCCTGTGTGTTTTGCAGTGATTCTTATAAAGCACATATGTAAATTAAAATAGATGTAATGTAGGGTATGTAGTGTCTTCCCATTGATAGCATGTCTAATGGACTTACGTTAGACTATTTTACGCATGAAAGGTATGTGTATTTTACTTTCAGCTGCACTGAAATCTCATTACCTTCTCTCACATCACATTACCTCTCATTACCCGGACCCCCTGTTAGATTGCTCCACCACCCCACATTGCAGGGATCATAGGTAATACTTAGATAAACTATGTTTCAAAAAATATTATTGTGGAGTCAGTGAAATGTTGCTCTTCATTGCTTAATTAAACATGCAGATTTATTGGTCACATTTAAAATATTAAATTAGAAAACAGCGTCCATGATGTTACATTTAAATGTACGATGTATGCTTGTCGTGCAAAAAACGGTAATGGTTTGACAGTCAGTACTCACCACGACCTGCGAAAAACTCTCTCTTGCTACATTGTTTGCATTATATGTAGTACATCTGAGTGGCATTATAGAAAAATGGCTTTTTCAGTTGTCAGTTTCAGGCACCAAGACATTTGAAAAGATAAATCACACCTGGGGTGCTTATGCATTCATATTTATTTTTGGCGTGAAAATGTTTGCAATAGCAGATGAAAATGAGGTTGCAACCCCAATTAAAGTCCCTTGGACTGCTACTGAAAGAGAACTGGAGAAAAAAAAAAAAAAAAATTAGAGGTTCCTCCAACTATCATTGAAATTTCACAAGAACAAATATAACAAAGTATAAATGAAGTCTATATATGTTAAATGCATTTTGAACTGGTTTGCTACTACCTTGAAAACCCAGTGATTTTGGATATCTTCTCTGCCTTAATATGTTCACATTTTTTTTGTTACTATTGCCCTCATCCATTCTGTGACTGTTTTGCATTTCTAGTCATCTATTCAAGCCATCCATTCACAAATAAATATTTTTCTCACATTATACTAGGTTACGTGACTTAGATGGCATTGGAAAATCATTGAAGTACTACAAAGAATCATATGTGGCACTGGACAACTGGATTACACAAGTTGAAGAAACCCAGAAAAGACTTCAAGAAAACCAACCCGAGAACAGCAAAGCTCTAGCAAAACAGTTACACCAGCAGAAGGTACTTGGAAACATATGGGTTGTGACCTTAAAGCAGTCCTGGGATATTTGTGCCACAATAAGCATAGTGCTTCCTCCTCGCTCACAAACATTTAAGAGATGTGCATAGCCGTATGAATGCTGGTAATATTGTAGGTTATCTTCAGCTGGACAAGCATTACTGTCCAATTACCCTTCTGCTGGTTTTCACGCAGCTCTGAAAATGTGAGCGTATGGTCTCTGTCCTTACTCAGACATTTCATAATGGACATTGCTCAGAGTGGCTGGCACCCAATGTGATGTTGTCCAATGCAACTTTGAATTCAGAGCTTATAAGAATTGTTGTAAGGGCCTCTATCTTCAATCAAATAGCATCAGCTTAAGGTAGTTTGGTTAGCTCCACATAACGCCCAGTATCATTTTGTTTAATTTATGAACAATAACTTTTAGGGGTCCCACTGAGAAAATTATATTTGGAGGGCCCACCGCATTCACCTTGCATTATGTTTTGAAGTCTGTCTCAACTAACCCATATAATTCTTTCATTGTTCTGTAGATAACACCATGTTTGATGGCATGTATGGTTGTAGATACAAATGCTCTGCATGCTACTGCCATCTAGAGATGGGTTTGAGCTGGTGCAAGTTGTTTTTCTTTCTAAGAAGTGTTCAGAGTCATAAGCTCAAGTGACTCCTCCTCTCGGTGATATTGCACAGGCATCGACTCCTATTTTAGATTGTTTTCCCGCAGCCGGGTGAGAAAGGAGAGGAGGAACGTGAATAGAAAAAAAATGTCCATCCATTGTATAAATACATATGTACAACTTTATATATGTATAATGTAACTGCAACAGCCATAGGTGTCCGGAGAGGAGGAAGGGCACATGTGAATCGACAGCAATACCTGCCACAAACAAATGCTTACAGGATAAGTAGCATAATCCATTCGATGGCTGTTAGAAATTGGGTTTCTGGTTGGCTAGGGTATGCACCTCAACCAGGCAGAACTTACCCACTCTAGTCAGGGCAAGGGAGTTACACGTCCAAGATAACCCATGCTCAACCCCTTGGTAGCTTGGCACGAGCAGTCAGGCTTAACCCGGAGGCCATGTGTAAAGCGTTTGCACAACACACACAACACATGTGACGCAATATTCCCACCACAAAGGAAACACAACACTCGATTATATGAAAATATACTGTATTGTACACAAGGCAATTATCAGACCAAACATCACATATCAGTACTATCCTGCTACCTTAGCAGTTGTCAGAACGTTACACATTAGTTACTCTGCAAGCTAGCAGTAGTCACACATAACACACAGGTTACTTAGTATTCTGCAACATAAGCAGCAGTCAGGAAAACACGTTATTACATCACAGCACTTGTCATAAGAATATCATAAAATGCCCATAGTAGGAACATTAGAAAACATATGGCAAGTTAGAAAAACATATTAGCAAGCATGTCCATAAAAGGAACATTTGCATACACATATGTAAAAACATCAAACGCAGGTAGGTAATATATGAATCAAACAAAAGTCTGTAGAAAGAACTTCGGATGGCAACTATATTGGTCCTTTAAACAGTACCTGGTTGGATGAAGGCACCTCAAGTGCCTAGAAGGTGAACAATGGGGCCCCCGGCGCGCTTATGCGCAAAACGGGGGCCTCCCTTATACTCTGCGGTCAGAGGAGGGCGACATGCACCTCCTCTCTTTTATAGACAGGCCCCTCCGGGGACCGTGATTACTGGGGGCCCCCCAGGGCCTCAGCCGGCCCTCACGAGGGGGGCCAAAGCCAGCAAAAACAACTTAGGGCAGGAGGGGGGCACCACACACCCCCTCCGGTTTAATGACAGGCCCCTCCCGGGACCCGCGATCTCTGGGGGCACAATAATGCCCATTTCACCTAACAGCAGAAAAGGAGCGTCCTGCTCCTAACACAGAGGCCAGGGGGAAGGGGGAACTCCCCGCGCCTTCCTCTGGTCCTGCCGTGAAGCCACAAGAAGATCAGACTCCTCCTGGAGCCCGAGCAGACACTCGCCTGCACCCGATGCGGTGCGCGAGTGTTCTTCCAGCTTCCCGAGTCGCTGCGGTGATCTTATTTAAAGGGGCACAATGCAGCAAGGAGCCTACAAGCTCCCAAGGCTCCATAAGCGTGCTGCAATAAGCGCTATGGCAGCCACAACCACGGAGAAGCACCCCACGTGAAGAAATGGATGCAGGGGTCAGCGGCCACAGCACCCTGCCCCTGGGGAGCAGAATCTTAAGACAAGGTCCTCAGGTGGAGGGCCCAGCTACAGACCAGCACAAGGGAAAGGCAGCAAGTGGCAAGTCCTTCACAGTGACCAGGCAGGTCACAGGTCAGCACAGCAGCAGCAGTCCATGGCGGTTCCTGGTGAGTCCTTTCAGCCTTTGGTGTCCAGTTCCAAGTTGATTCCAAGAGTCTCCAAATTGTGGGGAAAATTCCCCTGTACTTATAGTCAGTTCTTACAGTGTTTTACAATGGTAGGGAGAGGAGGTTCCAGCCAGTTACAACTGGTTCTGGGAGTGACCCCTCTCTCCTTTCAGCACCGGCTCCAAACATTAGTGGGGGGTTAACGACCCTATTGTGTGAGGCCAGGGCACAGTCTTTACAAATGCAGGTGTGTCCCGCCTCTCCCTTCTCTCAGCCCAGGAAGACTATTCAGTATGCAGATGCACCTCTGTGACACCTCAACCCTCCCTGTGTACAGGCTGTCTGAAAAGTATGCACAAAGCCCCAACTGTCACTCTGCCCAGATGTGGATTGGAGTCAAGCTGCAAAACACCAGAGTCATAAGCATAGATAAATGCGCACTTTCTAGAAGTGGCATTTCTGTGATAGTAATAAAAAATACACCCACACCAGTAAGCAGCATTTATTATCACCATCACACCCATACCAAACATGCCTACGCTACCCCTCATAAATCAGACAATACCCCTTACACATAAGGCAGGGCATTTCTAATGCAATCCTATGAGAAGGCAGCACTCACAGCAGTGAGACACCAAATTAGGCTGTTTGTCACTACTAGGACAGGCCATGCAATATGGCACATATCCTGCCTTTCTACATACATGGCACCCTGCCCATAGGGCTAGCTAGGGCGTACCTTAGGGGTGACTTACATGTAGCAAAAGGGGAGTTCTGGGCCTGGCAAGTAAGTTTAGATGCCAGGTCCCTGTGGCAGAAATCTGCGCACACAGGCCCTGCGCTAGCAGGCTTGAGACAAGTTTGAAAGTCTACTTCAGTGGGTGGCGCAAGCAGCGCTGCAGGCCCACTAGTAGTATTTAATTTACAGGCCCTGGGTATAGAGATACCACTGTACAAGGGACTTATAGGTAAATTAAATATGCCAATTAGGTAGAAGCCAATCATACCAACTTTAGATGGGAGAGCACCTGCACTTTAGCACTGGTCAGCAGTGATAAAGTGCTCAGAGTCCTAGAGCCAACAGCGAGAGGTGAGAAAAACCAGGAGGACGGAGGCAAAAAGACTGGGGATGACCCTGCGTGAGGCAAAAAGTCCAACAATGGCATGTGTGGCTGTAGAGACACATGCTCTGCATAGACTGTAAAGCAATTCCTCCATAAAAGTGGTTGCTAGCCTGTAAAAGTTGCAGTTGTCTGTAAAAGTGTATGCAGCACATCCTGACCTTCATTGGCTTATTGGCGTGCAAACACATCTAAGTTGTAGTGTTTTGTGAATGTGTGGTGTGGACCATGTAGCTGCCTTACAAATGTCATCTATGGGATTATTATCCAGGAAGGCCAATCTAGCTCACCTTTTTCTAATGGAATGTGCTCTAGGAAACACAGACAAAGGACTTTTGTCTGTAGCATAGCAAGTGTGTATACATTTGACTGTCCAGCTGGCTATGCCTAACTTGGATATTGGGTTGCTTTATGAGATAGGGAAAAAGCTACAAAGAGCTGTTCGGTTTTGATAAATTCTTCTGAAGGGCTCTTTCCGTAACCGTGTCAGGCTGCGGAAAGAAAACTGAAGACATGTGAAGACAAAATTAGGTTCTTCTCCATCCCACAAATCTTGCTCAGCAAAGGTAGGTGGATGTCAGGGTGCCTCTTGATCCCAATCTCCTACTAAGGAACCATTTCTATAACTGGTCCTGGTGCAACCTGAGTTTCTAGACACATTGGAAACGCAGGAGAAGATAAAGAAAATGCAGCAGTAGATAAAGGCTTTCAAAACAGGCATGCCGTGGAACTTCGGAACCCTTCAGGCACCACAGGTCCAAGCAGAACTCCAGTCACTGTACCATACTAAGAGGTGAATGTTATTAGTAGTAGTAGATGCAGTGATTCATAGGTTCAGACATGTAATTAGGAGATGTGGTTATTGTCAGTAGGTTACTAGATCTTTAGTAGAGCTTTCGTAGATCATTCATAGGTCCAGCATGCGAGGGTTAAGCAAGTTACTTAGTTTAAAGATCCTAGACTGCTGAGAGTGGCTTTTAGCAATATTAAATTTGCCAACAATATATGATCAACACTGCAATTTGTAGCAGGCATGGGTAAATACATTTAGTATAGTGTACAGGAATCCATAACATGAAACAAATGGGGTCTTGTGAGTGCCCAGACATATCAGATGGACTGGTATCCCATTGCTTTTAACATTGCCTGCAAACGCATAAGCCTTACCAAAGATATTTCAGTATTTCCCAAAAAAACAGTCTGGTAGCGAGACCCATTGAAATGATACAGATGCCTATGCATAAGCCAGTACACAATTCAAAGGACCATTTTAAACTGGGAGATGTTATTGAGAAATGCCACAAAATCTGTGGGTTTGTCAAATATCATAGGATTGGCTTTATGAAAGAATCTCATTTCTGAATGGCCTACTAGAGTGAAGAAGATGTTCTGTGATATAGTATCTTTCTTTAGGTCTTGGAACCCCTTCCTCTAAAATACAATGTCTTTGGCCTAGCCTTGCAAAGTTTTTGTTTTTGGTTCATTCCATATGGTTGTTTTTAATTTCATCAATTAAACGTGAATCTCTTCTATATGGGGCAGCATAGAGGTATAAAGATCATGAGTCTAGGTTGTTAAATGTTGCGCGAGGTTCTGATTGAGACTCTCACATCCTCTCAGTTTCGGAGTCTTTCAAGAAGGGTATCCCTAACACTTTTGGGATCCAAGCTTGTAGAAAAACAGCATATAAAGTCCCATCTTTTTCAAGGTTCTCAGGTAGACTGAAAATCCTTAATTTCCCTTTCTAAAGAATGTAATTTCAGATGAGGTATGCTTTCTTCTGTATTTACTTCATCTAGTCTTTTACCCTACTAATTCTTGTTTCTGCCTCTGTTAATTCCATTGAGAGATATTTGAAGTCTTTCCTCAGAACTCAAATTTCTGTTTGTATTGGTGATGGTGCTTTGTGTGAAGTCATAGAATGAGGTAAAGAGTTGCAAAAGCATATTTGCACTGGATTCTGTTTTCTCTTCAATGAGTGATCCTAGTATTGGAGGATCCGATTTCATTCTTTTCTGACTGACTTTTGATCTTTTTCCCCTCTAAACTCCTTTTTTTTGGCTGCTGGCATAATGGGTACTAAGTCTTACACATGTACTTGTGGACTTAGCTACAGAGTATTGCAGTATGGTAGTTGACGGGCAAAATGGCAAGTTAACTTGAAACTCATACGTGTAATGGTATTAACGATGTTTCAATGCAGAGTTGTTGTTATAGGGATATCACCAGATTAACTAGAGGCGTAATTGATTTAGCAACTCAAGTTTCGACAGCACCATCAAGGCACTATGCTGCATGGAGCAAATAGCTTGTAGTTAACACATAGATGACAATGCCTTAAGGTGACATAATTTAAGGAAATCGTAGCATGCTGTTTACATATTTGTTTAATTTGTTTTAATTTAAGTCAAAGTACCAAGAATTGTGAGCGCCATTTGCATACAAACAGCTTAGATCTGCACAAGCCAACATTATTAGTATAGTTTTTTTTGCCAGAAATTTGTAGTGATGCCAGTAGATATGTGTCCTTATCACACTCCACATAATGATCACTTTTTATGGAGCAATAGCTAAGTTTGACAGCACATATTTCAGATGTTGACTATGGCCTGCTCGGTATCATTATGTAAATCAGGCTCACTTGATTACCCTTATCTGCCTCACATCCTGCAGGTTTGTCCTATAGTAGTCAATTCCATTCTAAATACCTTACTAAACTTCTCAGTTTAGTCGGCGATGGTGCCGAGCTGCTGGAAAGAAGCTAAGCTAATACCGTTTCTGAAATAATATTCAGCTGATAGATCTATTCTTTCGAGTTTTAGGCCTATCTCCCTCCTACTTCCCTTCTCTAAGATTCTTGAGAAGCTCATTAGTTGCCAACTGTCTCGCTACTTGAAGACTGGCCCATTGCTTCACCCATCCCAATATGGTTTTCGTCCCTGCTTTAGAACGGAGACCAGCCTGGTTGAGGTCACAGACACAATGAAGTAAGTGGTAAATCAGGGGAAACAAATTGCATCAATTCTTCTCGATCTATCAGCAGCCTTTCATTTTGTGTCTCATTTCATTCTCTTGCACTGTCTGGAAGACATTGAGGTGGATCAGCGTTGGTCTGGTTCCTTTTTGAATGACCGTAGCCAATCAATTTGGATGACTCCGCATGCCTCTGATTTCCAGACGTCTGAGACTGGGTGTCCTGCAGTGTTCCACCCTTAGCCTGGCTCTTTATAACATTTACATGACTGTGGTGGAGTCTTTTGGTGTACAGATTGTCTCCTGTGCAGATGAAATGCATCTTCTTCTCACTTTGAACAGGAATGCACCCAGTGCTCTTAGCAGATTTAAGTCATGTTGGACGGCTGTTTTCCAGTGGCCGTGGCTCATTTACTTTCATTGCAATACCAATAAAATGGAGATACCTCTATTTGGCTTGCCTCCCCATTAGGGGATGGTAAATACTGGCCCAGTCATGTCCCAGCTCCTCCAGCCCTGGCTTCAATAGTGCACAATCTGAGTGTGAAGTTTGACAATCTTGCTGATTGTCAACCCCAGGTGTGGTGGCCTTGAGTTTCAACTTTTAGTATCTATAAAACAATGTTTGTACTTATTTCCATTTGAGACTCAGAAATTAATCCTTCATGCTCTCATCCCCTCTCGGCTGGACAGAGGTGTAGTTTTGGAGGGTGGGGTGGGTGTGGGGTGTTACACCCCCCTAATGTATTTTGTGTAGGTGCTTTCAGTCGGGTATGGTGAGGTGACTGTCAGATTTCACCAGGAATATTTACACACCGACAAAAACGCATACACACTCTCTCTGTTTGGAAAGACTTACAAATGTTGATTATTTCACTAAATAATGTGCTTTCTCTCACTTAAGACACCTACCACATACACGTTCCTCTCCCTTTCCACTGCCCCTTAAACACCTCTTGTGATCCCTGCTTGTTGTATAATGTATTTTAACATCATGCACCAGTGTGAATGTCAGAAAATCTGAAGCTAACACCCTCCAATCATACTGATCAAGCTACGCCCCTGCGACCTGAATATGCCAATACTCTCTATTAGGACCTTCTGTCCTACCAGCTGAAGACACTTCAGCTGGTACAGAATGCCAGCACTCAGCTTCTTCTGAAGGTCCCTAGAGGGGCTCAAATACATCATCATCTTAAGGAGCTGCATTGGTTACCTGGTAAGGAAAGGATACAGTTTGAAGGTCCTCTTCTGGCTCACAGCGCCTTTTATCTGTCAGTTCCAGCTTATCTTACTAACAGGCTCACTCCATACTACTAACAAAATGTCTCCATTCCTCTGAATCCCTGCTGGCTGTGGAACCTCGATTTAAAATGAAAAATTTGGGAGGCACTTCCTTCTCAAATCTTGCAGCCACTGCTTGAAATATCCTCCCTTTTCACACACTGGCTCTGAAAGACTAGCTCTGGCTTAAGGTAAACTTGAAATGTGGCTTTTCCTCTCAGCATATGAGTGTTTCTTTAGGTTTATGTGTTATTTAGTTGACTTAGCAGTGGTACACTCTTTGAGTAGCCATGCGTTTTATACATTTGTATTATTAGTATTGTCTGTTGCTTTGGAACCTTTCATGAAGTAACACCACTAGAGCTCAACATGCTGGACTTAGTCAATACTACAGGTGTTTGTTGTTCAACCTTTGTTGGGATAGGAGTAGGGTTGTTCAGGGGCTGTTGAATATGTCAGTTATACAACAGGCCTGCAGTCACTTGTTTGCTGCTATGACTGCACTGACCACAGGATCAAAGGAGGTTGCAGTGTTAATGCGGTACGCATATCTCAGTGTTCACCATTTCTGTTTTGACAAGTATCCTTTGTTATTCATTTCTATGTATTCAGAAGAAATCATGTTGTTTTGTTAGAACTGCAGTGAACGTAAGATAGATGTCACTTTGCATCAACTCATTGAATTCAATTTACTGAGTGTTTAAAGAAACAAATTCCCCTGTAGGCACCCTTACCAGTGAGTTTGTCAATACCCAAGCCCACAAGGGTAAATCGGGTTGCCCTCTTTTTCCTAAACATGGACGGCCTCAAGGGCAGCAGAGTAAATACCAACAGTGCCTGGTGAACTAACAGAACATGAGCCATACTCTAAATAAAGCCCATAGTTAGAGCAAAGCAGAAAAGGGGCATTGAGACAAAGGTAGAGGAAGGTATGGCCTAGAAAAGATTAACAGGAGGAATGGGTGTTGCAAAGGAGGTCTCCACAAGAAAGCAGAAATAAAGTGTAGGGGTGGTATAAACTGAGTTTGAAAACGAGTGGAGGGAGCAAAAGGGTTGTCCTCCAAAAAATGAAGCGTGGAAGGAGGCAAGTGTAGAAGGAGGGCGAGAGATGGAACAACAGAGGTAAAAGTTAGTGGAAAGAGAGAAGGTGAGTTTGAATAGCACCCCCTCCCAGCCAGCAATTTAAAAAAAGTTGAAATGTCACACAGTAATGGGATGTGGGAAAAAAAAGGTGATGAATTAAAAAAAGTTAAATGCAAGCCTTGAAGTAACAATAAAAGCGAGATCCCATGGTCCGGATAAATACAATTCACAGCTTTAAGAAGAAATCTAGTTAAAGGCATTTTAAAATGAAGACATTCTATATTAATTGTTACCTTATTTTTGCAGAGCCTAGTTTCCGAGATTGAGATGAAACAACACAAAATCGATGAGTGCCAGAAATATTCTGAACAATACTCTGCTTCAGTCAAGGTAAGACAACCATCCCCCTTTTGATGTATGTTGTGTTGCGAAGTAAATACCTGCAGCCAGATTCTGTGTGTTAACCACTGTTTCTCGCTCTCGAAAGGACTATGAATTGCAGTTAATGACATACAGGGCCATGGTTGATTCCCATCAGAAATCACCTGTGAAGCGACGCAGAATGCAGAGTTCGTCAGACGTGATTATACAAGAGGTAAGGGAATTTATGTGATGGGAAGTGTGTTTATCATAAATGGCAGCTTGTGAAGCAGGATTTGGAAGCTGTAGCCTAGGAAAGGTCCATCTCTTTGTGTATGGGGTCTCTGCCACTAGTACTGAGTCTCTGCAGTCGTGAAGATACTACTCCTAAAATGTGTTTTATGAATAGCAAAAAATCATAAATTTACAAGTGTTAGTGTACCCTTGTGAATCAGGCCCTATGTCTGTTACATATACTTGCTCTTTTGTATTCCTATATTTATGGCCAGTTCACTTCCAGGAGTGTATACTGTTTGTAAGTGAATATTG
The DNA here is from genome assembly GCF_031143425.1 of Pleurodeles waltl. Taxonomy (NCBI): domain Eukaryota; kingdom Metazoa; phylum Chordata; class Amphibia; order Caudata; family Salamandridae; genus Pleurodeles; species Pleurodeles waltl. Next base: position 1,487,866,620 of record NC_090444.1, read on the forward strand.
AAAAAAGGTATGCATAGGCGTTGTGGACTGGCAGGACTCTGCTCTGAATGCTAATGCTGGCAGTAGAGACAGCCACCATTACAAGCCTGGTGAGCTTGTGCAATGGCTTTAATAGCTTTCAATTAAATATATTTTATAAGATGAACTGTCTTCAGATCCAGGTGATGGTCTTCGGCAAAGCGGGCAAAGGGAAATAGTGAAATATTAACAACATCTTTAGAATCATAAATATTTAGTTTTAACAAACAATGCACTGGGATAAGTGTAAGACTAATGCTGCAGGGTTATGCCGCTTTAATGTCGTATATGCTGGAACAATATAAATGCCAGCATATAGACCACACATTTACACATTCCCATTCATTCACATTCAAATCACGTTTATTGCAATTCCCCCTCTTTCTAGCCTTTTTGCTACTATGCTGCCCCTATGTTCACCCTTACACAATGAGCTGCTAATCATGACTTGTGGTTTTAAATCGAATTGTGTTTTGATGGGCTAGTTTATATGATTTTAACACAAAATCGAACATAACATTTTCTTTTTGTAATAAGCTTAGTGCATGATTCTCAAAATTGTCTCCATGTGTGAATCAGTTATAACCTCCAAAGTAGACACTCCTGTATCACTGAATCAATATAATTTTGGATGCAGAGGCATCATTTCATTTGTGAGTTAAGAAGTTCAACCACAGGCACAGGCATCTGATCAGTTGTAAGTGACAAGTTACGCCTAAACAAGTCAGGCATAAGTGCAAATGTAAGTCTGAGAATTGCAAAGAGAACCTCCGTTTTTTAGTAGTGAATGAGGCAAAGAAATGCTGACAAATGCTATTGTGAAATACAATAAACTTTGCAGTCACTATTTTTAGTGCAACTAATCAGTGCACCCCCTGAATATCGAAGACAGAATATCATAGTGTGGAGATATTGAGGACGAAATACTTAAAGGTAAGTATAGGTTTTCTATATCTAACCCACATATATGTACCTCGATGATACATATATCTTCAAGATAGATATATGTGGAAATAAAAATAGTAAATCTGGGGGGGGGTGGCCCAGGTGGCAGATTAGCTGAACACCTTTTTTCCTGGCTCCCAGCCTGGCCTGCTTTCTTTAGCATATGTCTCAAGTTCCCCAGGGACCACTTTGTTTAACAGATGCCTGTGATGTCTGTGGTCCCTCTCTAATATGGGGCGCCACCTGGAGGGAGACACCCAGTCCCGAACCCCAGCTGAGCAAGGAGCACTCCTGATGGTCGGGCTTGGCACATAAGATCCCAGAATGGCACGCTCCAGCCTGCAGTGCTGTTCGAGGCTACAAACATGCGTAGCACCAGCTACACCAAATAACAAAAGAGTGAGATTGGGTGTCAGGATGAGCCTACTGTGCTCCTGTGAGAGGCACAGGGTGTGGCAGCCTGCGAGACCCTGCAAGCATACAAGGAAAACAAGATGGTACTAGAGATCACATTTCAGCTTCAGGAACTGAATATTTAATGATGTGGGACGGATCAGCAACACCGAGCAGTGCAGCAGTCCTCCTTCCCCACTCACCAGCACTGCTTTGGAGGCCAGGTAGGGCATAGGCCTTCACAAAGGCAGTTAACAGCTTTACCTTGAAACTCACATAAGTCATGAGTGTGTCACTTGCAGACTGGCCACTACTGGAAGAGCAGACTGATCGGGACATAGGGAAGGTTCAACCCCTGTGACCCCATGTTCTCTTCTTTTTAGTTCTTGCCCCACAGTACAGAATATGGAGCACAGCTCTGCATGCCCCTAAGGGCCGTTTGCTGTCTTACCTGGGCAACCTGAGGCTAGACACCAGGGACAGGGACACTTACATGACACAGGGGGTGCCTGCAGATCCAGGAAACATGGCCCTCTAAAAAAGGCCTTCTGGACAGCCTCCGCACATTTAAAATAGAACTGTGTGGTAAACTTCGATATGATTTAGACAAAGTCTAGGTTATATTAGCTCTGATGGCTTCAAAATACAGGAACAATGTACAGACTTTGACTCAGTGGGACAACATATCTTTTATGTTAAAAGTAGGCTTGAAGACCTCCAGCTGCCTGTACAGGAGGCCAAAACTAATCTCCTGATCAAGGTGCTACCGCTTGGTCACACATAGGCTGAGCCTCTCCTCTTTTTAAGTAATACTCTGACAGATGTTTTCTTCGGGCCTGGCCAAACCGTGATTGCTGGTGCGTTTCAATAACCTGCTTGTCTGTTGTCATCTGCTGTTACCAGGAAATCCATTCGTTTTGTCCCAACACTGGTCTCAGAAGAGCCTGATGGTGCCGGCCTCCCAACAACAGTTTGAACTAGAATGCATCCTGCTCTGCACCTGATAACAAAGTTGAAACACATCAACATATTTGTGCCTAGAATGTTCTTGTCCGTTAGTCTGCGCCCTGAATCCACGAGCACCTCCTGTCTTTTTGCCCTCCATTGACACACTTGGATGTGGTCCATAGAGTTTTCCAGAAATTTCTACTCTAGCCTTATGGACATGCCATACAAGGACTTCAGGCACTTTCAGGATAAGGCCAACCCAGTGGCAGAGTGCATTAAGAAGAGTAGGGCTACAGCCTGCTCTGTTGGATTGTTGGCTACCTCACGCCAGCCTCAGGGCCAGTTCTATCCCTGTGGGAAATTGGACAGTTGTGTCAGTCTCATTACCTGTCATCACCAGTCCTGCAATAATCTAAATCCTTTTGGAGCAATGGGTGGAGATCCCATAAGACAAATGAGCAACAGGGGCATCATGCAAGCTGATCCACCACTCCTTCGGCTGCAGTACCCTCTAAGCTTCTTTGACTGGCCCTTACTGCTGCACAGCCACCCCATTGCCAGCAGGAATCAGCACCTCCTGCCAGGATGGCAGGCTGTCACCTTGGACAAGTGGATGCTACAGATCGTTCTGCGGGGTTACGCTTTCCCATTCTTGAACATCCCACTGCCCTTGCTGCTATCTCAAGAACAGCTGATTGAAGACCATTTCTCCCATTTGTGTCAGGAAATCCAGGCTATTTTGGCCTTAAGAGCCATAGAGACGGTGTCCGGTATAGAAGTAGGTTGTGGTTTGTTATTCCATCTAGTTTCTGGTGCCCATGTAGGATGGAGACCTCTGCTTTATTTTAGATCTTTACCCTCTCAATGCTTTACTGAGGAAGGACAAGCTCCAGATGCTCACCTTGGCTCAGGTCTTGTCTGCTCTCAATGTTGGAAACTGGATAGTAGTGCTGGAACTGCAGGACACCTATTTCCACATTCCCGTTTTGCAGGCCTACAAGCATTACCTGCGGTTCATGGTAGACCACAAGCATTTTCATTTCATTGCTTGGTTGTTCATGAAAGTCATGGCGGTGGTGGCAGTCTATCTGCAGAGGTCAGGGGTCCCAGTTTTCCCTGTCTGACTGACTGACTGTTGAAGCAGGCCCTGCCCCAGACAGTTGTTGCCCACCTCCACTCAGCACATTGATTCACTATCAATGTGCCAAAGTCACACATGACCATTTCTCAGACTCTTCCTTTCATTGGAGCCATTCAGAAACGTTTGGGTTTCATTCCTTTCCTCCGGAAAAGAGTGCCCAGAACATTCTGGATATGATCCTAATCTTTTAGCCTCAGTCCTGGGTTTCAGTGAGGTCAACTCCGAGGCTGCTGGGACTGATGACCTAGCGTGCTTGACCATCATGCTGGTAAAGCACAGCATCTAGCATATGTGGGCTCTTTAGTGGCATCTGTAGTCCCAGTAGCAACAACATGAAGGGAACCTCTCTGACACTGTTCAGATTTTGGAGGGGACTGCAGAAAACTGCAGTGGGGGCTACAGGACCACGATTGGATCAGGGGCAGATCACTCTCCATTTTCCACCAAGAGTTGACAGTGGTGACCGATGCATTGCTTCTGGGGTTGAGGGGCCATTTGGGAGAGGTGGAGATTAGAGGTCTCGGCTCCACATTTATTTGCTGAAGCTCACAGCCATCCTCATGGTGTTGAGATCCTTCCTCCAATCATTTTGAGGTCAACTGGTTCAGATGTTCACATACATCACCACCTCCATGTGGTACTGCAACAAGCAGGGTGGCATGGGGCTGTGGACTCTGTTCCCAGAGGCCCTTCATCTCTGGGCATGCCTGAAGTGCCAGGCGGGTTTCCTGGTGGTACAGCACCAAGCAGATCTTTGAACTCCAGTGCATAGGAGCTCAGTTGTTGATGGTTAGTGGATCATGAATGACACATGCACCTGGAGGAAGCACAAAGTCTCTTCACAGAATGGGGAGAATCTTGGCTTGGTCTGTTTGCCACCATTGGCAATGCTCAATGGCAGGACTTCTACTTGTTGGAGTTTCCAAGACAACTCTCGCTAGGAGACCTACTCTCAGTGGAATTGAACTCGGGACTCCTTTACTTCTTTACTCTTTTCTGCTAATACTACTGCTGTTCCGAGTTCTCAAGAAAATCAGGACAGACATGGGCACAGCCATCCTGATGGCCTCAGACTGGGTGCGGAGAGCATGGTATCCCGAACTCCTGAGCTTGAGCATCTTTTCTCTAATCAGGATGCTCATTCAGGAGGATCTCCTGTCACAGCAGCAGGGCAGGGTCCTGCACATGAGCCTGCTAACCTTCCACCTCCTTCTGTGGAGATTATGCAGCAGCAGGTAAGTGCATTTGACCTTCCTCCCAAAGTCGTGGATGCTATAGCAGCCAGAAGTTCTTCTACTAAGTCTATATATGCCTACCATTGGAACAGATTTGTGGCTTGGTGGATGACCAGGCAGGTTGATACACTTCATGCCAAGATGTATGAGGTTTTGTTGCTCCTGTTACCTTTATCCCAGCAAGGCTTTGTCTTGGGCCCTGTTAAGTTACCTGTCTGCTTTTTTGGCCTTTCTGTGATTGCTGGCCTAACTTCCTGATTTAAATCACAATTTGTGATGCTGTTCCTTAAGCAGCTTCAACCCTTCATCCTTCATAATGCTGTAGTGGGATTTTAATTTAGTTTTGACCTTCCACCTGTTCTCCGTGCCTGGCTGTCCTCTCACATTCCTCACCCTGAAAGCATTTTTTTTATGGCCATGACAATGGCCTAGAGAGTGAGCGAGCTTTAGGCTCTTTCTGTGAACTTTCGGTATGCTATCCAAACAAGTTAGTTCTTCAGACTTGTGCCTCTTTTTTGTCTAAGGTTGTGACTTTTTTTCATATCCGGCACTCTATCACCCTTATGACATAATTTTCTCCACCTTACACCCTCTGAGGAGGAGAAACAACTTAATTGCCTAGCTCCAAGAAGGCTCTTTTTTTATCAATTGTACCTGACAGCACTGTGTGGACGATCAGCTCTTCATTGGGTTCCTGGGAGCGAAGAAGGAACAATGGTGCAGAAGAAAACCGTTTCCTGTTGGTTTGTCTTCTGCATAAATATCTGCTATACACTGGTGAAGAAGCATCCTCGAGAAGGCTTGCTGGCTTTTTTTTACCAGAGCCAAGGCTGCTACCCCTGCATTGGCACACGGAATGCCTGTTCTGGACATCTGTCAGGTTTCACAGACTCACCTCCCACTAGTTACTGCTCTGATATCTATTCTGAAGTGAGGTTAGAAGTCTCAGAAGAACAATTTACCTACCTTTGGTAATGCCTTTTCTGGTAGAGACTATGGGGGTCATTCCCGGGGCCGGGGTTGGCGGGAGCACCGCCAATAGGCTGGCGGTGCCCCGCAGGGCATTCTGACCGCGGCAGTTTGGCCGCGGCAGTTTGGCCGCGGTCAGATCAGGAAAACCGGCGGTGTCCTGCCGGTTTTCCGAGGCCCTGAGGAATCCCCCATGGCGGAGCAGCAAGCTGCGCCGCCATGGGGGATTCAGACCCCCTCACCGCCATCCTGTTCCTGGCGGTTCCGACCGCCAGGAACAGGATGGCGGTGAGGGGTGTCGTGGGGCCCCTGGGGGCCCCTGCAGTGCCCATGCCAATGGCATGGGCACTGCAGGGGCCCCCGTAAGCGGGCCCCACATAGAATTTCAGTGTCTGCATTGCAGACACTGAAATTCGCGACGGGTGCAACTGCACCCGTCGCACCCTTCCCACTACGCCGGCTCCATTCGGAGCCGGTGTCCTCGTGGGAAGGGGTTTCCCGCTGGGCTGGCGGGCGGCCTTCTGGCGGTCGCCCGCCAGCCCAGCGGGAAACACAGAATGGCCGCTGCGGTCTTTTGACCGCGGTGGGGTCATTCGGCGGTTCCCGCCAGGCGGGCGGCTCCCGACGCCCGCCGGGGTCTGAATGACCCCCTATATCTAACCACAGATTCCTCACCTCTTCTCCCATCCTCTCTGTTCTGTGAACTGGACTTGTTTTCCTTAAACAGATCCCATTCTAGGAATCTGCCCACTGATTTTGGCTCCACATCTACAGGTGTGGAAGAGTCAAGAAAGCAACTAATATCACCGGGCATGGATGACACCTGTAAAGTCCCACACATGTCACATCTGGTGTGGTACTGCAGGCACCACCTCCTTGCATGCAGAGGTACTGCTTCGAAGATTTCAAGATAAAGGCTGATGCCTGGGAAACTAGCTTAAGGTGAGGAATCTGCAGTTAGATATAGTCTGTACCAAAAAATGTGTTACTGAAGGTAAGCAACTTGTTTGATAAAGATGAATTCACCCTTTTACACTTAAAGAAGACATCCTATGTCATGGAGGATAAAAGTAGCACACAATTGGCTAGGCATGCTTTGAGGTAGAGAAGAAAAGGACTATGTGAAAGGAATACTCATCCCCGCAGGTGCTAAACGGACTGGTGATATACAGAACGAAGAGTTCTGCCACTTTGTTTCTGACCTATACTCCAGGAAGGCATGTTTCATACTCCAATAATTGACATATGTTAGTGACATACTGCTCTTCTGGGTTACTGGGTTGCAGTGGGAGACTTTGGAGTACTCCATACTGCAGGACAAGGTGAAAGTGACAATAAAAGCATTGAAACTGAGCAAAGCCCTGAGACTCAACGGGGTCATGGCCCAATTTTATAAATATTCACAAGTAAACTAATGGTTTAAATTAACTGCTCTGTTTAACTACTGTGCAGAAGTGGGATGCATGACCTCTACAATGAGAGAATCAATAACGTCAGTCCTCCTTAAACCAGGTAAACACAAAAGGAGGTGTACCTCTTTCCACCCCATTGCACTTTTGAATATTGACAGCAGAACTGTATGCAAAGAATTTGGCCACCCGGCTAAGCAAGGTAGTGCCCTCTCTGGTCCAGCTGCGCAGGGCAAGTTTGTGCAGGGGCTTCATGCACATGATAATATGAGGGCTCCTATCCACCTGGTGGAAAAGGCTACACTTAAGAAAATTCTGGCAATTTTGCCATCCTTGGGTGCAGAAAAAGCCTTTGACTGGGTGCATTGGTCCGTCCTGCTTCTAGTTTTGCGGCATATGGGAATTGGACATGATCCTGTTTCTGGTTGTTTTCAGCTATATGGTCCCAACGGCCAAGGACACACTTCCCAGGACTTTAGGAGGCACAGAGGCACCAGGCAGGGGTGCCCCTTATCCTCACTTCTGTTTGCCCTTTTTGTAGAACCTCTAGGATATCGCATCTTGAAGTCAGAGAGGGTGGTAGACACTAAATTTGGCGCCCAGAAATATAAACCTTCCTGCTACACAGATTTCATATTGCTTACCTTTGGGGTCCTCATGGTTGTCTCTCCGTGAGGTGAGGTGACAGTCCTTCTGCGGGCCTTTGAGCCAGTTTGCATATATAAAATTAATTATATTAAATTGGAAGCCCTCAATTTAACATTGCCGACCAGTGAAGTAACCTCTCCTCACAGGGATTTCCCTTTTGCTAGGCTGAGAAATCTAATAACTACTTAGGAGTGCAGATCATCAGGACTCCTGCTATACGGTTCCAATGAATTAAGTAGGACTGCCCATCAGGTCAGGGTGAACATAAGAAAATAGAGACTCAGTCCACATGTACCAACATTACGTGCTGACACAACTCCTAGCTAGCTCACAGTGCTCTATCTGAGCCCCTAACTGTACCAAGGCACAAGACAGTATCAGCAATCCTGAACATGATCACCCTGACTCCCAAGGAAGTTATTGAAACAGATCTACCCTTTCGTTGTTACTTTGCACGCCCACGATAGGCACAAGAAAGATAGGAAAAATGGCTTTTCAACATTTATTAAAACAATTGTATTCCTGTATAGAAGGCATAAGCTGCAATTATTAGGCACATGAAACAAAGCATTGTAACTAGCATCATAAGAATGGTAAAAAAAGGTGAACAATTCAACCATGGTAACATTACTATATGATTATACTACTATCTTTCCACTACCTACACCAGCGAAAGCATAGTCACAGTACCCTTTGCCTGATCTATTGGAATAGCCAACCACCCACTACCTGGGTATGATGTTCCAGGAGCCGGTCAGGTGTAGAGCAGACTATCATCCTTTGCAGGATGGAGGTCAGAGTCAGCAGGGCTGCATCTCAGTCACAGTGCCCCGTGTTCCATTGCAATCCCAGCAGAAGTGCTCCTCTGCTGAATGTAGCAGAGAGGCAGTTTGTGTAATAAAATCATTCTTTACATTTCACTGTGTCAAAGGTGCGATGGTTCATCTGAAGGCTTGAGTTGTCTCCACCGGACAATCATAATTCAAGGTCATCGAGTCCTGTGTGTCTAGCCTTTGACAGATTGTACAGATTGTATGGCAGTAACACTTACTGCGATAAGCTGCATGTACAGTGTTTTCCTAGTATATTATCGTGGAAAAACATAAAAAATCATCCTCAGAAAAATATGTCAAGCTAAATGCATTAAAAAATGGAGACAACGCAGGAACTAACGTGCTTCACCACACTCCAGTGGAACTATTGCACGTGAAATATCCCTAATATTTGCTGCAGTTCGCCGAGACTTAGATTCTTGGGACAACCTGATAATGTCACGGCTGGGCCAGATTTAAGCCTTTTAAGTAAATGCACTCCCGACTTTGTTGTACATGCTTCAGGCCCTCCTGATTTGGGTTGATAGAGGATAGCTCATTCAGATACAGCAACAAATGATACGATTTCTCTGGAGAAGGAAGGCATCTAGAGTCTCTCAGAGACTCTTAATGCACAGCAGGTGGGCTGGCTTTACCTTGTACTATGCAGCATCCCAGTTGAGAGTAGTTGTGGAATAGACCATGGCAGAATCACAGAACTACTGGCAACATATAGCCCATACCATTGTGTGCAGTCCTCTGTTGGACAAGAAACACAGGCCACCAAAAGCCTATCTAAGCACACCAGCTGCTACAACATTCCAGATCTGAGTCATCTACATAGAATGTCATGGCTTGGTGGCTTACCCCTCACCCTACACACCTATTTATTACAACACTGACTTTAACCCTGTAGCAGAGGGCACAGCTTTTCAGGGATGGTGGGGGGTTGGTGCAGGATGCAGTCAGATGTGCTTGAAGCATCCATAACTAAGACATGTTTTCAATGCAAGACAGACTTAGGCCTCTCTGAGATGGATCGATTTCAATATGCACAACTTAGACATTTGAGCGGCCATTATGAACACTGCGGTGTGGGCCGCCATGCCAGCGGGGGCGGGAAATCCCGCCAGCTGGCATGGCGGCCAACACTGCCACATAATGAACCCACGGAGGGCCGCAATAGGCGGCCCGCACTCACCGCCAGGCTGCCTCCGTCAGGCAGCCTGGTGGTGGTCAGCATCATCATCCGACAGGGCAGCGGTGCTGCCGCACGGATAATGATCCCTCAGCCTCCAGCCTTCCTCTGGTGGGGTTTCCTGCCAGGGAAAGACTGGCGGAAGGTGTGCACCGGGGCATCCCTGGGGGCCCCTGCACTGCCCAAGCACTTGACATGGGCAGCAGTGCAGGGGCCCCTTTGCAGTGTCCCATCGCGCAGGTCACTGCCTGATTTACGGGCAATAATCTGCGCGACGGGTGCAGCTGCACCCACCGCACAGAGGCATTGGTGGCGGCTCCATGTGGAACCGCCGTCGATGTCCCGGCCAGGCATTCCTCTGGGCCGACGGGCGGAAACAATGTTTCTGCCCGCTGGCCCAGAGGAATGTTTATGATATGGCCGGCGGGGTTCCGGGGGCGCTGGTGGTCATGGAGAAGACCACCAGCATGAACACAGCGGTTTTCACCGCTGTGTTCATAATGAGGGCCTTGGTCACCAACCCCACAATTTGTTTTGGTGCAACTCAGAATAAGACTGCACTAGAATCCTTGTTCTCATGCTGGTAAGCTCTGGAGGCCCTATATGTAAGCTAAACTGCGCATTGTTCAAACATAAGGCTCCCTTGTCTTGGCCTCTGAACATGGGGTGGCAAACAACTATCATAAAAACAAAGGGAGGTATTGGGCAGGGACATCATTTCCTCCTCCAAATCTATTTTAGGTAGGGTGATCCAATATAAAATCTGGTATAGCTGGCACTACACTCTAAATATTCCCCAATACCAACTGCTGGAGGGGCTGCAGGAGTAAAGTTGACGGAATACATGTCCTTTGTGGGAGGAGGTGGTGGACCTATTAAAGGAGATTTTGGATTATCTAATACCCTTTGTTCCTGAGGTCATCCTGCTTGGCTTAAAACCCACCAAACTTGAAATGATGTCTAAAAGGGATGGCACATGGTGCTACACTATCTGGGGGTGGCCAAACTTTTCATTGGAAAAAGAAGGACTCTCCAATACTCTTCCAGTGGCACCATAGACTCTGAAAGATGTTAGAACATTTGCCTAACAATATGAATGGAACCCCACTATGTTTTGAGTCTCAATGAAAGCTGGTATACAGAGTCCAGCGTAGGGGCCTCCCAAATACCATACTCCCTGTCAAATGGAAGACTCAAAATCTCTACAACTGAGGCTTGTGAACTGGCCCCTCACTGTTGGGAGGGGGGGTGTATCCCTTACAGAGAACCAGGGTTAAGAGGTATGGTCTCCTCGATGAAAACTTTTGCTTTCTAGAACGCTGTGAGGAGGGTGGCTAAGTGTGACTTTCCCTGTGGTGAGGTGGGGGAAGTTGAGGCGTTAAAACTGTTGGAAGGGTTGTTAGTTATTTTGGTTTTCTTTAACATGTTGTCCCTCTCATTACGTGCGGTCATATACACATCATGTACTAAATATGGTCCTCAAAATGCCCTTGCCTTTTGATATTTTAGTCTTTGATATTTTGTTCTTGATATCCTCATATCACAATATTTCTGTTGTTGATATTCAGTAGTACAATCAGATATTCTGCTTTCATATGCTTAGAGTCAAATTATGCCAGATAAATCATGAAAACGGTAAACTTCCATTATGTAGGCTAGCCTTTCTGTGAATCAGATAAGTTGCAGATATTCATGATATGCAGACGTCCACAGAAAGGGTTCACATTTCTTTTGTGATTCAGTAGTATATGTTTAATATGCTCCTCGTGCCAGATGTATGAAGACCTTTTACTGGTCCGTTTGTGATCGACAAAATGCTGTTTGGCATGAACTATCCCCATTTTGCAAGACGATAACCTATTACCGACTTGCAAAATGGGTTTGCGACTCGCTACTAAGAAGGGGCATGCCAAGAGCGTCCCTTCCTAATAGCGACTTGCAGGCACATGTATGATTGTTTTACGACCACTTTGGTGGTAACCCATTCGCAAATGGGAAGGGGTCACCAAGGGAACCCTTTCCCTTCACGAATGGGGGTGCAGACTTATTTTAAGAGCGGGCAGTGGTCCCAGTGACACTGCCTACTCTTCAAAAATTAAAAGAAAACTTTTCAGTCTTCTTTTTGTAATACAGCCCATTTTCCTTACAGGAAAATGGGCTGGATTACAAAAAAATGCTTTATTAAAAAAGCAATCACAGACCTGGTGGCCTGCTGACCCTAGCAGGCCACCATCCCTATGATTGTAGCCATTCACAATGGGTCGCGAATTGCGACCTGTCTCATGAATATTGATGAGGTAAGTCCATTTGCGGATCAGTAACAGTGTAGAGGACACCGTTGAACATTTTGTATTGCAACTCGCAATTTGCAATTTGCAGGAATTTGCAAATTGCGAGTCAATACAAAATCTAGTACATGTGGCCCCTCATTCAAAAAACAGTTTGCTCACTTAAATGTCACTTAAATGCATGAATGGTGGAATTTATATTGATAAATGCTAAATCCTATATATCACACAATCACAGTTTGTGAATTCCCCCTTCCTCTTGTAAAAGTCCACTTTCTAATTGAATCTTTCTGCTTGACAAATTCTGTATTAGGGAAAGTGAAAGAGGTATAACATGCTGCTTAATTAACCAAATCCCCCGAACATCCATAAAGTCTACAATTACTGAGTATGCACAAATGTTATCCACCTCATATATGTTACACTGTGAATACACAGAAAACCTTCTGCACAAGACTAGAACTGCTGTTTTCTTAGTGGAAAATGTAAAGGAGCAACCCATTTTAATGTGGGCTGTTCATAAGGGTTCCTAATAGGAAAAATAGTTTTTCTTGTGAAGAAAGCATGAAGCTCATAGATTGTGGTTAACATTATTGTCAACATGTTCCCAAAAGATGATATATGTAAAGTGTGTTAGGGGGCCGGGGACTTCTGAAAACGTGTTGGTGCTGTACATTTCTAATTGTACTACTGACAATGTCTTTGAGTTCCCACAAAACAAAAATAGTCATTCTAGGACACTTAAATCTCCAGACCAAGATTTACAATTTTCTGTAAATGAGCTCCCAGGTAACCTGTGCATCAAATGCCTTAAATAGAGAAATGCAGGCTCTTTGGGGTACTGTGAACTAATAGCTATTCAAAACTATGCCATTAGGCTCAAACCATCACACCAGCACAACAACAATGTAATCAAATATTTTCACAGCTAGATGGTTACTGTTCAAGTTAGGTGTTAGGAAATGCACAAAGGGTATGATGCTGTTTTTTTGTACAACTTTAAACTTACATCTTTTCTTCTCATTTATTTTTTGCAGTTCATGGAGTTAAGAGCTCGCTACACAGCTTTAATAACATTGTTGAGCCAGTATGTGAAATTTGCTGCTGAAACCCTTAAAAGGATGGAAGAGGAGGAGGTAACAGTACAACTAAAATATCAGTCAGATAAAACAATATGAGTTTCAAGGGATAACATTTGAACTAATAATGTTATGTGTAATACATAAACATAAGTATATTTCAGTATGTTCACTAAGCACATCATGCAGCAGCCTTTGATGGAACAAAATATTCCATCAAATATTTCATGATTCATGAGGAATTACACACAACCATGCAGAACTAATAGGCTGCTAGTCAGGCACATTAATATTTAGTTTATCCACATACAGAGGTGTAAGCATAGGTATCACGTAACAGTTTGTCATTAAGGCAAACTATATACATAAATGCCTGTGAAAAGTAGACTGGGTAGAGAAACACTGTTCAGACCTCAGACCCCATGGGTTCTAGGCTGAGAGCAATATAATACATTGACCTTCCTGAGGGGCCAGTAGCTTTAACGTTGGCATGAAACAACAGACCCATGTTTTGTTTATGGCTGATTGTTATAACATGAACGTGGAGTTGTTGGGATCATGGGGGCAGCTCATGAGCAGTAACTAAAGTCGATCATCTGGAAGATAGAGAAAGTTTAAGTATTACTGTGGGCAGGGTGTGTCTGGAGTTCAACAGTTCATGGCCTTTAGAGCCGGAGCTACATCTCTTTCCCACTTTTGCTTCACAGCAGTGCATCTTAGACAGTCAACTTAATTGTTTTTTCTTTGTGGTCAAAGACTCCATTTATGAGGTGGGATTATCAAAATGTAAACATTCTGCTGCTTTGTTAGAGGCAAACAACTTTTCTTAACATGTAGCTGCGTTTGATTGTTTTTTAAGATTTACTGAGAAACTGCCCAATGCTATACTGGTTAGCTGAGTGAGGTAGTGAAGAGACACGATTCTGCAAAGAACGCATTTCAACAGAAGCAGAGGTTTGCCTTGTATATCCCATATCAGAAGGTTCCTTGAACTCATAATCAAGCTTTCACTCTTAAATAGAAGAGCCCAGATACCAGAAGAGCCATATCAATGTACAACAGTAGTGTGTGTTTGGAGGGTTGTTTTTATTTGTTAAAAGTTTTTTAGGGATCTTTATCCTCACCTTAGGAAATTTAAAAAAAGAAAATATATATATACTCTATCAACAAACCATATAATGACTCGTAGGCTAGGATGGGCTTCCAGGGGTCAGTTTGTAAACCTGTACAAGCTTTTAGAACTACTTCGACTGCATTCGTTTTTTTTTGCAATCAGTCACTTTAGAGGTAACAATAGGGCATCACTAGACCTCACATTATCTTTTGCGACAGCACCATAATTGGCTCCTATTCCTTTGTATAATATGACACATTTAAGAGGCTAAGTGCATAAGAGGCTGTTGAGCTCATTTTTATAATCTGTGGTTTCTGGGTCTATGGCTTCTCCCTCTTTATTTCTCTCAAAAGACTAACTTTGTATGTGTGAACAAACCTACACACACATACAGTAGCATGCACTAACCACAACATAAATGGGAGTGTATCACTCATTGTGCCTTCTTAGCCCACTAACAGGTTTGTATTCAGGGCTTGTGTATCAACAATGCTGATAGCATTTAGGTATAACTGGACATTGGAGCCATATTAAAGCTGTGTCAATGTGAAATTGATGCCTTCCTGTACTATTTAAGAATGCTCATACGTATTGAATTTCATCAGTTCTGAAAATTTTAGTAAAACTGAAACACCAAATGTTCGTTTCTATCTCCTATATTCTCACCTAGCAGAAATACTTAGGAAGAAAACATATCTGTTTCATGTTTATAAAATGAAACCAAAGTAGGCAATTTAACAACTGTGCAGAAATGGATATGATTTTTGTATTTGGGGTTACGTGGTAGAGTGTGTTCATTTTTTGCAGCGCAAACACGTACTAAGCCTGCAGAAAAAGCACATAGAAATTCATATATTTCAAATGCAGGAATATTAGTCACATGTAAAAAGTGTTTTTTTAAATTAATACTGAACAACATGAGAGGGAAAATAACTCCAATATCTTAGTATGCAAATCAAGAGTTTTGTTTGCAAAATCCAGTGCTGGACTATGTATAGAAACACACAGGAGGCTGTGGATTGTCCATTATCAGAACTCAGTGACTAATCACAACGAGTCAAATAGGCAACAGTTTTCCAAGCGTTTTAAAAACAGGTTCTAGGCATGTCCAATAATAGTGCAGAAGCATCACCCTGTGAGAGTCAAAACCTAAGCAAACACAAAAGATTTCTGCAAGTTCAGGAAAATGCTGTCCTATAGTAATGGTAACAGAACCATCTACATGAACCTCAAAGCATGCAGAAGCAAATAAATACAAGGAAATAGTCTACAGCACAGGGTCAGAGGTCAAGGAATATGCCTCTGAACCTAAAAGGAGAACATGAACAAAATGTACAACACACTTTTTAGTAATAGCACCATTGTAGTAGAGGTTGCGGGCTCTGTTTCAAAGTCAGTTGTTAATCTGTCAACACAAAGGGTAAATGGTGATAAGTGTATAGACATAAGCGTCCACACTTGCACTATTAAAAGTCTCACAAATGCAGAATAGATCGTGAGGTTGGTTATAGGAAATAAAATGAAACAACACAATGTTTTATTTTTAGAAAATTCTAGAAAAACAGTAATTTATCACAGGCATACCACTTCAGGAGCACTAATACCTGTAAGTATAGATACCAAATTCAGTAACTACAAGAACCTTCCCATTCACCTCATAAAGGTTCTACTAAATAAATGCCTCTATATCATCTTCCTATACGAGGCATGCCAGAACTCGTATGTAACTCGATTGATGAAGCTCAAGTAACTTTATGCACACATTATCAAAGATCTTTTAATGCGAATGAGCCCTCTGAACATGTGGGATCTTTGCGTATGACACAAGAAGACATTTAGGAAATGAGGAAAGGTGCCATTTAAAATTAACCTGTCCGGGCCCCTGAAATTACAGAAAATGCAATATTGCAAACTACGGGGCACTATTGGTATGTGATAGAAAAAAACAAGTCCCCAAGATAGGATGCTAACACAAGGAACATTATAATGAACATGTAAGAGAATTTGCCTCCAGAATTGGAATACATTAAAATAGTAACCCAAGACACTACTAAAAAAGACATGCACAAAAATGAAGCCTTCTGCACAAGTTCTTCAGAATAAGACAATAGACATACAATCACAGAATGTACATATGAACGCCCTGAAAAACATAAAAGTTCAAGAAGCAGAAATGTGCAGTGAGGAAAAGGGAAGCAATCTTTATATATCATTTGAATCATTACCACTTGGATAGAAATTCAGTTGACTGTCAATTCTTCAAAAGAGATTAACCTAATGAGAAGCTGAATCAGCAGAAACGAATATCATGCAGATAATTTTCGTATGTCAAACAAATGACAATTAATTCAAAATCAGAGAGAACATCCATCATATTTCATGAAAGAGTCTTGCTTAATGATTGACAAAAATGTGGTATTTGCGTGCAGTGCTCTTTAAAAGCTGATTATCAGGTGATCAGCTATATCCCTAGAACTTAACTTTTATAATTCAGTAGGGGATCTCTAGACAATACTAGAACCACTACATGCCACCAGTCATGCTGTGATGGAAATGCAGATTACTGAAAAGTTACTATAACACTACAACACCACCAGTTCATTCTCAATAATGCAGTAGCTCTTAGACATCTTACTCTTGATTTTTTAAATACAAAAATACAAACTGTACAAGTGACGTAAATTACATTGATGTAGGCAAATTGTGTACCAGTGCAGTTCTGTTTTCACCTACAGTTAGACTGCCAGTCTGCAGCAGAGCACTGATCATTTGGTGAAAATTGGTTGGTGTAAAATCACATTGTACTTTTGTAAATTTAGCCCACCCCACTATTGAATTTATCATCAACAGTGTACTTAAGGTAATCTGGTACTGTGCTTCAACACATTGAAGCCTAGTCCTACTAAACATTTCAGAACATTTTTATACACTTAACTACAAAAGCTTGTTTATGTTATTTCTGACCTTTACGTATAACACACCTGCGTGACTGAAAAACATTCTATAAAGATTTATGACAGAATCATGAAATTTCTAAATGTTGTTTTAGATTCTTGTGATTTTCTTAAAATGTGGCTTTGAAATCAGAAGATGATCATTTGTACAGAATACATTTTCATATTTAAAATGTATAATTGTATGTCATGGTAACATTTTAGTTGTATGTCATTTTAGATCAAATCTGACCCTTTGCAACACTTAACATTAGTGATCTGTAATACAATTAATGATTAAGATGCAATTCTAATCTACAAAATGAAATATTTACCTGAACTCAAGAGACATGATGATTTATGCAACCATATTGATCACATTGTAGGATTTAATATTTCTCATACATAAATTGACAAATACTTTAACATTTTCAACTTATACAAAAGACAGAAAGGAAGAGTGGAATTGCCTTTGCATTACCTATTGACTTGTAACTGTGGCTATCTTTACTTGATGTTTATCCAGAGAAGAAGACAAGGATCTGTATGTCTTTGAGAAGGGGTACTGCATGATGTTTCTGGCACAAACTAATATATATTCTATACTTCTTTTGCCACACCTTTTCCAGAGCTGTGTTGCTTAAAACATAATGCAAATTTAGTACTGTCCCTTCTAGTGATGTTGAGCTTTGTGTCTTGTGTTTTACTTGCATGTAGTCTTCTCGCATCAATCATGGCAATGCTCATTTGAGTGAGAACACATGCAACGCATGTATTCAGATGCCAGCTGAGTATCGGGTGTTGGGTCCTTTGCACTGGGTCATGTTTTAAAGTGGTGCCTCTGTGCCTTTTTAATGCGGCTGTTGTCTTGAAGCTTGAAGCTTTCTTTCAGAAAAAGGTGGTGGGAAATCACTTGTGATGCTGCTTTGCTGTGCAGACATGTAAGTATTTCAATATGTACCTATAGAGTGTTATTGAAAGAAGTTATCGGTTGTCATCAAACAAAGCTAAACTCAGCATATCCTATTTAATTTCATTGTAGATGCTGAAGTACAAGGAAGCCTCAGCCGGATCAGCATATCCAGATTTATTAGAGGAACAAAGAGCTGCAGTAGATGAGAACAGAAGGCTCTTGGAGACAGTCAGAGAGCTGGAAACAATGGTAGAAGAGTTGAAAAGGCAGAAATTTTTAGTAGAGCAAGAGCTGCCTAAAGTGAAAGCAGCTGCTGAAAGTGAACTGAAGAAACAGCAGAAGACCATTGAAGAGCTCTCCCTCCAGAAGACAAAGGCTGAGTATGAGGCAAGGCAGTGCCGCATTGAACTGGAGAGTGTGGTGAAGGAGAAAGCTGCTGTAGAGCAACAATTAGACCACGTGCGACAACTCACTTTTGAGTCTGAGGCTAAACGGACAGCAGTTGAAGAAAAGCTCAGAGCCTTCCGAACCCAGATTGAGGAGAGTACGACCTCCAGACGAAAGCTGGAAGATCACCTCAAAAGACGAGATACAGATCTCCATGATTTGGAACAGCAGAAGAAAAATTTGATGGTGGAATTGAGAAGGAAAGCCGATGTTGAGGACACTCTCTTGCTGCAAATAAAGCAAATGGAGCAAGACCTTGAGTTTCAAAGGATGCAAGCTGAAAAGCAACAGCAACAGAAGGAGAAAATTGAATCTGAAGCCAGAAGAAAAATATCCGAAGCAAGATACACAATGGTGACAACCCGAGAAACAGTTTTACCATTGCGAGCATCAATGAATGATGTTCAATATAAGATTGAATCTGAAATGCGAGGAATTCAAAAAGACCATGACACAAGGAAATTAGATGCCCTAAAACATCAGGTAGAGGAATTAATGCAAGCCAACAAGAAAGCTGAAAAGGAAGTAAAACAGTTAAAATCAGAGCTAAGTTCCATGCAGCTTCAAAAAACAACATTGGAGGAAAAGACACATCAAATGAAAGGTCAGCTGGATGATACCAATAATAAGGTAAGGCAGCTTAAAGGAGAGCTGGAGCAGAAAAGTAAGGCTGAACAGGACTATATACAACAGGTGAGGGAACTTGATAGGAAACTATTCGAAAGCCAGGATAAGGCAGAAGAGGTTATGCAGGAGGCATTTGATCTAAAAAAGATTAAAATTAATTATCAAGAGGAGCTTAAATCTCTCCAGCAGGACAAACATTCTTTGGAGCAGAAGATACGTATTCAGAAGTCTGAACTTGATGAATTAAGGGAAAAATATAAATCTCAGCAGGAGCAGCTACTGCAAAAAGAAATGGCAGAGCGAAACCACCAGCAGAGGACAACATTCCTCGAGGAAGAATTGAGTAGAAAGAAAAATGAGCTGGTGGAGCTCAAAAAGAAATCTGACGAGCTTCTAAGGTTTCAGTCTAAAGGAGAATCTAATGCTAAACAATTAAATGCACAAATTATTTCACTGAGGGAAGAGAAAATGGTAGCTGAGCAGCAAATTCAGGCTCGTAAGGAAGAAATGGACAGTTTGAGGGAGCAGCTGAAGAAATGCCAGGAGCAATTATATCAGAATTCAAAACAAGAAAAGGACAACCAGCATAAAATTCAAAAGCTTCAAGATGATTTAGAGCGAAGTAATCAGTGGTCAGAGACGCTGAAGGAAAAACTCGATGAGCTGACCAAACTTAATAAGGATACTGATATGCTAATGCGAAAAGTCAAGTCAGATTCTGAAAATATAATTATAGAGAAAAATACCATACAGCAAAGTAATATCTCCCTAAAAGCACAATTGGACAACTTTAAAGAGCAGCTTAGAACTGCAAATGAGCGGCTCCAAAAGCAGGTGAAAATTGAGCAGGAGTACCAAATTTCAATGAAGAGACTGGAAGATGACTTGACGAAGACCAAGAACATGGCTAACGACTTTAAAGAGAAATGCGATCGTCAGAGCATTGCAATCTTGAATGCTGAGAAAGAAATCAGGAATTATAAATCTGAGCTGAGTGCAGTCAGGATGGAGAAGAATTTAAGTGAGCAGAAGATACAATTGAACCAGAACCAATTGCAGGAGTTGAACGGCAAACTAAAGAAAGCTCAAGATGCGCTCCAGCAGAAGGGGATGGAAGAACACATAACTCAGAAAAAGATGGCAATGTTTGAAGATGAATCCAAAAAACAGAAACACCAGTCAGAAGAGCTTAGGAAGAAACTTGAAAAGGTCATGGAGTCCAGTATGAGCACTGAGAGCGACATCACACTAATTAAACGTGAGTGTGCATCTCTCCGTCAAGAGAAGAGTCTGACTGAGGAGAAGCTTAAGATGCAAAAAGTAGAAATTGCTGATTTGCAAGAGAGACTTCAAAAATGTCGTGAACTTGTCCAGCAAGGAAAGCAAGCAGAAATTGAACATTTTCAAAAATGCAGAAAATTAGAGGAAGAAGTGGAGATGCAGAAGCGTATGGTTGACAACATGAAACAGAAGGTAGAATCACAGAGGAAAGAGCACTTGAATCAGCTACAACAGTTGCACACGGAGATCCAACAGTCGGGCAGCCTCAGAAGCCCTGGGCTGAAACCAGACTTTGATAAGAGAGGAAGTGAGTATAAATATTCATCAGGTAGCTCTTCTCGAGATTTTGAGCAGTTTCACCAAATGTCGAAGACGTCCCCATTGCTCAGACGGAAGCAGGAGCCACAAATGGCAGATATAAATATTCCCCTTTATATTTCTGAGCAAGAAGAAGAGAAACATGTGCGGGTGGATGGTATCTTTGAAGATCCGATACAAAAGGAGCGTCAGTTTCAAATGTCTAGGATGAAACAGTCTTTTGATGAGAATGACAATAAACCATCATTCACAGAATATGTCTCTCAAACCAGCACAGAATTTCAGATCTCTGTTGACGACAGGAGCTCATTGAGGCATATGTTGGAAATAGAGAACATT
Source organism: Pleurodeles waltl (assembly GCF_031143425.1). NCBI lineage: Eukaryota > Metazoa > Chordata > Amphibia > Caudata > Salamandridae > Pleurodeles > Pleurodeles waltl. Next base: position 1,487,887,675 of record NC_090444.1, read on the forward strand.
CGAGACAAAAATCTTCAGAATATTAGGCAGACCTTGAAGCAAGAAGAAGAGAAGCTTAAAGAGGAAGTTGGGAAATTCCAGCTGCCTCTAGAGGTATTCCGTGAAGGTGTACTTCTCTGGTGATGGGTTCATATGTTGATGGGTTCATATGTTCCTCTTAAGTGCCTTGACTTTTGCATGTTTTTCTTTTCATTTCTTGCTGTTTCTTCCTCTCACACATCTTTGCAACAAATTTACATTCATACATATTCAACAGTTTTATTACATATTTACTATGTATATCAAATAAAGATATAAAATTATTCTGCTACAGCTATTGTCAAAGAAGTGGCAGTAATCTTTCTAAAAGTTTAAAAAACATACATTTATATTAGGCTGTCTGTGCCTCATTGCTGATTCTGAGACACAAAAGCCAACACCCCTGGGGGCATTTCTCTTTTGCTTCCTTCAATGGCTGTACCTTTGCTTTGAAATATCCTGCCATAGGGTCTTGCTGAAACAAAGTGAACTCACAGCTTTCTGGTGTTGGGCAAGTGACTCTATAAACTGAATGAAAATAAACTACAGTGTATGCTGACTGTATCCTTATTCATGTTCACAGATGATGAATAGCAAGCAGTATGATGTGCATGTTGAAGTCACAACATTAAAGCAGGAAAAGGAAATTCTTCTTAACCATGAAGACAAGGATTTCAACATTTCTGAAGGCTTTAGAAGAGAAGATTTACCCAAAATGAGCGCTCTTTTCTCAGAGCATAAAAACTTCCAGGGTGCTGACAGAATCCAAAATGATTATCCTTCAGCTTACAATAAGCTCAAGTTTCAGGGCCTCAGGCAGCCTGTACCTGCCCAGCAGCTGGTCGAAGTAAAACTCCTGGATGTAAAGACTGTTGAACAACTCCTTCTTGGATTGAAGACCATTCAAGAGATCCAGAAATCTTTGGACAAGTTTTTAACTAGGCCAACAGCAGTTGCTGGTCTATACATAGAATCAAAAAAAGAAGTTGTATCTTTCCCCTTGGCAGCAAAGAGAAAAATGATTGATAGAAACCTAGCCTTTGAGTTTTTAGAAGCTCAAGCAGCAACTGGTTTTATCATTGATCCTATTACAGGCCAGAAATATTCAACTGAAGAGGCGATTGCTAAAGGAAGCATTGATCAAGAATTTAGGGAAAAGTTATTAGAAGCAGAAAAGGCTGTGGTGGGCTATGTGCATTCTGGCAAAAGGCTGTCTGTATTTCAAGCTATTGAAGCCAGACTTCTGGAGAGGCAAAAAGGGAAACGTATACTTGAAGCCCAGGTCGCAACAGGTGGAATCATTGACCCTGTTCGAAGTATTCGAATCCCTCCAGAGGTTGCAGTTCAGCAGGGATTACTTAACCACACCACTTTCAAATTTTTACTTGAACCAGCTAGTAACACTAAAGGCTTTCACCATCCACATACTAAGCAAACTATGTATTATAGTGAATTGCTAAAAGTGTGTTTACTAGATGTGAGCAGTCATTGCATCCTTCTGCCAATTGGAGATAGGAAAATTACAAGCATGTCAGCAGAAAAGGGGTATAAGATTTCTGTGGTTAACAGTAGAACGGGAGCAGAAATGACTAGATATGAGGCTTATGAGAGAGGTCTAATTGATAAAAACATGTACCTGGATCTTTCAGAACAGGAATGCAAGTGGGAAGAAACAACAACTTTTGATTCATTTGGGAAGTCATCACTTCTTTTAACTGACCTAAAAACTGGAAGGCAGTTCAATGTTGATGAGGCAATACAGCGAGGCTTAATTGATCGAACATCAGTCAATAAATTTAAGGAAGGTACTCTCACAGCAACTGAGCTTGCTGATATTATGGTGAGCCGATCAAATGTGAATAAAGATCCCTACAGCCCAATAGCAGGATTTTGGATATCGGACACAAATGAAAGAGTTTCAGTTTTCAAAGCTGTACGTAGAAACCTGGTGGACAGAATTACTGCATTAAGGTGTCTTGAGGCTCAGGCTAGTACAGGAGGAATAATCGATCCAGCTACTGGGAAAAAGTATTCAGTGTCTGAAGCTCTGCAAAGGGGTTTACTTGATGAAGCATGTGCAAAGCAAATTCAGCAGTGTGAACTAGTGTTCACAGGGGTCATCCATCCTGTGTCAAAAGCAGTTTTGCCAGCTGCTGAAGCCATGAGCATGAATATGCTCAGTAAAGAAATTGGAAATAGATGCCTTGAATATCAGTACTTGACCGGTGGCTTAGTAGATCCAAAGTCACACACCAGACTTTCAATGGAAGAGGCTATCAAGAAAGGAGTGGCTGATGCCAATACTGCCACAAAAATAAGAGATGAAAAATCGTATATTAAAAATATAACATGCCCAAAGACTAGAAGGAAGTTATCATACAAGGATGCCTTGGAAAAAGCAATCTTTGATTGTCATACTGGACTACGTTTGCTGGAATCAAACTTACCACCAAGAACTGGAATTTCTAGTCTGTACTTTGCATCTTAATAAAATATCTTGTCATGGGGTCTTTATACTTTCTTAAATGTTATATTGCATCTAGGAGTAGAGTACTCTGTGGGTTCAATATGTTGAACTTGTATTCAGTGCATCATAATCAAGTGCATTTAAATACCATCAATGGTGGGGTCCTGCCAAAGACCACATTTTTTCATTGAAACAACTGTTTACTGACTTCCACTATAACATGCTCAAGCAAATCAAATATTGTGACCTAGTGGGCATAAAGAGAATGCCTATTTGTAACTTCTGAGTGCAAGCTCAGCAGTCCATGGTGTGTTTGAAAGAGCAGACACACATTTTATGTACTAATCATTACATTTTAAATCTGCATGTACTTGTATAGAGCTTGCAAGTGGAGTTCTGAATTTTGATATTTCTAGAAGGTAAATGAAGTGAATGTGAGGCTGCAAACTTTTAATCAGAGCTTTAGAGCTTTTGCCCTAAAATGAGCTGCAGTAGACTTCATGATGACGTTAGAATCTTTCAGGTGTTAATGCACATTTGCAAAACTTGTGCGTACATTGCTAGGCCTTACTTAGCTTCCAAGCAATCAAACCTGCCTAGTTGAGGTTGTGTTCTTGTTTTTATCTGTCCACTGGTGTGCTAAAGCGGCAGTGGTTAGATCTATATGAAACAAAACAAGTTATAAAACAAACATGAGATACGTTTGTAATTGGTCTTGAGGTTGTATTTGATCCCTACTCTAAACCATTTATTTTTCTTGTTTAAATATCATTCTTTATAACAAGTAGGCCTGGGCATAATTTTAAATACACTGATGTAAGCAGAGTAATTTCGGTAATTCCACGTTGCTCTTTGATTTGAGAGTAATTTGGAGGGGTGCACAATCAGCACAGAAACAACACATTTAGCGAATGCAAGTAGTTGCTTGCTCTGTTCTTCATGGTGTTCTGAATTTAAAGTTGGGTGTTGCACCTAGATTTTAGTGCTAAAAACATTGAGTAAGTTGGTGGCAAATCCTACCCCAAGGGCACATTTAGTGAGCACAACCAACTGCTGACGTTGCTCTCCATGTTCTGTAGCATTTAGAGCTGTTTCTTAGCGCAAAATGTATCCTCTCGACCGTTTTGGACGCGAGGAGATATTTTAGTGCTAATAAGACACTACTAAATGCAGAATTACTCTTTTTCACGTAATTTCACATAAGCTTGCAGATGTTTTAGGTAATTCTGTGTTATTACGCTACATGAAATTACTTGAGTTATGCCACCCACAATTAATGAGGCCATTTCTTATATAATTTGCAAATTTTATCATGCTACAGTAATGAAGCTAAGCAGTTTACCACTCTTCCGGATGTTATAGCCTTCACTTCACTTCACTGTCACTTCACTGTCATTCCTCCTTTTATTCAGGCAAAAGTGATTCCTGAGACAAACCCCCATGCAATGAGTCTCCTCTATAGCCCTTTAGTCCTGGAAACATGCCCTTAGTACAGTTCAGCATTTCATTTCGATTCATGGACTTTGCGAAAACAGCCTTATATGTGAACAAACTTGTGTTTTGCCACAGTGCCCTCTTTATTCTTGATTAACTATTCCAACATTCACTAGTTAACCCATATTTGCTTGCAAAACATTTGATGTGAGTGTGCTTTATAGGACCAGTTTTCAGTTGTATTTCTTGGAAATCTCTTCCTTTGTTTCTGAGTTATTTTGTATTGTGCACCTTGTAGTCATATGGGAACATCAGATGAGGGGCTCACTTAAAGACCCCCAGTGGGGCAGCAGTCCTGTGTGCATTTAGAGCAACCATGAGTTGTCACACCCTCATTTACCACTGTAGAAATGAGGGCGAAAGAGTACAGGATGGCTAGCTGCTGTCCGTGCCCTTTTGTGAACGGGGCAGCATGCCAACTGTGCTGATCTAAACCGATTTAACCCTCATTCTAGAGAGGATACAGGAGCGCTGTGGCAGCTCTCAGCTGCTCTGTTGACCACTTCACAGACAGCACAGCGGGATAGATAATAGCTTTGCTGGACCTACTTCATCCAAATGTTTGTGTAATGGTCAAGAAATACCGGGACAGCACACACCTTTTACACTACCACTTTAGCAAATGCATTAAGGGAGGCAAACAGTTGTTAGCTGCCCTAGGTCCTATTAAATCAGTTTACCTTGCTCTTCCACCAAGCACGGCATGAAGTCAAATCCACCACCCTTCCATTGGAGAATATTGTGTATGGATGCTCGAAATAGCCCTAGCTCTTTTCAGTGTTGGGTGTTTTGGTGCGGAATCCCTGCACCATTGCACAAGACAGGAGAAGTTTGAAAGCTTTTCCTACCTGTGGCCAATGTGGGTAGTGTGGAAAATATACTGGGCTGTCTGCAAAATATACCTCCCTCCTGTGCATGGCAGCAGTTCTACGTGCAGTGGTGAAGCTGTGAGCTGTCCTGTGGCTTTATTTTGGTTTACATCCCTGCCCTTGTGCAAGGTGGAGTAGTGGGCAAATGCACATTTTCACACCCCTGGGCAAGGTGGGGTTATGTGTATAATAACTTGTACTCAATTAGTGGGTGTGAAGGGGCTGTTACAATCAGGAATGGCATAGGGGCATCTGTGAATTGCCCCAGGTTGTTTTGTTTTGTAACCCCTATGCCCTTGGGCAAGGTAGCTGTGAGCAATAGGAAAAACCTATTTGTCTGGAAAAGTACATTTCCTGACCCTTGGTCAAGGTGGGTGGGTTATTAGGAAACTGGGTTAAGGTGACCAAGACCTCTTTGGCCTTCTCAGGCCAGTTGTGTATTTGTAAGCCATATGGGTGTGTGTTAAGGTGGGATCTGGTGGGATTTCAATTAGTAGAGGTAAGGGATGGGGAAAAAAATGCATCTCTGCGCTCCGGCAAGGTGAGAGATGATGTTTAATGTGCTATCCTGTGCCCTTGGGCAAGGAGGGAGACTTATAGGTGCCATTGGCACTTTTACTCTTGACCAAGGTACCACTATACCGCCGGAACTTTAGTGGTAAAATAAAAAATATTACCTTCTTGTCCTTTGGGCAATGGAAATTGTATTCAGGTTTGAAAGGCAACTCTTCCAGACTGAAAAATCCAAGGGGGGAGTGGTCATACCATTCTAAACATTGAATTTCTTCTGTTAGTAAAATCGGATTTACTTGTCCACATCACACTGCCCCTTTTGGCTGTATTGTAAAGTTTTTAGTTATGCCTCAGGTTTTTAAAAGAAGAAGGTTTTGGAGATGCAATTGAGCTAATTATGGGAAAGGTTCCTAAAATAATTGTCTCTGTTTTGAGGACCCTTCTGCATGAGATCAGTTCCATGTCTGAGATTGTTTCAGTAGTGCCTGCAGGGTTATGTAAACCAATACACCATTAAAATGATCTTAACATGAAATGAACAGGGACTAGGCTCTGCTGGTTGAATGTACTACATAAAAAATAATGGCCATAGAAAAAAAGCTTGTGGGAGGAATGAACAGAATGTATTAAATAATGTATAATAGTTTCCGGAGAGTTCCATTCAAATTTTTTATATATCTTTCACATTGTTTTTCAATCTTTGTGTTTAGAACTTCATGTAAATATTGGGTGGCCTCCTGAAGTAATATGCCAATGCCACAATTGTAATTTACTGTTTTTAATTTAGAAAGTATGTAGTAAATTATACACAAGCAATGAATGCCTAGAAACCAATAAAGCTTATCTAAAGTGAAACACTTCCTTGGCAGGCCTGAGACTTTTTAAAAACATTTTTACTTACTTGTGCTCGGCCTTATCTTAAACTTTGTAAAACCCCAATTTGAACCAGTGGACTGGGCAACTCATGTTTATTCAGTAATACTTACATACACTTTTAGTACTTTACCTTATTATTACCCATTGTCCAGCATTTTTTATAATAGATACTTCCTTTTTTATTGTAGTTGTGTTTGTTCAGTTAGATTCATCTTTATTTATTTTACATATAAAAACATTTACTGCCATTTCATACATGTTGGTGCTCTTTTGTGATGGACTTTACCCTAGCCATGAATGATGGCTGTCAGGTATTCAGTGTCCATCCTTGTTATGGAGCATATCTTCTTAGGTATAGCTCCCATGTAACTGGCATTCAGATTTGGAGCAGGCAGAGATTATATAATCATTTGATGCTGTTCTGTCCTTTGGTGTTGTCCTACATTGCCTACTGTGTCTAACTTTATAGCAGACAAGATTGTTTGTACTTGCCTGCCAAGAAGTAGATACCGCATTCCCAACTCAGTCCAGACTCAGCCTATTCCAGTAGCATGAATAAACTAGAGGGGTGCCTCTTAGCCAGTGGTCGTTGCTGAATGAGGAGGGTCCAGTACTATACCTTGTTTCCCTTGTAAAACAGTGTGGCTGAGAATGGTAGGGGGCTGTAATTGGTGGTTGGATGGAATAGCTATGTATGTAGTGTTGATACGTGAATGCAATGAGGGTAGGTGATGGCAGGATTGTGGATAAGTAATTGAGGTGAAGCAGTTGAGAGGTTTAGTGACTTGTAAGTGGTTGAGCTGCTTGGATACCTTCAATATATTAGGCTTGTGTGTTTGGTTGGGTGTGACCTTGAATAGAGAGTGGGTAAGCACCTGCCATAAATAGTTTGCTAGCGGTCTGGTGAAACTACATGCCTTAATTTCTGTCTTAGGCAAGTTCTCCTGTGGAGAGTTGAATTCACAAAAAATCAGCCCTGAATTTTATTGATGACCATCACAAATTGTTCCTGGTTTTAAGCTGGACAACATGACTAAAAAGTTGCCTGCTTATTCCTATGAAAGAAAATGTACACCAGGAAACAAAAACTCCTCTTTTCTGTGCCATAGACAGATTCTTATTACTGCAATGCAGTAATGGACTTTATTTGAATGTATCAACATAGAATTTACTAAAATCAAATTAAAAACAACTGGGGTATTATGGTGGCAATCTGACTAAGTGCAGTAGTCCTCACTGTGCCCAATTCATCATATTCCTTGTTGCTAAACATGAAAGTAGCCACTATTTCCTCAAAACCTTAACTATTTCTACTGTCTCCCATATCACTCTTTCACAAGCATTGTAGTCAACACCCCTTACCTGGACAGTGATACAGTAGTGACACTCACAGCCTTCAATATGATAATTCCATTGTGAAATTCAGAATCATTCACATACTTATCTCCATTTTTGTAATTTGAAAAACCTTTAATATATACATATATTAATTGATAGTAAGCATGTATCACATTTCTGTGAACACTTATTTATCTTCTGTAAGTTTGTGCTACAATATATAAATATTTTAACTTATAATGCTGCTTTCTGTTGATCTATTGGACGAAAAGGCATCAACATTGGTGCAGTATTTCTAATGTTGATTCATTTGAATGCAGTCTTGTTTAATCTGCTGTTCTCTTAATTTTATTTGATGCCTTTTGTAGGCAACTGGCATTATATTCCCTGTACGTAGGTAGATAGGTAAGCTGATCCAGAAAGGAAAATTATTTTATTTAAGGCATTAGGTGGACACCTTTCAAAGATGTCTGACAACTAAGGCTGTATTATAGAAAGATGTGCATATTTTTCCCATTTTGTGCATCTCATAGCTAGCACTGTTGTGGAAGTACCTTCAATTAAGTAAATCAGGTATGGGCAAACTCGTTTCTGTTTCCATGATACAACTCAGGTCCAATGGAAGACCTTCACTGTGAGACAGAGCATGCATTGTATTAATAATAAGTTTGTCAAAATCAGAAATGCTGGTTCTCTACATTTAGTTTTTTGACACCTGCATACTTTATCTTACAGCTTTCCAGAGCTCTAAGATTTCTTACCCAATCATTGTGGGCTTACATTCATCTTTATGTCCAAGGCACTCTGTTAGAGGCATTGTGCAGCCAAATTAAGGGCCTGATTACCACTGCAGTTGCTATAGGACCTCCGTACCTGTGGTGGCAGTCAAACCACTGCATCCTTGGCGGTCTGACCTCCAGATTTGGAAGCTGGCTGTCGGACCACCACTCGGACCACCACAAGACCGCCACAACCGCCAATATCAGAAATCCTGCAGTTACAGTAGTGCGGAAAGGCACGGTCAAGCACGGCAGTGCTGATGTCATCACTACTGTGCTGATCCCAACTTGCCTTTCTGCTGGCCTTTGCCAGCTGGTGCAAAGGCAAAGACGGGTCCACAAGGGGCCCCTAGACTACCCATTCCCATATCATGAGCAGTGCCGAGGTCCCCCCATGAGCACATGAGCATTGGCCTCGGCTCTCCCTTAGAGCTGAAGCTAATGCCCCCGCCCTGCATCCGCCATCCAGCACAGCAATAACATCCTAATACGGCGGTTGTGATTCTGCCAACTTGGCGACGTCCTCCCAACAGCTTTGTTGGCTGTCTGACGGTCGGATCACCAGGGTCCTAATTAGGGCCTAAATGCAGGCTCGCGGCTATGCACTGCACCTCTGTCTGTTTATGTGTGTGTGTGTGCTCCCACACCTGTAAACTTATGTATGTGATATTATCCCAGTTGCTTTTTCACTGAGCTTTGGACAAGTCTCTTCAAGCCCAAGCCAGTTCTCACAGCTTTCTCTTTGCTCTGTTCAAAGTTCTCCAAGGTTTAACAGATGTTTTCTGTATTTAATTTAAGTGAAAAAAGTGTACCTATATGTGCAAGTTCCACATTATGTCAATCATGATCTTAAAGTGCAATGCTAATGCAAAGGCAATACCTCCACTAATTGTTATTCTTTTGTGAATAAAGTTATGGTTCACATTTACTGGCTTCTAGTGCAGAGATTTGTTACCTTTGTATGTGATCTGGTGTCCTGTGGCATTTCTTTTAATTTGTTTTCCACTCTGATTCAAATGTCTTAGATGACTGTGGTTTACATCCTGTTGGACAACATATTTTTCTACATAAGAGTGCTATTAGTTCTATTGATTAATAGAAAAGTTAGCATGCAAGTTCTTTCTCTCCATTTGAAAGTTTGGTGTCAGTACATTTTTTGTCACTGTAAACATGTTAATATTTTGCTGACGATTGAAAATATTACTACTTTTATTGAATTGAATTTTCTCACAAATGCATTGCCAGAAATCAGTTGCAGATGAAAAAAAAGAACATATTGGGAAAACAAAGGAGTTACTGAATTGGGTGTCAAATGTCAGCAATGTCCAGAAGATGCAAGGAGTAGGAAATGCCCCCAAGACGCAAGGCATGGGAGAACATGATGGAAGGGCAACCATGCCTTTGCACCAGGTATTAAGAGTTGTTTCTTAAATGGACATGTTGCTGATTTAAGGATACCTCTACAAAACATTAAGGGTTCAAATTAACTTTGATTCATATTCCAGTTCATCAGACGCCATCGTTGGAGTCCATGTCCACCTTCTTCGTCCTTTTATGTAATAGCACTTCCACTACACAGTCTTTAAATCTGCATTACATTAACTAGAGATGCTTAAGTTAGTCATAGAAAAACGCATATTATTACAATATGTTTGCATACACTAGATGCTGTTACATTTGTGAAAAAATTAAATATTTCCATTTTCATTTATTTTTGATTGAATATTTGAAGCAGAATTTCTGTATTAAAATTAAATCAAATGGTACATATGTGGTATCAGGTAGATGCTAATAACACTAATTATTCGTAAGAAGATGGTGAGCGAGAAATTCCGATGATCATTATACATTTAAATCTACAACACATTAGAGGCTTAACCAGTGTTCTTGAGGTTGACAATGGAGCCACAGTGAACACAAATTATTTCAGATTGAATCAGGTGGTGCTTGGTTTGGAGGGCCGTTTTGAAGATGCTGAGGACGACATCCAATTTTGAGTGAAAGAGAGATAATCCAATGGAGGGATACCACGAGGAAAATTACTCAATAAGAGCAATAGTGCACTCCAAGCAGCCCTATGAAAACCTACTTGAGCTGTGGCTCTCCATCATTACTTTTCAAAACAGCTTTTGCCCTTCTAATCCAATAAAATTGTACAAGATAAATGATTATCTTCATGCTTTTCATTGTTTTTGGATTATTTCTAATGGAATATAATTGGCATTATATACCTTTTTCACCATATCATTCAACGTATTTGAAAAATAGATGTTTGTGTATTGGCTTAAAGAGGGGGATTGGTCACTTTTGTAACCAGAAATTGCTTTGCACCACCTTATACGTAAACACTGTGATAGTTAAGGGATGTCAGGCTTTTTGATCAATGATCTATTGACATATAAAAAGCAAAGAGAGATAGCTTCGACCAGTAAGATTGCTTTTTGATAGTCTCGTACATGCATTTCGTAATCTGTATGTGTGATCTCTAATAAACCAGCGATAATATTCTAAATGTTTTCATACTAAACTAAGCATTCCTCCCAAATGTAATTAAATACAAATTGCCAATGGTAAACATTATAACAGTTTTATGTCACAAGCCACCTTGTCTCCATGAACCATAGAGAATTGTGTTTGTTCTGCCTGCTACCGGACATATCTTACCTATTTAAGGCCTGCAGCTCACTGACTCTTATAACAGCCTAAGCATTAGATAATTAAAAATGTAACTTCTTCTAGCTCAGCTATATGTACAAAGAGCACAGTCTTGTTTAGATATCAAGTGACTATGGCAATAACATGACTGTGACAAAATAACATGACCTGACACAAGAATAACCACCATAAACATAATTTAAAGCACAATGCAAGAGCAGGTTTTAGTGAAAAGGCTTCCTCTTGTCCAATTGCTTAAAAGAAGTTATGATGTTTATTAAGAGAGATGTATTTTAGACAATCACTTATTTTCAATTTGTGATCCTCTCACTTAAACCTGCATTTCTTTGTTTATGAGGAGCCATACAGAGTGGCTTGTTTTATTTATCACATTGTGTGGAATCATCAACAGTATCATTAGTATGCAAAAATATGACATTATGGCTTAAAAAGATATGAAAAGGAATTTACTGTTTCCGCACAAGTAAAAAATGCTTATAGTGCTTTTTCAGATTAAAATCCTACAATAGAAAGTTAATTGCAAAGATCCAGAACAACTTTATCATCATGGACGTAGTCATACATGGGCACGTTATTTGCAATACTTAAAGCAAATGTCTCTTTGACAGCAGTATTATTAATGCAAAATAAATTGCTGATTACTTGAAAAGCACTTATGCAGCTGTCATATTACCTAAAATAAAACAGATCAATGTGACAAGTCAGTGGTTACTGCCTATGCAACTAGTCTCTTATGTGCATTATCTTTAAAAAATATATGTTTGCCTCACCATAGTGTTGGCCCCAAATGTTTGCCAAACAATTACAGATAATTTCAACCTAATACAAATAACTGATTTTTTAGCTTCTCGAAATAAAGAAGTTCTATAAAAGAAAAATATTAATTAAATTACTATTTTGTGTTTACAGTCACGATGTACTTTAAAAACTAAACAGAAGATACTGCTGATGGTCATTTTCCTAAGAGAAATGTTCAGGTTATTTTGTTAGTTGAACCTTGTTTTTCCTGTTTAATGAATGAACATGGCCAAATAAGACAGTACATTTTCAAGTCCGTGTTTCAAGGTATACTTAAATTTATTTATACCAGTTTTGCACACAGATAGGTCTGCAACAATCTACACCACAGTCCTCAATCAAAAATCCTGACAAAATCTTGGAAAAAAGACAAAAGAAAGAATGTAATCTCTAGATGATTTTCTCTGTTTTCTAGTTATCTGAAATATCATCTCAAAAGATAGGGTGTTGACTCTTTCTGCTTTGTTGTTGGGCATACTACCATTGTCACCACTCGCCCATGGCCTGTATCTTTTCCATTGTCATGGTGTGGTTGAAAGCATTTTGCATTGACTGTTCCATTCATCTAGAGATACATGCATATTAAAATGCAGAACCAGGTCCTGGTGGTGTATTGTTAATCTGAAATACTATGATTACCCTGAAAACTACTAGTATGGTGAGTAGTGATTTCAGGTTTTGTAGAACTTACAAGAAAATATATTTTCTCAGTAGTAGTTACTAACCATGGCAGATGTGTTAGTACCTGTTACTGACACTCAAGTCTGTGATTCAGAGAAATATTTAAATAGATGGGCAGTGCTTTAATTTGAACAAAGAATTACTTTCAAGCGAGATGGGCGCCGAACAACAAATAGCAAGTGCAAACACTGATCACTATAACATGCTACGAACACTTTTATCACATCGCTATTCTCATGCGTGTATTTGCAAAGTAGGTGGTATACCCGAAATGCACCCAAATTATCTTAAATGACATAGTCCTGTCCAAATCCAATAGAGTCGCACTTATGACTGGAAGTATATTCCAGTTTATAAACATAGAGATAATCAACTCTAGTTGCAGCATGTGAGGTGGGTTTTACAGGGCAAGCATTGCGAGTTGATACTGGTGCTGTTTCAAAGATCCTCAATTTCGGAGGTTGGTAGTTTCTGTTTCTACCTCGAAAATATCAGTGAGGCCATCCTTAAGTTTTTAGTAAAATACAGCACACTTAAGCATTTTATGGAATGCTTTCTCTATTCCAGTTGAAAATTGATGGTAACCTATTGAAAGTCTGAAAGATGAGCCCCAGCAAATGTTTAACTTTGAGCACTTTAGTCATGGGATCTATATACAGTGGGTGCTGTAAGAAGAAAGTTAAGAGTTTAAAAAAGTCCTTTAATCGGAGTGTCACAAGAAATGAAATCAAAGGAATAGGGACCATGATGTGCAGTGTCTGGTTCATGAGAAAAATATCCTTTCTGCTGCTGCCTTTTTGGTTTACAAATTAACAGTATGCATTCCGCTCTCATGTCCCATAGGAAATTTATGTCATCATGAATTGGCCAAGGTAGCATTTTTAAAATCGATGACTGAATTTTCTCAGTATTCTATGTTTAATTATTTACCATTCCTCAGTTATTCTGCTTATCCAGAATTACACAGAATTCCTTCATTCCACAATGCCATAGATATCCAGAATTAACGTGAAAGATGGGTATAACTTTTATGTTGCTGGACAAACGTGGGGCACACGGTGAGTCCTCTTTCCAAGAAAAAATTGAAAAGAGTTTGACAAATGGTGCATTTGAAAGCAAATTAATTTAGTGAGAAAGCAAGGTTTATAAGCAGTGGGAGTGTATAGTCTTGAAATACTAAATTCATTAAAAACTGCCCAATCTTACTGCATTAATACATGCAAGTTACTGTAATGAGCAAATTGTACAGCGTGACTACTTCAGGCCATTTAAAGTGTGTGCTTGCCCAGTGTCTTGCACTCCATGCAGCATCAACTTTGGAAGAAAATACTCTAACCAGGCATCAGGAAGCACCCACAGCTGCAGACTGAAATCAATCATACAGAAATATGTGCAGACAGATCTTTAAGTGGGATGAAAAAAGGGGGGTCTCTCTAAAAAGGAGCATGTAAAATACATTTCTTTGATTCCCATAGTGTGCCACCCAGTCTGAAATTTGGTTTCTTTCTGAGATTTTATTGCATCCAGAAATATTACACACCAACTGACATACACCTAAAACCTGTCTGTACTATTGGCCTTGTCAATGATTGTTAGCTGTTTAAGATGAATGAGTAACAAAAATAGTTATAAATAATCAACAATGGAATTGTTTCAATTCTGAATTGCAAGTCTGTGTATTAAATATTATTGAGGCCTATGAAAGGAGTATGGCCTTCAGATATGCGTGCTTTACGGTAGATATGTATGCCCTTTTCCTCTTCACATCTCATCCATCTCCACATTTTCAACCTCCTCTCTTTCCTTTTCAGCACCCTCTTTTCCATCTCCCCTGAATGTTTTTCATCGCATCTTCCTCATTTTGCCACCCCAAACGTACACGGCACTCATTCACATTTATGCACTTTATTTCATTTCGGTTTTGCTTTCTAAATATTTTGACCTCGGCGAACTAATTCACACACATTTACACTGAATTTAATTTGCAACTGCAATACATGACCATTGTTCTGTGTGCTCTGAAGAGAGACCAACCTACCGTCAGGCACTTTGCTTTGCCTTTAGCCTCATCACCACTATTCTCAATTAAAGCCCCTCAAAAATACCTGGCACAAGTCAAAGTATGCACTATGCATGAGTAACACAATGCGCAGAAACACAGCATGATGAAATGGCTAACTCTCTTGGGGAATGCAACATTAAGTAAAACATTTGAAATAAGAGAAACTAAATGGCTGACACACATTAAACACATCTTAATATTCATTGTTCACATCTCAATCCATGTTTGTGTCACTAATGTTAAGGGCATGAAGATAGGGCCAGTTTTAACGCCACACAGCAGATAACTGCCTTTACTGTACGGACACTTTTCTCCCATTGCGCTTGACTCGGATATCTGAATCCGTTTTGCAAGAGAGTAAGAACCCTCCTCAACATTTGGAACATTTTCAAAAGGAATAAGTATATCAGCTCCACTTCTAAAGGAGCCAGCAATCTGCACCCATGGCCTGGGGTGTCATATGTGGGTGGTTAGCCTGACAAGGCGTCTCAGTACAAAAATAAATAGCACAAGATTAGCTTTATAACACTTATGGTTACGGAAGACAAGGCACTGAATCAAACATGCTTGCATCCACTCCTGTACCGTGACAAATAGGGAAAGGCTGGGATCTATGCCTGTTAATGACAGATGGCTGCCCCCATGCACAGATGAAGACTCTGACTCCCAAAATCATGACAATAAAAGCGTCACTGGCCTCTGGTGGACACTGCCATAGACCACAGTGGAAATGTAGGGCTTTAGAACAGTCAGCCCTGCCTTTCTCTAAACAAATCAATCTATTTAATATTTTTATGTGAATGTGTAGGAATTTCAGAGGGGCGCAGCCTCACAGCCCTGACAGAGAAACCACCCCTGTTTTGACTTCCATATTATGCAGAATTTCCAGAATGCAGACACCAGACTACTTATAGGTCCTATCAGCTGGAATCACATATGTTACACACTTCCTGACCATCTGTGGTTGCCTACCAATTACCAGGGACATTTTGCCAACTTGTCAAAGCAATATCTATACAAAGAAACATCAGACTATAGCAAGACAATGGCCCACCAGCCAAGGTGCTGAACTAGAGCCACTGGCCTAGTACTACTACACACTCAAACCTACACTGTCTGGAGAACTGAAAAACACATAAATGTGTTTCCTTTAAGGAGGCACCCTAACCCTTTTTTTTATTTTATTTTTTTACTTTTTGAGCTACCATCTTAGAATCCCCAAAAACCCCTCATGTTCCTCCCCAAATTACTGAAATATCTTTATGCTATTCAATCACAGAGCCGCCACTCTAATTGTGCATATAGTGCTACATTAAAACAATAAAAACATGAAGCTGGTGACACAACAATTTAGCAATGCCTTATTTTGGATTTATACATTGTTTGAAGTTATTCCTTGGACTGCCAACTTCCAATTACCGGTACTTTAGTCACGCCCTTTACATTGACTTCCTAATGGTTTTTGTGCCATAACAGAGCTAAAACTGAAATAGTATCTGCCCAATCTGGCATCTTTAGAAGTAATGACCACAGTCTCTCTAGTGGGAGTAATTTGCATGAGCTAGACAGTAATCAGTAGATGTAATGGTGGTTAAAGTGATTACAATAACACATGTATATATACACTACAATCCAGATTTCCTCTTGCTAAGTGAGGACTAATTGGTATTTAAATGTGTCTGCCGTGTTGTGTCTCATATTAACACAGACCCAGTTATGGGGCAACAGAATAAAAGAAATTATTACAGGCCAGATGTACTGAAATGCAGTTTTGCATTTCCTAAATAGCGACTTCATAGAAATCGCAATTTAGGAAATGCTAAATGGTATGTACAGAGATACTGATTTCCTAATAGTGATTCCTACAGAGTAGGAAACGCTATTAGGAATTTGCAAATAAGGAATCCCATTGCATTTGTGTCAATGGGCTGTTTTTTCATTTCACAAATTTGGGGAATGCAAAACCAAGGATGCTAGTGGGCAAAAGTCCCCCTCCCCTCCTTTGTGCACCCCACAAATAGTAGTGCACATGTAGAGCACACATGTACCAAAGTGGCATGTGTGTGTTCTATTGCAATTTAAAAAAAAAAAAAAAAATCTTAATTCCACATGGTTAACATCGACTTCCAGTCAATGGTAATTGCGTTTCCTGAATGCCCAAATCACATTTAGGAAATGCTTTGTACATTAGAATAGGAATCACAAATTTGTACTCCCTATTTGCTATTTCCTATTGTGGGTATCGCAAATTGCAATTTCCTAAAGGCCTTTGTACATCAGAAAAGGCCATTTTGCATTTCTTAATGGCCCGAAATACGATTCAGACCATTAAGAAATGCAAAAGGGCTTTGTACATCTGGGTTGTTCGATATAACATGGTATGGGCATTACTGCAGATAGTTGATATCACGTTTTAGAGGCATCTATATGTTACGTCTTACTTTAAGAAATAGATGTGCTCCAACTTGTTGAAAAATATTTCCTAATTAAAGTTTATGTAGAGAATTACCTTGTACATTTACCATCAACTTCAATATTGAAAGAATACAGTGGTAAAAAATACTGCATTCTACAAAATGGAAGATCACAAACCTTTTCCTTTTGGAAAAGCAGTGAGGCAAAGGTGGTAAACTGGTTCACTTTGTCAATCTACTGAATGTAATGCTTATATAGACCAATAAAATCACCACCATTTGAAAGTACAATAGACTCTTTTGTTTTCATTATCTAGTATGAGAATCAAAAACTCATGTGATAACTTTCTGCTCAACTGGACCCAGCTTTAATGTTGCATTTCACAAGGAGTCATAACACCTGACATGCTCAAGTGTATTCAAGGGGTCATTTAAAGCATATTTCATTGTGTAGAGATCTCTGGAAGAGCGCAAGTGATTTTGGTGAAAGGCAGTATGTTTCCAATACATTTCAAGAGCAGTGGTGTTTTTGTAGAGTCATTTGAGGTAAACATTGCAAACCTCATACAATTCTATGCCACACCTATGCCTCCCTTTATAGTTGTTCAGTCCTTAAACTTTCAAAAGGTGTTTTTGTGGAAGGAACTGATATTTCTATTACAGTTCGAAAATTTCCCTGATCTTATTCCAGTCTTTTTACTGGGAACACCGTTTCCCTGTAAAAAAATATGCATTTTCTGCTCCAATGAAATTATGCTTTTGGATACTTTAGTAGACAACTTTAGTAGACTGCTTTGGTAGACCTTAAAATAAAGTACATTTGAATAGGTTTGTAATTCTGGACTTTATCATTAACATACAGAATTGAATGATACCTTATGGCTTGGATCAACTCAATTGACTATTAAAACACATCTTGAGCTGAGGCTTCATGAAGATATCAGCTCATTTTATTTTTTTTAATTATTTAATAAAGAAACAAGTACATTTGTATCCGTTTCACATCTAATCAAGGGGCTTATTGGCCTGCAGAGCTTAGCTTCTGCCAATATTATAAAGTTAGTTACAGATTCAGTTTTTCGCTTAATAAAATTTTTCAACAGTTGGTGATGGAGAACTCTGTATGATATTGCATGAAGCAGCTACCCACAACTAACGCTGGGGATGAGGACAACTACAGGAAACGTACTGGAGACAGCTGTAATAATGCTAGTTGTTAAACATCCTCAGAATTTCCCCTTTATACTCTCCATAGAAAAATAAACACAATTGGTTTCACAGTCCTATCCATCTGAGTAATGTTATCAAATGTCTTGAAAGTCTCTGACCGCAACCTTCTATCTAAATGCATGTTACCTGTGTTTGTGTGTAGCACTTAACCATGCTGAATGGCACAAACAAACCTTCCCTCCATTTTTGAATTTCAGGAACATGTCTTTAATCTTTTGAAATTATTTGTAATGCTGCTTGGTTACTCTACTCAGTTGAACAAGAGTGAGCACTTTGCATGCACCATACTTTGGTCCCTTATGAACAGTAAATATGTATAACACTTGCTCTAATTATCTGCGGATTTCCATTTCTATGGTATCAGCACTTTCTCCCTCACTTCTCACCCCAGACACTGTTACGGGTAATCTGTACTATAAGTGGTGCACAGCTTTCTCACGAGCGCATCCCAAACTGCCAAAAGTCAGCACATAAATCGGTGCTTGCAAGAAGGAGTGTGTCACCTACAAGGCATATATGTAAGGCTCTTGCCACTTCATCTACATCCTTGAGATTCAAGATGTAGGACCAAAGGACACTGCCAGCCTCTGTGACTTCTATTTGACTTGAATTCGGGGGCAAAATACTCGAGCTGTAGATCTCCTTACTTTCGCTCCTGCTTCAGAGAGGATTCACGCATTAGCTGGAAGCATCTTAAGGCCACTACATGTATCCCATGTAGGTCGAGGAAATTCTTCTCCATAAGGAGCGTTCTCCATCATCTCAAGAGAGAACAGCATGTGTTGTTGGGTGATGCAGCTTCCCACTCTCACATATGATAATGCACACCCAGTTGTAAGCTGAAAGTGTGCCCCAAAAATGAAGGAATACTAGAAGTCGGATAGAGTACATCTTCTTACAGACTTGGGTACCTCTGTCCACTAACTCATTTTTCGGTCTCTCCAACTAAAAAGTGTCATAACGGTCTAGGAAAGCATAACCATCATTAATAGTTCAGAAGGTATGTGCATCTTCTGAACTGTACAGCACGTGTCCGTGGAGTGCTGAGATCGTATTTGCAGTGCTGGCTATGCCTCAGGTTTAGAGTTCTCTGGTAATGTAACAAACAAGGGAATGTGGGAATGTATAAATATCGCTTTGAATCAAAAAATCTTGAGCAGATGCAACATTCCCTCTATACAGTGTTCTTTCTTCTGATGTGCTCTATAAACATCACCGCCAATTGAACAATTAGCATCTGATTTAACACAGGGGTAAGGATGGACTTAGCTAATTATTCATTTCAAACAAACCCTTTTTAACAAAATTAGGATAATCAAAGACTGAGAAAAAATGCATAACATTCTAACCTTTACCATGCAGCTCTCTGTGCTAGAATATGATTGTAATTTATGAACTGCACAGTAACAAAAGGATCTCTGATGAAAGCAGTATCCCACTGAGCATTGTACAGAAAATACTGTTCTATGATCTGCATTGTAGAAGTTCTTTGCAGTAGGCATATTAACTCTCTGTACTACCTTAGATGAGTCAAAACTGCCACTAGACAAAACTCTGATCTCTCACCAGCCGGTACATCAGTCACCAGAGCTATCTTGACACTTTTATAGTATACGTGGAACTGCAATGCTTTTAAAACTGCTGCATTGCTACAAAACAGCCCCCAGTAACAAAAGCGATCTCCTACCCTTCCAGTCTCCTGGGGAAATGCCTGATGCTCGGTATGGCCAGTCCGGTCTTGGAAGATCCCCAATAAAGATCGCTTCTTCGTGGTGCACTGCAAGTTAGTCATTTACTATACTTTAAAACTAATACATTTGAATATATAATGAAAGGTGTGTTATAGAATGCACTGTGTTTGCCCTTTTGTCCCAAATTTTCTTGGGGGAGAGAACCCCCCCAAGCCCTATTGTAGTGGTCAGGCTTACATGCTATACACTCTGACAAAATTTGTCAGGGTTGCTTTGGGTTCCCAGTCCAGCCCTCACCACCTGTACATACTTTGAAGGTATTCATGTATTGTCAGAGTGCATAAATGTGGAACTATATAGAGGAGAACTTTGCTTACCTTTAGAAACTTACCTTCATGATATTTTTGTCCTCGATATTCTTGACACAATATTTTGCCCCACAATATTTCTTGTTTCCGATATTCTGCCTAAACCCAATTAATGTACCATTCTGGAAAGCTTGTATGAATTTTTTTTTCCTGCCTTGGGGAAATCTTCCTCCTCTTGAAAGTGCTGGTCCCACCTTCAAATATAAATTACTTGGTTGTTGATCCATGGTTATCAAAGTCTTCATCAAATAAAATATGTTATAAGCTCACCGTTGATTTAAAATAGCGCACTTACTAAGCTCCCTATGCCTCCTATTTAATCACATTGATTCCTGTGACTAGAGTTCCTTTAATCACAGTTGATCACAGTTGTTCAGAGTTTGACATTACCAAGTCACTGTTGACCAAACCACCAGCACAGTGTTGCAATGTTAAGCATACTTTACCCTTCAGTAGGACTTTAACATCAGACTTCCTAATCCTGTCAGAGGATCATCAGCAAGAAAAAGGCTCAGTGTGATGCTAATGGCAGACTGCAGTATTGCTGCTTTTATCACTGTGCACATCATCAAAAAGCAAATCCGTACATCTTCATAATGATATGTGTTATTTGATATTTAGTAACACAGTTTGTAACTTGTACCAAACAGAACATAATCATCTCAGGAAGGATGCATAACGGAACCACACATGCCATTACCAAGCATGCTATTACCATGCATTGTCTTTACCATGCAAGTCTTTACCACTCATATGGTAATGCGTGGTAATGACTGTGTGGTAAATGTTGTTTCCAACTCAGGACATGAGCACCCACCATGTGCTTACAGTAACCGTCACTAACACCACTGGCTGAACTGCAGGAGAAAATCCAAGAGAAGCTCTGCTGGGCTGAGACCAACAGACCATCCATATAAACAATGACATGTTAATACATATAATAAATAAAAGTAGCCTGCAACATTAATGATGCATTTGAGTGTTTATAAATGTATCCTTTCAGTGTGTTAAAATATATTTGTTGTTAGTCATAACCAGGGCCACTGGAATTATGCGGCAAGAGAGGAAATTATGCAACAGGGTTCACTAAATTATGCGGAATGTGATGGAAAAGAGAAAGGGAATGTGTGACTGTGTGTAGAAAAAGGCAATGTTTCTGTTTCTGTTGTGAGCCTGTAAGATATTGATGTGCATTGTTTTATGTTTTAATTTTTTAGATGTCCAATGAAGAAATGGAAGTCAAACAAGAACAGATATTAGATGCTTTACAGTCCGCACAGATGTTCTTGGCAAAACATGGTGATAAGTAAGTAAATACCTTTGTCATACCTACTACACTGAATAGAACTTGTGATTTTCAAATAAGTTTAGAATCACTGAGTTTAAAACGATTAGATGAATGTTCTAGGCTACGATTCTGACTTTTGTGTCTACACATATGATCAATCTGTTTCACAGTTTTTGTCATAAATAAATAAATTGTAGGATTTTGCATTTAAGTGCATTAGTGAAAGATATTCTACCATCCTTGTTAGAAAAGTCACCAAATCCAACTCACCTTTCTGGTTGCTCACACCTTAGAGATGCCAGAGCGGCAGGTATAGCAGCCAACCTTCATTGTACCGTTTTAAAGGTCAACATGATAACAAGGCATCCAAAAAAGTGCATCTGTAACAGCCCAGAGTCTTGAGATATGAGTCAAGATTGGTCATATCTCTTGCAGGCTCTGAATGCTGAGGATCAAACAGATGCATGAAATATGTAGTCTTGCCAGTAATCAGTCCTTGGTAAAGGCCTACATAATAAGTCAACTGTAAAAGTAACTGTTATCATGGAACAAAGCTGCAATACAGAGTTCTAATGGAGACTGAGGCCCTAGATTGCTTGCACACTTTTTATGTGCTATCTGTTCAGGATTCAAGGGCCTTGGAACTAATTTCAGTATCAGGATGCAATACTTTCAGTGTACCCACAATTCATAAACACAAGTAGGGTCATGGAAAAGGGGGACAAGTGATGTAAATATCCAATGAAATGGAATTTAAGACGTCCAGATTGGATGAGAGCAACAATTTTGCGCATGCCTTTGGTGTGGCAAAAAGAGTGCATTGTGACCTCAGTAACTTATACTGTCAACTAATATATGTAATACACCAGGCAAAAGGCAAACAAATTGCTCAGAGAAAGCACAAATATATGATTTGCTTAATAGCTATCAAATATGTGTATGAGGGCCTTACTCGTAAATGGGGCCTTCAATGTTAACCTGTTTATACAAGCTCACATGTTTTAAGAAATGGAGTAGCATGAGGGGTATTGTGTGATCGCTAGAGCTGACTATCTGCCATCTATTAAGGGTAAGGAGAGACAAACTGTTGATAAGCATTTAAAACCAGAACTTAAAGTCTATTAATGGCCATTCAGTTTCGGAAAAAAACAAGCACATTATACATACTGCTCACTGTCAGAAATGGGATTACTAATTTGGGCGGGTGTACACCTGCCAATCCAATAAACTCACTCTGATTAGGTCTGAATACAGTTATGATCCTCTGCTCAACCCCTGGTAGTTATGGCACAAGCAGCAGGCAAACCCCTGACAAATTTGTAATAGTTTTGGAGTACCAACAAATGTAGAGTAAAAAACAGAACACAAAAAAAGAACAACTGAGAAAAATATAATGAGCAAAAATATATCACGACCATCAAACTAGGTTACAGGGAGCCTTAAGTATGTGGTTTTGAAATTTTAAGGCAAAAGGAGCCTAGAAAAAGTCAAGCACTATGGAAAATCAGGTTTGCAGTGGCCTGGCCCTTGGTGCAATTTCAGGCCAACCATTATGTAACAAAGTTTGAACACACCATGCAGGTTTTCCCAGTTAAAGGTTTTACTTTCAATCTTGAGCCTCATTTAGAGTTTAGCTAGTGGATACTTTGTCACAAAAATTATGGTTTTCCTACCCATCTTAACAAGTTCAAAGGATATAATACATTTGTAATTAAGTAGACTGGACATTTGTGACTGAGTAAATTGTCCGCCTAATTCTAAATCAGGAGCATATTCTCCAGCTGCTGAGAAACGTTCTTCTAGTCAATTCTACAGCTCGTAGGTCCTCTGGGCAGCCTTGTGGGCACCACTTCCTTATTCAACCAGGATTTCTGCAGGATTCACTGTTTAGTCAGCTGGGCACTCTAGGGGTCAGGAGACTTGCTTTATGTGTCCCTGAAGCAGGTAAACAGGCAGTCACTACTTGACCCGTGAAAAGCAATTCCAGTCCCTGGATGGCAGCAGGCTTTAGTAGTCCATGAGTCATTGTGTGAGTCCTTTTTTCCAGCAGGAGTAAGAAGTCAAAATTTTTCCTCTAGCCGGACCTTTGTTTTCAAATAGAGCTTTCCCATGCGCAGAGGAGGTGGTTGAGGTACAAATGTATTCTGTGCATTAGCCAGCAATTGGATAAAGTCTACCACCCAATCTGGACTCATTTCTCACAGCCCCTGTTCTCCTTTTGCAGTGCTTCATTACCCAGAATCCCATGTTTCAAAATATCAGGTACCAGCTGCCATAAGGCAGATCTGCTTTCATCTTCATGGCCACTGACATCGTCAAAAAATGTTTCTCATCCTACTGTTAATAGGGTCTAACGGTCTAGGAGGGTCCTGAGTCTGATTAGATGCACTCCTTAGTATTTCCAACTCCAAAGAGGTAGTGATAAAGCTGCCCTATGTTCTGCCAACTGTTCCTGTCAACTCCCAGATAGCTAGTCCAGGCTAAACGGTCAGTAGTAAACACCCATTGGCCTTTCCTGGGCCTGAAGGCAAGCCATTGTCCTCTGAGGCTGGTTGTTAATTCGCCCTCCCAAGGATGTGCATTTCAGCTTCTAAAAGAGTTATAAGTGGCTGATCTGGATTCAAGCCAGGCTTATACAGTCTAAAGTAAAAAAAGTTTACAAAGTTTCACCATTAAATCAGATTTTTTAAAAACAATGGTCTTCATTCACAAAGGTAAACTTACACTTGTGTTGAAGTTTACACTTGCTGTAGTAACTTTATTACTTTTTGGTTACTTTTTGGTTTTCACAGACTATGAGTGCAATTTTACTGCTAGTAAAATTAGTAGTAATAAAATTACACTTGTAGTTAGTTCATACCAAAACAGTAGTATACTTAATACAATGTGTAAGTTTACCTTTGTGAACCGGATTCATTAAGGGCCTGATTCACAATGTAACTTTAGCAACTTTACTATTGTTTTGGTACTCACAAACTACGAGTGTAACTAGTAATCTTACTAGTATTATCATTATTGTTGTCGTTTCTGGATGCCAAAAAGTACTAAAGTTACCAGAGCAAGTGTGAAATAATACAAAAGTGTAAGATTACCTTTATGAATCAGGTCCTACAACTGTAAGCTTACAACTAGAAATATTACCAGTAGTAAAAGTAATTGTAGTTTGTGTATACCAAAAAGTAGTAAAGTTACTTCAGCAAGTATAAACATGAACTTAGACAACAGTGTAAATGTATCCTTGTAAATGAGGCCCTAAATTTTGAAGCACTTTCTATCCCTTTTATAAGGGGAGGTGGAAAATAAAGATGTTAATTATACCTAGACCTCCTAGGGAAAGGTTTATCCAGACCTACAGAGTGAAATAGCTTTTTGCTTTTGTTTTACTTTGAGGGTACATTAACCCCATTATGTAATGTGTGCTATTTTTATGTATATGCACCCTGCCTTATGGGTTTACAGGGCACCCTTAAGGGGTGACCTATCAATATATAAAAAAAATAAGCTTTTCCTATGTGGCAAGTGCTTTATTACCTGCCATGTGCCAGTGCAGAATATTTAAACTGCAGGCCAGCTAGAGCATAGCTGAATATCTATGTTTTTGTGCATGCAAATTCTGAACCTAACTATAACATCCCAGTAACCTTTGTTTTTTTAGTAAAGTTGAAGGCTTTTTTAAATCTTAATTCCTAACTAATGTGGGTGTGTGAGGGGTTGTGTTAATGGGTGTATGAGTAATTGTATGGGTGTGTAAATGGTGTGTGAGTGTGTGTGTGTGTGATTGTGTGTGATTGTCTATGGACGTGGGAATGGCTGTGTGAATAGGTGTATGAGTGGCTGTGTGGGTGTGAGTGGTTTTGTAGGTCTGTGAGTGGGTATATGAGTGGCTGTATGGGTCTGTGAGTGGGTGTGTGAGTGGTTTTGAGGTTGTGTGATTGGGTGTCTGAGTGACTGTATGGGTGTGCAAGTGGTTCTGTGGGTGTGTTACTGGGTGTGTAAGTGGGTGTGATTGTATGGAGAGATACATTTAAGGACCCCCCCCTCTTTTTCCCAGCTCCGGTTTGAAGGACCACCCCAAAACTATTCACACAGTAGCTGAAGTGAGCTGCAAGCTAGTTTTGAACATTTTGTGAAGATTCATCAAACTGCGACAAAGTAATTAGCACACAAAAAATACTTATCCTACGGAAATTAGGTCCTAACTGTACCTACTGGCGACCACACACACACACACACACACACATAGAAATATATCTATATACATATTTATATATATATATTCACTTAAAAAACTAAAGGTTACAGGGATGTTATAGTTAGGTTCTGAATTTACTTGCACAAAACCAGGGAAATTCAGCAGTTATAGTTAGAGTTATTTCAAGTAACTATAACTCACGGCTTAAGGTAACAAAAACTCCCGCCCCGCCATGCTGAGTTTTTTATTCAATAATTTTACTTCTAATGATTCATTGATATTTTTATTGACATTATAAAAGTTGTCATGAGTGATGTATTATCTGGGGTAATTAGCACTGCATGGCGGGCGCAGTTTATAGGTACCTTAGGCCACACGCAGCGGGGGTTGGCCACAGGGCCAGGCCCTGCGGCCAACCCCCCTAACCACCCAACCCCACACTGCGCACAGCCTTTGGCAGTGTGCGGTGGGAGTTGGCCGCAGGGACTGCTCTCTGGGTGTGCAGTAGGTGTGAGAGGCTGTCTCTGGGTGTGAGAGTGGGTATGATAGCATATAGACAGAAACAATACAAATGGGCTGGTGCCCGAAGCATAAACTATACCGCACTAATATAGTGTTTATCCTTCTATGTCCTTTTCAGTTCTTGGGCTGAGGGTTTCATCTTAACACTGAGGGCCTCATTACGAGTTTGGCAAGAGGCAGAGGCTGCCCGCCAAGATCGTTAGGTCAGAAGACCGCCAGTTCAGATGTCCGCCCACTGGCCCTATTATGAGTTTCCCACTGGCCCAGCGGGAAACCACAACATGCCAGGTGCATGGGCAGTTCAGGGGCCCGCATGGGGCCCCCGGCACCCCATCTTCTCCAGCCTTTGCATGGCGGTGGAACTGGCATGCAAAAGCTGGCGGACACTGGAGTCCGCTTTGTTTCTCAGGGCCACCCTGGTGGATTAAGACCGCCGGCACCGCCATGCCGTCAGCTGCCCTGGTGGATTAAGACTGCCAGAACCGCCAGGCCATCGTCAAGCGAAAAAGAGGCACTGCCTGGGATCGAAGCACGGTCATAATGTGGCTGTCAGACCACCGCAATGGCGGAGGTCTGACTGCCACCGCAAGTCAGGCGGTCCTAGGACTGCCAGACTTGTAATGATTGCCTCAGAATTCCATTTCCAAACCTCCATATTAGACAATTCCTTCACAGTCATCTACGTCTAAATCCTCCCAGCTTATGTATCAGCACTGTTCTGTGTGACAGTATCATCAGTAACTGTATGATTGTCTCTTATTCTCCAGCCCATTGCTATATTGAGGTTCTCAGTCGATGGTGTATGTAATAGCAGCCAGTAAAATTGGAACTTTACCAAACTTAATGAAAATGTTACATCTGTCCAGGGGGTTCTTTAAGTAACTAAAAGTTCTGTGGTATAGGGGAGGGAGCCAAGAGAGGTACTACAAGGGTCTGGTGGCTCTCCAGGGAAGAGAATCTTGCAAGAGAGGTCTTGAAGGGGCAGAGTCGCCCGCATCACCCCCGGTGGGGAGGAGGCGGAGGGAGGCAGGCCTGCGCCTGCCAGGGGAATCAATCTAGGATCAGCAAAGGGCACAGCTCCATTGTAAGGACGGTCCGGGCTCTCCCACTCCTCCCTGCGTCCCTGCTCACATCAAGGCTCACCCCCCCACAACTGCTCCCAGGGATCCGTCAATGGTCAGAAGTGCAGCTGCTCATTCCTGCTCTGTTTGGGACGACGTCAGCCAACTAAGGTTGCTGTTTCTCAATTACTTCCTCAGGTGCTTCTTTGCTTTGTTTCTCAGGGCCACCCGGCGGCGTCTGCTCGCCAGCAGCAAGGTACCTGCCTTGTATGCCTCAATCCACTCCCGAGATGCCTCTGGTCTTTGTAGAAGTGTGTTTCGTCATCCAAGACGATCCTCAGCTTGGCAGGGAATATCGGGGAGTACTGCAGACCCTCCTCCTTAAGTGCCTCCTTCTCCTCCAGGAAAGAACCTCTCCTTGCTTATACTGCAGCCGTGAAGTCAGGGGACTTTACTATTGTCTACTGTGGAGGGGAATGAGGTCTTTGCCCTCCGGAGTATCGTATCTGTGTTTAGGAAGTGCAACAGTTTGGCCACCACTGGACGTGGCGGTCTACCAGGCACCAGGGGGCGGCCAGGGGCCATCTCCTCCTGCAGCCATCTTCCCAAGTAGGTGACTCTGTCATCTCTGTCCACTCCTTTTGGGAGCCCACCACTCAGATATTATTACAGTGGTTACGGCCCTCCGCATCCTCCTCCCTGTACTCCAGGACTTGTATTTTTCTGCAAGGGTTGTTTCTCTGCCCACCAGTGTTCAGGGTGCATTACTTCCATTGTGGCCTCCACCTATTTAACATGATCGCTCAGTTTGTGGTGCTTCACTTCTAGTAGTCCTAAGCCCATGGATACTGCACTAATATCTGCTGGAGTGTCTCTTTCATGTCACCAGTGGCGGCAAGGAATTTATCGAGCTGGAGGTGAATGGAATCTGGTGGGACATCTGTCTTCTCTGGGAACTGAGGCGGAGGATAGTGGTGTTCTCCCGTGGCAGCCTCGTCCTGGGTTTCCTGATGGCGACAGTGGAAGTCATCCCTGCAGAGGGTAGTCAAGCACTGTAATCCATGGCTGTAGTACCCTTGGTTGTAGGCGGGACGTCACTAGTAGCCACACTGCCTCAGTGAACCTCTATGGGATCCCCAGGACCAAAGAGGGACAGTCAGCCACTGTTGGCTATGGCTTGCCGAGTCCTCTAGATAGGGTGTAAGAGGCAGCACCAGGTAGGTGCCCTAGTGCACTCCCACACAGCAGGGGGGATTCAGCGGTGTCTCCAGGGTGAGAGTCTGAAGAAGCTTCCCCTTTAAGAAGTCCAGCATCCACTTTTGATTTTGGCCCTGGGGACCCCATACCCCAGAACTTGGCCTTAATATGTTTTTTTATTTTTTGGGAGGGGGCCTCACAGCCCCCCACGCCTAGCCTAATTTGGCCCTGGGAACCACCTTCCCTGGGGTCCGGCCTTACAATCTAACATTTTTGGGGAGAGGAGGGTGGGTCGTGCGGCCCCCCCTTTCCCAGCCAATTTTGGCCTGGGGATCCCATCCTCCAGGGCCCAGTCATGTCTTCTGGGTACCCTCCAGGGCACCCAGTGTGCAATCGGACTGCGGGAGGGAGCCTGAAGGCCCCTGTGGTCCTAGCCAGTTCCCCGCCTCCTGCAGGAGATGGCATTGCTGTCAAAGACAGGAAGCTGCTAAAGATGCAGCTCCCTGTCTGTGAGAGCAATCGTTTCCTCTGTTTCCCTGCCCTCATGTGTGTGGGCAGGTAACCAGAGGAAACCTCCACTTACAGAAAGTGAGAGTTGTTTTACAGATCTCACTTTCTGTGAGCAGAGTATTTGCTCTGACTTGGCGAGAGCTATCAGCTCCCATCAAGTCAGAGCAAACAGCCATGTCCTGGGGGTGGGCACCTTGGGACACAGCAGGAGCCGGCCCTGGGTGGTGGCAGACGCCAGGGCCATCTATGTCTCCTCGCGTGGGGCCACGCAGCTCCCCTCCAACTTTAAACATCCCCAGGGATGTGTGGGTCCCTGGGGCAGGGGTCTTTGACAGGCCCCCTTTATTATTTATATTCAGCCCTAGGTAGGTGGTGGTCCAGGGGGCTGTGAGGGAGCCCTGCATACAATGTAAATTAATCCCAGAGGAGGTGGCGGTCCCCGGGGTGCAGGGGGGCCGCATTTCCTCCCCCCATATGATGTAAATTAAGCCCCAGGGAGGTGGCGATCCCTGGGGCCCTCGGCCCGCCCGCATGATAACATTAATAAGCCTCTGCAAGGGGGTGGTCCCCGGGGTGTAAGAATGCCCTAGGAGGCAGTTGCTGCCACCGTAAATCTCAAGAGGGGGATGGGAGAAGGCAGGGACTGGGGAAATAATAAAATAACAATGTAAAAAACGTACCTGTCCTGCTGCCGCTGCCAGCCACCTCACTCCTCTTCTCTCCTGATGGGGTCCCAGCAGTCACCGGGACACCAGCACAGGTTTCCCCCAAACAATCCTGGTGCTGCTCTCATGCTACACGTAGCATGAGAGCAGCACCAGGATTGGTCTGAGTGGCTTTGTCTGCCGCTCAGACAGTGCATTGGGGTCTGTGATGTTTCAACAACCTTGCTATGGAACACAAAAAGTGAATTTTCGCTCTGGCAGGGTGCCTCTGGGACCCCAGCACCAGAGCTAAGGGGTAAGGGTGTCCCTACACTGGACCATTTTCTTTCTTTTTTTTTTTTTGTATGGGACTCTGCTGAAGCCGACTCCCAAGGTGGCTGCCAACACTTCCTGGTTGAATTTTTGGAAGCTAATCAGAGCTCTGTAGATCTCTGCATGAGCTTGTTATTATTCATGAAGTCGTCATGGGCCCTTGTATGCAAACTTAGATTTCCTTATAATTCTCAACAACGACTGAACGGATTTACACTAAATAACGAAAAGCGTAATCTGCGTACCAAAAGCTTCGGGCTGTGGCCAGGTTCAAAACTCCTATGGGAATTAACATGGGAAATGCACGTTTTTGTTACCCCTCCCCTTTGACTAGGCCATATTTGACACATTACCCCAAAACTTTCCGTGCATAACAAGAATTACTGGCACACTTTTTTTGGAATGGTGCCAAAGATATATGCAAGTCAAGAAACGCTCTTTGTGTGGAAAAATAACTACCTACTGACGATGGCCAGTAGTTAATATCTCTGTCTATACATATACTGTTTCCTACAGGGAGTGCAGAATTATTAGGCAAATGAGTATTTTGACCACATCATCCTCTTTATGCATGTTGTCTTACTCCAAGCTGTATAGGCTTGAAAGCCTACTACCAATTAAGCATATTAGGTGATGTGCATCTCTGTAATGAGAAGTGGTGTGGTCTAATGACATCAACACCCTATATCAGGTGTGCATAATTATTAGGCAACTTCCTTTCCTTTGGCAAAATGGGTCAAAAGAAGGACTTGACAGGCTCAGAAAAGTCAAAAATAGTGAGATATCTTGCAGAGGGATGCAGCACTCTTAAAATTGCAAAGCTTCTGAAGCGTGATCATCGAACAATCAAGCGTTTCATTCAAAATAGTCAACAGGGTCGCAAGAAGCGTGTGGAAAAACCAAGGTGCAAAATAACTGCCCATGAACTGCGAAAAGTCAAGCGTGCAGCTGCCACGATGCCACTTGCCACCAGTTTGGCCATATTTCAGAGCTGCAACATCACTGGAGTGCCCAAAAGCACAAGGTGTGCAATACTCAGAGACATGGCCAAGGTAAGAAAGGCTGAAAGACGACCACCACTGAACAAGACACACAAGCTGAAACGTCAAGACTGGGCCAAGAAATATCTCAACTGATTTTTCTAAGGTTTTATGGACTGATGAAATGAGAGTGAGTCTTGATGGGCCAGATGGATGGGCCCGTGGCTGGATTGGTAAAGGGCAGAGAGCTCCAGTCCGACTCAGACGCCAGCAAGGTGGAGGTGGAGTACTGGTTTGGGCTGGTATCATCAAAGATGAGCTTGTGGGGCCTTTTCGGGTTGAGGATGGAGTCAAGCTCAACTCCCAGTCCTACTGCCAGTTCCTGGAAGACACCTTCTTCAAGCAGTGGTACAGGAAGAAGTCTGCATCCTTCAAGAAAAACATGATTTTCATGCAGGACAATGCTCCATCACACGCGTCCAAGTACTCCACAGCGTGGCTGGCAAGAAAGGGTATAAAAGAAGGAAATCTAATGACATGGCCTCCTTGTTCACCTGATCTGAACCCCATTGAGAACCTGTGGTCCATCATCAAATGTGAGATTTACAAGGAGGGAAAACAGTACACCTCTCTGAACAGTGTCTGGGAGGCTGTGGTTGCTGCTGCACGCAATGTTGATGGTGAACAGATCAAAACACTGACAGAATCCATGGATGGCAGGCTTTTGAGTGTCCTTGCAAAGAAAGGTGGCTATATTGGTCACTGATTTGTTTTTGTTTTGTTTTTGAATGTCAGAAATGTATATTTGTGAATGTTGAGATGTTATATTGGTTTCACTGGTAATGATAAATAATTGAAATGGGTATATATTTTTTTTTGTTAAGTTGCCTAATAATTATGCACAGTGATAGTCACCTGCACACACAGATATCCCCCTAACATAGCTAAAACTAAAAACAAACTAAAAACTACTTCCAAAAATATTCAGTTTTGATATTAATGAGTTTTTTGGGTTCATTGAGAACATGGTTGTTGTTCAATAATAAAATTAATCCTCAAAAATACAACTTGCCTAATAATTCTGCACTCCCTGTAGTGATGATTGCCATTGGGTCGGTGTAATTAGGATCACGTTTCAGTTCAAAATGCATTTTTTGGTTTGCTAATTAATTTGTCGCCGTTTAATAACTCTTTACAACATTTTCCAAAGCAAAGGATCGAGGAGGGTGACTGCATGGCCCCATTACCCTTTAAATATGTATGATCCCGGGGGTGGGGGGAATAGGGTCCCGGGGCCTTAACAAGGCTTGAGAAGGGGCTGCATACCCCATCCCCTTTTTAAATGATTCAGTCCTTCAGTCCTAGGGAATGAGGTCCTCAGGGAGTCAGAGAGGCATGCAGAGTAGGACTGCATGCCACCCTCCCCTTTAATTTAGTATCCGCCCTGGAGAATGGGGTCTCCGAGACCTCCTAGAGGCTCAGAGAGGTGGGCCATGTGCCCCGTCCACTAAATAAACATATGCATATCCTTGCCAGGCCCTGGCCTACCCAAGTGGGGCAGGGTATCCCTACCCTGCCCCCTTATACAGGGTTTTTAGCATTTTTTTCTAGGACTCAAAGCTGAGGCCCAAGTCCTAAGATGTCTGCTGCCACATCGTTGTTGATGTGGTGGTGTTCAATCAGATCTCGTCTTGAAATCTGTCAGTGGATCCTCTGTGACGTGATATATACAAAGTTTTGAGGCTTCATTTCTTGAAAACTACTATTACAACAAATTGTAAAAAAGCACATTTTCTAGACCAAGATCTAGGTTTCAACCACATTTGGTGTAAATCTATTCAGCTGCTTGGGCTGTAGCTGTGTCTGAATTCCTATTGAAAAATGAATGGGGAAAAAACATTTTTAGACTCCCCTTTTTGCGCCTCCACTGTTTGAAGGATCACCCCAAAACTTTCCCGGGGTTGGTGGGTTCTAAGGGGGATGAGACATTTTTTGGAAAGATTTGTGAGGATGTAAAAAAAAAGGTCCTAACTTTAACTACCCAGTGGCGACCATATATGTATGACACAGGTTGGCAGATAATCTATGAACTAGATATTATGTAGGTACACACTAAGACGCATATGTATAATGTACTTCCTGCTAATGGTCTGGATTAGGAGCTGTGATACCTTAATACTTATACTAATAAGTGTGTTCACTATAATTTCTTAGTGTTACAGTAAATGTTATTTTCTTTAGCAGCCAGAAGAGTGACATGAGACTCAGTCCTTGGTGTCAAGAAGGGTTGCAGTTTATGAGGTTACCTTCAAGAAACATTAGGCATTACATGTGGTAGGAGTCAGGTACTGCAGATCCAATTTTCGGTGCTTGGAAACTACAATTTCTAAGGACTGTGGGAATATGTCTTGATATAGAATTACATTTTTTGGTTCACACTTACCTTTGTCAACCTGATAACCAAGTTGAAGACATAGGGATATAGATTGTGTGTTCTTTACTTTCTGGTGGATTGACACTTTTGTGTTGTCCATGGGCTAATTCATTTTAATGGTAGCAGAATCATTAACCGGGATCTAGGGAGGTTACCTTTTCAGGAGTTTGCTGCAAATACTTTTTAATGTATTGATTATGTGTTCTATTATTTTTATTCTTAATCAAATTCAGTTGTTGTTACACATTATATTAGTCTATTAGACTTTTTTTTATTGTGGTTGGTTTTAAATTGCAGTTACCTTTAAGTAAATCTGTCTATACAATTTGAATAGAAAACTGTACTCTCTTAAACTGACAGTGCATAGGTAGCCAGAGAGGGGAGCCACCCACAGGCACCCACTTATTGACCAGCGAAACATTTCTATAATGGTCTTTCATCACAGTACATTATGACATAACTTCCTTGTAAAACTAATTATTATATGCACTGCAGTACTCAAAATAGAAATTTAAACTTTCTTAAATCTTGCTAGCAGTGTACATAAGAGTTCCTGGTCTGGTCATCATCATATTGTGTATTGTGTGGCATTGTACCTTGCGGGTTCCAACTATCTGTTATTTTTTTTTCTAAAGCCCAAGCACTGTTCTATGGCTGCTCTAGAGCACTTTCTTGGATCTCTGTGTATGTGTTTGGCTGGTGAGTCTATATGGGTGAAAGTTAAGATGACCATGTGAGGATTCATGTATTCCGTGATGTGGAGAGTACAGTGTTCAGAGGGTAAAAGCCCTGGGTGCCTAGCTTTTAGCCTGAAATCAGGTGGTAGGTGGCTATGTACAAGAAGCATGGTGCAGAAGGGAGTACAGAACTATATGCTGCCCTTTTAAAGCACTTATAAGGTAGCCAGTATGTGAGGTGGATAGCTATCTGCCAATTTTCAGTTGCTTCCAGGTAAAATGTCAGCACTGAAAGATTTGATTAAGTTGATATTTTTTTCTGATCAATACTCCTAACAGCAGATTCCTCAACTTAAAATGCCCTGGTGATGCCAGATTGTAACCAAAAAAGATACAGTGGAGCTGTATATAAGTGCAACAGTTCTTTTCTTTCTGTGCTTTTGACCCAGTTCCAGCATTGCTTCTAGCTTTGTCGGTTTTTCGATGACTTCTAAATGATTTCAAACCAGTGTTCTTCAGAACAATGTAACAAGTCAAAACTGCATGTTTCAAATCATGCCGTTACTGCAACATGCAGATGTCAGTAATGGACTCGTTTTTAGTTTATGGGCTTGGGCCACAACTCCAAGTTGTGTGATAAGTGCACCATTAGGCACCTCCAGGCTATCTAAGACTGGGAATCAAAGGTAAGTCCATACACAGGCACAAGATAATGAAGCAGAACTCAACATCATCCCACCACTCTGGCTCCAAAGAGAACTCACTAAGTCATCATGATGTCAGTTCTCGTCTGTCAAGGTCTCCAATTCCTCAGATGATCTCGATGTGCCCTGATTTGCCCTGGCCGTTGTTTGGGGTCCACTGGGAAGGGTCCTGAATCCATAAAAATCCAACTGGTCCTGTGTTGGCCTGTTGGATACCCTGCTTGATAACCACTCTGCTCCGGTATGCCTGTGGGATTTCTAGTACTTACCTCTGGTAATTTCCTACTCCCCCTGCCCCTGGGATTTTAAAACTCTTACCTTGGTTGGGCACCTCCATTCTTATAGCACTTTCTTAGGATATGGTTGCCCCTCCCCCCATAGAGCTCCAGGTGTTCCTGTGCTTTTCCTTCTTGTTTTTAAGTGTATATGTTTGTGTGGATATCTCCAAGTGGAGAAATCTTAGTGTTGTAATGAAGAATACTTTGTTTTTGCAACACCTGGTGTGGTTCATTCTTGTGAACAGTTACTGACTGACTATTGTGGTATTGCAAGTGCTTTACACTCACCACAGCTACCCCTAGAGAGCTTTTGCTTTCTGGACACCGAAACACTATCACTAAGGGTTAGCTGGACTCAGTATAGGGTGCCCCACCATGGGTGTACACTATAAAGTGAGCGAGCCTTCTACAAGGGGTCCCCATCTTCCTCGACAACTGGACAGAGTCCACGACATTCGGCTATGATTCTGAAGTTTCAACCTCAGTCCTATATTTCGTGAGACTGACTCTGAGTCTCCTGGGTCTGGTGGCCTTCTTTATCCTGGTAACGAAGTTTTCTCATGGCATATGCAAGCTCCTCAGTGGGATCTGAAGGCCCATGGGCACAGTACCAGGGGATTCCTCTCTAAACTGGTCCACATTTCAGAGGAAACAGCAAAACATCTACATTTCTGGTTGACGAACCATGTTTGGGTCAGCAGCAGACCCCCTACTTTCCCCTTTCAGAGCTGACAGTGGTGACCAATGCATCACTTCTGGAATGGGGCGGCCATCTGGGAGAGGTAGAGATCAGAGGACGTTGGTCTCTGTCAGAATCTCAGCTCTATATCAATCTTCTGGAACAGAAAACTACACCCTTGCATTGAAAGCTTCCCTCCCATCTGTCTCAAGACAAGACAGGTTCAGGTGTTCAGGGACAACACTACTTTTGCAACAAACATGGCGGTGTGGGGTTATGGACCCTGTTCTAGGAGGCTGTGCACTTCTGGACTTGGCTGAAGCATCAGGACATTTTCCTGGTTGTGCAGCACTTTGCTCGATCTCTGAAAGCCAGGGCAGGGGATTGGCAGCTACACTTGCTGGTGGCATTCGGTCTCTCCCATGAGCAGGGAGGACCTTTGCTACATCTATTCGCCATCGCCAAGACCTGCAATGTTGGCTCTTCTGCACACTGCAGTTTGCAAAGATGTTCTTGCTCAGGGATGTGTTCCACTTAGACTGAAACTTGGGCAAGGACGCCATTTGGAGGTCACCAGTAGTCACAACTGTAACCCGTGGCAGTTCCTTTTTGACCCCTGGCAACATCCTCGCAACCTATGGCCTCTGAGAAGAAAAGACAGCACAAGGAATTGATGACCAGAGACGTTTTACTGAATAAAATGCTCTTTAATTCAGTAAAAAGGAGCTCCTTGTGGCAGAGGTTCACTGAGTTTGTAACAGTTGCAATTTCAACTATTACGATTCAGCCTGAACAGCGGAGATGTCATCTAGGATCACACCCACAGGGCTTCCCAGGCCACAGACTGCTCCAAGCATGGGTATGCTCTGCCAGGAAGACTTTGCTGTTGGTGTGCAAAGTCACCCACAGGCTAACTGAAAATGTAGCAGATATGTGGATAAAGGCTACCCATTCTTAGCTGAGGGCCCTACAACTTGAAAAACAGAGTTGGCTGCTGCATGTCCGAACTGAGGAGCTTCTTGTGGGTCCCGGCACCAGCACAGCAGTGGTGGGACTATGGGTAAGGACTGAGGTACATCGTAGAACTGGTGGGGAGCCCTGATATGGGTAGAAATGTGACTAAGGGGGTTATTCTAACTTTGGAGGAGTGTTAATCCGTCCCAAAAGTGACGGTAAAGTGACGGATATACCACCAGCCGTATTACGAG
The DNA here is from genome assembly GCF_031143425.1 of Pleurodeles waltl. NCBI lineage: Eukaryota > Metazoa > Chordata > Amphibia > Caudata > Salamandridae > Pleurodeles > Pleurodeles waltl. The sequence goes on from NC_090444.1 coordinate 1,487,924,656, forward strand.
TTCCATAGGATATAATGGACTCGTAATACGGCTGGTGGTAAATCCGTCACTTTTCCGTCACTTTTGGGACGGATTAACACCTCCTCCAAAGTTAGAATAACCCCCTAAGTGTTATGTAATCAGGTACATTGCAGACCTACATGTGAGTCCAATTTCTGGAAAAGCAGAGTTGATTAAAAATGTCAGGACTGAGATGTACGGATGGATGTGGTTCTCAGAACCTAAAGACTGGTGGCGTATGTTTGGAAGTCATTTCTTAGTTGTAAGGCAATGGACCCAAGTACTGATGTATTAATGGTGGTTCCTATATGTCAGAATTCTGGTGTCTGTACTGGAAGAGCAGAGATGGTTGCTCCACATGAAACTTAAGCTGTAACATCAGACCTGCATGTCGATGCACATATTGTAACAAGCATGACTGTGGTGAACGATAGAGCTGCAGGTGAGTCCTAGTACTAAAAGATCAGCGCTGTGTGCTTTGGGTCAGGAGACATATGGAAGGGCCGCAATTAGGTCCCAATAGTGAAAGACCGGTACATGGGGGCTGAAAGTCAGGATGTGAGTAGCAAAGCTGCATTACAGCCATACCCAGCAAAGCTTCAGTGCCACCACTTCATATGATCACCAGCAGAAGTGGCAGAGGGTCTCTGATTGTACTTTTCCTATCATTTACCCCAGGCTAAATCAGCACATGCTGCTACTGTCTTCCTGGCATGTATATTTTACAGTTAGAGGAGTATTTATCAACTCTTAGCCAGGGCTGTAACTTACTCAGTAATCTTAGTGGGATGTAGGTCTGGCATTGCCCAACAAGCAATTATGAAAATATGAGACTGCAAATTAAACATTACTGAGGGATGTGGAAGACGTAGTTGTCTTCTGAGGGTCTCAATCACTTTCGTTCTCCCTTTCATACCACCTTCTTCTGCAGTCTCCCACTCATTTAGACACTTACACCTTTTTCTGTCCAGATCTTACTGATATTCTCAAAGTGTATATTTCACACATCATCTTTTCACTTCAGTACTGTTTTTGCAATTTCTCCTGAGCAAAGTTCATTTAATCTCCTCCACTTCACCACCCTCAGGCACACAACCCACCCACTCACCTGTGAGCACTGATTTATTTTTCTTTTGGTGCTGACCATATTTTGACAGCTGTATAACTTCTTCACACAGTTTCACACCATTAAAATTAGCCAAAATGTGACCAACTATGTGGTGTCTGCAGTGAGGTCAAGGATTGCATGTGCATGTAGTCTGAACACCTATATGACCCATTAACAGGCCGGGTGAGAAACTGACTCTGACTTAGGCCTCAGCTGCAGAGTTCTTACTTGTCCCCCATTATAAACACCCACCCACAACCTGAAGTCACCCAGACATCTTGAGACGTCTCATTTCTCAGAAAGCACTTCACATGAGTCATATGTTGCATGATTAAAACTAGATAAACACAACATCTAGAAAAGCAAATAGTCTTAGGGATTGCAATATGAAGTAAAATAAGTGAAATATAAACAGAGACAACATTGCTGACCTGGATTACATTAGGGGTTTTGCAATCATTGTTGAGAAATTGGTCTCTGTGTTTTCCAGCAAAGGTAAGGACATGAATATAATGCCCTGTAAGGACAAGTCAGTTCAAAGTCAGTTTTAATCCGCCTCAGTTGAAGGTCTGCTGCTTGCACTGTACAGGCTAGGAAACCCTCCCAGTTGTGATATGACATTAAGTAACTGCACCTGACTGTCATTGCTGGGTTGGGACCCAGTCAAATGATTATTTGGGGGATATTCAACCCCCCCCCCTTTGAAGATACACCTCTGATTAAATGTGAGTTCCATATACACCTTTATCTTTTTATCCTGGCACTGTTTGGTAACAATTTGAAATGAGTTTGGTTAAATGTAATTAACAGTGTTTATTTAGTTTGGGTTGTTTGCTGGTGCTCCAGTGAAATTTCAAAGTGTTTTAATTAATTTAGCATAGTATTTGATCTAAAATGTCACCTCATGTAATCTCCCAAGCTTCAATGCAGTGTGGTGTTACATCTTGTATTATCACAACATCAGTCAAAGGCCATGTGATTTCACTTCCTGCGATGTCATTAGGGTCACGTGTTGTCACTTTCTATGATATCACAGAACGTTAAAGGTCATATGATGTCACTTTCACTATCAACTGTATTTTGGTGACTCAATGTCCTTGAAACCTGGACTAATGTATGCCTTTCAGTTGATACTGCTCCTGGTTAGGTTCTGAAGTATATTAGGCCAGACCGGGCCTGATCCTAAACCCCTGAGCATGAGCATCTGTCCTCCAATCAAGCTCCCCCTTTGAGAGGATCTCCTGTCGCAACAACAGGGAGGGTTCTGCACCCAAACCTGCGAATGCTCCACCTTCATTGAACAGAAACAGTTGAACACTTGTGTTCTTCTTCCTGAAATTTGTATACTGATCGTGGCAAACTGGTGTCCTTCAATCCAAGATTGTATACACCTGTGGTGGGACAAATTTGTGGCTGTTTTTAAAACAAACTTTATTGTTGACCAAACCTATGGTAACATTTCCACACAGCCATTTTACATAGTCCAGAAGATCCCTGGGGATAAAACATTGGTCGTGTCCTACTGCGGTTGCAAAACCATCTTGCTACTGCTATACAAGAAGAAATTGCATTTAGCTTATACTGACCAGATTTGCTGTGTTTCCAAGGAATTTGTTTGTCTTATCCTACAATTAACACCCTACAACATCCATCCTTCCCTCCTCAACTTGGACATCTCCCTATAAATACATTCTCGACCGGACATGTAACTATACGACCTGGTGGTACACGTGAGAATTATTAATGTCTCTGAACGGCATGGTACATGAAGAATATGGCAGTATCGAGAGACCCAGTGATTCGCACATCACCATGGGTCCATGGCTGTCCACTCATACTGGTGGGATAGTCTTGGCACTAAAGATGCACTGTGGAGTCCTTACATCCTGCGTTTCCTACCCTGTAAGGAATCAGTTAATATCTATGTCAATAATATCCAGTGCTTTGAAGGATCCAATATAGCATCCCCACTCCAGAGCAATCTTTTTTTTCCGCAGGCCCCTGTACTCCTCTCTTCATAAAGCCATGCTCTCAGCCAACCCACACCTCTCCACCTCCTCTCGCCATTGTAGTATGGGAGGCACCTCCTGGTCAAGAGGCATTTGGCCCGTAACAATGACAAGTCAGCAAATCCTGACATCTTCTAGTACTTTTAGGGTGGGGGAACAGGTCTAATATGCAGGATTCAAAAGTATGCTATATCTCTCTTTTTGCCAGATCTGCCAAAGTGTTTTGAATCTGAAGCCAATAGGTGGATAAACGGGGCATCTCCAGAGCATATGTATGAATGTTGCATCCTCAGTAGTGCATCTGGAACACTCTGAGGAGACCGACGGATACATCGTGTGGAGCCTATGTGGTGTGAGGTACGCTTTGTGGAGTATTGTATAAATCTGAACCTGGAGTTTCGGGATATTGTCCTGGGATATGTAGGCAGGAAAGCCCATTCTGTGTCACTAAGTTCTCCTCCTTGATATTCTTCCCATTTAGTTCACAAGGGTGTTAGGGGTATCTGTAAGTGTTCCCGAAGTCCTCGGTAGAGTCAATGTATCAAGTGTCTACCTTGTTCCATATTGTACATCGCTTGCATTGACACGTGTTGGAGGTTCCGTACCTCCTAATGTAGCCCGTAATGTTGCTATGTGTCAAGAACAGGGAGTTTGGCATGTTCTATTCATGTATGTAATATGAATGGTTCATTAGTATGCTATTTCTAAACAATACTCCTATAACCGTCACTCCACCTTGTACCCAGGCGCTCAGCCGAGAGCTCAAAAGAACTCTGACGGTCATAGGGATTCCCACCAGAGAAGTATTTGAAGCATATGGTATCATCGAAGCTGTGTATCTCAAAGCCAGCTTCGAATGCGTGAGAGCTATGTGGTGCAAGACAGGAGCTGTATAAGGGGTGGGGGATCCAGGGTAAATCAGGCAGGGCAGCCTGTCTCTGTCTCATAAAGCCTGCAAGTAGCCTATTTCCTGAAGATTCCACCCAGCTAACCACTATAGAGTAGGCTTTGAAATCTGGCGCTCCCATTCCTCCTCCCTCTGAGGGAATCTGTAGTTTGGCTAGGCTTACCCTTCAGCTACCAGTACCCCACAGTAGGTCTATAAGAAGTTTGTTCAATATCTTATAATAATGGACAGGGACCAATACCAGCAAGTTCACAAAGTAATAAAGAATACAGAGTAGCATCACTATCTTGGCGAGTGCTAGCCGGCCCGCCACAGAGAGTGGAAACCACTCTGGGACCTAAGGGAGTTTCCAATCCAGCAAATCCGATGGTGTTCTATAAATCTGTATTCTCAGAGTGGTAGGTGACACAGGTATTTCCTCCTCTCCAAAAGGTCATTTATCTGCCATTGTGTTTTCTTTAAATGAGAAAGCGTATGACTTAGTGCCATTAATTTGAAGGCCTGACAGGGACTCAAAGTCAGAGAAAACCTGGGCCGCCCCAGTAAGATTCAGATGGAGATCTTTTGTGTATAGTATAACGCCATCAGCATATTATGATATTAAATGTATCACTGGCCCTAATGATATCACCTCAGTGCCCTGCTCCTTCTCTAATATGCTGCGCCAGTGGCTCTAAGGCAATTATAAATAGTAAAGGGGCCAGTGGGCACCCATGTCAAGTGCCAAGGATCATATACTAGGGATCATAGATATATGGTGTATAATAGCTGGACCCACCAGATGTAGAATGGGGGACTCCAAATGTATTGAGTGAGGCCAGCATGTAGTCCCACCATAGGGTTTTAGTGTTACAAATCATTGGCTGCCTGTGGGGTGATGGAGGGAAACAGAGCAATGCTGCCTTCAGATTCCGAGCTTGAGGCACCATCTGAACAGGAGGCAATGTCATGTGGGGGAGGTGAATGTGGGTCCCAGAAGGAAGTCACCGATCTGAGGGCCTCTCTCTGTCCCTCCTATACCTCTTGTGGGATTGGAGCGGCTCTCCCCTGAGTTTGTCGTTCCGAGCTTCGGCGCCCCTTCCGCGGTGGTCACTGCTTCTTTCCGGTCTATGTGAGTGTGGAAAGTGCTGCTTCAGCCAGTCCCATATTGCATCAGTGTTCTGCTCTTGCTTAAACTAAGAGGAAACAATGCCAAAGAATGCAGCACTTTAGTCTGTGTAATGATTTTATTAAGGCACTCCCCAGATATCAAATAAAAGCACACATATATATGAAAATAAGCATTTAACTCAGGTGAATTAAAATGTGTAGATACAGAAATGATCATAGCAGTTAAACAATCATGGAAATGTGCAATATATCGACAATGAATATATATACCAAACCAGAGGAACCCTCAAAACAGCCAAGGCAGGAGACCACACATGGGATCAAATTCTCCTGGACAGTCTGCTCCACAGGTAAGTTCCTATATTAGTGCCAAGTTTCCCCATCTTTTATACCTTAAACTAGCACAAAAGTAAGATTCTAGTAACCCCCTCCCTTCTGTTATGAAATTCAAATGCTGACTGTACCTGGTCTATGTCAAAAACACGCAAAAGAACTGGATAGGCACCAATGATCATTCCTGAGACAGAACTGTACCTTTCTCTGATGAAAACATTCTCAGCCTTTTACTTTCCTTTCACAGCCGCATCCCACATAATATGTTCTAGCACGGTATGGCCCTGCTCTGGTAGGAAGAGTGAAAACATGTTTAGTGTAGAAAACAAACTTTGTGTGAAAAAACACCTGCACGGCAGCAGGGCACAAAATGGAATCACTCGCACAAAATGGAGTTGATGGTCAAACAATGGCTAACTTTAAATAGCATCACACTCAGGCGTGGTGACAAAATGACTCTTGTGCTCAGATACCAGCCAAGCCGGGAATAATAGTGTGCAGGGGAAGCCCTCCCTTGTTGGTTGGCCGCCTGAAAGGAGGCCGGCTGATGCTGGACTGAGATCATACAGTCAGGAAATTAGGAGACACAAGCATTGTCAGTCATGATAGGTGCTTCCTCTCGGGCACTCCAGAGGAAGGCATCTCGGTCCCTGTAATTTAGGATCTGGGCAACCATTGAGCGCAGTTGCATTCCAGGGTTCGGCTTCTATGCAGGGACACAGCAAGCTCTTTCAACCATAAATAAAGTCGTAAATAAGGCAGAGATGCCAGTTGGCGCCATTGTTTTCAGCCAATCCTCAATATATTGCGTGGCGTTCTGCCCCTCAGTTCCTTCCGATAACCCAATAATCCAAACGTAATTTCTCCTCACTCTACCCTCTGCATCCTCTGCCCATTCCTATGGTGTGTATACTTGGTGATTGATGTTTGGCTGGCCAGGTGAGTAGGGCCAGATGTACAGTAGTCCTCCAATGCAGATGGTAGTCTTCAAGGGACAGTAATCTGCCCAAATTTCCCCCACTCCTTCCCACTGTATGTAGGCACCCCAAACAGCAGAGCATTAAATATATGGCCTAGGCCGCAATGCGTTACAGCCGCGAGCTTAGGTGGTCTCTGTGATTCATAGGCCTGTGTTTCTTAACGCAGTGGAGCTTGCTATGTCCAAATTTTCTGCATGTATTTATTTGAATGTGGGGCCAAAGCTGTGTCATTTGGCTCACTGTTCCGGGCTGTTTGGTTTGGGCTGGTATTTGTTCATTTATTTGATCTCCAGCTGTGCCGCCCCCTCGTGCACCTTCTCACCCGCCTCACAGCACCTCTCTCACCTCCAGCCTTGGCAGCCTCTCCCTCTTAACTTGGTCAGTCACCTGCAGATGATGCATGGCAGCGGACCCCACTATTTTTGTTGCAGCTGAGGCCCATAAGTTGCCAGCTGGTTATGGCATGCCTTGGCCGTTCGCTGCATCTTCTCCCAGCCTACGACTCCATGCCAGGCGCTCACCACCGCATGGTCCACTGGATCTTTACTTCTGCGTGTGGAACGATGGCCAGCTCCCGGTCTCTGTTATGTGGCTCTGTATTCATGCAGGCTGAGCAGCATTCATAGCTCTGGGCACACCGCACATCTCCTCCATTCAGCCTCTCTGCGTGGTCCATCTCGGGGGCAAACAGGCCCAGTCAGGTTCTCACTGCCGTCGCCAGGGATAGCGGAAATCACTGCATTCTTCCGTTCATCTTTATCACAGTGACATTGAGCCAGGCACTTTTCCGCAGTCAGATTCCCTTATTGCATAAAGCTTAATGACAATGGGTAGGCCCAGGAGCTCCGAGATTATGCATCCGCCATCTTTGGCAGTAGGCCATGCTCCCTAGGATGGCTTAATGCTCATCCCGTAATGTTGATCTCCTTTCTCCCTCCTTGTCAGAGGTGATGTATGTTGTTTGTGCAGTTGTCTGAGCAAGGCCCTGCCTTGGGCACAGTTAAAGGTTAATTTTCAGCCATTTTGGCCTTCTTGCAATTGCCGGATTAGCTCTTCCCGTTTCTTTAAGGCCTTGCAACACTTGTTCCTTCCTACCACTTTTGTTATGCCCCAATTGGAATTCAGTCTGGTTCTGGCATTCCTCATGTGTTCCCCATTCGCACCAATGCACAGTTGTCCTTTGCGACTCATGACCCTCAAGGCAGTATTCCAGTGGGCTGTTGCATCGGCCAGGAAGGACAGCGAGCTTCAGGCTCTTTTGGTTGCACCTCCATATACCAGTTTCTACCTATACACCTCGGTCCATCACATTTCTTCCTCCTTTCTGCAGAAAGCGGTGACTCCCTTCCACATTGATAAAAACATTGTGCTGCTCTGCCTCATCTTTCCAAGGAAGAGGAGAGACTATGCCATCTATACCCAAAAAGAACCCTCTCTTTTTACATCGGTCATACCAAAGATCACCTGATGGTCGATCGGCTTTTCACTGGGTTCGCTGTTGTGAAAAAGGTCAAGGCGGTGAAGAAAAAGATCATCTCTTGATGGATTGTACTCTGCATCAAACTCTGCTATGCACTAGCTAAAATGCACTCTCCTGAGGGCTTGCTGGCCCACTCCTCCAGGGCTAAGGCTGCTACTCCTCCATTAGCGCGTGGAGTACCTGTCATGCACATATCTTAAGCTGCTGCATAGACTTCACTCCATACGTTCACAAAGCAATACTGCTTGGGTAGTCAGGTCTATCCAAATTGGCATTTTGCCTTTTCAGGACTTCAAGTAGGAGCCTGGTCGCAGAACCACCTCTGGGGAAGTATTGTTTGGGTATCTATTATAAGATGAGGAATTTACTATCAGAAGTACAAGTTACTTACCTTCAATAACACTTTTGGAGACTCTGTCTAACTGCTGATTCCTCACGACTCTCCGATGCTTACCTCTCTGTGATTCAACTTTTCACCCTAAAGCCTATTAGATATCTGCATACTGGTCACACATCAGTCAGTTATAGATCTGAAGTTTTGGTACAGACATAGTCAAGAAAGAAACTTGGTGTGAGGTTGCGCAAATATAGGCACTGCACACCTAATTTAGGATGCAGGTGATGTTGACGTGTAGCCATCTGATGCTAGACACCGGCATGCAGCAGTGCTGCTCTAGATTTCCCGGATCCAGTCTGATAGTTGAGCAGTATTCTAAGATGAGGAATATGCGGTTAGATAGAGTCTCTACCAGGAAAGCATTACCGAAAATAAGTAACTTGTTCTTCTGAACTTTTAAAATTATTATATTTTGAAATTGTTCATCTCCATTTAAGAGGAGGGCCACTTACATCAGTCTCATTCGATTAGTTGACTGACCTGCTCACCTGAGTGTTACTGTTTCCCTCCCGGATTGCTCAGAGACATCTCTAGCATCAGTATGCAATGATTTTTAATACAACACAAATAAATAAATAAAAATGAATCTTAATTCAAACTTCTTCATGTAGAAAAACTATCTTTCCTCCCTGGTAAATCTTTCATTCTTAGTCAGAATGGTGCAACCAATCATCCATCACTGCCCTTTTGGACTTATCATACCATAATCCCAAGTGTACTGGAGGTTGGCAATGCAGAAATGTCACAATCTATACCAATGATCCAATGCACTGTAGTCAATACCAACCTTTTCTGACCCTCTTTCTGTTTCTGTGTTAGAGCACCCCTTTATAATGCTCCGTTCTTCCCAAACTATCCTCATCTTTTCTGTTCTGACCTTCCTGCGTCCCTTATGTTCAACTAGATCACTCCTCTGACATTCCTACTACACCAGTGAATTTCTCTGCTACCTGCAAACTGTGCTCCACCAGCGTCTTTTTATGGCGCTCTAGAGCCTGTTGTAATCTCTCTGTGGGCTTTTAACCACGCCCACTCATGCTATTCATTCTTTGTTGTGCTTGTCTTAAATGCTTCACTTTCATTGGTGCAATTTGTGAAATGTCCCTCCTTTGTGTGCTGAGTTCCCTCCCCTGGTGGATTAACTAAGTGAACATTTCTGAACATTTCTGTTGGCCATCACACTATGTCACACTTCCTCCTGTTACAAGTGTGATGGCCCCGCCTCCGGTTTTGGTTTGCCTTTTATCCTAGCTGGGATCCTTTCTAGATAGCCAGGCAGGGAGCTAATAACTCTCACCCTCACTGCGGCTGTGGCACTTTGAATCCGCTTGCTTCTATACACTGTTTTACTTTTCATTTTCAGTTTATGTGGCAAGAAAAGTCCAGTTAAAATTTGTTTCATTATGTTATGATAATTCTGCCCTTTGTCCTAGTTGGCTGAGCTCCAGGGGGGTACCACTCAGTGGGGTCGGGAGCAAGCTGATGATGTGCTGCCAAAATACCACGGACCACATAGATCTGAAGTCAGCTGTCGATCATGTTGATTAGAACTGTTCGTGGAATAAACTAAGAGAGCATCCCTTCCACCTTACTCTGTATGCTTCTGAAGTACATCGCTTACACGTGAGTTGTGCCTCGGGGTGGGATTAATGGTGAGACGCCATCTCAGATTTCAGCTGAATCTTAAATAGAAGCGTCTGTTTGCTTCTTTATCCGGTCTTAATTTGGCACTTTATTGTCATCCCTCAAACGGCACCATGTCAGAGGCAGAACTCGGGGGATTCGTCCGTGCCGGAAATTGTATGTGTGGAGAGAGAGAGATATGCCTCGGAATAGGCGGGGTCAGTTGCGGTGAGAGCAAGAAATGAAAAGAAAGGTTGTTCTCTGTTGAATTGAGGTCCAAATCATTCTTATTGCCGCGGCCTGTACCGCAACTGTGCTTGTTTTAGCATGTATTAGACCCTTGACACCCTTCAGATGTCAGCAGTGATGCGCGGCATTCTGCCTTTCGACTTCAGTGCTCATGACTCGTAGGTTCTTCGAGTCAGTGTCTCCCTGATCTTTTTCCCAGCATGTGTGTCCACATTAGGGCTGCTTTGAGGACTGTACTGCGCAGTTAGTTGCCGTATAGGGCTGCTCATTGAGCATACAATGACACGTGTTGGTGTTTCAAAGTGATAAAAAACTGTACAGGCCTTATTGAAGATTCTGCATAATGTTGCTGCCGTTGCTCTATAGTCAATGTTGTTGCCAGAATTTGTAGAATTTTTCACAAATTATGGAGTTCCACTTATTTGCAAGACGGAAAAGCATAGCCTTTCCAGTGTGTTTGCTCATTTATTGTTTTTATTTTTATTTTATACACTAGTGATTTTTATTTTTTTTATTTTATACATTCATGTAGCACTGCATGCCTCACGTTTTCAAAGCATTTTATGTATGAAAAAGCCGTAAATGTATAAATGAGCTTTTTAGACAGACAAAAACAGCTTCCTGAAACCGCCAAAAGCTCAATATCATGATGAGTTTTGCAAAAGAAAGGGGACCGCTGTTCTCGGAGTATTAGTCTTTCTCAAGTTGTCTTTGTTCGAAGGAAGATATTGTGCGGTGATAAGATATCTTTTTACAACATAGATTCCACTCTATGGTAGTATAAAATTTGTAGTAATCGCGTTTGCCAAAGTATTGTAAGACATTCTCAGTGGTAATACTCATAGTGCAGAAAATAGGGCTGTTAACTAATGAAACAATTATTAGCTGAAGAAGACCAATCAAATGTTTGGATCCCAGAGTAGCATTGACTGAGCACAGGAGTCAAACCTCATCTCAGTTGACGAAACGAGGTAGACAGGCATTAGGCGTCACTTTTAACCTGTTTGGAGAATGCAAGGCCTATGCGCTCGCTGGGAGCAATGCTATAATGATTTCTTTAAAGATAAAGGCACTACAGATCTGCAGGAAAATATGTGAAAGGGTGGGAAAATATTTGTACTTTAAAATGGAAAATGTACCTAAAATCTATGGAAATGAAGGTAAAAGGTTGTATTCAAATGTGATGGCAAATACTAACAATAATGAGGGGGCTACATCAGACAACTCTCACTGCATTCATTTTCAACGGACCTGTATGTTTATGAACCCACTAATCAATATGTAGGGTCTTTGTCACCTCCTTCCCATGTCCCTTAAACATTGGTGTGAAAGTCTCAGTCTACTGTACACGTCCCAGTGTGCAAACCTCTTTCGCAGGCTTTCTGTTATCACACCACTGTGTTTGCATTCACATAGACTTTCCTTAGCCAATCCTTTCTATGCTTTACATTTAGCAGAGTGCATGCTTGCTGCATTCAGTTGCTTAAAAGAGGTAGACGTCGCTGAGTGACTGATGGTTTTCATGCAAAAGCTTACTATATAGGTGCCAACTGCTCAGCCCAGCCTCCAACTCAGCCAAACTACCATTAAATATAATGAATGATCCAGTCATTGCCTGCAGTATTGTGGTCTATGTTAAGAACTGCTGTGGCGGCCCCACCTTCCTGGCCCAGTTTCTGGTATTTCTATTGATATTCTTAGTGCCTGAAATTCAGCTAGAAATAAAAAAAACTGTCCAACATTTGGGAAAAGCTAAGGACATTTAGCAAAGTGTCCAAAATCTGTAAGGATCTGAAAAATCCACAGGCATCTATGAAGTCCATTGTTCTACAGAAATATTTGTGCCATTGATTTGCAATTTTGACTATTTTTTAGTTCTTGCCATTTTAATGGCAGGCCCAAACGAAATAATGTGTTAATTTGATGTTCAAGATCCTAAAGTAATATGCCTTGTCTCATCCATTGCCATTACTTTTCCTGATTGGGATATTTTGACCTTTATAAGAAATATGCAAGACCTCGTAGATCCTTCTGGTACTAGCATTTCTACTTCATGGGTGCATGACTTGAGCTGGCTCCTAGAGGTTTATGAATACTTGATGAATAAGAATGACTGTGGCCCACTTCCATATTGGCACAGTCTTGACAGTCGGAGGCTCCATCGTGATCCCAGTTTCCAAGCTACAGCTCCTTCACTAAAACCTACAGATACCAAATGAGCTGGAGAGAGCACATTGTTGGTGAAAAAGGATGTAGGGCCCTCTTCTGAGCCTGTGTAAGGTGCAGAACGTTATCATGAATAATATGGCCCCTGGTGGCTTGCTAATCAGAAAAGTTCTAATTGTGGAAGGGTGAATGACTGCTGCAGCAGTGTTTGACAGGCATATAGGGCAAACAGGCAGTGCCCAATGGGCTGCTCTCATGAATCAGTGTGTGCCTATTTTATGGCCCAGTTTTCAGGTCGACGCAAGGGCTTTGACCTGTTGTAATCTATCTGTGGGCTTTTAAGCACGCCCACCGCATGTCCATCACTATCACTCGTTCAAAATCCTTTGTTTTCACTGGTAAGTGCTTTATGTTTGTCCCTCCTTGGGGTGATTTTGATACGGCTTTGGACACCAACCCTGTTACATGGATAATTGCACATTTGCCAGTATGTTTGACTGTGAGCAAACTTCTTTTTCCTTTTGTGTCTTTTCTTTGCAAAACATGCTCATGGCGTCCGTGGTGCTTTGAATCATACTGCTTATGTGAACTGTTTTACTTTTTATTTTCTATTTATGTGGCAAAAAGTCCCATTATGAATTTAGAATGCTAATAGCTCTTATAATAGCTCTAACTCCAGCAAATACGAGACCTGTTGCATTGCAAATGCTTGTTTAGTTATTACAACAATTCAAGCTGGTGTCCTTAGCGGTTACTTGCTTCTAACATCTGATCCTGAAGTCTAGTCACACCACCATAGTTTTATATAGAGCTGTGCAATAAATACTTGTGTTCAGACATTAACTTACACAGCGCAGATGTACAGTTGCCACTCGTGCCTATGATGCTAATGTGCATTAATGGATGTTTTTAATCTATTAGTGGATATTGTGAAGGACGAATTGGAGTTAAATGTATATTATTATGATTTGTGGCATGTTTCAGCACATGTTCCTCTTTTATCTATTCAGCAGAAGAAAGCGCCCTGTGTCTGAGAGATTACTAGCTCTGAAACATGTAGTTGGGTTATTAGGAGTCTCCTGAGTATAGTTTATTATTTATCTGTCGTGAAAATATGCATTACAGCTTCTGTTTAGAGTGTCACACAGTCACAGTTTATATTTATAACTCGGTATTTAAGTCACAGTTGATTACTGCATATTTAAACACTTAAGCTTCTTATGGTGAATCAAAGGAAATTATTTTGTAAATTATGGATGGAGGTTTTTCGTGACTGTGTAGTTTGTTCAGCGAGAAATACACACAGCAGTGTCTTTATTAAGACTGGGTGTACCGTCTATATTTTCCTTTGCTTTGATGAAGCATTTTGTATGCTCTAATTCAAGGTTGATGATCCTGGAGTCCGTGCAAAGGGATGAATTAGATAGACAAATTATCAACTAACTTTTAATTTACAGGGTAACCAAATTGGCCACTCAATGAAAACCCAAATTGGAAATAAAGTTAAAGGGTTTTCTTATAAATTAACACTAAGGTTAATGTAAACAAATCTCAATTAAATACTGTAAAGATACAATATTACCATAGGGTAGCCAAATCTTCTAAAGAAATTTAGTTGCGCTACCATAAGACAAACCAATACAGAACATTAACAGCTGAATCTGGTGTCCTGAAAATAAATGTTGGTAATTTCTCTTGCACATTAGTCCAAAGAATCTAGCTAAGTTAACTAAAGACAATTAGGGCAAGTTCCTTAGATCCTAAGCTTATTAAAAAAGGAATCTAACTAAAGAACGTGCAGTAGGAAAGTGAGGAGTGAAAAATAGGACAAAAAGAATTTGGAAAAACGTAATTTGAAAGAAAGACATATGAGAAAGGGAAGGTGTCAGCGTTTCATAAGCTCGGTCAAGATTCTTCTTAGGGAGTAAAATGTAAGCCTAAGCCACACTCAGCAAGCATGCGGCAAAAGGGGAAAGTCTGAGGTCTGTATCTCTCACAGCCCCAGGGAATCTGCCTTACAATCAGTGATAGCCATAGTTAATACTGAGATCAGTCCTCTAGGCAACAGCCATCGATCAGGTTATCGCATTTTTCATGCTTCTCCCATCTCACTGTAAAACTTGTTACAGCAGGTTTAGATCCCACGACAAGCTTGGGAACGTTGCTGTCCTTGATCTTGTGAACATATTTTGCAACATGTATGAATAGGAACAATTGTTTCTCTCTCGATCTCACCATGTACCTTTTCCAATGTTGTCTTCTCATGCTCTCTATATGTAGGACAATAGTACATCTATTCCCCACCTAACATTTCATGGAAAAATACCTGCAATAAAATGACATGTTAGCAGAAAATGAAAAACAGTTTTTCATGTTAAGGAAGTTTCAGGCCCAATGAAATTAACTTTAGGTAAAGGCACATTTAATCCCACGTTATACTGTGCACACGTTTATTCCTATATTAATATATATTTTGGTTACATTCATTTTAAACTTATGTTACATTTAATAAATGAAATATTTTTAATACATGTATTCAACTATGATGGAGAACTGCATTTATAACCGTAAACCTTTGGCATTAGTGCACCCATTACAAAAACTGTTATAATTGCAAACACATTTACATTCAAATTAAGTGGGGATGATTAGATACAATACTCTATGATTATATTTCTCTTTGTGAGGTTAAAACACACAATATATGCATTTCTTCTACCACTACAGTAAAGGAAGTCTATTACTGGACCTGAATGCATCACTTTACATTAATCAACGGTCAGACCTCCCAGTTTCTTATGTTTGATAAGTACATATATGTTTATGATATCCGGGGTAACAGCAAATCCGCTACTGCATCAGTTAAATCAAGATTTCACAACTGTGTGCATATAGGAAATAATGAACTATTATTTAGCTGGACACAGGTTTCAGCATTGACCTATGTCCACTATATGGGTAAAATGGTTCCCCTGCACTTACGAAGTCGAGTGTAATGGGATGGAGTTCGTAGGGGCACGTCTGCTCATGCAGGGGTGCCCTCACGCACAGGTACCTGCACCCTGCCCCCTGGGCTAGGAGGGCCTACCATAGGGGTGCCTTACAGTGACCTGGTGCAGTGACCTATGGTGAAAGGGTGCATGCATCTTTTCACGCAGGATGCAATGGCAGGCCTGCAGACACATTTTGCATGGGCTCCAACGGGTGGCACAATCTATTCTGCAGCCTATGGGGAACCCCTGGTGCCCCAATGCCCTGAGTATCTAAGTACCATATACTAGGGACTTATATGGGGGGCACGAGTATGCCAATTGTGTGGTGGGCAAAGTCCTAAGCAACCAAATTTAGAGGGAGCAAGCACAATCACTGGGTTATTGGTTAGCAGGATGCCAGTGAAAACAGTCAAAGCATTCTAACTGCAGGCAAAAGGTGGAGGTAACCATGCCAAAAAGAGAGTACTTTCCCACATGGAACATGAGAGCTCTTTTCATGTACATACCGCCAATAGCAGTGTAATGCTGTGGACATCATGCCTGGCTCACGCAGTGGGCGGCAGCCATGGTCCGTAAGCCAAGCGTAGATGGCAGGGTCACCCAGCACGTTCCGGACCATCATCTCTTCCGGGCTAGCTGTCACGCCCAGCCAGTGCATCGGCCGCAAGAGTTGAGCCAGAACATTGTCAACTCGAGTGTAGTGCACCTAGCCCCCCTTCTACGTCTAGGTGCTGAGCGGTCATTAAGGTTACTTATCGATGGACTGACCCCTATATTAATTCCAACACTATACCTTTCAGGTCTCTGAAGAGGGATTTGGGGTGCACTATGAGGAGCGCAGCTAAGAAGCATAGTAATCTCGGTACGATTAACATTTTGGCTATTGACGTGCGTCCATTGGGGATAGGGGTAGAGAGCGCCAAAAGGAGAGGGATCTGCGAATGGACCTAATTGCATGTCCCAAGCTGACTTTCTGAAGGGCTGTTTCAGTGTGGTAAATGTGAATTCCGAGAAATTTAAAGGTGTCATGGCACCATTGCAGACAATGCCTAGGCTCTGCATCTTGGTGAGGGTCAACGCCGGGAGAGACAATCCTACATCACTCAGGAACACCAGAGTATCATCGGCAATAAATGATACAATGTGATGAGCCGTTACTTCTCGGATCCCCCATTCTTCCACGTGAAGGCACAGGCAAGATTCCAAGGGCTCCCTGGGAGGCAAATAATAGGGGTGATAGCGGGCATCCCTGGGGAGTGCCCCACTGAATGGGGAAGCTGTCTAATATCAGTTGGCCTGTCTTGACATGGGCAGTTAGATTGTCATTCATCCTAGAAATCCAGGACTGAAGCCCATGTGCTCCAATGTAGGCAGCAAATAGGTCCAGCTTAAAGTACTGAAGGCTTTTTCTACATCAATGAACACTGCCATTATGCCCTGTGTCCCAGGGTGTGTGTTTTGGATTAGTTGCAATAGGCACCTGATGTTGAGGAAGGTGTTGCACCCAGGTATAAAACCCGATTGGTCTGGGTGTATTAATGTGCTAATAAAAGGGAGCAATCTATTTGCAAGAATTTTCCCCAGGACCTAACAGTTGAGGTTTAAAAGGGACAGGGGGCAATAGTAGTGCACGTCCAATGGGTCACAACCTAGTTTAGGAAGGACCACTATTATGGCTTTGCGCATTGAATCCAGCACCTGATTGGACGATTGCGACACAATAATGTATACTTGTGTGCAGTGGCATCTTGACAACAAAGAGAACTATAAAAAAAATACAGGAAACAGCCCTCCCATCCCCCCGCCTCAGGTCAGGTGCCAAAACGGACCCTAGCCATACATCCTCAATGTCATACCAACAGTGTTGCAACCATGTAAAGAAATAAAACAAGTACACTTTGAAGTCTCTGTGGGGCATAGGGTGTGATGGACAAGTGAGTCCATGTTTCAAGCCCTCTACTGGTGTTCTTCCATCCAGACAATAGAAAGTATACTGGTTTACCTCAGTGGCCAGCAGTTGTAACCCATGTGTAGGCCACCATCGTCTAACATTACAGTGTGGGTCTATCAGTGTCACAGGTTGTCCGTGGACCACGGAGTGACTGCTGGGCCCCAGAAGAATGCTGTTGCTGGTAAGTTGGGATCTCCTATTTCTGAGTCAGGGTCTATTAGATGATCCTTTTGGAGGGGTGCAAAAGAGTTGAAGCTGAGCTGTGAGGCCTCCAACCCTGCTCTAGCCTGTTCGCCGGCCACTTAGTCACCTGAATTTCGGGCTTCGGTGGTCTTGCACTTGTGACACCTAGCGCAAGGAGTCAGCCATTCTCCATCAAAGGTTTCACCAGTTGTCGAGAGTGCCAGACCTTTTGCTGGAAACAGGGCGTACTTGTGGTTTTTGCTTCAATTTGGAGTAGGAACCGCAGAGCTGTTGTATCTCTGCCGTAAAGTTGGGGCATGCAGTGATGGAGGCATTCTCATATTTCTTGGGGCCCTTTGAACAAGATTTTTGGAGCACTAGGTTACAGTTTCGGAAGTTGAGGAATCAGTCAATGATTTGCCGCAATGGAGCCCCTGGAGCTGGCTGCCTGCCAGGTATCCATTGAGCCTCTCTACGGAAAATAACTTAGGGGCCTTCCAACCCAGCGGGCACCTGGATCAGCCCTCGGCATCCTCTGCCCTTCGATATAAGTACACCACCTTCACTCTCAGTGACTTCATCTGTGCCTGTGGTTCTTGCACTGTGGGCTGTAGGGTAGTCTGTGTCAATTCTGTGTCATCCACATGATTCACCAGTTTGCGGTGGTAGTCCCGCAGACGTCTGGAGCGATGGTGT
Source organism: Pleurodeles waltl (assembly GCF_031143425.1). Taxonomy (NCBI): domain Eukaryota; kingdom Metazoa; phylum Chordata; class Amphibia; order Caudata; family Salamandridae; genus Pleurodeles; species Pleurodeles waltl. The sequence continues at coordinate 1,487,942,841 of NC_090444.1, forward strand.
CAATTCTTGTTTCCAAAGAGGTTTTGGTCTCAAGTATGACTTCTAGTACTTTTTCAAATTGTGCGGAGTGCGCATTTAGGGTGGTCTCCAGATGCTGTAGAGCCTCTGTTGTGCTGCCTGTGGAGGTGAGTGCATTGGATGGTGGTGACACGGTCTGGAAATAAGGGTTTCGGGGATTTCAGTTTCACCATGGTGAAAGTTCCAGATGGAGCCCCCAGCTTTGCGGAATGAGTAGCAAAGAGGATTTCCATGAAGATAAGCAAGTGAGGCAGGCAGGGGGACTGGTGTCCCTGTACAGTGTGGGAGCGTGTTGGGTCAGATCGCACTTCAAGCGTGATAACGTGGCAACTTGTGTTGGCCAGTAGAGGGGAAGTGCGCAAACGAGAAGGCCATGTACCGTGTCGCCGCACTGATGACTCCCCCTTAGTCCACTAAGTAGATGTAGAGAGCTTAATGTATATCCTGGTCCGGCTGAAGGGCTCTCAGTGAGCAGTACTGACGAAGCGCCCAGCACCCACAGCGTTCAATGTGCTGCGAGTTTCGCTTGCTCCCCATTCCAAGTGTCCAACTGAGGAGGTACCGTGCTGAAGAGTTAAGGTGGGACTCTTATGTCAACAACAACAACCGGGCACCAGTTGGTCGCAGTTTTCAGGGCATTCCACTTTCCACTTGTCTTACATATGTGCACATGTGCTGCAATCGGTGTGGTGTGTGCAGCCTCTCTTTAGTAAGGAGAAATGAGTATCCTGTTGTGTTCATTTCTTTAATTAGGAGCGCTAGTTGGAGTCAATGGGGCTAGCCAGGCCCAGTTCCTGTAGCTGCCAGTAACAAGCACCCCAGAATCCCCCAGTGGAGGCAAACACAATGACGGGCCCAGCTGGGACAAAGCATTGAATGGTGTTGGGCTAGTTAGGGGCCCGGCAACGCCCGTGCCCAGTGTCAGAGCAGTCCAGTCAGGCGGTAGGCCTCGCACTTCTGTTACGTGCAACGGCATTTCCTTGGTGAAGGAGCCAGGAGGGGAGGCTCTCAGCAGTTCGGTACTCACCAGGTGGCATGCATCAGTTTGGCACCTCCCACAGCAACCAAGATGCCACTGCCGCAGGCATGTGCTTGGTGCAGCAGGCGGGATCCCAAATGTTTGGCCAGAAAAGTAGACTCCTCTGATGCAGGCTGCAGAGCTGGCTTTCTTCACCCTCGTCTCCTCGTGCAGCAAGCTTGGTTTGCCTGCGGTGGTTTGGATCGCTGGCTGGGCAGGATTATATATGGATATTTGACAGGCTGGGTGGAGAGCTCGGTTTTAGGCATCGAACACCTGCCATCTTGGCTATGTGCCCTCCTAGAACAGTGGTTCTTAACCTGTGGGCCAAGGACCCATGGGGGGGTCCATGACTGTTCAGAAAATGGCATAATATTAACAGATCAATAAAGTGTATTTAAAAAATGAAGCAAAATGTACATTAAATTGGTATTCTCAGATTGATTCGTGGGAGCAGTGCAAGTGCATCAAACAGAATATAATATGGACAACGAGTGGCCTCAATTTAATTTAGAAAAGCTCCAACCTTCCTAGTAAAAAATGTTTTTTTTGTTATATTTGTTTGTGAGTTAAACATAATGTTTCATAATTTGTGCATTTCGTTGATGAATGACTGTTTCTGTATTTGTTGTGTATTGTTGTGCTTCATAAATGCTTAGGCTGGAGCCCTTGACTTCCAGTAATGACTCAATGGGAGTCTCCATATTTCAGTAATGATTCCTGGATTCCAGTAATGAATAAATGGTGGGGGGGTCAATGAAGTCAAAAGATTAAAAATCTCTGGTTTAGAATACGGTTTCAATGTTGATACACATACATTAATTCAATCAAGCAAAAGCTTCTAATTCAGTAGAATTCCATGCACACAGACGATCTGTTTACAGGGAGATGAGAACTCCCAGTAGCTCACCTAATTACTGGAAAAGCTTGGGCTAGACCTAATGTCTTTGCCAATACTTGTTGGAAGGGCCAGCGTGCAGGAGTAGCTGACCTTCTACGCAGTTAAGTACCTATGAACATTTGTTTCTGTAATAGTTTTCCAGAAAAACTGTTAATGAATCCCATAAAAGTAAGAAATTAGCTCCATATGAAGGAGTAATACAGTAAGAATAAATATCATATTTTTAATCCGTTTGTGATTAATTGATCATTTCTTTCCTATGGCATGTAAGTTCTAGTATATTATTCTCGGAGGCCACGATGGTGCAATGTTTAATGACTTCATTTTTGATTTTAGAACTCAATAGGATGATAAAATACATATTTCTGTATTCTACAATTCATCAATTGTTTTATTTATGAAAGTGATGATGCCTTCCTTTACAAAAAAAAAACAATTGGTGCATTTCTATTTTAATCAAAAATTAATATCAATCTTGCCAAGTACAAAGCTTGTCCACTTACTATCCTGTCAAGACATAGTTAAAAGAACTATAGTAATCAAGCACACACGCAGGGGCCGTTGGCCCAACAGCTCTCTGAACAGAACAAAAAATAAACCAATTCAAAGCCCCTTTTATGCGTTTGATAAATAGCACTTTATGTCACCCATCAGTGCTGAAGATTCAAATTATATTTATATTAATAAGGGTAATATCCGAATGGGGAGCCACACACCTTAGGTGGACATATAAAGGAGCACCTCCTTCCCAAGCACATTTGCCAGACCTGCATTGCAGTGAAAACATTAGCTTACTGGTGGTCGAGCAGCTGTGATGTCAATCCTGGTGCATCCCTGGCCACTCTTGTCACAAAAAAGAAGGCCTCATAGATTTGGGAATCAGCATTAAAAACCTCAATGAATACTGAGGAAGACCTCTTAGTTATGCTGTCGTCCCCAAGCAGAACCTCCTCCAAGCATTGCCCCACCCAGCCTGCACCATTTTTAGGTCCGACCTTGAGACGGCTTTAGCTGCCTTATGAGCCTCATGTATTAAAAAATACAAAATTTACCTGCATCTCTATACATACAAAGATGGGTTTTGTTCAGCCCTCTTCTTCGGCCATTGTCATTCACATTTTGCTTCTGCCCACCGTTACACACAAAATGGACCGGTAGGTCAGCTCAATTCTGCCATTGGGTCTCTTGCATTGTGATTGACTGTAATGTGCCTGATCACAAAGGCATGACTGCCTACAAAATAGTGCACTTTAGTGCCAGGCCTGGATGGCAAACCCGTCATTTCATTTTTTTATTTTTAAATTGTTTTTACCTTCAAACTTTTAACTTAGGCAACATATTCTTGGAAAAATGAATACAAAAATATGTTTGCCAAGGCTAGACTTATTGGCTTTGCCAGTGCTTGCTTTCATTTAGTGAAATTCTGGAACTATTTCGAAGTTATTTTATGTTTATTTCTGTTAAATAACATCTCATGTAAGTCTAGTTGGTTCTTTACCATGCCGTAACTATGTTACAGAAGTTGCCTTGGATATAACCTCAGGTTTTTACCAAGGGACTCTTTTTATATAGGAAAATCATAATAATCATACATGATTTGTTGATTGTATTTTTCCCCAGTTTTTGGACTTGAGGTTGCGGCTGGTGGAGCCAGTCTGAGGGCACTATTGCCCTATTTCCCTTGGCACTGGCCAGTGGCCCATGGTGGGGAGTGCGTATGGTCCACAAAGCAGAATGGTAGAGGGCCAAGGACCATTTATTAATGGGTGCATCGTGCTCTGTGGGCTGTGTTGTGGAGGACTCTGAAACAATGTTTAGCGTAGTTGGATTTTTATAGTATGGGAAAAATTTAGCTTTTATGTTTCCAAAAATATTGACCGTACTTTTGTGTTGTGTAAGGAGGTGGTTGACATGGCCCCATTCCTCGGCTGCATATTGCGAGCTGCACATATCACTAAAAATGTACAAACAACCATTGCCTTTTCTGCACTGACTTTATTTGAGCCAATGCATGAACGCTTGGGCTGATCAGTCCTATTCCTTAGTAAGCACTGATAAAGCAAACAAATCAGTTTTTTTTAATTATGCTACGCAGAAAGGTCCTGTTTCCCCAGTCCTGTTATTTCATTGCATTCTGGTACCTGCAGATGTATTTTGCCCATTATAATATGTACAAGTATTGTATTGCAAAGAAACAGTATAATGCAACAACGCTATCTTGACATCACAAATATACAGGTGTTACCAAGGTTTGGCTGTATGCTGTATTCTTTCATGAACACATTAAACGATTTGTAAAAGGTGTTTTTATTGGCGTAGGCAGAAGTAGATTTGAAAACTTTGAAAAGGAAAACCACAATCATTTAGCCAATTGATTTATTTTTGTCTCTCTGGGGTCTGGCAAAGTTTCCCAGCTAACCGAGGGGTGTGGAGCTCTTGACTTTGATTTGGAGATTGTTCCCATGCCAAAGTTAATGACAGTAATGTTGTCTCAAGTGAATGATATCTGCTGGTGGTCCACAATCCATTCCCAAAAACTGTTTACTGTACTACTCAAAACAAGGAGAAATAATAAAAAATATTTAAAAGACCTTGCGCTCTGCCACAGAGTGCCCTTGTCATCAAAGTGTGACTGTCTGAAATGCTATAGTCGTGTCCATGTGAGAGTATTGCGGTATAAAAGAAAAGTGAGGTGGATTCAGAGAAGGCTGGTTCAACTGACCAGTTGTGACGTCATACAGAAACCAAAGCAGGTGTGTCTGGTATTGGATAGACTAATCTACCTGCAGCTTCATGCACCACTCCATGCCTCCACACCCCATGTCCCTGCCCAGATAGCCCTTATATAAGGCCACTTGTGCTTGCATGGATGAACCTTTATTTATTGCTCTCTTGCCAATTTTGCTTTCTTTATATAGAATGTCTGATGAAGAAAAGAAAGAAATGGAAGAGCAGCTAACATCTCTTCAGGAAACCTACAACTTGTTATCTGAAACAATTGTTAGACAAAAGGAAGAAAGTAAAAAAACGGCAGAAAGGAAAGTAGAGGAGAAGGTAATAGCGACAACTGTGTTGACTCACAAGAAATATATTTTATTGCATGTTTGTGAAAAGATAACTGTTTTAATGATTTGCATTCATTTTAATTGTGCAGGGCTTATGTTGATGTGCATGCACTTATGTTTACAATTTCTACCTGTTCGAAGGCATGTAAAATGAAAGAACTTTCAAATTTCTATCATGGTCTAAGGTAACATACCTGTGATTTTATTATTGAAAGGACTAGGAATCTTTCGCAGCATTTAGAAGTTCATAGTCATGAGAAAATCTACAATTTTTTACATGTATCTAAATTCAAGTTCTAGAAAAGAGCAAGTGGACTAGTATCAGACAGAGACTTCCGATTTGTTAAAACATATGTTCTACTACTGGTGTTTCCAGTTCATGTCTGACAAATAAGCAATTACAGACTTCGCTACTAAAACTCATTGCTAAAAAGTAAAACAGATGTCAAGCATGGCTTATATCTGTTTAGTACTTTTCAGTGCACTATCTGCTCAATGTTGAGAATTTATCTCTGATCTACCTGCTTTATGCTTCTCTGTGATCTGTCTTCTAGGACTTTTCCTCTGATTCTTGTGTTTCATATTGATTTGTAGTGTGTATGACAAGGCTTCCTCACTGTAATTGACAATCTCATTTCTGTCAGTTGCAGTCATAAAATGGTCTTGTATCTATCCGCAATAATGCTATCTAGTTCAATCCAACACATACCTGTGAAGGCCTAATATCCTGCAAGAGAGAAGGTAGCAGAAGGTATAATTTGTACTAGCACATGGTGTAGTACATCATGGACCATGAGCAATTGGAGTCCTGCTTTCGGTGTTTTTGTTTTACTCACAGCCTTTGTCCACAGTTGTAACGCTTGTTGAAAATGTTTGCTTTTCTTAGGTTGCCTGAAGTGCAGATAGTCAGTGAGAGTGCTTATGGATTGGGCAGAGACATTTATAATCTGGTGTCCTGAACACATAGGATTATTGCACTGCACTTTCGTCATTTGACATATTTCTATTTCATGATCTGGATGTTGGCTCTTTTAAGATTTTCAGTTGGACATAATGCAAAGCCAGCTACATACAATATAGCTGCCTTTGCCAGAATGCCTTGTGCTTTTGTACTTGGTGGACAGTGTTTTGAACTTAGCCCTAGTTGTGATTGATGTTTAGTATGGAGCTCTGATAACTATGTGAGACACAGTGGCAGAACATTCTTGGGACAGGAAGAAGGTTTGTGTCTTCAATTACATTACACAGTAAGAGAACAAGTTCACAATGGATTTCACTCATTTGTTTGTTCTTGCGCAGATTAAGACTGAAGCACTGTCTCTTTTCAGACTCAACCGGTTCACCTCCATCTAGTTCTTCATGAGCAGACTGATATTCTTAAATGTGTTCATGAGTGCCATAAATAATCCTGTGTGTGGAACGATAACCTTTGCAGTGAATCTTAACATCCATATAGCACAGATGCTCACAAACAAGATACCCATAGACATTAAACAGAGGGTAAAACGTAGGAGCTTTGTGAAACACAATATGTCTCTTGAGACAATTCAGACAGAAGACATTCTAGAGCCACACTGACTGGTGGGTTGAATAGATAGCATTTAAACCAATATATAGCCACCCTCGACACTCCCACCTCTTCCATCAATGGAAAATGTAGAACAGGATAATCAGACTTGATAAAAGCCACCAATAAAACATGCAAAATAATGTAAGCACATTTCTTCTCTATCGAACACATCCACAATGTTACTCTGGGCATCAATATGTGCAGCTTCATGACACAACTTGTTTGGAATCCTGACCGCTGTTCCCCTAGTTTCTGATGTTGTTCCATGTAGAACAATGGTAGTGCCTGGAAGGGAAATTTGGATCTGTGCAGCGAATGAAAGTTTTAAACATGAGGACATTTTTTGATATTGAAACTATGTCGGAGCTCAGCTGGACTAGACATCTTCGTCGGAATCAGTCTACTCTGAACCTTTTTTTAGGACTGTTGACTAGTAATGTATCTCTGATCTATCTGCTAATATTTTTGCTGCAATTTGTGTGCAGAGGAAGTCTCTTTGATTTTCCTTCTATCAAAGTGTCTCAGACCTGTCTGTTAACATCTTTGATATGAGCAACTGTTTTAATCACCTTTTTCTGTTCAATCTGCCAGGATGGTCACTTTTCCACTAGTTTGAAAATATCTCTGATCTTTCAACCAAGACCATTCTTGTAATCTGCTACAAACCACTCACAGATAGTTCTGCTGAGAATGTCTCTCTGATGTCTGAGTCTCCTTTGCTTCCTTTCTGCCTGACACCACTTGACGGCATGTTGGCATATACAAACACCACATGAAACTATGCAAATTGGATTTTTATTGACTGTGATCTTTTAAACTTAAAAATAAATAAGCCAGACAAATGTCATTGTTATGTAACTGTGATGCAAATTATTTTGCTTTCAGTATTGTCAATGGACACAATCAATTTCTGTGTATGACCTGTTTCTGTAAGGTGTTTGTGCAATTGCGTTGTATGCTGTAAACATGAATAGCATGGGGTTTTTGTGCCACTTCCTTTGCCTTTCTAATCTAACTCATCACAGGCACTTGAGAGCATGTCAGTTTTGCCTTTCAGATACATGTTCTATTCTCTCACAAAAATCACCTACTTAGATTTGTCTATCACTAACCTTGCTTATGTGTCTAGATGCTAGATTTTCTATTCACAGATGCATGTTGAGCTCAGAGCTTTTATCACATCTTTGGTGTTGAAACACTGATATAGATCACTTGTGCGTTTGAGCTGCTAACATTCACAACATTGTCATTGTCTGGTAAGTACATTAATTTACATATAAGAATATTAATAAGTATTGTCTACGTAAATCGAAATAGAGTTAATAATAATTTTTTTGTGTTTATTTCACTGTTATTTTAGGTCCCTAGAGTTATTGCAGGTACCATCGATGAAACAACAGGAGAAGTTCTATCAATATTTCAGTCCATTGTACGGGGGCTTGTTGATTATGATACTGGAATTTCCTTACTTGAGACACAGTTAATTCTGTCTGATCTTATCTCCCCAGAATTGGGGAAAAGCTTTAATCTTGAAGAAGCTAAAAAATTTCAACTTATCGATGAACACATTGCTACAGACCTTTGTGATTTGAATATTGCTAAAACTGTTATTTCAGCTGTATCATTATCAGGTTTGCCAGTTATAGCTGCCTTTGAGAAAGGGCTCATATCAGAGCAAATAGCTATCAAGATTCTTGACACCCAACTTTCCTCAGAACATCTGGTGTTGCCATCAACAGGGGAACAACTGACCTTGAATACCGCTTTCCAGAGAAACCTGATCTCAGAAGAATTTTTCTCACACTTGCTTGAAAGACAAAAGATATTTAAAGACCTTATTGACCCTATTACAGCAGAACGGATTTCTCTAACAGAGATGTTGCAGAGAACTCCAGTACACAAAGAAACAGGTTTGAGACTTCTAGTTGTCCGGCCACAAGAAAGAGGTAAAATTACTCTTAAGTCTGGGCGGAGAATAAGTATACTAAGGGCGGCCCATGAAGGTCTGATGGAACGTGAAAGTATGTTCAGGTTACTTGGAGCTCAGCTTTTGTCTGGGGGGATAATTGAACCAGACTTGGGGCATAGACTCAGCTTAGAGGAAGCTCTAAAACAAGGATTGATCGACCAGGATACATTATGTGGCATATTGATTAATCAGGTTAAAAATGGTGGGATTTTTTCCCCTTTCACAGCCAAGCGCTTAACTGTTGATGAAGCTGTGCAGTGTAATTTAATATCCTCCAGCAGTGCACTCTTAATACTAGAGGCTCAACGAGGATTTATTGGTCTTATTTGGCCAGATACTAGTGACATTTTCCCCATTTCAACCTCTCTTCAACAAGGGATGATAACAAATGAACTAGCCCACAAGATCCTAAATAACAGGCAAAAGATTGCTGCACTGTACATCCCAGAAACATCTGAAATCCTTAGTCTTGGTATAGCTGCTGAGATGGGCATCATAGATGATAGCACTGCAACTGTGTTAACTAACATAACCTTACCTGATAAAATGGCTGATATTAAAGGCTTGGAGTCGTCATGTAAGAATGCGTCAAAGTGGCTGTCCTCCTATGAAGTCCAGCCTTCTGCTTATCAAGGATATGCACAGAAACCAGATGTTCTAAATGCAGAGGAACCACTTCCCCATAATCCAGAAGAAACTAAGCAACTATTCCTGTCCTTTCTCATGATTAATAGCTACATGGATGCAAACACTGGAGAAAGACTTTTGCTCTTTGATGGAGACCTAGATGAAGCAGTAAGCATGCTATTGGAATCTGAAAGTTACACAAAGGAACTAGATGAAAATCAGTGTCCTAGAGTAGCCATTCATCCAAATGAAAATGATTTGAACACTTCTGATAATTTGAAATCATGTGTTACAAATGAAGCAGAAAACAAGTGCACTGGTTCACTAAACACTCTAGAATCTAGTTTGAAACTACATGAATACAAAGAAAGCATCCTGGATGATTTAACTAGAAAGAAAATTGAACATGCTGATGAGGAAAATCATTTTGCTAAGGACAATTCTGAATTGGTGCCAGATACTACCCCAGTAACTCAGGAAATTGATAGTAAGATGGACATTGATCTAGTTGAACAAGATGCTCTAGATAGAAGTGATGTTGACAGCATTAATGCAAGTGAAATAGCTGAAAATTCACATCGCTATTCTAAACAATTAAATGGGACACAATGTAAGGAAACACAGTCCTGGAATGATGATGAATACAGACTTCTTGAGTCACATGAAGGCTCTGCTGCTCATTTGTGCATTTTAGATGAAAGAAACATGGTAATAGACCACGACCCTGCATTGTACAGTTCATCGAAGAATGACCTTACTGAGTGTCAGAAATTGGATGATGTTAATAATACAGGTATACCAAATATCATTAGTGCTCTAGGCAGCCTGAACAGCAGTGGAAAGGAAGGCAATATTCCTGTAACCCAATGTAAAGAGAACAAAGTACTAATTGATCAACAAATGAAAGCTGACACCCTCTGGGAAAACAACCATTTATTTTACAACAGTGATGGGCATTCTGGAAATGCAGCCCAAACCCTGTGTGTTAATATTTCTGGTGATCCAAAATGTGAAGCTGATTATGCTAGTAGTTATACTTTTCATCAAGAGGATCAAAATGATCAGAGTATGTATGATAATTATGATGCTCTGCAGAACAATGGCAACACGTCTGAAAAGAAGAATGTTGGCCTGAATTCTGAAAGTTATGATGCTTTTCAGTGTGATGTCAGCATGTCTGAAAATAAAGATAATGTTCCTCATTCTGAAATTTATGATACGCTACAGCCTAACACCAACATGTCTGAAAAGAAAGATGAGAGTTACCATTTTGAAAACCATGATACTCTGCATCATAACGCCATTCATCAGTGTGACTTACGTAAGGTGAGTCAAGAAGCCCTACAGGATAGTTTTGATGGTAATTATGATGTCCCTCTTCCTGATTTTGGTAATTCCAATACCTCACAGAATATCAGCAGTGGTAGTGGTGACTTCAGCACTCCCCTGTCTGATGATCATCAGTGCAGTGATTCACAGCAAATCACAAGTGATGATGTTGGTGATACACTTCTTCCAAGGGATTACCACTATGAAACATCTCACAATGTCAGCAGCTCCAATAACAGTAATGAGTCTCCTGAAATGGAAGTGCATGATGGAAGTACCTTGCAGGAGATCTTTGATATCAATGAACATGCTACTCCATGTTTAGAAGGAAATCAGGTTTCTATCTCAGAACATTGTAACAGTGGAGAAGGTGGTAGTGTGGATCATGCAGCTGACAATTATAATTGTGAAACCCCCAAGCCCATCACCAGTGATAAGGATTCCTATAATACTGTACAGCCCCACATAGTTGATATGAATGAAAATAATATTTCTTCTCTATCTAAACATTCTCAAAGTCCTGGTTTGCCCCCCTTTATATGTGACAGTGATGTCGCTGATAATATCTATCATGAACTTTCTGGTACAGATGCACTACAGCAACCCAACCTACATAATAATAGCATGCACGACACATCATTTCTTAAGTATTATGAAAGTCTAATGTTGCTACCCAACCCAACTGAAAATGGCAGCTATGATGCTCCTCCCTCTAAGGATAATGCTGATGGTGAGTATGTTGAGATAGCTGCTGACAATAATCCTATCATAACTTCCACAGACAAACGTGAGTGTACGAGTCCAATGAACACAGTCAGTAGTGAATATGATGTTATTTATTCAAAAAGCGTTAATATTAACACCTCAGAGCACAACAAAGATGAACCTTTAGAAGTGGCTATTCAACAAGAACATATTCCAGATATTTTCCAGCCCTCCTGCAGTGATGATGATGAATATGCCAGTCCTAGGTCTGAAGATTCTAATGGTGATATCTTACTGGCCAGATACAGTGACACTGAGGATGGTCCAACGTATCATCCAGAGGACGATAGCTGTGATATACCACAACAGAGCAGTAGTGACGATGAGTATGATACACCACTTCTTGGGGAAGGTGATAGTGCAGATGACTCAGATTGTGATACCACATGGCACGAGTCATCTGTTGTTAGGAACGAAATGAGTAATGACACTACAGCAAGTGAGAGACCTTTGTCTTTTCTCGATGATGGGTCAAACCCTGGACAAGACAGTATGTACTTCTGTGAAAGAAATCACACAGAAGAACAGACAGTAATGGAAAACAGTAGGCAATATTTGGAAACAATACCAGAGGAAGACACAGAAAGTACATGTTATGCAGATGACCATGATCAAGAAAGTATATTTTGTGGGCAAAATTTAGAAACAATGTCTAGCCCTTCATATAAACTGCACCAGACTATTGATGTGGGAGAGAACAACCTAGAAGAAGATTTGACTAATAATTTAATTGAAACAAGACTTAATTGGGGTATCAAAGACCTTGATGCTGCTAATAATAATGCAGGAGTGGATCCTTATGATTTGCAGTATGAAGAAAATTGTGTTATGGATGATGTAGTTTGTCCTTCTATAGATAAAACAGGGGGTTTTGCGCCTTTGGCTTTGGTGAGCAGCAATAAGCAGAACATATGTTTTGATGATGTAAAGGTCATGGAAGGACCTCAGTGTGGGCTTGGATGTTGGTCTGAAGCACAGCCTGAAGGTGTTATTGATAGTTCTAAACAGAAAGAACATTTGTTAGAACAAGGCACACAAGAAGGTTTGGAACTATGTCAATGTGTTCTCATAAATGGTAACACAAAGTACCACGAACCAGACATTCTCAGATTGACTGGAGATGTAAAGGAAAGTGAGTTAATTCAGCAAGTGATCCCACCAGACATATCCGCAAATGTAAACACCACCAAAAGTGATCATTTTCTTAGCAGTGATGTGCATACCGTTGCAAATCATACAAGAATATCTGTTTATCAGGAATTGTCTGATAGATTTCCCACGGAACCTGAAATCCTTTCAGAAGATCAATTCAAAGCAGCTTCTTGTCCCAATGTCAGTGACAAAGAAAACATTCCTGATAATGTAGAACCACTTCTTGCTACAGGATTAGACTTAAGTTGTAGTCTAATTGGAATAAAAGCTGAGTCCCAAGTGTCAAGTTCAGATGAGTTTGTAGCTAACTTGAAGGAAATGAATGAGCTAGATATTCTTGATGTGTTTGAAGAACAGCCAGTAGAACCCAATGTCATAGACCTCAAATGTTTACGGCAAGTGAACCATGAAGTAACTCTCAGTTCAGTCTGTGATCAGGTGCAGAGTCATGATGATGGCCAGCCAGGCATGAATACAGATACACCCAGGCAAATGATGGAACCATTAGAAATCAGCCACTCTAAAGAAACACACATACCTGTATCTGGCATAAACCCTACTCATATTGAGCACCTTGGTGAAATATTCGATTCATCTCTTGCTAAGCCTAGCACTAATGTAGGCACTTTAGATGCAGAGGACTTGAAAAATAAGTCTAGTGAAACTGTGGCAATTACTTCTGAAAACAATTCACGTGAGCTGCAGGCTGAAGCAGTGGAAGGAAAAAGTGGTAAACTTGATCTCACAACATACTTAAAACAATGTGCAGAGGAGACAAAAGTTGTAAAAATCAATGAAATACATGATTCGGATTATGCTGAGGAAGAAGACCAAGGAAAATCTAATGTATGGTCTATGAAGGAGCCATTAGTATGTGACCCTGCACCTCCGTTTGGTGAAGAACTGCCACTCATTTCAGAAGCACTTGTAATTGTGTTGCCTGGCACATCGGAATCAGAGGAGAGTAAGCAAACTAGAGTTAACGTTGCTAAAGAAACTGAAGACCCTGAGACTAGGATGTACGACCAGGTTCTGTGGGAAAATACAGCAAGTGGCCAGTTCTGCACCCACAAGGATGCTCTAGGTAAATTGAATACACCACAGGGGTATCAAAAAGCAATGGAAAATGTTGAGAAAACTGAAGCAGGAGGATTCATTGGAGAAGCATCATGCCAGGTCACTCCTTTCATTCCTTCACATGTCCTCCTTGAACCTTTAAGCAGTGAAAACAAAAAACTATGTTTTGTTGAACAGCAGGGAGGTGACAAGGGATCCTGCATGCTGAAAAATGAACTGCGAAATTATTCAGATACAAAGGCTTTAATGCAAAATGTACTAAAAATGGTCAGTTGCAGAGATTTAGAACAAAATCCTATCATGTCTTCATGTGACAATAAAAATGAAGACAGTGACACTTTTCCTGTGGTTCCATGCATTGATGCAAGTAACCAGGACAATCCCACTATTATTTGGCCTGAAAAGAAAAGTCCAGATCTTCTTCTTGATGTGCTTAAACAGGTCCATAATAACCAAGGAAGTACAAATCAGCCAGAACATCATTATAACAATGAACATGTGAATCAGCCAGATCGAGAGAGAGTGGAGGCCATTACCGACATGAAACAAGAACTGGTAGTAACTGCACCTGAACTGATTGCTCTTCAACTGGAACAAATATTTCAAATTCCACTTGACAATGAACAGAGGTGTGGGCTGGAGAAACTGATGAGTGATTTGACAAAAGAAATGTTTGCAGTTGCCCAAAAAACTGAAGAAGTTAAAAGTAAAGAGGACCTTCTAGGATCTGAGAAATCAGAACCACGATTTGGTTCAGACAGTCGCTCAGAGAGCCCAGTGACACACTACACATCGCTGTTTGACAGTTTACAACAGGATAATCAACAGTTCAAGATTGACAGTGCTTTTGAGCACTTGCATAAAGACGCAACTGAAGAAGAGGATGTGTTAAAAGAGAAACCAGTAAGTAACATGAATCTCTACTAATAAGACTGTTTTTCCTACAGCTGTTAATCTGTTCTTCCCAATGCTTACAATATTGCACATATTGTTACACAGTGGCACTCAGGTGCAAGATCGAATAGTGGTGTTTATTGATTAATATATTAATGTATGTGGATGTTTTATTCAGCCTAGTATATATGTGTGTTCGGTGGCATGTGTAGCTGCAGATACACATGCTGTGCACATCCCGCCATCTGGTGTTGGGCTCGGAGTGTTACAAGTTGTTTTTCTTCGAATAAGTTTTTTGGAGTCACGAGATCGAGGGACTCCTCCCATTTCGGCTCCATTGCGCATGGGCGTCGACTCCATCTTAGATTGTTTTTTTTCCGCCATCGGGTTCGGACGTGTTCCTTTTTTCTCCGTGTTTCGGGTCGGAAAGTTAGTTAGAATCTCGGAAAAATCATCAGTATTGTTTGCGTTCGGTATCGGGTTAGTTATAACAGATCGACACCGACTTTTGAAGAGCTCCGGTGGCCCTTCGGGTTTTTTCCGATCCCCCCGTCGGGGCCTGGTCGGCCCGGCCACGTGTCTCTTCAAGGCTGATGGAATGGACCCCATTCCGCTTCTGCCCAAAATGCCATAACAAGTATCCATATACAGATCAGCATCTGGTCTGTAACTTGTGTCTGTCACCAGAGCACAAGGAGGATACCTGTGAAGCCTGTCGAGCGTTTCAGTCGAG
The DNA here is from genome assembly GCF_031143425.1 of Pleurodeles waltl. Classification (NCBI taxonomy): domain Eukaryota; kingdom Metazoa; phylum Chordata; class Amphibia; order Caudata; family Salamandridae; genus Pleurodeles; species Pleurodeles waltl. The sequence continues at coordinate 1,487,957,959 of NC_090444.1, forward strand.
GAAGACATTAAGCAACCGAAGAGCAAGAAGACTGCAGATGGCGTCGGCGCCGACAGGACAAGGGCGTTTCCAGGAGGAAGAAGAAAGCTTTTCCATCCATGAATCGGACTCGGACGAGCTCGATCCCGAAGAAACGCCGAAAACCGTGAGTAAGACGTCGAAACATAAAACTCACGAGAAGACAACAAAAGCCCAGGGGACGCCACCGCCAACAGGCCATGGCTTAACCCGAAAAATAGGTGACCGATCATCGGCACCGAAAAAGGGCACGCTGGTGGCGAAGTCCTCCGACTCCGGTCGAGATACCGCCACACAGCAATCTCGGGCTCGAGATAGTGGCTCCGAGCAGGTTCGGCACCGAGACAGCGGCACCGAAATGAGTCGCACCGAGAGACCACGACGCCGAAAACAAAAAAGGTTTCGTCAGAACCGAAAAAAGTAGCCGAAAAGGTTTCGATACAGAAACATCCGGCTTCGGAACCGAAATCAAGTTCCTACACAGAGGAACAAGGACTGTCCTCACAAATGAAAAAACATACATTTGGACAGGAATTAGAGGCAATGGAGCCGGACTACACCCAAAGACGGCTCCACATCCAAAAAGAAATGGGAAAGATCAGCACTCTCCCTCCTATTAGGATGAAACGCAAACTTGCCTTCCAGGAGAAAGACAAGCAGCCACAGGCAAAGGTGGCTAAACAAGTAACCCCGCCACCATCTCCACAATGCTCTCCGCAACCATCACCGGTAGCCACTCCACCTACGATGCAATCCCCGACCCACACAGGGATGAGTCAAGATGACCCTGACGCATGGGACCTTTATGATGCACCAGTGTCAGATAATAGTCCTGACTGTTATCCAGCTAGACCGTCGCCACCAGAAGATAGTACAGCCTACGCACAAGTGGTGTCGAGGGCAGCGGCATTTCATAATGTTAGCCTACATGCAGAGCCCATTGAAGACGACTTCCTATTTAATACACTGTCGTCCACACACAACCAGTACCAGAGTCTTCCCATGCTACCTGGGATGCTCAAACACTCCAAACAAGTGTTTCAGGAGCCTGTAAAAGGAAGGACCATTACTCCAAGAGTGGAGAAAAAATATAAACCGCCACCAACAGACCCCGTGTACATCACACAACAGCTAACACCAGACTCAGTTGTGGTAGGGGCAGCTCGCAAAAGAGCAAACTCACATACTTCAGGAGATGCACCACCTCCAGATAAGGAAAGTCGCAAATTCGACGTAGCAGGCAAAAGGGTGGCGGCACAGGCAGCAAACCAGTGGCGTATTGCAAATTCACAAGCTTTGTTGGCCAGATATGATAGGGCTCATTGGGACGAAATGCAACATTTAATAGAACATTTGCCCAAGGAGTTCCACAAAAGAGCACAGCAAGTAGTTGAAGAAGGACAGAGTATCTCCAACAATCAGATACGGTCAGCTATGGATGCTGCAGACACAGCTGCTAGAACTGTCAACACAGCAGTGACAATAAGGAGACATGCATGGCTGCGTACATCAGGATTTAAACCAGAAATACAGCAAGCTGTGCTCAATATGCCATTTAACGGACAGCAGTTGTTTGGGCCGGAAGTGGACACTGCTATCGAAAAACTTAAGAAGGACACTGACACGGCCAAAGCCATGGGCGCACTCTACTCCCCACAGAGCAGAGGCACATTTCGAAAAACACAGTTTCGGGGGGGGTTTCGAGGGCAAAGCACAGAACCCACAACCTCACAAACAAGGCCCACTTATCAGAGCCAATATCAGCGTGGAAGTTTTCGGGGACAATATAGAGGGGGACAGTTCCAAAAAAATAGAGGAAAGTTCCAAAGTCCCAAAACTCCTCAAAATAAGCAGTGACTTACAAGTCACACATCCCCAACACATAACACCTGTGGGGGGGAGACTAAGCAAGTTTTACAAACATTGGGAGGAAATAACAACAGATACTTGGGTCCTGGCAATTATCCAGCAAGGTTATTGCATAGAATTTCTCAAATTCCCTCCAAACGTCCCACCGAAAACACACAATATGTCAAAACAACATATAGATCTTCTAGGACTAGAAGTTCAGGCGTTGCTACAAAAAGAAGCAATAGAATTAGTACCAAACCAACAGAAAGGAACAGGAGTTTACTCTCTGTATTTGCTCATACCCAAAAAAGACAAGAGTCTGAGACCTATATTTGATCTCAGAACATTAAATACCTACATCAAATCAGATCACTTTCACATGGTGACATTACAAGACGTAATCCCACTGCTCAAACAACAAGACTACATGACAACGCTAGACCTAAAGGATGCATATTTCCATATACCGATACATCCTTCACACAGAAAGTACTTTAGGTTTGTATTCCAGGGGGTACACTACCAATTCAAGGTGTTGCCGTTCGGAATAACAACTGCGCCAAGAGTTTTTACAAAATGCCTAGCAGTCATAGCTGCACATATCAGAAGGCAGCAAATACATGTGTTCCCGTACCTAGACGATTGGTTAATCAAAACAAACACGCTAGAACGGTGTTCACAACACACAAAGTATGTCATAGAAACCCTCCACAAACTAGGTTTCTCAATCAACTACACAAAGTCACACCTTCTGCCGTGTCAAACACAGCAATACTTAGGGGCGACAATCAACACAGCAAAAGGGATTGCCACGCCAAGCCCACAAAGGGTTCAGGCATTTCACAATGTAATACAGGCCATGTATCCAAATCAAAAAATACAAGTCAAAAAAGTAATGAAACTCCTAGGCATGATGTCTTCATGCATAGCCATTGTCCCAAACGCAAGGTTGCACATGCGGCCCTTACAACAGTGCCTAGCATCACAGTGGTCACAGGCACAGGGTCAAATTCTAGATCTGGTGTTGGTAGACCGCCAAACATACACCTCGCTTCAATGGTGGAACAGTATAAATTTAAACCAGGGGCGGCCTTTCCAAGACCCAGTGTCACAATACGTAATAACAACAGATGCCTCCATGATAGGGTGGGGAGCACACCTCAATCAGTACAGCATCCAAGGACAATGGGACACTCACCAAAAACACTTTCACATAAATCACTTAGAACTATTGGCAGTATTTCTAGCGCTGAAAGCATTTCAACCCATAATAAGCTACAAACACATCCTTGTCAAAACAGACAACATGACAACGATGTATTACCTAAACAAACAGGGAGGCACACACTCAACACAATTGTGTCTCCTGGCACAGAAAATATGGCATTGGGCGATTCACAACCACATTCGCCTAATAGCACAATTTATTCCAGGAATTCAGAACCAGCTAGCGGACAATCTTTCTCGGGATCACCAACAGATCCACGAATGGGAGATTCACCCCCAAATACTGAATACTTACTTCCAAAGTTGGGGAACGCCACAAATAGATCTATTTGCAACAAAGGAAAACGCAAAATGCCAAAACTTCGCATCCAGGTACCCACAAGATCAGTCTCGGCAATGCGTTATGGATGAGTTAGTCAGGGATATTTGCTTACGCTTTTCCCCCTCTCCCACTCCTTCCATATCTAGTAAACAAGCTGAGTCAAAACAAACTCAAACTCATACTAATAGCACCAACATGGGCAAGGCAACCTTGGTACACAACACTACTAGACCTCTCAGTAGTGCCTCCTGTCAAGCTACCAAACATACCAGATCTGTTAACGCAACACAAACAACAGATCAGGCACCCAAATCCAGCATCGCTGAATCTAGCAATCTGGCTCCTGAAGTCCTAGAGTTCGGACATTTAGACCTTACACAGGAATGTATGAAGGTCATAAAACAAGCTAGGAAACCTACCACTAGACATTGCTATGCAAATAAGTGGAAAAGATTTGTATATTACTGCCACAACAATCAAATTCAACCCTTACACGCATCTGCCAAAGACATCGTAGGATACTTACTACATTTGCAAAAATCAAAGCTAGCTTTCTCTTCCATTAAAATACATCTTACAGCAATTTCAGCTTACCTGCAAATTACGCACTCAACTTCTCTATTTAGAATACCAGTCATAAAAGCATTTATGGAAGGTCTAAAGAGAATTATACCACCAAGAACACCACCAGTTCCTTCATGGAACCTTAACATTGTCTTAACACGACTCATCGGTCCACCTTTTGAACCCATGCACTCTTGTGAAATGCAATACTTAACATGGAAAGTTGCATTTTTAATTGCCATCACATCTTTAAAAAGAGTAAGTGAGATTCAAGCATTTACCATACAAGAACCATTTATTCAGATACGCAAGCATAAAGTAGTTCTACGAACAAATCCTAAATTTTTACCAAAAGTCATATCACCGTTCCACTTAAATCAAACTGTAGAATTACCAGTGTTCTTCCCACAGCCAGAATCTGTAGCGGAAAGAGCACTACATACATTGGACATCAAAAGAGCGTTAATGTACTACATTGACAGAACAAAACTAATTCGCAAAACAAAACAATTATTTATTGCTTTCCAAAAACCTCATACAGGAAATCCAATTTCTAAGCAAGGCATTGCTAGATGGATAGTTAAGTGCATTCAAACCTGTTATCTTAAAGCTAAAAGAGAACTGCCTATTACACAAAGGGCACACTCAGCTAGAAAGAAAGGTGCTACCATGGCCTTTCTAGGAAATATTCCAATGACAGAAATATGTAAGGCAGCTACATGGTCTACGCCGCATACATTTACCAAACACTACTGTGTAGACGTGCTAACAACACAGCAAGCCACAGTAGGCCAAGCAGTACTACGAACATTGTTTCAGACAACTTCAACTCCTACAGGCTGAACCACCGCTTTTGGGGAGATAACTGCTTACTAGTCTATGCACAGCATGTGTATCTGCAGCTACACATGCCACCGAACGGAAGATGTCACTTACCCAGTGTACATCTGTTCGTGGCATTAGTCGCTGCAGATTCACATGCGCCCACCCGCCTCCACGGGAGCCTGTAGCCGTTTAGAAGTTGATCTTGAACATCTGTATATTTGTAAATATATATATTACTTTAAACTACATTATGTACATACGTATTCACTCCATTGCGTGGGCACTATTACTAGCATATACAACTCCTACCTCACCCTCTGCGGGGGAAAACAGTCTAAGATGGAGTCGACGCCCATGCGCAATGGAGCCGAAATGGGAGGAGTCCCTCGATCTCGTGACTCGAAAAGACTTCTTAGAAGAAAAACAACTTGTAACACTACGAGCCCAACACCAGAGGGCGGGATGTGCACAGCATGTGAATCTGCAGCGACTAATGCCACGAACAGATGTACACTGGGTAAGTGACATTTTCCATATGTGTATAGCAATCTGCAACATTGTGTTATTGAAAAACCCTTGAATAGGGTGAAGTTTATAGAACAATATACTCTCACATACCCCTGCATCTAGCTCACTCCTTCTGGCAGTTTGTGGCAAATGCTGTTTCTTTATGCCATGTTGCTGCTCTCCCTGCATGGGAAACACCTCCCCTTCTGGGATCAGATTAGCTCCTTTAGCTGAAGGCCCAGGAAATCCAGATCCAATCTTTTTTCATTGATGAGATAATCATACTGAGGAACATTGAGACCCATTGAGACCCAAGGAGTTTTCTGAAATGCACCTGAAATGCAAAGGAGCCATATTATACATCCTGCAGTGCATAACAATAATGTTTGTTTTTCCAAGGTAGGAACTTAAAGGTACAGATTTAAAGGAGAATCTTTTGCACCAGTAAGGTTAATGGAGAAAATTGTGGAGTGTAGGTGCAGGGTGTGACATTCTCCATGTTATAAAAAGCAGAGGTCAAAATGTATAAAAAGATGTTTTGCTCAAAATAATAGACTATATAATAAAATAACTTTATTCTAAACAATACTCGGGGAAAACAATTAATCCATTGACCCATTGAATCGCTGCCATTATATACCTCAAGTTTCCTGCTTTTTTAAATTATTCATAATATATTACAGTCGGTCCCTGTAATCAACTAGATAACACATATTATGCAATTCTAATTCTGCTACACTCCCTCCATGTTCCCTTTAAATGCATTCAAGGCACTAGGGGCCAGATGCAGCAAGGGTTTTGAGACTCGCAAACGGCCAAAAACACCGTTTGCGAGTCACAAAAGCCTCACCGGAATGCAGAAATGCATTTTGCGAGTCGGCTCCGACTCGCAAAATGCATTTCCGACTCGCAAATAGGAAGGGGTGTTCCCTTCCTATTTGCGACTCGCAGTGGGATGCAATTCCATTTGCGACCGCGTACGCGGTCGCAAATGGAGTCGCAGTTACCATCCACTTCAAGTGGATGGTAACCCACTCGCAAATTGGAAGGGGTCCCCATGGGACCCCTTCCACTTTGTGAATGGCCCCAAAAATATTTTTTCAGGGCAGGGAGTGGTCCAAGGGATCACTCCCTGTCCTGAAAAAATACCGAAACTAAAGGTTTCGGATTTTTTTTTAAGTGCAGCTCGTTTTCCTTTAAGGAAAACGGGCTACACTTAAAAAAAAAAAAACTGCTTTATTTAAAGCAGTCACGAACACGGAGGTCTGCTGACTACAGCAGGCCTCCATGTTTGCGAGTGCCTATACTCGCAATGGGGCCGCAATTTGCGACCCACCTCATGAATATTCATGAGGTGGGTCATTGCGACCCCATTGCGAGTTGCAGTCGGTGTCTGAGACACCGTACTGCATAGCAAATTGCGACTTGCAATTTGCGAGTCGGATGGACTCGCAAATTGCAAGTCGCAATTTTGCATTTTGCTACATCTGGCCCTAGATTGTTAGCTACTTCCTATGGCAATCACATGCCACAGTCCAGTTCCTATACATATGTGCCACCTATGATTTTGTCAATCCAGACCTAATTAACCTACCTCCAGACTGTACAGTTTGTTGAATTGTAGTGAAATATTTTTCGAAGTCAAAGTTGATTTCACACACCATGTTGTCTACTAGATTTAGCACACTAGGTTGTCTAGTGCTTTGTCTTGATATATTTCTCCAGTTACTAGTCAAAACAAAGACTGAATTTGTTTGTTATTTTATTTCCTTCTAAAACATGCTTGCTTTGCTCCTAAGAGCTACTAATTTCAAATCATTCATTTGGAAATCAAATATTTTTCTACCACTGAAAATGGTCTAACTGATGAGTATCCTTCTGGTCCTAGGATTGTGGAGCTGTATCTGCCTTCATAAGATTATCTGAAACTATTCAAATATTTTACAAAGAAACTAAACACAACTAATAGTTTTGCCACCAACCTAAAGGGTTTTCTAATGTTACGGTGTATCCAACCTAATTCCATTGTCTATCCTGCTAAACTGTAAAACTATGGACACTCCAGAAAACACATTTCTTTTTAACTAGGACTGTTACAATAGCAGGACATTTTATTGTAAATCATAAAAATAAATGTTTTAGCAATAATGTTTTAGTACACTGCTTTTAATGTTCCCCTCTTTTCTCTTTTGCTGTACAGTCTCACCTGTGCTTTTGTTTGTTCTTTTAGTGGCATGCCTAAAGATTATATAGTCTCTTTGCTTCAGTTATTTTCCCAGTCTAAGCTATCACTTTGAATTCTTAAGCCCAGACAATGCTAACACTTTTTTTCCTTACTAGCTTTTTCCTCCTCTCCTCTATTATAATTGCATAAAATTACAGTTTGAAGCCACTACAGCGCTTTATTTTGTTTCCATTGGTATCGTCCCACACAATGATAAATCTCACCTTTTAATAGGGCCTCCTTGAAATCCCCCATCTTTTGAAAGTTGTCATAAATGCTGTTGCCAAGAGCTCTTTATTGAAAGCACACAATTTGTTGGCACCGGAGCCCTTATCATCCCTCCTTCACCATCCATCTGATAAATTGTCAACATTTATAATAAAGTTTATAAGGATACTAGAGAAGTATTCATAGAGTTAGCCTCACATAAGAGGAATACAATGTCTGTGCTAGAATAGGCATAAGTATCATCAGCAAATCCTGGGCACAGAGGAGCTGAAATCCTATATATATCAGTAGCAGCTCTATGTTCAATCCCTAAGGACATGTCCCGTTGAGTGCAAAGGGCTTTGTCATTCCAAGGCCCATTCCATATTTCTTATTCCTTTCAATGGATATCTAGCTGGCCTATTTAATCACTCCCCTCTGCTGCAAGGAACACCGAAAAAAGTCTCATATTTTATATATTGGAGACTGCAGGAATTAATCTCTACGTTAACCCCAACAAGTTATAAGTTTATTCTACAAAGCACTCCAGACACAGCTGCCACTTCTAACAGTCTCTCTGCATCATCTGAACCTCTGTCCCATTCCATCCCTATTTACATTACCAGGTGCTAGAACAATACAGAGGTTCTATCCCAGTAGTACACCCCAAGATACCACACATCTCCCTTTCTATACACAAAAAGTCTCTCCATCTCTTAGGCCTTCTACAACTTCTGTTGCATCCTCTTGGTGATTACCTCATCATTTCATCTGATTTTTCATTCTGTCATTTTTGATCAGCCACACTCTTGACATTTATGACTTTCAAATTCCAAATGCAATTATCTTCTGTCTTCACCGCATTCTTGAACACTTTGATGACTTTAATGAAACTGCTGAATTTACAGAACCACTCATGACTGACACGAGTTTTCACCTTCATCACATCTACCACTTCAGTACAAAGACTCTTAGCGACCTTCCTTTCATCTAAATATCTCTTCCTTTCTTCCATTTTCATTTTCTCTTTACATCTCCAATAACCATCCACATCACTAGCCCCCACATTTCTACCTTCATTCATCCAAGGTGAAAATAAAATAGTATTGGCTTTCCTCCCTTTGACAATTCAAATGGAAATCCTCCTGTGATGCCATGAGGAGTAACTCTGTAAGCCTCCAACCACTTCCTAATTCCCATCCTCCAATTTGCTCCTGCACTTCTTCCCACTTGAATAGCCTTTTTAATTGTTCTGTTTAATCTCTCCACTATCCCATCAGTCTCAGAATGATACGAGGATCAACTTTTATGTTTAATTCATCTTTCTTGCAAAAATAGACTCATAACCTATTACACAAATAGCGCCCTTTTGTCTGCTATTAGTGAACCTGGTAAACCTTATCTAGAAAACAATTCTGATAGAAACTCTAACACACTCCTGGAGCTGACATCATTCACAATCTTTAATTGTGACCATCTGGAAAAATATATCAACCAGCACAATGATACATTTACTTTGTGGTACCCCACTCAAAGGCCCCACTGTGTCCACTGTAATTGCATCCCAGACTTGCTTCGGCTACAGCCACCAATAGCTCATCTGGAACCACCTCTTGTTCCTGGAAATACCCTTATGACCCTCATGAGCCATATTAATCATACTTCTTGCGTATTGACTATGGAGGAACCAATCTATTCTCCCTATACACTGTACCATTATTTAATGACAATTCATTTTTAATGCACCAAAACTGTTCACTTCCCCTTCAACTAACTTATTTTCCCCAACCACTCTCCATCATTATTAATACCTTTTGCAATACACTGTCTCCATTGGCGTATATTCTCCATTCTTTCATAATCACCACACTTTCCCCAAAAATGCATACCTTCTTCTCTTTCTTGTCCTATTCAACCTCATCTTCCTCATCCTTCTTGACCATCCTACACAAGCAATCTGTCAACACATTGCTTTTCCCTGGCACATACACCAATTGAAAATTGTATTCCTGCAAAGTAATCATCCATTTGGCAATCCTGCCCGACATGTTGTCAACCTCTTTCCTTTTTTCACAATTTTATTTTGATTTAGAAACAGAAGACACACAGGGTGGCATTGACATATTCAGATACATATAGCCAATCACAGTCGACAACATAGGAGCACATAGTCCATCATGCTCGTATAGGGGGCCCGCAGCTGGAACCCCAAGTCAATCTGCAATCGATTAATCTGCTGGCTTATGAGGCGGCTACTTGCATCCCACATCAGAGGAAACCATATCACAGATCCCAGATGCTCTAGGGGTTTTTGGACATTGTTTGTGGTATTCCCCCAGTGTTCTGTGGTCTTTTCATGTAGGTAGTGAAGCGGCGCCAAATTGCATCAAAATTTGGGACCCTGCCTTGGACAATAGCAGTGAGTTTTTCCTTCGCATAAATAGCCCAAACTTTGCCCCACCTCATATTGAGTGATGGTGCAGTTTCCACTTCGGGCAATGCTAAGGGACACGACTAGGAGGATCTTCTCCTAGATCACATAGAAGGATCAATAACAGGTCACGGGGCAACAAAGCATAAGTAGTGGTGTGTATCTTAGGGAGGACTGTGTCCCAAAATGCCTGGATTTGGGGGCAGGTCCACCAAACAAGTAGAAAGGTACCCCTTGCAGCACATCTGTGCACCCCCAAAAATCAAATGGAACAGCATTGGAGGGAGGGTACCAGTAGGTCAAAAGGTTCTAGGCATTCTCCTTCTAGCAGAGACAAATAGATGAACTGTAGATAGCACCCCATGTTTCCTCAGAGACCTCGATGTCCAGTTCCCTTTCTTATTGAGTTACATAGGCATGTTTTTATTGGGTGTAGGAGAGAGGATATGACGGTAAAACCATGAGATGCCTCTCCGGCAGATGCTGTTTGCTGATAGGGATTCAGTGGGCGATTCCTCCCTTTGCATTTCTCTATGAGCTTGATCCTTCCCTGGCCAATGTAGTGCTTGAGGGATATTACAGGTGTCTTGTCACTGAGTATTCCTCTAAGAGATTATCCTGATTGCGGAGGTCTTCATCATCATCAAAGTCCCTCAGAGTAGGAGCCCCCCATAGTCCTACGAAAAGGATCCAGGGTCAAACATGCTAAGGGGGAAGTCTGGGTTGAAAGTCAATAGGGTAAGGTGAAAGAGGTGGGTCAGGAACACTAGCTTTCTCCTAACGGTTTGCCAGGGAGTCAAGAGAGTCGTCATCAAGGGCAGAGGAGGTGGTAGACCCCTCAGGGCCCCAGCAGGTAACCACAGGAGTCCGCGAAAGTGGATCATAAGAATGCCTGTTCCACCTGCACCCATGGCTTATTGTCAGGGTCACGATTCCGGTCAAGGGATGGGTAGAGTTGAGCCTCCAACATGTAGGCAGTCACATCAGGATTGCCCAAAGCCCCTTCTGCATGATGACCAAGGGAAGAGTCTGGAGGGCGTATAGAAGTTGAGGCATAAAGTTAATTTGGGGGCTGTTCATTCGTCTCAACCAGGTTATTTTGAGCTTGCCCCCCTATATAGATCGTTATAGAGGGCAGTGATGGGCGGGGGTACATTGCTATTATAGAGGATGTTAGTATGGGTGGGAAGAGTGGTTGAATTTAAACCCTGATACCTGTGTGAAACAATCCAGTTCCTCCAGCAGCTCCGAAAGGCTGGCCTCGGGGTTGGTAATAAATATCATTGGCAAAGTGGGACAGTTTATTTTCTTTGTCGCCCACCATCATGCCTTGAATTGTGGGGTTAGCCTGAATATCGGCCAGCAAGGGTTCCATTATGAGGATGAATACGAGAGGGGACAGTGGACACCCTTTCCTCGTGCCTCTAGTCAGGCGGATGTTAGGGTGAAGGCAGCATTGAGTTTTGCATATAGATTTTTAAAATTAGCCTGAATAAAAGCCTTCATCTTTGTACCTTGGCGTGCTTTATTCAACACCTTCCATTAGTATATCCAATCAACTCTATCAAATGCCTTTTCTGTGTCTCACAATAGCAGGGCCATCAGTTGGTGCCAACACTCTGCCACTTCCATAAGTGCTACCGTAAGTCTTTTGTTGTCGTGAGCCTGTCTATTGCATATAAAACCTGCTTGTTGAGGGGCAATAAGAGTCGTCCACACAGGGTGGAGGCAGGCCACAAGAATGGGAGCAAGGAGTTTTACATCACTTCTCAGTAACACGACTGGCCTGTATGAAAAGCATAGCATTTGGGGTTTATCGGGTTTTAGAAGAAGTGTATGGTGGGTCCCTAGCATTGTATCAGTGAGTATCCCTCACGCCATGAAGGAATTAAAAACTTGGTATAGGGGCTCAATCAAGAGGTAAGTGTAGGCTTTATAGAAAAGGGCCTGGAACCCATCCGGGCCCCGTGCTTTGCGGAGTGGAAGGTTGCTGATTACAGTCCAGACTTTATCCGGTGTGATATCCTCCTCCAGAAGATGCAGCTCGGCCTCTCTATTTGGGAGCACATAGTCGCTGAGGTAATCCTCTTGTAGCTGTGCATTTAAGGCCTGGGTATGTCATGAAGTAGCGATGGAAAACGGTGAGAATCCCAACAGTTTCTTGATGTAAAAGACACTCCCTGTCTCTGACCTCTTTGATATGATTATGTGTTATTCGTATGTGCAGTTTATGGGCCAAAGTTTGGTCTGCCTTATCTCCCAGATCATAATAAGTTTGGTTAAGATAGAGGAGGCTCTTAGCCATGTCCTTCATCAAGATCTGCTCCAGTTCTCCCCAGAGCTTGCAGAGAACCCTCAGGGTTTTAAGTGTGTCGCCTTATATTGTGCCTCTGTTTGGGATAGTTGTGTTTCTAGTTCTTGTTAGCGGAGCTTGGCTACTAGCTCAAATGCAGTCATGTGGGATATAAGATGGCCCTGAAAGACTGCTTTAGCAGCATCCCTGAGGTTTGCGGGGTCTACTTCCCCATTGTCGTTTTCAGCGAAATAGTGTTCTGTAGTTTCCTTGAGACAATCACATAGGGTGGAGTCGAGATGTGCCATTTCTTTTACCACCCACAGCCTCGGGAATAGCCGCTGAGTGTCCAGGAGTACCACCACCAACCACATGGGATATAATCAGAAATGACCTTAACATTGATTGTAGAATCTATAAGCCTGGGCAGCCATGTTTGAGAGACTAGAAAGAAATCTAAGTTGGAAGTTTTGTGTACATTAGAGTAAAAGGTATATTCCCTCTTCGGGGGGTGATGGTGACTCCAGGTGTTGACCAAGGGCAGATCTTGCAGCCAGTGGTGTAACACAATAGGGGATTCATCTTGGAGAGGGAGGGAGCAGTCCAGTTCCAGGTCAAGGGGATAATTGAGGTCACTGTCCACCACTATATCCCCCAAGCAAAGTGAGAGAATGCTGGGAATAGGTCAGAGAAAAACTCCTCACGTTCCCCATTTGGCCCGTAGACTGATAATATGGTTGTTTGGGTAGTGCCCAGCTTGCCCTGTATCCCTACCTATACGTGCTGTCCAGTGTGAATAAGAATCCCATTTAGAGACAAATCGCTACCCCCTTGGACTTATGAGTATAAAAGGAGTGAAACTGTTGGGTACCAGTAAGAGCACAGGTGCTTTAAATCGAAGTCAGTTTAGTAAGGCTTGCCTCTTCATAGGGGAGTTTAAGCCCTGCTCATTGAGAGAATCTCTGTGTAGGATGACCATATCAAGCTCTATGGGTATCCCAGTTTTCATGAACACTATCTATTGGGAAACATGCCTCTCCGTGTCGATGATGGGTATGCCGTAACTGTGTGTCACAAAAATAGACAATAAACAAAACAGCAATAAACTATACATGAATTACTGAAATGTTTTAATTGTTGCTAACTTCCAAACCTCAATTCAGGCCTGGGTCCGAGAGAATGTCTCTCTAACCAAGGAAGTGGTATAACAGACTGGCATCAACATATACGGTCAGGAGGAAAAGAGGCAGGCTTTGGAATGACCTCATGAGTCCACTTCCCCTCCCCCTAAAACAAATTCCATAATAGGGCAGTTAGGTCTTGTAGAAGGTGGTGGGCATGTAGTACAGCCATCTGTCTGACCCTTTGTTGAGTCAGCCAAGTACCCATGAGAGTTCAAGGTGGGGACTTTGCCTCAGACGACAGGGATCTTCGATCTCTGTCTCCTTGTTGCTGCTATTTATGGACTTTATTCTTTGTAGAATGGGTGGTCTGAAAATGCTAGCCCTCTCCCCGATCCACTGTTGGAAGAGTTCCAGATCCATGGGGGAGTTCATCATCCTGATGGGGCAGCATGCCCAGTGTCTTCCGTGCCTCTTGGGATGTGCGGACTGCCACCCTCTTGTCATGTAGCTAAAGTGAAGGCATATAGGAAATCCCCTGCGATACTGGATATTGAGAGTTTGGAGATGTTTTGTAATTTCCCTGAACTCTCTCCAGTGGGCCATTGTGTAAGTAGAGGGATCCTGGAAGAGCAATATATTGTCTCCTCGGAACACTATTGGCTCTTGTTGCCTGGCCACTTTTAGGAGTTCCGCTGTCATGTGGAAGTAGTGGACTCAAGTGAGAATGTCCGGGTGAGTTTTTTTTGCTGCTGAAAGGTGGTATACACTCAGTGAATATGGTCGAGGATGACCGGCTCATTGGTAGGCAACTGCAGTAGGTGAGCAAAGAGGGCATGTACCTGGACCTGTTTGGGAGGCTGTAGCAGCAACGCTGTAGCAGAAACGCCTCTGATCCATACATTGTTCCTCCTGGAACAATTTTCACGGTTGTTGAGTTTGTTGTGTAGCATTGTGTGGTCCCGTTCCAGGATTGGTCAGAGTTGTTGCGGGCCCTGGTGAAATCCTGGCAAAGAGAATGAGGTCCTTCTAGAATTCTGAAAGTAGTAGCCGAATGTCTTCTTTGGGCTTGAGGCTTAGTGCTTCTTCTGGGGTAGCCAAATGCAGGCTGAGAGCTTTCCCCTTAGGTGGGCAAGGGCACTAGACTCTGCAGCATGTCCCAGATGGAGGAAGATCAGTGAGCCTTTGCCCTGTTATACGCCCATCTCTCTGGAGGGCTTGAAGCCTTATGGGGGCCACTACTGATGTAGCCACCATCGAGCTGTGCCACACAGTCTCTCAAGGCCGCGGGAGCCTTCGGTTTTCCCCTGGATGTGTGGCTTAATGGCCCGACGCCCAGGTCCGTCAGCCCTGTAGAGGGCAATCCTCCTCTTCGATCACTCCCAGGCCTCCTGTCAGACAACTAGCATCTGTCGCTTGTACCACGTACCTCACTGTGGTGGGGGAGTCCCTCGTGGGTCCCTTAGGTTTGTGCCATTCCTCAGAGGCCCCAGTGTGCCTCTTGGGCCTGTCGGAGTCACTCTCAGGGGGTACAGACCCAGCAGATGATAACAAGCCCTCTCAGGAAGTCGGGCCCATTAGTGCTCTTGGGGCCACATCTCCGTCCTAGTTCGATGGAGATCTCCAATGAGCTTGGCTAGAAGATGCTGTGGGTGCTGGCTTGTGTCGCTGTAGGGGATGTGAAAAAGCAGGTGTGGCAACATCTGTTCTTATTGCAGCCTGGCCCAGTCTCTCTCCACTTACTTGTCTGCCCCTTTTTGGGGTCATCCTCAGTCTGCCCCCACCCCCATCTGTGAGCCTGTAGTCATCCCTGCCTGTGCTGACCCCTTATCAGGTGGCATCATCATATATGGCCGTTGTAAAGAAGGGGTCGCAGCTGTGACAGGGCCTGGACCAGCACCTCTGCGGTGGGTCCTAGCAATGCGAGTAGGCCCAGTGCTACCTCGGGCCTTGAGTGCTGCAATCTTGTGGTCGGGCCTTGTTCAAGGCCTCCCGATCCCTCACCCACCTGCTTACGCTCCAACTGGGCCTTGGTGATGTCACAGCCCGCTACTCCTTCTCACTGGCCCTCAGCGATTTCACTTCCGGGACTGATCATGGGCATGGTTCCCTGCTGCAGCATGCTTCGGGTCTATTCAGGACCCCTGGTCTCACCTGTCATTGACACTTGGGAGCCCGCAGGCTTCATTCTGCTGCAGGCCCTGGGGCAACGCGTTGCGGGCCTGGTGCCTGTGAGAAAATGGCCACCACGTCACCAAACTCCAAGGCCACAGGGCTCTGTCACTGTTGTCCTGGTGCATCACCGTCACTCTCGGCCCCAATCACACCTCTTCCCCCACTTAGCAGACCTAGGGGGGGTCACATTTAACACAAAAATTGCTCCCTGTGCTCAAGGGAGACGTATCTTGTCTGGTCTCCGTCACCACGTCCCTCAGCCCCTTTCTTAATAAACTCTTCCCTTAACGGTTTGTGATTTGTCTTCACTGTAAACTCCTTACCCGCAAATAAAACATTTTAATTTCCCTAGTGCCCAGAAAACCGCTGATGCCTCTCTTTCAACTACTGAATATCTTTTCTTTGCTGGTTTGAGACAACATAAATAAATGTGAATGTTCTTTCAGTTTTACCCTTTCTTTGAATAAAGGCAGCCCCCAAACCCTTTATGCTAGCATCCATACAGATTACATTGTCATACTCTAGACAGTACCTTCTCAAACTTTTCAGAGATCCCTGTCCCTTTTTCAACTTCATGAATTCTCCATTTCACCACTTGAACTCAGCATTATTCCACAACAAATTACGCATGGAAAACGATTTTTCAGAAAATTTCTCAATAAACTTGCTGTAAAATTTAACTGAACCTAAAAGCAAGGCTAGTTTCTCCTTCTTTTTAGGAACAGACATTTTTTTGATTTTTTTGCATGTTCCTTTTTTGGCTTCAAGCCACTTCTGGTTAATGTATGACATAGAAAATCCATTTCTCCTTTGTGAAATTTACATTTATTGACCTTGAGTGTCAACCCTTTGTCACATAAACTGCTCAAAATACCCAGCGTGCTACTTTCATGCTCATCCAAAGTGTCCCCAAAAATCAAAATGTCATCTTGGTACACTTTCACACTTGACAGATCTCCCAAAATGTTGGCCATTGCTCTTTGAAAAACTAAGGGTGCAGACACAAGACCAAATAGCATTCTCTTGAACATATAAGTCCAGATAACTGTAATAAAAGCCCTAAGATCCATGGAATCTTCATTCTGCCTAATTTGATGGTATGCTGAAGTCAATTCCAAAGTGGAAAATCATTTGGCATCCCCCAGCATACCCAGCAAATCATTTACACAAGAAATGGAAAATCTGTCCACAACCACCTCCTTGTTGAAACCTCTCTAGTCTATACATAACCTGATGTCCCCACTCTGCTTCCAAGCTATTACCATGGAGGACAACCACTCCATTCCCTCAACTCTTTCAGTCACTCCTGTTGCCTTCAGTTTCCTAAATCTTTAAAAACAGAATGTTAAACTTTGATAAGCATGTTCTCTTTTTACTCACAATGGGGAAAGCCACTCCTTTGATCTTGGTCTTTTGTGCATATTCTTTATTCTTTCAAGCATCCTAATGTATCACAGAACACGTGAGGAAATTCCTTACAAAAGTCACTTTTAGAGCTGTTGGTTTGCTTCACATCCTTTACATCTATATCCTCACACAGGCTTATTGGAGGATTGGAATTGGGATCCAAAATAGTACACAATCCCGTTGATGAAACCAAATGATAACAGCATCCCCTTTTATTGAAACACAGTTTCCTTGCAGTAAATCTACCTAGAAATTCAAACTCCCCCTCAAAATACCTAACTAACTCTGCAGACTCTCCAACATACCCAGTAGGTTTCATGTGAAGTTTGAACAACTTTACCATACTACTTATCTTGTTTTGAAATCCTTCAAATAGATAATGGTTAATTATGCACCAGATTCAAAAAGCATCCTTACTTTCTCCCCTTGCACACGTACATCATCATGAGGACCATCACCTTGTTTACATGTAACTCGCAGTACATTTTGTTCCTCTTCTTCATCAACTATTATGTTGTTTACTTTTCCACTGCCATTTCTGCTCCTACAACATTTGCTCATATGTCCTTTATGCATACACAGCTTACAGGTGATCTTCCACCTGGGACAATTCATATAATTGGACATGTGTCCCACAGATTCACACCTAAAATGTTTCCCTGAAAATTGTTTGCTTTTACCATTACCTTTCATTGCCTTATCAACTACTTTTGTGATTTACTTATCACTGACAAGAAACATCTAGCACGGGTATCCAAAACTTTCTTCAACACATACAAGACTATGTTCTAACCTTCTGATAAGATTTATCCTTTTGGTAAAAGATGGATAAACTTGAGACCAAAGTTCTTCTCTAACCCTATCACTGACACACCCCAACATGAATTGATCTTTGATGTGTTCAACAGCATTCCCAAACCTGTAGGAAGAAGCTAACTTCTTCGGAGCAATAACATATTCTTCTACAGTTTCTCCCTTTTCCTGCATACAATTCCCAAAATGAAAACTTTCAAGAATAGAAGAAACTTGTGGCAAAAAAAGACTGTCTAATTTCTTAATTGAGACTTCAAATTCATTCAACATATTAAACTCTTCTTCCAATTCAGGAAGGTGATAAAACATTTCCTGCCCTTCCGGAACCAGACAGTGTAACAAAAGTGAGGTTTCTCTCTCAGCACTCAAACTCTGTGTGAGAATCAGCATAGATCCAACACAACTGTGAGGAAGGCTTCCACAACTTCTGGATAGGCATGAGAATCAGCCAGGGTCCACTAAGCTTGAAAAAAATTGAGATGATGAGTGTGCGAATTACCATAAATTTCACATACAAAACTGCTCCCAATCGAAGATGGTTTAAGATGTGGTAATACAACATCGGGGAGGCACGTCAGCACATACACCATGTAACATGCGATCCTGTCCACAAAGCGGTAACTGTGTCACTTGTGGTTTGACGAAAGCACCAATGCAAACTCCAAAATGCTCATGCCATGGATGAGGCTGCACAAGCAAAAGCTACACAGTGAAATGAAGCTGCCTGAGATCCAGACAGGACCTGCAGGGGCAAACCAGAAGTTCAACACAAGTGAAGGTGGAGAGCTGGTAACCCTTTCCACCTTAAGGTGAGGATTAAAGGTGAGACTGTAAATCCATAAGCACTGTACTTCAGAAAATGGTGAAATTCAGAGTTGAAAATATAACAATCAACTGAAACGTCAAGGTGTAGTGTTAAAGCACCAAGAGTCCCCTCCTCTAAATTTTCCTCATCGCCAAAATGTGGGGATCTGCTTGTTAATTAAATGAGAATCCAAAAACCAGGTTAACTCCAAAGAGTAATACATTTATTCCGCCAAATGCTCCAGCCACAGCTGCCACAACCAATAGTCTCCCCGCATCATTTGGAACTCTGTCCTATTCATCCCTATTTGCATCACCACATATTAGAACAATACGGAGACTACAACCCGTAGACTACCACGCCCTCCTAGATTATGTAAAAGGTTTCTCAGCTATGACCTACAAGTTCATTGCACTGACTTTGCTGCTAGCTAAGAGGCGGGTATCAGTCCACAGTGGTAGGGGGTCCCACACCTAAAGTCCCAAACTTGTTATGAGATCCGAGAGTTGCTGCAGGCCTAGTCAGACCAAATTCCTACTAATGCTAGGCCATAAGATATTAGGACCCCACTGTACAACTATTTATTGAGAGGGATGGGGGAACACAGATGATGAGGAAGGGTGGGACGCTGAGGGCTGACCTTTTTCTGGGAACACATGTCGATTCCACAAGGCACTGCCACGAGATTTGTTATTACTTCTAGGCCATTATACAGTACAGAGGCTACGAGGATCCTAACTAGCCAGTCAGAAAATAAGTTGATTAGTTATTTAAAACTATAAACATACAATCAAAAAGAAACAATTAAAACCGCATTTTATATTTCTATACACATACACAGCAGCCATTTTGAAAACGTCCCTAAAATTAATTACAATTTTATAAATTCCACAAGGTTTAAAATACACAATTAATTTCCAATTGATTTCATCCTACAGTCCACTAAAGTACATTGTACAAGCTTACGTGCGGGCTGAGCCGATCTATCTACACTGCCCACACATATGGGCCACTTTATTAAAACTATCACAGTAAACTGAAGTAAGACTTGACGCGGTCTCAAAACACACCTCCCAATGTTCCCTAAATCTACAATCCTACTAAAGTGCATTGTGCTAAGTCACATGCAAACGAGGTCATTATAAGAGCACATTCCGCTCATAGCATCCTGATTAAAGATTGTCACATGCTCACATGTAAACTAGATTATTGCACGTGCACATTACTCTCTTGGGAGCCTGAATAAGAAAATTATCATAATAACAAGATAAAGCCAACCTCTGCCAACCCCTCTAGTACCCAGTCAAACTGGAAAGTGTGTTGTGCAAATAGAAAAGCAATCTAAAACTGTAACCAACCGTATAACCCCATTCCATATTTACTGGGGGTACTAGACAAAAGTAGGCATAGGAAACCACAATGTTTTTATCCTGCCCCTAGCAGCGCCACCAGCACACACTTATTACAAAAACCCTGAAACCCTAAAATAATCCCTGTTGCGCATAACTGTATCACCTAAGCGTGCTTGATAAATGGTAGGGATAGAGGGAGATATTTTTCCAACACTACCTCTTGCAGCTCGTTTAAATAGAATTATGCCCCCTATTTAGCCATAAAACACGCCCTCCTAAATACCCACTCTCATGGTGTAGCCCCTCGCCATACTTTAACCCGGCTATTCAAAACTTTCAAAAATTGCACAGCTGAACATTCAACCTAAAATTTTGTGGGTTTAGGGCCCCCATTGCTGTCGACTTGCACGTTCTAACGCCCAGCACTAAAATTTGATTACCTAGCAAAGCCCTTCGATCTGTTAATAATTTTGGGCATAAGCACAGAATCTGCTCAAAAGTTTCATTCGACTGATGACACATATTGCTCCAACAGTCACTTGGTTTGCCATTTGGGGACAAAATCTAATGTCGTACCCCAAATTTCATTTTCATAAGCTCCAACTTTAGAGTTACAGATAAGGCTGATTCGAAATATGCCTGTTCCTTATAGGTTTTATACCATTTTATCACCAGCCAGCTATGCGACCGCTTCGCCAAGTGAGCTTTATCCTCTACACGACTTTTCAGCTGTATACATTTATTTAAAGACTTCTTAAACATGGATTCACTAACATTACTAAATCTTTACTAAATATTTAAAGATTGTGACCCACCTTTAAATCTTCTGTAATGGTGTAGTTTAGGGACGTTTAGTATTTAAATTATGGAGTTAGGCTTATTTCAAAAGACATTATTACATATTGTCATGTTATCCTGACGGTGAAATAAGCCTTCTGGGTCCATTTGATTGTACAGCACTCTCAACAGAACTGGATCTTTGCCCGGCAGGGCTTTGCTGTTCTCAGAAGCACATATGAAATGTTGAGGTTAGTTTACACTTAATTCATCACTATGTGGTAAAAAATAAGAACAAGAACGCCAATTCTCAGAGTTAATGATGCATCTAAATTAGGCTTACACATACAGATTGCTATTGATAGTTATTGTTACAAGTGAAATCCACTTTTTCCATCCACACATAGATTTTCAATTAAATATGTCTCCAAGAACCAGGCAGTGGTGGGGAGGTTTCAGGACCAGATTGACATGAAGGCTTGGGAACAACAAGAGGCGTATTTCTTTGCGTTCATACATATTTTCTCAATGTATTACCCACATGAAAGTCACAGTAGATCAAGGGCTGCGATAAATACATTTCCAACCTGGAATTGGGGCGGCAGCAACTCTAAAATTGCTGGGGTTAAAAGGATGAGCCACTCAATGAGGAAAAATAATTTATTTGCAGAGAAAAAGAAAGTTTGAAGTGTAACTGCACTTATGCAGGATATCTTCACATGCACGGTTGTACACTGTGTGTTGGAAAAACAGAAATTATTTGGGTGCTATACCACAATGTCGATTTTATTATTTAGCATTACAATTTCTCAAATTAACTTTTCTTTTCGCTAAATAAAAACCGAGCTTTGTTTTAAAGAAACATCTAACTGGGATGTAATAGTTACTTTCTTCTGGCTACCATGGCCACTCTCTGAACCAAACACTTCCTAGAC
This sequence comes from Pleurodeles waltl, assembly GCF_031143425.1. Taxonomy (NCBI): domain Eukaryota; kingdom Metazoa; phylum Chordata; class Amphibia; order Caudata; family Salamandridae; genus Pleurodeles; species Pleurodeles waltl. The sequence continues at coordinate 1,487,979,813 of NC_090444.1, forward strand.
TCTGAAGCTTTGCACATGGTAAATTGTGTTTTTACAGTGGCCTTTTCCTTCCTCTACAGTGTAAACTGCCATTTCCAAGTCCTACATGATACTCCACAGAGGCAACACTTTAATTCTAATTTTCATTACGAACAAGAGTTTATTCTTATCAAACTTTCATTGGCCTCCCTCTGTTCCAGCTGACAAAGGTCCCCATAATGTGGATGTTAGACAGGTTCTGAATTTGTACTTGGATACAACTGAACACTTGTAATTTGTTTTTTAATTTCTGTTTTCTCTTGCCATCTCAATGAGCATTCCACAAATGTATTCATTGACATGGACTGGATGCTGGGCTTTGTAGTTTCCTCCTTGGTTACCCAAGAAAAAAAAAACTTCTCCCAGGAACCACAGTTACTTGATATGCATGTGAAAAGTGTTGAGTGTGAGAGGTGTTGAGTGTCTCCTCAAGAAGATCTCAGTTAGGAGTAACAATTTACAATTTACATTAGTGGTTGTACTTGATTGCAGATGATGAATGGTACAGTAGTTGAAACGCAAGTCACTAAAACTACCCTGAGGCAAGATGGAGAAAAAGCCCACCATAAAGTCTCCTGGGTGAGAGAAATATTGTTGCAGAAAAAGAGGACTACAATTCAGGAACAGAAAAAGCATCTAAGTGGGTAATTAACACAATGAAAAATAGGGATACAGAAACATTTAGGCATATCTTTTTCCTTACTGAAACCTCCTTTTGTATATCTGGGCAGAATATGACATCACAGGAAAAAAGGTAAGCACAATGATGGAATGGCAACAAACACTGGAATGATGACAACCTTATATAGGGATAGGAATGGATGTAACGTTAGCAATGCCTCCTTCTTCAGAAGAATGGTATGTCTTAGAAACAGGCGTGCGAGCAAGAATTTTATCTTTAAAATCCTTTCTCCTCTCCGTTTGATGTCCTGGGCCCTCAATGCTCTCATGCTCTGCAATCTGACTAGTCAGTCTGGGATGCCTCACTGCATGCAGAGAAGCCTGATGTCAGGAGGACTGAAGCCTTCCTGGCTGCTGGGTCACAGGAACACTGAAGATGTATGGGTGAAGCGGGAGCAGCAATCTGACTGCGCAGTAAACACAATGGCCAAAGATGTGCTGCCTTCCCCTCTGTGGACACAAGACTAAATTACACCAGTGCCACCTCTAATAAGCCTCACCCCCCAGTGCAACATTCGTACAGAAGGACATAGTGGTCACTTAAAAAAAATCAAAGGAGAATCAAGAGGCATGGATTTAAAAAACAGATGACCAGAACAGATCAGAACCAGTCAGAAGCTCAACAGGCATGAGCAGTAATGTTTGGCTTGATCTTTTTCTTCAGGGAGAGGACAGCCTAAATGCAAATTATTTCAAATACAGATATCCAAAGAAGGAACTGGTGTTGCTCCGAAGAGGGACACACCCATACAACCACGCATACACCACAACACTCACAGTCACATTCACACATGCACACACACACACGCATACACACACACAGACACCACACACTAAGACACACACACACAACACCCCCCACTCTCCCATCCCCCCTCTCCTGTCGGACACCTGACTTACCTTGACTGGCGAGGAGGTCGTCCGGCAGGGAACGGGAAGGGGCGCTGCCACCGCCGGCAGCGCCCCACCAGCATGAAACCGCTAGGCCGTATTAATGGTCTTATTACGGCTGGCGGTGTCCTTCTGGTGGGGCGGTGCAGGTGGTAACAACGCCAGTGCGCCACCCCCCCGCCAGCATGGCTACTGCCGGATATCCACCCAAAGTGTGCCAGAAATCCGGCAGTACCTATTATATGCCGTGTGGAAGACCACCAGCACTGGTCGTCTTCTGACACCCGTGGCTTTAAAGTCGTAATGAGAGCCTTAACGTTTTTTAATTCAGGCCAAATCTGACTTCAGACCAAATTGATTTGGGATAGTTAAAAAGGTCTGGCCTTAACATACTTAACCTAAGGAATTCCCCTTTCATCTTCCAGGTTCAGGCAATCTCTCAATATGGCCCAGTTGAGCCCAGCCTCTTTGTTCAGCCAAAATTAAATCCATGTAATTGATGGCCACACGGCTATCAGACCTGTAATATAGTCGATACTCACTTTCTCATGTAATACAAAAGAGGAAGTAGATTGTGGGTGAGATAACAGGAGCCTCAAGAATTTGTTCTTGATGATGGCAAGTTTGACACATCTTTGTTGCTGCCATAACCAACTGCTGAAATACATTTTGTGTGATATATTTAAATAAGAGCTGCCATCGGGAGGCAAAGTCAAAAAGGGCTACCCATCAAATTTCAGAATTGAGAAGCTGAGACCACGTCCCTTTACTGTCAATCAGAACCACTAAGTAAGAAAAGATTTCCCCTAGTAATTAACATTTCCCCGTGCAAATGTTTGGGTTTTAGAGGACCTTGAGCTTGCTATTAAAATATGTGCATTATTAAAATGTATGCTCAAGTCCAAATAATTCTAACAAGTGTTGGAGTCCTATGGTGGTTCTTCCTATGGGTGCTGCATCGTCTATGTATTACTGGGCAGGTATACGTTGTAAATCTGCTTGTGGTGTATTTCGGATAGCTGCACATAATTATCTGCTCCTATGAACAAGGGTGTGGGGGTGTGGGTGTGGAGGGGAGTAATGCTCTATAGGTACACATAATCTATGACTAGACTCTAGGCCGTCCTACATGTTAGAAAAGGAGTTCCCCTCAGATGCTAATTCCAATAAGTTCTAATTTGTTCAACCAATTAATTACACCAATCAATTAATATTTCAGTTCTACCCCATAACTCCATCACCAGTGTCTCAGCTGATTATTGTAATGTTTCCATAGGGAAGCTTCTTTTTAGCCAGAAATTTATCAGTCTCGGGCCCCCTTTCCTTTGACGGTCCCAGACTTGAGGGTCTCTGTTTTATTTTTATTCTTTAGGTCCCACTTCTTTTTTTTTTCCTAGCAGATTGAACTAAGTCCAGTGGAGAGACTGGTGGGCGGGCTAGGGTGCACTTTTGCTGTAGACATCATAAAAGAGGGCTTTGCCTCCTTGTACCCCCTGTGCGATGTTTAGTGAACATCAATGGGCAGCCATATATCCTCTTCTCTCCCTGTGATGGGCTGCAACATTCCTGACTGATCCTGCCCCAAAGATGTTCCTGCCCCTATCCTGAGTTCCTCCTCCACCAATAAAATCACCTTGTTAAAAGCCTCCACTGCTGAGATCAGAAAGGAGATTATTGATGGGCCATTGTGAAATTCCTTTTCAATCATAGAATCAGAAGTACAGAGTACCTTTTGCTTGACCATACTGACCTTGAGTTCTTGTACAAATGGTGGGTGAATGAGATCAGGCCCAGCACAGCCTCCCCTGGGATCAGACAGGCGCAGGCTGGCCTGATCTTGCCCCGGGCAAGGGTCCAGGAATGTCCCATGCAGCAAGGTCAAGGAACTGCCTCAGTCAAGCCTCTCCTCCTCCTGGAGGTCCAAAGGAAGGGGCACTGTAATTCCTGGGGTCTATCAGCCACCTTCAGTGGTCAGGACCAGATGTAACCGCTGACTTCTTCCTGCGCATATTATCCCTTTTATGAAACATTCGAAATGGGAAAACCAGGAGGGGTGGTCCAGCCCAGTCTCTTCCATGCTCTGACGGATACAGTCTTTGCTTGGGTGCAGCACTGTGTGCCCTTCATGTGTCCCGCACAATGGCTATTTATAGCATTTGGATAGGAGCATGGGATGTCCCACTTCCATTATCCCTGTGTGATCCATAGCAGGCTAGTACTTGGAGTCCTGAACAAACAAACATGTCCTCTTGACACATATTTTGCAAACATTTCCCTGTTCGGTCCCTTCTGCTTAAAGCTCCTATGTTTGGTGAAGTTATGTTTTGACACCTGTTTGTTTGATGATAGAAGTTTGTCTATTCAGTCACCCGCTTTGCTCTGTATTATGCTCAACACAGTTGAGAATAGGCTATATCAAAAAATGTAGAATGCAAATATTACTTATATAGCATTTGTTCGATCACTCCATCTGTCAACTCCTACTTTGATCAACGTTATGTGGCATATTGGCTGTAGTGACTGCATTCTTTTTAGTAGTCATTGCATTATATTTAAAATAAACTCTTTACTTTTTTTAAAATCAAAATTGCTTTCATTTCAAGTTTCCAGCATTTATTGAGACCATTTTTAAGATTGCATGAAATGTTGTTGTGTTATGGCTGACGTCAGTACAGAACTCTTATCAACTCTCAGGTATTCAGTGCTGAAGAGCAGTGCTCTCGGGTTACACAGAAACTGCAAGAACATTTGACAGTGATTCAGGACATGAAATATCACCTCGATAATCAGCAGCCCATCAGCAACAACCTGGAAACTTTAAAACTACAACTTGAACAGTTGGAGGTGAGCTATAAATTGTATTGGCTGTTTTTTACTCGTAGGCAAGTATGTCATGTTATTTTATTTTATTTACATGTTATTTCTCAATGTTTTTGTTGCATTCCCTTCAAATATCACTTGAATTTAAATCGTATCACCAGTCACTGCTTTCCTTAGTAGTCATTTATACTTTGTCTCTCCACTGCAGATGTTTCTGTTAGTGTTTCACCAAAGTTGGTGCAGACATTGCTGTATATCAGTAGACACGTGTTTCTGGGTTTACCCCTTCATGAGTAGAGAGCAGAAGTAGTAGAGAGAAAAGAAAAATTATCTGGGGCTACTGGAAATGCTGCCAAATTCCTCTCAGGTCACAGTACCACTCACAAGCACACAGGTGCATCTCCAAAGCCCGTCAGCGTGCTGGCTCAAGGGAGCCTTTTAAGAGAGCACTGCCTCACATCCCGGCACAGTTGACAAGCTCACCTGGGATGCACCTGTGTGTTGTGGAGTGGTACCGTGACCTGTGAAGACTTTTGCAGCATACCAACAACCCGGGATTACTTTTCTCTGCTCTCTACTACTTCTGCTCTCTACTGAAGAAAGGATAAACCCAGAAACGTGTCTAGAGATAACAGCACTACCTGCACTAACTTTGGTAAAAAAAACTAGAGCAGCTTTGAAGTAAGCGTACTGCATTTACCAGGATGCGATGTTGTGAACTGTGCTGGGATGAGAGGCAGTGTGCTCCCTCCCCCTTGTGTTTAAGAGGATCCCTTGAGCCAATGAGCTGACAAGCTCACCTGGGATGCACCTGTGTGCCTGTGGAGTGGCACTGTGACCTGTGAAGACTTGGGCAGCACACCAGCAACCCCAGATGACTTTTCTCTGCGCTCTACTACTTCTGCTCTCTATTGATGAAGGGCTAAACCCTGAACACATGTATAGTGATAACGGCACTACCTGCACCAACATTGGTGAAAAGCTACAGCAGCTTTGAAGTAAGCCTACTGCATTTACCAGGATGCAATGTTGTGAACTGTGCTGGGATGACAGGCAGTGTCTTCCCTCCCCCTTTGTACTGTTATTGCATGTTTAAACTGGAGAAGTGTCCACAGATATAGTTTAACATTTTATGACAAAATCATGGCAACTGCTGTCTGAGGATTAAGACTTAATGATTAGTATATCCTAATAGAGGTGTCTGCTGCAGAGACATTTAAGATCTTTGCAACCTGGGTAACAGCTCTGCTGTCTCAGCCTGTAAGATGTGTTTCCTCTGAGTGATAGCACTACTGTCTTATACCTGAGATCTGTGTATCTATTCTGTTTACTTATCAAGTATGATGCTAACTACATTTTCTAGTAATATAGGTGAGCCACCAAAATCCATTACCAGATTATTTCACATGCTTTTAAAACATAAACATTTTTCACCATTTAAGTAAAAATTGACTCAAACTCTTTTGGCTGCATATTCTGAAGGTTTTCCTAACCAGTGAGCCTCCTTAACAGCCTTGAGAAATGATGGACTTGCTTACCAAATCATGAAAATATAGAATTTTACATGAAAATCCCTTCGCAATTATCTGTAAACTTAAGGCCTTTTGGACAATTCAGTTTGAAGTTGAGCTGTAACAGGCATCATTTGGCCACTTGTTTAAAAGTATTTTTGGAATCAATCTCTCTCTCAAATCCAGTGGGAATTACATACTTGCTTTCTGTGTTTGCAGACTCCATAGACTTTGAGCTACAATTTACTCCCCACCACTTTCAAGTTCAGTGGCTATGGTGTCACTCATGTTTCATTAAAGACAGCAATAAAGTTTAAATAACCGAGGCCAGTGGTTCTTTACCTTTTGACTTCCATGGACCTCCACTTAACCATTACAGGAGCTCGGGGACCCCAACTGAATCATTATTGGAAGGTGGCGACCCCGGCTAAGCATTTTCGATGATTTGAATTACAAAACAATACATAAAAAATACAGAAACAAACATTCAGCAAACAAATACACAAATGATTAAATATTTCATTACCGTGCAAACTAATATTTAAAAAATCCGATTTTTTTATTTTAATGGGAATGTTGGAGCTTTTCCTAATTCAGTTTAGGCCACTAATCATCCATACATGAGCCAGATGTACAACTCAGAGTTTTGCAACTCGCAATTTGCCACTCATTTGTGAGTCGCATATTGGGAGGCGCAAAACCATATGTACAACAGTGTACTTTACGCTGTTTGCAACTCCCAATGGGGTCGCAAATTAAATACCTCATTAATATTCATGAGGTAGGTCACAATATGCGACCCCATTGGGAATGACTGCCCTTACAGGGATGGTGGCCTGCTTAAGGACAGCAGACCACCATGTCTGTGACTGCTTTTAAATAAAACTGCTTTTTTTTATGCAGCCCGTATTCTTGAAAGGGGGCTGCATTTCAAAAACAAAAATGAGAAGTTTATTAGCTACCATTCACAAAGGGGAAGGAGTCTCCAGGTGACCCATTCCCCTTTGCGAATGGGTTAGCACCAATTTGAAATTGATGCTAACTGTGATTGTTTTGTGACCGCATTCACGGTCACAAAACAATCCTACATCGCACTGCGACTCACAATTAGGAAGGGAACGCCCCTTCCTAATTGTGACTTGCAAACCATTTTTGCGAATCGGTAGATAGATTACTGAATTGCAAAAAAGGGTTTATACGTCGCATAATGCTTTTTTCTCGTTGCTAACAGCCCGATTTTGCGAATTAGGCTCTTTGCGACGAGAAAAAAGCTTTGTACATGTGACCCCTAATTCAGTTTGATGCATATGCACTGCTCCCACAAATTAATGTAAGGATACTACTTTAATTTTTAGTCTTCAATTTAAAATGGATTCACATTTAGAGAACATTTTACTAAATTTAATTTTACATTTTACTTCTTTATTTTTACACACTTTATTAATCTCTTAATGTTATTTAGTTTCCTAAACAGTCATGGACCCCCTGGAATGAATTTGCAGATCCCCCAGGAGTCCCCAGACCACAGGTTAAGAACCAGTGCATTATGTGCAGTACATGTGCATGTACTTTCAATTGCTTCTCCCTTTTGACATATTAAAATCACTCCTTCATCTCAAAGTAGGCATCTCTACTTATTAACTTTCTCTTACTCACACAACTTGAAACCAAGTAGAAGAGCCAAGAAGACAGACAGTTCCTATTGCAACTCCCACCCTTAATTACGGACCAGCCTACCCGCCAGCTAAGATCAGAAAATACACCTTATTTTATTCTCCAGAGAAGAAGAATGCCCCTCCCATCCAACATGCAATAGAGTGGTCATAGAGGCACAGTGTCGGCATCATGTCTAGCAGTAAATGGCGCATGGACTGCATACTACAAATCATATAAACATAATTAGTATTAAATGTGTTACTTTGCATGTGTACAATTAATGTAAACCACCCTTTCATTGCAGTCATTTGAAACTGGACTGACAGCAGTGTCCAGCATTGTAAGAAAAGAACTGAAGTTGTCAGAAGAATTCATAAAGATGATGCACAAAGAAGTTCCAGCTGACCGACTTAAGGACCTGAAAATAAGTCATGACTGTTTACAGAAAGCATTCTTTGTTGTCCGTGAGATGTCTTCAAAGCGAGCGAAGCAGATTGTCTTTGCTGTAGACTCTGAAATGGTAGGTATTGTTCAAATGGAATATGCAATGCATGTGTTAAAGAACAATGTAGTTGTTGCAATAATTTGAAATTGAAATGCCAATTTTCGTGGTGTTTCTGTCACTAAATCAGCTGATTTGGCAGATTATTGTACTTAGGTACAGGGAAATAAAGTCATCAGTACATGTCTATATCATGTCATTATGTGTGAAAGCCCCAGAATGGAATTCAGATCTATTTCAGGTGTATAACTCGGCTACTAGACCATATTTCCTCTGCAAACTGAAATATTAGAATTTTGTACTAGAAGCAGAAGTGAAAGGGCAATAATGAAGCAAAGCTAGAACACACCATTAGATAATACTGAGCAACTGAGAGAAAGCATGGTATAACATCTGAAGGAACTGACCAATGTTCAATTATGCAGTGCAGTGGGCAGCATGAACAGCAATAGTATGTATATTGTTTTTAATGCTCTTACAAGCAGTCTGTACAATGTAAAAGTTTGAGTTCTGTGGACATGTTTCTTAATGTTCAGAAGCAAGCGGGCATCTCTATCACACTATCTTCTCTAGGCTAAGTGATTCTTTGAAAAAAGAACTGAAAGAATAGATCATCCAGGCAAATTTGTGCAGTGTTATACATCCTGTAATGTGATGGGCATGGAGACTGTATCTCTCTACAAAAGTCTATTTCTCTGTAGAGAAATTATCTAGCTCATGTCCAATAAAGGGAAGGCAACATGTGGCACAGTACAAACCTGTAGAACAAGCCAAAACAAGATGGCTTGGGGTTTAAAGGAGCTATATTAGAGTGCCTTTAGACAAACAGAAAGGTATCTGGAGAAGAATGAGAGTGAAAACCATTCTGCAAGTTCTCTTGAAGGTAATTCTTTCAACGTTCTCTCTACAGTTCAACCATGGTGTAATAACACTTTCCAACTAGAACCATAGCACATGGTTTCAGAATTATGCCACAGATGTATTCATGTTGCAGCTTAAAATGCTTTCTTTTTGTTTGATAAAAGTATTGGGAAAGCCATGGTACTTTGATGGTATCAAAAACAACTGGACTATTACAGGTAGTTTCACCATAAAAGGGGATGTGTTCAAATGTAGAAAACCAGTTCTTGTTTAGACCAATGGTTGGTAACAATTTAAGTGGCAAAAGCCAATAGACCTGTTCACCCAGTCTGGGCAGGGGTCATAATTTAAAAGTCCATGCATACTACACATAAAGTGAAAATTGGAACAGGTTTAAGATCAAGTCAGCCCATTCTTTTTTTCTCTTCAAACATGGCACTCAGTGGCTTACTTTGAATCTTGAAGGAGCCAAAGCCAACATTTCATAATTCGCAGCTTGTTCAATCTTCACTTTTACCTTTTCATAGTTACACCTACACCCGTCCCTGAATCTTACTGTGTTCAAATCTGCAAATAGAACCCATTAGTTAAATATTAACATGCAATAAATATGGTAGTAGCATAAGATGTTGAGGCAACTTTGGAGGTCTTAGAAGACACAATAAAATAACATGTTCTGTCTAAATGTAATAAAGACACAATTGGAGGTGGCAACTTCAGGGTCTTACATAATGAATTGCCTGTTACTTCCTGTTGACAGACTCCATCAGTAGCTAAAGTTGGGGAGAAAGCATCAACTGCGAACTCGCATTTTGAATCAATATTGATTGAAGTGGCAATCTTCAACTCTTCTCTTTCTCTGTTATGTTCTTATCTCAAATACATATCACTCTGCAAGATCAGGTGAATCAAAGCTGCAAAATAATCAGGATGAGCCATTAAGCTTCCTTAATACCTTCAGAAATACCTTCTGAGTTCTCTCTAACTAAACAGCTTCTGAAGCTAATGAACTGAAATGAGTTGCAGTTGTCAAAGCATCATTGAAGTTTGATGGAGTTCACGAGTAACTCAAGATCACATTGTCCGACATCCCCTAGTGCAATCCACCAATGACTACCACCATCTGAAGTTTCAATCAGACTTTGATGTTTTTGTAGGTTTGAATAAGGGATCTGGGCACAACTGCCTAATGCGTAACTCTCACAAAGCTCTTCCAGGGATTTACACCATCAATGATTGTTTTGAAGCAACCAACAGTGACTCCACTATCTCTAGCACATCTTCAGCTTATTGTCCTGCTGGCAGCTAAGGATATGGCACCTTTCTGGGGTACCATCTGAGGGATCCTTATTTAATCATTCTTCTCCTACACCTAGATACCAACCCTCCCCTTTCTCAAACTACTTTTTAAAAACAACTTTGAAATGTTGTCATCTCCAACTGTGCATGCCTAAGCACATCCTTCTTGCCAAATTTACCTAAATTGCTTTATGCCATATCAACTGAAACAACCTTCCCATCTTCACCTCCATTTTCACAGCTCCTGTTTATTTCCATTTACACACAGTGATGTGGAGTATCTACTGTGCAGTATTAGATTGAGTAATCACTCTCATCCATCTTTCTCCCAGGGCGTTGCAGCTAATTTTCAAAGCTGCAATGGGCTGCTCCTTTACCAACTCCCCTGTTCGGACCTGATTAGGCTGTGGTCCATACTGCAGTACTCACTAACTTTTTTCTCTCAAGCCCCATCATGCCTGCCAATCATTCCTTAAGAATCTCAGAAACATCAAAATAAAAAATACTCACTTTCCAGATTTCCAGCCATCTCCTTCACGCCCTTTTGTACACATACTCTAAACGCTCACTCGTAACTGATTCATACGTCTCTGCTGACCTGATCACATGCAAAAAAACAGGCTTCTCTTCATTATAGAAGCCTGTCTTGCTTCCATGTCAGTGACATATTTGATGAGCTCATTCTAGACAATTATACAATCATCCTAGATGAAATGTTATAGAATGTTATTTTATAAGATATAATTTTACCCAAACTGACCCTTTTGTCCCACCCACTGTGTGTGTTAAGCATTTCACAGAGTTATACTCTGATAATGCTTTAGATGACACTCATCCAAAGAATGCTCATTTAAATTTGATGGTTCCCGCAATTCTCGTTGCTGATCAGTTAGCTTTTTTTTTGTCTGATACAAGGAAGGGCATAGAGTCTCTAAGCCCAGGGAAGGCCCTAGGGCCTGATGCAATTTCAGGAAATCCAAGATTGACATTTGGGCTCCCTACATTAATTGCTTATATAACGATGTATTAAATGGAGCAGAATTATCTGCTTCTTGGGTAACAGCACATATAATACCAATTTAAAATAAAGGCGCTAGGGATGATCCGGGGAATTACAAACCTATTAACCTTCTTGATAATCATCACAAAACTTTTGTTATCCGTTACTGGATAAACTGCAGGACTGCCCCGCCCCTCCCCCGATATTGAAAAGTAGCCTCATACTACATCATAGAGCTTCTTCTATCTGAAAAATGCATAGATCTACACAGTCCAAAGCAGATTCTCAAGCTCTACAAGGACATAGAGCTAAAATGTAGTCAGCTGCCCTGAATGGGGCAGAGTTGTGGGGCATTTCCAAAGTAAGTCCTTTAGCAGTAAAGGAGGCTAGTTTCCTTAAATCATTGCTTGACCTACCTTCTAGTTCTCCAAATCTTCCCCTATTCTCAGATACTGGTTGTAAAGGCGTTGCTCATCTTGCTGCCCTTAAGCCTCCTTTGCTCTGGGTGAGGTTATGGACTTATCAAGAATTAGACTCTAACAGAGTCGAATTACTTAAAGTTTGGAATCTAGATACGACAACTAAAATAAAGTGGTTTTCCCACTTGAAGGCCTGGATTACCAAACTAGGTCGTCAGATATTATATACAAATCTGTCCTGTATCGGAAAAACTATTAAAGGTATTCTGACTAACACCTACTGGTATTATAGCTCGACTCAATGGCATTGCTCTTCGGGTACTGGGAAATGCCCCTATTTATTTGTATCCCATGAGCCATTTCCAAAAGTTGCAGTGTATTTAAATGAAAGTTTTCCACATTTTGTAAAATCCCTTTTTATCCAATTTAAGGCCCTCATTACAACTTTGGCGGATGTCAAGTGCCGCCCGCGAAGTTGTATTCTACGCGCGGCCGCCAATTCGGCCGCACTCCAGTGGTGGCCACCTAGTTTCCGCCCGCCGGCCCAGGGGGGATGTCGGCCGCAACAAGGGAGCCGGCTCCAAATGGAGCCGGCGGTGTTGCGCGGTGCGATGGGTGCAGTTTCACCCATCGCGCTTTTCACTGTCTGCTATGCAGACAGTGAGAAGCTCCAGGGTGCCGTGGCAGGGGGCCCCACGACTCCCCTTTCCGCCAGCCTTTTCATGGCAGCTCATACCGCCATGAAAAGGCTGGCGGGAGGGGGACTCGTAATCCCCTAGGCAGTGCTGCAAGCAGCACTGCCCTGGGGGATTACAACCACCGGGACCAAAGTGGCGGGAAACCGCCGGTCCCGGCGGTGCGACAGTGGCGTAATTACAAGGAAAGCCCTGGCAGTCTGTTGGCGGTGCTTCCGAGGAAACAGGGTTGTAATGAGGGCCTAAATCTGGCCTTCATGCCTTTACTTCTGGAACCAAAGCTTCCCGTTTTGCAAAAATTGTCAAACCTAGATGTAAATGGGTTCTTTCTTTGTGCCTTGATCTTGGTTTAAGAAGCTATTTAACTGCCCGTAGTGTTTTTAAATCAGACCCTAGCAGGTGAGTTGTGTTTGTTCTCAACACATACTTGTTCTCAGCATGGATTTTAAGGAATAGATTTCTTCAATCTCCTTAGTAGTTGCTCTTACGAGCACTTTAAGTCCTTTTTTGTACTGGGCGCTGTTTAATTTTTTCTAGTTTGTTGTTGTCACTTATATGGTGCTCTAATTTATATTTATTCCAGTTTCACTGTGTTGATATTAATATATTATCTTTTTTTATGTGCAAATCTAATTTACTGTTCCCATCTTTATCCTTGAATATATTTTATTATGCATGTTTACTTTTTGCAAATGGGAAATGATACATTTGCAAATTGCTGCTATTATAGGTCATACACGATTTATTCCAAGAGTGGGTCTAGGTTACACCAGATAAAAAGCGGGTCTCACCAATGTGTAATTTATGGATACAATATAATATTGTCCATTCATTAATTATAATCACTTCATACAGTACTTTATATTATGTTTTAAATGTTCTATAAGTTTTTATATGTACTTTTATGGTCAGCTGGCCAAAATAAAGAAATTCATTGAATTATGTCATGTTTTGTAATGTCATGTTATGTGTATAAGTTTAACACACATCTCATCCTGAAGTGTATCCTGGTGGTGAAGTAGGAGCTGTATGGGCCAAACCAGTGTTATACCTAAGTTAAGAGCCAGATCTTCAGTTTCTTACAGAGTTCAAGAACTGAGAAGGTGGCTCTGATGTGAAGTGGTAGATCATTCCAGGCTTTAGGAGTGAAGTAGGAAGAGGCATAACTGCTGGATCAGGTTCTGTGTATGCAGGGGCTGTGCACAAGAAGTAATTCAGCTGAGCATAGGTGCCTGGTAGGTTTATGGAAGTTGATGTGATTATTAAGATACATGAGGCCAAACCTGTTAAAGGTTTCGTATGTACGTATGTATGTTTTTATGTATGTATGTATGAGGAGTTTAAAGAATGCTTGTTTGTGAATTGTGAGTCAGTGGAGCTTTTTGAGGTGCAGGGTGATGTGATGGCAGGGTGGGAGATAAGGTGAGCCTAGCTGCTGGGTTTTGTATGTTCTGATGTCTTCTGGTCAGTTGAGCATTGATTGCCGGATAGAGTGCATTGCTGTAGGCCAGCTTGCTGGTGATAACAGCTTGGGTGAAGACTCAGTGAGTGTTGGAGGGGAAACATTTGAAGATCTTCTTGAGCATCTGAGTGTGTAGAAGCAAGCAGAAAATTCAGACGTTTACTTGGCTGGTCATGGTGCGTTGGTTTTCGATTACTATTCCAAGGTTCTTTGCATGGGTTGCTGGGAGGAGTGTTGGTCTGATTTCAGCAGACCACCAGGTGGAGTCCCTGAGTGAGGTGTCTTTGCTGAAGACTACTACTTCTGTCTTATCCTTGTGGAGCTTAAGGCAGTTGGTTATCCTCCATCTGGCAACTTGGGTCATGCAGGCAGAGAAACTGGCCCAGTGATTTGAGTCTTGTGGCAGAGGGATAGTATGAGCTGGCAGTTGTCAGCATAGGATATGATGTTGATTGCGTAAGCATGGATGATACTGGCAAGTGGGGTCATGTAGGCATTTAACAGAGATGGGTTGAGTAAGAATCCTTGTGGAGCTCCACAAATTACGTTGACAGCATCCAAGGTGAAACTCCCACATAAACCTGGCAGTTAACATGCCACCATCTATAGTATCTCCATGGATGGTTCTCTAAGTTCCTCTTTTCCTCTTTTGAACAATTTCTTTGCTGGACTAACTGTCACATCTACCTTCTCTGAAACATTTCTTTTGCATTCCAACACTCCCAGACTCAACACACATCACATTGCTAACTCTTCTCTGTCAATACTTAAATCTCGAGTCAGCATTCCTGCATTTTCTAAAGGAAACAATATTGATCTGGTGATATCTGTCTTACCTTGCCTATCCTGCTAGAACTCACTCTTTCTAGACTCATCTGACATAAAGCAGTTTCTAGTTATGTAAGTAACCTTGGGCTCCTATGCAGTGGACAGTACAAACTGTCTGCAATAACCACCTGGCCATTTAAAAATGTTTACACATTGTCACTTGCACAAGTATTCTCTCAATGCTGAACAGTACCCACCAGACCTTGGTGTACATCTGTGTTCTGTGTTTGAAAGACCAGTAGCCACCATCTTGCAGGGCTGAGATGCTGCCTACTTGTAGTCCAACGGTTGCTGTGCAGAAAATGAAACAGTACCAGGAACAACCCATGGAAAAATGTAGATATAGAGGTGCTGGTGAGTGGTTTGTGCACTCTTTGGTGGGCAACAGTGAGAGTGAAATTACCCTCACAGTAGTATGGAGAAGAAAAGCTCAGAATGAGTAATTTGTTGTGTAGACAGACAGTTAAACGCAGTATAGAGTGAGTCCTTGGTTTCATCCAACAAATAAAGAAACATAACCTTCAGCGTGAACCAAGACATAACGGTGGACCTTGCAATCTGAGCTATGACCTTGGAATAAATGTAGAGTGTAAATACCTGAGGGAGAAATGATCAGAGGTGCTAGTTCAACCCTGTGATCAGCATCTGGTACTTTAGGAAAAGGTACTCACAGCAAAAGTTAGAAGTACTCCACACAAATCTTCTGATTTTGGAAATATGATGCAATGCTCAACCCAAGCACAATCCACAATGTTAAGGTCCAGAACAGAGCAAATATTTCCAAGTTTATAAGAGATAAATATGTTCACATATATGCCCACCTACTTAAATCATCTAACTTATGACTTAATTTGTGGTGCACAAGTTCAAGAGTTGTCTTCCCTGCCAGTGGACATTCTTCCTCCCAAAAACACTTCCTTGACCAGACGTGAATGTTGCACATACGGCAACATTTGCTCTGGAGGAAACACACTGGTAGCTGAATCACCATGCCATACTGGCACAACGACTTGTCATCACTTATGTATTTCTTTTTGTGTGTGTGCAGTATGATTCATAGTTGCTATGTAGGTAGCTGGGTCCCAATTTATAACTACAGAGCCAACTCCATCAACATTCTAAGTTTTAAATGTGTTCATCTTCTTCACCCTATATTTCTTACATGTTTATCTTTTTAAATTGTAGGTTTTTAGACATCATTTATTTCTTCTAGCCACAATAAGGGTTTGTGTTAACTATGGAATTATTTTTTAACTGGATTATTTTGTTTTTTTTATTTTTAGGCTAAGCTAGCTGTATCACATCAAGAACTCCAAGGCAGGCTCCAGAAGCTCTCAGATTGGATAACAGAAAACAGCAACTGTATGACAAGCCCTAGTGTGGCTACTTATGAACTGGCAGCAATGAAAGAAACTATACAGTTTCTCAAGGTATGCAATCAATGTGGAACTGTAATTACTTATGTTCAAAAACTTAAAAAGGTTGATGATTCTACTATTTAAATAAGGTTTCTTGCAAATGCTTCTAATGGTTGCATAGTGAATGTCCTTTTAGGGCAATGTATATAATACCCATGCAAAATATCTTCTACTATTGTAGCAACTAGTGCTGTGGTACTTTTTTTCATAACATATAGGCCCTCATTATGACTTTGGCGGTCTCTAAAGAAGACCGCCAAAGCCATGGGCGCCAGGAGACCGCCAGTGCTGGCAGTCTCCCAACCACCATATTATGGATACTGCTGGATTTCCTCCACACTTTAGGAGGATATCCAGCAGTAGCTATGCTGGCGGTTGGAGGCGCCTGGCTGGTGCTTCCACCTGCAGGCCCCTCCAGAAGGACACCGCCATCTGTATTAAGACCATTAATACTGCCTGGCAGTGTTCTGCAGGCAGGACGCTGCCGGCCGTAGCAGCACCCCTTCCTGTTCCCTGCCGGACGACCTCCCCACCAGACAAGCTAAGTTGGGCGTCTGACAAGGGAGGGAGGTGGGAGGGTGCCTGGTGTTGTGTGTGAGTGTGTGGTGTTTGCGTGTGTGTGAGTGTGTGAATGCGTCTGTGAGTGTTGTCGTGTATGCGTGGTTGTATGCATGTGAGTGAATGCGTGTATTAATGTTACAGTGTGCACGTGTCTGCATGTCAGTGTGTATGTGTGTGAGAATGTTAGTGTGAGTACATGCTTGAATGCGTGTGAGTATGTGTGAATGCGTGTATGGATGAGTGTGAGTGGATCCGTGTATGGAAGTAGAGGTGAATGGCTGTATGCGTGGCGCATGCAGGTGTGTGTGAGCATGTATGCGGGGAGTGCAGTGGCTTTATGGGGTTAGGGATGCTGTGACTTTAGGGGGTTTGGGGTGCTGTGACTCTAGGAGGTGTGGGGAGCGCTATGTGATTTTAGGGGGTGGTGGGGTGGAAGGGTCATGTGATTGCTGGGGGGTGTAGGGGAGCCATCTACCAGTGACAGGGAAGCAATTCCCTGTCACTGGTAGCCGCACTGCCATGGTTTTCATGGCGGTGCTACTGCCACAGAAACCATGGCGGTAGGCTGGCTCATTATGCCGCCGGTGGTCTTCTGTGGACCGCCGGGTCGGAGATGCATATCTCTGGCCCAGCGGTTCATACCGCCATGGTGGTATGAGTGGAGATGTGGCTGGTTCGCAGTGGCCAACCCACCACACTCATAATGTGGTGGTATACACCGCCAGCCTGTTGGCAGTGATTCGGCCACATTAACCATAATGTTTGTTTTCATTCTGAACTTTATTAATGGACGTATAAACAGCCAATCATTTTTGGATTTAAATGTATATTTGTTTTGCTTATATTAACAAACCTAGTCTTTTATAAATATTAGGATTAAGGCATATGAACTGCCACATATTTACTCTATAATTAGAGAAGTATAGATCCTTTCTATTTACCGATACAAACATAATCATGAATCAACATGACCATGGAATTTCTTTCTGTTACCATGTCTCCACATTAATGATTTAAGCAATGGTATTTGCTCTGTGATGAGCCATCACCCCAATACATAAGTTGCAGTCAACTTTGAACCTCATCATATTTGTGTAATTTTGAGTGTAGTGTAAAGCTATCACAAATATGGTGCATTGATGGAGCACTTGTCAGTATGGGCCATCCGACAAACCTAACAATGTAGGGGGAAGGAACGTCTCTAGCCTTATTCATAATGTGATGTTTGGTGTTGTTTAGTAAGCATCTACAATACTCTCCTGCCTCTCATTTCTGCATTCCCTGACTTGTTTGTTTAAAATCATCTTTATTTGTGTTTTCCAGCTTTAACATTAGAGTGGGAATGCCAGCTTATGCCAGCCAGAGAGACACAATAATACAAGTAATACTCTCATCGCAATCCCTGCTAACATGTTACGTCATCCAAGAACATTTAGGAGTTGCAGGTCATAACATCAAGAAACATAAAAAACTGAAAATAATAAGCCAAATGTGCAGTAGTCATGCTCCGATCGACCCCAGGAATGTGATTATTCTCTTCAGTGTCATAATTCGTGAACCCCATGATAACACCTCTCTAGTATGACAGTGTCCATCGCCTCGTTAAAACAAACATTTGAAATGCATCCTAGTTACATCCTCTCTCTCTGCTCCTCTACTTCCTAGGCAGGTCTTTGTGAAGAGGGGGGTCCAGTTTTCCAGTGAATAGCATCGTTAACTTTATAAAGTGGGTGATGTTGGCACTCCCAGCACGGCTTCACCCATGCAGCCCCAGTAGACAACTAGCCACGGTGTAGATATCAGTGGGGCTCATAAGGCCAGTGAGCTTGTCCGTGGCCTTTGGCCACAGGGCTCTGGCCACTGGACAGCTCCAGAACAGGTACGCCATATCTGCCTCAGGCTGTATGCACTAGGAACAGACCAACAAGGATCGGGGAAAGATCCTGTGGAGTCTTGCCAGCCTTGTGAAAAATGTTATACTGAATGTACTGGAATCTGGCATTGTGGGAGACCTTCCATGGGTAGAGAAGAGTCCTGTCTCACTCCTTTTGTTTGAGCTCTCAACCTATATCATCCTGCCAGGCTCTGCAAAGTATTATTAGGGGTTCTTTGGAGAGATGTGAAAGAGCTCTGGTCTGCCAACTTATTAATCGTCAGCCAGCACCCATAGTGTGCATGATGTGCAGGAGCGGATGTTGATCTGGTTCTATGCTACAGCCGGCCCAGCTGAGCCATCTGCCGACCATAAGCCAGGAAGTATCCTGCTGGGAGGTCTCTGTCATCTTACCATCTCACCATCATGAAACAGGTCACCCAGAGTTCCCTCTCCTGCCTTTTCCCATGTTGTCACTTCCTTCTCCCCAAGTGATTCCCTAAATGGCTGGATATACCCTAGACAGATTTCTGGTGTATATTGGGCCATGTCTGACATGAGACGCAAACTCCTCTGGAAGCTACAGTGGGCCACCTGCAACAGTTTGTCGGCCTGCTGGGAGAGTACTCCCTGTGGGAGGAAAGCCTCCCTAACCAGTCTCTGCACTCAGGACTCAGAGGCCAATCCCAGGTCCTCCATGTATCTGCTCGCCAACCAGCAGGTAGGTCACTGCAGCTGCACTGCCAGCTAATAGTGTTTGAAATTTGGGGCCGCTAGACCTACCCTTTCCACTGGAAGCTGCATTTTGAACAGGGCTATAGGCTGCCTTCCTTTGTTCCACAAGAAATCTCCTATCATTGCATGCAAAGTGTGAAAGGTGTGATGGGGAATGTTCACTGGCAGGTTATGAAATAATATAGAAGACGGGGCAGCACCACCATTTTTGACAGATTTACCCTACCTTGTACTGAGATTGGGAGTGTACACCAGAACGCAATCTGTGGGAGGAGTGAGGCAAAGGCTTTTGTGAGGTTAATGTCTATGAAGTTGCGGAGTAGTGTGATAAATATTAATGCCCAAATACCTAAATGTGTGCGGTTCCAGCATAGGGGATGCACACCCACCACAAAGGGCTGCCCCTGGCTCTCCGGTCAGAACGGGAACAGGAAAGTGTTTGACCCGTTCAACCTTAGTCCTGAGGCAGCACGGACCCTCACCAGTATGGCCATCATGGTATAGATTCCATCACAGCATATTTTACACGTCTGCACATAGTGATAACACATGCCATCTCCCTTTGATTGGTATACCTCAGGTCTGGCCCTCCTGCCAAAACCTCTGTTCCAGCGGTTCCATTGCCAGAGTGAAGAGCAACAGGGATAGGGTACTGTCCTGTCACTTACCTCTGCTGACACGGAAGGGAGCCAAAACATACTTCCCTTTCTTCACCAAAGCTATAGGCTCACAGTAGAGGAGTCGGATATGCCTCTGTAGTCTCCCCTCCCTGCCCCTGGCGGTCAGGGTGGCAAACATATATTCCCAGTCAATGGTATTGAATGCTTTCTCTAGATCTACCACCATGCAAACTGCATAGGGCCACCAAGCTGGTGCAGTCTCAAGCACTCTGTAAAGTCTACAGATGTTGAGGGTGGTTGAGCGACCTATTATAAAATACATTCTGGTCTGAATGGACCAGGTGGCAAAGGTCCACAAGCAACTGCACTGCAATAATCTTACTTAGGAACATAGTCTGTGCCCAGCATTAAGAGGGGTTGATAGGACATCATATTTAAGGGATCTCTCCCAGGTGTCGGGAGCGAGACCAGTAATGCCTTTCTGAGCATTGGGGGCAGTTATCCTGCAGCGA
Organism: Pleurodeles waltl; assembly: GCF_031143425.1. NCBI lineage: Eukaryota > Metazoa > Chordata > Amphibia > Caudata > Salamandridae > Pleurodeles > Pleurodeles waltl. The sequence continues at coordinate 1,488,000,175 of NC_090444.1, forward strand.
GAGCCACATTATACAATTCTAACAGTTTTGGGACCAGTTGGGCCTCATACACCTTATAAATTAGTAGCCCATCCAGTCCAGGGGTTTTACATGTTGCTGCACCCTGAATGGCACCGTGCATCTCTTGCTCCATTATGGGAGTGCTGAGCTCCTCCTTCACTATCAGTGTGATGACAGGCATTATGACCACACTGAGGAATCCCTGGATCAAGGCCTGGTGTTGGATCAGGAGGGGATTATAAATAGCCTGGTAATGGGTGGTGAATGATACATGTACGTCTCCTTGAGTGGTGGCATGCCGTGTCAGGAACACTCGTTTTGCAGTTATGGGGGTGGATGCCACTGTGCTCTTCTGTAACTATGCTAAAGAGCGATCTGGTTTGTTGCCCTTCCCATGTATCTTAGCTTAGTATGCCCCATAGCATCACAGTGATTCAATAAGGATGGCGGGTTCCTCTCTTGCCATGGTCAAAGCAGGTTTCCAAGCCTGATCTTCACATGCAGCAATCTCAAGGGACCCCCAGTGAGTCCTCAGTCCTAATCAATTCCTGATGCAGGGTTGCAAGCGCACTGATCTCTTTGTGAATGCAACAGCCCTGCAACACTACCTCTATTGGGTCAATCTAGTAGCAGCAGTTCCCCAGATGTCTGTAAAATAACTTAACAATGCAGTGTTAATGGAGTCCTGAAACACTGTATCCTCCAATGTAGTAGGCTCTAAGTGTCAGGTTGGCACTGGGGGGTGGGGTGCCCCACGTTAATTGGAACTGCAGGGGGTTACGATCCGATTCCTCATTTCTTGACTTCATCACTATCTGTTTTCCCAAATCATTCTGGAAACAAGCCACCATTGTTCAGTTGCTCCCTTTAAGTTCTTTTATGAGTCATTAGTCCAGTATAATGCTGCCTTTTCTTTTCAGGGTTTATTTTACTTCTTCACCTCAAGTTGTCTTTGTGAGCCAGGGGCTTTTCATTTGTTCTTTTGCTTGTGTGTCGCTTGGGTGTGTTCATATCTTTAGTGTTAATTCTGTTCTTGTTCATATCCAGTTGAATGTTGAAGATCTGTCCCACCACTGTTTTGCTAGAGATCAGTGCATAATATTGTGATTTTCAAAGGATATTCCTAAGGGGTATAGCTTGGTGGCAAACTTTATTTGTCTTCTGTTTATCGGTGATGCACCTAAATTGTTAGTGCCACGTCTGGGCGGTTGTTCTGACATCTTGAAACAGAGTTTGTTTAAAGCCATGCATATTGCTTCTCTCATAACTGTTTCTTTTGCCTCAAAGCTACGAAATTTCAGTGGGATGTCTCTTGGATCGCCTTGCATATCCAATTACATTTGGGCCCCCTCTTTGCTGTGTGTTGAGTTTATTATGAATCTGGTTATCACCTACTACTTCTGAGAATAACCTTTTCATAAATGTTTCCAGATTGGATCCTTCTGCTCCTTCCTTCATGCCCTTAACCTCCTCTCTGTGGGCAATTGCCCAGGTCTTTACACTTTCACAGATAAAGTTTGCCTGGGTTTGCAGAGAGGCCAGTTGGCCGGTGAGTGTTACTTTTGTTGATTACAGCTTTAGAGTTTTGCCTTCTGCTTCTAGGAACTGGTACCCACTGAGTCTGTATTGTTTTGAAGCGGAGTGATCTTTTGCCTTAGATTAGCTTGTAGGTTGGCAGGTCCCTTGGAGACATCTGCCTTAATCTTATTCCTCAAGTCTCTTTTAAAGGCCTGTAAGCTAGCCACTGGATTTTCCTTTTGTTTTAATGCCATTATGGTCCAGAGTGCTGAAGATTCCTTAACTAGAATGAGATTTTAAACACTGTTTGGGTGCTTCAGAGAAAGCTTTGACGTTTCTTTTTGTCTATTTCTTTGGCTTAATTAGCTGCATCCTAAGTTGTGGAGCAATATAGAAAATATCTTCTCATCCTTAATTTCATGGCTTTATTACCAATAGCCATTAGGCAGGGTTGAACCATTGCCTGTTTAGTATTGTGAGGGAACCAACAGGGTTTGCTTAGGTTGTCTTTCCCATTTCTGGACAAAAAGACTCACAGCCTCCAGTGCATTTGCATGAGCCAAATGCTCCAGAGTAGTGCAAGATGGACAAAAAAGCCACTGTGTTGTCTTGAATAGCTCTCCAGCTCCAGGCCTGTTCACTGTTCCATTAACTTTGACGGAGCATGCATGCCAGTTTATAAAGCAAGTCCTGAAGCAGTTCACTGTCTGCATCAGTAGTACAACCTTCTGCTTATCTTCGTTGCGGCCCCTGGATATGCCTCACAAGTAAAACTGCTTCCTTGCACCTCCTAGAGCCATAGTGGCCGTCCTAGTTCAACAAGTCCAGCCATAGGCGTTCCTCTCCAGTTTTCTTACTGCCACTCAGGCCGGCTACTACCTCATGGTATACTCACTAGTGAGGACCGCTGGCCCGGGTTAGCATCAGACATTGCCATTCAAATCACCTCTTCACTGTTTCAGGTATGCTATGTCTTTTTTCCAGGTCCCCGTTTGTCAGTGCCCTTTCATTCTAAGTAGTGAGCTGATGCCATTTTGTATCCCTATTGGGGAACTAGTACTGGGGCTCCTATTTTGTTAAATATTCAATTCCATTGTCCAAGCCTGTATGTTGAAGTGCCCCCCTCATTTGGGGGCTCTTCTCTTGTACTGGCAGCTTGAGTTTGTAGCGGTCCTGCTTGTCATTGGCTCGAGGCAGAGTTTCTTTGCAGAGATTCACCATGGTGTGGCCATTGAACACCTAAGCCATAACTCTGACAATAATACTTTGAGTGCTGAGTTGTGCATGGATATTCAGGGTTGTGTTGTATGTATTGAGAAGCGTGGTGTGGGTTGCTGGGGAGTTTGGTACATTGACAAGTTCCTCTAGCAGGGCTATCATAGAGAGGTCCATGAAGGAGTTTTTTAGTTTTGCATTCATCATGCTGTAGTGGTATGATATGAAGAATGAAGAACTGAATGATGTAGAGGTCTGTCCACTAAACAGGTTTGGGGCCCTTTCAATGAATTATGGGACTAACTTACAGGAGGTAGTTGAGACTATTATCTTTCTAGTGTATTGGTTGGTATTGTGCTGTTTTATGTCCAGAGTATTAAGACGTGGGTAAAGGGCTTCCAACATTGTCTTTTTCATGGGGTCACTAGGTAGGTTGAAATCTCTCAGGAATATAGGGTGGGTGTGCTGAATAAAGGCTAACATGATGAGGTCTGAGATGTTGTAAGTGTGCATTTTTGCAGTGTGTGCATTCTTGAACATAAGTTAGAACGTGTGTGCTGTTAGTGGTATGCTACAGAGTAGTTGAATAAGATTGTTATATGTGCAAAGATGGTGTTTATGTATTTCCATGTCAAGTTTATAACCCTGCGTGTGCTGTTAAATCAGTGGTGATGCTAGCTAATTTGCAAATCGTGAAGCAATTCAGCTCAGGAAAAATGTGGACTGGCAGTTCAAGCTGGACTGTACCTTTTGCAGCAGGGTCAAGTATGATTTACATATGACAGGGTCCAAACTAAGGTGGTGTGGTGGGCAAAACAATGATGGATTGAAATACTATCCAGAGCCAGTGGTTAAACACATTTCTTTCATCAATTTTTGTGTGTTTGATGTACCACCCTCAGTGGCAAGGGTATGTCTATACATGGGTCCTAAGCTTACTATGCGACTGGAATCAAGCTGCACCCTACTAATGAGGGCGGCAAAACCAACCTTAGGTTACTTGGGTTTGAGTTCAGGGAGGACCTGGCCTGGCAGTTCGGGCTGAACTGTTCTTGTTGGAGCGGGGTCAATTCTGATTTACATGTAGCTGGGTCCAAACTGAGGTGACATGGCGGGCAAAAGAACGATGGGGTGGAAAGGTACACCAAGCGATTGCCAGTGGTTAGACAAATTGCAGACATTCCTCTCACCACCTTTTGTGTGTTTAATGGGCAGTTGTAAGCAGGACCAAGGTGAGAAAATCCTGTAAGGACTTTCCAATGACATTGATTACCATTTAGATAGCTGTGAACACCCATTTTTAGCTTAGTTAAGCTTTCCACACATAATTGTGTATTAGACCTAGTTAAATTATACATTATTGGACATCATTAGAAACAAGACCTTGGCAACGTGATTACAGACGTGTTAGTTTCATTGAAAATCACATTCTTTGAAATGTTGTATACATCTCAGTAGCCAGAAAAGACCATATAAATATGTGAATTCTTTTAACCATGCATAGGTTTTTGTATCAACTCTATGTGCTATGTACCTTTGGACACCTCTGTGTTAACATGTAGCAGCAAGAACAGGGATACTGGTTCAGAGTTTTAAATAAGGGAGAAATATAATTTTTAGTAAACATCCTTTTAATAGAAGCGCATGGCTGTCAAGAACCGTAAGTCCACATAGCAGTAGCAGAATTAAAGATTCCCTTTAACAGGAATGAATTCTCTACGTACAGAGCTCCTTATCGAGACTTATTCCAAAAGCCTCTGGCTGAACTAGTTCCGCCAGAATCTTAGAATGCATTTTCTGGGTCTAAGATGCCTCAGAGATAAGTTTTTAAAAGTGATCTTTATAGCCCTATGCAACAGGAACCATAAGAACAATTAGGTTCTTATGGTTCAGGGCAGCGCTAGCTGTATGGACCGGTCTCCTCTTCCTCTTTCGACTATGTCTCGAAGTCTTGGATACTCAAACTGTAAACAAATCTAATTGTATATTTTTTTATGCGAATGCACATTTAACCTTAGACACTACCACCAAAGATGCATTAAAATTATTTAAAGCAGAGTCTGGGTCAGGGCACTCCTACTGCAGTGGGTGTCCCGTGTGTCGGCAGAATAAACTGTGTACCTCTGAGGTTACCGGGATCTAGCTGACATGGAAAGGTAGCCCAGAGGGGTGGACATAAAATGATCCCGAGCAGTATAGTTTAGAGCCTTCAAAGGAACAAACATCAAACAATGGAATATTTTTGGGTGAGTCTGGTAGATATGATAGTTGCGTGGTTTAAGACTTAAATGTTGGTAATACAGTTAAAGGTTGGGAGAATATTTACTCATATTTTAAGATCTCTAATTACAGTTATCTGACGAAAATGTGATTTAATTGCCATATCAGCAAATTAATTGCAAATACCAAATTGCATATGTGTGTAGTGATACATGACCTCTAAGTATTTGCCTAGCCATATATGTAGGTATGTGTAAATACAACATTGGTGCTGGATCTATGCCATTAAAGAGAGCAGGTTTGCACTTTCTTGTATTTAATTGACAGAGATGAGGGACTGCACTGTGTGGAGACTTTAAATGAGACTGTTTGTAACAGAGGACTCTATGGTCTACTTGAAGGCATAACGCAGAAACGCATCCACCTTTCTTCTTTTGCATACCTAAGTTCAAGTGAACAGCAAAGTGCTGAGTGAACAATAGGCTGGTATAGAGTATAGTTCAAGGGGCCACCAGGATAGAGTAAGCAATAATAACTAAGCAGGGTCAAGGTTCACAGTAAATTGTGCAGGCGAAAACGAAAGCAATGGACAGGTATTGTTTTATATGGTGGCAGAAAGCAGGCCATAGTCATGTGAGACAGAGCCCAAACAACACTTGCATTGTTGTGGAGATTTATTTTGGTAAAATCGCAAAGAGGTGGTTCTCCAGAGTAGATAAATATCATATATGAATGGATGCAAATTTTTAGCTCATTCATGAGATGTTATAAAGATAAAGGTGATTACTTTACCTGGCCTTTGGCTAATTTTCTGTTTAGTCTTTAAGAAAATGAAGGGACTGTAGCACACAATGCTCTAAGGCAGAGATATCCAACATAGGTCGAGGAGTGACAAAGCAATGCTAAGTGTTCAGAATATCTACAAATGATCCGTTTAATGATTGTGAAAGAAGTCTATTTTCAACTCAAAGATCACATGAATACTAACCATCTCCTGTACGATTGCTGGTTTGGCTTCAGATCACTCTGCAGTGTTGCTTGACTACCTACACTCGCTGCAAGCGGCAAGTGCATCTTTTTATCAATTTATGAATTCTTTTTTAACCGTCGAAGTGAGTAAATGTATTGAATCTGATGTTTTAATGCACAGATGCACTTTTTGCACATTTTTATGGTCTGCACGTGATAATTGTAAAACTAAAAACTGAAACTAAAAGGGTGCTTTATAGATAATTTGTCAGTCCTTGAACCTATTTAGACGCAGGAATACAGAATTACCGCCGCCATTTTAGCTCAGGGTTCCCCTCTGTGAGCGCCATTCTGGGAGTAAGCGCTCTAGCGTTTTACTGCTGTTGGGCTATTTGTAGCCCACATGACCGCGGCGCGCAGCGGAAGGTATTCCTAGGTGTTGTTTGACTACCTACGCTCGCTGCAAGCGGCAAGTGCATCTTTTTATCAATTTATTAATTCTTTTTTAACCGTCAAAGTGAGTAAATGTATTGAATCTGATGTTTTAATGCACAGAGGCACTTTTTGCAAATTTTTATGGTCTGCACGTGATAATTGTAAAACTGAAAACTGAAACGAAAAGGGTGCTTTATAGATAATTTGTCAGTCCTTGAACCTATTTAGACGCAGGATTACGGAATTACCGCTGCCATTTTAGCTCAGGGTTCCCCTCTGTGAGCGCCATTCTGGGAGTAAGCGCTCTAGCGTTTTACTGCTGTTGGGCTATTTTTAGCCCACATGACCGCGGCGCGCAACGGACGTGCGCAGCAGGCGCGCAAAGGCAAGCCCGTCTGCGCCCGTCCACGCCAGACCGTGCCAAGAGCCAAGAGATTATGACTCAAATTCCACAGAGAAGGTAATGATTACCTACGCTAAGGACACACTTCTCTCTTTGAATAATACATTTTATAATAGTTGTAAGCAAAAGTTAGATCCTTGCACTAAAAGTTACAGATGCCCCGCGTGTGCCTGGTCCCTTCAACTAGGATTGGATCTCCAAAAAGATAGGGAATTTGATAAATTTTCAATTTTGTTAGTTAATTGTCGATCGCTAGGGGCCCATATAACGGATATCCACCTTTTGGTGGAACAAATAAAACCCCTGGCTATGTTTCTTACCGAAACCTGGCTAGATGAAAGTTCTGGCCCAGATATTGCTATGACTCTTCCTACTGGATACAAACTTAGCAGAATTGACAGACCGAATTGAGGCGGTGGCATTGCAGTTGTCTATAGAGACACATGTAGGATGACAACAGCCCCCATACTAATTAATGGAGGTGAGAGCATGTTTTTTTCTATCAGTGTCAATCCTCATTATACAATCTCTGGTGTCTTGGTCTACCGACCACCGGGTCCTATTGGAGATTTTATGACCTCACTGGCAGAGATTACCTCACAACTGGTTTGCACTAAATCTAACTTCTTACTGTTGGGAGATTTTAATTTACATGCGGAAATGGCAGATAAAGCCTCGACCAAGACGATAATAGCAGACATGAAGGCCTGCGATCTAGTGCAATTAGTACAGGGCCCTACGCATAACAGAGGTCACACACTCGATCTGGTATTTTCTAATATGCTAGATCTAGAATTCATATCATCACGTCCGCTAGCATGGTCGGATCATTTTTTGGTAGAGCTAGAACTAACTATCTCTCAACATAAATCTTTGATTATCAATCCCCCACTTCATAGGAGGAAATGGCATAAACTGAAGGCCACAGAATTCATTAATTCATTGGAGAAGAAGAAACCAAGGAACCTAGACTCAAAGAATATAACAGCTCTCACTCGCTCTCTAAATAAATGGATAGAGGATAGACTGGAGGAAATTATACCTGTCTCTACCACGAAAAAATTGCCTCGAAAGAAATCAGCTCCTTGGTTTACCACAAACTTACTTGAGATGAAAAGAGAATGTAGGAAGCAAGAAAGAAAATGGAGGCATACCCTAGAGGACTCTTTGAAAAAAGAATATAAGAATATAATCCGCGCATATCATTTAGAAATGTAAAATGTTCATGCAACCTACTACTCTAGCAAAATTGAAGCTGCAGCTAACTCTCCCAAGGACATTTTTAATGCCTTAAAAGACCTTATTCATCCTAAGGAGGAGCCAGAGATTATAGAATCCCCGCAGCAACATGTGGAGGATCTCGCAAGCTTCTTTCTAAATAAAATTCAGGACATATATGTTTCTTTTCCTGACACCCAGAGTGGAGATCAGGTGGTGGCCAACCTGGAGGTCAGGAAGGAAATTGCTTTAACAAGTTTCATCCCGATTGGCCTGGACATAGTGACTAGATTACTGGGTTTAACTAAATCTGGCTCCCCACTTGATCCTGCTCCCCCACAAATTCTCTGTTTGGGAATTTCAGTGTTAGGTCCGGTAATTACAAATCTTATTAATACCTCGTTAGCCTCTGGCATTGTACCCGATTCTTGGAAATTGGCTATTGTCAAGCCTCTCCTGAAAAAAACTAATTTGGAATCTAAAATTTTGTCCAACTATAGACCAATTTACCTATAATGGCCAAAATAACAGAAAAGTACATACACACTCAGTTATCCACTTTTCTGGAAGAAAAAAAGCTTCTACATCCCACTCAGATGGGTTTTAGACCACGGCATGGGACGGAAACCGCCTTGGTTGCGATCACAGAAGAAGCAAAAAAGAGGATAGAAAAAGGAATGGAAACCGCCATCATCTTATTAGATCCGAGTGCGGCGTTCGACACTGTTGATCTGAATATTCTTAAAGATAGACTACAAGGATGTGGCATCTCGGGAGTCGCACTGGAGTGGATTTGATCGTTTATTCATGGAAGATCCTTCCAGGTCCTAGATAGATCATGTACTTCCAGACGTACCCTCAGCAACTGTGGAGTTCCACAGGGGTCTGCCTTGAGTCCACTACTTTTTAATGTCTATATGCGACCCCTAGCAGAAATCATAGAATCATTTGGACTGAAGTTGGTGTCCTACGCAGATGACACTCAACTGATTGTCTCTTTTTCTAATGCTCATCCAGACATGGGGACAGCATTGGGTCCCTGTCTGAAAGCAGTTGCGACAGGGATGTCAGGAAGTAAATTGAAACTCAATGATGATAAGACAGAAGTCATGTTTTTTGGGCTACCAAAAGCTTCCTCCACCAATCCAAGTTCATCAATTGGAGCTCTCACTCTCCCGCCCCCTAAATGTCTCATTAAAAGCCTTGGGGTGTGGTTAGATCCTCAACTTTCAATGTCACAACATGCCAACAGAATAGCTGGAACCTCCTTTGCTCTGCTTAGAACTTTGAGGAAGGTTCTAATAATACTTCCATCATTTGCCAGGAGATTGGTTATCCAGGCACTGATAGGTTCCCGTCTTGATTATGGCAACGCATTGTTTGTGGGAGCACCAAGATATGTGATCCAGAGGCTACAGAGGGTGCAAAATGCAGCAGCACGTCTACTTTTAAATACCCCCGAACATCACTCCATACGGGCCGCAATTTCATCTTTACACTGGCTTCCAGTGAAAAAAAGAATCCAGTTCAAGGCTTTATCTCATTTTCATAGAGCCATATTTAACCAGGGCCCTGAAATGCTCAAAACCCTGGCATCTGTCTACAGCCCGACCAGATCACTGAGATCCTCCTCAGCTATGCTGGCCACAGTTCCGACAGTAAAAAAAGCGAGATGGGGAGGAAGATCCTTATCCTATCAAGGGGCCATTCTATGGAATAGCTTTCCTTTTAATATCAGATCGACATCACAAGAAATTCTGTTCAGGAAGGCCTTGAAAACCTGGCTATTTAAAGCTTAATCTCTACACGAATTTAGATGGTGACACTGACTGTTTTGCAGCTAAAGCGCTACGAGGCCTCCGGGCAGTTTTAATCGCTATATAAGTAATGATAACATAACATAACATAACAGCATGGCTACCTTAGAAATCATACTAAATGCTCTCTTGACTTCAGGTGAAGATGGCCCCTGCTCCCTGAAATTGCTGTAGTGCTTAGAAGCCTTCATAATAGTCAACCATTCCACCACCATACACACCATGGAGTCTTGAATAGGATTCATTGGCAGTGTCCTTCATGGGTTATCTTCCTTCCTTTTCAATCAACACTAATTTGTTTGCATGGGCAAATCCAGGTGCCAAACTCTTTCAATCCCCTTTAGAGTCCCTCGGATTCCATACTGTCTCCTATTATCTTCAACCTCTACATGGAGTGACTTGGTGCTGTACTCACAGATAAAAGCTACAAGATTGCCCAATATGCCATTTTCACAACTGTACTTAAAAGTATCCCATTCTTCAGACATTCAGTGCCTTAAGCACAGCTTGCATGTTATCCAGACCTAGATGTCCAGCACTATTTGACTCTCAACTCAACCAAGACAGAATTCATGTTCTTTGCCAAGAACAACAAACAACATACAGTACAAACCAAGCTCAATGATGTTAACCTTGACGGCTCCTACCTCAACTTTTACTGAGTGCCACATCATTTGAATTTACCCTAAACAACATCCTCATCCTAAAGCAACACTTGCCAAAAAAACAAAAACATTCTGATACCAGATCTCCTAAAGAAAGTCAACCCATTTCTTCCATAAAGCAACTTCAGAACTGCTATTCAAACCCTTGTACTCTTGCATCTGGATAGTAGTAATGCCCTACTCCATAGCCTCACAGACTCCACACCGGCACACTTTAGGGGCATCCTACATGCCCAACATGTCTCAGCCAGGACTTGAACAAATAGATCATATCATCACCATTTTAATGGGACTACATTGGCTCCACTTGCTGGTCTGCACCATTCTCAAAAACTGCTGTATCATTTACAGAGCCATCACAACCAGCAGCTCCATTTATATGGCAGACAAGCTCACCATCCTTCGTGGTTCTCGGTACACCAGCAGCCATGACACCAGCAGACTGCTGACTAAAAAGTATAAAAAAGAACTTGAACACCACAGCAGGCTTTTTCCATATTTTCCCCCATGATGTGGAACACCATTTCTATTTCCATTAGGACTGCCCCATTGCTGCTCCAATTTAGGAAAAGTTGAAACCTCATCTCTTTAAAGAACACAAATTCATAATGCATTATTCGTCTGCAACCATCTTCCTCGTATTACTTGTTGACTTTGTGCTTGTCTTTGGCCATGCATAGTGCTCCGCTGCCTTTTGGCTAGGTTTGTGTTACAGAAATACCATATACATACATACATACATACAAACATGGTTATAAATGGTAATTATCTACATACAGAGCTAGAGTGGAAACGAAAAGCACCATTGAAAAGATTTTGAAACCAGCTGCTGCTCTCTTCCTATCTTTTTCTCTCCAGTCTTTCTCTCTCTCTCTCTCTCTCTCTCTCAATCTGTCTTTTCTCTCCATTTGTCACCTGCCTATGCCTGCTACCATAAATCCTGGGAAGCTTGAGATAGAGACAGTGTCTGCTGGCCTCAGATATGACATTCAGTGACTCTATCCCATGCGAAATGAAATACATGTCCAGTTCAGACCTGTTTATATAGGCAATGGTTATCCTGAAACTTTAACGACTCTAACTTGTGCCTTTGCAGGTCGAGATGTGAATTTACTTTGTTTTTCTTTAAAAGAAGGTGAGTTTTCTGTTATCTCCTCCATTGGAAGTTGAAGTGTGTGCACTCTTCTTCTCATGCTCCCTTGCAAGGCACCATAAGGGCCCTCCAGAAAATAGTGAACATTGAATCAGTTAGATAGTAGAGAGATACTTTGAAATTAATTGTTGACATACCTACGGTTTCCAGCCTTACTTTGGCAAGCGCTATCTGCAAAACTTTAAAAAAGCCTAGAACACCCTTTGCACAACAACCTCAGAACTAATTGAAAGCACTATGGGGGTCATTATGACCCTGGCAGAAGGCGGAGAAGCGGCGGTAAGACCGCCAACAGGCTGGCGGTCTTTTTTTTTGTATTATGACCATGGCGGTTACCGCCATGGTCATCCGCCGGTTCTCCGTTCCGCCCGCCAGGCGGTATTTGGACCCGGCTGACCACCATGGATTTCATGTGGTTTGAAATGGCGGTAAGCACTATCAGTGCCAGGGAATTCCTTCCCTGACACCGATAGGAGTACCCCCCACCCCCACCTCGACTCCTTCCCCTACACCCCCCACCACCCCTGCCACCCCCCAAAGGTGGCAGGAACCCCCTCCCCACCCCGACCCCCAACATAACATCACACATACACACACGACATGCACGCAGGCACCACCAACACACATACACGCACACACACCGACATACATGCAAACATCCATACATACAGTCAAACACGCACATCCACATTCAAACATACACGCACACATCCAAACAGACATACCTACAGACATACATGCACTCATTCCCAAACACACAACACCCCCGCAAGCATACACGCACTCACACACACCCTCTACATACACGCACCCACACCCCCATGCACCCACACAACACACAACAACCCCCCCCCCCTTCCCTCACGGACGATCGACGTACCTGGTCCGACGATCCTCCGGGAGGGGAAGGGGGCCATGGGGGCTGTTCCGCCGACACCACACCGCCAACAGAACACCGCCACGCCGAATCACATGACGTGATTCGCTGGGCGGGGTTCTGTTGGCGTGGCGGTGGAGCAACCACCATTTCCCCGCCGCCCGCCAGTATGGCTGTTGGCGGCTCTCCGACGGAGAGCTGCCAACGGTCATAATAGGCCGAGCGGCAAACCGCACGGCAGTCCCTCGGCGGTCTTGGAAAAAGACCGCTGAGGTCAAAATGACCCCCTATGTGCAGACAAGCTGGGGACCTTGTGCCACTCTTGGGTAATTCTTGCACCCACATCTTTTTTTATTTTTTTTTTATTTGCAGAGTTTTATAAAGCATGAACATGACACATCTGGGTATTAGAGCACTGTACAGGTAAAAGTCAGGTTAGGACGGAAAGGGTGGTGCAAGGGAAAAACAAAGGTAATAATGCAAACACAAAAAGAGATGCAATAAACCACAGCTTTCCAGTAGGTCCAAGATTCGGAAGGAGTCCACGCGTAAATGAACTAGCACAGAGAATAGGTATAGCTAGTGGAGGAGTCCATTCAACAGAATTGTTTTTACTTATTTTTTAAAGAATGTAGAGGAGAGGTTTGTCCTAGTTTCTGGTGGTAGTGCATTCCATATTCTTGGGGCAAGACCAGAGAAGGAGCGGTTATAAGTCTTCTTCTTTTTTAACTTCTGTTGCTTCAGCAGTGGTATGTTAGAGCTTCTTGAAGCACAATTACTACATGATTGTTCAAGTTGTTTGGCCAGGTGGACAGGTGTGTTGTGGTGAAGGGGTTTATGAGTAATGCAAGCTATCTTCAGCTGTATTCTGGCTCCAAGTTGGAGCCATTTTAAATGGTTGAGGACTGGGGAAATGTGTTCAAATCTACTGGAGACAGTAATGAGCCTAGCGGCTGAGTTTAGAGTGGCCCTTAGCGGGGCAAGCCTTACTTTAGGTAAACTTGCCATAGTAGTGCTCTCATAGTCTGAGTGGGAAATGACAAGAGATTGGACTGCTAGGTGAAAGTCATCCCGGGGCAGGAAAGATTTTATTTTCCTCATTATATTTAGCTTGTAATTGGCTCCCCTGGTAAAGGAACTGATATGGTCTTGCATGTTCAGATATTTATCAAGCGTTATACCTGGAGATCTGGTAGAATCAATCAAGTGAGTTGTGCAATTTAGGGCAATTAGTTGTTTTAGCCGTTCTTCTACAGGGGATTGTGAGGGGTGATCAGAAGGAATTCGGTTTTGATCGTGTTAAGCTTGAGGTGATTACAGGACAGCCAATGTTGTGTTTTCAGCAATGTACAGTTTAGTAGTTTGATGTCTTCGGGAGAGGAAATTTTCAAATACTGTTCTGTATCATCAGTGTACATGTTGTAAGGATGTTAGAGAGCTTCAGAAGATTGGTAAGTGGTTACATGAGCAGGTTCAAAAGGTGGGGAGAGAGCGAAGATCCTTGTGGAACACCAGACGTGGTGTGGTGTGGTATTTTGGTTTACTTTGATTCTCTGTGATCTGTTGTGAAGGAATGAGGCAAACTAGTATAATACAGGCCAGAACGTCCCATCCTCTTCTCAAGGTCGACCATATTATCATAATTTACAGTATTGAAAGCAGAGGAGAGATCAAGTAGAATAAGCAGACAAGAATTAGTTCTGGTCTAGCATTCTCATGGCATCATTGACAATATGTGCTAGGGCTGTTTCAGTGCTATGACCGGATCTGAAACCAGATTGTATATGGTATATGAGTTCAAATTGCTTGATGTGGTTACAGAGTTGCATAAGTATGTATTTTTCTAATAGCTTTGCTAGTGTTGAGATGTTGGTGATAGGGCAGTGGTTGCAAAGGTAGGATAGGTCTGCATTAGTGTTTTTTGGAAAAGGGGTGACCTGTTCTATTTTTAAGCAGTCTGTGAACATGCCTTGAACAAGAGATGCATTGATAATCTGAGTCTAGAGAGGGAGTAAGGAAGAGCTGAGCTGATTAAAGAGAGGTCAGAGGATCATTGAAATGGTTGGAGGGTTTTAGTGTAGGTAAGATTTTGGGTAAAGCTGCTTCATCTAGGATTTTAAAGGTACTCCATGTTTTTAGTGGTGTGGTTGTAAAGGAGGGAGCTATTTTTGGTTCTGAACAGGAAGGAGCCTAGTTGCGTTGGTAGAAGCTGTGAATCACGGTAGAGATCAGTTTCAATTCTCCTTATATTTTTAATTAAATAGGTGGAGAAATCCTCACCACTTGGTAAGGGTCCATTGTCAGCCAAATGCATGTTAGAGTTGCATATTGATTGATGTTTGATGATTTCGAAGAGTTTCCTGGGTCTGTTTTTGGAATTGTCTAGTTGTGATCTAAAATAATCCACTTTTGAACTACGGATATGTTTATAATAGGAACTTCTTGCCCACCTCAGCAACTTGAGGTGGAGGGGGAGCTTCTCCAAGATCTTTCTTAGCCTTAGTTTGCGTCTTTCCTCATTAAGGCTGTTATTGAACCAGAATTTGAAGTGTCAGCACAGTATTCTTTTTAGCTGCTTAGGAGTGATCATGTCCAGGGTGTTAGTAATGGATTGTATATGAAACTTGGTAAGATCATTAACATTGGTCCTGTTAATGGGGGCAGCAGGAAGTTGTTGAAAATAGAAGGTAAATCGAATGGGTTGATATTATTTAAGTTTCTGGACCATTGTCTGGGTTTAAGAGGTTGACCTTTTCCAGTCAGCACTTTCTCCAGCATTAGGGAGATTAGGCAGTGGTCCGACCAGTCACAGGGGGTGATGGATTCAAGTTGGGTGGGGTTGTCTTTAGATACAATAAGATCGAGGGTGGAGCCTCTAATGTGAGGTTGGTCATTACAAAATTGAGTGAGGTTGAGGTCAGTGAGGAAGGTCTTGAAAGTGTTTAATATGGGGTCAGTGGAGTTATTCCAGCATATGTTGAAGTCCCCTAAGAAGATATGATTTGAATGCTTTTCAGAGTTAGAGGAAATGGTTTCCATTAATTGTCCAATGAAAGGTAGGTTGTTACCAGGGGAGTGGTAAATCATGGGAAGTTTACAAACCATCTTTTTGTTTTCCAAATTTCAGTACCTAGGTGTTCGCAGGAGGGCATTATTTTGTTTTTGCATTGATTCAGGGTAAACGTGAAACAGAAGATGCATGCTAATCCTCCCCCATTTTACCAAATCTATCCAGTCTGATGATATCATAGTTGTGGAGAACTAAGATGTCCAAGATGGGTGAGAAGGTCTCTGTGAGATACGTTTCCGTTAATATGATGAGATCAAGGTCAAGTGAGAGAATGAGATCTGCAATATCCGCTGCATGTTTGACTGCAGATCAGCAATTGAGAAGCATAGACCTGAAATGCGATTTAGATTCAGAGACTTCATGGTGAGTTTTGGGAACGTGAAGTAGGTTGTGTGCATTTAAGGATCTATGGTTGCAACTTGGTTCTCTCAGTGTGTTGGAGAGAATCACCTGGATAGTAGCTGGTGAGATAGGAGAGTCCCAGTTAGGAGAGGAATAGGATAACAGCCGGGAGTTGATGTCAGCATCCAGTAGGCGGTCTGAAACCGTATGGTGTCTGGAGATGGAGTTGCAAAGATGTTGAGTTTTCCAGGTCAAGTTAGGAAAGTTTTCCCTGTAGGATGACCCCTGCCTGGAATGGCTCAGCCATCCATCCTGGGTTGAGCAGTGTTGTTGTTCAGTGATTGGGGTTTGGTAATCCCAGGGGGTAAGGTTAAGTATCAGGAGCTTCTCGAGCTTTGAAGTAGTGTGAATAAGGTTCTGGATATTGGCAACTAATTGAAAATCTTGAATGAGATCAGCAAGTTTGTTCTCCAGTGAAGGTATTACGGCCTAATTGCAGCTGTAAGCAATCATCATGTTGGCTATGGATACAGCAGTTTATAAGTAAATTGCAGCAGACTGGGTGGTGGATCCAGACGTACGCAGGTGAACAGTGCACAAGATTGTCTGAGCTAACGCTTAGATGTTCATAAATGTACTCCAGTTGAGTGGCAGAGATATTCCTGTCGAGTCAAAATTATTACTAGGTAGAGGGGTTAATGTAGAGGAGTATTCAGGTATTTAGGTGTTGCAATATGGCTGCTCCAAAAGGGGTCCCGAGTTGTAGCCTTAATTATGAGCTTGAAGTTCTTCTTTCCTTGCAGTGGACCGTTGAAAGATAAGTCTTACGTCTATTTCAGCTACAGGGGTTGAAGTCCTAAAGACCATCTTCACTTTCCATGTAACTGTGAAAGCATAGTCCTCTGTTTATTTCTACTAGTAGAGACAGGTTGCCATTTTAAGCTGAGGTCTGCATGGGAGGTACGGGGGTGAGAGCTTAATAATATGTAGGGCGTCTGATCAGAGGGACTCAGGTCAAAATAAATATGATATCCCCGATTTGCACTGCAGGACCTAGGACATTGATTTGTCAGAGGAGGTAATAGAAGGGAGTATGAGGGTGGATGAGCAACAAAAACAGTGTGCAATGTAGGGAGACACCAGGCAGGAGGTGCACTGGTAATTAATGATGTTGGGATCCAAGCTCAATTGCGAGTCGTGCATATTCATCAAATATTTGGAGACGTCGAGATCGCATCACCTGCAGAAACTGGAACCATCTGGTAGATGATGTCAGGAAGAGAGAGAGAGAAAAGGGTGGGTTAGTGGTTAATACCCAGCCCTGGCTGGGGTTCAGATGGGGGATCTGACCACAGCTGCAGAGCCACCTTCAAGCAAAGCAAAGCGACCAGCTCGCAATTGATCAGAGAACCTTGAGGAGAGCACCAAGGGCCAAGGCAACAGCTGAGCAAGAAGGTTGTGATGTTGCTCGGGGAGGACGAGAGGTGGGATGGGTCAGCGGTCTGCACCAGCCCTTGGCGAGCCGCCTCGCAGCCCATATTACAACCAGCTTGCAATCGACCAGAGGCCCTTGAGGAGGATGCCGAGAGCCCATGTAGTGCCTGGGCAGGAAGGCTGTGATACTGTCAGGGGAGCACGAGAGGCAGGTGGTTTAACCATTGTGACAAGCCCTTGCTGGGGCAGAGAAGGGCAAACGGAAAATAGCAGCAGTGCCGACTAGAAGCCCATAGTGTGACCAACCCGCAGTGCAGTCAGAGGGCAATCGGGGCCCTTGAAGAGAGCGTCGAGGGTACCAGCTGCAGAGCAGGGGGGCCGAAACCCAAGCAAGGATGGCACAATTTAAATCTGCACCTGGATGTGGATGAACCTATAGAGGCTCCGAGTAGGCAGGCAACTTCAATTCGTCTTCCAGCAACACACCAGAGGTACGAGGCAGTCAGATGGCACGGGGATGGGCAGTGGGAGCGAAGGGGCACATCAGCACGGTGTGCACAGATACTGCAGATCTAAGTTCCTGTGGTAAGGAATATAGAAAGAGAATGGCAAACAACTGTCATGTCTGGTCGCAGAACCAATTGCATAGGTAAGGCTTGAGTGGTCCAAATGTGCTTCAATATTGGTTAAATGTTCGTCTTGTTGCGATGATCGTTGGTACAGGGGAGGATGACAGGGCATAAGCAGGGATATTTTTAGATAAAGGATCCAAAGCCCAGGAGCTTCTAAAAGGAGCTCCAGCTCAACGGCCATCTTGGGACTTTTTGTCTGCTATCAAGAACTGACCAAAGGCAACCATCCAGCTCATCCAAGAACATTCAAGAACAGTGCATCCTTCTTCAAACTTTGCCTTTCCCAGCCTCTTCAAAGCATTATATTCTCATTTATGCATATCAAACAGTATCATTAGACCAAGTGGTTGACAATGTTGAGTCTTGTTTAGATAATCTGTGACTTGCTTCAACTTGTAAAGCATTTCCCAAAGAAAGCAACAACTCAGCTCATTGTTTGAAGCTCATTTGTAGTGTCAGCTAGTTCTGTGTGAAACCGAGCTCATCTTAAAAAACCATCATCTCTAGTCACAACAAAATTTTCGTACAGCTGCAGACTTCATTGGGTCTGTAGAATAAGCGTTTATTTAATATAGTAACCCTAATTTCTGCCCTTGCACCATACACAATGGAGATACACATCAGTTCTATCCACGCCTTTAGGGATTGATTGGGACAGATCGTCTCAAGACATGGGGAACTGTGTGGGTTGACACTCTTGGCGCACTGTTTCAAAAACCTGCACTCATTCCCTTTGCACAGTTGCAGGCAGATTACAAAAGTAGGCCACTTCCTGGTGTAGAACACACTAGTAGCTGAAATGCAGCACCTCTGGGAGATAACTAGTTGACACTGAGCAAGAAACACATCCTCTGGTACACTCGCTTCACACCATAGGCAGCGGTCGCAGACTAATCACAAGGTTCACTCGGGCCCTGGCATACATGACACACAGCCCTTTGCAATCCACTAGACAGAAGTGGAAGTGTGACATAGGAAGTGCCCTGAGGCAAAAGGAATGGGACAGGACTCTAGTGTACCCATGCAAACTCACCTGCAGCAACAAATTCCAATATATTCAGCATAATATTCTGCATAGAGCATACTTCACACCAGCATGCTTACAAAGGGTGTACGGCTCCAACTGCCCTAGATACAGAGCACACAATGCTGACAAGGCCACATGTTTTGGAGCTGTCCAGTGGTGGCGACACTATAGCGGGAGGTTACACAGGGCGCACGGGTATGTGCTTCATCAAGTGTTGAATTTTGGTCCTATTCAAACACAAACAATCAGGGAGCACCACCAACCTCTTCCTCGACCTGGCTCTGCTGATGGTTCAGAGGTCCATCGCTATGCACTAGAAAGCCAGCATTTTACAGGCTTACAGTATTTGTTCTCAGCCACTCTCAAATGAGGAAAAGCTGAATCTGTGGCCCTTCGGCGAGAAGAAGCCGGCAGCCTATGCAGAATCCCAATTGCCATGGAATGGGACGCTCTGCTAAACGAATTACAGGAACTATTGCGAACACCACTGAGCTGAAAGAGCCCTTAGCTGACTGGTCAACTATTGCGTTACTTTAATACTCTGCATAAGGCATTAGTCTGCCTCTGCCCCTGATTCATCCATGCATGAGAAATGCCCTGACTCAAAGCCGGTATGACACTTCACTCCCCATAATGTCGGCTATTCATTGAGACTGGGGGCTCACCTTCTGGACAGATGCACCCATTCCTTTCTCCTTAACTACCTGCATTTTGTTGCGGCTGCTATGACCTTTAAGTTTATTTTGTTCCTGTTGTGTAATACTTGCTGTCATTATAGTTGGGAACTGCTATCATGATCTTGTCATTTGTAAAAGACTGTATATGACATGTTTTTGTGCAGCTATGTGAAAATCAATAAAAATTGGTTTAAAAAAACCCTCATTTCTGGTTGGAAAGGTTAACCTATTTAATCCTATTGTGAGTGTATTTTTCTATATAGGACCCCATTATGAGAATGGTGGTAAAAACCGCCTCGCACCGCGACGATGGGCACCAAAATACCGTCGGCGCAGCTACTATCTGTCCGTCATAATATGACCACAGCCGGATTTCCACCACAAGACGTGTGGAAATCTGGCTGTGGCCATGCTGGTGGATGGTGGTAAGGTGGCGCTGCTACCAGCATCAGGGCCACGCCAGTAGACCACCGCCAGCCATATTAGGAGAAATAATACGGCCTGGCAGTGTTCTGCTGGCGGGCGCTGCTGGCGGTAGCAGTGTGCATGTATGTGTGAGTGTGTGCGTGAATGCGAGTGTGTGTTTAGTGTCGTTTGCATGCATGTATGAATGTGTATCAGTGCATGTATGTATGGAAATGTGAATGCGTGTATGTTTTGATGTGTGTGTGGATGTGTGCGTGAATGGATTAATGCATGCGTGTATGTATGTGTGGATGAGTGTGTGTCTGTGTGTGAATGGGGGGGTGTGGATGTAGGGGGTGGGGTGGTGTTTGGAGAGGTTCAGGGCGGAGGGGGCCTCCTATCAGTGACAGGGAAGGATTTCCCTGTCACTGATAGGACCTACTGCCATGGTTTTCGTGGCGTTACGAACAGCACGAAAATCATGGCGGTAGGCAGGGTCATGATACTGCCGGTGGAACAATGGCGGCCGCCATGGCGGTCGGAGTGGTACATTGACAGGTTGGCTTCAGCCAACCCACCAATGTCATAATGTGGCGGTAAGTACAGCCAGCCTGCTGGCGGTACTGCCGCCACATTAGCTCCAACTGCAGGGGTCATAATGACCCCCATAGTCTCTTAACATTTTTATTTGTAACAACAGCAATTGAATTATCAAGTGTACAGTGAATCACAGTGCATGGGAGGAGCAGAGCATGAGCACAGCATAGCAGAATAATTGTCCATCATGTATAATTTCTGTCAGTTTTATTGAATATTCATATATCTCTCTCATTAAGGCGTGTTAAGCTATATCTATGACTCATCATACAGACCCAAGAAATAAGAAAAAAAGGACATAGAACCCCTCTTCCTTTCACTTCGAGCCATGTACACTTTACCATGTATATTCATATTAACTGATTCTTCGGTGAATCAAAACCATCAGTACACACATGTATATTCCTTGCTCCTCCCTCCCAGAGCCCAAGGGAAAAGTCAGGGTAATTAACCATCCCTTCTTGATCAGTGAAGGGTAAATAAAAAGCTTTAAGTCTAGTTGGGTACACTGCCAAAGGGTTTCCTTATGTAAGGTAGGTAGGGACAGGATCCAAAGTTGTCCAAAACGTTAACACTCCAGCATGGAATCTGATAATGTTTCCATTGCTAAAGGTTCATGAGCTGTGAATACCACAAAGCAGTGGGTGGAGACTCCACTTTCTTGCAGTGGTCTTGTTGTAGTATTAGCCACGTGAAGGCAGTTCCACATAACTAGCCTACCTGCTCCAGACTGGTATCCTGAAACCTGTTGTCGCAACTTTAAAAATATTGTAGTAATAACTCATATAATGCAATAGACCAGAATGCTTCAAATCTCATTTAAAATTTCCATTCAAAATGTGGTAACCGGATGTGTTTGGCATCTATTGCTTCACATCCCCTCAAACATTTAAGGAACACATTTAGGTGAAACATGTAGAATGTAGCCAGATGGTGATACCAATCTGATAATATTTTTAAAATATGCTTCCCTTCCCAAAGCACTGTAAACTCTGGTGGAAATCTTTCCAAATGGCCAGCCACTGAATATCTTAGAGGGTCATACCTATTGTGCTCCTTGGTATTTTTAATGCATTCTTGTTATTTATGGTTTTTCTTTTACCTGGACATAATTTTCTTCATATCATGAAATGGGTTAAATTGTGTGTGCCATGTATTGCATTCCTTTCTGTCCTGCATCTGTCTAAGACTGACATATCCGTGTGTAAGCTAGTGATGCATTATAAAGCCTGCTTTATCCCTGCCTTATTCTTCTTCTCACTTCCATAGACCAGTGTTTTCTTTAGTTATAGGATTTTGATGCTCTTTGAAGGCAGGTTTGACCATGCAGTCTCACAATGTTTGTCTCCTAATGCTTTTTGTACTGCATTTGCTGTACAATTTAACTCTGTACTGCAGTGATAGGAGGTGGGGTGCTTTTTATTGACTGTAAAAAGATGGAGACATTTCCCTTCATCTTTATAGGAAAAAGAAAATTGATTAAACATGCAAGTGCGTACCAAATAAAAGAATTTGTTTTTATGACCCAATATTTTCCTTGCATATTATATCTTTAGAGGCTGAGTTCCACAGGGATGGGGCAGATCCAGAAAAAAGCCGAAGATTGGCTTGTTTTTAATCTTTTGGTTTCCAATCAAAGAGATTGTTTACTTCTGAAGCATTTGATATCGTCAGAAATGTTTAGGTAGGAGTGTAGATGACTTGATTGCGTTTGCTTGTGGGCATTGAAAGTCAGACAAGCAAGCTTTATATTGATTCTTACCTCGCTACAAGATGAGGTAATTATGGGGCACCAAGTTTTGAGAAGAGTTGAAAGTTGGTGTTGATAAGCTGGTGGAGGTCATTGAAGTATGAAGTTGCTTTTAGAGAGTTCATAATGTTCAGTAACAATTTTTCATTGATTGGAGGGACATGAAATTTGAAAGAGAAAATAAAAAATAAAAAATCAGTGCATTTTTCTTTGGAGTTTGGAAAGGATAATTGAGTTGGCGTTGAGGTGTAAATATAGGATAGAAAATATGTAAATGGCCTGTGGGCCATATATACAAGGTCACTTTGCTGTTGCGGAGCCTGTATTTGTAAAATCATAGGTTTTATAACTAGAAAATTGCATTTTTGTAATGTACTAAATTAATTTCGTGATTTTGTAATACACTACTCGATCGGTTTAAAAAGGCATAATGGATCTCTATTTGGAAGGGGCATGTTTAGGGCAACCCTTCAAATAGAGATTTGTTGTAGTATGTATCAGTGGTTTGTCACCACAATTTCGGTAGAAACCCATTGATAGATTACTGATTCCTTAAAGGATGTGGTAACCCATTTGCAAAGGGGAAGGATTCCTTATTGGACCCCTTCCCCTTTGTTAATGTAAAACCAAAACCGTTTGTTTGGGAGTGGGCAGTACTTCACTGCCAACTTTTAAACAAGAGTTTTAAAAGAAATGTATAGCTTTGTTTTAAATGCAGCCCTGTTTCCTTTAAGAAAAAGGGATCTGCCTTCAAAAACATACTTTATTTCAATGCAGTCACAGACATGGTGGTCTGCTGACCCGACCATGACACCATCCCTGTGATGCCATCCGATTGAAGTGAGAAGCAATTTGCAGCCTAACTCATGGATAGTAATATTGAGACCTACCCTGAATGGTGATTTTGCGAACTGACCTACTAGTACAAAGGTTTGTTTGCAAAATGAGAATTGATTTGCAAAAAATCTATGCACAATTTGTAACTCCTTTTGTACATCGATTCTTGCCCAGTAACCTTAAGAAGGTGAGGTTTTTTAACAGTTGGCAACATTTCTCGTGATTACATTTGTTCCTTATCACAACTATCACTCTCCACCATAATGTAGGATTTTGCTTTGCAATTTTTGCTGTCATCCCACTTGTGTGATTGTAATTGAGTAACTCCTTAGCTTGGTGACTAAGTTAATCTTAGCCATACAGTTGCCTCCTTTGGTGACATAGGGACCAGGACCTAAGGGATAAACCCAGCTGTGAAAAACGTTTTCATAGTTTGTGACAGGAAGTAAGGTGATTCAACCATTTTCTCTTGCTTTTTCACTCCTTATTTCTCACCTTACTGTCTTTGAGCGGTGTATGAGACTGAGAAAGTGTCTTGTTTGATTTAGCTTTGCAAATATTACTAGTGTCCTGTCTGCAAATGTTTGCTGTTGCTTTCTACACTCTGCTGTTTTTTTTCTCTGTGTATGTTTTCTGTGTCTTTGTAAAGGTGCATTATGTATCAATGTCGGATCATCAGGGCAAATTCATATTTTTTGGAGGACTGTTTTGACTCTGTTGTCCCACCAGAAGTGTGACTTGATAGGTGCATCTGTAAAGAAGCTTCCTTTGAATGTGTCTCATCTTTATTTGTATTTTTAATGTTTAGGGTTCTTTCCCAATTAATGTTGATTGTTTTATCCACAGACCACAGAGAAGCAGTTGAAAGATAGGAAGATGCTACTGGAAACCACTGCATTTGATATTCAATTCTTCATATCTGAACATGCACAGGATCTTTCCCCTAACCAGTGCAAGCAATTGCTTCGACTTCTAAATACTACTCAGAGGTCTTTCCATGAAGCACAGGAGAGGATAACTTTCCAGCTGAAATCTTTACAGAATAATTTGCTGGCTGCACAAGATCTTGATATCCAGAAGGTTTGCTTTGCATGTAGAATGTATGCTGGTGTGCTACAGCAACAAGCTTCCATAGTTTTAGGAGCTTGTATTTCTGGCACATTAAAACTAGTTAATTGATTTGCTCAGAGCTGCCTGGTGACTCATAGCTTTATTTACAATATGTTTTCTACATACAGATGTCCTGATAGTACATAGCATTTGTATATCCTCCATAGGGTTATTTTGCTTATATGTAGGCCAGTAATGTTAGATTGTAAATATCACATTTGTCTTACATAATGGTGACTGGACTGTATTTCTTGCCAGCTTGAATGCTTTCAATAGATTGAAAGCTAATTGTATGTGGCAAGTGAAGACTTAATGACTTCTATTGTATTTTTTATGAAGTAGAGCAAATATTGACAACAATACAAAAATAGTGTTTGTTGGCATGTGTAGCTGTGGATACATATGCTCCTTCCATCTAGTGTTGGATATGAAAGTGTGCAAGTTGTTTTTCTTCAAAGAATTCTTTTGATTCATGAGGTCGAGTGACTCCTCCTCTTGGTGGTAATGCACATGGGCATCAACTCCACAGTTAGATTGTTTCTTCCGTCGTCGGGCCCGGGCCTATATCATGGAGCTCAAGGTTGAGACCATTTTGGGATTTTTTATGTTTCTGATCAACTCCCACCTTCACCGGTATTGTTATCAAACACGTTCCCACCTTTGCGCTTCAAGATTTGAAAATCATTGCCCATCGGATCCATGCGCTGGAACAAAGACATTTTAGGCCTCACCATCTCGAGTCTATCTTTCTAGCCCTTTCTGTATACAATGCCCTGCTGATTAAATGAACGTCCTTCTACTTCTGCATTAGTTGCCAAGCTAAGTACCCGCAGACTGACCTTCATCAGGTCTTCCAACAACAAAGAAAAGGACTGTGAGATTGTGTCAAAAAGACCCTACGAGACTGGGGGGCATGTTACAGTGATATGCAGTGAAGAGAGGTTGACAACACACCCGACAGCTTCGAACATCAGGATGTCAAGGAAGAGGAGGAGGAGCTCCATGAGACCTCCTCAGCGGAGGAAGAGGCTTTTTCGATTGAGGGCTCCAACTCCGAATTAGAATCGACCTCGAGATGCAGGATCGTCCACTGAGTCAGCATACTTTGAGTACTGTCTCCCCTGTCTTGCCACCTAAAAAACATTCAGCTCCTACTGAACATAAGACTCCCGGGCCTCCACTGTAAACAGGCCATGGTTGGCACCAAAAATCCGATTGAGATGCCCCGCCCTCGGGCTCTGCACGGAAACATAAGCCTGAGTTGACCCCTTTGGTGCCTAGTCGACCATCTCTACCTTCGGCACCGACTACCTCAGCACCAACCATTTTGGCACCGATCACTTCTGCACCGAAACAGAAAGTCATCTCGACTCCGAAGACTTCCAAACCAGCACTGAAACCTGACTTGAGTGCTCCAGTCGAACCGATTGAAAATTGAAGTTGAAATTGAAACATATGTAAAGCACATAAAACCATCAGGCATCAACGTGCTATGCTGGAGAAGACTATGGAGAGGGTGCTCACCACAGGCAGGAAGAGCCCAAGACCCAGGTGACTAATTTTGAGAATAACCAAGTTTTTACCTTCCTGTAAAAAATCAGGTATGATTTAAGACTCCTAATATTTCCCGGGCGGGAATTCCAGAGCCTGGCGGCTGCCACAGTCTTGGCCCGATCCCATCACCTGGCTTTCCGACACCTAGGTACCACCACCTTTCTACGTCCTGCAGATCACAAGGACCTGATAGGGACATACCGATTAAAGGCTGTTCTCAGATTCATTGAACCCTGTAGATGGAGATCCCTATAAGTCAGACACAGAGTTTTAAGAGACCACTGTTTCTGCACCAGCAGCCAGTGAAGTAATCTCAGACCCCCCCCTTGATTGAACAAAATTTTGGCAATCCGAATACCAGACATTCCGCAGCATTCAGGATAGTTTGGAGCTCATTCAATAAGTACTGATTAACATTAAGGTAAAGGGCATTACAATAATCAAGACAACATGTCATTAATGCAGTGACAACTGACACCCTGAGCTCTTTAGGGAAAAAAGGCAGGATTTTCTTCAGGATCTTAATGACCCAGAAACAGCAGAAAACAGTCTTATTAACTTGGGTGTCGAAAGTCAGGGTGTCCTCAAACATCACACACAAATTTTTTACTTTCGTCACTGAAACAGGTAGCGTACCTCAAGTATCTGGCCACCAACGGTTGTTCCCTGCTAGATAGTCTCCTCATGAAGACACCACCTCCTATCAGGAGCTTATTAGCAGGGCTGCAACATACTACCAGGTACCCCTCCATAAAGTGTCCGTAGAGGACGTTTTTCTATTGAAAACCCTTTCATCACATAGGGCAACACTATACCTCCCTATGATCAAGGGTACGGTAAGTCATGCGGATGAGATTTTTAAAGATCCTGTGTGAACCCGCATTATCATACCCAAGGTCGATTAAAAACTATAAGGCCCTATTTATATCAGAGGAAAAATTCAAGCGGGCCCTTTTGTTGTCTCTAATGCTTAAAAAAGGGCTAATTCCCAGGTTGCCAATGATGCTCCACCTCCTGATAAGGAAAGTTAGCTTATTGATGCTTCTGGCAAAAGAGTTGTGGCGCAGTCCACCAATCACTGGTGTATTGCTAAAACTTTGTGGTTATTAGCCAGGTATGATCATGCCCACTGGGATGAAATGGAGGAACTACTTCAACACCTCCCAGAGAAGCACAGGAAGAGAGGGCAGGAGATTGTAGCTCAGGGGCAACAAGTCTCCAATACTTTATTTAGATGCCCCCTAGACTCTGCAGACACTGCTGCCAGCGACATAAATACCAGTGTTGTGTTGCACCACCATGCCTGGCTGAACATATCTGGTTTTAAGACAGAAGTACAACAGAGCCTCTTAAATGTCCCCTTTGATCAGGTACACCTTTTTGACCCTCATGTTGATCAGGCTCTGGAGAAATTAAGAAAGATACTGAGGTTGCAAAGTCCGTGGGTGCACTACAAACATCAAGTCCCTGTTGCTCCTTTCACTTCCCCTCCTATAAGCCAGGCTCCAAAACAACCTCTTCAGATGCCTTGTCTTCATACTACTGAGGAAAGAGGCATCAATCCTCTCGCTGAGGCTACTACAAGGGCACATACAGAGGCAACAACACAAAGGGTAAAGGCAGATGAGCTTCCACAAGTGGCGCTGCACCCACCACAAAGCAGTGACTCCCTTCTCCTTCTCCTGATCATTGAACACCTGTCGAGGGAAAGATTGCAACAGTTCCTCCCCACTTGGCTATCCATAACATTGGATTGGTGGGTGTTGGAGATTATCCAACATGGTTACTGGCTGGTGCTCATAATCGCAACTCCAAACAATCCACCTCGCTCTCACAGACTCTCCAGGACACTTAACACTCCTCAAGCAGGAAGCTAGGGCTCTCTTACTCAAAGGGGCTATACAATCTGTCCCTATACAACATCAAGGGTCAGTAGTATACTCCCTATACTTTCCAATCTTCTAAGAAACAGATCCCTATAGTAAGTCTTAAATCTATGGCAGATGAATCTATATCCTGTCAGGGAATATCCATATGGTCACCCTCCAAGACGTGATCCTACTTCTTCAACAAAGCGATTTCCTCTGAGCACTAGACTTAAAGGATGTCTATCTTCACATTCCCATACACCCAGCACATTGTAAATACCTTAGATTTGTAATAGCCGCCAACCATTACCAGTTCAAAGTCCTCCATTCATGGTCAATTCTGCACCTCGAGCAGTCACAAAGTGCCTATCAGTAGTAGCAGCACATCTGTGCAGAAAAAAAACATTAATGTTTTCCTGTATCTGATTGACTGGCTCAACAAAGCCAGCACTCTCCCACTGTGTCTCCAACACACCCAAACTACCAGAGACTTGCTACATCGACTAGGCTTTATCATCAATTTCCAAAAATTTCACCTTCCGCCTCTACTGACTCAATTATATTTAGGGTCTACTCTAAACACACAGATGAGATTAGCCTATCACAATGCAGCCGAATACACAACTTTCAGATTCTAATATTGTGCTTCAAAGCCAATCAACAAGTCACAGTCAGAACTGTCATGAGACTTCTTGGTATGATGGCTTCATGCATCGCCATAGTGCTGAGCGTACAACTACACATGCGTCTGCTGCAGGAATGTGTGACATGATAATGGTCTCAGTCACAGGGTCAGTTAGAAGATCTAGTTTTGGTAGACAGCCGCACTCATTGCTCTCTGCAGTGTTTGATCAAAAATAGCCTGTTAGAAGGGAGGCCTTTCCTCAACCCTGTTCCCCAAACCATAGTGACAACTAACACATCACAGACTGGTTGGGGTGCTCATCTACAAGATCTCACAGACCAAGGTTTCTGGGATACCAAACACTGGTGTCTCCACATCAACTATCTAGGGCTTCTAGCTGTTCACCTAGTGTTGGAAGTATTCACTCATCACCTGTTCAGCAAGGTTGTCTTGATCTGACAGACAACATGACAGCCATGTACTATTTACAAAAGCAGGGGAGCACATTCTTAACAGTTATCCCACCTGTCGTAGATAATCTGGCATTGGGCTCTCCGTCACAACATCCATCTGTTAGTGGAACATCTTCTGGGAACACACAACAATTTTGCTAACCTTCTCAGCAGGATGAGGCAACAAAGTCCACGAGTGGGAACTCCACCTACGAGTCCTACTCCCCTTTTTCCAAAAGTAGGGGCTTCCAGACATAGATCTGTTCGAAACAGTGGACAACGCAAAATGCCCAAATTTCATCTCCAGGTTCCCACACCCCGATCCAAGGGCAAAGCTCTATGATGACCTTGTCAGAGATATTTGCCTATGCTTTTCCACCTCTCCCTCTTCTACCGTGCCTGGTTCAGAAGCTCACGCAAACATCTCTCACACTAGTACTAATGGTCACAACCCTTCCTAAACTGTCAGTAGTTCCTCACAAAAACTTCCTCTCAACCTGGAACTTCTCACTCAGAACCATGGAGAAATCAGGCACCCAAATCCCAAGGAACTCAATCTAGCAATCAGGCTCCTGAGGTCAGAGTTTAGTTACCTCAATCTCCTACCTGACTGTGTGGCCACCCTTAAAGAAGCACACAAACCCACACCTAGAGCATGTTATGTACCTGAATGGAAGATTTTGTCCATTACTGTCATAACAACAGTATCAATACATTCAATGCAACAACGCAAAACATTGTTTGTTACCTACTACAAGTACAATGCTCTGGCTTGGCATTCACATCCATACACTTACATTTAGCATCGGTTGCTGCCTACCTTCAAAACAGACAACATCTGTCTTTGTTCAAAATAACAGTTATTAAATCCTTCATGAAAGGTCCTAAAAGAGTATTTCCACAGTGAGTTCCCCCAGTGCCTGCATGGCACTTTCACAATGTCCTCACAAGACTTATGGGTCCTCTGTTTGACCACTACACAATCGCTCTCTCCAATTTCTATCTTGGAAGGTAGCTTTTCGCATTGCCATCACATCACTCAGGTGTGTCAGTGAGCTCCAGGCACTAACTTGGAAGAACCCCCCAGGTTTCTGGTTTAGCTGCCCCCACTAAACGGGGGCTGCACTACATCCTCCAACACCACCTGCGGCAGGAGGGGCGCCAACACCTTGTCTGCACCCGGAGTCGCATATAATGAACTTTGCGCTCCCACTGCATGGAACACTAAACCAGAGATCGAGGGGGCGACACTACATCCCCAACACCACCCCTGGCAGGAGGGACCGTCAACGCCTTGCCTCTGCCTGAAGGCACATATATTGATCTTCACGCTCCTACTGCACCCAGGCCAAGACCGGGCCCGTCTTCACCTATCATCGACCGGAGGAGACTGGGCTGAGCCACCCCCCCTTTCATCTGCATCATCTTGGGCCTCTTGTGGTGAGTGCCCTCTTTTCTGCTTTTACGGTTAATCTCCCACTTGGCTGAGGGCACTATGGGGAAACGTAAACAGCCCGTGCAAAGAAACAGGGAGATTCCCTCAAAGCCCTCCCAAGGCTCTACCCTTGACTCTTTCTTGACCCGTGCAATGGGGTGATTGCCAAGGAAATTGACTGTGCAGAGTGGCGTTTATCCCTGGACATTCAAGAAGGCACCAATTATCATTTGCCCATGTCAGCTGGACAAGATTTGCAGGACACACAAGTCTTAGTGGTTCCCAATGATTACCATTGATCTGACTATCCCCTTAAGAGCCTTCCTCAGGGCCTTTAGCCCAGGACCCCTTAAATTACAGTGATTTTGCACCCGTGACCAAGAGGAAGCGCCAAACAAAGTGCCCTGTGAATCGTGATTGCTTGGGTAACACTATGGACAAAAGGCGTTCCCCACCTATCCAGCAAATGTACTTGCCGGATTGGGACTCTATGTTAGACAAGTTCAAAACTGTGGTTGAGTATTGTGTGGCTCCCTTAATAGAGAGGCTGCATAGACTGGAATTAACTGTACTTGACCTGTCCAGCGCTGCAACTAAGGTTAACATCTTCCCCGCCGCTAACATGACCCAGTCGGCCCAGGCAGAGCACAGCTCCTGTAGGAGTTTCTAACAGACATCAAACCAAAGCGATTGGGCCCACTATCCCAAATAAAGTCTCAGATAACATACCTATTGTCCCTATTAGTATTAGCGTCCCATCCCAGGTCAGTTCAGGGCGGGTTGAAAGGGACCAGTCTAACTCAGGGGAGAGGGGCCTCTCAGGCTGACGGGGCGGCCTCAATGAACCCGCCACCTGAATGCTGCCACTCTGATGCAGTTGTGACAGGGGTGCCTCGTCTTAGGTCACCGAGGGAGGAATCTACTGTGGACCTTCTAAACAAAGTTTGCCATTGGCTGTGCCGAAATGCCAACTTCAGCACAAGGTGGACTGGGTGGGTACACTGGGAAAGAAGATTGCTGGCAGTTGTATAGTAGTCAACTGTAGATCACCCAGCCTGGCAAGGCAATTAATTTCCACCCTAAGTGAAACCTTTCTGCCTGACACAGCTATCAAATTCTTGCCTCTGGGCTTTTTCTACAGGCACCTGCAGCCCGAACTGCAGCAGGGTTTATCCGTATTCCTTTGGGTACCGGAGTATATCCACCTATCCTTACTAGCAATAGGTTTTCTCCCCTAACTGACCTGGATTGTAATGATTGACTGTCGAGCACCACTGCTCTTGGGCCCAGCAATAGGAATGCGAAAACGAATGATCTTCCATACATATGAACCACCAAAGTAGAGGGTGTGGAACTAAGGTTTCTTTCATGGAACTGTGCAGGCCTTAGGGATAAGATTGTTGACCTAGAGTGGCTGACATTTATTCCCCAATTCGATGTAATTTTATTACAAGAAACATGGTACTAGGGTTTTCTCTCAAGCTATGCAATTCCGGCCACCTCCTCCACTGGGCATAGAGCACGAGGAGGGTTAGCCATCTTGTTACGTATTGCAACACATCCCAGGGTCATACAGGTACATTTTTGCCAGATACTGTGGGTTGTTTTCTCCCAAAGTTACCCTTTATTTCTAGTGAACTTCTGCAACTCTGTATGTGATTTGGGCTGTCAGATTAAGACCCTTTTTCAAGCATTGTCTATCTTGGGGACTAGGTCTGGCTCAAGCTTAGGCTGTTTTAATGTCTTCTTGGCGGGAGATTTTAATGCTAAACTGGGCACAACCTCTACCTTTGTTGATCAATTTTTACCAGGTGACACTGCCCTGGCCCTCGAGGGCCCTGATGCCAGAGGAAGGCTGCTGCTCAACATGCTTGGGCAGGCTGGCCTTTGCAATTTAATGGAGATGGCAGGGCATTTTCTTTGCAGCCGGCACACCTTTGTAGGATGGTGCCAGGGGACTATCATAGATTATATATTCAACTCTAAATCCCTTTGTCATCTTTTGAATGGGGGGTGGAGGGTAAATGACTCTCCGTATAGTGACCACAATGCAATTGAAGGGAGGTTGGCCATGCCAGCTGCTGCTCCCCCCACCAGAATCACTAGCGCAACAGACTTGTTCCCAAAAGACCAGGGACGAAGGATTGAATGGCATAAAGTCCCGATCTCCAAGCAGCAGGAAGCCTTAATAAAGACAAGCCTGACTATGATTTTAAATTCTTTGCTATTGTGTTAGGCCCCGACTGAGGTGGTCCTGACCGATTTCCAGATTTTAAACTGTACTATTAGATCTATTATGCGTGATCTGGCTGGGCCTCCTAGAGTCTCTATAGCCAGCTGGTTCGAGAAAAACTGTAGATTGGCAAGTAAGCAACTTCATAACGCCCTGAAGATGAAGCTTAGGGATCAGCAACTTGTTAAGTCAGCCAGGGCTGCCTATAAAGTAGCATTGGGAACTAGAAAGCAAGCTCTTAAGGAAGAAATGGAGAAGTTATTGAGCACCTGTCAATTGGGTGATGTGAGGAGTTTTTGAAGCATAATTAATGGCAAGCCAGCCTGCCAAGTTTCTCCCGACAGGATAGGGACTAGTATTCCTACCATAAAGAGGGTGGCACATTTCAAGAAGGTGTACTTGCTGGGCACTGAAGTTTCTTTGACCATGGCCAAGGCACTGCCACCATTCCCACTGGGCATTAATTTTGGAACAGAGGTCGAATTGGCCATTATGAGTAGCCCTTCCAACAAAGCACCAGGGCCTGATGGGGTCCCTATGGACCTCTCTAAAGGGAATATTTGTCTTAGGCCACCACTACTGACAAATGTCTTGAACGCTGCTGTCAAACGGAAACTTCCAGTTCCTGGAAATCAGCAGTCATTGTCTGGTTTTCAAAAAGGGATGTAGACAGAAACCAGGATGCTACTGCCCAATTTCTTTATTCGACTCAACTGTCAAGATTGTAGGACTCATTACTCTAAGTCACATTGAGGACTGTGCCCAAGCCAACAATGTTCTCTGTCCATCTCAGTATGGGTTTACAGAGGGCAGGGGCAGGATGGAGCAGTGCCTGAACTTAAACCTGCTGTTGGGCAAATATGTAGTGGCAAAGAAGGGAGCAATTTTCCTTGCCTTTATGGACCTGAGTTGTATGTTCAACAGTGTAAATCGCTCTGAGCATTCTAGAGAGCTTGGGATTGCCACATTCTTTGGTTGGTTTCCTTCGAGTTCAGCTCCAAGGGTGAGTGCTCTAACTCTTTCAACTTATCAAGAAGGGTTAGGCAAGGGTGTGTTTTGGCACCTATATTATTTTTGCTATACATAAATGGGTTGAACCCCTTCCTGGCTATAAATGGCAAAGATAAACCGGGGGTGAAGTCCACTCTGGTGCCCTTGTTATTGTACGCTGATGATGCGGTGCTACTTTCGCCCACACTAAATGGCCTTAAGGGCTTGGTGGACCTTTTTGTTCAATTCATGGGTGAATTGGAGCTTGACATCAATATAGCGAAGACACATTTTATGGTTTGTGGGAGGCGTCCTTCAAAATTCAGACTGATCAGGGGCAGGCTGTTCGTAGGGTGGCCTCATTTCCTTATCTGGGGGTTACATTTGATCAGCAGTGTTTCGATAATCGATGTTCCCATGTTA
Organism: Pleurodeles waltl; assembly: GCF_031143425.1. Lineage (NCBI taxonomy): Eukaryota > Metazoa > Chordata > Amphibia > Caudata > Salamandridae > Pleurodeles > Pleurodeles waltl. Next base: position 1,488,034,126 of record NC_090444.1, read on the forward strand.
ATCAACCCTGTGGGTCCTTGTTTAGGTTTTTTTGTTTGGTGGGAACAAACCGATTTTACCACTTCTCCAGATTTATAAGCTGATTTGTTCAGCCGTTCTTTTATATGGGGCGGCTATCTGGGGATACTGTAATTGCCAGGCCGTACAACAACAAGAAAACCGATTTTGTAGAAGGCTTTTGGGCCTGGGTCCTTTAAGCTACAGCTTCTTTGTACATGATGAGCTGGATCTTGATTACGCAGAAGTCCTTGTGAAAATTGCTCCGCTGCTCCTATGGATCACCATTTGGAGTAGTGATCACACTGCATTTAATAGAGAGATCATTGAAAGCTGTCTTAATTGTGAGCAAGGGCATAAAATCCTGTTTTTACGTTACAATAAAGGGTTTGCTTCCTCGATAGGGTGTCCTGATTTGTTCCATAGCCCACAGTTATTAACCAAGAGTGACAGAAAGTTAGTCAAGGAGCAATTTCTCCAGCAGGCCAGAGAACATAGAGAGAACTTGGCCCGGGGTAATCCATCCTTTAGACATGTATTGCTCCTGAAAACCACTGCCAGCCCAGGAGCGTATCTCTCCTTTGTTAGAAATCTGTGGGAGAGATTGCTTCTTACTAGATTAAGGATGGGTACTATCAGGGTCAACCTTTGCTTTCCCCCAGGGCAATATGATTTGTCCTCCATTAAGCCTTGCCCCTGTGACGGTTGCTTGCTCCAGACTCTTGAGAATCTTGTCTTGTTCTGCAGGCATTACGAACCCCCAAGGAGAAGGTTTTTATTGCCAATCCTTAAAGGAAAGGGCTTTTTACAATTCTGAACCACCTTTCTTTATCTTCAGCTGTTGCATGACCATACTGTTGCTTTGACAGTTTGTTCCTTTCTGAAAAGTGCCCTGTTTTGGAACAAAATGATGAATTATGGATATTTGTATATTGACTTGCTGCCTCATTTTATGTGTTTAGATGCGAAGGATGATGTATTCTTTCTAGCTATTATTAGACAGTTTTTATGATGTATATAGATTTTATGAAGTGGTTTTAACCGTATTATGAGTGATTTCTTTTCATGTGGTCATGCTTTTATGATTATATTTATAATTTAAAAAAGATAATTCAATCAGAAGAACCTTTCTTCCAACTACATACATATTTCGCACAAACCCAAAATTCCTTCCAAAGGTGGTCTCCCACTTCTACCTTAATCAGTCAGTGGAATTATGTGTGTTCTTCCCTCACCCAGAATCAGTTGCAGAAAGACCTCTTCATACATTAGATGTTAAAAGAGCTCTACATATAATATTGACAGAACCAAAATATTTTGTAAAACCAAACAACTTTTTGTTGCTTTTACGCCTCCTTCACAAAGGAAAGTACATTTCTAAATCAAGCATTGCTAGGTGGATAGTTAAATGTATGCAACCATGTTACATTAAAAGCAAAAGCACTCTGCATTCACCTCCTAGAGCACATTCTACTGGCACATGACGGGATTAAATGGCCTTCCAGGATAATATACCTATAGCTGATAAATGGTCTACACCACACAACTTCACTAAACATTATTATGTGGATATTTCAGCACACCAACAAGTTAATGTCGGTCGAGAAGTGGTAAGCACACTTTTCCAAACAACTGCAACACCCACAGGTTATCACTGCTTTTGGAGGGCACTACTTTACAGCATGCATATCTACACCACACACATGCCATCAAACGGAAAATATATGTTTATGACATATAGTGCTGTAGTTTCACTTGCACCTACCCTTCTCCCAAGACACCTGTGGCCTTTGCAGTTCATTTACACTGTCATCTGCATGGACATCTCTTTATTTGCACTTACTATACACTCCATTCACACCCGCCTATGGAGTCGATGCCCATGTGCATTACCACCAAGAGGAAGAGTCACTCTACCTTGTGATGTGAAAGACTTCTTCGAAGAAAAACAACTTGCATACTTCTAGACCCAACACTAGATGGATGGAGTATGCAAAACATGCAAATCTACAGCACTACATGCCACAAACAGATGCTTACTGGGTAAGTAAATTTTTCCTTTTATCCACCACACCACAGCATGACATTGACATGAATAGGCACATGTTCATTATACTCTGATCAAATGTGTATTTGAAAGGTTTAGGGGTTTATCCTAATTTCATGTTATGCCCTATTCAGATTGATTGTGTGAATCAAGTACAAATAGGCGTGCTGGCCACCAACAAGTCATATCCTTTGGTTTAATCATGCATGTTTTTTCATTCTGTCAAAGTTATTTACTATTTAGTAACTGAAATAACAAGTACTTTAGCTGTTGAATCAAATCTAACCTCTTTTTGGAATCCTTTTTTCAGAACTAAATGCTTGCATCCACAGGTTTTCAAGAAAACAAGAAAAATATTCTTGTTGGATGGAAGCTGTGTCTCCTTCAAACATATGCATGACCACAGTCCATAGCAGCAACTCCATCCCATATTTCTCCTGTTTAAGGGGTCTCCCTTGATCACTGTGCCCAAGCAATACTCCAGTACTATCATGTTTACAGCATACTCAATTAATGTGATCCGTTTGTGATTTGCAATGAGGTTATCTGCAACTATGCTTGTCTTTGATGTGAGTTTTATGATCATGTAGGAAGTTGAAGAACAGCAGCAAGAATACAAGGAAAAACTCCAGGAAATATGCGACCTCCTTACAAAAACTGAAAATCGACTTATTGGCCAACAAGATACCGGCATCGCAGGGGAGAGCACTGCAGAGCTAGAGATGTGTAAGATGGAACATGAGGTAAGAAAAGCCAACTGAGCCCGTAATTGTAAACATACCACTGCAGGTGGTAGCAAAAGACAGGAGTAGACACTTGTTCAGATTTGTAGAACAACATTCGCGATCAGTCCAGATAAGTCTACAATAGTCAGTCTTGTTAAACAATTATGAATTTGATTATGCTATTCATAGTCAACCTATCTGCGATATATAAATGGGTATTATTTTCAGTTATGAACGGAACATAGAAATAAGGCGATGTTTAATAGTTATGGTGTACGTTGTGTGACGTAAAACCTTAACTGCTGAATTTCAGGGTTTTGCCTGTGCTGAAACATAACTAACTGGTAATTATGTTTTTTTCAGGGAATTTCATTGGTTTTATTATGATTTGTCACACTCACCAGCCCCGTGCCAATTTGTTCATGCAAAAGGCCTTTGAGCCGGTCTGCACCCAACATCGTTTGGCCATACACAAGTGGGATGGCCATTGGGTTGCCTGGCCGTGCACTGGGCTTATTTTAACTGCATGTCACATTTGATGCAGATTCATCAAACTGGGCAGATGTCATAAGAAAATGCTATTGTCTCTCCCTTAACTTTGACTACTCCCCCACTCTCCGCTGGATTGGTACAAAACAAATCTTTCCAAGCTTCTGATAGATTTAGTGCAGATTCATCATGCAATGCAATGTTATTAGCAAATTAACTTTTTTAGCCCTCCTTAGTAAGCAACTCCCTTGAAGGATCTGCATGGATTTGAAAATACTGTGAGTAATTTAAACATACTGTCTGCCAAATTTCATCATATTCGTCAGATGGTGCAAATGTTGCAAATGTTGCAAATGGTGCAAAAGTTATAAGCAAATCAACAAGCGTTTTTTCAGTTGACAAGATATACAAAAGTGTTAACCCTTTCAAGCCCGCCTTGCAAGTTTTGAAACACTAATTTGTCAAAAAACAGTAAACAGATTTACACAAAGAACGAAATGCCCACTTTCTTTGTTTTATGTCAAGTTCCGTTCATCAGTTTTTGCTGCAGCTGAGAGCAACATTTCCTATGGGAGCTCAAATGGCAAAACATCTTTATTTACCCCCTCTTTCAGCGTTTTTTTGCCCTTTCATGGAAGTGCAAGATAATTGTACCTTAGCTACATAAGGTAAGCGAGCACCAAATTTTCTGCACACCCATCCGTGGTAGCAAAGTTACAGGCAGATAAAAAAATGCCCTTTCTGTGGAAAATTTGGCTGAATCTTATTTACAAAGTAACTAGTGTCACTGTTTATTGCAGAATGGCTGGTTCAAGTGGTGTTGGATCAGTCACATGGGGCCAGATGGAGGAAGCCGTTTGCATGGTGCAAACTGCGGAAATCGCAGTTTGCGCCATGCAAACAGCCTTCGGCGGTGCACATTCACAATTTACGAGTCGGTACCGACTCGCAAATTGTGAATGCGACTCGCAAATAGGAAGGGGTGTTCCCTTCCTATTTACGACTCGCATCGCAATTCGCAGTTACCACCAGTGTCACACTGGTGGTAACTCATTCGCAAAAGGGAAGGGGTCCCCATGGGACCCCTTCCCCTTTGTCAATGTTGGCAAAAAGTTTTTTTCAGAGCAGGCAGTGGTCCAATGGACCACTGCCTACACTGAAAAAACAAAAACAAATGGTTTCGTTATTTTTTTTATTTTGCAACTCGTTTTCCTTTAAGGAAAACGGGCTGCAAAATAAATTTAAAAAACTGCTTTATTGAAAAAGCAGTCACAAACATGGAGGTCTGCTGACTTCAGCAGGCCACCATCCCTGTGAGTGCAGGGACTCGCTATGGGGTCGCAAAATGCGACCCACCTCATTAATATTAATGAGGTGGGTCTTTGCGACCCTATAGAGAGTCGCAGACGGTGTCTGAGACACCATTCTGCATCCAAATTTGCGATTCAGAAATTGCGAGTCGCACCGACTCGCAATTTCCGAATCGCAAATTCGGACCTTGCTACATCTGGCCCATAGTATTTCGAGAAGCTTTGTTATTGTTAAACATTGCACACAGTTCTGCATTGAAATAATAATATCTTACTTTTTTAATGACATTTGTAGTTTGTGAGGTAATAACACACTCATTGACCACAATGATTCCTTTCTTCTTACAGGAGCTGCAGAAGGATATGCAGGCCGGAGCAAGTGAATTGGCAGAGATAGTGAAAAACACCGAGAAGTTCCTCCTAGAGAATGGAGCTAAGCTGCCCTCCAACGACAGGGCTGTTATTGAACAGAAACTCGGTGAAGCCAAGACCAAGTTTGAGCTGCTTAGAAAAAGGGCTGAGGAATCGAAAAAAGAGCTTGATAAAGCTGTGACCACCGCAATTAAGCAAGAAACAGAAAAGGTTCTTGCACTGGACTTTATTTAAACTATGAAACTATGAATATTAATTTTATATTTGTATAGGTTTCCTCTCTCAAATTACAGTTACATCAAACTGTTGAATAAAGTATGTAATGAGATAAGGGATGCTTGAATTGTTGCAGTTAAAAGACATGCCATCACCAATGCCGAAGTACTTAAAGGAGACTGGGGCAGAAACGTACATTTGCAAATCTGATTTGATTGTTTAGGACTGGAAAGCAGGCATGCCAGCAGTTCACTACAGGCAGAGCAGAAATGATAAAAGATTGAAGTTTATTAGATATACATTGAACAAAAGTGCCACTTAAACACAGTAGACTAAACAGATTAATGTACATTCTAGATTAGGAGAAATGGAACGAAAGTGATGTTGCCCAGTAGGAGGGTGCAGAAGCCTCTTTCTGGGAAGGTCACAAAGGAAAGATCATCATGTGTATAGCTACACGTTCCTAAGCAGAAGATCCTATGTTGTTTCTCAACACTAGCATAATAGGACAGTAACAAACAGGCTTCCATTTTCCTTCAGAGTACTATTTAAAATTTACACTCAAACACAAACTGTGAATGGAAGATTATCTCTCTGTCTAAAACATAGGGGGTCATTCCGACCCCGGCAGGCGGCGCCCGCCGGGCGGAGACCGCCAGAAGACCGCACCGCGGTCAAATGACCGCGGCGGTCATTCTGACTTTCCCGCTGGGCGGGCGGGCGACCGCCAAAAGGCCGCCCGCCCGACCGCCTGCCCAGCGGGAAAGCCCCAGCAACGATGAAGCCGGCTCCGAATGGAGCTGGCGGAGTTGCTGGTGTGCGACGGGTGCAGTGGCACCCGTCGCGATTTTCAGTGTCTGCTAGGCAGACACTGAAAATCATTATGGGGCCCTGTTAGGGGGCCCCTGTTAGGGGGCCCCTGCACTGCCCATGCCTGTGGCATGGGCAGTGCAGGGGCCCCCAGGGGCCCCACGACACCCGTTCCCGCCATCCTGTTCCTGGCTGTTTTTACCACCAGGATGGCGGGAAGGGGGTCGGAATCCCCATGGCGGTGCTGCGAGCAGCGCCGCCATGGAGGATTCTTTGGGGCAGGGGTAAACCGGCGGGAAACCGCTAGTTGCCCTTTTCTGACCGCGGCTTTACCGCCGCGGTCAGAATTGCCCATGAAGCACCGCCAGCCTGTTGGCGGTGCTTCCACGGCACTCTGCCCTGGCGGTTTTCAACCGCCAGGGTCAGAATGACCACCATAGACTGCAACTATGCCTTCTTGAGAGACCTTTAGGATCTTCCCACAAAGCTCTTTCTTCCACCTAAGAGCAAGAGTATAAATGCGGTTGGATGGCCTTATCTAAGACTGTTAACAAACAAGTAACAAAGTACAGAAAGAGTAGAACTGTTTTGAGTAAGCCTTTGAGCATGGCATCACCACCTTCAATGTGGGATAGTACAGTGATTGCCATAGGCATAGCACTATGACAGAGATGTTCCATTTCTTATTGAAGATAATCATAAATCAACAGGGGATCACAATAGAAGGGAAAGGTACAAAAATTCAAAGTTCAAGGTCAGAAACTTGTGGGTTGTGAATCAGTAATAATATTAAGAATTGTTCTTTTAATGGAATAGATAGGGAATGTACAAAACATCCTCCTAGCAAAAACAGTCATGACCCAAATAATAAAACCAGAAGCTATGTAGAGTTTTTTTGTCCAGAGTAGGTGCAGAAGGTGGCGTGATAGTGATTTTCTTCTGTTAAATCCTGAATTTCTATGTCTTGATGTAAACATTTCTCCTGCAGGTTGCTGCAGTTGAACAGCTGGAAGAGAGCACTCATAAAATAGAACGTCTTTTGGACTGGCTAACAAATGTAGAAGGGGAAGCAGAAAATGGGAAGATGAAAAATAAGAAAATAGAGCAGAATGGAACACGTAATCGAGAGGAAGAGGGTAATTCTATTGAAGGAGAAATGGAAGAAGTAAATGGTAACGTAATAGACTTGCAGCAGACAACAGAAACAACTGTGGACGGACACTTTGTAGCAAAGGAAAAGGATTTGGGTCGACAATATCAAAAGGCCAAGGTACAGGGATGCTTTAATGTATGCAACTAATACTGCATGTTTTAGGGGTCGGAGATAAAAATCCCTACATGATGAAATATATGTGCGTCACGTATACTTGTAGGAAGATTATTTTGTAATTATACTTTGCAATGGGTAATTTCTATAATATTGGCATATCTAGAGTGCAAAGGAAAAGAGAAAGATCTGTCAGTGGACAGTATAGTATCACATGTATACATCTGCTCTCTACCGTGGGGGCCAGTGGCATAAATATGAATGAGTCATAAAGCTCTGCCATAAGCTAGTTGTGAAATATATGCTTTTCAGATTATTTACTGTTGAATATATTGTTTCTGAAAGATTCCTTCAGCTGTTGAAGGATAGGTAATGGTTTGCCTTCTTACATACTTTTGTTACAGTATCATTTATTATATAACTTTATGCTCAGTAACATTGTGCATTTGTTCAGTGACAAAATACTTACTATAGTGTTATAACCCACTGCCAAGGGCTATACTATGGGAACTGACCAGGGAGACAGAGAGACCCCTCATGACACAAGTCATCTTCCAAGTCCCCTGAACCACCCTCCATCTCCATGTGTCAGCTCCTGGCTTCATCAAGCAGTCACCTTTTTCTGGGTGTTCCTCGTGCCAGTAAAGTGCAAGGCTTATTCTCCAGGGCCTGACACACTCCTTATCTCTCTGAGCAGGCAGGTAGGCTTCTAGGTGCAAGCTAGATCATCAACTCCTCCAGCAAGAAGTGGAAACTTCCTAGTAGATGTTCTCTCACCTCTGGGAGTTGCTTGCCGTTCAGAAACCAGGCCTGGTCTCACAGAAGCTCTTCAAGTATTCTGGGAGCTCTCCCTTCCTTGGTCATGAAGAATTCTCCTGGGCAGGCTTTCCGCCTGGAGGGACAGACACCCTCCTTCTGTCTCTGAGGAGGCAGGCAGGCAGGCAGGCAGGCTTTTAGGTGCTGGCCAGTTCCTCCAGCAAGAAGTGAAATCTACAGGAGATGTCCTTTCAGCTTTGGGAGATGGCTGACACTCAGAAACCAGGCATGGTGTCACAGCAGCTCTTCAAGTACTATGTTGAGTTCTCCATTCCTTGGAACTAAACCAGAGAGAGTGTTGGACCTCATTTTTATTCTTATTTTGATGGGGTGTGGATGCCCTGTCTAAGGTTTCATAACTGGGTTGGGTTGGTTATAGTTAAAGTGTCATTTTCTGACTGTCTTGCAGACACAGCCTTTGGCCAACATGATGCCTCTATAGCAGGTAGCAATGGTGCTGGCTCCAAGCAAGAGTATCCAAAATAAGGGCATGAGCATATGCCTTCTGATCAGGTATGTAGTTCAAGAGAGCCTCCTCTTTCAGCATCAGAGCAGCTTCCTCCACCTGACTCTATGAAAATCAACACCTACATAAGTTGAATTTGAGCATTAGAAACTGACTGTGTTTGATCTACCACCTGGAGTGATTGGTATGCAGCACCATTCAACTAAATCCATTTATGGCAGGTACTGGGACAAATTTGTATCCTCGTGTGGCATTTACAGGATTGACCCCTGACAAGCAAAACTGTCAGATGTCTTTTTGTTTGTTTTTATCTTTGGCCCGGCAAGGTTTTGTAGTGAGCACTATTAAAGGTTCTTTCTCTACCCTTCAGGCCTTCAGGCCTTTCGGTTGTGAATAGATATATTAACAGGTTGACACACGTTTCCTCAACCATTTGTGATGCCACAGTAGGACCTTAACTTGGTCTTGACATTTCTCATGTCAGTTATAAAAGATTCAGTGCTGAGGAACAATATATTAGTTATCTGTAAAAGTGATCTCATGAACTACTGCCCACTCGCGCCGGGTGTGGCAGGATGGACCCGCCTAATAAAGTGTGTCTCACATGTCCTGACCTCAGTGGCTCTGTCTTGGTAATAGCCATTGGTGCACTGAGCAGCATAAGGGAAAAACCTGAGTATCAGTTGAATCCAGTATGTTTTGTGTAAAATGGAATGACGTTCAAACCTGACTGTTTTCATAACTACAAACCACTGGAGAATCAATAATTATTATGCCTTTATAATGGTGACTGAAGGTGTGAAACAATAGTGGATGTACAATTGTGTTGAATATGTAACAATTCATTTGAGAAAATGAATGCCTTTTGAATTAAATAACCAAAGTTATTGACTTTCTGAGTATAATGTAAATTATCCATGTTCTTTCTCCATTATTTTTCAATAGGCACAGCATGACAAGCTTGTTTCACAACACCAAGATGTGGTAATAGCCATACAATCTGCACAGGCACTACTGGAAAAACAGGGATGCTACCTGACTCCTGAAGACAAGGAAACTCTGCAGAAAAACATGAAAGCCCTAAAGGTCCAATATGAGACAAGTCTGGCCGAGTCCGAAAGGAAAATGAAACTAATTCAGTCTGTACAAGACGAGTTAGAGAAGTTTACAACAGATTGCAATGAATTTGAAAGCTGGCTAAGACAGTCCAAAGAAGAGCTTGAGGACTTAGAGATTGCCGCCCCAGACTTCAGTGGGGTACGAACCAAGTTACAGAGGCAAAAAAGCTTCTCAGAAGATGTGATTTCTCATAAGGGTGATTTAAGGTATATCACAATTTCTGGACAGAGGGTGATGGATACTGCCAAGTCATGCAGTAGGGGAGATGGTGTTAAGAGCAATCAAGACGATATTGATACATCTACAACATGCACAATGGTGCAAAGTAAACTGGATACGGTAGCAGATCACTTCAAATCCCTTTATTCAAAGGTAAATGTATTTACATTTATAGGCAAAATGTAAAATAAGTATTAATTATATGTACATAGATAAAATTAGATTACAAAACCATTCTGTTTTGGTGGTGGGTTTTGTGTTCAGTATCCTAAATGATAAACATTTTTGACCATTTACAATTTATGAGAGTCATGTTATTTAAATGATTACCTCTTTGGTAACAGAATATGTTTAATACGTTTCTGTAACCATGAGTACTATAGATATTACCCCTAAGATGCAGATCTGGTTGATGGAGTAACTATAAAAATGGAACAATAACTATTTTATGCTCTTGGTTCCAGATGTTGTTAAATAACTAGTGTAGGTTGTGATTGTTTCCTCAGTCACAATTAGATGCTGAGTCAAATCACTGAGCGGGAACTTACATTCACTAGGCCATACACTTCAACATGCCTTCAGTTACCATGATGTATTACTGACATAAACCGTTTATTAATATATCTGTTGAAAGTGAGAGTTACACAAGTAGAGAGATACACAAGTAGCGTGGTAAGGAGATGGATGGATCAACAGGTGAAGAGATGAACTTATGAATGGTGGATGGACAGATGGATAACTGGAGTGATGGTTGGACAGATGTGCAAATTAATGGATGAATGTACGTAAATAGTATTCACAGGGACAAATAGACCTACATTTTGTAAAACATTTTGGATTAAATTTCATGGCAGTGGCTGTCGATATATCTCTTGTTTGTAATTCTCTTTCCTTCTTTTAATCCATTGCTGACTAGATTTTTAAGTACAAGGTTCATCCATCTGTGTTCTCTCCTTTTCATCAATAATTTTTCCTGGAAACAGATAGGTATTTGTCAGTGATAAGCCACATTATCATGCCTGTTTTACTCCCCTTAAATGTATCTGTGTGTATAGCTCTTCATGACATATGCACACTCTCAGTGCATTGCTCTCAGTCAAACCATGCCACTTGGTTTGATTGGGTTTTGCTTCACTGCAACATCCTCTGACCACATATTGTTCCTTCATGTCCTCTTATTGTTGACTAGTCATCCCTGTTGAATTCTGTGCTCTAACTATACTTTTGCTTTACAAACGCCTGGTGTACAGTATCTTACATTGTCAGCTTAAGCTTCTTCCCAATCCAGTTTCTCTCACTACTCAGACTATCTGGCAAAGGTGCTGGTACAGCCATTTCTTTCTCCCCTCTTGGGTTTCTCACAACCTTTTTTTTAATAACAGTTCTGAAATAGGTCAACATTCCAGGTCCCTTCCATTCTTTTCATACAGGCCCTCTGAAATGTATTCAGAATTTAGATACTCTCCTCACCCTCTCATTGTACTTGATGATTATTAAATGTGATATTGAGGCCTATCCTTCTCCTATGCCTTCATTGTTATACTGAGCTCCCGCAGTCTCTTTGAACTCAGTTTTCCATGTCAACATAGTGTTCCTCCCATAGCTTGCGTTTTCCCTTGTGGTTCATCTTTTCTGTGGCTTCCACTTTTTGTGATATACCTTCCCCAATAGATGGTTCTCACTGGAGACATCCCTCAACAACAACAACAGCGACGCACTCCCTCGCTCTGTATCCTCTGCTTTGCCTTGAGCAGCATATAGGAAAGGATGTGTCACCACATGCAGACCTTTAGTATCTTTTGTTCCTTCTTACACATCACCTGGATAACTCTGCTAAACAACTATGTTGTCACACTGATTACTCCTCATTGCACTCAGCACTGGTAACGTTTTCAAAACTGAAAGCAATGTATTGTTCCTCCAGTGTGAATACCTCTGCACCCTGACTGCCTTTCCATATTACCCCCACAACTGAAGATGCCCTCTGGGTGCATTTTACAATAAATCATACATTGGCATCAGCGTGCATTTATTGTACTGAGAAGTTTGATACCAAACTTCCCAGATTTCAGTGTAGCCATTATGGAACTGTAGAATTCGTAGTTGACAAACTCCCAGACCATATACTCTTTATGGCTACCCTGCACTTACAATGTCTAAGGTTTTACTTAGACACTGTAGGGGCATAGTGCTCATGCACCTATGCCCTCACCTGTGGTATAGTGCACCCTGCCTTAGGGCTGTAAGGCCTTCTAGAGGGGTGACTTACCAATGCCACAGGCAGTGTGAGGTTGGGATGGGACTCTGAGGAGAGTGCCATGTCGACTTAGTCATTTTCTCCCCACCAGCACACACAAGCTGTGAGGCAGTGTGCATGTGCTGAGTGAGGGGTCCTCAGGGTGGCAGAAGACATGCTGCAGCCCTTAGAGACCTTCCCTGGCATCAGGGCCCTTGGTACCAGGGGTACCATATACAAGGGACTTATCTGAGTGCCAGGGCTGTGCCAATTGTGGAAGCAAAGGTACAGTTTAGGGAAAGAACGCTGGTGCTGGGACCTGGTTAGCAGGGTCCCAGCACACTTTCCATCATAACTGGCATCAGCAAAAGGCAACAACTCAGGGGCTAACCATGCCAAGGAGGCATTTCCTTACAACAGGGCAAACATAGCTTGTTTATTTTTAAAGAGCAGTCTCCCAATCGTGTGTATTCCTATTGCTGAAACCCTTTAGATCATAATAGTTAGCAATTAGTATTTATTTTTCTGGCATGCTGCTCACATGTGTCTCCTCTTTAGTTGGGTTTCTGGCCTGGGCACTCAACTGAGAGTGCCCTAAGAATGTGCTATATATTTTACTTCTTCTTGTCCTGGTAACCCTCATTCTTGTTCTGCTTGATGTGCTGAGCTTAGTAACTGGTTTGAATCTTTCTCTCTTAAGTTTCTATCTCCAGGAATCTCTGATACTACTAGTAGTTTCTGCCCTGTCTGCTTCGTTTTTCATATTGAGCTTCATGGAACGCACATCTCCTCCACTGTTACCTGTAAGCTATGGTGCAACTGAAGAGGCTGACCTTGGCCATCACCTTTTCTACACAACCCCCTGCCATCTATATTTCATCTTTTGGATGTATGCCTTATGTAAACAAAGACTGTTTCCAGTGCTTTCTCTCTTTTCTCTGGTTTGCCCAAAGCCTTCATAATGAGTGATCTGTTTGCTTAACTGATGTTCAAACCTAAATACTCTTTTAAATCTCTTCCTCCCTACCATGCAAAAACAGAGATTCTTCTGTTCACCGCTCCATCTGCCTCTTGATATCCCTGTCTCTCGTCACTATTCAGCCTTTCCCTCACTTGTACTAGTCCCACTGCTCCAACTCAGAATGTATTAATATATTATAATTCGGCTGCACTTTTCTGTTCACAGTGCCCACACCGCTTCAGTATTAAGCTGTGCATAGTTATAAAAATAGGCCTCTTTAATTTTACTCTTTGGCATCCTCTTTAATTTTATTTCACGCTTTTAACACATTCTTTGTTCCACTACACTTCTCATATTTGAATGTCTTTATGACTTTTGAGTGCTTCCCTATCTGACTACTCTTAAATGCTGCATTGTGTTTACATTTGTGGTGTTTTAATATCTGTCCTATCCTTCCTTACCTTCTTGTTCTCATCACACGATCACATGTTTGTTTGATTAATTTCTTTGATATGCATGTAGAGTTTTTGAGATTCTCTGCTAAGTGCTTCGGCAAAAAGGTGCTTTGTACATTTTAGGAATTCATACATTACAATCTATGACTGTATTCTAATGTTCTGTCTATTTGTGCCTTGTAATTTGTACGGAGGTCACATACATTTATCTGGGCAGATATTTTAAGAAGACAAACAATACCAGGTTACAGTACATTTTCAGTGACCACAGAACAGTCATATATATTTACTGTACGTTATTTGTCATTGTTTTATAGTGCAATATCCTTGGAAATAATCTTAAAGACCTGGTGGACAAATATGATCACTATACAGATGTGTCCTCTGTGCTTCTATCAGGGCTTCAAGCTTCTGAAACATCTGCAAACAAGCGACTTTCTGAGCCAATTGCAGTGGATCCAAAAAACCTTCAACGGCAGCTAGAAGAGACAAAGGTAAACAACAAAGTTAATGTCTGGTATGTGCAGGTTATTTCATAGGAACTTTTTATATCACATTTTATTGAGCTCAACACAGACACGAGCAATACCAGCGGAACATACTGTAACATATACACTTCTTTACTATCCGTTTTCGCCCACCCGCCGTCTAAGTTCATATAACGGTAAAGACAAGTTTTCCTGTCTAGCCCTCCACCAATGCAAACCCCTCCACCTCTTCATGTGTTATTCCCGAAATGTTCGAATTCCTTCATCCAATGAAGGAGTGAAGGCTTCCCACATTTCAAGAGGGATTCCACATATATTGTGCAAAGTTGGCCCATATTTTGTAGCGTTTCTGTGGACAACCCCTGGCTGCATAAATAGGGATTTCAGAACTCATACATCTCTTCAGGCCCATCATCCAACCCTGTAATCCGGGGGGATGGTGGAGCTTCGTTCTTCCAGGCCCTGGCTATTTCCCTCTTAGCCACCGTATTTCATGGAAGCTTTAATAGAATCCTACAAATTGCATATCACAAATTAAAAATATTTCATATTGATACAAGATACCAATTTTATTCTTCTGTGCAATGCTAGGATTCATTACAGTACTTTCCTATAGATAGGCTATGAACCTAAAATTATTTTTAAGCATTATTCTGTTTTGATAAGGCTACCCTACTTAGAAGGCTGTGTGTATTCAGCATGAATTGCTTCTATATAATTAGCACATATCCACTAAAAGAAAGTGTTTTTTGTAAGAGTACATATTTTGATGTTCTAACTATTGATTCAATCTGTTACCACTGCTAAACTAATGCATAGCATTTTGTGGATGCATGCTGATTCTCTCTCCTTAGTCTTCTAATGTCCCTCCTTATCGGAAGACCAATATTGGTGCACTTCCACCCCTACAATGAATGTAGGTGACTCGGCATACTGCTGAAGATTGGACTTAGAGCCTTACTTACTGTTTGGCAGATGGAGTATTCTATCACAAAAGTGGTGACTGTCCCGTCTCCCCATATTGCATGCACGGTCTAGCCTATGGTAATACAGTGGGCAGAAAACACTTCACATTTTGAAGGAGCATTCCGTCCAGCAAACTCTAAATAAGGACCCGAGTCTCCACCTCTTTTTACCTCCCTCCTGCCTTCATCACCTATGTATTCCAGTGTTTTGATACACATATGTATGTACTGGTATTTATATAGCGTAAATCAACTGTACATTACGTGAGGGGCTGGGAGACAATCTACAAGGTCTTGTACATCAAGTGGGGATTACATAAATACATCATACTCACATTTAGGCACTGGCAGATTAAGGGATTTATCCATGGATGCCTGCTATGTGTATCCAAATAGATCCAACCAAAACAGAGGTCATACTTAACCCTCTCTACGAATGTGAAGTCCCTGGGCCTCCAGGTTATCCTTATTATATTTAGCCCTTTTTTAGAATATATTTTTATTTGTTTTACTCATATACAACAACAAGACAGCATTCAAGGTCAACAACAGTACAGTATTCACTACCATTATAGTCCAAACTTAGTTGTCAAGGAAGTGCCATGCCCCCTCAATGTTAAAACACATACGTAACCAATCCTTTTCCTGTATCTGTGAAATTACCAGAGAACTCCCAGCCCTGCTAGTGTCTCTTCACCCCCAGTCTCATAACTAACCTTCTAGTGTAGGTGATTCTACTATATCTATTCAGTCATCCTCTGTCACTGCGTCCATGTGTTGTGTACTACTGTCTGTATTCTGTGGCTGTGTCCCCTGCTTTTGAGTGCTTTCATCCCCTTCGTTAAATACTTCTAGTGTAGCTGCCCAGGTTTCTAAGTTTCCATCTCTCTGTCATCAACTCTGGTCTGCATGATGTGTGTTTCCTCTGCCAATGCCCACTCATTTGTATCCCTACTCCACAGTTATATCGAGTTTTTTTTCCCTAGGCATCCCATAGCTACCCACCTTTTAGCACTGACCAGCACAAGCTGTAGGAACCTCCATCGCATTTTCCCTCTCCAGGATGCCTTAATTATGCCCAGGAGGCAATGTCTTGGGGCATCTTCAAGTTCAGTTCCAGTCACCAACCCCAGTCTCGTCGCCATTGTTGTCCAAAAAGCACGCCCTGTTGGACAAAGCCAGGCCATTTGCAAAAAGGATGCCCCATCCATTCCACTTTTAGGGCAGATCACCTCCCTCCCCCCATACATTCTATTCAGTTTGATTGACATCAGATAAGTTCAATGGAAGTCTATCAATGGATCGGTTAAACCATTCAGCCACACTTGTTTGGCTTTAATTTTCTCACTGGCTCTATCCTTTTTAAGTGCTTTATATAGCATAGACACCAAATGTTGAGGCAAACCAACTGTCACCATCATCTGTACTGTGTTATACTGCTGGAGAGTTTCAGGGAACCCCGTCCATATTTCCCTTGCTGTACCTGCAATTTTATCATACTGTAGGAACTGACTGGTCCCCACTGAGTATTCCTCACATGCTTCCGCAAATGTAATGAAATGCTCTACTGGGTACAGGTCTCCCAGCATTCCACATCCACCCTCCCTCTAGCATGTAACTGACAGATCCTCACTAATATGTTTAAATTGCACTAGTACCCCCAAATCCATATTTCTCGCAAATGGGGGTAATTTCATCACTGTTAATCACCCTTTTCCAGATGTCTGCTATTTGTTGCATCAGATAGAAGTGTCCTGGCACCCTTGATCCCATCGCAAGCAACTCCTTTTGGGAAGTATTCCTGCATGTGCCCCTCAGCAATCTCTTCTCTCAGTTGTCTTCTGTTGTCACCCAGTGAGCTGCATCTTGCAGTTTAGTTACATAACAATACAGCTCAGTATCAGGTAATCCCATGCCCCCTTGTCCATATCCAATTGGTCCAGGGTGCCAAGTGCCACTCTACTTCTCTTACCTGCCCAACTAAGGATATCAGTAGGTTATCCAGTGCCCTAGACGTTTGCCGAGGGAGTGTGTGTAAGGAGTTCATCACTATGTAAAGGCATTGGGGAAGAAAACATCTTTGCAATTTATCCCACCACTGAAAGTGGCAATGTATACCAGAAAGCAGTGGACCGTGACAGACCCTCAAGCAGCTTATCTGTTTTACGGTATCGTTTTCCCTCTGTGTATGTGTCACCATAATTCCCAAATATCAAAATGCATCAGTTTCCCAATTCAAGCCCAGGTTATGCAAGTCAGGCCCAGGAGAGGCACGTAATGCACCCAACTGAAACAGCAGCATATTGCACCTATTAATCTTGAGACCTGCTATGGCTCCAAAGTTGTCAGTAACAGTCTGGGGATCTCCCCGGGTAGAAAAAAACATCATCTGCATACAGCGATATCAGATGCATATTATGTCCTATCTTAATACCAAAGACTTTCATGTCTCTTCTAAGTTTTGCCACCAGTTGTTCCATTGCCAGGGCAAACAACAGAGCGGATAGGGGACATCCTTGTAAAGGCCCCGTTTTGCCACCCAGTTTGCAGAGACTGCCCCACCACTTCTAACCCTTGCCTTTGGGGACACTGTAAAGGAGCTTAACCTAACCACAAAAGTTTGATCCAAAGCCAATGTGTTATAAAATTGTAGGAAAGTGCCAATTTTTGACATGGCCACCCCCACACTTTGCCTGGTATTTGTGATGCAGTTTTGACTGAATGTGCACTGGGTTCCTGCTAACCAGGTCCCCAGTGCCAGATCTCTTTCCCTAAAACTGTGCAATTGTTCCCCAATTGGCAAAACCTTTGCCCCCCTATAAGTCCCTAGTAAATGGCACCCCTGATACCTGGGCATGGCTACCAAAGAGGGTTCCCAAGGGCTGAAGCATCTATTGTGCCATCCTCAGGGACCCCTCACCTAGCACATTCAGATTTCCATTGGAGGCTGCGAGTTTTGTTGCAGCTAAAAGTGAACACATGACATGGCACACAGCTGTGTGCCAGGTCCCCTAAATACTGCATGTAATATATGTATGTCACTCGTACAGCAGGCCTTAAAGCCCTAAGACTGGGTGCATTACATTGCATGTAAGGACATATCTGCACGAGCAGATATGCTCATACTATGTCCTTGGCGATTTATAGACATAATGCATGAACAGGGAAGCCATTTTAAATACATGTGCTGGTCACTACGAGTTCCCCAGTTACATGATGGCTTCACTGAAAATAGGGATGTTTGGTATGAAACATCTTGTATTATTAAACCCCCACTGATGCTAGTGATGGATTTATTAATACATGCACCCAGAGGGCACCTTAGAGGTGCCCTCTGAAATCCTACCATGTCCCTGTGTGCGGACTGACCAGTTTTAGCAAGCCTGCCACCACCAGACATGAGTCTGACCCCCCAAGGGTGAGAGCCTTTGCTCTTGGGGTGGTCATAAACCAAGCCTGCTCTGGGAGAGGTATTTACACACCTCATCCAACAGAATGACTTGGGAACCTGCATTCCAGTGCAGGGGGCTTCAAAGAAACCCACCTCCCTTGGTATGCAGATTTGGCTTCACTCACAGGAGAGATGCCGATCCCCTGTCCCAGAGCCCATCTGGCACCAGGACAGACGGGAAATTTAGTATTCAGGGAGGTGTCTACCCCTAAGGTCAGACCCACCCCTAAGGTCAGACCCACCTCTAAGGTGAGCTGCCTGATGTGGACACAACGCTTAGAAATCTGCTGTCTTGGTGTTTGGCAGATTCAGGACTCTGGGACAAGATTATGCCCGCCTCCCAAAGAAAGTGATTATGTAGGGGGTGTAGTGACCCCAGGGGTTACTATCCTACACTCCCCAAAATGCCCCCAAATGCAGTATTTAGGGGAGCCCCTGGCAAAAGGAATCATATTCCTGCTGACCTATGAAGTAGAAGGACACTCAAGAGCCACAAAAGCAAAGACTGAGTAAGAAGCACCTGGCTTGGCCCCATCCCTGCCGGCTTGTCTGCTATTTGTACCAAAGTCAACTCGGCCTGCAAGCTGCTGTGCCCCCAAAAGCCTGGGAGGCCTGCCTGCCTCCAACAAAGACCAGGAACTCTCGTGGAGCAGCAGAGCAGCTTCCCTGCCTCTTGTAGGTACCCCAAGACAAACTGTGAGGACTCTGGACCAGCTAAAAAACCAACACCTGAAATCACTGCTGCACCCGTGCTGTACAGCCCGAGTTGAAGTGGAGCCCTCTAGAGACAAAGCCCACCTTGGACTTGCCCACTGTTGACTCACTGTCACCGTCTGCAGCCTCTAAACACAGGCACCATCAACAGCGAGTGCTCCAGTGAAGAAAGTCCAAAGCCTCTAAGCACCTCTGCATCTGTTAACCCCTGAGAAGTGGAAAAGAGGACCTGAGGTGCTCCCAAGTCAATGTACATCTCAAGAGTGGAACCCCCTTGTTGGTTCCTTCCGACTGAATCCCCAGTCCTCACCTGCAGCAACTCTTCGACCGGACCAATCCCTATTGACTAACCTTGGGCACCCAACACCATCCTACACCTCTGCATCCGGCCGCCCCAGTGAACCCCATATGACCTGCTGGTGTGGTTCTGGCCCTTGCCTAATACTCACCTTAAGAACAGGAGATTGGTCTCATAAGTCGCTGTACTTTACCTGAATGCAGTGCTTGTTTTTCTCTCCGTAGGATCGAATTTCAACTTTTCAGAAATTGCACTGTCAACTTTTCAAAACTGTAAAGATTTTCCTTGCAAAACGTGCTTACGTGATCATATTGATTCTGGTGCCAATAAATATGTAAAGATACTTGTTATTTTTGTAAATTGGTGTGGATCTCCTTCTTGAGTCGTCTGTCATTTATTGACTGCGTGTATTTGCAAATGTCTCACACTCCTCTCTGATAAGCCTAAGGCTGCTTGTCCACACTAATCCCTAAAAGAGTACCTTGGTATTGTTACAGCAAGCCCATGTCCACTAGTAAAGGACCCGCTGGACTCTTTGCGCAATATATATCACACTTTGATATATCATGTGAAGAGCCAACTTCCTGCAAGGACCTGCAGCAGATATGTCCAACCAAACTTATCAAATGCTTTTGTGATATTCAAAGAAACAAACACAAGCTCCTTCTTGGTGTTCTTCAATGAATGCGTTACATGCGTCAACATATGCAGATATATATCCGTACTTCGGCCCAGTACGAAGCCACACTAGTCTTCATGGGCCAGTGTCCCCACCACCACATGCAGTGTTTCTACGACTATCTTGTAAAACACCATTGTTTCTGTATTAAGCATGGTCAGAGATCTATATGTGGAAGGATCCAATGGGTCTCCCTCCGGCTTAGGTACCATACATCTTTTCTAAGCCTCGGGGACAATTCTCCCTACTCTTTGCTTCCCTGTAGACCGCCAACAATGGTTTATTATTGTTATCTCTTTAAGATTATTCATTGTTCTGTACTGTTTTGGGACTTCTGGACCCTATAAGATTGACTAGACACAAGCATTCAAGGTATCACCACTTCATCAGACAGTTCTGAGGAAGTAAACTGTTACCAAACTTTTGTTCACCGAAATATGCATCAGTGGTTTTAATTGTCTACTCTTGCAGACCTACGAAAGTGGAATTACATTTTTTTCATTTTCTCTTTGGTAGTACGTCTGCCACACAAAAGGGACCTTGATTTTAATTTAATTTACTTGGATTGATTGGGCTGCAAAACATTTTTATGGTGTGGTCACTGACTAAAGTGCACACCTTCTTGTGTTATACCAAGGATCTTGCTAAAACTTTTGTGGTTGTTTCTGACTAGTTATATGCATTATTTGAACTATAATGATTAATATATTCTGTCATCAATTAGCTGGAATGTATTTTGAATACATTATACTATAAAACAGAAGTAGTGAATATATGCTATTTAAAGTGTTGTATATGAGTGATTGTGTGGGTAGCGATGTGTTAGGTTGTTGTTGCCATACAGCCCTGCATCCAGCAAAGAACTTAAATGAATCCTCTGTTTCCCTTATCTGTCACTAATTATTCTGCACTTCGATCACTGCTACCAGTCACCTGCTATATGTGTACTTGTGTGTTTTTACATGTAGATGTAAATTACCCCTTAACAATGTAAACCTCCACCTGTGCTTTCGTACGCTGCTCTGCTATGCACATATTCCAATACTAAGTAAAGCTTTCTGGTATGTTCAGGGCAAGGTCTCCCTATAAAAACTACCCATCATAAAATAAAATAAAACTTACATCCTCAAAGTGAACACGCTGATGTAGCGTACTTAGTATTGCGCATGTAAGAATAGCCACTCAGTACAGTGCTGCACTGCTCTGCTGGAGAGCTGGTGACAGTCTGTCCCGTACTTCATTATGTTTTTCTGCGTTGTCTTGTGCTACATCCCTGGGGGTTACTAGGGCCTAAGGAAATTGTGAGAGCTACGTGTGGAGCAAGATTAGTAAGGTTGCTCCCTAAAGGTTTCTTCTGAAGATTCATGTTGCTCATGCTTGTTGTCTGACAGTGGCTTGATCACAAATACCTTCTATCATGAACACGTACCATATTTTTAAGTTGAGCAATACCAACACAAGAAGACTTATTAGCTTTTCTGCAGGCTACCAAGCGAACAATATAAAGAGACAGAGAAAGCTTTTGGGCATTGATTTTCTCTATTTGAAAACTGCATTAACTAACCCAGAAAATGCTTGCTGATTACTGTTCAACAATGCAAGGAGGATTACAGAGACAAGAAACAAGAAGAACCAAGGTAGTTCTAAGGCCTTCTTATGGATCTCAAGAGACAATTTATCATCCTATAGATCTCAGGCAACAAAGTGTTTGATGAAGATGCAAGGATGTGTGGACTTGTAGAGTAGATACGCTCTTGCCTTAAAGAAAGCAGACTCACACATCACTCTAATTTTATTCCATCCTCTGCCATAGAGGAGATAATGCTACCCATGTAGGTTCAAGGTACAACTCTTCAGAAGTCAGAAACTTCTATTGGGCTCACCATTATCCTCAGCTCTTCTGATGTGAGGACTGAGGGTAGAAATGGACCAGCTTGTCCACAAAGAGGCTCCACAGTTGTTCAAAGCTGAATTGAGTGAAATGCCAAGGACTTTCTTCTCAACAGATTATTAGTGAAATTGAAGACCTTTTGAAATAAAGTTGCTGGGGCTCAATAAATAAAGTTAAATTAAGAGTTTGGTGGTGTCTCTAGCACTTGGCAGCAGAAATGTCATCTTTGAGGCAGTTACATGGAGCCACTGTTAATGTTTTCACCTTTGAATATTCCATGATTCAGTCCAATATCAGCCTTCAATTACTTGGCTCATTGAGAACCCTAATGTAAAGTTGATTGTTGTCAGTGTAACATTGGTAACCCACGTTATACTTTCTCAAGGTATTAGGTGTTGAGAGTTTTTTTATGAATATTTTGTGGCAATTCAGTTAAAGGCCAGTGATACTTTTAGTAGAATCAGAGTGCAAGATGTGAAATGATTTTTAAAAAAGTGGAGTTATTCTCTGATGTTCATCAATAAAGTGTCTGACCCCACAAGAGTGGTTCCCCAGCTGGAAATCTGTAAGGTGAATTTTCTTTCCCACCTGAGCTGACAGTTTAGAGATAACCATTGTTTCCAGAATCTTTGTAGAAGATAGGTCTGGAATTCCATGGAGATTCTGGGTTATCATACAGTGTCTAAAACAGGAAAGGGATTGGGGACTGATTTATGTGTTGGCAGTATGTATACTCCATTGTGATGGAGTATACATAGCACCAGCATAAGAGTCCACTTGTCCTACTTAAATGCTGGGGGACCATAGGTTTGGCTACGTCAGTGACTACTCTGTCGCTGCCATAGCCAAACCTCTCCGATGACCAAATGGAGTAAGGGCCATCGGAGAAATGGCTATTTGTCTGCCCACCCAATTACGATGGGCACACATATAGCCATTTTTTACAGTCTGTCACTGCCAGGCAAACCTTGTCAGTGAGGGACAGTAAAATGTTATCAATGATCCCCTCATCATGAGAGATGACTCCTGTGGCGAAAAGATCATTACATTTTTTTATTTTCAAAAAGAAAATCCCATCTTGGGATTTTCTTCTTGAAAATAAAAAAAGAAAACTGTTTGGTGCTGACGCAGCCCAGGGCCAAATAGTGAAATGCATTGGAAGGAACCACTGTGATAATTTTTCCCACCATTGCATAATAAATGACCACCTGCTTGGTGGCAGACAGACAGTCCCTCCACCAGGGGGACAGAATAATTTAGTCCACCCCCCTGGCTGAAAAACAGGCCATTCACCCCCTATTAAATCAGACTCTAGGCCATGTTGGTGTAGTTAGAAAATGGTTTCTTGCTACAGAGGACATTTTATGAGCTTTGTGTTGAAGGGTGTCAATGTAGGTTATTTTAAGTTTGCCATTCTATATTTATTTGAGTGGGACAGTGAGTTTACGGGAACTGAGGATCCTGATGCTCACTGCTTCTTGTATTGGTAAGAAGTTGCAGAATGATGTAAGGAAGGTGCTCATCTCACAGATTTTCCCAAGATGGCCACCGAGATGAAACTTCAAGGTAAGCTTCCAGGTCTGAGATCACTAATCTTTGACTATTCCTGTGTATACCCTGCCATCCATCCTTCTACTATCTACCTTTGCAACAAGAAACACTCAGAAATTCATAATATCCGAAAGTCATTCTCTGAAGATTTTCCTCTTCCAAAGGGGAATCCTGGGAGACTCGAAGTGCACCCATGCATGGCAGACTGGCGATTTTTGTCCAGTGCTTCCAAGACCAATGCCTGCAGCTGATCTACCTGCACCCCTGGCATGTTCGTGTAGCGGCTAGATGTCTGTCGCTGCTGACTGTGGGAAATGTCAGAGGCCCATTTTATTTTTGGAGCTGCTATGACACTTGCATTGTGACCCTCCAGTGGATTGTGCCTATATTCGGACCGCATGACTGCCCTACTTGCCTCCGACCTGTTAAATGTTTGAAATCAAAGCGGGCCTCCCGCGTTGTGATTAAGAATCTATGAAAACTGGGGGAGTGCTGCTTTCTCTCTGCCCCATTCCGGAGGTGGGTCTGCCCATTGTCCCCATGTTCTCTTGTTCCAACTGCTGCCCCTCGACCTGATATGAGCATTGCTTTCTCGCCCAAGAGGGCATTCTTCACACTATAGCAGCAGGGTGCAGAAGGGGATCTGAGGCAGGGCTGACCAGTTTCCTGAACATTATATATACACCACTCCTGCCTGCATTTGATTGCTGTTATAGAGCTGCTTCCCTTTATCCAAGCTGACCCAATCACACTTCAAGCTCCTTTCCCATTACTTTGCTGCCTGCCCCAGTCTGACCTCATTGCTCACACCCTCTTCCCAGCAGGATTTCTACTGCCCAGACTCCCGCCGCGGATGACTCAGGGCCCTACTGGCTCTTCTACAAGCATTCTAATAATGATTGTTATTGACGCGGGTTGTCACCTAATCTGTCACTGGCCCGCCACAGGCTCCATTCCTCAATGTTCATGGCTCACCTCAACCACCCACTATATTTGCTTTACTCCTCTTCTCTGCTCTCATTGCCTTGTAGCTCACCCCATTTCTACATTCACCATCTGCATCCTCATATATATTCACAGCTGACTATAAGGCTGCGAGAATCCTCTGCAAAAACAACCTATACCCCTTATTGGTAGTTGTTGAGGCTTTGCTGTAAATGGGATCCTCCTACAAATGTGAATATTACAGTCTCTGACCTACCAGCCATTTTAAGGCTCCCCCTCTCCCTTGCAGACTCAAGCACCTCATTCCCATGATGGTAGCCTTTCCCCTCCTGCAGTGTAACTAACATAGGTCTATGTCCCACTGGAATAGAAACTGTCCTACGACTGCTGGCACAAAGTTTAAAGAAAATCAAAAAAGGACTTTCTGTTCAGTGAACAATCACATGATGTTCTTAGAAAGTAAAAAAGGACTCTGTGCTTTATGAAGAAGCACAAGACTGGAACTTCAAGACCCTAAGGAGCAGCCATATTGTAACAATACTGTAATGACCTCTGCTCTATCTTGAACAATCCATACTTGGCCTGTCAATGCAGCTTTGCACTCGGCCATTCAAGTTCTTGCGCTCATAGTAATGTTTTCAGTCTCTGAGCTACAGTTCCCTCATTCCTGACACACCTCCCACTTTAAAACTTTTTCACTTACTTCAGCTCCCTATATGTTGAAAACAGGCTTTCAGCCATGAATAATCCTCAGCAGGTCAACTGTGAACCCTTGACCTCATCGCAATCGCCGGGAAAATTTTAATGGACTCCATGCCCAATATTACGACCTGACTCCACACCGACTTGTTTAACATATTCATCTATCAGGTCCTAATTACTCGCTCAGACATAGACCCAAACTCCCTAAGAGCACTTGATACAAAACTTGAGATGGCTAGCCACAATGCTTTTAAAATTATTTACCTTCCCAATCTGACAAAAAATGCTCTCAAGAGTTAAGGCACAGAATCCTCAAATTACACCCAGAAACTCTAATCTCTGACCCATACTACTGTTCGAAATAAGGAGCTATAATAAGTGAACTTATCTTCTACACAACAAGACGAGCATAATGGAGGAAAGCCCTGTACTCATTGTTTTAGATCACCACACCCAGAAAACCCCTTATGGTCTAAGACTCTCAGTAGCTCCCTCACCTGCTTGTAGAGCAGCTGTAACCATCTGCCTGTATAATAATGGCTTTATCATCCTGCAGTCCTCGGCCACAAAGTAGAATTATGTGATGAAATGTTCACTACCATCAAAAACGCAGCAACACATAGTAGATCCACCCTCTCCCAAGGTCATTCTAGCCCTTCAGATAACCCAAAGTAACCCCAAGTTATTATCTTGCACCGTGCTACTACATCAAGCACTCCACTCCTCTCCCTATCTTTCCCTTCCTCAGCGTTATTCACACACAACACCATTCCCCCACCTACTCTTGTACGGTCTGAATCCCCCCTCTTGAAGAGTCACACCGATTGCACCCATACTATACCGCTAGAGCAAAGGAGACAGAGACACATAGCTATAAAAGTAACACCAGCTCCCTGTGACTTCCTATCACCTCTGAATACACCAACGTAGATACCACTATCATGCCTATGACACTCCCCATGGTCAAATCAATGACTACCTTGAAGTCCGATCTCCAAATCTGTTGAGCAGCATCACCTATACGACCTCAGTGCTCTTACCCCAGCTTGTGAGCTTTCCACCTCCCCCCCATCAAGCTCAACCCCATTTCCAAGTCCTCCCCTCCGCTGGTTATTACAACACCACAGTGCTGAGCCCACCACCACCTAGCACCTGGATCCCAACCTCTACCACTCGCTCCTACATCTCACTAGAATCCAGACTTGGCAAGATTACACCTTCAACAACTTAAAGCAGACTTACAAAGACTAATAAGCATCACCTTAGAGGTAGCAAACAATCAGTGGCCCAGCAAAACTCCTGGGAGTAATAGCCACAACCACACCCAACCTACTAACTACTGAACTAGTTTATCGTCACACACCCCAACTAATAAGAGCTCTTTTATCTTGTCCTCTCCCCACCTGAGGTGGAAGACCTTACCATTTCACAGTAATTCAACTCGGCCTATTAGGTTTAAAGATACACTCTACGAAATAGACATTCACTCTCTCCTCCTCTCATATAATTCTGATAACACAGACAATTTGGAACAAATAAAAAACAATTCCTGTGAACCCACATAGAGAACCCAGGTGCAACTCCAGAGCCATAAATCATTCCAGCATTAAGCATTCTACCATCACAGAAACCACTTCAGTGGTCACCATACCTCACATGAAAGGCATGCTACTCAACTGTAGATCAGCAGGAAGACATGCAGCGAACATCTCTGACCTCATCCTTACACATAAACTTGACCTCTTAATCCTGAGTGAAACATGGCTTAATGACTCCTCCACCCCTATCCTTCACTTACTTGTTGCGCCTAGTTACAACAACATAAAATTAGATAGATCCCACAGACCAGGTGGAGGTATGGCTTACATTCACCATACCAGTCTTTCAGTGAAACAGTCACAAACCATTGCTCTGTCCTCATTCAAATACCTGTGCATCGATATTGCAAGGAACAACAGACTGCTATGCAAACTGCACGCAGTCTACCATCCTCCGGGAAACAACCTCACATTTATAGAACAAATTATGGAATTGGTCTCATCCTATGAAGGACAACAATGCACCCAGATCTTCCTTGGAGATTTCAACTTCCACTGGAATGATCGGAATCAATCTACAGTGAACAGCCTTAAAACCTTCCTTGATGACCTCAACTTGATCCAATTCTGCTACAGTCCCACCCGTAACCAGGGTACGACCTTAGATCTAATCATTGCTAAGGCTAACTCCATTCTACTCAAATCTATAGTCCTGTGACTAGACATACCACCACTGCATCACCTTCCTCATCACAGAATTGGTGATAGCAAATAAAGTTCAACAAAAGAAACCTAAAAACTGGAAAATGTGCTTGTGAAATGAAAACCTGAATGATCTTTCATCCGTCAGCAACTTCTTGCCTCCTCTGTTGGATATGTCAGACCACTAAATAACACCATGATGAACATACTAGACTCAATTGCGCCCGTACAACTAAAAAGAATGTCCACAAAAGATTCCAAACTATGGTTCAGTGCCAGCCTAAATGCAGAAAGTCGTACTTTGAAAAATGCTGAACACTCGTGGAGATTCTCTCCATCCCTTGAACACCTGAGAGCACTGAGGAACTTCTATAACAAACACTTCAGAAGATGGAAAGTAATTGTTTTCAGAAACCAACTAGATAATGCTAGAAACCGATCAAAAAAACTGTTTGAGCTCAACAAACGACAATCAAGTAAACAACCCAACCCTTCCCCAATATGACCCAGTTCACAGCTATTTTTGGATTATGCTTCCTTCTTAGTGGAAAAGATGATAAAAATTGAAAGTGATCTGCTGACAGCAAGGAAGCACCTTCCAGTCATTCTACATCTCAGCCACTCCACCTCTGCCTGTGACATTAAACCCCCATGTCTTACAGGGCACACTCCAAAAACAACACCTAGTGGAACATATTTAAAACCTTTTATGAAAGTGACATTCTCAAAATTGTAGCAGCACTGAAACTCTCAAACATCTTCAACTACCCTTTGCCATCAAATTTCTTCAATGCATTACAATTGTCTGTACTACCACTCTGGACCAAGATAGTAAATGCCTCACTCCTTCAAGACACTACTCTGGATTGCCCAAAGTCTGAGCAAGTAATCCCTATTGTGAAAAAGCCTACAGCAGATCATGTGGATCTAAACTACTTCCGCCCAATCTGCAACATTCTGACACATTGGTGAAGCTCCTGGAGAAATGTGTCCACGTTCAATTATGTAACCACATAGAACAGTTCCAACTTTTAGAACAATTCCAATTCGACTTCTGCCAGGGCTGTGTTACTGAATAGGCTCTAACACACATAGTAGACGACGCACTAAAAGTGCTGGAACCAAACAAATCTTGCCTTCTAATCCTCCTCGAACTCTCATCAGCCTTTGATACGGTAAACATGGCAGCCTCCTAAACGTACTGGAACGTAGGATGGGTCTTTTAGGACCCACCCTAAATTGGTTTACCTCATCTCTATACAATAGGGCCCAAAGAATCAAAAGTTAATCAATCCCTATCCAATCCCACACTGGTCATACTTGGGGTCCCGCAGTGATCAACACTCTCTTTCACTCTCTTTAACCTTTAACCTGTTCATGGAACCTTTAAGTGAAATTCTTAAATTATCCAACATCCACTATCACATGTACGCCAATGGCACCCCATTGTACCTGACAATATCTTCCCCAGGAGATAGCCAGTCTCTCTACATAGTTCTATTAAAAACTCAAAACTGGCTGACATGCAACCATCTTAAACTAAATGCTGTTAAAACTGAATTCCTCTTAATCGCCCCACCCAATCAGTCACCCTATATCAGAGAACGGATGAAGCAACTAACACCCCTTAACTGCTTAAAACACATTACAGAGTCCATAAGATCGCTAGAAATAACCCTAGATAAGAATTTGAACATGCAGGAGCACATCAGTACTGCCATTAAAGGAGCTAACTTCCAAATGAACATCTTAAGAAAAATAAAACCTTCCTCCCCCTTGTTGACTTCAAATCACTTGTTCAAGCCCTAGTAATTTCCAAATTGTAATATGGAAGTGCAACCTCCTGCAGCCTTCCTAGATCTAAGTTGGCTCCACTTCGGGCCTCTCTTAACTCTGCTGCAAGGCTAATCACAGGATCCAAACGGTGCAATCACATTGCTCCCGACCTGCAGTCCTTAAACTGGCTCCCATACGAAGCAAGGAAGCATGACACATAAAACACTACACTTCAACACCTAATTGCTGAAACCACAGAAATGTCATAAAAAACTTCGAGGGTACTGCCCCAAGAATTTAAAACTCCTTGTCCCCAGAAATCAGACTGAACCCCTCAATGGCATTATTTAAAAAAAGGAAGTTAAAGTGTTACTTATGAACACATTTCTGCTCTAAAGCTCATGAACTCATCTCGCTGGACCCTAATTGGGCTCGGTGCCCACATTTGTGTACATTACTTGCCTATTATGTTTATTGTACTGGTGGCCTGGACCTTGTAGTGGCGTCTGCCCTGAACTTTGAGCTACCTCATCCGGTACCGTTCTTGATTATGTTGTGGTTGGTTTTTCCTGTTACTTCCTTCTTTGTCACATGTCAAGTGCTCTGATACCCTCATGGGTCATGCTTGTGCTATATAAACTATATAACTAAATAAATACATCGTGTGCTTTTGTAATTAGCACATATACAATTTTTGCCTGAAAAATGTTATTTTTAACGAAATTCCGCTATAAGGGCATCTTATAGTCATTGCCAATGTTTTCCATTGGAAGATCAGATCAAGGTGATGTCCTGCACATTATATACTCTACAGCTTCTTGATGAAATTGCCTGTTTCTGCAACTGATATCCCGACATTACCTTTTGACCTATGAAGCATGTATTTCTGCCTTTCCACAGTCAGCAAAGGGGTTGTGATTTTAGACCAAGATTTTCCAGAGCTGTTCTGGAGCGTTAAAATAGGCTCTTTTTGTCTTAGAATCATTTTTGAAGAGGAGTGAAAAGGATGTAATTTTAAAGCAATTAATTATAGTTAATTAAAATAATGAAGTATTTGTTTTAAAATTGTGAGTATTGCATGAAATAGAAGACCAGACTTGAGGTTTGGTGGAGTGGGCCACCTGGCAAAAAATGGCAAGTGCCCCATAATCGTATTTACAGTGCCATTTAGATAAATGCACTCTTAATACGAACATGACGTTTAGCACTTTTAGGTGGATGTCCCTCATTTGCCCAATTCTAAATAAAACCCAGTGCTCTAGACTGTGCCCTGTGATCCTCTACAAAAGCTGCGCTTCGGTTTTGCTTGTAGCTCTGTTTTTCTTCTTTTCAAACTGCATGTGGAGAATAACTAAACCTTTATTAGCATTTCAGATTATTTTAATATGATCACCCACGTCGATGATTATTTTTCCGCGCCAACATATACTGACATTAGAATAATGTATAAAACATGAGCAAACAGTCAACTCTATTTAAATTGTCCAATGTTGCAGGTTCTTCAAGGGCAGATAGCAACGCACCAGGTTGCTGTTGAAAAAACGAAAAAAGCTGCTGAAGTACTCTTGGATACACGAGGAGGCCTGCTACCAAACACAGATGAAGTACAAACAGCATTAGGTAGGATTCCTTTCAGTTTCAGAAATCAGTGTCGTGAATTACCGCAACTTAACTTACTATGACATCCAGCCAATGGGCAATAACAGATTTTATAAATGAATTGGTATTGCAAGCGGGCTGTTCTGTGTATGTTGTCTGTATGACATATATATATATATATATTGTGTTCGATGGCATGTGTAGCTGCAGATACACATGCTGTGCATATCCCGCCATCTAGTGTTGGGCTCGGAGTGTTACAAGTTGTTTTTCTTCGAAGAAGTCTTTTCGAGTCACGAGATCGAGGGACTCCTCCCCTTTCGGCTCCATTGCGCATGGGCGTCGACTCCATCTTAGATTGTTTTCTTTCCGCCATCGGGTTTGGACGTGTTCCTCTTTGCTCCGTGTTTCGGTTCGGAAAGTTAGTTAAATCTCTGAAAATTCGACGGTATTGTATGCGTTCGGTAACGGGTTAGTTAACGCAGATCGACACCGATTTTTTAAAAGCTCCGGTGGCCCTTTGGGGTTTTGATTCCCCGGTGCGTCTTCAAGGCTAATGGAACGGACCCCATTCCGCTTCTGCCCCGAATGCCACAACAAGTATCCTTACACAGATCAGCATTTGGTCTGTAATTTGTGTTTGTCTCCCGAACACAAAGAGGATACCTGGGAGGCCTGTCGAGCGTTTCGGTCGAGGAAAACGCTGAGGGACCGGAGAGCAAGAAGACTTCAAATGGCGTCGGCGCCGTTAGGACACCACGACTTGGAGGAAGAAGAAACCTTCTCCATTGCTGACTCGGATGAGGCCGAAACAGAACAGACGCCGAAAACCGTGAGTAAAACAGCCCTGGTCAAAACTCACGGAAAAACCATGAAAGCCCAGGGGATGCCACCGCCGGCAGGCCATGGCTTAACCCGAAAAATAGGTGACCGTCCATTGGCACCGAAAAAGGGCACACATGTGTCGAAGTCATCCGACTCCGGTCGAGATACCGGCACAGAACAGACTCGGCACTGAGACACTGGTTCAGAGCAATCTCGCAATCGAGATACCGGCACCGAGATGAGTCGGCACCGAGATATCGGGACACGAAACCCAAAAAAGTGGCTTCGGAGCCGAAAAAGACGGTTGAAAAGGTTTCGATACCGAAACATCCGGCTTCGGAGCCGAAAACAAGTTCCTACACTGAGGAACAAGGCCTGTCCTCACAAATGCAAGGCCATAAATTCGGACAGGAGCTAGAAGCAGGGGAGCCAGATTACACACAGAGAAGGCTCCACATTCAAAAGGAGACAGGAAAAATAAGAACTCTCCCTCCTATAAGGATGAAAAGGAAACTTGCTTTCCAAGATAAAGATAAACAACCACAGGCAAAGGTGGCAAAACAAGTAACTCCGCCACCATCACCACAACGCTCACCACAACCATCACCAATGGCTACCCCACCTATGATGCAGTCTCCAACGCACACAGGGATGAGCCAAGATGACCCAGATGCATGGGATCTTTATGATGCGCCTGTATCAGATAATAGTCCCGACTGTTATCCAGTAAGACCATCACCACCTGAAGACAGTACTGCTTACACACAGGTGGTGTCCAGAGCAGCTGCTTTTCACAATGTCACCCTGCACGCTGAACCGATTGAAGATGACTTTTTGTTTAATACTCTGTCGTCAACACATAGTCAGTACCAGAGTCTTCCCATGTTACCAGGAATGTTGAAACACGCAAAGCAAGTATTTCAAGAGCCTGTGAAAGGCAGGGCCATCACTCCTAGGGTGGAGAAAAAGTACAAGCCTCCCCCAACAGACCCTATGTACATCACGCAGCAACTGACACCTGACTCAGTGGTAGTAGGCGCAGCACGCAAAAGGGCGAATTCACACACCTCGGGAGATGCACCACCACCCGACAAGGAAAGTCGCAAGTTCGACGCAGCAGGGAAAAGAGTTGCAGCACAAGCAGCCAATCAATGGCGCATTGAAAATTCACAGGCCTTGCTATCAATATATGATAGAGCTCATTGGGACGAAATGCAACACTTCATAGAACATCTACCTAAAGAGTTCCAAAAGCGTGCACAACAAGTGGTGGAAGAGGGCCAAAGTATCTCTAATAACCAGATACGATCGGCAATGGATGCAGCAGACACAGCTGCAAGAACTGTAAATACAGCGGTCACTATACGGAGGCATGCATGGCTACGCACCTCAGGATTCAAGCCCGAAATCCAACAGGCGGTGCTTAATATGCCTTTTAACGGACAGCAGTTGTTTGGGCCGGAAGTGGACACTGCTATAGAAAAGCTAAAAAAGGACACAGATACGGCCAAAGCCATGGGCGCGCTCTACTCCCCACAGAGCAGAGGCACATTTCGGAAAACACAATTTAGAGGGGGGTTTCGGGGACAAACCACAGAACCCTCAACCTCACAAGCCAGACCCACATACCAGAGTCAGTATCAGAGGGGAAGCTTTCGGGGACAATACAGAGGTGGACAGTTCCCAAAAACTAGAGGAAAGTTCCAAAGTCCAAAGACCCCTCAAAATAAACAGTGACTTCAGTGTCACAAATCCCCAACACATAACACCAGTGGGGGGGAGACTAACAGATTTTTACCAAAACTGGGAAGAAATAACAACAGACTCGTGGGTCCTAGCCATTATCCAACATGGTTATTGCATAGAATTCCTACAATTTCCACCAAATGTGCCTCCAACAACACACAACATGTCCAAACAGCACATGGATTTATTACAAATAGAGGTCCAAGCGTTGCTGCAAAAAGATGCAATAGAACTAGTACCAAATCATCAGAAAGGGACAGGTGTTTACTCCCTGTACTTTCTCATACCCAAAAAGGACAAAACTCTAAGACCCATATTATATCTCAGATCAATGAATCTTTACATCAAATCAGATCACTTTCACATGGTGACACTTCAAGACGTCATCCCCTTGCTCAAACTACAAGACTACATGACAACATTAGATCTCAAGGATGCGTATTTCCATATACCCATACATCCTTCGCACAGAAAATACTTAAGATTTGTAATCCAAGGAGTACATTACCAATTCAAAGTGTTGCCATTCGGGATAACAACAGCACCAAGAGTCTTTACAAAATGCCTAGCAGTAGTGGCAGCCCATATCAGAAGACAGCACATACGTGTATTCCCGTATCTAGACGATTGGTTAATCAAAACCAATACGCAAGAACAGTGTTCTCAGCACACAAAATACGTCATAGAAACCCTTCACAAACTAGGGTTTTCACTGAATTACCAAAAATCACACTTACACCCGTGTCAAATACAACAGTACTTAGGAGCAACAATCAACACAAAAAAAGGGATTGCCACTCCAAGTCCACAAAGTGTACAAGCATTCCAAAACGTAATACAAAGCATGCACCCAAACCAAAGGTTACAGGTAAAATTGGTAATGAAACTTCTAGGCATGATGTCCTCATGCATAGCCATTGTCCCAAACGCAAGACTACACATGGGGCCCTTACAACTGTGCCTAGCAACACAATGGACACAAGCACAGGGTCAACTTCAAGATCTAGTGTTGATAGACCGCCAAACATACACCTCGCTTCAATGGTGGAATACTATAAACTTAAACCAAGGGCGGCCTTTCCAAGACCCAGTGCCTCACTACGTGATCACAACAGATGCTTCCATGATAGGGTGGGGAGCACACCTCAACCAACACAGCATCCAGGGACAATGGGACACTAAACAGAAACAACTTCATATAAATCAGTTAGAACTACTGGCAGTGTTTCTAGCGTTGAAAGCATTTCAACCACTAATAGTCCACAAACACATTCTTGTCAAAACAGACAACATGACAACAATGTATTACCTGAACAAACAAGGAGGGACACATTCCACACAGCTGTGTCTCTTAGCACAGAAGATTTGGCATTGGGTTATTCACAACAACATTCACCTGGTAGCGCAATACATACCGGGAATTTAAAACCAGTTAGCCGACAATCTCAGTCGGGATCATCAACAGATCCACGAATGGGAAATTCATCCCCAAATAATACAAACTTACTTCCAAAGATGGGGAACACCGCAAATAGACCTATTCGCAACAAAAGACAACGCAAAATGGGAAAACTTCGCATCCAGGTACCCACAGCCTCACTGCCAAGGCAATGCGTTATGGATGAGTTGGTCAGGGATTTGCATACGCTTTTCCCCCTCTCCCACTCCTTCCGTATCTAGTAAACAAATTGAGTCAAAACAAACTCAAACTAATACTAATAGCACCAACTTGGGCACGACAACCTTGGTACACAACACTACTAGACCTGTCAGTAGTGCCTCATGTCAATCTGCCAAACAGGCCAGATCTGTTAACTCAACACAAACAACAGATCAGACACCCGAATCCAGCATCGCTCAATCTAGCAATTTGGCTCCTGAAATCTTAGAATTCGGACATCTAGCCCTTACACAAGAATGCATGGAGGTCATAAAACAGGCTAGGAAACCAACTACAAGACATTGCTACGCAAATAAGTGGAAAAGATTTGTTTATTACTGCCATATTAATCAAATCCAACCATTACACGCATCTGCAAAAAACATTGAAAGCTACCTACTACACTTACAAAAGTCCAAGTTAGCTTTTTCATCCATTAAAATACATCTGACAGCAATTTCAGCTTATCTCCAAATTACACATTCAACTTCATTATTCAGAATCCCAGTCATAAAAGCATTTATGGAGGGTCTGAAAAGGATTATTCCACCAAGAACACCACCAGTTATTTCGTGGAACCTCAACATCCTATTAACACGACTCATGGGTCCACCATTTGAACCCATGCACTCATGTGAGATACAGTACTTAACATGG
Organism: Pleurodeles waltl; assembly: GCF_031143425.1. NCBI lineage: Eukaryota > Metazoa > Chordata > Amphibia > Caudata > Salamandridae > Pleurodeles > Pleurodeles waltl. The sequence continues at coordinate 1,488,069,818 of NC_090444.1, forward strand.
AAAGTAGCCTTTCTAATAGCTATCACATCTCTCAGAAGAGTAAGTGAAATACAAGCCTTTACCATACAAGAACCCTTTATACAGATACACAAACATAAAGTAGTTCTACGCACAAATCCCAAATTCTTGCCTAAAGTCATATCACCGTTCCACTTAAATCAAACAGTGGAACTCCCTGTGTTCTTCCCAGAACCAGATTCTGTAGCTGAGAGAGCATTACATACATTAGACATCAAAAGGGCACTAATGTACTACATTGATAGAACCAAACAAATTCGCAAAACAAAACAATTGTTTGTAGCTTTCCAAAAACCTCATACAGGCAATCCAATATCCAAACAAGGCATTGCCAGATGGATAGTTAAATGTATTCAAACCTGTTATATAAAAGCAAAAAGAGAACTGCCTATTACACCAAAGGCACACTCCACTAGAAAGAAGGGTGCCACCATGGCCTTTCTAGAAAACATACCAATGACTGAAATCTGTAAGGCAGCCACATGGTCTACGCCTCATACATTTACTAAACATTACTGCATGGATGTGTTAACAACACAGCAAGCCACAGTAGGACAAGCAGTATTAAGGACATTATTTCAAACAACTTCAACTCCTACAGGCTAAACCACAGCTTTTGGGGAGATAACTACTTACTAGTCTATGCACAGCATGTGTATCTGCAGCTACACATGCCATCAAACTGAAAATGTCACTTACCCAGTGTACATCTGTTCGTGGCATGAGACGCTGCAGATTCACATGCGCCCTCCCACCTCCCCGGGAGCCTGTAGCCGTTATAAGTTGATAAACAATTTAACTTGTACATTTGTAAATTTGTAAATATATCATTTTTAGTCACATTATGTACATACATACTTACTCCATTGCATGGGCACTATTACTATATACACAACTCCTACCTCACCCTCTGCGGGGAAAACGATCTAAGATGGAGTCGACGCCCATGCGCAATGGAGCCGAAAGGGGAGGAGCCCCTCGATCTCGTGACTCGAAAAGATTTCTTTGAAGAAAAACAACTTGTAACACTCCGAGCCCAACACTAGATTGCGGGATATGCACAGCATGTGAATCTGCAGCGTCTCATGTCACGAGCAGATGTACACTGGGTAAGTGACATTTTCCATATATAGTTATTAAACTGACCCCACAGAGACAATCAGATGCTACCCATGGATCTTCTCTGTTTTCCAGTTATGCTCTAGTCCTCATGAAGGAGAATGTAAGGGGATGGCAACACACACACACACACACACAGTCTCACACACACACACACCATGAAAAGAAAAAAGTCACTGAGTGTGTACTGCTAAGCATAAATGATACTAGTCATCTTTTTGAACTGGGTCTGAACAAGACCTTGCCGTTGATTATATTGGGTCCTCCAAATATAGCCACCTGAAGATACTAATGACAACAATTCCCCCAACACATAGCCTATCCTTTTCATGTTTTTGGGTTCATCTGTAGAGACACTGGTGTAACATAAGCCCCCGCTCAATGGGGGGTGAGCTCCAGGGTTCTACTCAGTGCAGTGCACTCAGTGACTCACTAACTAGGTCTGGATCCAGTTAGTTCTATAGTTACGCTGGTAACCACATTCACAATATTTCACATGGTGCATGCATGCTGCACACGTGGCTGCGTGGTCTTCAGGGTGGGGCACAGAGCGGGGCAGGGCGGGTGCAACTATATTGTGTCATTTGCACTTGCGCAGTGTAAACTACATGTGCGGTAGGTAGCCAGTGGGACCATCATTTTCCAGCTGTCTGTCTTCTAAGCAGTGCGCCTGCCACCGAAGCTGCAGGCCACAGGTGGGAGTGGAACAAGACTAGATGTACTCGCTATGTCACAATCACGTCTTGATCTCTCCTTTCAGTGGTTGGGGTAGGAGGCTGCTGTATTTAGGGTCCAGGGGCTACCACAGCCAAACAGGTGGCTTGAATATGCAGAATTCACTCACCGTTCACACCGAGAAAGGGACAGGCTTAGCAAGAAAAGGTACATTTTATTCCCAACATTTTCACCGCGACGGGCAGAGATAGTTGCGTCCATTAAGGCCAATACAGTTTTCTGATAAAGACAGATGAGTCATCTGCGAATATAATCGTCCTAATTGCCCCATGTGCTGGCACATCTAGGCCCGTGAAAAAGACATTTTGTGTACAAAGTTCATCAAAACAAAATTGTAGCGAGTGCACATAATCTTTAATCTCTGCATAAGTGTTTCTGAGGCTACATTTGTATTACAAGTGTGCTCACATCACATTCCCTCAATGTGAAAAAGCGTCATTTAAATCAAAGGCCGTACCCGGAGGCTGGAAGGGTGGAGGGCCACTTTTGTTACTGGGGGTCCTGTTTTGTAACAGTACAGCAGTTTTAAAACCACTGCAGAGTTCCTTGTATATCCAACAGTTTTCAGGCAACAATAAATGTGCTAAAATAACTCTGGTGATTAATGGACCTGCTGCTAGAGAGATCTAGTTCGGTATAGTGGCAGTTTTGACTCATCTAAGGTAGCGCAGAGGGTTAATATGCCTGCTGCAAAGAACGTGTACTATGCAGATTGCAGAACAGTATTTCATGTGAAGTGCTCAGTCGGATGCTGCTTTTGTCACAAAGATCCTTTTGTTACTGTGCAGTTCATAAGTTACAATCGTAATCCAGTACAGTGAGCTATGAATTGCCATCAATGCGCAGCATGCAAACAGCATTGTAGAGGTTAGAAAGTTGTGTTTTTTCCCCAGTCTTTGACTATCCTAATTTTACTAAAAAAGGTTTGTTAGGGTAAAAATAAATAGCTATTAGTAAAGTCAACATCTAACCACCGTGTTACATTAAGAATCCTGCGTTTATGCTTCCCCAGACCAGCAGACCAAGAGAGGTGCTATCACTGGTGTAACAATGGCCCCCAAGGTGCAGGGGGGTGGTCCGAGCTCCAGGTGGCGGGCCCTTGCCTGAGTGCTCCTGACTGTGTTGGGGGGGTCCCTCGATCTACTTTGCAGGGGCGGGAGGGCTCAAGTTTCATTACGCCACTGCATAGAGAGATCACTTGCAATTTGTGTGAGGTGTAAGCAAAGGAGGAGCCTTCTTCTCAAAGTTAGATGGAAGTCTGACCAAATTTCTCAAATGCAAATGCACTATACTATACCAAACCAACAAAACATTTATCAGCCTCATGTAGGTGATAAGTCCTGAATGGTCAGTAAAACGTGTTTTTACATTTCGCAGGGTGGACAAATCACCTTAGACGTCTCATTCTAAAATGGTGCACCTCCTTCCTAGACTATTATTTAAGTATGAGGAAGAAAACCTCTCATAGCAAACCGTAATCAGAAAAAACAAATTCTAAATCCTTTTTTTAATGCTTTGAAAAACGAGTTTCATTTTCCACTGCTCCTACATCATGGCAATGAAAAAACAGTTTCTGCAAGTGTGCTGTGGTTGTGGTGTGCACCTCAAGGGCCCAGAAACTTGAAGAAGATGGTGGAATAGTGGCTATTGGCCCTCTAGCATCCTTCACTTCTTCGACATATCTTCGTGGTAGGTGAATGATGGGTGGTGTCTTGGGCTGCCATCTTCCTTCTCTCTCCCAGGTCTGTGCAGGACATGGTTACCACTGACTGTATCGCCCTGACTGCTGCATCCGTGAGAGACGTGTTGTCAGAATATCCCATGCTCTTCACTGTCACAGTCATTATATAAAGCGTGGTTCTTGGCTTGGAGTGGGAGGGAATGCTGGGGGTTGAGGGAGGGTAGCTGGACCACAGGGATATTTTTAACTTATTTTGAAAGATTCCAGCTTAAAGACACAGTGAATTAAAATCTCACTAGTGCCCTGTCATATCTTGACATCAACAGTTTAAAACCTAGGAAAGCCAGCTCAGATTAGCTCAGTTCGTCCATGGAACTAGCGGCTGCCCCGGATGGTGGTCTGCATTTCAGAACATTGTAACCTATCAATAAAGAGGAGGCTTCCATTTGGAACCTTTTGCTGGCCACCATCTGAGCGGACTCCCAAGACTGGGATTAAGAGGGTTACATGAGATATTGCCAACCTGTTGGTAGGATATCCTAAAGACCGTTCCTTCCATTGAGTTATAAGAATGCATCACACCGCCCCTCCTCTGCCAAGCTGCGATGCTTTTGTGTGGTGCTCCCGTGAACAGTTGGTAATGGACTGGTATTCAAACAAGCTACTGTGTTCATTTTACTGTTCAAGTGGATGTAGTAGAATCTTCTTTTGGAATTTCAATCTGCTCACCTTTATCGTCAGTTGATCATATTAACTGCTTGCATTGGTATTCTGTGCTTTTGTAATTTCACGTGTCTCAGTTCATATTGATGAGTATGCTATAATATTGTTGGATTACAGCACTGCTGAAATGCCCAAGTAAAAGTGATGCTTGCATGCCCAGATGGCGTGGCTATTTTACAAATATAAAACTGACAAATACATTTTCACAAATGTATGGCATGGTAAAGAAAGGATAATAAATAGAGGGATGTAGATGTTTTCTTCCCGTTGTTTGATTATGGTATTTACTGTTCTCATTTTTTTTATTTCAGTTACAAGACACTGATTATATATTGTATTTAAAATAGTTATTCTTTGGATCCAATAGTATCAATGCAATAACACACAGCCCCTCCACAAAATATAGGTGTAACATTGTATGTATTCAATTTCTCTTGTTTAGTCATATTAAGTACAGTACCACTGTAATATATTATTTTTTTAGTTGATAGGGAATGTATAAGACTGTTCATATTTGTATTTCATTATTATGTTTACACACACACACATATACAAGTATCCTGTACAGCTTATACAATAAAAGAAAGGAAATATATCCGTGGCTCTTTTCTTTTTCAGATGATATTGTACAGCGGTATGACAACTTATTCAAGTCAGTAAATGATCGGAATGAGAAGCTTCAGATAACTCTGACTCGATCCCTAAGTGTACAGGACGGCCTAGATGAAATGCTGGATTGGCTGGGGGGCGTCGAAAAGGGTCTCAAAGAGCAGGACCAAGTGCCTTTGAATTCTGCCGCCATCGACGATATCCTTAGTAAAAGTATTGTAAGTAATTTACTTTCTAATGTGCTTTTTATTTAATTATTCATCAGTGCAGAGTGTATACTTTCTTTACAAAAGATACTTAGACAAATATCCAAAATCCTGAAACAACTATTCAGTCCTTAGAGTTGGCATCGGGCGCTAATGATGCCCAGGCACTAATTTACTAGCTGGCGAGGGAAAGGGAGTCCCCATAGATATCTCTAATATAAGTAGATTTCGCTATTTTTCTGTGCTTCCATTTCTGTGAGGAGGAACTAGGAATCTCCCCTCATCCAGGGTGGACTCGGACTAAACTCGGAGCTACTCTCCACCTACAACGTAAGAACTACCCTTGGTTCATTGCTTCCTCTTTTTGCATAACTTATGCAGCAGTCTACGCCTTAAGGTGTATTCCTTTGCTGTATCTATCTACCTATATCTATCGTGCAACAGCATTGATAAAAATAAAGATAAATATACTTATATTGAATTCAGGATGAAATATTATGACCACAAAAAGGTAAAAATAAAATTCATAATGAGACTTTGAAGATATACCTATGCAACATATTTGCATTATTGAAGATGTAGCAGGAATTCCTGGGTATGAATGTAAGAACTGTAGCATCTTTTTAGCAACTGTGTTCCAACTGCTTTTTAGACCTGGCTACAGACAGTGTTAGCAGCTTTTTTCGAGACCTTATGCCATCAACTATTCAAGAAAAAGACTTTTGTTTGTTTTTCATGACTTGCATTTGCGTGAATGGATTGTCAATCAAAGCACTTGAAATTCCTGGGGGTTACATTGTCACATTGTGTTATCATTAGGTTTGGATGAAGGCGTGTAGTTCAGGAAGGGCGTGTTCTTTCGCTGCTTAGCCTGTTATAAAGATAGTTTTGCTGAATAATAACTCCTGGGCATTCATTTGTTTGACTCAGCCATCATGATAAAATGTTGTTCTTTTATTGTTCACACAGTAAGGATGCAGGCATAAGGAGGCCAGCATGGATAGGCTTTCTGACAAATGGGAAACAATTCTCTCTGTTAACTAAAAGTATGCACTATACAATGTTTTCTGTATAGTCCACTTACAAAACACAGTTGTTTGAAGGTACAACTTAACTGTGCTAATGCTGTTTGCTCAGCAAAAGGACCCTACTCCCATCTTCCATATAGTGGCAGCCCAGAATGTTGCTGATTATGCAGTGTTTTCTTATTATTACAGCTGAAGGCAAAATAAACAATGCATCTAAGTATTACCAAACACTCCCCATACAGTAAAACAGACCTATCAGCTTGTCCAGTGCTTGTTCTCTCCTGCAGTGTTGTTGAGCCTATTTCCCCCCCACGCTGGACTCCCACATACCAGTAATAGATTCTAGTGATACCCATCTCAGAATTAAATTAAATGAAAACCTCCATCTATGATTCCTTTGTTCACAGGCAATTCTGTTAAGTGAGTCTCTGGCGATGAAAAAGGTTTTAAAAAAATGGAACTGGCGAGCTTGTTCTCCCTTTATTCACCTAAGCAGCAGTTGTAATTTTGTTCAGAGCCCTGCCCTTCATATTGTCTACTGCTTTGGCAGCGTGCACAGTGGCATCACTTTTTAGGTCTAAAATTGTAGTATCCTAAGTAGATATACTATGTAATTTTCTTATTCCAGATGAGCAATTGTGTCACAACTAGACTGTAATAGACACATGAAATTCTGTTTGTATACAGATACTGTAAACATCCATGTATTATAAAACATATTAATGAACAAAACATTTCCCTCGTAACCAAACTACTCTTTTTAAAAGCCACATGTTGCCACAAGCCTATTTGAGGTCTGATTAACAAGGTTTCGGTGGAAAGCATGTGCTTTGCAGAATGTTAAAGTTACCTTTAAGCAAATACTTGCAAATCACGACACCTTTCTTTTAATATAATAGTAAATACATCTTATGTAATGTATACATTTTTAGGGTCTTGAATCCATGTGCATTGATGACTTTCACCTGTGTACCTTTGTAAAATTTCTCAAATGTGTCTTATTACTGTGTTAGTATACTTGGGAAAATGTATCAATTTGAATTTGCATTTCATGTCATGCCTAAAAAGTTTCTAATGTGGCCTAATATTTCACCCCTTCCTACACATACACGCATTTTAAATGCACCGAAAGTTACTACTTTGTGGGTATTCACCAATTGTGCATTAACTGTTATTGCCTACTCTGGCACTTATGCAAAACAATTTCCATACATTATGTACAAATATGTAAATGTATAAATTAATTGACATTCATTATTTTAACAGTTAAAAATCTACTCATTGTTAATACTGCAATTTTATTAGACATCTGACTAGTTATGGAAATATTACTTTTTGAATAAACAACCCAGGTCTTCCCGCTCCCTCTAGTGAAACATGGGTATACTTGGGAAAATGCTCTACAGTATTTGAATACCCACAAAGTTACAACTTTGTGGGTGCGCACCTCTGTAGGTTGGAAAGGCCTCTGTAGGTTGGAAAGTCCTGGTGCATTGTCCACGTGACACTCTTTTCCTCATGGTATTTTTCTAGCAGACCTTATATATTTTCTTGGGAAAGAGACCCAAGTCATGAGCTCCCTGGTAAGTGCACTACATGACCACGACCTACTATTGCTCACCAACAGAGTCCCAGATTTTGCTGGGCGATAGAGGCCACCTTAAGTGGTCCTTCTTGTATCATGCTGTAATGACCGTGCTGCAACCTTACTAATGATTGATGACAGGTGATTATAGTAGTGAGTGGTGTAGCTGGCTACTTGCTGACCCTGGATAACCCATGGAGTAGCTTATGACGGGGTCCCTCTGATGATATGTGCAGCATGAGTGAGAATGCTTGGGAACAATGAAGGTTGGGTACTCATGTTAAGTTCCCCCGTTTGCCTAGAACCGTTACATTTGTAGGATGTTCCATTGAATTAGTGTTAGTCAGTGCTTGCTTTCTTCTTTCTCTGGTATGTCCCACTCTGTAGTGCTCCTTTACTTTCTCACTCTCCCTAGAATATTTTTAAGGCAAAAAAGCAGCTGACTGGTTGGAATACACACCCAGAAGAGCGAAGGGGAGACCTTTGTTATTCTTTTGACTATGGCCAAACAACTTTCCGAAGGTCAGCCTGTGACCTGACCTGAGCAATACCAATAGAAGCAGTGGCTGAAATCCAAGGCCAGGCAGCATACCTGGCAGGACAGCATACCTTTCATAGTACGAGACGCTGCCAGCCCCAACCTTGCATCTTGTGCATTGTACGTCTGGCAGAGAAATCATGGGGGAGTAGTATAGAAGCCTGAGAAGAAACCTGCACTTTATTGCCATATTGATATGGCACACTGAAAGGAAAATGTACTCCAAATTCATTGGCTTTCCACAAAACATTAGGGACTAATTTTGAAGCTGACTGCACAGTTACATTGTGGTAGCTGACCCTAGGTCTATATTTAATCTGACCCTTGCAGTACCTTACCTTTTAACTGAGGAAACCTCTACAGACGCATGCAGAGTATCAGAGACAGAATTCTTGTATGTTTCCTTTTAGGGGCTGTGCTGCTGTGACCAATGTATGTCCCCTCCTCTTTTGCCCTGCCTAAACTACTTGGATCACCAGAGCTAGAGATGCAGATGTTTCCATGCATGTACAGGTGTCAGATGTTTTGCACTGCTAAGTTGGACACCAAAACTAGACTTTACATCTGCTGCTGAGCTAAACCTGAAGAAGCTGATTACTTCTTGTGTGCGCAGGGACCTGACATCATTGCCGGCATGAGGCTGATGTGTGACCACTTTAGACATCTGAAGTTGATGACCTGTCATTGCTGTAATCCCCTGCAGCTTCAGGCATGAGGCTTACATGTGACCACTTGAGGCACTCTGAGTTAGTGGCCATCATCCTTGTGAGCCCCTGCACCTGGAGCACAAAGCTCCCATCAGCCATCCATGACCCTGTTCATCATGCAGAGTGGTGGCCTGTTGTCCAGTGTGAGCCCCTGCAACTTTCATGAGGTGGTAACCAGAAGCTGGCATTTTACAGAGACTACCCTTAGACCAGCAGGGAACCAATTGCTAATAACTCTGAAATCTTGAGCTGCCAGCACGCACTTCAGCCAAATCTAAATTCTAAAGAGTCTGTAGCACCGCAAAGACCACTCTCACACTGTGAGGCCTTCCATGTACCACAGTTGAACAGTGCAGTCACAACCATAGTTCTCCGCCTCTACCTAGCTTGGCTACCCTTAGAAAGACCCTGAACTATTATGAGAGACTGCATGGTTAGTAAGCTATGCACAGATTGTTTTTGTGGTTAGGCAGACACTGCTGTTGCCTATATAGGTGAAATTGGTGTTCTAATTGTAATCCTGTAATTGCTGCATGTTCAATTCTCATAAGAGCCATAGAATTCATCTAAGGTACTGAGCATATTTAATTAACAATCAACTTGTGCTGTGTGAATTAGTTGTTCTGCCCTATACCACCCTTTACGAGTAAGCTTTGACTGTAACTGTATGACTTCAGTTCTTCCCTGAAAGTTAAAGCCTAAAGAGGAGGCACTTGGAATCTCACTGAGCCTGCTTTTGTATCTAGTTCCTGTGCTCCAATGATCTCAGCAGTACTTTTTTAGAAGGATTGGTTAACTGCTGACATGCTTTTGGAGATGCACTTGTCTGCCAGTGAGAGGTACTAAGACCTGAGAGGACTGTGGCAGAATTCTCAGCAACCCCTGATAAAATCTGTTTTTTGATTTCTACTGATGAAGGAAAAAATCCAGAAACACATGTATCTAGAGCTATACAGCACTATCTGCACCAACTCTGGTGAAAAACTACAGCTAATATTTAAGTAAGGGCAAACTTTGTACTTCATTCACCACATTGCAAAGGGGCGAACTGTGCTATGATGTGAGGCAGTGTGAAATTCCAACATAGAGGCAGATTTTCACATATACTAAGTTACATCTGTGGGCTTACATGTCTGCAAAGCATGATTCTTTAAATTAGGATTTTTCATTTGTGAATACACATTGATTTGTTACATACACATTTGTGCATCAGACCCTTTAAAATCACACTTTTGGGCATTGTTCAGTGCCTAATGTTTTAATTGTGCATATTACAGGGGTTGTGTACTATGGTTGAAGCCTATGGCTAGTTATTACTTTTGGTCCAGTATCCTGAAAACTTAGGCCCATATTTACAAGCCCTCTGTGCTGCCTGCACATCACTTTTAGTGATGCACCAGCAGTGCAGGCTGCTAACCTACATCTACAAGGCCATGCAAAGCCACTTTGTGTGGATTTCCATGGCCTTGTATATGTGGAGTAAGGCAAACCAGCGCTAGTCACTGTGTTGCCTTATTTTGCGCCAGGGGGGTATTTCCATGGGAGTTGCGTGGGTGTTCCCATGAGACATCCATGGATTTTGACGCATTCCCAGATTTACAAGATTTTGCAAATCTGGAAATGTTTCAAAAGCCTACATCACCCCAGGGGTGATGTAAGAGGGTTATATGTCGGAACCACGGGTGCTTCAAGCACCCGTTGCTCAACAACGAGGTCGGAACAACGACCTCGTTCTAACCACTAATGCCTTTACCACAAATGCGTTTACAACGATTTTACCGTTGTAAACGCATTCCTGGTAAAGGCATTAGCAATCAGCATGCACCATCCAGCATGCTTCCCCCCTATTCCCCCCACCCCCAGAAATGACTGCGACCCCCATCCCAACAACAACCCCAGCCCCCAAAATTATCAGAATCCCAACCCCCTCCCCTAAAACCTAAACTCCTCAACCCACCCCTTAAACCTAAACCCCGACTCCCCTCCCCCCAAACCCTAATCACCCCCAGCCCTCCACCCCACCCCAAAAACAAAAAATAGCCAGAGTCCCCACCCCGCCCCTAAAACCTAAACTCCCCAACCCACCCCTTCAACCTAAACCCCTCCCCCTAAACCCTAATCACCCCCAGCCCCCACCCTACCCCAAAAACTAAAAATACCCCAAGACCCCACCCCGCCCCTAAAACCTAAACACCCCAACCCACACCTTAAACCTAAACCCTGCCCCCCAAAACCCTAATCACCCGAGCCCCCCACCCCCTCACCCCCAAAAAACAGCCCCAGTCCCAGCCCAACTTACCTCCTCCTTCACAGCGTCGACTCCGACTCCCTTCTTCTGTACCTTAACCACGCATGTACATTGTTCAGACATGCGTAATTAAGGTACCAAAATCAGGAAGTCGTGGAAAACGAAAGTGTTGTTTCACTTTAGTTTTTCACAACTTCGTGGTTCCGGATTCGTTCTTCTGGGTGGTTCCCATGTAAGAGTGATGCAACGGGGAGAAATATCTTTTTCCCCCTGTTTTTACCTCTTTCTGTGTCTACTACGTTCTGCAGCACACATAGAAAGGGGAAAACACCTCTTGTGATTGTTTTAGTGCATGAAGGTATACCTTCCTGCACAAAAAAAATCATCCCCACATCACAGGCACCCTTGCACTATGGTGCAAGGGTGCCTGCGTTGGTGCATGGCAGCCCATTGTGCACCAGCGCAGGGGGAAGGGACAGAAATGTGCAGTATCTGGTAGATACAGCACATTTCTGCACTTTCCCGGTGGCACCGGGCGGCGCAGCAAGGCACTTGTTGTGCCGCCCTTAGCCACAGGGCCTTGTAAATATGGCTCTTAGTGTCAGATTGGTAATCGTGCAGTCAATAATTATTCATTAGCACAATGTGGGCATATTTTTCCCACTTTGAAAATCTTTAAAAAGGCATGGAGAACATTTCGGGAACCTTGATTTCCAAATATGGCAAACTACAAAATAACTTATTTTGCTTGCTTCAGATGTTAGAACAAGACATTGCGAGTCGCCAGAGCAGTATCAACGCAATGAATGAAAAGGTGAACAAGTTCATGGAGACAGCAGATTCTTCCACCGCCTCTTCACTGCAGAGGAAGATGACCGATTTATCCAAACGTTTCACTGATGCAAGTGGTCAACAGAAAGAACGGTTTGCATCGATGGAGAGTTTAAAAGTCAAAGTAGAATTGTTTGAGACAGTGTTGGAAAAGGTGAAGTGCTTTTTAGAAAAGAAGTCCCAGGCTCTTTCTGAAAATGATACTCCGGGAAAGGACGTCACAGAACTGTGTCAATACATGCAGGTATTTCCCAACTATTCTTGTTGGTATTATTTGTGTTCCAGTTTTATTTTTCTAAACACAAAACTGGATAATGCTGGGGTGGCATGTGAAGTTAGTAGCATAGACATCTTCCCTCCTGAAAATGAGTGTCAAGCATAAGGCTCTTGGGGGCCTATTTAGAGTTTGGCAGAGAGGGTACTCCACCGCAGTGGCCTTCCCTGTCAAACTGAAGGTCTGTCCACTTGATTTATAGTTGGGCAGACCTAATGTATGGCACTGACATACTCCTCTAATTGCCCAACTAAATAAGGGCCATCAGAGGTCTAGCTATTTTACCCCCTGCCCGATTTTTACTCTCCCTTATGCTGTGAAAATCCCGGCTTTAAGTGACAGTTAAACATTTAACTGCCCCCTCACCAGGGGAGAAAACTCCCATATTTTAGTCTATTGCCCTGACAGAGTACAATCTGTATTCTGAACTCTAAATCAGGCACCAACGACAAGATTTAACAAACTTTGATCTGTGAGTTGTTGTGTTGTACTGATGAAGATGTAAATTACTCCTGAATGTCCAAATCTGATTCACAAAGCATTGTTTGTGAGTAGAAATGCCTTATTGCAAGTTGAGATGTATTATATTCATGTAAGTCCAGGTGTAAGACATATGTACAACTACTTATATCAAAAAGCTTGTAAATTTAGCTCGAAATGCTTTTATCAGACTACAACATGTCACCATTACCATATTTCTGATCTGCATTCATGGTGTCGGAATACATTGTGGCACAAATGTCTGCAAGTAAGATGTAAGTGGATCACCAATCCCTTTTGGAACCACATTGCATATTTATGCGTCAGAGAAATATGTGTGGGCCTTAAGCCATTTTCAGATTAGGAAAAATACCACCATTCTGTCAATCAAGATAGTTCAATATTTTAAGACTTTCATCTTGGTCATAGTGGGTATGAGGTTTTGGATCTAGTGACGTGAATGTATAACTCAAAAAATTTGTTTTCTCAGTTATTTTATTGCAAGGTTTTACAAGTGACTACTCCAAATCTATTTGTGCAGGAAACCAGTATGGAGCTGATAGATCACAAGAAAAATGTTGAAGTTTTACAACAGCTGCTTGAAGAAATATCAGTTTATGGTCTTCCTGGTGACAGACTTCTTGTCAATGAAAAAGTTAATGCTTTGTCCAAGAAGTTCAAGGAACTAGAAGAAGCTGTGAGGGAAAAGTGAGTATGAGCTCTTGAAATGTTGCAATAGTTGTTGCATGTTTTTACTGTGGGTTTCTCATATTTTTTTTTCCGTAGCCTGCTAATGGGTGTAAATTAACAGAATTGTTGATTTACCATAACAAAAAGCAAAACATGCATGCAAGGCTTAATTTTCTTGAAGGCTCATATGGCCTGGGTAGATTAAAAAAAATGGGGCAAAAGTCAATTTTGTTGTAACTAACTTTCATTACAGTACTGCCCGTTTTTCAGTTCTTGGTGTTGGCAGTGCAGCTGCCAGACATTTAGCTTACAATATACATAGAGTACACTTTGTGTCTGCCCCTTTTAACCACTGTTTTTCCTATACCTGCCTTTTTCAACCATTTCATTGAGACTTTATCAATCATGCCTTGGCCCATCCTAGTGGAGTATCACCTAATGCTATTGGCTTTTTGGGTGTGTCCTTCCACCTTCTCTTCAGTACTTGCATTGAACTGCCTGAGGAACTACCTTACTCTTGATCCACTCCTGTGGCTCCCTCCTTTGTGTCTCACTCTAATGTGCTAAAGCTTAAACCCAGACCCACTGGCTATGTCAATGCCTGTTTAGGCTTTGCTTCCCAAGATTCCCCAAGAACATTAGTATTAAATTTCCATAGCAGTCAGTTCATTGAATGTGTTGGCTTACGGGTGTGAAACATGCTAGGCCATTTTCAAGCTACATCTTTACCTTAAACAAACCATTGATGTTGATAACACCATTGACTTGTCCACAGGTTTGATAGTTTGGTGTTTTAGTATCATGGTATATACTATTAAGGGCAGATTGAAAGGCTTGAAAAGCCTCAGGACTATCAACCCGGGATATTTAAGCTTGGGACACAGCTCCTAAAAACTGGACAAGAGCCGGATGAAGATGATAATGAAAGAGCTTCCAAAGGTGGCATCTAGTTGCAAATTCAAGAAAAGACAAGATCGCATAGAAAATAACATGAGAAAAAAAACATGAGTTTAGACACTGTGGATTCTTAACTCCTAAAATGTTGAACCAAATGATGGCTGCTAAGTGCAAGTAAGTCATGCTCTCACAGTTGAACAAATTAGATGTTAATCAAAAAACTCTTGCTCAATTGAGGTGAAAACCTAGTAAATTAAGGTACAAATATAGAAGAGATCTCACACCATTTGAGGAACCAAGCAAACTAATGAATCTTTGGATAAACACTGCATTTTTCTTGATATTTTTCACCACTTTGTGGAATCATTTCATCTTCTAAATTGATTAATAGCATATAAGATTGGTGTTATATGTTTCTATCCGATTCTTTAAGGTCTCTGCTTCTAGTGCACCTCTGCTGTAGATGTTTTTAAGATGTGTGTAGCTCTCTGATCTGTTACCTATTGCATAATTTTAAGATTTATTTAACCTGATTTCCATTCTGATGCACCTAAGTAGATTCTCAGCCCTAGCAAATGAATGAGAATCTCCTTGGAAGTGTAGGATGGAAAAATGAAAGGAAATGGATTTTCAAAATGAAGAAGATTGAGATATACATTTTGGAAAATGATGGGTCATGTAAACATGCATCACTAGATTTTATGCATTCCTGTAATGCCTACAGCTCTTTCAATTATAGTCCAAATTAAGTTGCAAAATGCACTATTTTCCAACATTTTGCAAGGTTTTCTTGGATAGATTGGTCTCCCCCAGGATCCCTCATGAGGGTCGGCATTGCCTGACAAACCCTCAAGAGTACTGGAATGTTTCATTAGTGCCCCCTCAGAAACCATGAATGTTTAGTAAATTTAAGTAACAAATGCTTCACCTGACTCCGTATTTTTCAAGATTGTTCTGGGGAGACCCACATAACCCCTCCTAGAGGAAGTCAGGCTTGCTTCCTCAGAAGATTTAGAGCACGATAGTTATGCTCCAGTTGCTGCTGGAATACTTATGAAAAAATGAAACATGACTGTCCTCTGTGACGTCCTTTTGATCAGCAATAGTGAAAGTGTCAGAGCTGTATATGCCCACAACTTTCTGATGCAGGTTCCTCCACGAGATTCATTGCCAATAGTAACTGTCATTGTTACTCCTGTCTCTTACTTTGCTTTTAGGCAAATTGGTCAGATTATCAGCAAATGGATTCAAGTTAATTGTGAGCATGGGAATGGTATCTTGAATTTGCAGTGCAATACACATGCAAAATGGAGTAGGTCGACGTTCTTATTTAAAGGCAGACAGGTAGCTATTTAAAATATATTATGTAACAGGCAAATAAATGAAAACGTTTCTCCTCATCAGACCCTGATTGTAACCATGTAAAAAGCACTTAGAAAAAGTTATATCTCACCTCATCATGTAGGCTTTAATTTTATCTATTGCTAGGAAAGGTTACTGTTCCAGAAACAGTATGTACTTTTCAGATGCTGCATTTTTCAGACCTCTGCCTTCAGGTTTCACTTTTTTTCTTTACTTGTTTATTGCTTTACACAAACAGCAAATCATTACTAAATATACATTATCACGTACCAATTACAATGTTACATAGAAAACAAAGATTATGCCAGGTTCCACAAACCAGCCATTGCAGTTAAGGTAAAATGACCCTGCAGACTGCATGCACGCCGACACCATATGATAAATCCCAGAATTAATAACATTACAATAGGACAAGTATTTAGATGCGGGCCATCCATTCTACGTAGCTTCTTCAGGGTGATAAGCGTGTGAAAAAAAGTTAAATTGGATCACCTTCAATTAAGCATTTCAGCATACTTTTGATGCATATTCTACTATCATTTCCCATCAGAGAATACCTTGCCAACATCCTTCTCCTAACCTGCCTTTTTCCAGTCATTTGTATACTGATCATAGTCAGTAGTCATAAACTTGATAAATGGCATTTATTTGCTTTCTTTCCACCTCCATTAATTATCACTGTCCAAAGTACTGCCTCTGTGGTTGATACACTGTCACTGGTACCACATGCCAATATCTCTCGGGTCATCTGTCCATAAACCATAAATTGCCCAACTGGTATATTATTGATCTACCTGATAATGGCATATATGTTCAATAGTGTGTGCTCATATAGGTCACCTGATGTATCTAAGCCCTGACCATTCCATAGTAGCCTGTCCATAACACGATTTGGAAATTCCAACCGGGGATAGGACAATAAAGGAATTTATCACCCTTGCTTTTCCCAGTTGAAACTATCTTGTTCCTGTTTACACTGCGTAAATCTGGAATCAGGAGTCACTCTTAGAGGACTCACATAAATGTCTTACTCCTCTGCAGAAAGATATTTTAACGTGCACTATTGTAGCTGTTAAAGTGATGAGGAGTTTATCTAGAAGACAGGGGGATTTAAGCCATCTATAATATTTTAACTACTTCAAGAATCCAACAATGGTCATTGAATGGCTGATTGTAGTGAGTGGCTCGTAGAGATCCAAACGTCTGTGTATCTCTCTGTGAAGGGCACAGGTAATAAGAGATTTCTCAGTGGGGAGAATAATTCCCAATATAAATTTGATCTACATTGTGATTGAATATCCTGAATATCCTGTAAAGGTCTTGGTAAAAGCTGATTCTCTTTCTGGATACAATCTGTGAATTGGTATATTTTAACCACTTATCTCAAATCTCTCACAAAAATGCACAGTAAATTGGGTCAGTTCTGAATACAGTATAAAATATTAAAAGAGGGTCCTAGTTATTAGGGAGTCAATCCCTGATTTCTGCAAAATAGCTACCTTTTGTAGAACTGCAGAGTTCTCGGGCAGATCCTGATATAGATGCTAATTTACACACATTTTTCAATGTTCAAGTCTTAAAATGACAGAACTATAATGTGCTTATAATGTGCTGAGAATAATTTGTATTCATGAAATTCAGCAGGGTTGCTTGTGCCATTTATATCTCAAATAGATTTTGAATTGGAGAAAGTGCAAGTCTTTTATCTGTAGGTGTATACTGAGGCTTAGAGATGTGTTCTGCCTTTGGTTTGAAATCAGAGCTACTGAATGTCTCTCTACTTCTCCACAAATCTTGAGATTTTTTTTAAAACAGTAATTGATTGGACAAGCGTTCTGTTTGACACTTATTGGGGGATTCGTTGTTATATTTGAAGAAGCTGGAATTTTATGTTATGCTGTTTTATGTTCTCTCATCTTATCTTATGGGGTTTTAAACCGTGCTAATTCTGCTTCTTTCAACAGCCTGTTGGTGCTCTTCAGATTTTATCAGACTATAGGTGTGCTGGCATAAAGTGGAGTGTATTTCTTTGGGGGTTTTGGTCTTGGGCCTCCAGACTCAACCTGTGCCTGGGCCTTCCTACCACTACTTCAGTTGCGCTGCCGGCTCTTGAGTGTTTGTCTATATTAGTCTTCTATTTATTGTATGTTCTTGTATCAAGATTTGTTATTGGCTATGTGTTGTTGTTATCTTGTTCCTTGTCCTGCAAACTTCTGCTATGGTTTATTACCATAGACCCATCCATTAGGAGGCATATCCAGTCACGTGTCCTTGTTTGTATGCAAGTACCTGAATGTGTGTTTTGCTACTGGCTTTTTCAAGGTGATGATAAAGTTTACTCTCTGGTTGCAAATAAATGTACCTATGTATTTTTAACTTCTATCCCACAACGTACTGCTGATAGCTTCACAAATCACAATCAGCATAAGACTGCTCATGCATGGAAAGCTGCTGTTTTCTTTGACATTTTCTGGATATTTTTATCTTTTCAGAGAGGAGGATGTATCTTCTTGTCAAAGCCAAATGGATACATTTAACCATCTTGTGGAGTCTTTGAAAAAATGGATCAAATCAACAGCGACTCAAGTACCAGTCATCAGCCCAACTTTCTCCATAGAAGATTTAAAGAAACCTTTGGAGGACAGCAAGGTAAGCAATGCTTCATGCACACTAGAATTAACACATTTATACAGATAGTGAATATTTGTAGTAAATATTTAACTGTCCCATTAGTTACTTAAAATCATGTCTATTATTTACACCCCAATACAGTGGATTGTTGCTTCATATATGTTATGTTATGTGACGTTACGCTAGTTATTTTTTTTTTAAGCATGCTGTCACCTGGGAGGGTATCCTGAAGGTAGGTGCAAATCTAGCATTGCTGAAGGCAGGCGAGTGGGTCTATTTGAAGAGCCAGGTCTTTAGCTTCTTGCAGAATTAAAGGATGGAAGAAGCGGATTTGATGTGTAGGGGCATTCATTCCAATACATAGCTTGCTGCATCCTTTTACATTTATACTCATACTCAGTTAAATAATAAAGTAAGTCTTGGACATTACCTTTATTTTTTGTATGGGAGGAGAGTGTGAGATGTGCTAGGTCGAGCCTGCCAGGCATCGCAAGCTATCTGATTGCAAAAGACCTAGGGGCATATTTACAATGAAATGGCGTAGGGCAGCGCTGCAAGCTTTTTTGCTGCTCTGCCCTACGCCAATTTGAAATAGCAGGAATGCACCATATTTACGAGATATGGTGAATGTCTTCCCTTTCAGCCAGCTCTGGCGCACAATTTGGTGCCTAGAGCCAATGCAGGCACCCTTGCACCATGGTGCAATGGTGTCTGCATTGTTGACAGAATTGTTTTTGTGTAGGAAGGGACACCCTCCTGCACAAAATTAATCCATGGAGGCATTTTCCATTTTCTGTGTGCTACAGAATGCAGCACACATAGAAAAAGGAAAAGACAAGTAGAAATAATGATATTTCTCTTTGTTACACTTCCCCTGGGAGACTTACAGTTTTGACGGATTCCCAGATTTACAGATCCTTGTAAATCTGAGAATGCATCAAAACCCATGGGTGTTGTGTGCGAAAGCCAACTGCAACACCCATAAAAACACTCCCCTTGCACAGGGTAATGCAACGCAGCGACTTGTGCTGCATTGCCTTACACCGTATCAATGAGGCTGTGAAAAGCCAAGCAAAGTGGCTTTGCGTGGCCTCATACAAATGGGTCTGCACCCTGTGCCACAAGAGCGTCATAAAAAGTGATGCACTGGTAATGCAAGTGGCTTGTAAATAAGCCCCCTAATGTAGCTTACCAAGGACCTACAATGAGCTTAAAGTCTGCCCATTGCTTCCCATGAGGAACAGGATCAAGACTGATTTACATATGGCTGGGTCCAAACTGGCGTGGCATGGTGAGCAAAAGAACGATGGATTAAACCCATATCCTTGACTGGGGTGAGTGTTTGCATTGTTCAACACTGTCCATCATCCTTTTGTGTTACTAAAGTTGCCCTAAGTGGGAAGGGTATGCCCAGACGTGGGTCCCTTGCTCACTGTGCCACTGGATTCAAGCTAGCCTGGCTGATGAAGGGTGATACCCTGAAACTGGTCCCAGGATGCTTGTTTCTGGTCCAGGGAGGACCTGGCCTAGCAGTTTGGGCTGGACTGTTCCCATGAGGAACAGGGTCAAAACTGATTTCCATATGGCTGGGTTCAAACTGGGGTGGCATGGTGAGCAAAAGAAAAATGGATTAAACCCAGATCTGTGACTGGGGGCGAGTGTTTGTGTTGTTCAGCACTCCATCCATCATCCCTTTGAGTTGCTAAAGTTCCCTTAAGTGGGAAGGGTATGCCCAGACACGGGTCCTTTGCTCACTGTTCCACTGGATTTAAGCGAGCCTGGCTGATGAAGGGTGATACCCTGAAACGGGTCCCAGGATGCTTGTTTCTGGTCCAGGGAGGACCTGGCCTGGCAGTTCAGGCTGGACTGTTCCCATGAGGAACAGGGTCAAGACTGATTTGCATATGGCTGGGTACAAACTGGGGTGGCATGGTGAGCAAAAGAACGATGGATTAAACCCATATCTGCGACTGGGGGTGAGTGTTTGCATTGTTCAGCACTCCAACCATCATCCTTTTGTGTTGCTAAGTTTGCCCTAAATGGGAAGGGTATGCCCAGACGTGGGTCCCTTGCTCACTGTGCCACTGGATTCAAGCTAGCCTGGCTGATGAAGAGCGATATCCTGAAACTGGTCCCAGGATGTTTGTTTCCAGTTCAGGGGGACCTGGCCTGGCAGTTCGGGCTGGACTGTTCCCATGTGGAAAAGGGTCAAGACTGATTTGCTTATGGCTGGGTCCAAACTGAGGTGGCATGGTGAGCTAAAGAATGATGGATTAAACCCAGATCTGTGACTGGGGGTGAGTGTTTGCATTGTTCAGCACTCCGTCCATTATCCTTTTGGGTTGCAAAAATTGCTTACCATTGGATGGCTTTACTGTCACTCATTTGCTTGCTTCTTATTTCATGACTCGCCTCTTCCATCTCATGTTTGTCCCTCTCCTGGAGCATTCCCTCTCTACTTATGTCCTGCCACTGCTCTGTTTTTAGGTAACAACTTTTTTTCTTAAGCACTTTTATGAGAGTGCATGTTTGCATTTCTCTTTTCACCCATGCTCTGTGTTGCTGTCTTTCACCTGTGCTTCTCCCTTTTAATCCTATGTTGTTCTGTGCCTTGTGTGCATCTTCTCCAGCTTTCTTTGTTGCTCCCTTTCTCTTCTACCCCCATCCTCCATCCTCGCTGCTACCCCAACCAGCTTCTCCATTGCCCTGTAAGCCTGCACGCCCTTACAAAATGCTTCTTTGCGGTTTGTTTTCTTGTGTTCATGCTGTACAGCATTTGCATTTTTTGCTAATGCTGTACAACATGAACAAAAAAAAAAGTCAGTGGCAGAGCAAATAGGTCTCAAAGGCAAGACCTACTGGCTTTGCAAATGCTTGCTTAACCCCTTCGCTGCCAGGCCTTTTCGCCCTCAGGTGGCAGGCCTTTTTTTGGCTATTTGGGGCAGTTCGCACTTAGGCCCTCATAACTTTTTGTCCACATAAGCTACCCATGCCAAATTTGCGTCCTTTTTTTCCAACATCCTAAGGATTCTAGAGGTACCCAGAGTTTGTGGGTTCCCCTGGAGGAGACCAAGAAATTAGCCAAAATACAGCAAAAGGTTATTTTTTTCAAAAACTGGGAAAAAGGGCTTCAGAACAAGGCTTGTGTTTTTCCCCCTGAAAATGGCATCAACAAAGGGTTTGCAGTGCTAAAATCAAAATCTCCCCAGCTTTCAGGAACAGGCAGACTTGAATCAGAAAACCACATTTTTCAACATAATTTTGCATTTTACTGGGACATACCCCATTTTTACTATTTTTTGTGCGTTTAGCCTCCTTCCAATTAGTGACAGAAATGGGTGTGAAACCAATGCTGGATCCCAAACAGCTAAACATTTCTGAAAAGTAGACAGAATTCTGAATTCAGCAAGGGGTCATGTGTGTAGATCCTACAAGGTTTTCCTACAGAAAATAACAGCAGAAATAAATATTGAAATTGAGGTTAAAAAACAGCCATTTCTCTCTACATTTTACTTGCTAACTTTTTCCTGTGATGTCAGATTTTCAAAAGCAATATACCGTTACATCTGCTGGACTCTTCTGGTTGCGGTGATATATAGGGCTTGTAGGTTCATCAAGAACCCTAGGTACCCAGTGCAATAAAGGAGCTGCACCTTGCAATGGGTTTTCGTTGTGTACCGGGTATTCAGCAATTCATTTGGTGAAATATAAAGAGTGAAAAATAGGTATCAAGGAAACCTTTGTATTTCCAAAATGGCACAAGAAAAAGTGTTGAGAAGAAATGGTTATTTGCACATCTCTGAATTCCGTGGTCCCCATACCAGCATGCGAATTACAGGGCATTTCTCAAATAGATGTCTTTTTTACACACTGTCTTACATTTGGAAATAAAAAATGTAGAGAAAGACAAGGGGCAATAACACTTGTTCTGCTATTCTGTGTTCCCCAAGTCTCCCGATAAAAATGGTACCTCACTTGTGTGGGTAGGCCTAGTGCCTGTGACAGGAAACGCAACATGGACACATCACATTTTTACATTGAAATCTGACGGTTTTTTTGGAAAGTGCCTAGCTGTGGATTGTGGCCCCTAGCTCAGCCAGCACCTAGGGAAACCTACCAGACCTGTGGATTTTTTAAACTAGACACATAGGGGAATTCAGAATGGGGTACTTTGTGGTACTCTCACCAGGTTCTGTTACCCAGAATCCTTTGCAAACCTCAAAATCTGGCAAAAAAAACACTTTTCCCCCCTCATCTTTCGGTGACATAAAGTTCTGGAATCTGAGAGGAGCCACAAATTTCCTTTCTCAGAACATTCCCCCAAATCTCCCGATAAAAATGGTACCCCACTTGTTTGGGTAGGCATACTGCCCACAACAGGAAATGAACCAAAACACAACTTGGGCACATCACATTTTCCCAAAGAAAACTGACCTGTTTTTTGCAAAGTGCATAGCTGTGGATTTTGGCCCCTAGGTCATCCAGCATCTAGGAAAACCTAGCAAGCCCCAACATTTTTTTAAACTAGACACCTAGGGGAATTCAGAATGGGGTGACTTTTGGGGCTCTCACTGGGTCCTGTTACTCAGAATCCTTTGCAAACCTCAAAATTTGGCCAAAAAAACAGTTTTTTCCCTCACATTTCGGTGACAGAAAGTTCTAGAATCTTAGAGGAGCCACAAATGTCCTTCCACCCAGCATTCCCCCAGGTCTCCCGATAAAAATGGTTCCTCACTTGTGTGCCCGCAACAGGAAATGCCCCAAAACACAACATGGACACATTACATTTTCCCAAAGAAAACAACCTGTTTTTTTTTGCAAAGTGCCTAGCTGTGGATTCTGGTCTGTGGCTCAGCTGCCACCTAGGAAAACCTAGCAAGCCTGGACATTTCTGAAAACTAGACACCTAGTGGAACCCAGGATGGGGTAACTTGTGGCGCTCCCACCAGGTTCTGTTACCAAGAATCCTTTGCAAACCTCAAAATTTGGCAAAAGAAATAACACTTTTTCCTCACATTTGGTGATAGAAAGTCCTGGAATCGGAGGGGAGCCACAAACATCCTTCCACCCAGCACTCCCCCAGGTTTCCTGATAAAAATTGTACCTCACTTGTGTGGGTAGGCCTATTGCCCACGAAAGGAATGCCCCAAAACACTACGTGGACACATCAAAATTATCAAATACAAAACTACCTGTTTTTGTGGGGGAGGGCACCTGCATTTTTGGTCCTGGGCTCAGCAACCTTCTAGGAAAACCTACTGAACCCAGACATTTCTGAAAACCAGACACTGAGGGAGTCAAGGGAGGTGTGACTTGCGTGGATCCCCCAGTGTTTTCTTACCCAGAATCCTCAGCAAACCTCAAATTTGGCTAAAAAAATCAAATGTTTCCCACATTTCTCTGTGGGATCGCTGCACCAGCACAGATTTCCTACCACTCAGCGTTCCCCTCAGCCTCCCGATAAAAATGATACCTCACTTGTGTAGATGGGCCAAGTGCCTGTAACAGGGAAGAGCCACAAACAGGTCAAAATTGAGGGGGGAACCAAAGCGGGTCCAAAAGGGGAGTTTGAAAAAAACGTTTTGAGGCTGACAAGCGGGGCAGCATTTTTATTGGTTATAGATGCAACAATACTGGGTGGTAGGAATTTTGTGGATTCGTACAGATTCCAGAGGGTTCCATCACATAAATGTAGGGAAAATATGTGATTTCAAGCAAGGTTGGAGGTTGGAGGTTTGCAGGGCATTGTGGGTAGGAAAATGGTGCAGGGTGCATCTGGTACATCTGAAGCACACCACCCTGGACTCACCCAGATGTTTAGTTTTCAGATGTGGCTAGGTCTCGTAAATTTTTCTACATGGCAGCGTCCCAAAGTCCAAAAAGTGCGGACCTCACCATTCCAAATGGGATGATTTTGAGAGTTAGACAAGATCTCATGGCCCAAATGTAAAGCCAAAACCCAAAATAATCAAATGTCCTCTTGCTTGCTGTTGGGATAAGATCTTTTAGTGTTGGGGGGGAGAGATGAAAGACTGATACCCCCTTCATTTGGGTGTTGGGGCATAACTATGCCCATACTGGTTGGTAACCCCCACCCCACCTTTTTTTTATTTATTTTTATTCCCTGGCATCTAGTAGGTTTTTTGCCCCCCCCCCCGCCAGGGAGTGGATCGGGGGTATTTGCCCCATCTGTCCACCGGTGGGCAGAACAACTTTGTCCCCATTTATTTGGGATGGGGGTATAGCCATACCGTCACCCTTTAAAAAAAAAAAAATCTTCCCTGGTCTCTGCTGGGCTTTCTGCCCCCCTTTGGGGGCAGATGGGCCTTCCAAAAATAGGCAGATCTGCCCTGAAGGGGGCACAAATGGCCAACAGTAGTGTGCCCCCGTGAGGAGCAACCCTTGCCCAAGGGACTGCCCACCCAAACAAAACATGCACACACCAATCCCTGGTGCCTAAGTGGTTTCTGCCATCAGCCTAATAGAAATAGGCCAGTCTGCCCCCGAGGTGGGCAAAAAATGCCTAAACAAAAGTCTCCCCCCCAGGTGCCTTTGGGTCGCTCCCCATTTGTAAAAAAAAAAAAAAAAAAATCTCTGGTGCCTAGTGGTTGCTGCCCCCCTTGGAGGCAGATCGGTCTAATTAAAATAGGCCAATCTGCCCCTAAGGGGGGCAGAAGCAGCCTAAAATAAATTTGCTCACCAGGGAATCGACCCTTACCTAAGGGGTCGCTCACTTTGCATTAAACTGACGTAACTAAAAAACCCTGGGGGCCAGAAAAGGCCTAACAATAAATTGTCCCCCAGGGGAGCGACCCTTGCTGAAGGGATCGCTCCCCTTCATTGTTTACATAAAAAAAACTTCCTGGCGTCGAGTGGCTTCTGACTCCCCTGGGGGCAGATCGGGCTAATTAAAATAGGCCGATCTGCCCCTGGGTGGCCAGAAAAGGCCTAATAATATATTTCCCCCATGGGGAGCAGCCCTTGCCAAAGGGGCCACTCCCTTTATGCATAAACACAACATAAACAAAACCAAAACAATATCCCTGGTGTCTAGTCGGCATTTCTGCAACCTGATCGCTTTACGATCGGGCTGCAGAAATGCTCAAAGAGACATGAAAGGAAAGTAAAGGCCGCTCTCCTTTGCTTTCATGCCTCTGCCTGCCCCCACTCCCAGATCGGAAGAGAAGTGCTTTGCATTTCTCTTCCGTTCCGCACTGGAAGCTGAGCTCCCAGCACGGTGGAGACGGCCTCTGATGCGGTCAGCACACGATCGTGCGCTGATGTCATCAGACATCACTGGTGGGGGGGAGACCTGGGGTGGAAGGGGAAGCGATTTTCCTTCCATCCTTGCCTATAGGAGGGGGTGGGAGGCCCACCCGTGGGCCAAGTGCAGGACAAGCTGGTCTTACCCTCAGCACATGGTAACTGTGGCCAAGGGCGAGACCAGTACTCCAGGGCTCCCAAAAGGTTAAATACTATTTCTGAAACACAAAATTGTTGAGCAAACAAGTATTCTACTTCTTCAACTCTGTAAATACTGGCCAGCTCCTAGATTTACTGTTTCTCATAGACCATCACAGATTGAGTTCTTGTCTTTCTGTGACTGTAAGAATTGGTTAAACCCTCGCTAGCAGACGGAGCCCTCATTCTAAAGATTGTTGTACAGGCACTTGTTTGTTCTATGAAGCATTGAAAGTTGTGAGCATTGAGGTATATTCCAGTGTTGCTCTGATATTTTTGCTTTTATTCAATTATAGTTTAACTCAAAGAACCTAGAAGAACTATGAGAAAACATGAGAATCTTGGTGATTATTCAATCTCCCGCTTATCAATTCTTAACAGCACCCATGGGCATGCAGAAGAAGTGCACATTTGCATATTCACAGAGCAGTGCACCCCCCTCCCCACTCTTCAGAAAGGAACTTATTCTAAAGTTTCTTTTTCATACTGAGCTAACCATCCTCTTTGATGCATCCCATAACCTTTTCAAGGTTCACTCTTACCCAGCTTTCTGATAGCGCTTTGATATGTATTCTCTTTCATTCCTTTGTGTACCTTGAAGTGATTTACTTTTTCCTGTGCATGATACATATGTTCTAAATAGAAAATAAATAACACATGTAATGCTCCATTATGAGGAGGGTGGTCAGCAGCAAGTCGGATGGCTACTCTTCAAGTAAGCTCCCAGCATATTGAGACCTTCCAATGGAATCTTGTACGAATCCTGTAACCTCTTATATTTTACAGGTGGGGGTAGGGTCCGCAGTGTCCTGAACATTCTGGCATTCAGGTGGGAATATGAGGAAAGAGGTGCAAAGTAATGGCTGTGATCAGACAAGGTGGCAGTTAGCACCTACGATGCCCCCTACCACTTCCTGAGGGGGGATGGAAGCAGTTGTAGGCCAAGGACCCTGAAACAGACCTTCTACCCCGAGGGAAAGAGAGATGGGGAGACAGCTCAGTAAATGGAGAAAGCTGTGATTGCAGTACCCAAAAGAAGCAGGAAATGGACCATGAGCATGCTGTGCAGAGCAATACTACTGTTGAATTAAATCTCGTGGGTGGCTGTACATGGAACTGTGATTACCAAACATTGACAGATGTGCATGGGGAGTCAACATCTGAAACACAATGCTATATGAGCAATAGGGAGAGAGAATCCCCCATGTCAGGGAATCTTGTGGCGTGATATAGAAGAGTCTACCTGACAGGACTCTTAAGATTAACATGTGTTATTTCTGAAGTGGCTAATAGGTATCTGACTCCTTCAAAGTTCAAGGTTCTTTTGTTTTCTGGTTATATGGCAACAGTTTCCAATCAGTCAAATGCAGGCTTAGAGACTTGAAAAGAAGTACATGCTTCACTTTCCTGTGTAACTGAGGATCATGGCTGGGGAAGAATCAGAGTTCTTCACCAAGTCATGAGACCTATGAGAGAAAGCACTGCCCGCTCTGACTGAACTGTGGACTTCCCACTGCAGGCAAAGAAACAGAAAATGTAGAAGAGATTGCTAAAGACCAACCCATTACCAAGTTGAAAGCAGGAGCAGAGAAGCAAAAGCAGAGATCCGTTCATGGAGAAGAGTGACTTCACCCAGATAAATGCCTACAGACAAATGCTACGGCATCTGCAACAGTTTCTGAAAAAGAAACATTCAGAACAGATGCCACCTAAGATTGCACCAGTGGCTTCTAATAGCTTTGCCTGTCGAAACGCCATCTCGACTAGAGGGGAAACTAATCATCATTATTTCCTAGAACTAAATGCAGAACCAGGGTTAGCCTGAATTTGACTGTCCTGGACGGAGGTGCACTGATGTACCACCTACAGGCAACAACACTAACTAAGTAGACTTGTTCCTTCTTCGGTGGGGTCCATGGTTGAGCAGCCTTGCCTGAATGACGACTGGTATTCCTTTGCGAAGTGGGAATGACAAGTATAAGGATGGGCAGATTGGAGAGGAGGAAGTGGTATTAATTTAAATCTGGTCCACATACGCTACTGTCTCCCTGGACGTCCCAAGATAATTCTTGTTACAAATGAGGTCTAGTTGGCAGTGATTTGCACCCTGTCCAAGAAGGGACCCTCACTCTAGTCAGGGTAAGGGAGTCACATAGCTAACCCCCTTGGGAACTTGGCTCGAGCAGTCAGGCTTATCTCAGGGGCAATGTTTAAAGTATTTGTGTACACACACACACACTACCACAGTGAAAACACCACAAAAGTACTCCACACCAGTTTAGAAAAATAGGCAATATTTATCTGAGTAAAACAAGATCAAAGCGACAAAAATACAACATATACAAGCAAAGATACACATTTTTAAAGGTTGAAGGTAGTATAGTGCTTAGAAACACAAAATATCCAACTGGGTATATAACAGTGTCTTGAAGGAGTCTTCTCCAACAGTTCGACGCCAGTCGCAAGGGAGTGCTGGCTGGTCACAGACTCGCACGGACCCCGGTTACTGTACCTTGAAAGACCATGAGGAAACAAGGACTTTGCACGGAGTCGGGGAGGTGAGGCCTCGGTGGAGCCAATGCGGCGTCAGTTCCTTACTGCCACTGGGGAGGTGAGGCGTTGGTTCCGTACTTCTAGGCAGGGGAGGTGAGGCATCAGTTCCTTACAGTTGCACGGGAGGTGATGCAGTGCTGGCGGCGAGGCTTTGGTTCCTTACGGCAAAGTGGGGTCGATGGATCCAGCAGGTCAAGACGTGAGGCGACGACTTTGTTGTGTCGTAATCACACCATGGGGTCACAGGTACTGTGGTGGAGTCGGGTGCCAGGGACGTCAGTGACATGGCACTCTGGACATGTGCTGTGGGGGGACTTCGGAGGCGCTGTGGCGGCATCGGGCCTGCAGCGTCAGTCATGGTTATTGCACTCTGTGGGGACCAAAGCTCTGGTGCAGGCAGCGGTGCGGAGTCAGAGAGCGGCACCCGTTCCGAAGTCGTTCTGTAGGTCGATGGATTTGTTTCTTCCTTGGTACACCAGAATGCACTCCCAAGGGCCTAGGTACTGGATTTGGCACCACTTGGCAAGTCAGGACTCTCAGCAAGAAAGCCCAGTTGCTGGCAAGTGAAGTCTTTGATGTCCCTGAGACTTCTTAAGTCTCTTAACAGGCCCTTGGAGAACCTCTGGAAGCAGGATGAAAGCAAGGTCCAGCCCTTTCACTTCCAGGACAGAATCAACAAGCAGCAGGCCAGCAAAGCAAAGCAACAGGCAGAGTGGCAGTGTCTCCTACAGCATCCAGCTCTTCTTCCTGGCAGACAGTTGTCAGTCCAGAAGGATTATAACTTTGTGGTGTCAGAGGTCCAGTACTTATATCCATTTCTGTCTTTGAAGTAGGCAAACTTCAAAGAGAAGCCTTTGTAGTGCACAAGACCCTTTGTTTCCCTGCCCTGGCTCCAGACACAGTCTAGGGGGTTGGAGTTTGATTTCTACGAGGACAGGCACAACCCTATTCAGGTGCTGGTGTCAGCTCCTCCCACCACTCTAGCTCAGGAATACTCATCAGCCTGGTAATGGCCATCAGTATATGTAGGGCACACCTCATCTCCTTTTGTGTGACTGTCTAGAGTGAATGCACAAACAGCCCAACTGTCATCTTGACCCAGACCTGTATTCAGCAGGCCGGCAGAGGCACAGAATGGTTAAGCAAGAAAATGCCCACTTTCTAAAAGTGGCATTTTCAAACTTAAAATTCAAAAACCAGCTTCACCAAAATATGTATTTTTAAGTTGAGATTTCAGACACCCCAAACTCCAGATCTCTACCTGCTTCCATTGGGAAATTACACTTAAAAGATATTTAATGGCAATCCCCATGTTACGCTATGGAAGAGAGAGACATTGCAATAGTGAACACACTTAGCAGTATTTCACTATCAGGACATGTAAAACACACCAGTACATATCCTACTTTTAAATACACTGCACTCTGCCTATGGGGCTGCCTTGGACGTACTTTAGGGGTGACTTACATAAAGTAAAAAGGAAAGTTTGGGCCTGGCAAGTGGGCGCACTTGCTAGGTCGAAACGACAGTTTAAATGTGCACACACAGACACTGCAGTGGCAGGTCTGAGACATGTTTACAGGGCTAGCTGTGGGTGGCACAACTAGTGCAGCAGGCCCACTAGTAGCATTTGATTTGCAGGCCCTGGGCACACAAATTGCACTTTACTAAGGACGTACTAGTAGATCAAATATGCCAATCATGGAGAAACAAATCACCAATACAATTTACACAGGGAGCACTGGCACTTTACCACTGGTCAGCAGTGGCAGTGGTACACTTGCCAGAGTTCTAAAGCGAGCAAAAACGAAACTCAGCACAGGATAAAAAAAAAACTAGAGGTCAGAAGCAAAAAGAGAGGGGAAACCACAACAAGAGCTGACAGGTCTAAAAATTCTCAGTTTAGATGTTCATGTAGTGTTTTGTGTTTTTCTGGGTGAGGTACCCTTCACCTAGTTGAAATGCTTTGAAGGATGTGGACAAGCTTAAAGACTGGGTAGGACAACAGGAACAACACACCAAAAAAATTGCCATTTTCAGATGAGGTTGCCACCTCTAAGTGTAAGTAACAGCGACGAGACTAGGTTGTTCTTACGCACATAATGACACAGATGTCACACACAAACACAGTACACATTCCTCACTGTGACTGTAGTAGGGAGAGGCAACCCCATTAAGAGATACAAAATAAACTTGTACCTAAATCGTAGTCAGCAGACGTTGCTGTACTACAAGTGATGCACCTGTACATGGGAGGAAGTGAAGCTCCACAGCAATTGGAAGGGTCTTCAGAAACATGCCCCTACTTATCGTACACCAGGGAATGTTCTTGTGACTTAGATCAGGAGTCCGACAAAAAATGTTGGAAGAGTAAAATGATTCAGAGTGTCACTACATAGTGGTTAAGGTCCATTGTGAAAGTTATTCATTAATATGTGTCTGCATCAAGCCCTCAACACAATGCAAGCTGACTTCTTTGATCAACTCGGGTATCAAATCACTGAGCTGGTACACATTATAGTTCTTTAGGGATGGGACTTAATTTGTGCGGTGATTCTCAGCATAGATAGGTAGTTTCCCTTCCTTCTATATGCTGACACCTAGAATGATATGATAAGGTCATGGAACAATAAATAGAACCTTACAGATGTGTAGCGCTCTGTTCACCAGTTCATGATCTCGATGCGAAACTTGATCAGTTTTTTTCTCAACACATCTATTGGGTCATGTCAATGAAGCTAAATAAATCTGGGAAACACTGTTTTAAACTATTAGCCATTACTACTGCATATTACATGAGGAAAAGCATCCCAGTGCAGGGGTGAATTGAGAGTGGCAATTGGAAACTACTTGAAAATGGCAGTTCTATGGAAGATGTACTAGGAGATGAGAAGCACTTGAAGTTGTGGTGTAGAAAGTCCTTACTGATTCCATACATGGAACAAAGAAAGTCCTTTATGGGGAGCTCAAGAACATAGAAGGTGAAATATAACGACCCTATCCGGAAGCATTGGCACAACAGCAGGATGGGTCAAAAACTAGGAACTCCACATTTAATAATTAGAGTTTCTCCCCCTCTTGGTGATAATGCACATGGGCATTGAGTCCTTTGTTAGATTGTTTTCTTTCCGCCGTCGGGTTCGGATGTGTTTCCTCTCATTCCAGTGGATCTCGGTTCGCTACTTCTGAACTCTATTCTACCTTTTTCTAAACGTGATGGTATAGTTTCTACTCTATAGTCAATCCGATTTAGATCGTCAGGTTATTTTACGCCATTATGGGAGGCTCCACCCTTTCGAGCCTACTTCAAAGTCAGGCTGATGGAACAAACTCTGTTTTGATTCTGTCCTCGGTGTCACGCCAAATTCCCATACACCGAACCAGCATCTGGTGTGCAATATCTGCTTATCTCCCGACCATCAAGAAGAGACCTGCGACGCCTGTAGATCGTTTTGATCCAAAAAGACTCTCCGGGACCGAAGAGTGCGTTAGTTAGAGATGGCAGCCAAGTCCACAGAAGACAGAAGTCTCTCTTTCGAAGAGGACCACGAGCAGGAAGAGGTGAGACAGCACACAGCCTTATCTGTCAGAGATTCAGACTCCGATCAAGATTCCGACGTCGACAGCCAGTCGGTACCTTCAGCGCAGTACGTGATTACACCTGCCAAGTCACACCACTCAAAGACAGTCAAAAAAGACTTCTGTACTGGTCATCGGTCCTCCACTGCCTTCGGGCCATTGTCGGAGTCAAAAAATAAAGCCGATGACCAACCTTCGGGTTTGGCACCAAGAATATCTAAGACCAAAGTGCATTCAGTACCAACTAAACACACTGTTGCAGCTGTTTTGGTATAGAGCCGAAAATCTGAGACCTCAGAGCCGAAAATACTGATACCACTTTTGGAGCCGACACTTACGGTTCTAATCAAACACTCAATGTTGAAGTCTTTGGAACCGAAAACCATCAGTAGCAAACACAGTACAGCTACAGAAGACTCATCAAATATAGAACCTATTTCGGAGGTTTTGGACACGAAACAGCACAAACTTCATATTCAGAAGGACACAGGAAGGATAATTGCTTCTCTTCCTGCAACTATTAAAAGAAAAATGACTTTTTACAGAGACCTTAGATTCTGGGCCTCCACCAAAGAATGTCTCAACAGAGACGGAAAGAGAAAAGGCTACACAGCCACATAAACCTTCACCACCACATTCTCTTTCCGTCCTTCCACTTCACCACCACCACTATCATCCACATATGACACACAGTTTTCCCCACAGATATCCTCAGCATCACCTTACAGGGTTGATTTTAGTGACAGATCCATGCGACCTATATGACCCTGATCCCATTCTTTAAAAAGATCCAGATTTATATCCTGCCAGACCATCTCTACCAGAAGATACCACTGCCTATAGCCAGGTTGTAGCTAGGGCAGCGGCCTACCATAATGTTCAGCTGCACACAGATCACATTAAGGGGCATTTTCTATTTAATACATTAAAAGCTCACATAAGGAATACCAATGCCTTCCAATGCTTCCTGGCATGCTCAGACATTCATCTGACATTTTTAAAGAACCAGTCAAGGCCAGAATAATCTCACCTAGGGTGGATAAGAAATATAAACCTGCACCTTCAGATCCAGTTTTTATCAGGGCTCCTTTACCACCTGATTCCATAGTCATTAGTGCAGCCAGGAAAAGGGCCAATAGTCAGTCCACAGGAGATGCTCCTCCTACAGACAAGGAAAACAAAAAGTTAGATGCAGCAGGTCATAAGGGTAGCTTCCCAAGCCGCAGATTACTGGAGGATAGCAAACTCACCCGCCCTCTTAGCAAGATATGATAGAGTCCACTGGGACCAGATGGAAGAACTTTTACAGTATCTTCCACCGGAACATCAAAAACAGGGACAACAATTAGTCACAGAAGGGCAAACTATATCTAATAACGCTATTAGATCTGCTACAGATGCAGCTGATGCAGCAGAAAGAGGGATTAACACCAGTGTGGTGATTAGAAGGCATGCTTGGCTAAGATGTTCAGGTTTTAAACCTGAAATAAAGCAAGCTTTCTTAAATATGCCCTTTCATAGGGAGCATCTGTTCGGTCCAGAGGTGAACACAACAATAGAAAAACTCAAAAAAGATTCTGAGACAGCTAAAGATATGGGTGCACTATACACCACACCCATTAGAGGCAATTTTCGTTGGCTTCAAACCATCAGCTACAGAGACAACACCCTCACAACAAAAACAGACCTCACATTTTTATACAAGAGGATCGTTTAGAGGTTCGTATAGAGGATCCAATAATATAGGAAGAGGGAAAGCATCCGCTTCCAGAGGTTCCTCTACTTCAACCAAGCAGTGGCTTCCTGAACATCCCCACAATGCACATATCTCCTGTGGGAGGAAGACTGCTAAACTTTTATCCGCAATGGCCCAACATCACTACAGACCAGTGGCTTCTGTCAATTATCCAACATTGCTATTGTCTGGAACTCATTTCCTCTCTGCCAAACATTACCCCTTGCTCACACAAACTCCCTCAAAACCATCTCACTCTACTGAAAGAGGAGGTACACTCCCTCCTGCTCAAAGGGGTCATAGAGCCAGTACCTATATCCCAACAAGGATCAGGAGTATATTCACTATACTTCATCATACCAAAAAAAGTCTGCTCATTAAGAGCAATTGTAGATCTCAGGCCTCTCAACCAATACATTCTTTCAGAACATTTTCATATGGTCACTCTGCAAGATGTTATTCTCCTCCTACATCAAGGGGATTACATGACAGTATTAGACCTCAAGAATGCCTATTTCCATATTCCTATACATCCAGCACATCGCAAATACCTAAGATTTGCCATTGCAGGAAAGCACTACCAATTCAAGGTACTTCCATTTGGGGTAACAACAGCACCAAGGGTGTTCACCAAATGTCTAGCAGTAGTTGCAGCATTCCTAAGAAGACAACACATACATGTGTTCCCATATCTAGATGACTGGCCAATACAATTCACACTTGTCAGCAACACACTCGGTACATTGTAGATCTTCTACACAGTTTGGGATTCACAATCAACTACATCAAATCCCACCTGCAGCCATCACAAACACAGCTGTATCTGGGAGCAACTCTGAACACTCAGTCAGTATTAGCATATCCAAACCCAATAAGAATTCAAGCTTCTCACAATCTAATCTTATTCAGTGAAGTTAGTGATGAAACTATTAGGAATGATGGCTTACTGTATAGCCATAGTTCCACATGCAAGACTGCACATGCGGCTACTGCAGCTGTGTCTTTCCCAACAGTAGTATCAGTCATAGGGTCAACTTTAGAATCTAGTGTTGCTATACCGCCAGACTCACCACTTTCTGCAATGGTGGAATCACACCAACCTCTCAAAAGGGCGGCCCTTTCAGGACCCCGTTCCTCACAGATAGATTGGGGAGCTCAGTCCAACAACCTCACCATATAAGGGAAATGGGATTCCATCCAACAGACTTATCACATAAATTACTTTGAATTACTAGCTGTCTTCCTAGCTCTTAAAGCATTTCTGACACAAATCTCACACAAGGTAGTATTAATACGTACAGACAACATGACATCAGTGTATTATCTGCAAAAACAGGTGAGGAACACAGTCATCTTAATTGTCTCTTCTAGCTATGTCAATTTGGAAGTGGGCAATTCCCAATCGCATTCAACTACTGGCAGCGTATCTCCCTGGAATGGACAATCAACTAGTGAACCTATTAAGCAGGACTCCGCAATAAGTCCACGAATGGGAAATTCACCCACAATTAATTCAAAAGTACTTTCAACTATAGGAAACACCAGACATAGATCTCTTCACCACACAAGAAAACTCAAAATGCCAAAGCTTTGCATCCAGATACCCACACTCTTAGTCCAAGGGCAGTGCTATATGGTAAATTGGACAGGGATATTTGTTTACGCTTTTCTGCCTCTCACACTCATTTAATTTCTGATATGCAAACTCAAAGAGACTTCACTCACTATGATTCTCATTGCCCCCACATGGGCACCTCAGCATTGGTATGCAACACTTTTGGATCTGTCTGTAGTACCACATCACAAGCTTCCAAACAGAGCAGATCTGTTGACTCAAAGAAAAGGCCAAATCAGACATCCAAATGCCAGCACACTCAATCTTGCGATATGGCTCCTAAGGTCATAGGATTTGGTTACTTACAGCTTCCATCTGAATGTATGACTATTCTGAAAGAAGCACGCAAACACACAACTAGACAATGTTATGCTGCTAAATGGAAATGTTTTGTATAATATTGTCACCCCAAACATATTGATCCGCTTAAGGCTTCAGTGCAAGACATTGTATGCTATTTGTTACACTCACAAAAAGCAAATCTAGTATACTCTTCTATTAGGCTTCATTTAGCGACCAAAGCTGCTTACTTTCAAAATAGACTACATCTTTCTTTATTTAGAATTCCTGTCATCAAAGTATTCATGGAGGGCCTTAAGAGATTCCACCTAGAGTTCCTCCCACTCCTAAATGGAATCTTAATATTGTACTCACAAGACTTATGGGTCCACCATTTGAACTCATGCATTCTTGCACTTTACTCTCATGGAAGGTTGTTTTTTAGTAGCCATACCTTCTTTAAGAAGAGTTAGTGAAATTCAAGTGTTCACTTTAGGAGAACCTTTCTTCCAAATTCATAAGGGCAAAATAGTCCTTAGAACAAATCCAAAGTTCCTACCTGAGGTATTTTCACCTTTTCATATTAATCATTCAGTGGAATTACCAGTCTTCTTTCCACAACCAGATTCAGTCGCTGAAAGAGCTCTATATATCCTTGATGTTAAAAGAGCTCTCATGTATTACATCGACAGAACAAAAGACTTTAGGAAATTGAAACAACTGTTTGTAGCTTTTTCACAACCTCACAAAGGTAATCCTGTTTAAAAATTGGGTTAGCTAGATGAATGGTAAAGTGTATTCAGACATGCTATCTTAAAGCTAAAAGACAGCTACCACTAGCTCCTAAAACACATTCTACTAGAAAAAAGGAGCTTCAATGGCATTTTTAGGGAACATACCAATAGCAGATGTATGTAAAGCTGGTACATGGTCTACACCACACACAATTTCTAAACATTACTGTGTATATTTCCTAGCTCACCAACAAGCGAATGTTGGACATGCAGTACTTAGGACATTATTTCAAGCTACTCCAACTCCTACAGGTTATCCACCGCTTATTTGGGAGAGGACTGTTTTACAGTCTATGCAAAGCATATGTATCTACAGCTACACATGCTATCAAACGGAAAATGTTACTTACCCAGTAGACATCTGTTCATCGCATGTAGTGCTGTAGATTCACATGCGCCCTCTCTCCTCCCTGGAAGCCTGTGGTTGTTGTAGAACAATCTATTGTAAATATGTTTATACATTGCATGGACATCTCTCTCTTTTACTTACTATCTACCTACATATACATATGCACACTCTTAACTTCACCCGCCTGTGGGAAAACAATCTAACAAAGGACTCAATGCCCATATGCAGTATCACCAAGAGGAGGAGTCACCTGATCTCGTGACTCAAAAATATTCTTCAAAGAAAAACAACTTATAACACTCCGAGCCCAACACTAGATGGCAGACTTATGCAACACATAACACTACATGCCACGAACAGATGTCTATTGGGTAAGTAACATTTTCCTTCCAAGAGTACATAGATAGACAGCATGATGAGGGGGACAGGTTGATCGTCTGCTCGCCTGATTGATCAAAAGGAAAACACCTTGAAACCCAATATTTTCACTCCTGACAGTCTAGTGCAGAGATTCACAGGCAGAGATTCTACCATGTTTGCTGAGTACCTCAGACAGCTGAAGTATGCAATGACAGCACTGGCTTCAGTGCAAAGATATGTAACACCAGCAAATTAACCATACTCCAGGCTGGAGAGGTAGACTCTCCAGTTATGGAGTGGGAGCTTAAGAATGTGATTAGAGGCATAGCAAAGGGTAAAACGCCATGGACTACCATACACATTTTATGAAAAATATCAAGATTTAATGGCCCCACAGCAACTGGATATGTAGATCATTGCAAAGAGCGCTGTCACTTGCCCCCATGTTAAGGAAGCCAGGTATGGTGGCCATCCCCCCAAGCACCAATTAGTCTTGGTGGTAAATGTAAGTGATTAGTGTATCAGGATTTCTTGGTAGGTATAGTATTCAGTGCATCTAGATCAATATGGCTTTGTCCCTAATCTGAACACTTGATCTGGGATTACTTATTCAGAGTTCTCAGGGAAATAGAATGCATACATGTTGGAGCTGGATTAGACTCATCTATACAAGCCCAATGGTTTGAGTTCAAAATGGTCAAATAAGTTGTGTGCCTTTTCCAGTGCGAATGTGAATAAGTCACGACTGTCTGCATTTTGGCAGTAGAGCCAGTAGCTGCCCTGATGAGGAAGGAATGTTGAGTTATTGAACCCCATGGATATATACCTTCTATTTCACTCCATGCTTTTGTACCTTTGTAGTGCCACAGATGAATCCCAGTGTGATTTATCGGTACTTGGCAAATTATCAGGTCTTAAAGTTAATATAGAAAATACCATTTCTATCCCCAATATGTACAGTTACAGCATTGAGTAAAGTGGAACAACCTGAAATACCATGAAATGATAAACAGAAACTTTTAAGTATTTTGGGGTGAAAATATACTGTGATATGACTAAAATAATTGAGGACCTGTGACTGTCACAGGGTGATTTGACCTTCTGAAGTTGCATCTCACGTTTGGCGACTGGTCGTATTACATTATCCACAATAGTCCTGCTCCCTCCCTTTCCCTATTACTTTGTTAATATAACTGTAAAATTACTTCAGTCTACATTCAGGGCATTAAACATGCTGATGACTGACTTAATTTGGGAGGTGCGGAGGTTTAGGCAAATGTGTGCACTGCGTAAATTGCAGCTGCTGATCACTGAGTGTGAATTGGGGCACTAGTCTATCGGCCTGATATAGATCAAGGCGGATGGGTAACTTCATCACAACTGTGTTTGATTTCCCATTTGCTGAAATATAAATCCCGTTATATCCTATAGGATTTATATTTCAGCGGACAGGATATCTGTCACCGTTGTGACAGAGTAACCCATCTGCCGAGTTCGAAATCAGGCCCTATGAACATGATTACCTGGCTATGCAGCTCCAATAGGTGAAGTGGTGCTTTGTGGATTGGAGGCATTGAGGAGGCCCATTATTTACAACATATACTCAAGGGAATCCACCCCCCTCCAACCCTCCACCGCCCGAGGCATAGTTTCAGTGGAGAAATGCACCATTCGGATGTCTCAGTCTTCTAAGCGCCGTCAGGTACTGCTGGTGAATTTTTATTACCGGCACTGGTAATTGAGAGGCTTGCACACCAGACCTACGACTTTTGTGTTACCCAAAGTTCAGAGAGGTGGTGAATACTAGAAAGTGTTCTGAAGTGGGAGTCTTGAATATAAGTGATCTCTTCAAAAACTTTGAACACTTCACCTTTGAGAACCTTACCCACGCTATCCACTTACCATGGGAGCAGTTTCTGACATATGGTACATTAGGAAGGGACTTCCAAAATACTTAAGAGATAATAGTGGAAGAGTCTCTGCAACCCTTCGTGCTTCGGTCACTGCTGACACATGGAACGTCAAGAAAAATTAAAAAGCATTACAATGTTGCATGGAAAAATGTTGTAGACGCAAAAGTATTATTTGAATCATTAAGAATAAAATAGGTAGGCAATATTGGTAGAGAATTGTCTGAAGCAGACTAGACATAAACTTAGAATACCCAACTGCACTCTGAAAGAGTAGATTCAGAATGATACCATGTAATGTGTTGTAAATGCATGACATTACAATGCATGCCTTTACCATGCATGCGTTTTCCATGCAGCCTTTACCACACAGATGTCTTTGCCACATATGCCATTACCACGCATGGTAAGTGGATAAAATTAACCCAGTACACTCATTAATAAGAAAAGCATTTTTTGGTTTGCTTATCACTTTTGCGCCATTTGACATAACACATTTTCCCCATTCATTTTTCCATAGGAAAATGAAACAGCAATACTGCAAAAACTGAATTACCCCAAATTTATCAGAAAGTTAGATCTTGGTCCAGAAAGCATGCTTTTTGTGATTTGATGTAAATCCGTTCAATAGTTTTTGAGAAATTAACCCTAAAAAAATGTGTATATTTCATGCTGCAGAGGATTTGCGGAGCTAACAGACCTCACGATGAGATCTGCAGCAGCCATCTTAGAAGTTGACACTCAGGCCCATATTCATACTTTTTTAGCGCTGCATTTGTGCCGCTTTTTGACGCATGCACCGCTTTTTGACATATGTCTGGAGAAATTAATGAATGTATTGTTTTCCACTGCGTTGACCAATCTGATAGAGACTTCTAGTTGCAGATTCCTTACCTTAGAATTTCCCCCAGGTGTCAGACTGGATCCGGAGATTTTTCTTCGAGCAATACCCTTGCGCGTCGGTAGGTGGCGTCGGTCGACTCCGTGGGTGCCGCTCCCGCCGTGATGACGTCGGAGGTAGTATATAGATGCCATCCTTGCGCAGTGACATCAGTTCTTTTCTTTCTGCGCCACACGCTGACCCGGAGAAGAGCTATCCTGGTCTCTTTTTGACCGACTTCGATTGTTTTGTCGAGTTTTTGTGAGATATTTGGTGCGTCGAGGATGTCCCCGAAGACCGGTTTCCAGCCGTGCGAGGACTCCGACGGATCTGCATGGGGTTTGTCTGTGGTGTCTCGACCACGACCACGACCTAAAGTCGTGCTCTGAGTGCTGGGAAATGCACCCGAAGGTCTTGAGGGAGCGGTCCCTCAAACTTATGGTGGCCCGGCACTCGACTCCGCGTAAGTCCCGGTCTCAATCGAGAGGAAGGTCTTGAGACCGTTTGCGAAGCCATCACCACTCGTCTTCTTTTAAATCTTCGGGTGCAGGTAAGAAGAAGTCGAAGAGGTCCTATCGCTCTCCGACTTTGTCCCGTCGCTCGGCTGACGTGACACGGGAAGATTGTCGACGCTCAAGGCCTCCGTCCTCGGAGCCTGCGTCTGGGTCTGCTCTGCGCTTCCCTGAGTTTCCTGGAGTTGGAGCGACCCCAGCCCAAATTAAAGAGTTCTGTGAGGCCATGTGATTCATCTTTGGGCGGACCGACCCCGATACAGTGCCTTCGGGCCCAAGAGGTTCAGTTGAGGGGCCTTCGGGTTCCGCGCCGGCGGCTTCGGTTCGCGGATCCACACCGGTCACACCCTTGAGACCTTCCCCGGCGCTGGGTCGATTGTTGATGCTCCTGACGTCGACCCAATCCTTATCCCCGACGAGTCAGAGTCGGAGCAGCGTCAGCCGACGCCGCCTTTGTCTTTGATGGGGCCTATTCGATCCAGGTTGGATTCGCACCCTTTTTCCTATGGGTACGAGTTCGGGGAGGGAATGGAGGAGTCCCTGGACATTTATGAATACCAGGATGACCCATCTTTGGACTGGGCTCAGGAATTGGGCAATGCCAGTGGTCTGGATACGTCTCCAGATGCTGGCATGCTGTCTCCTTCTACCGTGGCTATGGCGGAGGGAGCAACTTATGGTATGGTGGTCAGTAGGGAAGCTGAGGTCCTAGGCCTTGAGCTTCCTACTGTAGATGTCAGGTCCAATCTCCTGACGGAGGTGCTTCAGCCTGGGGCTTCCACATCAGGACCCCTTTTGCCCTTTAGTGAAGCCCTCACCGATGTCCTTTTGGGTACTTGGTCCGAACCCAACACAGAGGCTCCTGTGAATAGCAGGTGATACACAGCTACTAATCTGCAATAATGATTTGATCAATGTTAAAGAGTGTTTTTCATCAGGATTGAGAGCTTTTGCTGCTTGGAAGACTGATAATTGTCTCCAGTTGAATGCTGGCAAAACAGAGCTTATGCTGTCTGGGAAGGCCCAAGAGCTATGGGCTCGTGATTGGTGGCCTTCAGAACTTGGTCCTACCCCAAGCCCAAAACAGGTTAAGAAGCTAGGTGTCCCTCACAATAAAAGAACCAATTCTTAACACTGCCGGAATCTGTTTCCAAATGTTACGACTGTTGAGAAGGGTCCTCCAGCTCATTCCACTTTCAGTAAGAAAATCATTGGTTCGAGCGCTGGTCATAAGTCATTTGGATTATGTAAATGTCTTACTGGCTTCTTCAAATGAGACTTACAAGTTGTACACAATACTGCTGCGCGCCTCATTTATCTTCCCGCTAGAACAGCATCTTCTCCCCTTTTGCGCGCTCTTCACTGGTTGCCTATCCAGAAGAAAATGATTTAAAAAATTTGTTGTCTTACACACAAGTTGCTGACTGGAAGAGGGCCTTGTTATTTAACCTCCATGCTCACTCACTATCACCCAGTAAGAGCCTTGCGCTCTAGTGATAAAATGTTGCTTACTAGTCGATGGATCAGAAAGTCCTTATCAGGGGCAGGTCCCTTTCTACCTAGCCCCCTCTATTGGAATGCATTTCCCTTCCATATTCACTGGTGCCCGGATCACATCAAATTTAGGAAATTGCTCAAGACTGCGCTGTTTGAATTTCTTGCATTTCTCTATGTCTGTGGTCTGTATGGCATATGACGCCGAGATACCCCTCCCAAGGTGATTTGTGCACGATATAAGCTAAATCAACATAACACAACTGGTGTGAAGATCTTGTGTGTGTCATGTATCATGTGTA
Source organism: Pleurodeles waltl (assembly GCF_031143425.1). Taxonomy (NCBI): domain Eukaryota; kingdom Metazoa; phylum Chordata; class Amphibia; order Caudata; family Salamandridae; genus Pleurodeles; species Pleurodeles waltl. The sequence goes on from NC_090444.1 coordinate 1,488,112,003, forward strand.
GTCTTATGTTTTTGTGTACCACATCACATTAACTTGAAAAAATGCTGGTGAACTACTGCCCTATGATACTTGCTGGCTTACCCGAGATTAATGTTAGGTTAAACTGCTAAAGCACTTATTATATCGTAGGCACTATTGTATTATAACTGTGCTAAAAGCTGTAAGTAAAATGCGGGTATGGTAACTTCAAAATGGAAAAATAACAGATTTAAAAACAATATCTGCTGCGTTACAGATGAATTTAAAAAAGCCAAAGAGAAAATAATATCCGAATAATATATTCTCCTGGTATCCAAAAAAATTCATCAGAGCACATCTTTTATATGCAGTCATTAAATTCAGATGAGCTAGTTTCCTTTAACAATACATTCAGTTCGTATCCTCAGAAATATTTACGTAATATGAAGAGACATTAACTCGTTCTTACATACTGCTAGTTTTATTTCTCTCATCTATGAACTCAGCTAGTTACTCCCTCACTGACTTGCATAGTCATTCCCTAGCTGACTGGCTCACTCACTGATTCAGCCACACTCACTCTCAGGACGTGATGCATCCACATCCTGATCAGCAGACGTGTGTCTTTGTGTTTGCTGGGATTGAGGTGCGTTTTGAGTTACCTTGTGTTCCCTTCTCTTTAGAAGTGTGCTCCATTACTTCTTTGTTATCAGTCACTCTGGAGTGCACTGATTTCTGTCCAAAGGAATATTAACTTGTTTTGCCCTTAAAATGCAACAACTTGTGTGTTATGTGCTTTTTTATTATTGTAGGTATTGCTTGAAGAATGGACCGCAAAGGCACCAGAAGTCCAGAAGTTAAACAAGAAAGGGACATCGTTGTGCAGCTTAATAAGTGCTGTGACATCTCCTGCAAAATCCAGGGCAGGTACAAAAGCAGGTAAGAACTTCCATATTTACCATCTCAGGTGCTTAAACCAGCTTTAATAGCATACTTGGGGAACCCTGGAATGTCATGGCACCAAGTCTCCCTCCAAATGTAAAACAATATGCACTTGCAAACACTGCCTGCAGCATTGTAACACCTTCTGGTAATAGTGCTATGCAGTGCCTCATATGAGTTAATGCTTAAGGAAGCACACAACCCAAAGTGCTCAGTAATGCATACCTCCTGTATCTTCTTTTTCACAAACACATCAACCAGGATCAGCCTTGGGATGGGCGAGCTGGGCCAGGACTCAGGGCGTTTAGGTGTAGAGGGGCACATAATGAGCTGGACAAGGTCCCTTTTTTTTTCCAGCGCTGTCTGTTTTCTTTATAAATCTTCATTCTCTTCTCTTTGTTAGCCTCCATACACTTCCCTTTCTCCTCCTTTCTTTTAATCCTCACCCATGCCCCTTGTTGTGGCGTCTCACCTACAATTTAGCATCTGAAAAGGTATTCCATCATTTAACTTTATTTCGGTAAGTAAAAACATACCATAAAAGTACAGTACAAACATCAAAATGTTTCGATTTTTAAGATTGGTAGAACACTAAAAATATAAGCACAATAAAGAATTTGAAAAAGATAAAAGGAAGTTAAAATCCAAACAGAATAATCAAAATATATGTCTCCTAAAAATGGAATGTTCCACTCAACAAGTACCCTATTCCCTGCGCCCATAGATGTTCAATAATATGGGCAATGTCTTTATACTAAAAATTGAATACTAAAATCAGACATCAAAAGTCAATAAATATGCATGCATAAATCTAAAAATTAGCTACCCAGTCTTGTTCTTTAAAATTGCTAATCTAAGGCACCAGATTGTTTCGAGAAATTTTGCCACTGGTAAAACTACCTGGACAGATGAATCAGATTTTAAAATTCTCTCAACATGAAGATAGGACCTGGCGCCTATAGATTTGCAAAGCGGAATGATCCCAAAAGCTCTTTGTTTATGATATGCATAGCAATAAAAGAGAACATGTGAAATAGACTCTTCACGTTGAAAACCCATCGGACAAAGCTTGGATGTATTAGTGGGACAAAGCCATTTGTACGTTAAGGAGCACAGAGGGAGGGACCCTATTCTGAATCTAACAAAGAGAGCTCGCACAAATGGGGATAGTGCTATATCCATGAAAGGCTCAAATTCGTAGTGGCATTTGATTGATAAATAACTATCAGACATAGACAGCGGGACAATCTTAGTAAATTGCACAATCTGAACGCTATGCTAAAAACCATCCTTCAGTAACTGCACAGCATTTTTAGGAATGGAAAATGGGTCCAACCAATATGACCCTAAACCTAGATGGATTAAGGACTCTTTGACATAGGCACACCATTTCGTTTTGCTAATAGTGTTGCTGCCCACCAGTTTGAGAAGCCCACAGCGAAATGGAGAAAGGGCGTCTGTTGACCAAAGCCGGATCCAATATAGCAAGGGCCTTAAGACCGCAATCTGCGAAATAGAAAAAAGATTTAAATCCATACGGATGGGCAGAGATGGAGTACTAGAGGGAACTTTTAACAACAGTTTCAAAAATTGATTTTCCGCCCTTGCCGAATCCACCAGGTTGCAATGGCCCCAAAGTTCGGCACCATATAGGGCCCCCCCCTGGGCTTGAGATTTATATATTTCGAGGGCGGGAGAGATTGCAAATTTGGGAGATCTAGAAGCAAATCTTACGATGCCACCCACCCTTTGCTTCTGGCGCAATAAAGATTTCTGGCGGTGTGCATGCCAAAGGTGTGAGTCTTCCAATTTGATACCTAAATAGTCGAATGTGCCCACTCTTTCCAAGGGAGCGCCATCTAGGTATACCGGGCTCTTCATTTTGCACCTATTGTCCCCAAAGACCATATATTTAGTTTTTGCTGAGTTGATTTCCAATCCATGGTCCTTGCAAAACTCCAAAAATCGGGAGAGCAATCTGGAAAGGCCCATGGCAGTTCGTGAGAGTAACAGGGTGTCATCTGCAAACAGAAGACAGGGGAACTTCTGCCCACCCAAATTCGGGGCATCGCCATAACAATCTAAAAGGTATGGGATACATGCATTAATGAACAATAAGAATAGGGTAGGCGCAAGAACGCACCCCTGCCTCACACCTCGTGTTGTAGGAAAAGCTGGGGTCAGGTCGCCAGCCGAACCCCAGCGAACTCTGGCATAGTTATCAGAATAAAGATCTTTGATAATATTAATCAGAGAACCCGGAACTCCAATATTGCTCAGGACCTCCCAAAGCTTGGCACGCGGGACAAGGTCAAACGCAGATTTAAAATCAACAAAGGCCACAAATAAATGGCTGTTTTCTGCGTCTACGGTCTTCCACTTTATGGTAGTAAATCGGAAGACCTGATCGATGGTACTAACCTTGTCCCGAAATCCAGCCTGGAGATGGCTTAAAACCTGATTTTTTGTTATCCAGTATTTTAATCTGGATAACAACTGGAAGGAGAATATTTTTTGCAGGTTATCTAATAGACTAATCAGTCTGTAGTTCCCAGGGGAACTCTTATCACCTTTTTTGTGTATGGGGACAATAATAGCCACCTTCCACGAGTCTGGGTAAGATCGAGTTGTCAGAACAATATTCGATAACCTATTGATGTACTGGGTCCAAACAGATAAGTCTGATTTATACAAGTCCGATGGAACACTGTCTGAGCCAGGAGCCTTCCCTGTTCTTTGAGCACGAATTGCCAGCTCTGTTTCCTTTAGGCTAAAGGGCGGCACAGGGGGGAGGCACAATAAAGAATCAGTAGGAGTGTTGTTCGAATCGGTGCCGGACCCATAGAGTTCCCGAAAGTGGGAGAGCCAAGTTTCTGCATCAATGTGGCATTCAGGAATAGGTGAAAGGGTGGGGTCTCTACGTGAGACCAAGGTCCAGAAAAGTTTGAGATCACGGGCACTAGCCGCCTCCACCAGACACTCCCATAGATTTTTTCCTCATATTTAAGTTTAGATGACTTGCATAGTTTCTTCTCGCATGTGTAATGGCATCCCGGCTCTTTAGCTTTAAAGCTTTAGACAAAAGGCTCTTGGCCTCCCGACACTCCTTATCAAACAACTTACAATTAGGCAAAGAAGAATTGTTTTGGGTTGAGGGAGGTTTAGTTAAAAGCTCCTTAAGATCCACAAAAAGAGCCACATGAAAGGACATAACTTCTGAGGGAGATAGGACAGTAAAGTCATCAAAAAGCTGGTGGCAGGAAACTAAGTCGCAGAGCTTATCATTAAGCAGATTGGATTTCAAAAACGAAGACCATCTCACCACGCGCCTATTGCTGGATAATTTCAGCCAGTCATTGGGAGCATCCGAAACATGAGGTGGAGTGAGCCCTAAAAAAAGAGTTGCGTTATATTCAATTTGTAAAGGTGCATGGTCACTAGTGCACCGAGAACCCACCTCTACATTGATTATAAAATGCCAGACTCGCAGATCAAAAATAACGTAATCCAGAGTGCTGCTGTAGTGGCCTCTGTAGAAGGTGGGTCTGACAAGGTTGTCAATTGAAAATCGACCATTTCCAAAACGAAGGCCATATGTTACTACAAGGTCTATTATCTGCAACACCCTAGGGGAAGGAGTACATGACACTGGTTGGGTTAAACGCGGGGGGAGATTCCATACTTCATCTTCAGCCTGGATAGACTCGGCAAAAGCTGAATCGAATTCAATTTAGGCGTTAAAATCACCTGCAATAATAACACAGTATTTAAAATAAAGGTCAGATAAAAGATTGTGCAACAGATGAATAGTTTCAGACTGATGGTTAGAAGGACCTGGCCTGTTATAAATATGAATACATAACACTGGAGTACCTGTGATAGGCCATATTGCTATTGCAAGAATGTCGCAAGAGTCGACAGCGATTTCCTTTACCCTGCCCACCTCAGCCAGCTTGACCCAAGTGCATAGACCCCCAATCGCCCTTCCCCTAGAGGACTGAGTCGCCTTTTTAGTAAAACAACAATAGCCTTGCCTATACACACAATCCGTAGACCAAGTTTCCTGAAACATACATATGGAAAAAGATTCAACATAAGCCCCCAGTCCGGATCAGATAATTTGCTCTTGATGCCAGCCACATTCCAAGACAGTAATTTCCTTGATATAGTGCTGCAAACTGGCGTACAAGTATCAACATCAGGAGCTGAATTGGAAGTCCCATTAGAAATACAAGGTGAAGCCCTTATAGTATTGGCACCCAAACCGAATGAAGATCTTGGAAGTGTCGCTACCCGGACATGTGGAACATTATGTTTGCAAAAATTAGGATGGCGTAGTCAATCCACATCTGATGTGTCCCCTGGGGTGACGGGGTCTCGTGTGAAAGTACCTTTATTGTTGCAGACCAGAGCAGCCCCATCGCCAGAAAAAGGCAACGAGCCAGGGGGGACAGTTGAAACAGAAGCATTTCGAAGAATTGGATTGACTCTAGATGGATGTAATCTTGTGACCCGTAACAGGCAAACTTTCTCTAAAAAATATATCAGAGTCTGTTCTTGATAAGTTACGAGCTTCCATCTGCAAAATCCCCTTAACTAAAGCGGGGCTGACGAGATGAATTTTAATAATGTCCCGCCCACCAGGGCCTCGCACACGAGAAGCAAAAACAATATCAGCGTGGATGATAGAGCCACAACCCCTAGTGTGGCGAATCCAATATGACACCTAGTTAATAAGAGAAGAAGTGTCTTCCCTCGTATGAGGTGAAAGTTGAGGGACATTACACATATTGATGCAATTTTGGTTGGGCACGTGAATAAAATGGGCCGCAGATTGACCCGGATTAAAAGGAGAGAATGACGAATTCACTAGAACTAAGGTCGAGTGATTTCCATAATGAGGTCTATAACTGGGACCCTTGTCCGTTTCCCGTAGCAGTGGAGAGTCTACTGGCGGGGCAACAGGAACCGAAGGCTGAGAAACTTGTGCTGGCACTGGATTTGAGATGCACTGAGGAGTTAGGTCAGATTTTTTAAGGAGTTTAAGGACCTCAAATAAAAGACTCTTCAATTCCCCGACTTCACGCTTTAGACTAGATACCAGTATTAAGACATCATCGCTAGGTGGATCACAAATGGATTTAGAAGGCACAGAAGGCAAAGGCTGTTTAGCACTCGCCAATTTTGGTTGGTCCAAAACAGAGAACCGATTTGTACATGGAATCCCATTGAGAATGGAGACAGAAGGGATTACATCCAAATTGGAACCAATACCAGGCGAAAGCGAAGAATTGGCCAGACAAGTCGAGCTGGGAGGGACAGAAACATGGGCTAAAGTTTTCTGAGGCTGTATATCAGTAGGGTTAGTGGAACCGGTTGTTAAAAATGGAAGTAAAGATCCTGATTTCAGTCTCTTACGGGCATTGCCCTCTTTTTCCTTAAGGATGGATTCCACTTCCTCAATTAAGTTGTCAATTTCTCTTGAGACGCAGTTGGAATGGATTTGCATTACTCTATTGGATTTGGAGCTTTTGGATTTGACTATAGCTGGGTCAGGACTAGAACAAACCTTACACTTTCCCATGCTAAATAGAGAATAGGGAAGAGAAAAAAGGAAAAGACTTACTCAGCACCGCTGGTCAGCACAACACAAAAACAAAAAATTAAGGAGTGTGGCCCAGCCCAGCCTCTTCCAGTCGCTGACGGGCGAAGGACGGGCCTGCCCTTGGCCCGGGCTTTGCGCGGGCGCCGCCCGCACGCGTCCCGCGACCGCGGGAGTGTGAAGTTAATTTAAAGGGCGCCTGCCCTAAAACACAGTGTCACCCCCTCCTGCCGCCTCCAATGCGCTTCCCGCGACGGCGGGAGCGCAAAGTTAATTTAAAGGGCTCCTGCCCTAAAACACAGTGTCACCGCCTCCTACCGCCTCCAATGCGCTTCCCGCGACGGCGGGAGCGCGAAGTTAATTTAAAGGGCTCCTGCCCTAAAACACAGTGTCACCGCCTCCTGCGCCTCCAATGCGCTTCCCGCGACGGCGGGAGCGCGAAGTTAATTTAAAGGTCTCCTGCCCTAAAACACAGTATCACCGCCTCTGGCCGCCTCCAATGCGCTTCCCGCGACGGTGGGAGCGCGAAGTTAATTTAAAGGGCTCCTGCCCTAAAACACAGTGTCACCGCCTCCTGTCGCCTCCAATGCGCTTCCCGCGGCAGCGGGAGCGCGAAGTTAATTTAAAGGGCTCCTGCCCTAAAACACAGTGTCACCGCCTCCTGCCGCCTCCAATGCGCTGAAAAGGTATTCACTTGAACGGGGAGGGGGAATCTGTGTTCACCGGCTTTTGGCTGCTGAGTAATCAGCCACCTGGTCCGTGAACTCAAAAGGGCTGCCAGTATGATCATCAGTAGTAGCAGAAAGAAGAGGAGGGGGGAGCGAAGGTTAGGAGCAGTGAAGGTAGAAGGGCAGAGATCTTCCATACCTCCCCTCACCCGAGAGCAGCAAGCCCTTTTACTCTCCCATGATCGCTCCACTGGATCCTCTGCTAGGGATCTTCTGAGGTTAGTGGCAATGAATGTTTAACTCATGAATTAAGGGTATTTGTAAATCACACAGTTACCCTCAGTAGAGTGTCCTGGCTTTGCTTCCTCCAACAGAAAGCATAGCACAGAAGCAGCATATTGTTGTGTCACAGTGATGGCTATTATACACTGTGCTTAGAAAAGACAGAAGGGTAGGGTCGTCGGGGGCACTAATAAAGGGTGGATTAGAAGAGGTAACAAATTTGGTTTTGCCCTGAGCACTTTTATAGTAAAGTACAGCCCTGGCACCAATAACATGCAATTAAGTTAAGCACTACTTACTTTCCGAATGGGGAGTGGTTTTAATGCCACTGTCATGTCGCCAACAGATGTTATGCACCATATACCCTACCGTGGGCACACATGCCATGGGAGATGCTGGTTGGTTAAGTAATAATAAAAGAGGGGTGCAGAGATATGGGGTACCCCTATAAATAACAGAAAAGACAAACAAATGCAGTTTTGGCATAGGTAAGCCAAGGACCCCATTTTGATGTCTGGATCATTGCTCACCCTTTGCTATTTAACTTAGATGCAGCTCTTCCAACCTAGAAGAGAAGCAAAAACAAGTAATTTTGCTTTGAGGGGAGTCTCTGGTGAGGAGTCTCTGGTGAGGTGAGTGACACTGATTATTCCGCAATGGAATGTCATGGAAACTTTACAGACAAAAATTCTCATAAACACAAAAAACACGAACAGAAGTTCCTTTGCTTAACTACTTATCACCTTTTCCCCAATCACTGTGTTGTTTTACAGTTGGGTGTAGGGCCTCAGAGACCATTTCCAGAAACCTCAGGCTTTTTACCAGATAAATTGAAGGAGAGCATGTGTCTAAGGAAGTGGCTGTAAGAAAAGAGAGTTCATAACACTGCCTCATTGCAAACTAATTTGAACATGTTGAAGGGATAGTTGAGAACAGCCCAAGTGTTAAAAGTTTTTTGCAACTTAGCAATGTTACCTCAAGAAAACAGTTAAGAATGATAAAATGATTGCATTTAATATATCAGGATAATGACATATTCAAATATTTTTAACAGAGCTAATTTATTTATTCTGCTATTATTTACTCTAAGGAGCAAAATAACATTGCTTTAAAAATGCCTTTTCTGAAGCATCTTTCCTGAATTGGAGCTTGCTTTTTGTTTTGTTTACTCATAGGAAGAGTTGTATCAAATGGTGAAGAAAAGCCTGCTGTCTCAAAATGGTTCCTGACTAATAAAGGTAAAGCTCTTGTTCATGGTCCAGAGGACTCATGTCGTTTTTGTGTGATAGATATATTCATGAATTAGCGTCTTTGGGCTATCTGTTCCTGACAGGTGTGTTAAAGGTAAAATGCTGCTGACACAACACAATTGCTATCTTGTGAAATTGTTTTGTCCCATACCATCTGACCTGAAGACTCTTGTACACTAGTGGAGGAGGCTTCCGACGACTTTGCTGTTTAGATGCAGGAGGTTCTTTGGGCTGTCTTTCCCCAGCTAGGGCTTCTTCTTGAGGAATACCTACTACTACAGATGAGGCTAGAAAATAACTACCTCAAATTCAGAAGATCCAGAAAAGCCCACTTCTTTTGAATAATCCTCTTTACAATAATCTAACTCAATGTGATCTGTGTTCCTGCCCAGTTAGATGCCTAAGACTGGCCGCATCTCCCTCATCTATGCTCTCCTCAAGGCTTTGTCATGAGGTTGTCAGAAGTGGGCATCTTCCTACATTTTCCTTGCCTATCAGGTGATCATTTTTTTCCATTCATTAGGATCATGCTTATGTTCTATATTGCAACCCCCTCCATACACATTTGCTTGCCTTTACGTGCTTATACCCAAAAGCACTACTAACCTCCATGGGGTGAGTAGAAGCCATTTACAAACTCACATAGGAAATAAAATAATAACATTAAATATGAGTTTCTAAAGCATCTGCATTCAACCTGGTTGGTTGCATTGGGGGCAGTGATATAGAGTCACATACTCATGATTCTTGAATTATCTGTGATTTTTCATCCAATAGAAGCTAGTCTTTTGCAGGTGAAAGAACATCTCTACACCAAAGTATGCCACCTTACTCAAACTTAGATGCAAGATTCTGTTATTTTGGCACAGTTTTATGTATGCACAACCGTAGCAAAAAATTAAAAAGTGATGTGTGGATGGCTTGAATTAACCCAAGCTACTGGTAATTATTCTGGGCTGCAGTCTGCCATGCCACCTTTGTCACAACCCAGTCATATCAAAAACAACCTTGGTCCTGCTCCAATAGGAAGAATCCAGCCCAAATGTCAAGGCCTTGTCTTCTCTGAAGAGGAACACAGCCAACCCTGATTACTTTAGCCCAGTTTAGCCTCATCAGTAGTGTGTAGCTTGACTCCTATGGCACAGTGCACATGGGACCCAGGTCTGGGCATTCCCCATTTCACTTATGGCATCACACTGAGAAAAAGAAAGGTGATGATAGATTGCTACAATTATTCTCAGCTACTGGCAATTACTCATGAGAGATTAGCAGTGGTTTAGGCTACTTGCAAGCATTCTTCCCATCACTTTTTGGTTGTTAGATGTAACACCGTAAATAGCCAAGAGTATGGCCAAACTTGAGAGGTCTTGTTTGCTGTCCTACTGGATTCAGGGTATACCTCACTGATGAGCCCTAATAGGGCCTTCACTTATCTGGCGTTGCTTGCGTTCCCTTGTGAAAGGGACCTCGTCTGGCAGTTCAGGGTGGACTTTTCCCATGAGGAGCAGGATCAGTAGTGCTTTGCATATGATGGGCATCTGTCTAGAATGGCCTGGATTACAACACAGAGTCATTGCCAGTTGTTTAGACTACCTCCCATCATCTTTTGTATATTTGACGTATGCAACTATACACATTTGAATTCTTGTGGGAAAGACAAACACAATGCACACACATATTGTGGGGTGTTTAAGGTACCAGCATTATACCTAGCACAGACTTGGATACTGTTTTTTCTGCAAACTCCTAACTCTTTACCCTAGCACTGAAGGATATTTGAACATACAGGGTCCTGCTAGAGCAATGAGATAGCTAAACATGCCCTTGTGCCAATGAGATCACCAACAGTCAATGCTATTGGTACAATGAGCATTGCCAGTAAACCCAATTTCCAGTTCATATTTCCATCCATGATACCAAGTTACGCCAACCCCTTTTTTCTGATTTCCATGGTTGCTGTAAATTGTTCTGTTTAAGCGATTTGAGACTTAAGTGAATGTCAGGGACATATTGCCTTGTTTATAGAATGCATTTCTTGAGGGAAGGGTGACTGTGCAATTTTATTTCATTTTGGGCTGAGAGGAGAAAAAAGAGAAGGCAAAGTAAAAAACGTCCTGTTCCACTATCAAGTTTTGTCAATAACTGGCTTTTCAATTGACCAAGCTACCACGTTCAGGGCGAGGAACACACATGCTCAGCATCAGGAAAGCCTTGCAGGTGATAGTGTGCTTTACCAATACGCATAACCTAACAAGTAGAGTTTTAATTATCTTGTAATCAACTTCTAGGCAGTGCCTCTGATTTGGGGCCCAATGATGTAAGGTAGCCTTTTGGTGATAGTTATAGGAGATGAAGTCACCCCAGCTAGGTGTCTCCCTCCATTGGACTCCATGATGCAGAACTGCATGGCCTTGAGCCTTTTTTGACAGAAAGAACTCACTTTCATATCCTACCTAAATACAAGCCGAGGTGAGGTTTTGCAACACCCTGATAACCAAGGATACTGAATCCTACCTGTTTATGTCAGAAGGAGGACAATGACAGTAGAAATTACCATACACCACGCGGTTCTCTTCTACTGGAATCACTAACCAACAGTATCATGTAGTTTAGAAGTTTATCAAAGACTCCCTGTTTCCATTTATCCTCCCCTTGTATTTATTTGAACTTAGTTTAAATGGAGCTGTTCTTGATCTGAGTAATGTGCATGCATGTCCCATAGAGTAATTTGGGGATACTGCTGTTCTGCAAGCTTGACTGCTTCTCCCCCATTACTAAAGTGTGAGTGCCTGAACTCTGAGCCTCCCTAACAATGCTATGACTCAGAAAGGCCATGAATCCCCAGCTATTGTCCAAGAATTGTAGGGCACTAAACCCGCTAGTTATGCTTGCAAGCTGTTGAGGTACCTCTATTCAAAAATACCATTCCAGTCTACTATGGCTGAGGCATGTAGTAGCCCCATCATGAAGATAAGGAGTGCTGCTTTGGTCAAAGAGTGATGAAATGCTTCAGAATCTGAATGGAGTTCAACTGTGATGGATGTCAGCCCATGACCTTATTTTAAGATGCCTTCACTACAGAATTACACTCTTAAGAGTTTTAGGGCACATTAGTAGAAAGGTTGGTTCAGAATTATCTGCAGTGATGTTGCAGACCTTTGCTCATCCTTGAGAATGCACAGTGGCCCTTTTGAGTGTTTTGAGTTTTGTGTAATTTGGTCATAGTGAGCAACAGATCAGCAGGGATGCAACTATGCCCAAACTTTAGGGGCAAACACTTTGAGGAGTGGCAACTGAGCTAGATTCAAAGTCTGTTTCAAAATTACTTGGGGTGGTGGTGGGTCCCATCTCTGTTGTGTTCCCATGCATGATGTGAAGAATCATGTTTTTTGGATAATGTGACTTTTAGTGTATTTTAAAGCATGCCGACCCAATAACACTGGTCTTCGCTTAACAGAGTTTAACAAACTTTAAAGGTCTTTATGGTTCTCCGTCAAGGAATGTTAGTAAAATAAATCATAAATGTTCCATGTTTATATACATTCAACAAAGTTACATAATAGGATGCGATATGTCTGGCTCTTATTCTAGTTTCTTTGACAGTTAATAAAATGCAGTGGATCCCTTGCATTGGTCTTACTGTAAAAGGGCTTCATAATACTTGTGTAATACGTTTGGCCTTCCTCAACTTAAGTGCTGTCCCCTAGACATTTTGGAAGCCTGTGGCAAACGGTGCAGTTTGATCACATATCTTTACTTACTGAAATGAATGACAATAATTTTTAAAGTGCACTGCTACAGAAACAGGTTTTCTTGCATTAAGAGATAAAGAAGTAGTGGATTCTGTACTAATCTGGAAAATGTCAAGTTTTAATATTTTTTTCTGGAAGAACAGAAGAATCGAGTTACAATAGAGTTCAGGAGCAAGTGAGTTCCAATGCTTTGCTGCCACAATTGATACAGATCTGCCTCCACTACATACACTCCTATTTTTAGGAAGCAGCATGTTTGCTGTATCAGAGTATAGGGTTCTGTAAGAATTTCAATGACTGATGCAATGCTGAAGAATGGCAGGACTTGTGATATGGAGTGCACAATGACAAATACAGAACACTTTGAATTTAGATAGTTTGGTGACTGGAAATCAATAGGCCATGGAAAGTTGGGACCAGGCCATGAAGCAGGGACAGATGTCTGAAAAATGTTTGACAAATGTCTGACAAAGCACACAGCAGTGATTTGAATTATCTGAAGGCGCAAATAAGGTATAATAACCTTCAGCCAAGAGACAAATTCTATCATGTAAGACTGAAACTTTTCTCAAGCAGGGCCCAGATCATCCTTGAAGTATTAATCATCATCAATGTTGGACAACTGCTAGAAAACAAAGGATGGTATGAGTAAAGATAACTGGATAAAATAGAGATTAAACTCAGGGCAAAAAGATAAAAGTGGCCCTGTGCAGCCGCAACAACAAAGCCAGTTGCTGTATCTGGCTTAAAATGTCACAGTCTTATACTAAATTTGTTGGGTGCATAAACAGTAGAAGCAAAACATTTTACTTTCAGTTTTTCCTTTGATTTCCAACATAGTGCAAATATTTTCACATATACAGTCAGACAATTGTCAATAACCAACTAAACATCATTGTATTCTAAAATAATAGCTTGATATTTTGCAGCCAACATGTGCTTCACTGCATGTTATGCCACTTCTTCAGGGCTGAAAACAAATAATGCATTAAATTAACAGCTTAATTTTACATAAACCAATAGGAAAAGAGGACAAAATACAGAAAGAGAAAAGGGGCAGCCAAAAAGTCAATTCAGTACTATAACAGTTGTAAAAAAAAATCATATTGCAGTCATGCATTCTCAGCTATATACACTGATTTTAATCACTTCACCCAATGAGAAAGTGTATTTTTGAAGGAATTACTTCTTTGTTAAAGAAAACAAACCATTTGGCACATCTATAATACATAAATCCAATAGGTACCCTCATATTTATCTAAAGATCAATCCATAGGGCTACATCCCCATGACTAAAAGATAGATGTAGATACACTCACCCAATTAGAATAATCTGTAATGAATCAAATAAAGGACATTTTCCACTAGTTTCTTCTCTTGAGAAAGATAAGTGTACTATGTGAGACCACGGTCTCAACATAATTTCCTATGCACCCACTCCCTCCGACCATGCCATGAACCTCGGAATCATCATTGGCAACAAGCTCACCATGAAATCACAGATCTATGCCGTCTCCTCCACCTGACTTTGCAAATGCTATGTGAGATCTTCAAGTGGCTACACCTACACACGAGACGTACAGTGATACAGGCCTTCATCACCAGCCAACTGGACTACTGCAATTCCCTATACATAGGAATCACCGCACACCTCCTAAAGAGACGTCAGACCATATAGAATGCCGCAGCAAGACTCGTTCTCGGCCTTCCCTGCCGAACCCACATCACACCCCACCTGAGGCAGCTCCACTGGCTCCTCTTACAGAAGAGATGTCAATTCAAACTGCTGACCCACACACACCAGGCTCTACATAACCGCTCTACACAACCAAGGGCCTGCATACATTAGCCACCGCCTGAAGTTTCACCAACCATCAAGAATACTATGCTTTGCCTCCCTTTCACTTGCCCATACTCCCTGCATCTACTGCAGATGTGGAGGATGCTCCTTCTCTCACATCGCAGCAAAAACCTGGAACAGCCTCTCCACGCACCTCCGGACCATCACCTCACTTCTGGAATTATGAATGACCCTCAAGACCTGGTTGTTCGAATAAACCTCTAGGACCTGCAAGCGCCTGGATATCCTATCAGGTGATTAGAACCGCTTTATAAATCTTGATTGATTGATCAATTCAGTTTCCCAGGCACCTTACATACAGCTGAAATATGATACTGGATGTAATTATCTTAGGTAGTGATTCGTGCAATAGATCTTTATATATTTAATTCTTTCTGTGTTCAGCCTACCTTCTAGAGCAGAAATTAAGAGCACGGATTAATAGTAGGACCATGTGAGTCATCAAACCTAATCTTTATCAATATGAACCAGAGAACTAAAGAAATTATATATTTATTAGAAACAAACCAATTGAATTCTGCAACCATATCTATAATGTCATAATCTTACTACACTAACCACATAGTATCTCCCACAAGGCTCAAATGTTCTTTTCGAAATAAATAGAAGGACCTCTGAACTCATCACCTCTACAATAGATTTGGTCCACAATCGTTGACTAATCCTATTTCAGTCTGCTGGGATAATTCCATAGTGTCAAAATATACGTTCTATATTAATTATTTTCACTCAGAACTATTTATAGCTCAAAAACTAAATCATTCTTAATATTCCCACATTTGCTATTTGCAACATGCAGGCTCTAATAGTTGTATGTCAATCAGTGCAGAAGTGTGTTCCAGTATTTGTGTCCAGTTATACGCTAGTCGGGGGCATGTCCATACCATATGTAACAAGCATTTGCGATGCAACGGGTCTCGCGTTTGCTCATGTTAGAGCTGATCGCGTTGTAAACTCCTAACCCGACTTTTCATCTATCGGCAAAAGTGCATTTATGTATGTAAAAAAGTGAAATTAACTGTGTAAGCGCTCGACTTCTGCCAAGTGAAATCGCCCTAGGAAAATAGAGAAAAAGTAGTCCACGATCCGACAGAAAACAGCAAGCCTCGCATGTTTTCTGTACTTGGTCTCTGCGCTCGAGGAGGGCTAACCACCGGAAAAGGCATGACGTGTGCATGCCTTCCACCAATGAAACCAAGCAGACACACTGACGTGACGTCGACAGGGCTCCGAGCCCTTTTCTAATAACTAAAGCCTCTCGCTGCAATACGCATGCAACGCAGGCTGGACCCTAAAAATGTGGCATCAGTGTGTCCGCAACTGGGACATCATTATCTTCAGGCTGCAGATAACAGGGTCTGATAAGGAGCAGTGCTAGAGGCAGATTTATGACCCGGAGCACAGAGGTTAACAACTGAAGCACTTAGGTATTTAACTCCTGAATAAAAGTCCTTGTCAACTCTGGATTGAAGGTGAGAACAAAATGATGTTTCTTGAAGCTTTTAAGTCTGAGAAAATTAAAAAGAAAAGTTACCTTGTGAGTAAGTTAACTTTTCATTTTTATTTTAATTTTCTCAAATTGTTTTCCAAAGTGTTGCATTCACAAAATGCAGGCCTCTCACTCCATTGGCCAGTAGAACACTGTGCCATATTTATAACTGAAAATTACAGTCATTGTTTAGATGGGAGAATGTTTAAATGGGAGAAAGTTAAAGTGCAGAACAATTTTCCACATTACAAAAATTTTTGCACTTTAAACTCCTCCCATTTAAAAAAATGGTTGTATGTTTGTGTTATACAAGTAACGGTGCCGCATATGGCGAAAGGTATGTCCAGTCCCACAAGTACATACGACACAGGCTCTCAGTCACCCATACACATACATCCCATTCAAACACACAGTTTTTCATGCATCCCTAAAGACCACACTCTCACTGACACACATGGCAGCCCTGTCAATGCTCCTAGTCAAAGTAATTTGTTCAAGCGACAGAATCTTATTTATGTATTACATTTATGCGGAGCTGTGCCTTAATCGCCATGAAGGTGTTACGCCTCTTCTGGACTTCAGCTGTGTATTCATGATACGATGTG
Organism: Pleurodeles waltl; assembly: GCF_031143425.1. NCBI lineage: Eukaryota > Metazoa > Chordata > Amphibia > Caudata > Salamandridae > Pleurodeles > Pleurodeles waltl. The sequence continues at coordinate 1,488,128,412 of NC_090444.1, forward strand.
ATTGTAGTGCCATTGTAAGTCCACAGACCCTTCACTCTGAACAACTGTAGCAACAGGTCTCTGTCCCTGTAATTGAGGAGGTGTGTTATAATGGCGCACGGAGGGGATACCAGAGAGGGAGGGCGTCCTGGGATCCTGTGCGCCCTCTTGATATAGAAAAAGTTCAGGACTTTGGCTGTAAGTACTATTGATGTAACCCATCCTTCAAGGAATAGTCCTGTGCTCGGCTTCCGTCCCTTTGGGGAATCCCAGGAAGCGGATATTATTCCACCTAGAGCGTCCCTCTGCATCCTCCACCCTCGCTGTGAGTTCTTGCACCTCCCTTCGAAAAATCTTCATTTGACCCTGGATGATCTCTACAGTAGGCCCAATTGATGCCAGTTTAGATTTGCACAGTCTACGCGCATGATCTGCCCGTAGGAGACCCGTTTCAATCTGAATGGCACCCAACTGCATTTCCATTGCAGTCTCTGAGTCTTGTATGGCCTGTATAACCTTGTCAAACATTGTTGTATGTTTTTCCAAAGTGTTCTGTAGTTGTTGCATCAAATTCACAGTTGGCGGGGTGGTGGAGAGCATAGCCAATATGGACTTCTGAGGCAGAGGTTTAGTAGCTTTAGGGTGCACCATGACATGAGGGGTGTTGTACCACCTTTCGGTGAGAAACAAAAGAGAAACAAGGTGCCCCTAGCTTTGTGTTGGATTGAAAGTACCAGGCAGAGCACTGAACACAGGTGAACCAAGATCCATAAGTCACTACTCAGTTGCTAGTCCTCACTTAGAGAGTTCCAGTTCACAGGGACCGCCAAGATGTCCTTGGAGGGCCGCAGAGGTCCATCAGGCACCCCTGCGATGCTAAGAAAGAGCAGCAAACAGCAGCACAGAGGTTGCTAAGCCACGCGCAGAGGTTAAGCCTAAGATCCTAGAAGCAAAATGGAGGTCTGCACTTGGTGGGTGGGGGGAATTCTCATTCCCCAGCAGGATCGGTCATCACACCCTTTCAGGGTCACCCCCTTAGATCCAGCAGGGAGCCAGCAATGTTAAGCTCAAGGGTCTCAGAGATCAGCCAGTCCAATGCACTTGGGGTGTTTGCAGGAGTCTCCCCGAATCAGTCATGCCCAATCAGGTTCATGTAGTATTCTCACTATTAGTATATGAGAAAGCTATTATTAATAAATGGGCCCATGGTGATAAGCGAGAGCATAAAACTGCAGGCAGCAAACAGCATGGGGGAGGAGGCTACAAGCATTCACCATTCAAGGAAGGCTGTAATGTTCAAGAATAGCACTGACAATGAGTTGAGTGCTGTAGGTCACAGCAGGAGCCAAGTCAGGGCAGAGGCCTCTAGAAAGCACCAATGAAGACCTCTTCTTCATTAAATAGGAGCCCGCAGCTCCGGACCGTCAGCAGCTTCAGAGTTCATGTGAACATGTATCGGTTAATCCAGGCCTCATACTGTCGCCGGTAGCCATCCCCAGTGCAGCGGCTCTCCGCGATACAAGGGTGCAGCCTGGCTGCTCTCCCAGCACAACACTCACTGGCCATCGGCGTCTTCTCGCTTCAGCCCTGAGCTGCCTACCCAATGGAGCAGTCCTCCCAAGCCCTCTGCGGGCGACTCTGCAGATGCTGGGCTTCCCCTGCTCACTCTTAGTAAAACAGGCCACTCTGTTTCTTTGTCCCCGTGACTGTTCACAGCTGAGTGGCAGTGTTGGAGTGTCCTTGGCTTGCTTCACGCACCGCTGTGGTTCCCAAGTGTCTGCTACCACCAAAAGCAGGTAAGAGAGAATTTACTAAGTGAGTCAGGCATCAGATTATGGAGGATGAGTAGTGTTGGGCCCAAAGTTTATCGGATCCTCAGTGCAAAGTGTTCTACCTCAGCAGCATCTTGGCCATGCCCCGGGAGATGACATATATAATTAAAAAATCAAACATATTTGTCTTAATAAAGAGTATCACATCCCAAAAGGTTACCAAGCCATTTACATAAACTATCAATAATAAAAATATAGTACCAATAATCAATAGTTCACCCAAAAGAAGTTTAATTCCTATAATTCTAATCCTCACGGTATCTGCAATGTAATGAAATTCAACAAAGTGTTTGCTAAGAGGTGAGTTACTAACCATTCTCTTAACCCCTTCACTGCTAAGCCTCCCCTCCACCACCTCGTGCTAAGCCTTTTGATGGCTGTTTGGAATCGTTTGTGCTTAAGCCTCTATAACTTTTAGTCCAGATAAGCTATCCACACGAAATTTGCATCCTTTTTTCCAACAGCTTGGTGATTCTAAAGGTACCCAGCATTTGTGGATTCCCCTGGTGGGGACTAAGAAATTAGCCAAAATACAGCTAAAATTAGGTTTTTTTATGAAAAATGGGAATAAAGAGCTACAGAAGGAAGCATATGTTTTTTTCCTGCAAATGGCATCATCAAAGGGTTTGTGGTGCTAAAATCACCACCTTCCCAGCTTTCAGGAGCAGACAGACTAGATAAAGAAAACCAAAGTTTTCAACACAGTTTTGGCATTTTACTGGGACATACCTCATCGTTCCTACTTTTTGTGCTTTCAGACTCTTTCCAGTCAGTGACAGAAATGGGTTTGAAACCAATGATGGATCCCGGAAAACTATACATTTTAGAAAAGTAGACAAAATTTTGAGTTCAGCAAGGGGTCATTTGTGTAGATCCTTCAAGGTTTTTCTAAGGAAAGTAAAAGTTGAAATGAATAAAATACTGAAATTGAGTTTTAAAAAAGCCATTTCTGTTTATGTTTTCATCTGTAACTTTTTCGAGCTATGGCAGATTTGCAAAAGCAATATACTGTTGTGTCCGCTGGACCCTTCTGGTTGCCGGAATATATAGGGCTTGTAGGTTCACCAAGAACTCAAGGTACCCAGAGACAATAAATGAGCTGCATCTTACAATGGGTTTTCATTGTGTACCAAGTATACAGCAATTCATTTGGTAAAATATAAAGAGTGAAAAATAGGTATGAAGGACACCTATGTATTTCCGAAATGGGCATAAGGTATGGAGTTTAGATGCAGTGGCTATTTGCATATCTCTTAATTTGGGGGTACCTAAACTAGCATGTGAATTAGAAGGCATTTCCCAAAATGATTTCTTTTTTACATACTGCTTTACATTTGGAAGGAGCGAATGCAAAGAAAGACAATTGGTAATAACACTTGTTCTGCTATTCTGTGTTCCCCCACGTCCCTCGTTAAAATGGTACCTCACTTGTGGGGGTAAGCCTAGTGCCCGCAGCAGGAAAGTCCCCAAAATGCAACGTTGATACATCACATTTTTCCACTGAAAACTGACGTGCTTTTTGCAAAGTGCCTAACAGTGGATTTTGGGCTCTAACTCAGCCGACACCTATGGAAACCTAGCAAAGCTGTACATTTTTTAACACTAGACACCTAGAGGAATCCAGGATGGGGTGACTTGTGGGGTTCTCACCAGATTCTGTCACCAAGAATCCTTTGCAAACCTCAACATTTGCCTAAACAAACACATTTTCCTCACATTTTGATGATGCAAAGTTCTTGAATCTGATGGGAGCCACAAACTTCATTCTACCCAGCATTCCCCCAAGTCTCCAGATAAAAATGGTACCTCACTTGTGCGGGTAAGCCTAGTGCCTGTGACAGGAAACGCCCCACAACACAACATGTATTCATCACATTTTTCCACTGAAAACTGAAATGTTTTTGCAAAGTGCCTAGCTGTGGACTTTGGGCTCTAGCTCAGCTGGCACTTAGGGAAACCTAGCAAACCTATACATGTCTGGAAACTAGACACCTAGGGGAATCCAGGATGGGATGACATGGGGCTCTTACTCAGTTCTGTCACTCAGAATCCTTTCCATACCTCATTTTGTCTAAAAATACACATTTTCCTCACATTTCAATGATGCAAAGAATCTGAGGGGAGCCACAAACGTCCTTCCACCCAGAATTACCTCAAGTCTCTCAATAAAAATGGTACCTCTCTTGTGGGGGTAGGCCTAGTGCCTGCGACAGGAAACGGCCCAAAACATATTGTAGAGACATAAAAATGGGAAATGGCGGAGAGAGGAACAGGAAGGATCGGGAGAGGTAAGTGGGGCTGGGGCCAGGTTTGGGGGCTAGATATTAGGGGTGGGACAGTTTTAGGGCTCAGGGTGGGTAGGGGGTCGGGGTAATTTTTTTGATAGTGGGCAGGGTTTTAGTGTTCAGGGCTCAGTGTGGTCGGGGTATTTTTAAGAGCTGGGTCCAGGTTATAGGGCTCAGGGCAGTGGGGAAGGGGTAGTGTTCAGGGCTGGGGGTCAGTTTTTGGGCTGAGGGCAGAGGGCTGGGTCGGGTAGTTTTAAGCAGGGGGGTAGAGAGCAGAGAGAGGAACAGAAAGGATTGGGTGTAGGTAAGTGGGGCTTGGGCCAGGTTTGGTGGGGTAGTTTTTACGGGCGGGCGGTTTTAGAGCTCAGGGTGGGGGGGTCACATTAGTTTGTTTGTTGGGGGCAGTGTTTTCTGGCTCAGGGCGGGGAGTGTGTGTGGTAGTTTTAAGGGCTGGGGTCAAGTTTAAGGGCTCAGGACAGCAGGGGAAGGGACAGTTTTCTGGGGTGGGGGTCATTTTTGGGCCTGAGGTTGGGGGAGCTGGGTTCGGGGTCATTTTTAGCAGGGGGAGGGTTTTAGGTCTCAGGGTGGGGCTTGAGGAGGGGTCGTTTTAAGGGTAGGGTGGGTGGGTTGTAGGGCGGGGTAGTTTTAAGGGCAGGGCAGTTCAGTTTTAGGGCTCAGGGCAGGGGCGAAAGGGCAGTTTTAAGTGCTGGGTGGATTGCACGGCTGGGGTATTGGGTGTTAGAGGCAGGGCAGGGGTGGTCTGCAGTGTGCAGTTTACCACGCATATTCATTTACCAATCATGCTTTTAGAACAAAATTTCTTCTAATAGCATGCATGGAAACGACGGGGTTGTGGTTCTGACTGCGTTGTTTAGGCATCCGTGGTTCAGGCATTCATAGTTGTTTCATACAGCCCATCAAAATTATCACAAAACAACCTGGTTTTGCAAGGAGGTAACCAGCGTTTTTTGTCCCGGGCTTTGCAGCCATCTAGGGAAACCTACCAAACCCAGACGTTTCTGAAAACTAGACACCTGGGGAGTTCAGGAAGATGTGGCTTGCATTCATCCTGCAAAGTTTTCTTCCAAGGAATTCCCTGCAAACCTCAAATTTAACTAAAAAAATCAAGTTTTCCTCACATTCTTGTGTAAGATCACTGCTCCGACACAAACTTCCTACCACCCAGTGTTCCCCTTGGCCTCCCAATAAAAATTATAACTCACTTTTATGGGTGGGCCAAGTGCCTGTGACAGGGTAGGGTCAAAAACAAGTAAAGATTAAGAGGTCACCTAAGCGTGTTGACAAGTGCAGTTTTTTTAAATATGTTTTTAGGCTGACTCTTCTTTGGATGCCTACACAAGTGAGGTATCATTTTTATCCCCTAAGAAATTTGTGTCAGTGCGGTGCTCAAAGCAGAGTCAGCCTAAAAACGTATAAAGTGAAAAACTAAGGGGGAACCAATGTGGGTCCAAAAGAGCAATCAACATGTTTTTGGCCCTTCACTGAGAAAGTCCCCTGAACACTGAGGCAATGAAGATGATATGAGCCGATTGGGTAATTGCACTTTCAGTTTCAATGAAATTAAGTCAGGGCACCATGGGCACTGATCGATATTTCACTGAAACAGAAGAAACAGCCTCGGAAAATGGGGAAGCTCTCCCCCATCTCTCGAGGCTGTTTCTTTCTAACACAAATCCCTCTGGTGCCTGCACCAGAGGGATTTCAAGTGCCATGTGGTCAGACGGCTTGGGGCCATCCAACGCACATGAGCAATGTGGTGCCGGATGGCTTGCGGCAGTCTGACGCACCAGAAGGGCTTACTAGAGTAAATATGTTTTTTTATCCTCTCCTGGAGTAACTGAATGTTAGATCCTACGTATTTCTTCCAGCATGAACAAGTCAAAAGGTATACACAAAAAGGAGTATTGCAAATAATACAAAACTTATGTTTTGACTTTATCAGGGATGTATTGGCAGATTACACAATTATTGCATTTATATTTTCCAACCTCTCTTTTGGTTAACCAACTGTCAGTACGTTTAGGTAAGAATCTGACAGTATCAATAAGGCTCAATATATTTTTCAAGGTTAATGCCTTTCTAAAGTTAATTAAAGGCCTTGTACTCAAAATACCTCGCAAATCTTTGTCTGTCAATAAAATAGGCCAATGTTTCTTGAGTAGCCCAAAGATTTTGCTGTTCTTGCACAAAACTTAGTGGTAAATCTCACTTTAGTTTCACGCTTAGTTCACTTGGAGATATGTTTCAGATTCGCATCACTAAGAAGAGCTTCTCTGGAAATTGATGGCACCCATTTGGCTGATTCTGATAGAATTTTTAAAGGATATTCTCTTGCAGGTAATCTTTTCAAGGTGTCATTTCTCTCAAGAATAAAATCTTCCTCTTTAAAGGAATTGCTCTAAGATTTGTGCAGAGAACAGTAAAATATTTGAGGGAGTTACAAAATAATGCAAATTACAAATTACAAACACTGAAGATCGTACATCTGGCCCTTTTTCTCTCCCCTTCTCTTGCTGATTATGATCATCTTACACCCACCTCTTCCTCTCCTCTCAGTCCAAGCCTGTTAAATTTTCTTGCGAGTTCTATTCTGATACATCCACTTCTCCCCTTTCCCTTTTACTCTTCCCTAAGCCTTTTACATTCTTTAATTGGTTCTGTCCCTTATATAGCTACCATACCTTCCCCGCTCTGCCCCTGGACTATTACTTACTTTTGCTCGGTCTGCACCTCTTTTCTCCCAGTGCCCTTACCTTCTCTTGGTGGTTCTGCCCCTAACTAAGGCGGACAGCTTTCTATTGTTATTTGTGGGACCCTTTGCGCATGCAAAGACACTGTGTGCATGTGGAGACATCGGAAGACATTTAGGTGGATGGGGGACTGTGAGTTGCATAAAGTATTGGGGTTTTGGGGGGTTCATTCTATATCCTGTTCCTCTAACCCAGGTCATCTTAAAACCCATAACTCAATCAGAGCTTGACCTTATTGACTGTGATTATTATGTCATATCATATTTAGGTTTGAATTCCGTTATCACCTCCTGTAGTAAGCCATGGCTATTCACTATTACTACTTATGAGAGACAAGTTTAGAAAATAAACAACCCTGGTATTGAAATGGAATGAAATAGTTTTAACCGCTGAAGCACCAAGGGTAAATACCAATATCTACCAGGCATTCTGCCCAGTTACCACTTACTGCCACTGCACTCAAGGAAATATCCTGAAAATACACAATGTATTCTAAAGCTGGCCATTACCCAGGGAAGGGTAACCCCTTGGCCTTGCCCCACCCACTCAGCAGGACACACCTTAGATGGTATCTTCACAAATAATACTGAATTGGGCAACATCAGGTCACTTCCTTTGACCAGGATGGATCACAGGGCCATTTTATTTGATATTAAGGCTACTATATCAAGGTCCATGATCAGAGGCTCTCCTAGGGTGATACCTGTGGGAACTTGGAGCAAAAGCTAACCTAACCAATTTAACAAATTACTAATAGACTCACTACGTCCTGCTATGGATAATATCGATATAGCTGTTTCTGACTATACAAATTGGCTTGATGCCGCTGCCACTTCTCAGATGCCTGTAAAATTGATAACAACAAAGAGGGGCAGCCCATCAGCCCCCTGGTTCTCATATCAGCTCAGGGCTCTAAAACAAACCTGTAAATGCCAAGAGAGAAGATGGGGAGCCAATTACAATGAGGGTGAAAAAATTAAGTACAAGAGCTGTCTAAAAGACTATAAAACCACTATTATTAAAGAGAAAGCTGCATATTTCACAAACAGAATTGAAACTACAAACAATTCTACCAAAGAGTTATTCCAAATGGTTATTCAATTAACTACTTTACCATCCAACACTCGTTTAAACATCAATCAAGCGTTCTGCAACTCTTTGGCCACTTCCTTGCAACAAAACGTGGAAGCCATGTATAATAATTTCTCACCTTTAATGCCTACACCTAATTTTGAGGCTGGCAGTACAATAAGCTCTGAGACTGACCAGCATCTCAGTCAGTTCTCCTGGCCCTCTAAGGAGGAAATCATAGGCCTATTAACCAGTGTGAAATCCGGGTCTCCTAAAGACCCTGTCCACTTAGTGTAGCTAGAGTGGCTGCTAAGACTATTGCTCCATTATTGCACAATATATTCCATCTCATGTTTAAGACTGGCTACTTTCCAAGAGTTGGAAGAAAGCCTCCGTACACCCCCTTATAAAAAAGCCTTATCTGGATCCAAAAAACACCAACAATTATCGCCCTATATCCCGTCTGCCCTTACCGGCAAACATTGTTGAAAAAATCATCAACAAACAAATAATGAACTTTAATTCCAATAACCTCCTGGACGATACACATTTCAGTTTTCACAGTAGACGTATCACTGAGGTGGCACTGCTCAAGACAACAGAGGAGATTAGATTGTCACTTGATAAAGGTGGGAGAGGTATTCTCATTTTATTAGATCTGTTGGCGGCCTTTGATACGGTCAACCATGGGCTGCTGATGGATCGCCTTGTGAAAATTGGGATCAGTAGTGCAGCTTGGGGTTTGCTGAACTCTTTTCTCACTGAGCGGAAGCTGCAGGTAAATCTGAATGTTTTTTTTCACCTTTGTTCTCTTTCCAGTGCGGGTTCCCACGGGGATCCTTGCTGAGCCCCACCCTCTTCAATGTTTGTATCAGCCCTCTTGCTGGCATGATGAAATCCCATGGTTTTGCCATCATGTCCTATGCAGATGACACTCAGATTGTCGTCTCTCTGGCCAACAATGACTCGAGGGCTGAGTCCAGGTTTTGCGATTGTATGTGGTCAGTCTACACCTGGATGATTAAAAACTGTTTGAGTTTAAAAGCTAATACGACCGGGGTGGTGCGTTTTGGATCCCAGACTTCCTTCTGGTCCCCTCCTGGTGGCCACAGGAGTTGGGCTTACTCTCAGTACCAGTGTCGAAGGCTCGAAATTTAGGAGTCCTCATTGATAATAAACTGTACTATACTGAGCATGTTAATGTAGTGACCTCATCCGCCTTTCTTATTCTTGGGTCAAAAAAAAAAAGATCCTTGCTTATATACCTGAACGCTTGCAAAACCTATTGGTGACCTCTTTAGTTATGGCCAAATTGGATTATTCTAACAGATTATTCTTAATGCCCATCAGCACATATTAAACAAACTACAAATTCTGCAGAATGCTGCAGCTCGATTATTGCTGAAATTTCCAAACTTTGTTTCATTCTCCAGCCACATTAAACAACTTCACTGGCTCCCTATAAGATAGAGACCTGTCATTAAAGTACTCTGTTTTGCTTACAAGATGCCTAATCATTTTGGCACAGATTTTGTCAAACACAACTTCCAATTGTATACTCCAGCTAGGACCCTCCACTCTACTTTGGCAAGGTTGGTCATGGTTCCCAAGTTTAAGCGCATGTCTTGGGGTGGCAGAAGCTTTTTCAGGGGAGCTACACTTTCCTGGAATACTATGCCAATTGCCAGCAAATCTTCCCCCAATCTGCTGGCCATTAAGAAAGCTGTAAAAACAATAATGAGAAGTAAATCCACCTTGATTCTAGATTGCTGTTTTTCAGATAGGAATCACTATGCTATTTAGCTAGTGCCAAGACAACCTTCGGGTATACGCTGCGCTCTACAAGTTGATTTAACAGAATACCTGCCTATCCACTTTTCGGCTAGTGCACTAGTTGGAAAATAGGAATAATGAAATACATTTTTATTCACAGGCTTCCATTTGGCCAAATTGTGTGCTCTTGGGCAGTCACTTTTGGAACCTATTCCTCTGCTCCTTTTTGGTCAAGATTAGGAGCACTTAGAATCATTATAAAAGCTACTAGTGAGTGTGTAGTTAGGAAAAACAGACTGGATATTACCTAGGGTAGTGGAGAAGTGCCCAGTTCTGTGTTGTAGTCACCAAATATTTACCAAAATATTATGGAATTTTCCGACCCCCTAAGTAAACCTGTTTCCAAGTTGTGTGGTATTTACTACATATGGTAATGACTGGGTGTATGAAATATATCACCCTTCATTAAATAGCAGGCTAATCGGTAAACTCGGAAATCTGTATTTTATTTCTCAAGAATAACCTACTGCAGTCTATATTTAGCTGGAGTGATAAAAAGCACCTGGATTCTAACAAGCCCAGAAGCGGGCCATAGTGTTGTGATGGATAAGCCTCCCAGGCAACAGAGTTCAGAGACTCTTTCACGTATGTTTATACCTTTGCCCAGTGCTTAATTTGTAAATAAAAACGTGCCAGTGCTCAAAGCCCTCCTCTTAAAACTGGGGCTGCTGCAATCAAATGTGGGAACACGGAATACTGAGGCAGCGTAATCCTGAAGTCATCTCGGGCCTCTTCAATCCATTTACAGCCACTCCCCACCCCCTCAGCTCATTCTTGCAGCTTTCTGCTTACTCCCATTGTGACGCTTTTTCGTTTTTCTTTTCCTCCCTCTTTCCCATATGTGACTTTAGTTCGCAGCAAATGCTTGTGGCAAAAGAAAAAGCGCCGCCCTCAAAAATAAGTGCAGGTGCTCAGCACCAGAAACAACAAGCACAAATTAAGCACTGCGTTTGCCCCTCCCTTCCCTCATTTTCCTATGCAAAGTAGACTGCAACTATGCAACATGCCCTGTAGCAGTGTCGTGGACTTCACATATGTAAATGTGTTCTGTTGTATTTTCAGAGCTGACAGCTATTCAGCAGGACATGTCCGAAGTCACCGGCTCCTATGATGACCTGGGGGTCATGCTGAACAAGAAGGTGTCTGAGCTGCAGAACAGGCTGTCTGAGGCTGAGCGGGTTCAAGAAGACATGAGCTCCATGATGCAGTGGTTGAAGCAGATGGAGGAAACAATGGCGTCTTGGGAAACGGCGCCGACTGACAGCACAGCTGTGAAAGCACAAGTCGAGCAGCACAAGGTATTGTGGTGATGAGACGGTTTCTGGCTCATGCAATAGAAGAGGTGGTGAAGGTAATGCATCATTTCAACCATGACGCCACCCTTTAAAGTGCAGCAACGGAACCTTTTGTGGTTGTGAGAGGAGCATAAATTTATGATGACTGTAAACCAGAACTAATCAGGAATGACTGTTCCCGAACACTACTCAGAGGTAGCTTTATTTTAAACATTTTGAGGAAGAAACAGTATACTGTATTTTAGTCTTTGAGTGTTAGGTCTCTAAAGAGTAGGATTGGGCGTAACTCGCGTAATTTGCAGTATTTTAATTAAGCAAAAACATATGAGATTATACAGAACTACGCGAGGAACCTAACCTAGCATTTGGCACTACTTACCCAAAAAGCAACCTCGCATCTAAAATGGACCAGAGGATGTTTTGTGGACGAAGAATATAGATAGCACTAAATACAACACTAACACCAGCAGCCTCTCCTGGTCGCGTTCGTTGTTCCTGCTGTGCTCCTGCAGTAGAAGTTTTGTGCCAAATTACTCATAATTACGCGAACTGTCTTTCTTATTCACTGTTAAATTTCCTCTGTCAGACTTTACACTTCTGGTATCTTAAGGACGAGAAGGGTAATAAAACTGCGAAACATGAAAGTTCCGACAACAGCGTCCCTTCCTCCTAGCGTGTTATACTGTGATGGTAAAGGAAACGACAACCACGTCCTTGAAACGTTAACAATAAAAGTCTTCCTGGGGTGCCGGGAGAGTAACCTCTTGCCCTTATGAACAACCCTTAAAAGCATAAGGACTGTGGAAATTTTTATGAAGTGGTGTCGGTGAAGTCATTTCATTGAACTGTTTGACCTTCCTCTTTCTAAAACCACAAAAAAAAGCAGGAAAGCCGTCAGTGTCAAAAACTACGGCTAACCACTTGGTGGCAGTGTAAGGTAACATTTTACTACCAAGGGCATGCATTTGATAATGTTGACTCCTTTGATTGTAACACGTGCCCTTGGCACTCTGCAACACAAGGCTGTTCCCTGGCTGGTTGCGTCTGTTTCTTTATCAACATGAAGCGAAAATCCAAATATTTCACGATGGAGGAAACCATATTAGGAACAGACATAAATGTTGAAATAAAAAAATCTAAATTTCCCGTGATCTAAGAAAATCTACTCGTTTTGTGTATTTCGTTACACCCCCATGAATTGTCAGGGAATATGCAATTAAATTACAAAGCTGTCGGTTTATAGTTTGCAGTTGAGATTTGATTTTTCAAAAGTGTTTAATTTGTTTACTTATAGCTAGAAATGGAGAAAGACATCTACTTTAGAAGGATTGTTACTTGCTGCTATCATTCATTGTTTTCATGATCTTGCTCAGATGCGATGTTGTTTGCTTATGGGTGTGCTATATGTAAATTAACACCCTTGGATGGTTGGTGAAAGGATATATGTGCACTGTTTAGGTGACAAGAGATTAGCCAGCCATACCAGGGGCTGTGCCTAATGTGTGCTGTTAGTGTAGTGCACGATGTGAATACACAGTGGTGTGGATGTACTATAGATGTTGCAAATGCTTTGCCAGCATTTGTTTAAGAGCTGTGTTATAGGTATGATGATACCAGAAGTGGAGTCTAATGTGTACTCTTGGTGCGTGTGTTCATATGTGGGTTCAGGGAGGTCTTGCTGACCACCTTTAACGTGGTACTATTCTCACTGTAGGTGATTAAGCATAATTGTGCATCAGTGGATGTATGAGATTTTGTACCCTAAGTTGTGTGGGGTGTTTGGGCTCGCCTGTGTGGTACAGTAGAGAAAACAACACGAGTTTCACACTTTCAGAAATATGCACCACATAGCATTCAATATAATGAAGTTACAGGTTATTACGTAAATCTTGTATAATCCAGACAGCACGCTACCTACCCTTTCACGTAAGAAAAGGGCAGAGTGGTAAGGGTGCTGTGTACGCCATGCCCGTGCACTCTTGTGTGTGTAAAGTATCCTGCAGAGCTGCACTCTTTCCGGTCAGGCCTTCAGTCGTGGACTTCAAGAAGCAATTGTAATGAAGGGATGGGAGAGGATTGGTTGGGATACTTAAGAGAGGGTAGAGATGCGGATCATGGCAGAATGAGGAGGTTGTTGGTGTAGAACAGAAGACCAAGACGATTACTAAAAAAAAAGGCATTGGTACCATCCAGGGATAGTTGCAGTACTATGTTCACTGTGATGGTAGGACAACTCAATCTATAAGTTTCATGCAGTTGTTAAAAAAGCATAAAAACAGAGCATAGAGCAATTTAGGAGTCGGCGAGAGTAACATGGGTGATATAGACAATGAATTAGATTGTGGGTCTTATCTAGATTCAGTATGTTAATCATAATCGATATAAATCATTAAAATATTTATTTAGTGGTTCATGGCCTTTGATTTTAAGGAAGATTAGTATATTTGTGTACTGAAATATTATAATCATTTGGAGTACTTATTGTAACCTAAACAGATTTTAGGCACTTAATTGTAGGTAAGAGATGTTTCCTGTGGAGTGGTCGGAGAACATCTGTTTTCTGTATGGACATTGCTCATTTTGAGGATACTTTTGGTGACTTTTCTCACCGTGGAGCACATGGCTTTGTCTCTGACACTATAATCTGGACTGTTATTATTGTCAACACTTGTTTGTGTGCGCCGGTCTTATTCAGCCACCATTATACTTAATCTTACTTAACTGTATAACAATAACATACAGGAGTGAAGTGGAAAGAGGCAGGGATTCTGATATCTTAAGCCACGCAGTTAGCAAAGTTTACCGGACGATCTTTAACATCCCCAGATTCACCTCCCCTGCCCAACTGAGATTGGAGTTTGGTCTGCTGAACCAATCCCTTGCTCAACGCGTTGCCTACATAAACTTCTGGAGCAAAGCCTGCGGTGCCTCACTGGGCACTCTTAACTACCATATGTGGCAAGAGCTTGAACGCAAGAACACCTCCCCGTTCAGAATCCACTTAGATGTTTCACTTAAGAAGACCGGGCTCTCCGATCTATGGAGGACCCCAATCCCGCACAGTGCCTCCAAGAAAGTAGCTGGGAAATCACTTAGGCTTCAGTCACTACTGGAGGACAAAGCAGCCTTCTCACGGAGGTCTCATGCATGGATGACTTTGCACACATACACTTCTTTGACACCACAGTCATACCTAGGCCAGGGCTTCTCGAGACGAATAAAGGACGAATTCTTAAAGTATCGACTAGGTCTCCAACCACTTGCTTTAAATGCAGCCCCCTGGCATAGGGACGTAACCAACTCTATCTGCTGCCTGTGTGGTGAGGACACAGAAGACCTCCTCCATGTCCTCTGCTTATGCAATCTTGCATTAGAACGAAAAGCCCTACTAAAGACCAAATTTAATGAAAAAGGCACACGGACATGGAGACAAGCAGTGATGGCGTGCTTTGCACCTGGGGACCTGCAGTTGAACTGTGCTTTGGTGAAGTTTCTATTGCAGGTGTCACAAAAGCAAGATTTAATAAATCAGCACCACCAGTCCTGTGATTCACAGGAGGTCAGCTCACAGCTCAATGCCTGACAATGGATTATAATGGCATTAAGCAATGCTCTACTCACACTGGAGCAAGCAAAATCTTAAGTAGTAACACTCTATTATGTTTTAAAACGAGCTCCTATGGAGCGCAAATCGAAACGACTGGACAATGTGCATAATCCCTTGATGATTACTTAGTAATATTAGAAATGTATTTCATTTATTTTTAAAGTGTTTGCTTCTTTTTTTGTACTTAATTGTAGGCAGTAGTTACTCTTCAAGTTAATTTTACTTATTTAGTACAACCTGAAGATTAAATGTAAAGATGAGTGTGAAATGTTTGCCTACAGGACATAGTTTGATCATACATTAGCTGTACCCAGTGCAACCTCACTCCTAGCCCTGCCAACACTCTTACCTAGAAAAGAGGTTTCTGATGGATACTTCTAACCGCAGGTTTCAAAACTTTGAATTCCCTCAGGTGCAAAGCTGGATGAGGAATCTTTTTAGAACCTGCTTCTGCACTGCAGTGGGTGTGGCCATTCAACTCCACTTTGGCTAGGTCCCACCACTAGAAATGGCGACATGGAGCCGTCTATAGGTGCACCCCTGCATGCTGACGTTAGTTCTTTTTTCCCCACACCCTTTAATGTGGATTGAGAGCTCTTCCCCTGAACTTTTTTTGGTGTTTTACAGTCTCCCACAAATATGTTTTTTTGTGACTGTGCTAGGGATGTCTCCCCTAAAAGACTACAGGCTTCAAGCTGTGCCACTCCTGCAGAAAACTGATGTTGAAACTGGACCCACATGACACCCGTCTTTGGTATGCTGAATTTAAGCATAATTCAAAGTCATGTGACAAATTCTCCTTGTTGCACCCAAAGGCCACTAGGAAGTAGGGGGTGAAACTGAACTTTGTCGACAACAAGAAATGGTCTGACTTCAAGCCATGGACTCATTCCCCCACCAAGTTCCAGGCCCAGCCCCACTTAAGGTCCCAATCCTCAGGTAAGTCTAGGACAAACTCCAAGAATAGATCTTGTTGCAAACACAAGAAGTCCAGCTGGGAGGTCTTACCCATCACACCTGCTCCAGGCAGAAATCACGCAGGGCATCCTTTAAAGGCTTGACTGCACATCTGTCACCAGTCTTCCATTTCCAAACCCATTCAACATCCGGGGCTGGGGAATTTTTCAGGCCACACTCTGAACTGCAGCAGACAGGGACCTTCACAGAGGCAATGCTGCAGCTTTTCGGGACAATTTCAGGTCCCTCTACAGTAATTTAAGGCCCCATAAAACTGCTGGACCCCCCCAGAAAGAATTTCTCTGGTGAGTCCTACCCTAGCACCAGCTGACTATATTACACTTCTACGCAGCCCCTCCACAGCCCTGGTACACACCTCCTCTCCTTTGCCGGATGCCAATCTGGTTCCAGTGGCATCGGTCCCTGATCCAACCCTAATGCTGATCTCAGATCTGAGTTCGGCTAAATCTTGGACAATGCCTTCCTATGACACTAATACTAATACTCAGCTAGTTGTGTTAGGAGACTCTCCAACAGTGACTTTGCCTCTGTATGAATATCTTTAACAGAAAGAGCTTGTTTGGCTCCGAACTGGGTGCACTACTGGACTCTGAGGATGTTCCACATGATCAGAATGATGACAAGGATGCAGACAATCCCACCCCCCCCCTCTCACTATACTGTTCATAGCATATGCTTAGACCTCCAAAATGAGAGCGAGCTTGATGCCTTGCCAGAGACAGAATTGGACTCCTGTTTTGGACCCTCCATGCCTCCTTTGCTTTGGGAGTACACAGAGCAGGAGAGGTGTTAAAATTGCAGTCAAGACTAATGTGCTTTAAAATGTTGCAGGTGGGCTCTGTAACTTAAGAATCTTTCAGTAAAGCCCTGACAGGCACTCTAGCTGTCACTTGGGCATCACAGACGTGCCCCAGGTGACAGTCTTCTTGACCCAGCATCTAGCTGAAAGTCTTGCACTGCAGGCTTTGGCCAGCAAAGTCAACCCCAATACATTTCCTACTGCTGTCCCGTTTCTGGAGGCGTATTAAAATACCTTTGTACAGACTGTCCATGATGGGCAGGACACAGCCAAATACATTTTGAGGGCTGGGTTGGAGACTAACAGATTTTGTAGCCTTGCTACAGCACTGATGTGGTGATTCATTTCCATAAATAGATGTGCACCACAGGGCTTTCTAGGGACTTGCAAGCATCCATATTGAATATGCCCTTTTATGCCCCATACTATTTAGATACAAGGCAGATTTAGCCTTGGAGTGGGTTAAGCACAGCTGTATAATGTCTGTCTCCATGGGGTCGCTCACGCCGATCCACCAGTTTCCTCATCAATATTGGAAATTCACTGGCTACTCCTGGGGCCTGTCTTACAGCTAGAAAGAATTATCTCAGCTCTTGCATCAGCCTTTTGAGGCTCCCAGTGGTATAGTGGCCCCAGAGGACTGGGACACCAACAACATTGTCAATACTCATCCTCCTTTTCCCCTGCCTCCACCATGCATCTCTGATCCCCCCCTTTGGAAGTTACCTACCTCCTGTGGGTGCAGAATACACACTGACCTGCCCAATAGCACTTGGTTACCTCAAATAGGTGGGTCCTAAAGGTTGTAAGTTGTTGTTGTGCTTTTCCCTTTTTGCCCCCTCCCCCCATTCCACAGTTCCTCCTACTTTCACGCATACTTCAACAGAACCTACCTCTATCAAGGCCAAATAGGTTCAAATATTGTTTTGTGGAGGAGTATTATAGAGAGTCCCAGAGATGGAGA
The DNA here is from genome assembly GCF_031143425.1 of Pleurodeles waltl. Lineage (NCBI taxonomy): Eukaryota > Metazoa > Chordata > Amphibia > Caudata > Salamandridae > Pleurodeles > Pleurodeles waltl. Next base: position 1,488,145,826 of record NC_090444.1, read on the forward strand.
GGGGCAACAGATGCTATTCCTGTTACTTTTTGGTGCCCAAAAAGGTTGATGTCTTGGGCCAGTTTTGGATCTTCAGGTGTTAAACAACTTAATTTAGAAGAACAAGTTCAAGACACTGAAGCTTCTTGGTCTCTTGACCTCATGGCCCAGCACTGGGGGTGCCTGTTGGACATCATCTTTGAATCAGACAAGGTAACCTAGGACCTTCATTGATGGATGAAGGATTCCAGTATGACTTGCAGCAGACCACTTTCCTTTCTCCATCCAGAGCTTGTAGCTGTGGCAGATGCATCTGCGGTGGGCTGGGGAGGAAACAGATCAATCCTGTGGAGCTGTGTGCCATCAAGCTAGTTCTCAAGGCTTTTCTACCATCCATCAAGGGCAGTCATGTGAATGTTTTGACAGACAATATCATCATGAAGTTGGACTGCAAGAGACAAAGTAGCGTGGGGTCATGTGTGCTGTACCAACAGATATTGAGGCAGTGACGCTGGCTGGTGTTTCAGGAAATTTCCTTGGCCTTCAGCCTTCGCACCAGGCCCCTGAAGCCAGTGCAGAAAAGCTCAGCAGATGCTATCTAGCCAAACATGAGTGGCACCTGCACCCAGAGATAGTTCAAGGTGTCTTTGTTCAGTGGGGCGTGCCTTTGTTACTACCAAGAACACTCATTGCTGAGCCTCTTCCCCCACACTAGTGGAGGCGTTCCATCTTCACTGAGACTCTTCTCTGTGTCTTTCTGCCTCTGCCTCCCCAGATTCTGAAGAAGGTCAGAAGGGAATGGGCTCAGCTTATCATGAGAGCCCTGGACTGGGGGGCTCAAAGGGTCTGGCACTCCAGCCTGCTGATTCTGACCATTTGTCTTCCACTCTGCCTACCTCTTTCCGGTGGTTCTGCTGTCCGAACATCAGGGCAGTATGCACCGGAACTTCCACAACCTGCACCTTCAAGTATGGCGGTTCAGTGGTATTAGCTGAGTGATTCATTCTGCAGAGGAGATAGTGGATATCATCTTCGCATCTAACACCCATCCAAAAAATCATTCAATCGATTCTGTACAATAGGCAAAGCTTTTGTCGTGGTGCAAGGGCTGTACGGTAGATTAACTGCAGGTTAAACTCTCTGTTGTGTTCCTGTTTGCCATGTACCTAGCTCAGCGAAGAATTACCATAAGAACTGCAGTCGGATATTTCAGCCTTTTTTGCTTGCCTAATTATCCCTCCCTGTTTAAGTGACCAGTTGTGATGCTTTAAAAAAAAAAGTGTTTACATACATATTTTCTTCTGTGACTTTTGCCACTCTGGGTACTTAATGTGTTTCTTACCTTCTTGATGTGCACACATTTCAAGCCTATGCACAGTTGTTCCCTGACACTGTTGACCCTCAAAACTACATTCCTTTATTGCATTTACTTCTGTGTGTCATGTCAGTGAATTATGGACCTTGCCAGTATGACCTTCAGGTACCACCTTCTTCCGGGACTAGCTGGTGCTGCAAACGCGGGCACCACTTCTACCAAAAGTGGTGTTACCTTTTCAAGTGGGTCAGTCCACATGCTACACAATTTCTTGTCTCTGCCAAATCACTCTAAGTAGGAGTAGAAGGTGCACCAATAGGGTCCAAAGAGACCCCTTAGCATTTATATTGACTGGACTGTTAAACACTGTGCGGATGACCAAATCGTTTTGTGCTACTCTGGTGCTTGGAAGGGAAAGGCAGTCCAGAAATGGATCCTATTCAGATGGATCATTGTATGCATAAAACTATGCAATGCATTGGCCATAAAGGAGCCTCCTGAAGGCCTACACACACATTCAGCAAAAGTGAAAGGCTTCCTCCATGATCAAGGCAGTTACATGGGTAACCATCCACACCTTCACCTGGCATTACTGCCTTAAATCTCAAGTCCCAGAGAGGGTTATTTTATCCACTCTGTCCTGCAGGATTTCTTGGTGGGAAGCCCACTCCTCAGACCCTCCACCGTTTTGGAGAAGGTACTTCTTTGGAATCTATTCAAATGGTGAAGAACTTGTGGTTAGAATTATCCATCAGAAGAACAAGTCACTTAGATTAGGTAATGCTCTTACTGGTGCAAACTGTAACTACAGATTCCTCACTGCTCACTCGCCTCACGATTCTGTTGGGAGGACTACTGGGTGTTAATAAGTTTCTATGCTAGATTTTGCACAGTTCTCATTCTGTTTCTGATGCGCTGTCTAAGGGCACCACAGGCTTTGTTATAAATTGACATCAATGCTCAGGGGCACCACTTGCCCATGTCATCACTTCAAGAGGCAAGATGAAGCTAACTTTGAGTCTGCTGGTGCTATCAACCCGTGGGAACAATTGCAAAAGATTCTTGATCCAGTGTGGTTCCTGGGGGAATTCAAAAGGTGAGAAATCTGAGATTGGGTAGAGTACCCGCCAGAAAGAGAAGTACCAAAGGTGAATAACTTGTTCATTTTTTCTTAACAAGTGATAGAAAGAGTCTATTAAGATGCCACTTATGAGGGAGCATAAAATAATAATCTGTTTCTAAATATGGTATATTCAAGCACCACCCGAGTGTGGCATATAACGTACATAGATATTTACTTGCGCGTAATGGATGAAAGTGATGTGTTAGAGAAGTATAGAATTCTTCAACTCCTAAGAAAGTACTTATGAATTCTACCAATATGCAGTTTATTACAATCATTGACGCTAAATGTTGTGACTAAAGTGTTCATGGATTTCACTCAGAAGTGATTTATTAGGCATGTATAGAATAATCCATTTGTAGATGGGTTTTTATTAATAACTGTGATTTAGTTAGCCCTCTATTTGTATTATCCATCAAAGGTATGCAGTGAATACATGCCAGTTGTATACGGTTGTTGATTTAGATTATGGTATGTACAATGTTTATTAAGAGAACTTGGAACCTGATTTAGAACTCAGCGGGTGGGTTACTCTGTTACAAAGGTTTCAGATAGCCCATCTGCCGAAATCTAAATCCCATAGGACATAAAGGGATTTAGATTTCAGCTGACAAGATATTCTTCACTGTTGTGATGGAGTAACACATCCTCCAAGTTCTAAATCAGGCCCTTAGTCAGATTGTCAGCTTTTTCTCAATAGTTTTGCAACTCCTTGCTTTCATTGCTTTTTCCATATACTGCCATCTCATCAATCTCCCCATCTTCCTTATTCCCCCTACAACAATTCTTTGCTCTCATGACCTACCTCTCTGTCCATCTACCCCTACTTCGTCCTCAATGTCACTGTTACCTTATTTACTTGCAGTACCTCAGACCATCAATACCTCATGCTCTGTAATCTTTAGCTTTAGTCATTGTCCTCCCTTCTGCACAAACCCACAATTGTTTCCTTCTCACCTGAACTCTTTTTTTCCACTCTTCCCCTCTTCTTCATATCCTCTTCTTCCTCCTTATACAGCCCGATGTTCCTTCTTAGTCTTCCTCATTCCATTCTTTATCTTTCTGACTGCCTCCAAATTCCATAACCCACAATATCATCCTCACACTCCCTGGTCTCCCTCTCAGTCTTCCTCATCAGCTTCCTTATAATACAGCTCCTCATGTGAACAACTTTCACATTTCTCCTTAGATTCTAACCTGTTTTTTAAAATTCCTCATCACATATTCCCCTGTCCTCAGAACTCCTCCTAACCCATATCTTCAAGTATTTCACAGCTCAAACACCAGTCATCTTTGCCTTGCACTCCTTCACCTTCCTCCTTACTTTTCCTTGTTCTTCTCACGATCACTGAACCTCAATGCTTCAAGTCTTTTGTCACATCTTCAGTCGCATTTCCTCACCATCTAATAATAATTCTACATCCTTCTTACTTTGCACAGCACAGTCTGTTTATGCCTCTTGCTGTTCTTCCTCTCTAATGCTTCAACTTTCTTTACCTTACTTACTCATCTGTCTATCAGCTAGTCATATATCAGATTTTTTCTTACAGTCACTGACCTGCCTCCTCAAATATATTCCCTCATCCATCTTTCCAAACATTCATCTCTACATTTAACTGTTTTCTTGCCACTGACAGACGGTACGGGCCAGTAGCAGGTGGAACTGAACAAGGCGGGTAGAGAGGTAGTGGGGGAGGGCACTCCACAGATCAAGGTGCTCCTTTCCCTACAAACTGTACACATTAGAATATCAAGTACAAAACTATCATCCTACAAAATATTAGAGGCAGAATATCGACTACTACAATAATGTGATGGTAAGTACATATCGATAAGTACTGATTGAATCCACATCTTCATACTTCATCAAGGTAGATGTATGGGGGGGGGGTTAAGAATCATAAATATATACTTACCTATATATACATACCTTTGTAATATTGAACTATTCAATAACCAGGCTATAACAGTCTGTAGGAAAATGTAAACCATGATATTCCAAAAGAATACCCAATCTTTATTTACCATACCACACTCCTCCCATGCAGTTATGGTCTGTCAGATAGAAGCACCTTTGCTCCTCCTCATGGTTCAGGGTTGGGCTCCAGTGTCCTCCTCTTCAGGTCCCACTCACCCACCTTCGCTCCATCTCTGACTCTAAAAGTAATTCTGCAAATATGTAGTAAACTAGAAGGTAAAGAGCACAGGTTCCACTGAAAGAGCATTTGCCATTACACCACCCCTCTACCATCCCACCCCCTAGAAAAAGCTACTCACCAATGTATCAATCCAGAAAGATTGAATACAGTATAGCACTGAACTGGAAAAAACTGTGCCATGAATGACATAAATGACATGGTGGTACATGGATGATGTATTGCAACATTGAACTGGTAGGCCCATTCCCCTCCCCTGGAATTATAAACCCAGTGATGGTCAAAGTAGGAGTGCATTGTGAGGTACCATACCCCAGCTCATGAATCTTTATAAAATACATTCTGTTTTTGCTCCTTACTAAACGCTTGTATAACGAGCACAGATGTCTTCAAAAGATAGCAGTGTGCACTGTGTGGTTTCACAGTGTACTTTACCAATGAATTTAACATAACACAAATACCATTATGCATAAATTCACAATCTGGGGCCCTCTACACACAGAGGAAGAGGTCTGTGTATACTCATTAAAGTCTGCATGTACTCATTAAAACAGTGAGCATCAGACTCATAACATGCACCCATGCACAATCAGCCTGCAGCCTATTTAAATACACAGCTAGCCTGCTGTGCCACATGTAAAAAAATGTGCACACACACACATGCATACATATGCATACACACACACCTTCACCACAGCACCCAACGCCCTTGCCTATTGTCCAACTTGATTCTGTTGGCCACAGGCGGGCAGGTTCTTGGTTCTCTTAGTGGCATCTTGATGTTTGTTTCTTGGGGGCATCTGGTGATTCTCTGGATGTCACTTGAATTATTGCGTTGTTAAGTAGGCCATCCTGGTGGGACTGGTTCTCCTCCAAGGGTGACTGTCAGAAAGATAAATCTGATTGTTCTTATGGGTCAGCTGGTGCCTTCAATCTGACCCAGGTGGTTCGGTTTGACCACAGTCAGGTCATCCCTGAATCCCTTTTGGTGGCCTCTCAGCAGTGAGTCCTCTGAAGGGCCTCTGCGGGAGTGCTTTTGGTGGTTTTTGTTGGCTCAATGACATCTGATGATGTCCCACCCTCTGGGAGGGTTCAAATGTCTTTCAATACCCCTCTCTAGTATATCTGGGACCCCATGGGAGCTCATGGCTTCTCTGTTGGAGCTGTTGATGATGGGGGTTTGGCCAAGAGTGATGTAAAATTTGTGCTCATAACGGAGGAGTGCTTATCCTCATGTATGTTGCACAATGCCACATTTATGTTTATATGAGTTATTTAATTGCTACAACTACTTTCCACCACTTGCAGGCTGATCAGCCATGATCAGTGTGAGCAAAGGGAGATGTTTGGTCTAGAATGGCAAAGACCAAGAAAGAAGGGTAGACATTTGCAAAGCAAGAACGAGTGATTGAGGATTTGTTCTAGCAAAGTAGCTCTTTAAAATTATTTTTTAGGTTCTTCTACCATTGCAGGAAGTTGGGACCTCTCGAAACTGTTGGGTGAAGTATTTTGCAATGTTTAACGTTTTGAGACACTTAAAGACCTTCCTCCCTATGTTGGGCATTTCATTATTGGCTGGTTGCATAATTGTACAGCAGTTCTGGGGTTGAAGTTGAATGGCTTCGACAGCAGTTAGGATAGGTTTGAGTTCCAGAAATCACCATGATTTAAACATTTTTCAGAGAAAAAATGGACCCCCCTGATATGTATGTGGAGCTGATGTGACAGGGGGGTATGGCCTGAAGTTGAGAGCTGCCAAATTCACAGCTAGGGAATCAACTTTGAGTCCTGCTGTGGGCTCACTATCCTGTGATTCTGGGCAAATCACGTTATCTCACTGTATTTAAAAAAACACAAGACCTTGGGTAATTTGAGCTGGTGCTCGTTTAAAGCGTTTTTAATGTCCTTGGGTCAAGTTCACACTGTATAAAAACTGCCAAAAACAAAAACAAAAAAACTGCCAAAACAAAACTTTCCGTTTGCATTACAAGAACTTCACAAGGACAGTTTGTTACAGAAGGTTTTGCCTGTAACATTAAACTGTGCTAGGCACGCACCAAGCAGCACCGACAGAGGTATATGATACCTGCAGTGCAAGCACACCATCTGTTCTTCGGTGATATCGAGGGAGTTGCTATACTGTTGCCGACTTCCTCACACGTTATTTGCAGAAACCCACGTGAGCTGACGATGGGTTTCGTTAAACAGCTGTAAATGTTAGTGTTTTAATGCAGCCAGCAACTATGTGGCTGCGTCATTTATGTGTATTTTACACTCGTTTTGTGTGAACTACTCTCCTCAATAAGGATACAGAACGCCAGAACGGACAGACCGCAGGTTGTGCAGTAGACTTGTAGAGGAGACTTTCACTTCAGTGGAAGCGAATTAGAGCCATAATCTGCGGGGCACTGGGTCCCGGCTGAAGGAATTTCTCTGGACTTGCATAACCACGTTGAATAACTGCTACTTTCAGCTTTGACTTATTCTTTTCTAAACTGTCATCGAATTGCCAAATCAGATGCAATTCTCTATTAATGCCCACCTGCCAAGACAAACTAAATGCACACAAAATGAGGACAGCAAGGGCACTTGCAGGTGAAAGAAATGACAGAAATATGAAAAACTGTGGAACATTATACATTTTTTAATGAAGTGATATGACTTCTGATATAGCTATGAATTTAGTTCTGTGTTTTTCACGGTCCTTACACTGCAGGCATTTGAAGCAGAACTGAAACAGAATGCAGGCAAACTGCAGGCGTTGAAGGATGCCGTCCAGGAAGTTTTGGAAAAATATCCCGATGTTCCCGAAGCTGCCAAGTGGAAACAGATGTTGGCCCAGATAGGTACTTTGGAATATCTTTCCGAATGTTATAAAAGCTCCAGCTTCAATGACTGATTTTGACTTATAGTCACATCTGAAGATTTACTGAATGCCTTTTTTTGTTATTATGTTTACATGACGCCGAGTCGGAACTGTTTCTCCTAAAGGTAATAGGTCTTCATGGGCAGGTAGGTAAATTGGTGCAGTTTCAATTAAGCAGGCGAAAAAAATAACACCTTGTGCTTTCTGAGGCTGAGATTTGGCCTCAAACTGTTTTACATCCCAGGGGGAGGAATGTGGTCTAATCAAAATGCCATCCGGGTGTATGTACATTGTTATCTTATAGGCCCAAGTTCAAGAAAGTTTTTAGTGATGTCTAGAATTCTTCGGGTGTCAGTTCATTTCTGTCTGTAGTGTGTCTTAATAATTAAAGAAGCCAGACAGAATGTTACAAATGCATCGAATATGCAAGGATATGTCTGCCATTAGTGTGGTATGCTTAGAAAACAAAATCAACAAAGAAGAGGGATTGCTCAGAATGACCTAAGGTAACTGAGAAATTGGCAAAAAATCGCCTTCCAAAGGTGAACTGGGTCTGAACGCCCATAAATAAGGGGAGATTTCCGGGAGGGAAGAGAAACTGGTCTTAAGGACAAATGTTAGTGTCCATTTCAGTGACAAATGAGTGCCAATGTGAATTAGAAGGAGTTCAGTCCCAACTGCTCTCAAGAAACAATGTTCAGTGGTCTTAGGAATTAATTTAGCACCTAAAAGAAGGCTCTCCAAGGAAATGGAACTACTGTGGCTTGTAGTTCTTAAACAGCTGGTCATGGTCGAAAAGGTGAGTCGCTAGCTGGTGGCTCTGGAGCTACCGGTAGCTCACCAGCTATCAGTAAGCTGCTTTTGGACATGCATTCAGCCTAGTACACAATTCAAGGGGTCTATAACTTAGTGGTGCTGTAGACCATTGAAGAGGAAGCCAGTAAACCAATTGCGAATGCCTATGTTAGACACCCATACAAGGTGACTGCCTGCACAGATCTTGCAATATGACATCACTAGAGGAGAAAGATTTGTGAGCTTCATGTATTTAGATGCTAAAATTTGCCAATTCCAATCACTTGGCGTCCTGCTACACATTCCAAGTATGCTATGGCCATCATCAGTCCAATATATATATATATATATATATATATATATATATATATATATATATATATAATAATAATGTCTCCACCAAAAGACGAGTTACGCTCTCAAAGTACGATGCAAGTATTTATTGACATGTGTGCACGAACAAGGCAAAATGCGTCTCAAGGGCTGGTTGTTTGGATCAAATAATACTTGCATTGTACTTTGAGAGTTTTGAGAGCGCGTGACTTGTCTTTAGATGGAGATGCTTTTGGATTTGTGTCGCCGGTGAGCCGCACTTGACACTATACATGCCACTCCTGCTATGGCAGCCTGGGGTTTAACAGCAGTTTTGAGTGGATGTTTCACACACATATATAACCATAAAAATTCAGCAGTTAAATTATGGTTATACTTATGTTAAGAATCTATAACTCATGGCCTAACGTTACTTGACTGCATGAGTTATAGTTTCTTCTGATAAGTGTAGGAGGCTGGCCTGGTATGTAGTGGGTACCTAAGGTACTTACACCTTATACCAGGTGCAGTTATTCCTTACTAGTGAAATATGGACAGTATCTAGAAGCCAGGCTCTCTAGGGGTAGTGTGGATGAGCAGCCAAGGCCTAACTAGGAGACATGCAAAGCTCATGCAATACCACTGTAGTCACACAATACTCACACACATGAAAGAAAATACTCAGTGTTACAAAATAAAAGTACTTTATTTTGGGGACACAAATGCCAAAAATATCATAGAGACTATACTCCCTTAGGAGGTACGTAATACACAGATTATATACACTAGTATGCGGAAATAGCTGTAAAAACAGTTAGAAAACAGTGCAAATAGTGAAAATCACAATAGTTAGAAATGGGCCTATTGGGAACACAAACCATATACTAAGAAAGTGGAGTGCGAAAGTCGGGTTCCCACGTAGGCAAGTGTAGTATGTAGAGGGTTGCCTGAGAGTATTAGAAAACACCAAAGGTAAGTAATAGAACCCACCCCAGAGCCCAGTAAAGCAGGAGTAAATCACAGTAACTTTCCTAGAACACACAAGAACACGACAAATAAGTAAGATTATGCAAGAACCAGAAGAGACTGCAAGACACCAATGATGGATTCCTGGACCTGAGGACTTGTGGAAGAAGGGGACCAAGTCCAAGAAGCACTGAAGACTCCAGGGAGAACAGGAGCCCCTGCTAACCTGGATGAAGGTGCAAAAGAAGAACCACTGGTGAAGAACAACAGTCAGTACTGCACCCAAGAAGACAGATGTAGATTCCTGGTTGGTTCAGAAGATGTCTCACGCCGGATGGATGATTGCTGTCTGGTTGGCGACGCTGGATTCCACCAACAAGACTTGGCACACGCAAAGCTCTTGGTTAGCGGGAAATGGTGCTGCTCGGTACCAGGAGGGACCTGGTGGACTCTACACAGGAGGGGGAGTCAGAGGAGGCTCTCAGCAACTCAGAGAGCCCTCAGAAGACAAGGCAGCGCATACAGAAGTCACAGCACGGGGACAAATAAGGTGCAAAAGGAGGCCCACACAGCACTACACAAAGGGATCCCACACCACCGGAGAACCACGCAGGAGGCTATGCGTCACAGGAAGGAGTGCTGGGGGCTGGAGCTGCACGGTGCACGAAGAACTTTGTGGAAGGATGCCAACAAGCCTTGGCAACTGCAAAACATGCTGTGCACAGGGGTACTGACTTGTGTGGGGAGGCAAGCTCTTACCTCCACCAAAGTTGGACAGTTGGACGTCTGGACCACTTCAGTCCACCATCCGTGTTGCTGGATCCACACACTTCTTCAGGAGAGGGGACCCAAGCCACTGGTTGTTATTGCAGAGGGGTGCCTGCTGAAGCAGGGAAGTGACTCCTTGACTTCAAGGGAGATTCCTTTGTTCTTCTGGTGCAGACTGAAGACAGGCAGTCCTCAGAGGATGCACGACTTGGAAACAGTTGCAGTTGTTGGCAGGAGCTGAAAATACAATGTTGCAGAAGTCATCTTTGCCTCTTTGTTGCAGTTTGTAGAGGTCCTTGAGGGTCCAGATGCAGTTTCTTCGGTAAGAAGGTGAAGTAAAGGATGCAGAGGATTCTTGCTGGAGTCTTGCAATCTGAATCTGAAGAACCATCCAAGACAGAGACCCTAAATAGCCCTGAAAGGGGGATTTGGTCAGCTAAACAGGTAAGCACCTACCAAGGGAGGGCTCTGATGTCACCTGCTGGAACTTGCCACTCAGATGCTCCTAGAGTGCCCTGCCAACTTGGAATCCAAGATAGCAAAACTCAGGGACACTCTGGAGGAGGTCTGAGCGCCACTACTGGGGTGGTGATGGACAGGGGAGTGATCACTCCTCTTTCCTTTGTCCAGTTTTGCACCAGAGCATGGACTGGGGGTCCCTGAACCGGTGTAGACTGGATTATGCAAGGAGGGCACCATCTGTGCCCTTCAAAGCATTTCCAGAGGCTCTAGGAGGCTACCACTTCCATTCCTGTAGCACATACTTCCAAGGGGAGAGAGTATAACATCCCTCTCCCAAAGGAAATCCTTTGTTCTGCCTTGCTGGGCTTGAGCTGCTCAAGCAACAGGAGGGCAGAAACCTGTCTGTGAGGTGGCAGGAGCTGGGGCTGCCTGGAAAACCTCAGCAGGCTGTAATGACAGTACTGGGGGTCCACCAAGGAGCCCTCAAAGTGCATGGAATCATACAACCAATGCTTGCAAAAGCCTTGGGGTATGGTTCGAACATGTTTGATTCCAAACATGGCCATATTCGGCGTTACCATTGTGAAGCTGTACATAGGTAGTGACCTATGTCCAGTGCATGTGTAAAATGGCATCCCCACACTCACAAAATCTGGGAAAATGGTCCTGGATGACATGGGAGGGCACCTCTGCTAGTGCAGGGGTGCCCTCACACACAGGTACTCTGCACCTAGCCTTCAGGAAGGCCTGACATATGGGTGACTTATAAGTCGCCTGGTGTAGTGTAAATGGCAGTGAAAGGGTGGATGCACCATTTTACATAGGCTGCAATGGCAGTCCTGTAGAAGCCTTTGCATGGGCTCCCTATGGGTGGCAAAAGAAATGCTGCAGCCCATAGGGATCCCCTGGAACCTCAATGCCCTGGGTATCTAGGGACTTATAAGGGGTGACCAGTATGCCAATTTTAGGTGAAATTCTGGGTTACCAGTATGCGGTGACAACATTTAGAAGAGAGAGTGCATAATCACTGTGGTCCTGGTTAGCAGGATCCCAGTGAACACAGTTAAACACACTGAGATCAGGCAGAAATTGGGGGTAATATGCCAAAAAGAGGGTACTTTCCTATAATTGCTGAATTTCGATGGTTTTGTATGGGTAAAATGTCAACCTAACTATATCTTCCCTGTAACCTTTGGTTTCCTTAGTTAATTTCTATGTTTTTTAATGTAAAGTGATATATAATTACTGTATGTTAATACTACCACCTCTGCACCGAAAGCCGTCTGTGACAGTCTGCGGGGAACCACTCCACAGGCACCCAGCCCCAAGCTGTGGTTGTGTGCGTCAGAGGTTTTGTGTGTGAATAGTTTATTTTTTTAAAGTCTACTTTGGATCTGCGGGTTAACACTGAGAGGCGCGCTGAGCCCTGCAGTGGATCTGCGGATCAGTGGATCAGCCAAAAAAAGGGAGGGGGATTATTTGTCTATGAGGGGACTCCCTCCATGTGTCCTATGGGTCAAGATACCTGCATTATCAGCCCTTATGTTTTTGTCCCCTTTTTTCTCCCTTCCCCTTTCCCAGGTGAGAAAAAAAAATGTCAGCCACAATTTTCTTGTCAGGTTGCAGCCAGAAAATCAGTGCCTTGCTTTCCCCCAGGACCAGCTGACCCTTTCTAGGTTACTTTGGGCTGCATTTCATTTGACCTTTGTCAGGCATGGCCAAGCTTAGAGGCAGGTATATTTTTTATCAGTGCTATGAATATGCGTGCTGATGTACACAGTGTAGTCACAGTGCCACACCTGCAGGATAATGCTCTGTCTTGTGTGCTGTTTTGTGTGTGCCTCTTGCAGTGCCACTGTGTACTGTCTGAGTGCCATGATCCTAGGACATACTTTTTGAAACATGAGCTCGAGACCATGTCCTCCTTTCAGGAAATTACTTACAAGTGTATCAGTGACAGTAATATCCTATCTTGTGATTCTGGGCCTTGTGATCCTGTTGAGTTCAGGAATCCAGGATGTCCCACAGAGAAGGTGATTTGTGAGGAATTTGTGCAGCAAAAATACTTCACAATCAGAGTTTTTAAGGCCAGGATGGGCTAAAGGCCTGTTATTGCACAATCCTCCATTCTGAGGTGCAGAACGTGGAAGGGGGTGGAAATAAGGCTCTTGGTAAATACCACACGCTGTGGTACTAGAATGTACGGGTGCAGTATTACATGCCAGTAGTAATGTCGTATGTCTGGATAGGCTTCCCTTTTAATTATGCTGGGCTTATAG